>NC_090397.1:63166780-64510780 GCF_036365525.1 Heterodontus francisci | reverse complement strand
ACTGTACTGTATTCAATGCACTGTACCAGCTCGGAGTTCTGTCAAGGTGTAGTGAACATTTGTTATTTATATGGTCTGACAGAAAGCATTGCACAAATATTGTTATTCAGTCCCTTATGTGAACATTTAACATCAAGGAATCTGGTAACCTTCTTCAGATGTCTAAATATTGTAGCAGAGGCAATGTAAGTGAATGGGAGGAATTGCTGGATAATTCTGAAATGCTTGTGCCTTCTAACACATTGTACATGGGAATAAAGCAGGGAGAAAGTGTGGACCATGTAAAGGGTGTGTACTAATTATTTTCTAGTTTATGTTTGTTTCCAGGTAACATATTGCAACCAAGGATCCAAACTGTGTTTACTAGAGGTGTTTTTTGTTCAAGTATAATATGGTGTTTGAATATATTCTGACTATGTACAGTGCAGTGTGATTGTATTTTAAAGCCCCTACTGGTTGTCAATGCAGGTTTTATTATTTTAATCGTTTTTGGTTAGAGCTGCCTTACAGGCACACATTGGGTGTTAGTGGTTGGGGGAAGGTGGTGAAGGAGCTCCTCTGAGGAAAAAACTTACAATTTCTTCAAAGTAGAAATACAAATGCTGAGCTTGTCTCCCTGGATTTAGAACAGAATTCTTGTGCAATGTAGTCTACAGTGTGAAAGTATGAAAGCTGAGAAATATTTGCTACCAAAGCTCAGTTCAACGTTGTTGTTTACTGCGATCCGCATCCCATCGCTCACAAAGTCCCAGTACCCCTACCCTCATCAACGCCCAATGGCTCTGTGATCCGAATGCATTGGCTGCTTAAAAATCCTTGTCCATCTCCAAATCCAGTCCTGGCCTGATTCCACCCCATCTCAGCAATGCTGTCCACCTCTACACCCGAACAAATGATGTCTGCCCTTCCGACTCTACTTAACTGTGCGTCCCACACCCCCATTCTCTGCTACACCACTGTTAGCGGAATTCTCTTTTTGAGCCTCTTCCTTCAAAAGCCTCATTAAATCCTATCTGTTTGATTATTCCTGCAAGCACCTTCCCTCACTTTATTTTCTACATTCTACTTGATGTCCACTGCACCCTTCCCCCCTTCCCTCCTCCACCTAGTAACACACCTTGAGATTCTTTGTTAAGTGAAATTATATGAATATGAGTTATCGGTGGGTTATTACTAAATTAAACAAAATTTCATATTAAATGGATCAGCATGTGTGGCCTTACATACAAAAGGAAAGTGACAGGTAAAGGTTAATAGGATGCAGAGTGAGTCCAGAAACCTTATTAATCCTTTAGGAACTGATAAATTGACTCTGATCTCACAGCATCGGCTCAATGTTAATATGTACAAGTTTAAAAATCAGGGCACTGGTAACTTTTAAGTCTGGCCTTGAATGAGACTGCAATTATACTGCACCCTGTGTGAAATCCAAGCTCTCTTACACTACCGCATGGAGTTGGTCCCACAGCTCAAGATAAAGGCCTACTACCCGACCTGAACCCGACGGGACCCGACAACATGTGTCAGGTTCGGGTCGGGTTGGGTCGCTCTTCCGGGTCAGGCTTTTGGGCTCGGATCGGGTCGGGCCAGGTCTGTGTCGGACACACAAAGTGAGGATTGCTGGTAAGTGTTAAAAGTAAAAAACCTACCTGAGCTGGGAGTCCGGGATGTCAAGGAGGGAAACTCTTGAGTCTGCGCAGTGAGCAAGTGAGTCATCACGCTCACACTGCAGCTTCCTGCAGATTCGGAGTCGCAAGGTAGGTAAAGGGAACATTCCGGTGGTTGGGTCGGGCTCGGGTCGGGTTGGGCTCGGGCTTGGGAAAAAATGGAGGGACTCGGGCTGGGTAAGGCTCGGGTCCGGTGTGGTTCTGTCGGGTTCAGGTCGGATATTTCCCCCTGACCTAAGCAGGCCTTTAGCAGGGATAATTAGCAGGGAAGCAGTCAGATTGTCAACCTGCTTCAAATTAATACAAAACTGGTACTGAGGGAGGTCTACACTGTCAGAAATGCTAGAGAGAATTTAAACTGAAGCCCTATCAGCCCTCTCAAGTGGGCTTAAAAGATCCTGCTGCACTATTTCAAAAAGCAGGGGAATTCTTCTCGGTATTCTGGTCAATATTTATTCCTCAACCAACATCACTAAAACAGGTAATAGGGTGATTATCACATTGCTGTTTGTGGGAGCTTGCTGTGCACAGAGTGGCTGCCACATTTCCTACATTACAACAGTGACTATACTTCAAAAGTACTTTGGGGTTTTCTGAGGTCATGAAAGGCACTATAGAAATGCAAGTTTTTTCTTTCTTGGATCCATGCATTAGAACTAACGTACAACTGAGTATCTATTCAGGCAAAGTCTTCAATAATGGTGTTTTTCTGTCTTCTGCTAGCAGAGTATTTCACATCTCATTCAATTAGACCTGGCACTATGTACACTGTTGTACAGCCTTTTCTTCTCTCTGAAATGCTCTGAAGACGTTTGCATTTTGGAGGACTTTGGATAATGACATGCGAGTGAGTGAACGCTGTAGTGCGGAGGAAAGGGCAGAAGCTTTCCATGGGGAGGTTGGGGATGAGACGAGGAAACAGGAGAGGAAGGAACAATTATTTGCATCAGTTCGTAGACAGCAAGATCCCACAAACAACAACGCAATAATAGTAACAGCAATCTGACCTGACCAAAGAATTAAATTTTAGGATGCATATTTGATAATTCTGTGCTCTAAAGAAAGACAATGGCTTTCATTTAATGCACAACAAGGGTACTAAGAATAAGCAAAACTATGTTGAGTGCCAGCAACAGGTTGGAAAAGTGGATTCACAGAATTTACAAAAGATATCTTTAGCAAGTGACATGCCAGACTAGTCACCTTGATTGTAAAATTTTCATCTCTGCTTTCAAATTCCTCCATAGCCTCGCCCCTCCCTATCTCTGTAAACTCCTCCAGCCTAACTACCCTCTGAGATCTCTACATTCCTCTAGTTTTGGTCTCTTGCGCACCCCCAAATTTCATCACAGCATTGGCTGCCAAAGCATTACCTCGCTCTGCTCCTTTAAGACTCTCTTTAAAACCTGCCTCTTTGCCTCTTAAGCCAAGCATTTCATCACCTGCCTTTATATCTCTTTATGTGGCTCAATGTTGAATTTTGTTTGATAATGCTCCTGTGAAGCACCTTGGGACATTTTATCACATTAAATGCACGACATCTACTTACTTCCCATGAAAGTTAGTGACAAGGCTTCCACCCTTCTGTAGCTTCAGAAGGTCTATCAAGAAGGTTGAATCAAAATCCTGGCCACAGCAGCTGTATTTTGCCTTCCAGACTCTTTTAGACGATGAAGTCTTAGTTTACAATTGATTTATTTAGATTAAATTAAAAGCTTAGCAGAAAACCCACCCTGCATGACTTCTTTTCCTGTGATGTTTAAAGGTTATTGGGAGTAAATGGGCGTGTGGAATTTGAGACACAAACAGATCAGCCGTGATCTTATTGAATAACGGAGCATGCTAGAGGGACCAAATGGCTCCTAATTCCTATGTTAGTATAGGGCTCTCCATGGAGCTTCATGGGGCTGGATGGTTGTTGTCACGCCTTAATCGAACAACAGTTTTGTTCAGGGAGGCTTTGTCCCAAAGCAGTGATAAATTCTGCTTCATTTCCTCAAGGGCGTTATCAGTGTGATTGCCTGTGGTCTGTAAAGATGATCAGTAGGCCTGGCATTATTTGTACAGACTTCAAATGAAAACTCAACAACACATAGTGGACTGGGAGAATGCTACATTTACAGTAAGCTGCTAATGGAATTTCAGGTGTTATCAGATGGTCATACATTTTGTGAAAGCCCCATTTGTCTCAAATGTACATCTCATTGCACAGATTAGAGGTTATATTTAAGATTTTAATTGAAATGACTTGACAGAATTTACCAAAGCAGAAGAGCTATTGAACCATCTGTGATTTCCACTGAAAACGCTCATGCCACTTTCTCCTTTATCCCTGCCAAGAGTATCAGTGTGGCTTAGTTTAATTGCTCTCTTACAGTAGGTTCTGTGTTCAAACCCCATTCCAGGACCTGAGCACTAGGCCTAGACTGATACTCCAGTGCAGTACTGAGGGATTGCTGCATTGTCAAAAGGGTCATCCTTCACATGAGAAATTAAATCAAGGCCGTCCTCTCCTGGTCAAGTACATGTTGATTCATAGAATCACAGAAACTTACAGCACAGAAGCAAATCATTTGGCCAATTGTTACTGTGCTAGCTCTTTGGAAGACCAGTTGTGCTGAGTTCCATATCCCCACTTTTTGTCCATAGTCCTGTAAGTTCTTTATCCTCAAGAATCTGTCCAACTTTCAAATTATTGATGGAATCAGCTTCTAACACCCTTTCAGGTAGAGCAATCCAGATCCTGACAACTGAGTGAAACTTTTACTCCTCATCTCCCCCCTAGATCTTTTGCCAATGATTTTGAATCTATGACCTCTGGTTATTGACCCACTTACCACAGGGAACCATTTTTTCTCTATTTACTCTATCAAAACTTGGCTCATCATCTTGAAAACATCTATTTGATCACCTCTTAAAGTTCTTTGTTCGAAGAACAGTACTAACTTTTTCAGTAAAATAAAAGCAAAATACTGCGGCTGCGGGAAATCTGAAATAAAAACAAGAAATGCTGGAAATACTCAGCAGGTCTGGCAGCATCTGTGGAGAGAGAAGCAGAGTTAACGTTTCAAGTCAGTGAACCTTCTTCAGAACTGGCAAATATTAGAAATGTAAAAGGTTATAAGCAAGTAAAATGAGGGTGGGGCAAGAGATAACAAAGGAGAAGGTGTAAATAGGACAAGGTCACAGAATAGCTGACCAGAAGATTGTGGAGCAAAGGCAAACAATATGTTAATGGTGTGTTAAAAGACAAAGCATTAGTACAGATAGGGTGTTAATGGACTGAAAATTGAACAGCCGCAAGTACAAACATGAAAAAAAGTGGGTATGCAAAATGAACAAACTAAGATGAAATAAAATAAAATAAACAGAAAAAAAAGAAAAAAAAAGGAAAAAGAAAATAATAACTAAAAATAAAAGTAAAATGGGGGGCCCGTCATGCTCTGAAATTATTGAACTCAATGTTCAGTCCGGCAGACTGTAGTGTGCCTAATCGGTAAATGAGATGCTGTTCCTTGAGCTTGTGTTGATGTTCACTGGAACACTGGGGCTGTTTTCAGATCCTCTCTGGCCACAGGAGCAGTACCAGATGACTGGAAGACAGCCAATTTGCTACCATTATTCAAAAAGGGTAGTAGGGATAAACTAAGCATAACCTGTAATTACAGGCCGATGAGTCAAACGTCAGTGGTTGGGAAAATATTGGAAAAAATTCTGAGGGACAGGATTAATCTCCACTTGGAGATGCAGGGATTAATCAGGGATAGTCAGCACATCTTTGTCAGGGGGAGATCGTGTCTAATTAACTTGATTGAATTTTTCGAGGAGGTGACTAGATGTGTAGCTGAGGGTAAAGCAGTTGATGTAGTCTCCATGGACTTCAGTAAGGCTTTTGATAAGGTCCCACATGGGAGATTGGTTAAGAAGATAAGAGCCCATGGGATCCAGGGCAATTTGGCAAATTGGATCCAAAATTGGCTTAGTGGCAGGAAACAGAGGGTAATGGTCAAGGGTTGTTATTGCAAATCGAAGCCTGTGACCAGTGGTGTACCATAGGGATCGGTGCTGGGACCCTTGCTGTTTGTAGTGTACATTAATGATTTAGACATGAATATAGGAGGTATGATAAGTAAGTTTGCAGATGACATGAAAATTGGTGGTGTCGTAAATAGTGAGGAGGAAAGCCTTAGATTACAGGTCGATATAGGTGGGCTGGTAAGATGAGCAGAGCAGTGGCAACTGGAATTTAATCCTGAGAAGTGTGAGGTAATGCATTTTTGGAGGTCTAACAAGGCAAGGGAATACACAATGGATGGTAGGACCCGAGGAAGTACAGAAAGTCAGAAGGACCTTGGTGTACTTGTCCATAGATCACTGAAGGCAGCAGCACAGGTAGATAAGGTGGTTAGGAAGGCATATGGGATACTTGCCTTTATTAGCCTAGACATAGAATATGAGAGCAGGGAGGTTATGATGGAGCTGTATAAAACGCTAGTTAGGCCACAGCTGGAGTACTGTGTACAGTTCTGGTCACCACACTATAGGAAGGATGTGATTGCAATGGAGAGAGTGCAGAGGAGATTCACCAGGATGTTGCCTGGGCTGGAGCATTTTAGCTATGAAGAGAGACTGAAAAGGCTAGGGTTGTTTTCCTTGGAGCAGAGAAAGCTGAGGGGGGACCTGATTGAGGTGTACAAGATTATGAGGGGCATTGATAGGTTAGATATGAAGAAACTTTTTCCCTTAGTGGAGGGGTCAATAACTAGGGGGCATAGATGTAGGGTAAGGGGCAGGAGGTTTAGGGGAGATTTGAGGAAACATTTTTTCACCCAGAGGGTGGTTGGAATCTGGAATGCACTGTTGAAGAGGTGGTGGAGGCAGGAACCCTCACAACATTTAAGTAGTATTTAGATGAGCACTTGAAATGCCATAGCATACAAGGCTACGGGCCAAGTGGAGGAATATGGGATGAGAATAGTTGGGTGCTGTATGGCCAGCACAGACATGATGGGCCGAATGGCCTGTTTCTGTGCTGTATAACTTCCATGACTGCAGCAAACCCAGGACAGAGATGTGAGCATGAGAGCAGGGGGGGGGTGTTGAAATGGCAAGCAACCGGAAGCTCGGGGTCCTGCTTGCGGACTGAGCGGAGGAGTTCCGTAAAGCTGTCACCCAGTCTGCGCTTGGTCTCCCCAATGTAGAGGAGACCACATTGTGAGCAGCGAATACAGTATACTACATTGAAAGAAGTACAAGTAAATTGCTGCTTCACCTGCAAGGAGTGTTTGGGGCCTGGAATAGTGAGGAGAGAGGAGGTAAATGGGCAGGTATTACACCTCCTGCAATTGCAGGGAAAGGTGCCATGGGAAGGGGATGAGGTGGTGGGGGTAATGGAGGAGTGGACCAGGGTGTCGCGGAGGGAACGATCCCTTCGGAATGCTGACAGGGGAAGGGAGGGGAAGATGCATTTGGTAGTGGCATCATGCTGGAGGTGGCAGAAATGGCGGAGGATGATCCTTTGGATATGGAGGCTGATTGGGGGGAAAGTGAGGATAAGGGGAACCCTGTCGCAGTTCTGGGAGGGAGGGGAAGGGGTGAGGGTAGAGGTGCGGGACATGGGCCGGACACGGTTGAGGGCCCTGTCAACCACAGTGGGAGGGGGGGGGGAATCCTTGGTTGAGGAAAACGGAGGTCATATCAGAAGCACCGTCATGGAAGGTAGCATCATCAGAGCAGATGCATCGGAGATGGAGAAACTGGGAGAATGGAATGGAGTCCTTACAGGAGGCAGCATGTGAAGAAGTGTAGTCGAGGTAGCTGTGGGAGTCGGTGGGTTTATAATGGATATTAGTAGACAGCCTATGGCCAGAGATGGAGACAGAGAAGTCGAGGAAGGGAAGGGAAGTGTCAGAGATGGACCATGTAAAGGTGAGAGAAGGGTGGAAATTAGAAGCAAAGTTGATAAAGTTTTCCAGTTCAGGGCGGGAGCAGGAAACGGCACCAATACAGTCATCCATGCACCGGAAAAAAAGTTGGGGGAGGGGGCCTGAGTAGGACCGGAACAAGGAATGTTCGACATATCCCACAAAAAGACAGGCATAACTAGCACCCATGTGGGTACCCATAGCAACACCTTTTGCTTGAAGGAAGTGAGTGGAGTTGAAGGAGAAGTTGTTCAATGTGAGAACAAGTTCAGCAGGTGGAGGAGAGTGGTGGTGGATGGGGACTGGTTGGGTCTCTGTTGAAGGAAGAAGTGGAGAGCCCTCAAACCGTCCTGGTTGGGGATGGAGGTGTAGAGAGATTGGACGTCCATAGTGAAGAGGAGGCGGTTGGGACCAGGAAACTGGAAATTGTCAAAATGACGGAGGGCGTCAGAAGAGTCACAGATGTAGGTGGGAAGAGACTGGACCAGCGGAGAAAAGATAGAGTCAAGATAGGTAGAAATAAGTTCAGTGGGACAGGAGCAGGCTGACACAATGGGTCTGCTGGGACAGTCCTGTTTGTGGATTTTGGAAAGGAGGTAGAAGCGGGCTGTCCGGGGTTATGGGATTATGAGGTTGGAATCTGTAGAGGGAAGATCTCCAGAGGAGATGAAGTCAGTGACAGTCCTAACATTTTCAGCCTCTCCTCATAACTGAAGTCTGTCATCCCTGGTAAAATCCTGGTAAACCTCCTCTGCACTCTTTCTAAGGCCTTTATATCTTTCCTGAAGTGCGGTGCCCAAAATTGTCCACAGTACTCCAGCTGAGGCCTAACCAGTGATTTATAAAGTTCGAGCATGGCACTGTTCAAAGAGTAAAGGAGAGTAAAACAATTATCCTGGTTGAAATTCCACCCTCAACCAACGCTGCCAAAAACAGCCAAAAACAGCCATTCATTTAATTTTACTGCAGGTAGGATGGTTGCCATGTTTGCTTCTTAAACAGTCGCTGCATTTTATAGCCATCCAGAGTACTTGAAATGCTTTGAGACATTTCTGGGAGATGTGATTTGGTACTATGCAAATACAAATCTTTCTTTATTGGGTTGGATACTCGATTTTTTAAAATTCATTCACAGGATGTGGGCATGTGGTAAGGCCAGTATTTATTGCCCATTCCTAACAACCCTTGAGAAGGTGACAGTGAGCCACCTTCTTGAACATAACTGAGTGGCTTGCTAGGACATTTCAAAGGATGGTTAAGAGTCAGCCATATTGCTGTGGGTCTGGAGTCACATGTAGGCCAGACCAGGTAAGGATGACAGATTCCCCTCCCTAAAGGACATTAGTGAACCAGATGGGTTTTTATGACAATCCAGTAGTTTCATGGTCACCATTACTGATACTAGCTTTTTATTACAGATTTTATTTAATTAACTGAATCTAAACTCTCCTGTTGCCCATGATGGGACTTGAACTCATGTCTCCAAATCATCAGTTCAGGCCTCTGGATTACTAGTCCAGTAACAACCATTTCTGAACATTGGCACTTCCTTCCCTGAGCCAATACATCAAAAGAATTTGGAGAATGTTAAAGGACCAAGATGTGGTTTCACCTCACTTTTAACACTTTGTCTACCTGTTCCTTTCAATCAATATTGCCTTACTTTTTTAACTTAAACACAAGTTCTGTCTGTCTTTTCTCGTTACCTGCCGTTTTCTACTCCATAACTGCAGCAAAAATGATGCCTGGCATTTTAATGAAGAGCGATGGGGTGAAATCGCATATTGCATTACAGTACATGAAAGCCTTCAAACTTTTATGTGGAATTCCTCTCCTATTGTGTTCAGCCTTTTAAACCAAACTGAGGCCATGCGGTGTGATTTCACCTCACTAGTGACTCCTATCTTGAGTTGATTGACCCATTAATTTGCATAAATTTCAATTAGGATGTGATTGGATGCAAAGTTTGAGAGTGGCAGATTCACTGCCACACAATATTTGGAAGTGTCATTATTACAGGTGCAGTGGTAATTTTTGATGAACATTCTGTCGATGCCTCCCATTATATACAAGATTCAAGGTCAGCTTTTTGTTCTGTATTAATCCTGCCTATTAGCCAAAACTGACGCACTGGGCTGGATCTTGTTGTCCCCCTGGCATCGGGTTCCGTGGCGGGGGGGACCTTAAGGTGGGTATGGGTGAGATCCGCCACAGACCTTGATGCCGGTAGAGCTCGGCCCGATCCTCCGTAGTGGTGCCCCTGCCGCTGGGCAACAGGGCCTCAATTAAAATATTCAAATGAATAAAATGAATGAATTAACATAGACTTACCTGCAAACTTGAGAGCCCGCCTCGATCTTCAGTGTGACGGCTGGCACTCCCATGCCTTCATATCCCCGTCCGGAGAAAGACAGCGTGACACTGGTGGGAAGGGGGGAGCAGGTAAGATTTTCAGCATGGTGGGGGGGGGGGTGCACAACGGGGTCAAATGCATGTAATGGGTGTAGGGGATGGTGGGAAGGATTGAACTTTAAGCTTTGTGCAGTTTGGGCAGGGGAAAATCGGATGTAAAAGGTAAGTGTTTTGGGGGGTGGGGGAAGGGCAAATAGTTAATGTAATCGTTATTGGGGGGGGGAAAAGGGGCATAAGAAATTTATTTGTTCAATTTTGGGGGAATGTATTTAAAAATTTAAATTAGGCAGCAGGGCTGACTGCCCTTTAAAAAAGGCGCCAGCACCTGCACACAGGCAGCTGACGCCATTGCCGGAGACGAACACCCGCCCCCTCCACACGATTGGCTGGGGTGGCAGGCTGCCCCGGCTATTTAAATCAGCCGCCGCGCTTGAGTTTGTGGCAGTTCTTAAAATCCAGCTCACTGTGTGGGTAATACAATGTGAAAAGATTATGGTGGGTGGCTTTATTGTTGGAAGGTAACAAAGGGGACGTCTCAGATGGATGTCAGGGTGGGGAATGATGGATCCATGGTGGTCAAGGGAAGTAGTCATGGAAACGTGTCTGAGCAGGCTCTCACGGACAGCCTGCCTGAAATGAAGGGGTCCAGGATGCATCCTTCCTGCCTCCGCCTCTTCATCCTCCTCCACCTCTTCCTCCTCTGGATTCCTGGTGGCATTGGATACACCTTATGATGCTCTGTTGCAATCTCCTTATTAAACCTGAGTTGCCTCAGGCACTGTTTCTGGGTGGGGTGGCAGTAAGTGAAGTGCTCTCAAAAAAGCCCATGGTGGGTAAGGACTTCCATGGAGAGCCCTCCACCTCCTCCTCCCTTTTCAGACCTTCCCCTCTCTGCAGACTTTGCTCCCTATCCTAGCCATGTTGCAGAGGCACTGCAACCACAGCCCCCTGACATTGTGCAGGTTGGGTCACCAAATCCTGTTGCCTCCCTGCTTGTCTGCAGCAGCTCTCCAAAACATCTCCAAATATGATTCACAGTGCTTCTATTAACCTTGCCTAAGCAGAAGTAAGACAAAGGCATCCCACCTGCAAGTTGGTGGCTGGCCATTTAAATAACTCTAGTGGGGAGGAGGGGGTGCGTGCATTGTGCCTGTTCAGCTATGAGTGATTCACACAGGCATTCAGAGCACACGCACAGACCAAGTTAGGAAAGTGAGCATCAAATCAGCTGGAACGGCTGTTTGATGTCATGATAGAGCCTCTTCTGATGCTTTTGGTGCGCAGACGGCACAGCCGCGCTGGAGCCCTTTACAAAATGGGGCGCCATGCCTGATGCTGCCAGAAGCGTGACCAGCACCATTTTAGGTCTTCAGGGCTTCCATAGCACCAGCACCAGTGAGCCTACAGAGCCCCGTTTCACAGTCAGTAGGTCATTACAGCACAGGACGAGGGCATTCAGTCCATCGAGTCCACGCCCTCTCAAATAATATTACAACGGTGGATCACTGAACAAAGGAAGACTGAAAATGGACATGATCCAGGTCTTTTACACTTTTACAGACATGGTTAATTTTGTAAGCAAACCTATTTAACTTGGACTGTGAATACAGAACAAGAAGCTGGAGTACAAGCTTCATGGGATGTGCGTGGTTAGAAAAGATGTTAGCTTCGGTAGAATGGAATAAGAACAAATTTAAAGTAGTTCAGTGCATCAATGCAAACCTATTTTCTCAAAGGTCAGATACAAATATGGCTAACAACAACATTGATAGTCATATGGTTAAGTATAGCTTGAGTGCAGTACTCAGGGAATGATGCAATGTCAGAAGTACCATCCATGGGATGAGATGTTAAACCAAGTCTTTCTGTTCCAGTTGTTTAGGTGAGCATTAATGGTCCTGTAACACTAATAGAAAAAGAACAGCCTGTGCTTCTGATTGTCCTGGCCAGAATCCTCCCTCAACCAACCACACTCAAAATAAATTAACTGACAATTGATTTAATTTCCTGTTTATGGGACAAGAAAGGAAGGGGAGGAAAGGGAAGGGAAGGTGGGTCTCCTATAGTTTTGTTTGGCGACCATTGGTCAGGAAGCAACATTGGAAAATTTCTTCCAAGAGGTTTAACTAGGTTGAGTGAAGTGCCATGACAGGATAAATTCTCGGTGGTTTGCTGAATACACGCAATGAACCAAATGGTGTTTCTTATTCGATGGATAAAGAAGCCATAAAGGACTATATCATTCTTCTCCACACACACCAGACCGTGCTTTAATGTGTACTTTAGCAGGTTATCCTTCGCACTGATTTCCCTGTCTCACTTGTTTCCGCCAATGTAATGAAGAGTATGGGGTTAATTTTAACTCTGCCTGTGCTCGAAAGCCGGCAGCTGGACAGTTAAAAATGACCAGGTCACTTACCCACCCTGGAGCTGTTGGGAGCTGACCTTCCACTATTTTAAGCCACTCAAACGAGCAAGCACCAAGAAAACGTGTCTAAAGCCGCGGAGTTTTTAAAAAATATATTTCACACCAAGGGTAGTGGAAAGACAAAGCTCGCTTCCCAAAAAACTCTGGATGCTGGACCAATTGAAATTTTCAAGACTGAGATCGATAGATTTTTGTTGGGATATGGAACAAAGGCAGGTCAATAGAGGTGAGGTACAGAGCAGCCTTGATCTAACAGGATGGTGGAACAGGCTTGAGAGACTAAATGGCTTACCTCAATTGCTACATTCCTGCATGCATGTCAGATCCTGATGAGGTCATCCGGACCTGGCTGCAATTTTAACGAGGTGCCTTGAGTGGAAAGCAGAGGCAAATTTTCCACAAGACACAACCCAGCGGCAAAGGGCAGCGGGGCCAAAGAGCAGCCCCAAAAACACAAAATTTGGATTTCTTTCTACTTCCCTTGTAGTTGCTGAGAGACTGGCTGTCAATTTCAAAAGATTCTGCCTTTATTTCAGATATTCCATACTTAATGTCCTTCTCTTCTGATTTTAAGCCTTGATGTACGAACATCTTTTTATATAGGCTGGTGAACTGAGTAAATGGTATAGTGTGGAATAGCAGTCGGAGAGCTCCTGCTGCACAATTTAAGTGCAACTTCCATCAGCACCTGCTATTCAAGCCATTTAAGAATTGTTAGCTGGATTGAAGTCATAATGCTGTACTGCAGTTCTTTTTAATATCTTTTTTAAAAGATGTACAATGCTGTGCTTCTGTTTGAAGCAATTTGCTGCTGGAGTTTATATTTAGCAACCAGCCTGCCCACCTACTCCAATTAATGACTGAACTGATTTTTTTACTCCTTCCTCAGCATCTGTTACACTGCGGAAATTAGATGCAGAAGAGAGCGAGAGTGAGGAATCAGTGGCATTTTAACCGATGTCCTAAGTGGAGCTTATCAAACAAGAACATTAATGGTACAACTTAGATGCATTATTTTAATCTGCAAGAACGTGATGTTTCAATGGCCACCGAATATTCCACCCTGAGTGGATTTTTTACAAGTGTGATGGATTTTTGATGCCAAGTTCCGTGAAAGTTAGTGAGAGTGCAATGTGATGATTTCCAGAATCTTGTCACTTTGAGAAACAGAACTTCACAGAGCATGAATCTGTGGAGTGATTCAGAAAGTATTCACATATATTCTAGAGTTGTGAAGTAAGGGACTCACATCATATTTTGAAGGCGCGATTGCTGTTCAGAGGTAATGATGTTCTTGTGCCATGTGTTATGGGGAGCACCGAAAAAGAATTTTCAGAAGCTCCGTTTTGGGATCTTTGGCCTTTCTCACCTCACATTCCTCATCCGTGCCCACATGTTCTTTCAACCTCTGCTGTCAAGAGGGTTGTGATGGGTTGTTGTCTTCTCCCATTAAAGCCTGGAGGGCCAATCTACTTGTTGGCCTCCGAAATCTCTGTGTTCCTCCAATTTTGGTCTCTTGCACTTACTGGTTTTTATCACTGCTGTTACGACTGAAGCGGGAGGAGTGCACTGTTTTTCTAGTTCCACTTTTCCACAGTTCGCAACATATATTTAAATTTTGTCCCAGGTACCAATACAGCCAAACATAGACTCTATTTTTATCCCAGAATAAAATACACCAACCAGGTTTCTTTAACGAACCAAAATTATTAGTTCATTGGAAAACAAGACATAACTAGTAATGAAACAAAGCATTAACACACAGATTGAAATATAAAAGTTCCGTTTTTACCTTAGCCCCTTAAACAGTCATCCACCGGTTAATCAAAAAAATAAAGAGATTTACTCTTTAGAGCTCTATTATAAAAAAAAAGACAAAAAGAATACTTTGGCCAGATACTTGAAGAAAAAAAGAGAAGCTATGGAAAGATGTCAGATGTCCTTTGTTTTGGTTTGGCATCCCAAGTGCACATAGACGGCTGTCACTGGGATCTTCCTAGAAAAGTTCTTGTCTGGACAGGTTGAAGATCAGTTTGGGCAGGCTTTCCAGAAAGAAATACAGCAACAGGAGTTTCGGACAGTTTCTTACACTTGCTTCTCAGCACTTCTTAAAGATGTGGAGAACTGGCAGGCTTTTCAAAAGAGGTAGAACAAGCTGAGTTAGGGTCTGCTCCCTTGGGAGGTTTTCTCCAACTGTCTTCAAACTACTGTGCATATGTCAACTGCCTGTCCACAATTAATCTAAAAACATCCCGATGTCAAGCCTCCTGACCTCTATAAATTTTGACCTGTTACTTCTTCGTAAACATCTTTCCCCAAGTTAAAAAAAACCCTGCTGGGTAATTATCTGAAAACAGGTGCCTTCCAGTAACTATTGTTTACAAACTCAGTCCAAAAGACCTTCTGATTACCTCTTTTTAAAAAAATAAGTTCCAGCATGTATGGAATCATTTTTCAGTTTTAAAACACAAATCCTCATAATTAAACAAAAAGAGGAAGCATTCATAAGAACTGCACAATAGCAGCTGTACTTTCAGCAGCATAGTCCCTAAGGTCTGCCTAAATTGTTTAGCCAGTCTACCCTACTTTCCTCCTTTAAGACTCTCCTTAAAACCTGCCTCTTTAACCAAACGTTTGGTTACCTGTCCTCACTATGTGGTTAGGTTTCAAATCTCATTTGATAATGCTCTTGTGAAGTGCCATGGGGCATTTTCCTACATTCAAGACGCTTTATAAATGCATTTGTTCTTGTTATTCCTGAAAGCAGAAAGCAGCGATATTTATACGCGAGTACATTTTCTCTGGAAGTTCTCTCACTTGCCCATCTTTACTTCAGCAACAAAGCTGCAAAAATCCTGGAGAAATTGTTTCTGTTTCCTGAGGTTACCATGACTCTTCCACTGAAATTAAGGCGGGTGAACCGCCACGGATTTTCACCCTGAGAGTTTCATCCCCGTGATGTATTTCATTTCCGGTCGCCAGGTTCCTCCCCCTTTTTTTCCTCTCTGGAAGGCATTGGGATAGATTTTGGCTTTTCACGACAGCATAAAACAGGTGGTTGAGAGTCACATCCTGTTTAATATCAATGTAAATAAAAATTTGGAGAAATGTAAAATGGGCTGTCAACTCATCATCAGCCACTTTACACTAACACAGAATCAAACTCTATTTCACTGACTCTAGTTACATTATAGAATTACATAGAATTTACAGAACAGAACAAGGCCAACTGGTCTATGCCTGTGTTTATGCACCACATGAGCTTCCTTCCACCTTACTTCATCTAACTCTAACAGCATAACCTTCTATTTCTTTCTTCCTGATGTATTTAACAAACTTTCTCTTAAAGGCATTTATGCTATTGACCTCAACTACTCCTTATGGTAATGAGTTTCACATTCATACCACTCTCTTGGTAAAGAAGTTCCTCTTGACCTCTCGAATTCCTTATTGGTTATATTAGTAACTTCCTTAAATTGATGGTCCCTTAGTTCTGGTCTCGCACAAGTGGAAACAGGGCGGCACAGTGGCGCAGTGGTTAGCACCGCAGCCTCACAGCTCCAGGGACCCGGGTTCGATTCTGGGTACTGCCTGTGTGGAGTTTGCAAGTTCTCCCTGTGTCTGCGTGGGTTTTCTCCGGGTGTTCCGGTTTCCTCCCACAAGCCAAAAGACTTGCAGGTTGGTAGGTAAATTGGCCATTATAAATTGTCACTAGTATAGGTAGGTGGTAGGGAAATATAAGAACAGGTGGGGATGTTTGGTAGGAATATGGGATTAGTGTAGGATTAGTATAAATGGGTGGTTGATGTTCGGCACAGACTCGGTGGGCCGAAGGGCCTGTTTCAGTGCTGTATCTCTAATCTAATCTAATCTTCTCTATGTCTACCCTATTGAACCTTTGCATAATTTTAAAGACCCCTATCAGGTCACCTCCCAGCTTTCTCTGTTCTGGAGAAAAGAGGCCCAGCTTGTTAGAGCTGCAAACACTCTCAATATTTCTCTAAATGCTTGTTCATGTGCTCAATGAGTGTTGGCAGGCTGTTCAACAGTCTTTTTCTTTCCTGACCTAGGGCATTGTTATATGTTGTTATACTATCTGTAAAGTGCTAGGAACTAAATAGCTAGGAACTAATTGTTATGTGTAAGTGTTCCAGTGGGGCCACATTCACGGCGACACTGTAGAATAACAGAAAACCGGTCTGGCCAGTCCTACAGCAGGCAGCATGGTGGCTGAACAAATAAATGAAAAGCTCAAGCCTTTCCAAGTTTAAAGTGTGATTATTTCCAACATCTGTGAACCAGAAAACAACAAGAAGACGTAACAAGCATTTGTCTGCTCTCATTGTAGTACCTCCACTACAATCATAGGGAACAATTGGGCTGAATTATTGGGCCCCGCTGAGGGCAGGAAGGGAGGTGGACAGGGCTCTAAAATATCAACACCAGCCAGTGTGTGCCGATTTCCTGATGCCAGGCCATCTTGGTGAAAGTGAGTTTGGGCCCTGCTTAATTAATTAATTAATTAGGCTGATTAAGAGACTTGTTAAACCCACTTAAAGGAGACCTTCAGTTTCCACAACTGACAGTGGGGGGTTGTTAGAGGCGGGAGGTGCGGGCTTGTGGGGAGCAGGTAAGTTTATCTGCCTGGAGGCGGGCACTCAGTGGCAGTCTGGGGGGCAGGCACTCCAGGCAGGCTTAAAGGCCCTCCATGTATGCCTGGGTGCAAGTGCAGCCAAAGGCCACCCTGTAGAAGGAATTTTCCCCCCACCCCCTCCAACACCCACAGTGGAGGTCTGACTACTGTATCTTTTTTATTTAAACTTTTAGAAAAGTTTATGAGAGAGCACCTCCATGTTGAAGCGCCCTCTCTGTTACTTACCATCCATTGCAGGCTGCTGTTCCTCTCATGTTGGAAGGCCTCTGGTTGGCCCACCAGCTTTGAGAGCTCACCCACCACCCTTAATTCAATGGAGAACCTGTTTCCATGCAAATTAAGGGGATGCCTCTGTGAAAATCCCAGGTCAGTGACCGTTTCCCCGAACCCACCCCTGAGCACAAATCCAGCCTATTAACTTTGCATATCTGGAATCAAATTTTGGAGCCTTCCTGGTGCATTTGTTTATTGAGCCATCAGGGGAATCTGTTGCTGACATTTTTAAATATAGAATTTGTGCTGTACATTCTTATTGTGGGAAAGCCACAATTGTTCCAAATTACTTTGTCCCATAAGTTCATGGAAGTGTTGATTCACTTAAAATAATTCATTTCCAATGAACATGTAGGATGATATCACACAATATCCAGTTGTTAAGTTTTGAAATATCTTTGGCTGTATTACTTATAAGATCATAAGAACTAGGAGCTGGAGTAGACCATTCGGCCCTTCAAGCCTGTTCCACCATTCAACAAGATCATGGCTGATCTTCTATCTCAACTCCACATTGCTCCACCATCCCCATATCCCTTAATTCATTTAGTACCCAAACATCTAACGAACTCTCATGGTATCATAGAATCATAAAAATTTACAGCACAGAAGGAGTCCATTCGTGCCATTGTGTCCGCACTGACTGACAAGCAACCATCCAGCCTAATCCCACTTTCCAGCTCTTGGTCCATAGCTTTATAGGTTACAGCACTTCAAGTGCATATCTAAGTACTTTCTAAATATTACGAGGGTTTCTGCCTCTACTACTCTTTCAGGCAGTGAGTTCCAGATCCCTATCACAATCTGGGTGAAAAAAATTCCTTTTGAATCCTCTCTAAACCTTCTACCTCTTATCCTAAATCTAAACCCCTGGATTCCTCAACCCAGGGGAATAGGGGCTTCCAATCCACTCTATCTAGACCCCTCATTATTTTATACACCAATTAGGGGCTGAATTTTACAGCTCCCCCTGATGTTGGGGTCTGCCGGGGGTGGGGAGGCCAGAAAATGTCTCTTTGAGAGGGCTGCCACAGGCCTCGACAACGGGAAGGCCCAGCCCGATACTGGTGGTGGTGAGGCCTCGTGGCGCCCACACCCCTCCCCACCCCCACCACTGTCGTTCAGCGACAGGATCAAAATTTAAATATTTAAATGTATTAAAATAGATGAATTAATTACTTACCCACTCTCGCCGTCCATTCCAAAGCAATAGTGCTGTCGGTGGCCGGCGCTCCTGCGCCTTCGGAAACCAGTCCAGGGATCCGTTGCGGGACACTGGTGGGGACAGGGGGGAGCAGGCAAGTACTTCAGTGCGGGGGGTGGGGGGGGGTGGTGGTGGGGGCAGGTGGTGGGTAGCAGGGTCAAGCTCATCTGATGGTGGGAAAGGGTAAAGAGCATAGTTTATGAACTTATGCAGTGGGGAGGTCAGGTGCACAGGTAAGTATTTCTGGGTGGGGGGAGAGGGCATGGAATGAATTATATGGTTATTGGGGGAGTGGGAGAGGGGCTAGAAACATATATTTAATTTTTTAAAAGCAATTTAAAATCCATATCTGCTTAAATAATTAAATTAAATGGAAGGGCTCGAAGCCCTTTTAAAATGGAGACGGCACCTGCGCGACGGTGCCTGACAACATTGCCAGGGACAGACACCCTGCCCCCTCCAGGTCATCAGGGTGGGCGGTCCGCCCCGGCCATTTAAATGAGCTGCCACGCTGAATATTGCAGTGGTTCGGTGACGTGTGCTCCGCAGGAGCGGATCGCCATTGTCGGCGGCGAGCTTATAAAATTCAGCCCTGGCTCTCCCCTCAGCTGCCTCCGATCCAGAGAAACTAACCCGAGCCTATCCAATCTTTTCTTCTAAATAAAACTCTCCAATTCCAGGCAACATCCTCATTAATCTCCTCTGTACCCTCTCTAGCGCAATCACATCTTTCCTATAGTGGGATGACCAGAACTGCACGCAGTACTCTCGCTCTAGCCTAACTACTGTTTTATACAGTTCTGGCATAACCTCCCAGCTCTTATATTCTATGCTTTGGCTAATAAAAGCAAATATCCTGTAAGCCGTCTTGACCACCTATCTACCTGTCCAGCCACCTTCAAGGATCTGTGTAGTTGCACAAGGTCCCTCTGTTCCTCTACACTTCTCAGTAACCTACATTTATTGTGTATTGCCTTGCCCTGTTAATCTTCCCCAAATGCATTACCTGACACTTCTCTGGATTGAACTCCATTTGCCTCTGTTCCACTCACCTGACTAGTCCACTGATACCTTCGTGCAATCAACAGCTTTCTCCTTCATTATCAACCATGTGGATAATTTCTGTATCAATGGCAAACTTCTTAATAATTTTCCCTCCATTCAAGTCTAAACTACAAAAAGCAATATTTTTAATATACAACTGAGCATCCACAGCTCTCTGGAGTAGAGAATACCAAAGATTAACAAGCTGTTGAGTGAAGAAATTTCTCATCTCGATTTTACGTGGGGCGGTGGCGAGAAACGGCCCACCCGCCCCAGGCCAATCAAGGCCCTTAAGTGGCCTATTAACCACCACCTAAGGGCCTCTTCCTGGTGCCGCTGGTACTTTACCCTCAGCAGCCAGATGGCAAAGGCTTCAAGAACACCTTCTTGTGGGGTGGGGGGTGCCCTCCTGATTGGGCATCTGTGCCTCAGGGTGGGCTGCCCTTGAAGCCCCAACCATTCCCAAAGCACAATACCACCCCCCCCACCCCCAAACCAACCAACCCCCTTTCCCTCGCCAGGGCCCAACTGATTGTTCCCGGCGAGGCCCTAAAAACCTACCTGCGTTCTGGGGCCGTGCATCCTGTTGCCTCCGATAGCTGGGTATAGCCCCAGCAGTGGCTACCGTTTCCCGTGGCACTGCTGGGACCAAGAGCTGCCCGCCTGCTGACTGGCCGGCAGCTCCATTAGGTGGGACCTCCTGCCTCAAGGAGATGGATGCCCCACCCAAGGTCAATTAAAGGCCTGGGGAAAGAAAAATCCCGGCGAGGCTCCCCAGGCCCAGCAAGGCTCTTTTCGGTTGGTGGTCGGGGCCTCCCACCCAATGTAAAATTCTAGCCTCCCCAGCCAGGGGAAATATTCTCCCAGCATCTACCCTGTCAAACTCCTTATGAATTTCATATATTTCAAGGAGATCACCTGAAATCTAGGGAATATAGATCTAGTCTACTCAATCTCTCTTCATTGGACAAATCCCACATTGCAGGAGTCAGTCATGTGAACCTTTGCTGCACTCCCTCTGAGGCAAATAAATCCGACCTTTGGTAAGGGAACCAAAACCATACACAGGTGTGGTCTCACCAAGGCCCTATATAATTACAGAAAGGCATTTTTACTCTAATACTCCAATCCCATTTTAATAAAGGCTTACATACCATTTTCTTTCCTAACAGCTTGCTGTACCTGCATATTAACTTTCTGTGATCCATGTACAAGGACACAGAGGTCCTCTGAGTACAAACATTTCCTAATCTTTCACCTTTTAAAAAATATTCTTATATGCTTTTTGATTTTTCCAGACAAAGTGGATAACCTCACATTTCTCAACATTATATTCCATCTGACAAATTTTAGCCCACTCACTAAACCTGTCTATATCCCTTTGCAGCTTCTTTGTGTTCTTCTTGCAGCTTACTTTCCTGCCTAGCTTTGTATCATCAGCAAACTTGGATATTTTACACTCGGTTCAATCATCTAAGCAATGGATATAAATTGTAAATAGCTGAGGCCCCAGCAGTGATCCTTGCGGTGCCTCACTAGTTACAGCCTGCCAACCCGAAAGTAACCCACTCATTCCTATTTTGTTTTCTGTCCGGTAACTAATCCTCAATCCATTCTAATATATCACCCCCAATTTCGTGAGCCCTAATCGTGTGAAATCATCTGTCGTGTGGCACCTTGAAGAATGGTTTTTGATAATCCAAATACACTCCATCCACTGGTTCCCCCTTATCTACCCTGCTAGAGGCAACCTCAAAAAAACTCTAACAGCTTCCTCTGTGGAACTCTGCAGATACTGACTCAGACAGCAGTTGATGAAGAGAATAGCTCGAGAATCAATGTTAGTGGTCTCTTAGAGACTGATTCAGGCTGACATTTCCAGGAGGGCAGTGTTCAAATCTCTGCTGGGGTTTAACTAATTAACCCTCAGGGCTGTTATCCTCTTTTAATTGCTGTTAAATAGCAGTTTCAATAATTTTTGTAAAATTCCAAGCTGTGTTTTCAATTCATACTCTGTAGAGTATAGTGTTTGATTTTCTGGCAGTATTTACTGTGTGAAGGAAGAGGGATTACAACGGCAGATGGATTTTAATGCAGATAGATGTAAGGTTATGCTCATTGGAACAGGGAACTTGAAATGATGTGCCAATGAAAGCAACCAGTCAGGGATGAATAATGCAGGTTCTAAGGTTAGATAGATATTCTGAAGCTTGCTTGATGTAACTGAGAACAGGGAGCAAGAAAAAAATGTTCTGGAGGCTGAGGCCTAACCAGTGTTTGATAAAATTTTGCTGTATTATGCTTCAAAAAGTATTTCATTGACTGAAATGCTTTAGGACATCCTGAGGTTGTGAAAAGAGCTATATAGTCCATGCAAGTCCATTCATTTTCTTTGTTTTTGTCTTATGTTTGCTTAGTTAGCAGTTATCTTTCTCCCTTCCACAGTGAAAGTAATTAATATGTTGCCCCTTGCAAACTGTTGCTTGCATCTGTCCATTACCAAGTAAGCGATTTGGCACATGTAACTTGGAAGGGTTTGGCATCCTAAAAGTTCAATGTGGTAGTGATCTTCACAGCCATTGAAAGAGCCAAATCCGTGGCTGAAGTATTTTGCAGATCAGAAAAAAATGCCCTTTCTTCATTTCTTCTTGGGATATGGATTTCTCTGGCAAGGTTGATATTTATTACCCATTCCAAATTTCCCTGCGAAGGTAAGAGTGGGCTGCTTCTTGACCCACTCCAGTTGTATGGTGAAGGTGGTCCCCAGGTGGTGTTGAAAAGAGAGTTCAGCAGTTTTGATAAAAATTGAGTGTCCTGCCTGGCCAGGTGAGAGGACAGTTAAGAGTCAACCACGAGTGGTGTGGATTATATATAAGCTCGAGCAAGCAAGGGCAGTGGGATTTTTTTTCCCCATAAAGTGGGTTTTTACAATTACCCAGTAGTGTCAGGGTCACTTATTTTTTACTGTTACCAGCTTTGGGAATATCAGAGGAAATCAAGCTTTGTTTTCTACTTCGCGAGAGAGATTGTCACAGTCATATCTCTGTGTTAGCCTGATCGGTAAAGCAAAACTGACAAAGACTGATTTCCTCTGAAATTCCGAAGTAAGAACATCTAGAGGCGGGATTTTATTAGCACGCCGCGCTTTGAACTCGGCGGCTTTCCGACATGGAAGTGCCGCTGCACGGCCCACGCAATATTACACTGGGGGCTGTTTTAAATAGAGGGGGCGGAGCAACAGCTCCCGATGATGTAAAGGGGGGTGGCCACCACCTCCTCAGCAACAGCATCTGGCGCCACCGTGCAGGCACCAGCACCATTTTTAAAGGGTTTTAAGCCCTTAGCAAAGATTTAAATATTTAAAGGTACAGTTTGCTTTGTTTTTTAAAATGAATAATTATGATATGAAGGCCCTTTCCCAATCCCCCCCCCCCCACAGTCATTTCATTGCTCGATATTAGCAAAACTTGCCTTATTCTCTCCCCACAATTTCCCCCCCAACCTTCTAACTTTTGCCCTTCAACCCCTTCCCACCATCCCGACAGCCAATAAAAAGTGTTTCCCCGCTCCGCCACCCCTCCCGCCCTGAAAATTTTATTGCTCCCCCCCTCCCCACTAGGTTCTCTCTTCGGAACTCCGTACAAACGGTGGGGGTAAAATCAATGTGGGACGGCCGCTGCCAGCAGGTAAGTGCATTTACATATAATTTAGGTTGATTTAAATATGTAGATGAAGCCCCACTGCCAAGCAGTGTCGGGGGGTGGGGTGGGAGCGGTGTGCACCGAGGTACCCCCACCGCCGGTAATATGCGGTAGGCCCGTCACGACGTCGGGGGTCGCGGCGGGCCTTTCCCCACAGAATTTTACCAGCCCCCTCTCCGCGACCCACGGCATCGAGGAACTGGTAAAATTCAGCCTCAGGTGTGCAAATGTGGATCCTGGGTTAAGGACAGTTGTCTATATAAGACCCGACATGTAGCTTGCCTTTCATGTACCCTTATGAATTGATCTTCTTCTTCCAAATCTTAAAATGCTGCTGGAAATCCAAAATAATTTTCATCTTACCCACTTTGTTTGCTACAAATGAAATAACTGCAAGACTAATATGTCCAAAAGTAACAATAGCGGAAAGCACATTGTTCATCGAAATGCAGATAAAGTTGTTCAATAAAGCAAGCAGTTCAAGATTTGCAAGCAAAAGTCAGAAAATACAACTGCAATGCCAACTCTTAAAGGTTTGACAATCAAAAACTACCTTGAGGCATTTTCATATGACAAGTGGCACAAGAGAAGAGGCAATCGCTGCAAAATCATGCCTGTGCAAATTGAAGGTATAATGAGGCTGACACTGGATGACAGCAGACTCTTTTAATCACAAAATGGGATCAGCCACAAATTGTCAACGACCTCTGTGCCCTAATTATTGACCCATGTTTCTGACCAGCAATGCACTGTGGTGGAAGCAAAGCCTCACAAATTTACTCTATAAAGTGAACTTAAACTGTGGGAAGATTCTCTTTGTGTGTTACATTTAATGAAATCGTAAACCCATTGCTAAACTGCTTTCCAATTTCAGTGCACATAGCACAGAGAGAAAATCTTTCCCTGCAGTTCATAATATGGACTGATCTATTTATTGTAGGAACATCTCAATTGTGGACGTATTGGTGAGTTAACCGAGGAAAATCTAGATGAAAAAGGACATGCATTTTTTCCCTTCATCATTTTTACTTTCAACGCTTGTTATGATCTGTGCTTTTTGGCACAAATGAAGCAATTCTTTCCAGCTTATATAGCTGGTTGACCTAAAACAAGGAATGTAGGATAAACTATCCCATTATGATTTACAAATTACTCCTGTGTACGATCAGGTGAGGAGGGATCAAAAGTCTCCCCTCTTGTCCCTCTCCTTGTTTGACCACAACAGGGTTTATTTCTTTTTTAAACAGTGGATGTGCTTACCAATTCAGTGGGTTTTTAGCCTTGTTTGTGCTACGATCACAAAAGAACCAATCGGACAGGATTTCTTGAGTTTAAGCAAGAAAGAAGTTTGTTTATTGTACTTAAAATCAAACCCCTATCTAAATAAAATAATAAACTACACTCCAACTTTCACGCACACACATACACACACGAGAATCACATACCACAAATAGGTTACAGAGTGATGAAGAATAGGATTAGAGTCCAGAACAAATAAAAATAATATACAGTCTGTGGGGTCTGGTAATTCAGCTGCCTTCTGGCTGAATTCATGGTACTGAAGTTCCTGGCTGGTAGAAATGTACTTGTAGCTGGTCCACCTGGTTTAGGATTTTCTTTGAGACAGTGATGTAGGTGGCTTTCTGCCCCGGGGTCTCTGTCTGTAATGGTGATAGGCTTAGATAGGATTCGAAGCTTGCAGTATACCTGCATAGAGAGAGAGAGAGAAAGCCAGATCCTCTGCACTGCTTAACACTCAAAGCTTGTCTGCTGTGTGCAACAGAAACTCCAACTTTTCACATAGACTGATGAGAGTGTCACATGATTCTTTCAGTGTATTCTTTTATTCACTTTAATGAGATCTAAAGTCTAAGAATCCCAAAACTCTCTCAGGTCTAATTGTTTCAATGTTTACCCCCTGGAGGTTTGTCTCCCCTAGTGAATGCTCCAAGATGGCTTTGAATGTCTTGCTAATGAGGGAGAGATACCAGATAATTTATTCAACTGTTCAAGCCATTGTTCTGGATGCAAGCTATTTAGACATGCATCTCCACTCGATGCCTTGGAATGTGAGGTATTTCAATGCAAATTGTGGTGGCCAGTTTTAAAAATTGAATGTAGGATTCTAGCTTTCTTTTTGAAATTTTAATGTAGCTTTCCAATTGATAAATTAAAAAACCTCATTCAGCATGGCATATTTTCCTGACACCTGGCATAGTTTAGCGTTCCTTGCCGACTACATTATTTACCTACTTTTGGCCATGGAAGGGAATTCCAAACCTTTTCACTCTAATTGCAGACATTTTCACCCTCCCCACCACCCCCCCCCCAAGATACTGTCATATTACAAATTAAAGGAGCACTTTATTTGCTGACATGCTGCTACATGCCAAAATAATTATTTTAGCAGCCGGGAAGAATGTTTCAGCAGTGTCTTCCAGCATATACAACATTTGTAGCAAAATATAAAGAAACAGAAAAGTGCACATTTTGTTTGTTGGCCATTTTGATTTGCAGTCAAATGTCAGAAGCCCATGTGACATCATTGCTCTCAACATTCTTCTGACAGCATATTTATGAGGAACATTATTTCAGTGCCTGCTTCACTTAACATTATCCCAGGTGGACAGAAGGAAGAACTCAAGCATTATTTAAAATAAATAAGCTAAAAGATGAAACTTGCATTTATACAGCACCTGATCACATCCTTAGGATGTCACAACTAATAAGTTACTTTTTGACACGCAGTCATTGTTATATGCAAATGCAGCAGCCAATTTGCACATATTAAGGACCCACATTCCGTAAGTGAATGAATGACTAATCTATTTTTCATGGTGTTGGTTGAGGAATGAATGTTGGCTGGGATAGCAGGAGAATTTGCTGCTCTTCTTTGAAAGATGACGTGCAAATACAAATCTACATCCAAGGTCCAATGCGGAGTTTGACAACGAAGAGATATCAGCAGCAGCTTGAATCGAAGTGGTCCTTTAAATTTTTAAGTATGAAATACCTTTTTGTGATTCTTTAATGTTTGCATTTTCGTGAAGGTACTTAGAATAGGACAGCACAGAAGGAGGCCATTCAGTCCATCGAGTCTGTGCCAGCTTGTCACACATAATTAATGTGAGAACACCAGAAACCACAGCTGCCAGCTACAGCCCGAACTTCAGCCCAGTGGTGTACAGTAAGTGATACAGTACTATTGCCTCCAGAGGAGGAGTATTGAGGTAATATTTCCCCATGCAGTTGGAGGAAGTAAACAGCTGCCTCTGCACATTGCTGGAACATCAAGTGTAGATTTTGGTCTTGACCCATTTTCAAGGCTAGACTCAGGACTGTGAAGGTAGCATGCGCAAAATGAAAGCGCGAGGATCAAGAGAAATTGGTCCTTGGCCTTCATCTACACATTCAGGACAAGCAGTTCCATTGGAAGCTTGTTCAAGGGAAGACTTTGACTCCCTTCCTGACATGGCTCTCTGTAAGCCCCAAGGGGAGAGGGCAGAGGTTGTTTGATGCGAGGAGGACAGAGGGAGTGGGGCTGATCACAGCCGTTGGGAATTGTTCTGCTCTGTCCAACTTCACATCAAAAGTAAATAAAAGAAGAATGAACTACCTTTTCAGTGGTGCCACTGGTTTGGCCGCATCCATGTCCAAAAGCTTGAGTGGATCATCCCGAGGCTTGCTGCCAAGTGAAAACCATCCCTGGCCATGTAGGAATGTCCTGAGCCATAAATGAAATTCACAACTGCTCACACATGCACTTGCACTTGTTTTTGTGTCCCAGCCGGTGCTGGAGAATCTGCTGGTGAATTGTGAACAGGACAATTTCCCAGTGCAAGAAGCAACAACTCCATCTCTTTTAGAAGTAGTTCCAGAAAGCACAGTTTCTAGCAAATGTAATATCTCCTAATCTCGGTCAGGCTGCCCAAAAGGGGATTAGTGTTGTGCTCATACTAGATGAGTCAAGTAATAAAAGGTGTGTCTTAATTTTTTTTTAGAGATACAGCACTGAAACAGGCCCTTCGGCCCACCGAGTCTGTGCCGACCATCAAACACCCATTTATACTAATCCTATACTAATCCCATATTCCTACCACATCCCCACCTGTCCCTATATTCCCCTACCACCTACCTATACTAGGGGCAATTTATAATGGCCAATTTACCTATCAAACTGCAAGTCTTTTGGCTTGTGGGAGGAAACCGGAGCACCCGGAGAAAACCCAAGCAGACACAGGAAGAACTTGCAAACTCCACACAGGCAGTACCCAGAATTGAACCCGGGTCGCTGGAGCTGTGAGGCTGCAGTGCTAACCACTGCGCCACTGTGCCTGTAAGACTGTAAGATAATACATGCTAAAAATATGAAAGTACATGTTGAAGGTGTATTAACAGAGGTAGCAAAGAGAAATTATTTAGATGTAATTACTGAGAATGCACTGCAAGTTTACATTCAATGCATAGCCATTAGTAACAGAGTTAATCAAATACTCAGGAATACACTGAGTCTCGGTTTAACATCTCATCCAAAAGACAGCACCTCAGACAGCATAACAATCACAGTTACAATTACAATTGGAGCTCCAAGTAATCAAGAGAGACTCATGGAACTATCATTAAAAAAGATAGAGGCTCTCAGGTTGGGGCGGGGGGTGCGGGTGATAGTGGATCTCTGCTTTTCCATCAGCTTCACTATACCAGGGCCACGCCAAGAGACTCAGCATTCAAACTACCCATAGTTACCCACTAAACACAATAGAAAAGGTTAGGCTCCTGCGTTCAGATGTAAGTGAATTCTTAACAGTGTTTTTTTTTCTATTCATTCATGGGATGTGGGCATCGGCTGGCTAGGCCAGCATTTATTGCCTATCCCTAATTGCCCTTGAGAAGTTGGTGGTGAGATGTCTTAATTACTGCCAGACAGCATCTCTGGCCCTGAAAAATTACTTTTACAAGTCTGGAGTCTCATTCCTTCAGATTTTAATTATTGTTGGACATTTTCTTTAACATTCTCTTTCTGCCTCTTTTATCTCTCAATCCCATTTTCTTTCCCTTTCTTTACTTCACTTTCTGTACATAATTTTACATTGAAATACATATTGAAAATCACACTGCTTAGTTTAGACTCTGTTTGTATGATTTTAACTCTGTACAAGTGAATGGGTTTTGAGTGAATTAACATTCTCTCCTGTGTGTCTCCGTGAAGATTCTTCAATCTGAATGGTTAAGAAGATGCACTGTTGCTTGTCCTGCTCACACGGGCCTCAGATCACATGTAGAGACGCCAAACTAAACTGGATCTCTATTTACTACAAGCCACCATACAAAAGCCCACAAAAATTCTGTGGGCAGCTGTAAGTATGATGAACAGCGAGTGCCATTCCTTCACAAGTTTCTGCAAAATCTGGGCCTTTTCTGTCACTTTTTTTCTTCAAGTTCCAACTCTATTCTGTATAAATCTATTATCTCATTTTTAAAACAATAATTTTTTTTCTTCTTGTCATTTATTCCCTCAAGTTTTTTTTCTATATAATGTGACTGCGCACTTAGAAAATTTTCTTGTCACTTCCGTCAGATGCAAATGGGCACAACATTCCCCTAAGTGGAAATGTAATCGAAGCTTCCACAAAATTGCAGTAGCTGTTACTCCAAAATAGTTCTTAAACTGTATTTCATCGAAGCAAAAGCCTATTATGGTCATTTCATGTTGTCTTTTTTTGACGCTTGGAAACTGAACGTGGGTTTAATGAGAATGTAAATTAATCTCTGTCTTTTGAAAAAATTAGACTTCCTCTTCATTGTACAAACTTTGAGAAACAAAGTTCAAATATATGATGTACATTTGTAGTGGCCAGTTAAATTACATTATTCATCCAGCTTTAATCTTTGGAGAATTCCATATATATATATATATATTTGATGAAAGGAAATGTGAATCTTTCCTGAAGTATAATTCTGTGTGAAGTTTTCACTGAAGACCTTGTACTTACAAGTGAGTTTCTGAGTCTAGTGTGCTTTGAACATATGTGTTTAAGGAATTATGGATTGTTGGCTGGGTTTAAAGATCAGAGATTATACTGGGAAATGTAAATGTCAAAGCTCTAGATAAAAATTGATCTGTTTCTAGGAATGCTAGAATAATGGTTGGGTTGTATTGTGCTGCAGGACTTCTGCTGATGTCAACCATAAAGGCAAACCTCAACTGGCGACTAAAATCAGCAGAATACTTTGCTTAGTTTTATAATTCCCTCATTTATAGAGTCTACGCATTTGTTCTTGCAACAGGTTGTGGTGCCTGTGATGTGATTTATATTTTTTCGTGTTCGTCCATGGATGCTAGCACCAGAGAATCAAACTGGCTTTCAAAAAGTACATGAATCTGAAATGGCATGAGATTCACACCCAGATAATAAAATGGATTTACAGAAATGATGAGGTAAAATTCCCCTTTTGGGTGCAATGAGAATATTGTGTTAAAAATGCATTTGAAATTTAGTTGGCTAGGATGAGCTACAGGTTTCCGCTAAAGTTCATTTGCACAGTCACAGACATAAAACATTCCATGAACCAATGTAATCAGGCCGTGTGAGAGAACCTAATCATTTTCCTTTTTAGTGCCATTAAAAAGTATTCCTCGATGTATTTAAGAATGGCTGTGCTGGAATCTGGGTTCCAATTGAGCAAAAACATTTACCCATAGGGCTGAATTTTATAAGCCCACCACCGATTTCGGCGTTGGGCGAAAAAATGGCAGCCCGCCTCTGCGGGCCGCATGCCAAAGAGCTGCCGCAATTCCAAGTGGGCGGGTCATTTAAATAGCCAGTATGGGCCACCCAGCTGATTATGTGAGGGGGTTGGACTTTACTATCTGACATTCCCAACCCAAACTGCACAAACTTTAAACTACAACCCTTCCCACCATTCCCTACCTCCAGGATGTTTATTTGACAACCCCCCACCGCACTGATAAACTCACCTTCTTCCCCCTCCTCACCGGTATTGCACTTCGTTCCCCCAGACTGGGATCCGAATGTGCGATGGAAGTGATGTATGTTTATTTAAATTAATTATTTTAATTGATTTAAATATTCAAATTATGGTCCCATCACCCAGCAGTGGGGAGGCCGCCATGGTGCCTTGCTGCTGCCAGGAGGACTGGGCCGGGCCCTGCCAGCATCGAGGTCCTTGGCGGGCCTCATCCGGGGCCATCTTCAGGCATTCCCCCCGTGCCACAGATCCTGACATTGAGGACTCCTTAAAATAGAGCCCTATAATGTCTGCTATAATTGCACAGTGCTGACACCAAACCACTTATGAATATCACTTCTGAATTTGGGGCCTATAGTAACAACTTTACTAAGTATTTACAGCCCAGAGACAGGCTATTCATCATAACTGGTCTATGCCAGTGTTTATGCTCCACATGAGCCTCATCCCACCCATGTTCATCTAACCCCATCTCCCTCATGCACTTAACTAACTTCCCCTAAATGTATCTATGCTCAACTATTCCTTGTGGTAGCAAGTTCCACGTTATAACCACCCTCTGGGTAAAGAAGTTTCTTCTGAATTCCCTATTGGATTCATTAGTGACTATCTTATATTTAGTTTAGTTTAGTTTAGAGATACAGCACTGAAACAGGCCCTTCGGCCCACCGAGTCTGTGCCGACCATCAACCACCCATTTATACAAATCCTACACTAATCCCATATTCCTACCACATCCCCACCTGTCCCTATATTTCCCCACCACCTACCTATACTAGGGGCAATTTATAATGGCCAATTAACCTATCAACCTGCAAGTCTTTGGCATTTGGGAGGAAACCGGAGCACCCGGAGGAAACCCACGCAGACACAGGGAGAACTGCAAACTCCACACAGGCAGTACCCAGAATTGAACCCGGGTCGCTGGAGCTGTGAGCCCTTTGTAGTTTTACAGCACCTCTAACATAGTAAAACAGTGATAACACGGAACACAAAAGTCCGAGTGTATCAAGCCGGTGTCCTCAGTACCTTGCTCTATGGCAGCGAGGCCTGGACAACGTATGTCAGCCAAGAGCGACGTCTCAATTCATTCCATCTTCACTGCCTCCGGAGAATCCTTGGCATCAGATGGCAGGACCCTATCTCCAACACAGAAGTCCTCGAGGCAGCCAACATCGCCAGCTTATACACACTACTGAGTCAGCAGCGCTTGAGATGGCTTGGCCATGTGAGCTGCATGGAAGATGGCAGGATCCCCAAGGACACATTGTACTGCAAGCTCGTCACTGGTATCAGAGCCACCGGCCGTCCATGTCTCCACTTTAAAGACGTCTGCAAACGTGACATGAAGTCATGTGACATTGATTACAAGTCGTGGGAGTCAGTTGCCAGCGATCGCCAGAGCTGGTGGGCAGCCATAAAGGCGGGGCGAAAGTGTGGCGAGTCAAAGAGACTTAGCATTTGGCAGGAAAAAAGACAGAAGCGCAAGGGGAGAGCCAACTGTGTAACAGCCCTGACAAACAACTTTTATCTGCAGCGCCTGTGGAAGAGTCTGTCACTCTAGTATTGGCCTTTATGGCCACTCCAGGCGCTGCTTCGCAAACCACTGACCACCTCCAGGCGCTTACCCATTGTCTCCCAATACAAGGAGGCCAAAGAAGAAGAAGATGAAATACATCTGAAAAGCTATTTCTACAATATAGTTTTTAAGAATGTTGTTATCTTCATTTTGAAGTTTTTTTTCTCACTTTCCAGCCTTGTTGTTCATCAGCTTGTTCTCACATCTCAACTACACACACCCTTGGTCAAGAAGATACTCGAGAGAATTCTCTGCTTTCTCCCACCTTTTTTTTTCAATGATCTTCCACTTGATGGTTTCCCTTGACACCGCAGGTGAGAACTATCTTGTTGCACATAGAATCAGCGTTCTATAGAATAGCATTTCCGGGAGGCATCAACATCTTACAGTATTGGAATATTGCTGCACACACTGCTTGTCTTTTTGTTGCATTTTATCATCATGACTTGCTCAATGAGCAGTCATTGCCTTTGAGACAGAGAACATTACGAAAGGCAAGTTTGTTAAGCATAGACTTACAGTATAGACAAAATGCCCTCAATTTGCTGTAGCTGCAGCAGGGATGCAAAAAAGGCACTAGGATGCAGAAAGGCCATTTGTAATACCTTTTATTTAATTATTTGTTTGTGGGATGTGGATGTCGCTGACAAGGCCAGCATTTATTGCCCATCCCTAATTGCCCTTCACAAGAGAGTGGCTTGTTAGGCCATTTTGGCGAGCATGTAAGAGTCAACCACATTGCTGTGGATCAGGAGTCACATGTAGGCCAGACCAGGTAAAGACAGCAGATTTCCTTCCCTAAAAGGCATTAGTGAACCAGATGGGTTTTTATAACAATCAGCAATTGTGCATGATCACCATTGGACTCGCTTTATAATTCCAGATTGATCAATTGAATTCAAATTTTACCATCTTCCATGGTGGGATTTAAACCCATGTCCCCAGAGCATTAGCATCGGCTCTGGATTACTAGTCCAGTGATATTACCACGACAGCACTGCCTCCTCTGCTTCAGCTGTTTCAGCTGAAGAGCAAGTAACTCCGCATTTTAGCCTGTTTCCAACTATTTCTCATTGCTTGCTACTAAGTTTTCAATGGAATGATAAGAACTAGAAACCTATATGGAGCATGTTTTCATGCTATGAGGTGTTACAGTCGCTGTTGCTTTTGAAGTCTACTCAATAAGTCTTTTCCCTGGATTTGTATTTGCTTAAAAGCTTTTCATCTCTACATCTTCCAGTTCTGATGGGTACTAAAACGTTAATGCTGTTTGTCTCTCCACAAATGTTTTCTGACTGAGTGTTTCCAACGTTTTCTGTTCTTGTTTCAATAAGCCACCTGCTATCCCAGAGAACATGTGTTGGACATTATCCCTGGGCTGGGTAGAGTGTGGCATCTGGTTTAATAAAAGTTCTGTCAACAAGTTGACCATTGAGAATAACTTGTGCAGTCCCAAACCAGCTTGTACAATTATGTGCTGGTTTCCACATATCTGAGCAAGGCTGTTCTGAATAGTACACTAAACATTTCTTGTAACTCTGAATCTGAATCTACATTTATGCTACTTGTTCAGCAGTTTTTGGCTTCCTACAGCATAAGTTTCATGGGGGAATACCAGATCAATTAACATCTACAATTGCTGTTTTGTTGACTTTGCGACTCAGAATCTCACAGCTAATAATTATTTTTCTCCATGAAATTGCCCACAGCCGTGTCTCAGTGGGCAGCAGTCTCACTGCTAGGTTAAAGGTGGTGGATTTAAGTTCCATTCTAGAGACTTGAATACAAAAATCTAGGTTGATACTCCACCGCAGTACTGAGGGAGGGCTCCACTGTTGGAGGTGCTGTCTTTTGGATGAAATATTAAACTAAGGTCCAATCTACCTTCTCAGGTGGATGTAAAAGATCCCATGGCACTATTTCAAAGAACAGCAGGGGAGTTTTCCCTGGTGTCATGGCCAACATTATCCAGCGCCCACCATCTTTAAAAAACAGATTAACTGGGCCAATGTCGCATTGCGTTTTGTGGGAGCTTGCTGTGCATGAATTGGCGGCAGAGTTTCCTACAGTATAACAGTGGCTACACTTTACAAGAACTTCATTGGCTGTAAAGCACTTTGGGATGTCCTGAGGTTGGGAAAGCCTTTCCTTATTTTCTTTCTTGTTTGAATGATTGGCAGGTCTCTCAAAGTGGCAGCTGTGCTGAGTAACATAGCTCCAAATGACAATGGGTTGAATTTTTATAGCTCGCCACTGGAATATTGGCACGGGATGGCCGTTGTGGAAAGGTAAGTAATTATTCCTTTATTTCTTTATTCCTTTATTATCATGGATTTAAATAAGTTAATTATTTTTTTTCGCCAAGCAGCAGGGGGTCCTCTCCAAGGGCTCGCCGCCGCCGGTAAAATGGGGCAGGACCTTCTCAACGTCAAGGCCCATGGCGGGCCTCTCCCAGACGTATTTTCTGGCCCCTTCCCCCCTCACATGCCATGACCTCTGACATCGGGGGGCTGGTAAAATTCAGCCCAATGTGTGTTGTGCCTGCTGCACATCCACAATCTCTGTGGCAGTGTTTGTGCTCAATTGCTGCAGACTAGGCTCATCCATATGGATTCAACCAATCTACAAAGAAAACAATATAGACTTTGGAGTACTGGATTTATTTCCAAGCATTATTGAAAGCAAAAGTAACTATTTTTCTCCCAATTGCCCAGTTTCCTTGGACCATATGTGGTGGCCATCAAGCAGATAACTCAGTCCCATGTCAATGTCACTCTAATTAGCTACAATTGGTGCACGTGACTGAAGTTGAGATTCCCAATTATTGATTCGCTTTTTTCCTTGCATGAAGGTGCCTTCCCATAGACACTGTCATTCACCTCAGTGAGCAACTCAAACTATGGTGCCCTGCATTAATGCCTCTGAAGAGCACTTTACTAATTCCAAACTGTGAATCGTTAATGCAATTAGTTACATTAGCAGAAGATGCACAGAATGTGAGTGTTTCTTTAGGTTTGAAGGCATTAAGATTTTGCTGAAGCGGGACATCTTGTGGTATGCCCCATTCATTAGACTTTTTCCTCACCCTTCAGCTCAAAAGAATTTTGCCCTGCAAGTTGTTGGACGTTTGGGCTAATAACAGCGCAACAAGAGCAATGGGCCATCTGGGACCTGAGTGAACAACAAACCAACAGTCTATCTCTTTAAGAAAAGTGATTTAGGGATTGAAAAGGAAACAGGAATGACAGAGTGGAAATCGGGTGAATTAGAGTCAAATCAGGTATAGAATGAGAAACAAAGAGAGTGAAATATAGATTGGATTAAGAAAGAAAATACGAGGATTACCATACCTGCCAAGAATGTCATATTAATTTTGTCATGTGGAACATTAATTTTAAACTCTTACTGGGCTGAAAACATGGCTGCATTTGCATTCTAACAGGATAGTGGCTGGAAACATTTGCATTCTAAGAGACAGTTGCCTGGAGAAGACAATGTAACTGCTCCCTGATTCAATTGACCAAATGGATTTTGATCACAAGACATTGACAGTGTGAAAGCCAGCATTCCAGCCCCCAACTGAGGATGTCTACTAAGATTGAAATAATCCACAAAACCTTACCAGGCAGGTTGTTTAAAAAAAAAGCTAGTCTCATGACTGGCCTGCTGGCACAGGTTTGGTTTGAATTGTGTTCACAGAACAGCTTGAGGTCAGACTGCAACTGGACTTGAAGGATGCCAGCATCTCCCTGTCTCGTTCACTCTCTCTCACGGAAAGCAGAGACTGTAACTGGATTTCAAGAAGACAGAAAACCATCGAAACAAGTTTGAATGTGTGTACTGGGCCCCAACGAGACAGTAAGATTTAACTGCAGCCAAAGACTTTATATCGAACTCAAACGACAGTGAATGAACTCCAGCTATTGCTTCAAACCTTTTCCCTTGATTCTTTCTTCTTTTCTGTTTCTATCTGTGTGTGTGTTCATCGTGTATGCATGCTAGCATGTGTGCGACGCGTATTTTTAGTAGTTTTAACCTAAGTAGAGTTTTAAGATTAATCAACTTCCACCTTTCTTTTTTAAATCTAAGAAAACCTGTCTGGTTGATTTCTTTGCCATTACAATGGGAGAGCAGTGAATAAGGATTCACTGAGGGGAAGCTAAAAACACGGTGTTTTAAACCCTGTTAATGCCAAACTATGAAAAAGCTGAGAGGGAACCCTTAGACCCCTTTCTCACCTGGTCGTAACAGAAATTTGGGGGCTAATATCTGGATTCAACTTATAGACTAACGAAAAATTGGAAGTGGGAAGTCAAATTGATCCCAATCAAAAAGAGAAAAGATTTCAATACAGGTTTTCTTGTGGTTGTCTGTTCTAGAATGCTAACATGTCAGTGACTGAAGCCAGTAACTCCCCAAGCCAGGCTGAAGTAACTTGTGATAAGTTAAAAGCACTGTCTATGGAATAGTTGAGAAAAATGGCTAAGCAGTGTGGGATCACTGTCTGTGCCAAGGCTAGAAAGTCCAAACTCCTAAGACTAGTGGCCAACCATTTTTCCCTTGAATCTGAAGAAGCAGAAACAGGGTTAGAAATAGACTCCAACAGGATATTGCGAGCAAAGATACAATTGGGACAGAAGAAACTTGAATTTGAAGAAAGAGAAAGAGAGACAGGAGAAAGAAAAAGAGAGAGGAGAGAGAGAAAGAAAGACAGGAGAGAGAGAGAGCGAGAGAGAGAGAGAAAGAACCATCCAGAAGAAATGCGAGGAGAGAGAGCTGAGATGGCTTGAATTAATTATGGGGCGACAGAGTAATGCCAGTGAAAGCATGGCCAACACGGAGGATCATAATTCAGGTCTGGGTACTGAATTGTTAAAATTTACTCAACTGATCCCACAATTCAATGAGGGAGACATGGAAGCATTTTCTGTATCTTTTGAAAAACTTGCAAGGCAGTTAAAGTGGCCAGCTGAGACTTGGACTCTTCTGATACAAAGCAAGTTAACAGGAAAAGCCCATGAGGTTTATTCCCTGTTACTAGATGAGAGTTCTTCCAATTTTGAACTGATCAAAAATGCTATCCTCGGGGCATATGAGTTAGTATCAGAAGCCTATCGCCAAAAGTTTAGAACCCTCAAGAAGCAAGCTGATCAAACTTACTTGGAGTTTGAGAGAAATAAGCTTTTGACTAGTGGTTGAGGGCTCTTAAAGTACAGCCCAGCTATGAAAATCTCAGAGAGGTAATTTTGCTCAAGGAATTTATAAACTCTATCCCACTCTCCATAAATACACATGTAGAGGAACAAAAGTCTCATAGATCCGGGTAAGCCGCAGTTCTGGCTGATGTGTTTGCTTTCATCTACATATCGGTTCCCCAGGGGAAAACCTTTCCTAGTCACCCCCACAAATCCGAAAAGGCTGGGAGAGAAGGAAGAGCAGGAGACACAGGGGGCCCTCCTCCAGCCAAAAAGGAAGGTGTTGTAAGTAGGAGTGAGATCCGGAGACTTGTGTGCTTCCATTGTAATAAAGCAGGTCATCTAAAGGCTGACTGCTGGAAACTACGGGGAAAACTTGTAGGGTTAATCAGGGCACACCCGCTCAGTGAAGGGGACATGACTCTGATGGAAAGCACAGCTGAACAAACTGTGGCTTTAACTACAGTAATAGTCAGAAACAGGAAGCATATTGCTGCAAGTGCAGGAACATTTAATAGGATTCCTGAAGGTTGTCAGGACTTTGGGCCATGATCACACTAGCTCCTCCAGATGAGACTGAATTGGCACTGCAGACAGATGATCATGAGGTCTGTCTGTCTGTGACATTCTTTGGAAAGTTAGAAGACCCAGGGAATGAATGAAATGAATCTTCCCTAGCTGAGGCTCAGCGAGCTGACCCAGTATTGAGAGAGTTAGCACAGGCTGCCAAGTCTGAAATTGAAGCAGACGGAGTCCTGAGTGCTACTATTTAAAGAACGAGGTACTGATGAGGAAGCGGAGTTCTCCTCACAGACCTGAGAACAAAGAATGGACAGTGGTTCACCAGTTAATGGTACCTCTGAGGTACTAGAGAGAAATATTAAGAATGGCCCATGAGATTACAGTGGCTGTACATGTTGGTATACGAAAAAACAAATCCTGCATAAGACAGCAGTTTGACTGGCCAAAACTCCACAAAGGTGTGGTGGCGTACTGTAGGAGTTGTCACATGCACCAGGTTGAGGGGAAACCCCAACCTATAGAGAAATCTGCACCCCTAAATCCTGTATCGGTGTTTGGAGGACCCTCCAGCAGAGGGCTGGTGAATGGTAAGGGTCTCCTGCTGAGAACAAAAGGGGACAGGCAGGCACAGGGTTGGCAAAAGGTTAGAAAGAAAAGGGGGAAAAGCAACAAAGAGGGCAGGTTAAAGGAAGTCCAGGAGGAATGCTGGATGAAAACCCCTACTGTCCAGTCAGCCAACTCGAAATGTTTGAAAAATTAGTTCCCACATCCTCCTATGTAAATGCAGACACCAGAAGCACACAACCAGAGTTGCTAACAGCATTTACAGAAACTGGCAGAGACAAAGAAAGTCCTCGAGAGGGCAGAGAAACTCTGAGAATGATGCCTCACCTAGTCAAAGTGCTGCAGGGGAGTGCAGTAGAATCTGGACAAATACCTGCAAGCAGGAGTGTCCCAGAGGACAAAGGGAAGATTAGTAAAGAATCTCCCCCTACAGTCAGGAGAAAAGGTAACCAACCATCCCCTAAGGTGAAAAGCCCTCATCAAAGCACTGAGAATTTAGAATGGATCCACCCAATACTGACTCTCATGAGCAGAACTCCAACTTAGGGCTAATTATATCTAGCCCTCCCCCTGCAGACCTCAACAGCACCCTGGACAGTCATGGAAATGTGCAAATGGCAAACCTCCCCAGAAATCATATGTTTACTGAGATGTCCATTCCTAAATCATTACAGGCTGATAGAGAAGAAACTTCAAACCCCTCTGGGACAACACATAGCCAGACCCACCTCAAGGGAAAGGGGGCAGTTTAAAGCAGCACTGCTACAAAGGAAAAACAGGCGGTAACAATTTTTAGGATTTCTGAATGAATGAGAATAAATGAGAAAAATGCATGTATGCTTTCCTGTATTTACTCTTCTCTCTATTCTTTTTTAATGAAATGCCATTCTAAAATCACATTTCATTCTGCTGGATGTTGAGGTGTGAGGAATATCACATCTGCCAAGACTGAGGAATATTAATTTCATCATGTGGAACATTAATGTTAAACTCTTACTGAACTGAAAACATGGCTGCACCTGCATTCTAACAGGACAGTGGCTGGAAAAATTTGCATTCTAAGAGACAGTTGCCTGGAGAAGACAATGGAACTGCTCCCTGATTCAATTAACCAAATGGATTTTGATCATAAGACAGTGACTGTGTGAAAGCCAGCATTCCAGCCCCCAACTGAGGATGTCGACTAAGATTGAAAGAATCCACAAAACCTCACCAGGCAAGTTGTTTAAAAAAAATGTTGGCCACATGACCGGCCTGCTGGCACAGGTTTGGTTTGAATTGTGTTCACAGAACGGTTTGAGGTCAGACTGCAACTGAACTTCAAGGACGACAGCATCTCCCTGTCTTGCTCTCTCTCTCTCTCTCACGAAAAGCAAAGACTGTAACTGGATTTCAAGAAGACAGAAAACCATCAAAACAAGTTTGAATGTGTGTACTGGGCCCCAATGAGACAGTAAGATTTAACTACAACCAAAGACTTTACATTGAACTCAAAAGACAGTAAATAAACTCCAGTATTGCTTCAAACCTTCCCCTTGATTCTCCTTTTCTGTCTCTGTCTGCATGTGTGTTTATCGTGTATGCATGCTCACGTGGGTGCATCACGTATTTTTAGTAGTTTTAACTGAAGTAGAACTTTAAGGTTAATAACTTACACCTTTCTTGTTTAAATCTAAGAAAACCTGTCTGATTTATTTCTTTGCCATAGGAAAGCGGTGAATAAGGATTCACTGAGGTGAAGTTAAAAACACAGTGTTTTAGAAATTAAACCCTGTTAGGTCCAAACCACAAAGAAGCTAAGAAGGAACCCCTAGCCCCCCTTTCTCACCTGGTTGTAACAGAAAGAAAATAAATAGACAGGAAGGAATAGTAAGAAAAAAATGAAAATGTTTGAAGATTAAAACTCCTAATCTTCATCAACAATTTATTATGTATTAGAATGAGACCTCATGGTTTTAATTATTCCCTTTTTAGGCCAGAGAGGTTGAGTGGCATTGCAGGAACATTAATCTTATTAAAATAAACTTATGCAATTATGTACAAGCCCTAACCTTGTGCAGTAAGTTCAGTTGGCAATTAATACACAAATGCAGCAATTTCTTCAAACTCACATTGAGCTACTGTTTTTATAAGGCTAACAGGGGATTTAGTTTAGAGATACAGCACTTAAGCAGGCCCTTCAGCCCACCGAGTCAGTGCCGACCATCAACCACCCATTTATACTAATCCTCCACTAATCCCATATTCCTACCACATCCCCACCTGTCCCTATATTTCCCTACCTACCTATTCTAGGGGCAATTTATAATGGCCAATTAACCTGCAAGTCTTTGGCATGTGGGAGGAAACCAGAGCACCCGGAGGAAACCCACGCAGACACAGGGAGAACTTGCAAACTCCACACAGGCAGTACCCAGAATTGAACCCGGGTCACTGGAGCTGTGAGGCTGCGGTGCTAACCACTGCGCCACTGTGCCGCCCCACAATTGTGGAGAGGCACAATTGTTCCAGCAGTTGTGTGATACGTCTCTCTGGGGTATTTCTTCCTCACCACAAATTGCTGGATGCTTTATATGTTAATAACAGCACACGTCATTAAACTCACCGCTTCTTGCCAGAAAAATCTGGGCATTATGCCATGCGCATCTTGCATGTCATTGCACTACAAAGTGTCAAAAACATCCAATAAAAGAGAAAGAAAGTCAATCTTTTCTAACTTTGATATGCTCACTGTAGCACATGCCTATTTAGAGCAGCTACTCTTAGGGAGTACCTGAGCATTGCTTTATTTTTTTGTAGGAAACCCCATATTAAATACAGATCCATCTTAACAGTTAAATATTAAAACCATTCTCCAAACATCAGACCACAATGGGCATGATACAAGAGAGGAATTAGTACTGAATAAATGTCAAATGAATGTGCCTTTAAATAAAGACACTTGTCAAAATTAATGTTTAAATAATAGTTAAGCAACAGCCCATAGAACCTTAGAGAACAGAAGGAGGCCATTCATCCAATCATATCCATAATAACTCTTTCTCAGTCAATTCAATCTTAATTGTACTGTTTTTCCTCTTTCTCTGTTTGAGCTATTAATCGAATTCTCCCTGAGAAGATACAACAGGTTCTGCCTCAATCACTCTCTGTGACAAAATATTCCACTTTCTATCAACCCTTTGCCTAAAGACATTTCTCTCAGCCTCATTTTTTTTTCTTCTGTAGCCATGGCTCAGTAGATAGCACTCTTGCTTTAGAATTAGGTGGCTGTGGGTTCAAATCCCACTGCTGTGCGTAAGACATGAATCTAGGCTTGATTTTCTAGTGTAGTATTGAGCTGTTATTCAAGTAAGAGGCTAAACAGAGGCCCTGTCTGTCTTCCCAGATGGATGTAAAAGATTGTTTGGCACCATTTTGAAGGAGAGAAGTTATCCCCAGTAACTCAGCCAATATTTCTACCTCAATCAACATCACTAAAACAGAGTATCTGATCTTTATCACATTGCTGTTAGTGGGAGCTTGCTGTATGTAAAATGACAACACTTCAAAGTATTCATTGGTTGTAAAGTGCTTTGGGACATCCTATGGTCAGGAAAGGTGCTACGTATATGCGAGTCTTAATTTGTTTTTAGTCCTCTTGGCAATTTTAATTTGATGAACCATCATCACTGACTCATCATCCAGAGGAATTAGTCTTTTCTTGGTCAGCCTATCAAGGCCTTGGTAACTTTAAGAAACTCTATTAAAACTCCTCTTAACTTTCTCTACTCCAGTAAAAATAATCCATGTATTTCAAGAATCTCCTCATAACTATGGTTTCCTCCATGGTGTATCAACACTCTCTATGACCCTAGTGTGCAATGCATAAAACTGCATACAATACTCCAGCCATAGCCTTTTGAAATAAATTTGTTGTTATTACTTCTTGACACTTGTACTCTTTATTCCTATTTATAAAACCCAAAATGTCATTGTTATTTCTTTATTTACACTTGGGTTTTTAATGGAATATTTTAGAACTCCTAATCTTTGTTCATTCACATCTTTCAGCAACTTTTTATCCAATGTATACTCCCACTTTATACTTTCCCTCCCAAAGTGTATAACCTCACACTTTACAATAAATCGGACACTCCCACTGATAGAGAGAGCGTGTCGTTCCATCATTCTAAGCAGAATTCCTTACCTGGGTCTCAGAGGTGAAAGGGTACAATTTACCTGGTCCCCATAATCCAATTTTAACAGCAATAGCTTGCATTTATGTAGCATCTTTAACATAATAAAATGTCCCAAGGCAATTCACAAGAGTGTAGTCAGATAAAATTTGACACGAGCCACATAAGGAGATGTTAGGGTAGGTGACCAAAAGCTTGATCAAAGAGGCAAGTTTTATCAAATGACTTAAATGAGGAGATAGAGGTAGAGAGGCCGAGAGGTTTAGGGAGGAATTTCGGAGCTTAGGACCTAGGTGGCTAAAAGCATGGCTGCCGATGGTAGAGCAATTAAAATCTGGGATGCACTAGTGGTTAGAATTGGAGGAGTACCGAGATCACGGAGGGTTGTAAGGCTGGAGGAGGTGCAGGAAGGAGTTAGGGAGGGGTGAGGCCATAAAGGGATTTAAACACAAGGATGGGAATTTTAAAATCAAGATGTTACCAGACAGGTAGCCAATATAAGTCAGCGAGCACAGGGGTGATGGGGAAGCAGGACTTGGTACGTTTTAAGATACACTCAGCAGAGTTTTGAATGAGCTCAACTTTACGAGTGTGATAGGTAGGAGATTAGCCTGGAATCACAAGCCTACTGCTTTATCAGTAATCAATCCAATTTTTGCATTATGTGGAGCAGGAGTTCTGCTTATATGGCAGATCATTGTCATGCAGGCCCCCACCTGCCAAGCATTAGGCATAATAATTTCGCCACATGGACATTAGATTTCAAACTGTTGTTGAAGTGAGGAAAGGACTCGCTTTAAAAAATTGCCAGATCTTGGCTGGAAAGATATTTGCATATTTACAGACAGCGCTTGGAAAGGACAAAGGGCCATTCCCTGACACATTCAACCCACAATGGACTTTTGATCACCAGACATTGAAGGTGGGGGAGCTCACATTCCAGGTTGACTGCTAAGATGGCTGAATACACAAACGGACGTGGTCAAACCAGCTAGTCACATGACTAACCTGCTGGGCAACCTGAGTTTTTTGAATTTCTGCAAACAGTTTGGGCAGAAAGTCTGTTTGCCCCTGGACTGAGAAGATCTCTCCTGTCTGCTCCCATCTCTTTCTCACAAGCCTCTGAATGCACTGAAGACACATGAACCCCAAGAGAGAAAAGTGTCCTACAACAAACAAAGTTTAAGAAGAATACTGGGCCCTAACGAAAAGCAATATCTGCCTACAATCAAGGACTCTACAGCGAAACTCTTCAGATATTGCCTCAAACTTTTCCACTTTATTTCTTTTGCTCTTTTCTGTCTCTATCTGTATGTGTATATCACATATGCATGCTAGCGTGGGCGCGTCGTGTAGCATAGGCATCAACTGAATTAGAGTTTAAGTTTAATAAATTTCAACTTTTCTTCTTTAAACCTAAAAAAGCCTGTTTGTGCTGGTTTCTTTGCCTTATTGGAAAGTGTTGAACAAGAATTCACCAAGGGGGAACGAAAAACACGGTGTGTTTAAAATTAAACCCTGTTATGGTAAGACCAGGTGAAGACTAAAAGGGAACCCTAGACCTCTTTTTCACCTGGTTGTAACACCATTAAACATTTATGAGATCTGTCCCCCAAAGTATTTCATTAGGTCAATCCATGAAGGATTCAATTAAAATGTAACAGAAGTCTTCCGACAATTACAGAATCAACTGCAGGTGCTTCCTCTGTCTCATACTTTAAATGTCGCCAAAATCAAAACTTTTAGCTTGATATCTTACATTAACACTTAAGATCGAAGACTTCCTGATCTGCACAAACGATTTAGAAAAAGCATGCTTGACTGCTTTTCAACAGTAGCTCAGCATGAACCAAGCAATTTTGCTTGCACAGATGTCACAAATCTGATGAGCCGATTGCATTGCTAAAAAGGGAAGAGCTCTGGGCATTTGAACATCTGGGGCTAGTTTCCTCAAATGGGGCAAATAGCAAACAGCGTTTTTAAAAAAATGTCATTTAGAAAAACACGGATTAATCAACGACAGTCGGCATGGATTTGTTAAGGAAAGGTTGTGTCTGATTAACTTAATTCAATTTTTTGAAGAGGTAACAAGGAGGGTCGATGAGGGTGGCACTTTTGATGTTGTCGACATGGATTTTAGACAGGTTTTTGACAAGGTCCCACATGACAGAACAGTTGAAAAATTAAAAGCTTACGGGATCCAAGGGAAAGTGGCAAGTCAGATCAAAAACTGGCTCAGTGGCAGGAAGCAAAGGGACAAGGGGTCAAGCAGTATTTTTGTGACTGGAAGGATGTTTCCAATGGGGTTCCAGAAGGCTCAGTAATGGGGTCCCTTGCAATTCATGGTATATATCAATGATTTAGACTTGAATGTAGGGGATATGATTAAGAAGTTTGCAGATGATATGAAAATTGACTGTGTGGTTGATGGTGAGGAAGGAACCTGTAGACAGCAGGAAGATATCATTGGACTGGTCAGTTGGGCAGAAAAGTGGCAAATGGAATGGAGAAGTGTGAGGTAATGCATTTGGGAGGACAAACAAGGCAGGAGAAAACAGAGGGACCTTAGAGTGAATGTCCACAGATCCCTGAAAGTAACAGGATATGTCGAAAGGGTGGTCAAGAAGGCATAAAAGATACTTTGTTTTATTAGTCAAGGCCTAGAATATAAGAGCAGCGAGTTTCTGCTAGAACTGTATAAACACTAGTTAGACTGAAGCTGGAGTACTGTGTACAGTTCTTGTCACTGCATTACAGGAAGAATATGATCACTGTAGGGAGGGTACAGAGGAGATTTACAAGGAAGTTACCAGGAATAGAGAGTTTTTAGCTATGAGGATAGCTTGGATAACTGGAACAGAGGAATCTGAGGGGAGATTTAATTGAGGTGTATAAAATTATGAGGGTGCTGGATAGAGTGAATAGGAATGGCCTATTTCCTCTAGCATAGAGATCAATGACCAGGGACTATAGATTTAAAGTAATTGGTAGAAGAATTAGGGGGGAATTGATGAGTATTTTTTTCACCCAGAGGGTGGTGCAGATTTACAACTCACTGCCTGAAAGGGCAGCAGAAGCAGAAACCCTCATCATGTTTAAAAAACGTTTGGACATGCACTTGAGGTACCACTACCTATGAGGCTATGGGCCAAGAGCTGGAGGTTGAGATTTGGCTGGATAACTCATTTTCAGCTGGCCTGGATGCAGCAAGCCAAAAGGTCTCCTTCTGTGTCATAAATCTTTCTATGTTTCCATGTTTCTAAGTCACGACTGTAAGTGAATTGAATTTGAGCAGCCCAGAGATTTGCAGTGGGCATGATGAAGCCACCAACAGTTTGGCATGATTGCCACTAAGTTGGCAATCCTACTCACTCAAACAGGTCCCAAAAAATAAAAACCAATTGTGTGCCGCCTTTTATCTTAAGTCTGTTTTAATGATGAATGTTTATTAACAAATGGGCTTTTGATTTTCGAAGTCACTCGCTCTACAGCTGCTTTGGGTTTTGCCAAAATGAATTACAGTTAATGTGTTGAAACAAAAGGACTCATGAAGTAGTTGTTGGGCTGGGGAGGGGGCTTTGGGGGAGGAGGACAGACATGAGAATGACAAGTTAGCTGAAATACACCAAGCCGAGATATCTTATAATTAAAGCTTCCGTTTTAAAAGATGTTGATTATGTTGTGTGTGGGAAGCTCCCCGGAACAGGTTTGTTTCATAATAGAGGGTTAGATAAGTTCATCCACTAGCAATTTTAATAGAATTTTTTTTTGAATTTTCAATTTAATGACATTTTCCAAACCAGAAATTTTAAAGCCAGGAAGATTTAGCATTCTGTTACAGGAAGATGTAAGTATAAATATTGGTACTTCGCCAGGTATTGTGAGAAAAATAATCGTTCTGATCTTGTGGGACTAGAGGACACATCTATAAAATACAACAAAAGGGACTCAGATTAGACATCAGGAAGGTTGTCTTTTCTCAGAAGATTGTTGCCCTCTGGAACAGATTCTAATGGTAAGAGGTAAGTTAAAGTTCCTTGAGAACGGCCTTGGCAAGTTCATGGGGCAGGACGACACAGGGACATGTCCTGGAAGCATGGGTTAATGTCATAGGATTAAATAGAATTTACTGCACAAAAACAGGCCATTTGTTGCCAAATGGTCCATGCCAGTGTGAATGCTCCAGAAGAGCCTCCTCCCATCTTACCTCACCTAACACTGTCAGCGTATTCTTTGCTCCCTCATTATTTAGATTCCCCTTAGATGGATCTGTGCTATTCATCTCGACTGCTCTCTGTGGCGAGTTCCACATTCCCACCACTTTCTGGGTCAAGATATTTCTCCTGAGTCTTCAACTGGATTTATAAGTGACTATCTTATGTTTATGACCTAGAAACAGCAAATGCTGGAAATAAGTAGCAGGTCACAGATCTGAAATGTTCACGGGCCGTATTTTCCCAGCCCATTGGAGACAGGCTGGGAGGCAAGAAGGCTGGCGATATGAGGGATGAGGGTTTCGGGAGGGAGCCTCAATGCCATGGATAATTTCCAGTGGCAGGAACCTTAGTGGCGTGGACGCCCACTAACCAGCCAAATGACCCACTTAATTGTCCAACTGGCAGCCTCCTAGCAGGTTCCGGGGGGGGTGGGGGGGCTCCTTAAAAGGTACTACATGGCTCACAGAGGGTCCAGTTGACTTTGTTTCTCACTCCACAGATGCTGCCAGACCTGCTGAGTATTCCTAGCATTATCTACTTTTATGTTAGATTTCCAGAGTCTGTAGTATTATGCTTTTATACTTATGATCCCTAGCTTGTACAAGTACAACATCTTCTCTACATCGATCAAATCTATCAAATCTTTTCTTAATTTTAAAGACCTCTATTAGGTCACCCTTCAGCCTTCTTAATTAAGTTAAGTTTAAAATTAACATAATTAAGTTCACCTCATGATGGACATGGATAATCATGGTCACCTAGAGTTTGTTTGATTGCTTGATAAACTTGGAGAAGCATTTCCAACACCTATTCTTGAAATTGGCCACTGCTTTTAATTCCTCTGATCTTTTTGTTTTATTTCTTTCTGGGATAAGAATTAATAGTGGATGGTGTTTGTGGTGCACCAGATTTCACCATCCAATGGTTTTGCTGTTCATTGATGGGCCTGATGGTTTCTTCTCATCCTTCTTTGCATACATTCATATTCAGGATTCTTCCTATTTCCCATGAGACCTTTCATTCAATAAGCAGCAGCTCATAGGAACAGGAGGAGGCCATTCAGCCCCTTGAGCCTGTTCACTATACAATGAGATCATGGCTGATCTCTATCCTATCTCAATCTATCTGCCTTGGCTCCATAATCTCTTAATACCTTTAGTTAGCAAAAGTCTTCCATTTTTTACAAATCTTTTTTGTTCATGAGATGTGAGTGTAGCTGACTGCCAGCATTTATTGCCCATCCCTAATTGCCCTCGAGTAGGTGGTGGTGAGCCACTTTCTCGAATACAACTGAGTGGCTTGTGAGGCCATTTCAGAGGGTGGTTAAAAGTCAACCACATTTGCTGTGGGTCTGGAGTCACATGTAGGCCAGACCAGGTAAGGACGACAGATTTCCTTCCCTAAAGGACATTAGTGAATCAGATGGGTTTTTACGACAACCTGGTAGTTTCGTGGTCACCATTACTGATGCTAGCTTTTTATTCCAGACTCTTGTTTAAAATTCAGATCGGTTGATGTCAGAATGTCTCAATGAGATGGATGACTGGGATGGAGGCTTTGTTACAAACGCTGCAGTTTTGTATCCTTTTCTATCCTTGTTCCCAGTCTGAAGTTGTCTGGGTTGAGAGGCTTAAGTGCCATGCAAGTTACAGCAATTACTGAAACAAGCTTCCATTTGCCATGGTGAACTGCCTCAGTGAGTTTATACAGCGAATTGTTGAGCCATACCGATCAGAAAAGTTCAATGTTTGTGCTGCCACCATTGTCTGTCTTACATTAGATGATCTCAGCTGGAGTAAAACTGACTCATCTGGTTTCCATCCCCCTAGATTAAGAATGGGAAAGTCAGCCGGGCTCCTGCCCTTGATCTGTACTGTGGAAAGTACGGTTTTGGTAATGCTGGGTGAGAGGAGCAGTGGGTTTGGCTCTGATGCTCCCCATGGTGGAACAGCTTGCCAAGACTCATCATTATTGCTGATGCCTGAAGGATGGTCATTTGGACAAACTGCTGGAGGGGCAAATACCAGCTGCAGAATCATATCTCAGCAGGGAATTAAATATCTGCAAGAGACAAGAGCTGACAAAAATTAGCAAGAAGAAAATACTAGTACCTTTCTTTCCACAACTAGTACCAGAGTGTTCCATTTGGTGTGTGTGTTGGAGCTGGCACATGTGTTCAGTGTGCATTAAGGATAATAACTTCTAGCATTAATGGAGCATTTGTGCATGTTTGCTCCTGGGGGCAAATGTTAATGTTTTCTTTTGCTTGTTAAACAGCAATTAATGTGAAATATGCAAATTTGCTTCTTTCCTACAGCAAGCGATTCAGCACCATTATTGCAGCATTTTTCTGACTGGCTGTTTAGGTATGCACTACAACAACTTGCACTTGTATAGCATCTTTAACACAATAAAATGTCCCAAGGAACTTCACAGGAGTGTAATCAGACATAAATAGACACTGAGCCAAAGAGGCAAATTAGGGCAGGTGACCAGATGAAAGAGGGTGGCTTTAAGCGGTGTCTTATAAGAGAGAGAGAGAGGTTGGAGAGGCGAAGGGGTTTGGGGAGGGAACTCAGAACTTCAGGCCTAGACATGTGAAGGCATAGCCACTAATGGTGGGGTGAAGAAAGAGGGGGTGGGGGTGGGAGAGTGCGGGGGGGGGGGGGGTTGGGGGTGCACAAGAGTTTGAGGGAGACAAAGTTCTCAGAGGGTGGTGAGGCTGAAGAAAGTTACACAACTACGGTATGAGACCATGGAGGGATTTGAAAATAAGGATAAGAATTGGTGTCAATTGGTAGCCAATGTAGCTCAGTGAGTGCAGGGATGGTGGAAGAATGGTACCTGTTATAATGGTCCTAATCATATAATCATATAATGTCCTAAAACATCTTCAGCTCCAAGAAGGCATTATCACTAACCCTTTGTTCCTGTGATTGTACTGACATGGGAGAAAAAATGTAACTCTTATTTAACATAATGTCAATGGACTAGGACTAAGTTGAACTCTCTTGTGAGTGTCCAATCTTGTGCCCATCTCTGGGACATGCCAAGTGAAGCTGTGGTGCTTCCACCTAGGGAAGAAGGTTGGAAGGTGACGGGCAATGAACATGGTCTGTTGCTGCTCCTAACCATTGCTTGCAAATAGACAGTGACAGAGTCCTGCAAGCACATCCTCCACATGCCATTTGAGGCATGGAGCCTTGCATGACCCTCAAGGGCCCTAAAAATAGAAGGCAAATAATTACAAAGAAATTTGTTTTTGTGCAATGCAGCACAGTGGCCCTGCTGGTTGATTGATTGGAGTTCCCAGCTCAGAGTAGTGCTCACCTCTCCCAGCCTCAATTGCAGTAAATATAAAATCTGTACGTCACTGGAGAAATGAGCTGCAGACACTAATGAAATACTATAGAAACACACAGCTTTAGCCAAGAAACGGGGGGAGAGGGCAAATAAAACATTAAAGATAGCAGAATAACTCTGGCACATAATCCTATGAACTAAACCGTCTAGGTATGCATCTGTTCCCTAATGGTTCATTTCAACACTAACTTGTTCCACACAGTGTGTTAGGCCACATTAGCTTTGGACACATACATTCATGTATTCACTGTTCCTGTAGCAAAATCAGTTCCCAGAGCCTGATCTAATATGAGGCGATGTCCCATACATCACAGCACAGATAAATCGCCCGGTGTAATGAAATACACAGTGATCTTGTTCCATAAGTCATTACAAAATTTATTATCTGAGAGTCTGGGAGGGTGCAGCTGCTCATTGCAGGCTGACAACAATCTGTTTAACATTACCCCGGGAATGTTACTAAAATACATTGCACCAGGAGGCCCAGGAAGAATGCAGTAAATTGAGGTGATGAGTAAAAGTCTGTAGTAGAAGGCACCAGGTTTAAATGAATGCATGTGCTATGCTATAGAGGCTACCCCCGTCCCAAGGGAAAACTATTTCCGAGTACTATAGCTCAGAATTGTTGGAGAACACATCTTTAGAGTTTGTTTCCTTAAAGATGATCTGCCTGAGCCAGAAGTCATAACGTTGGGGAATTATAAATATCTTTCAAGAGTTGGAAAGTTCTGTCACACATATGAAAAAGCTCATAGGAACAGGATTAGGCCAAACAGCCCCTATTGCCTGCTCCACCATTCAATTAGATCATGGCAGATCTGTATCTCAACTCAACTTACCTGCCTTGGCTCCATATCCCCTGATACTCTTACCTACCAAAAATCTATCAATCTCAGTCTTGAAAGCTCATATTGTCCTAGCATCCACAGCTTTTAGAGGGAGAAAGTTCCAGATTTCCATTGCACATTGTGTGGAAAAAGTGCTTTCTCATTTCACTCCGAAATGGCCTGATTATGTCCCCTCGTTCTTGATTCTCCCACCAGAGGCAGTAATTTCTATATATCTACCCTACTGAATTCTTTTAACATTTTAACCACTGTGTTCGAGGGAATAAAACCCACTTTTATGCAACCAATCCTCATTATTTAACTCTCTAAGCCCAAATATTATTGCTGTTGTGTTATGATGGAGGAGCCAAGAGGAAGAATGTTTGAATGCTGAGTGCTGGATCTAAATCCAGTGTCTGTAGAGAAAGATGTCATCTGCTGTGGCTGAGTGGCAACCTGGTAGAGCAGAATGACTGCCTTTTATAGAACCAGCCCACTTTTTGTTCCACTGATTTTAGTTAGTACCACTTTCTGAGTCAGAAATTTGTGGGTTCAAGTCTCAGTCTGGAATTACAACACATAATCTCGGCTGACACTCAGTGCAAGGAGTACAACTTGCATTTATAAAATGCCTTTAATGTAGAAAATTATCCTAAGGCAATTCGGAGCAGTATCAAGGAAATTAGCATTGAGCCATATAAGGAGATATTAGAGGGGTGACTGAAAAATTGGCCAGAGGTAGCTTTTAAAGACCAGAGGGAAGTGGAGAGGTAGATGAGTTTAGGAAATATTAGAAGAGTGTTGTCTTTCGGGTATGACTTTACACTGAGGCTTATCAATGTGCTGAGGTAAGTGTTAAAGATTGTGTGACACTATATGAAGAAATATAGGGTCTTCTAGTGTCCTGGCCAAAATCCCTTCCTCAGCCAACACAGCCAAAATCAGATTAATTTCTTTTTAGCCTCATTGCTATTTACAAAACCATCCTGTGTGCAAATGGCTACTGCAATTCCCTACATAGCAATAGTCACTGCACTTCAAAGTAATCAGTGGTCTGTGAACTGCCTTGAAACATTTCTAAGAGACATGTTAAGGCACTATATAAAGGCAACCCTTTCTTTCTTTTTAGTTTTCTTATTTTAACCAAAGCAGTCAGTGGGTATGGCAGGGGAGGGGAAATACACACCTTTCAGCTTTCTGGCTCACTTGATGGCACAGCTTGCATCAAGCATTTAGCCACATGAATGACATGGTCTTGGTGCAGTCATGCTGGGATCATTGCTCTTTAGCCACTGTGCCCAGGTAAGGCAACCTCACTTGATGCTGGAGGGTCAGCCCATGAGTACATTTTAATGAAACTTTATACATTGGGAGGGCCACATTGATCAAAGCCAGAGTGTCAGACACCAAGACACCATCAGCCTATGATGGACCGTGGGCTACTTGTGGTGGGCCGCCATTTCTTTTGTATGCTGCTGTGGAGTTTGGGGGGAGGCAACAAAAAGACCTATTGGCGAATTAACCAGTGGAGGCCTCATGAAAGATAGGCACAAACACATGGAAAAGTCACTCAGGGTTAAATTTTAAAATTTTGGATGCAGGCCTTGGTTTTCAGCATTTGTTGGAAATGCGCACTCAGTGTTTGAAGCATTGCTCAGGTATTTCAACCACAATACTGAGAGGTTTCTTTTAAACTTACCTGTCTGGGCTTTTTCAGGCCTTCGATCCACTTCCCGACATTTTTGACCTGTCGGGGAAAGCCATCACCACTCCCTCACTCAGGCCTCAGGTTAATATTGCATCATCAGAGCCCAATTCGCATTGAAACAGCCAAATTGAAGGTGGGAATGAGTTTTGGCACTGTTATACAGGACCCTAGCTTATTAGGTACTGTCTACCCACACTGATGTGAACTGGGCCCTTTTGAGGATGAATAGGCCTCTGGCCTATGCATCCAATAAAAAGAGGCCCTGGCACCCGAGCGACTATCGCATGTTGAGTGCCTTCCACCACATTATCTGTGCCACTGCAATGTGTAAGACAACCCACTGCAGCATAAGTATGTTTTGTTATCATACCAATTAATAAAAGTATTTCAAAATAGAATTTTATTTGGAATTAAAATTAATACACAAAGAAATGTTTCAACCAAAATTGTTTCTCCCATAAACTTCTAAAATTGCGAAACGTTCACTGCAAAACCTTTAACTGAGTCTCCAGCCGGTTAGTGACCTGGTTAGTCAGGCAAAGCAATTTGCAGGAGTGGGTGTTTCTACTGCTTGTTAGTCTTGGAAAATGTAGCCAGGGCTCAGGATCAATAATCGCTAACCCTGAAACCCCACAATCTTGACGTAATCTGACTTTGATTCACTTTCTCATACTATACTTCTCTTCAGCAGAATAATAAGCAATGTGAAAGCTGCTCTGGAGGTCATGCTGATGCCACTTGTTCACAACTGACTGATCACAAGCAGTAATTCAATACCTTAACGTACTGTAGCTACAGGATGCTCATAGTTTACACAAGTCATTTGAAAAATATCATTAAGTGTTTCTCTCTAAACTGTACCCAAATTACATGTGCTTGCTTGTGCCAACATTTATAAATGTCTTTCGAGAAGAACAATGCCAATTCTCTTCACATTGTTTAACAGGCTGAGAATTGTTAGGCTATTGACCTAATAGTTATCCCAGGGCTTTGAAAGCTGTCCATTGCAGAAATAAAATTGGAGTGCGACAGTGAGTTCCCCTATCCTGGTAACCTTCAATTCTATTACTAATCCTTCTTATACTGTGTGTGACCACACCGGAAGAAACACATGTTCCTTTTTCTCCTTGTGTCCTGTGATTTTTTTTTCTTCATATATCTGTTATCAAGAAGTGTCCACATGAAATTAAGACTCAGAATTAAGATTCCACCAGAAAATACTCAACACATTAAAGCATGGTGCGGCAGTTTGACTCCATCAAGGCTACAATGTTGTCCGTTTAAAATTTCCCCAATTTTTTTCTCAATGTTCCCCAGAATCCTTGGGCTTCATGCTAATTTTATTTTCAGCAATCCGGTTCTTTTGTTTCCTGATGCAACTTGAGTCACTAAACAACCTTCTTGAGGTAATCTGCATTGCAAAATATAAACAGCTATTTGGACAGTTCGCAGAATCACAGAATCGATACAGCACAGAAGGAGACCATTCTGTACTCTCTCCAATGCCTTCACATCTTTCCTGAAATATGGCACCCAGAAGTGGACACAATACTCCAGCTGAGGCCGAACCAGTGTCTTATACAAGTTCAACATAACCTCCTTGCTCTTGTAGTCTATGCCCTTATTAATAAAGCCAAGGATACTATATGTTTTATTGACCACTCTCTCAGCCTGTCTTGCCAACTTCAATGACTTATGCACACAGACACCCAGGTCCCTCTGCTCCTGCACCCCCTTTAGAATTGTACCCTTTATTTTATATTGTCTCTCCATGTTCTTCCTACCAAAATGAATCACTTCACATTTCTCTGCATTGAACTTCATCTGCCACTTGTCTGCCCATTCCACCATCTTGTCTATGTCCTTTTGAAGGTCTATACTATCCTCCACACAGATCAAAATGCTTCCAAGTTTTGTATCATCTGCAAATTTTGAAATTGTGCCCTGTACACCAAGGTGTAGGTCATCAATATACATCAGTTAGACATTTATGATAATATTGAAGCCTATGGGAAGCATAGTCCAGGCTGAAAAGAGTATAAAGAGATGAGGCAAATCAGAAAGTGATGATTAATTGATGCCAATGTTGGGGTTTAGAAGCCTATAGATTTCAGGAAAGAGAATGGAATTGTGCCCTAAAATATAAAATATTGCAAAGAGTACAGGAACATGAGGGGAAAGTTCAAAAGAGCAATGGTAATTGAAGTACTGATAAAATATTTAGAGAAAAATAAATGCATAATTAAGTAGATTTTCAAAATGATCAGAAATGGGTTCCTACATTTGTTATAGTCCCCCATTCCTATAAACAATTCTGCAGGCAAAAGGAACATGTCCAGATTTTGTGCCTTTTTTGAATTAAACGAAGTTTGAGGGACAATTGTTCCCTGGTACATTCTCCATAGCAAAGCCTTCACCAATCAGTGCCGTTTTCTCATGCAGTATAAATTTTTGCTCCCTTTGAAATTTGGCATTCTTACATCTGTCCTGATGAGTGCAAGATGAAAAGCTTCAACGGCGGGCATTTTTTTTCAGCAATAAATAATTTTGTGTTTAACTGGTGTTATTGGCATACTATTTTCAGCTCATCCAAATTGAAAAGTAAATATCCCTATCTTCTCCCATCCCCTGCACCACCCCCATCCTTTCCTGACATTGGCAAAAGGGCAACATGACAAGTGTTAGTCTATAAAGAGCAGTACATTATGTCCTAGCACTTTTGTGACAGTTTTCTCATTTCACCTTCTCATAACATTTTCACTTCCTCGCCTGATCACCACCATTGGAAATTTAAACTGATTTATTATCTCTGTCTCTGGAATGGCCAAACACTTATTAGGACTACATGCCAGGATTTTCTTCATGTTTCCATTTCTGACTCATTCTTCTTTTATTGTTGGAGGTGGGGAACGATCCACGACTCATTCTTCTGTTATTGTCGGAGATGGGGAACAATCCACATTGTCTGCTTGGATTGCAATCTGTTTCTTTTTATACTAAGGCGTTGCTAACAGCAGAATATAACAAATGCTTTCAAATGTTTCTGTCGATCTCTTTTTCTGGGCGTGCATTCCCTAGATTGTACATTCAACATCCCTCAAAGTAGTGCAGTTACAGAGACAGGGACATGTCCTTCATAAAAGTTTCAGTGACTTTTAATGGGTGTTGGGAAATAGAATGTTCCTTCACTTTTGATCAGATATAAAGAGAAAGCACCCACTACAAGATCCCCAACATGTACAGTATCCTCAAAATGCAAAGGGCTCCCCCGACTGTACCAATCTGACATTTCAATTTACTGCATCATTTCCTGTTCTTGTGACCTTGATGGGACAGACTAGCATGCCAGTGTCAGTTAGGATGGAATTCTAGACACAAAGCGGATGGCACTGCCTTCCATAGTTTTCTTAACAACATACAGGAAGAAACTATTGCAATCCATCTGACCAGTCGCAAAGTTCCAAAAACTCCCATACATCACTTTATCTTTTAAACCCCTGAATCAGGCTCTGTGCCAAATCTCCTCAGCCAAAAATGTGATTGGCAGTTTTTATTTGCTATATTATGGTGTATTTTGATATGTTTTTCATTTTGTTTTTATTCTTTCTCCTCTTAACCCAGAATCGTAAGCATAAACACAAACCATTCGCAAAAGGTTATTTGTTCTAAAGTTACTGAAACAGCCAATTTATTTTCTGTGTGGCTGTGTTCCCAAAAGGAAACATATATGATTTTTTAAAAATGAGATAGAGTGGAAAATACATTTGAATGGATAAGGTCCAGCACCTTTACCAACATTTTCATGTTCAGGAAAGTGCTGAATTCATTAGTCCACCAACAATTTGATTCCTCTCCATGGTGCCATTACAGACAAAGCACGTCTGCTGCATCTTACACACAGAACGCTCATCAATTGCTGTGGGCAATTGATGTCTGCAATGGTCCCTGTTCCAAGGAACTGATCTATCGTATTGGCCTTTCTCTAAAGATTAGATTTTCACCTTGCACTTTCCCTTCAGTGTGTTGTTATCTGTAGCAATATCTGAATCATTGTTGGCTGGCCAATGCTAAAACCACAATGGAGTGCAATGTAAATGTGCCACGACCTTGTCTTGTGTCCTATTTCCTGCTTTTGCAACAGCTCAAAAGGGTGAAATCTAGTATTTACTGTTGAACCATGGTCTGTATTTCTCATTGTTCCATTCCTGCTCACCAACACCCACCCACCTCCCCATCCCCCCCCCCCCCCCCCCTCCCCACCAACCCCTGCAACAATTTCCTCCTTTTCTGAAACCATAGACTCATGCTGAGGGACGGTTATTTGGATACAGGCAAGTACTGCATTTAAGTGACCAATCATTATGTAGTATTTTTTGATGGCCTGGAAATTCCTAAAGCAGCCTCCTGAAAGAGATCAGGGCACAACAGAGCTTCTGCGCATGTAATAGATGCCTCCCTGACCACAGCTAAAATCAGAGGAACATGCATAATGTGGGTGAGTTCCTGGTGTTTCTGGGGTTTTCGTGCCTGGGGTGTTCCTTTGAAGTTGCAGCAGACAAGTGAGAGAACCCCTTAAATGCCTCTGCATTCAGTCTTATTGCCTTTGTCAACAACAACAAAAACAACTACCTGTATTTATATAACCCCTTTAATGCAATAAAATGTCCCAAGAGGCTTCGCAGGAATATTATAAAAGAAAATTTGACACTGAGCCACATGAAGAGATATTAGAGTAGATGACCGAAAACTTGGTCAAAGAGGTTGGTTTTAAGGAGTGTCTTAAAGGAAGAAGGAGAAGTAGAGAGGCAGAAATGTTGGGATTAGGAGCCTTAGCAGCTGAAGACACGGTCGCCAGTGGTGGCGTGACTAAAATCAGCGATGCTCAAGAGACCAAAATTAGATGAGCCGAGATATTTTGGAGGGCTGTGGGCCTGAGGAGGTTACAGAGATAAAGAGGGACAAGGCCAAGGAGGGATTTGAAAGCAATGATGAGAATTTTTAAATTGTGCCGTTGCGTAACTGGGAGCCAAAGTAGGTCTGCGCACACAGGGGTGATGGGTGAATGGGACTTAGGGCACAAGCTGCAGGGTTTCGGATGACCTCAAGTTTAGGGTGCGTAGAACATGGGAGATCAGCTGGGACAGCACTGCAATAGTCAAGTCTAGAGGTAACAAAGGTATGGATAAGGGTCTCAGTAGCAAATAAGCTGAGGCAGCTGATTTGGGTGAGGAAGTGAACATTTAACATTGATCTAACTCACAGAAAACCATAAGCAACTATTCTTGTTTCTTGTAATAAGGTTCTACAAGCTAAAAATTCAATACAGACAAAAGGTACTTTTACATAACTTCCATAAATATAGCAAGATGGAAGAAATTGATCTGAGCAAGTTAATCATTTCTAAATGAGCATGACTGGCATTTTGTTTTTGTTTTCTTGAATTTGACTGCACTCAGAGGGCTGGATTGAAGATGGCCTTGGATGAGGTCTACCACGACCTCGACGCCAGCCGTGTCCAGCCTGATATTATCGGTGGTGTTGAGGCTTCATGGCAGCCCACTCGCCGCTCAGTGACGGGACCACAATTTAAATATTTAAATAAATTAAAGTAAGTGAATTAATTAATCTCACGTTGCCTCCTGATGTCCCGCCGCAATATTCAGCCCAGCAGCCGGCACTGCCGCGCCTTCGGATTCCCGTCCGGGGAAACGAGGCAGAACACTTGTGGGCGGAGGAGAGATAAGATTATTAGTGTGGGGGTGGGGGGGAAACGGGATCAAATTAGCATCAGTAGGGGATGGTGGGAAGGGTTGTAGGTGAAAGTCTGTGCAGTTTCGGGGGGGAAGGTCAGATGGTAAAGCTAAGTGTTTTGGGGGTGGGGGAGGGCAAATAATTAATTTAATTGCTATTGGGGGGTGGGAGAGGGGCAAAAGAAATGTATTTTTATTTTAATTCCATTTCCCTTTAAATATTTAAAGTTCTCAGTAGCTGACAGCCCTTTAAAAATAGTGTCAGTGCCTGCGCACAGGCAGCTGATGCCATTGCTGGGGACAGTCAGCCCGTCCCCTCAACGTAATCGAGTGGGCGGGGGGGCTGCCCTGGCTATTTAAATGAGCCACTGCGCTTGGAATCGCGACGGCTCTTTGGTGTGCGGCCCACACAGGTGGGCTGCCATTTTATCGCCCACCTACTAAATTCATCCCAGAATGTTGGAAGGTAATGCATTCCCTGAATTGAAAGGTACTTTCAAAGTGTTATATAAGATCAGATCCCTTCGTGAATAGTAGTATTCTAAACCTTAGAGCTTATAGCACTATGATTTAGGCACCATTAAATGCTGGAAATCTTGCTATGTAAATCATACATTTGCATGCAAGTAATTTACTAAGCCGGTCCTGGCTCTCTGCAGCGCAGGAGGTTGGGGCAAGTGATGGTTACTTCTCTGAGCCAGAGGCATCCCTGAACAGCAGTCAATGATGTCAGTAAGTGGGGTGGGATGGGGGGGGGGGCGCGTGGGGGAGGTGCTGCTGCAGCCTGAAATTTAAAGCTGAAAGATTGCCCAGGACACTGGAGGGAGCGCCTGAGAAATCTCTGCCCCATCAGTTAGGATTATATCTGCTGGATTTCAGAACTGTGAGGGGGGATCTCATAGAAACCTAAAAATTCTAACAGGATTTGACAGGGTAGATGCAGGAAGGATGTTCCCGATGGTGGGAGAGTCCAGAACCAGGAGTCATAGTCTAAGGATATGGGGTAAACCTTTCAGGACTGAGATGAGGAGAAATTTGGGCGGCGCAGTGGTTAGCACCACCGCCTCACAGCTCCAGCGACCTGGGTTCAGCTCTGGGTACTGCCTGTGCGGAGTTTGCAAGTTTTCCCTGTGACTGCGTGGGCTTGTGCTGGGTACTCCGGTTTCCTCCCACAGCCAACGACTTGCAGGTTGATAGGTAAATTGGCCATTGTAAATTGCCCCTATTGTAGGTAGGTGGTAGGAGAATGGTGAGGATGTAGTATGGGATTAATGTAGGATTAGTATAAATGGGTGGCTGTTGGTCGGCACAGACTCAGTGGGCCAAAGGGCCTGTTTCGGTGCTGTATCTCTAAATAAATAATTGCTAATTTTAATTCATTCATGGGATGTGGGCATCACTGGCAAGGCCAGCATTTATTTCCCATCACTAATTGCCCATGAGAAGATGATGGTGAGCTGCCTTCTTGAACTGGTGTAAGTATTTTTCCCGAGTCAGGATAGCTCCTGTTTTGGAGGAGAACTTGAAGGTGGTAGTATTCCCATACACTTGCTGACTTTGTTCTTCTAGGCTGTAGAGATCTCGCTTTTGACAGATGCAATTGAAGAAGCCTTGGCGAGTTGCTGCAGTGCATCTTGTAGGTGGTACACACCGCAGACACGGTGCACCATTGGTGAAAGGAGTGAAGGTTTACGGTGGTGGATGCGATACCAATCAAGCTTTGTTCTGGATGGTGTCAAGCTCCTTGAGTGTTATTGGAGCTGCACTCATCCAAGTAAATGGAGAGTATTTCATGACACTCCTGACTTGTAGACAGGTTTTGGGGAGTCAGGGAGTGAGTCATTTGCCCCCTTAAAAGCCTGAAGCAAAAGGCCATGAAGGAAAATGGTACTTGTGGGTAAAGATTGGATAGTTCATGTACTTCCTTCTTTTCTGCTTATTCCTTCCAATTTTCTTTTCACCTCTGATGTTGAGTATGATACAGGTGGGCTATTCAAGTTTTAGGACTATACCAATATAAAATGCATGTTCAGGGGTTTTGGCTAGAGCAGAAAACTGGCCCTCTCTACTCATCAGCAGAGAGGCATGGAGCTGCATGTTCTTGAAGGTGAAATGTCTTTGTGTTAACTGAAACTGGCTCGTCCATTACTGTATTTGTAATTCAAGAAATCCAGAAAGTCACAATTTCATGGGTCTCAGCAGCCCTTCTGTATCTCACTCGAGCAGTTTTTTCTTGCCAGTTGTCGAACATAGGAACAGGAATATGCCATTTAACCCCTCAAGCCTGTTCTGCCATTCAATGACATCATGGCCTTTGCCCCATATCCCTTAATACCTTTAGCTAATAAAAATCTATCAATCCCAGTTTTAAAATTAACAGTTGATCTAGCATCAATCGCTGTTTGTGGAAGATAATTCCAAACTTCTACCACCCTTTGTATGAAGAAGTGTTTCCTAATTTCACTTTTGAAAGGTCTGGCTTTAATTTTTAAGCTATGCCCCTGGTCCTAGACTCCTTAACCAGTGGAAATAGCGGACTGGATTTTACCAGCTCTTTGGAGATGGGCTGGGAGGCGAGAGGGCTGGCAAATGGCAGCAGAAGGCATGAGAAGGGAGCCACGCATAGGGAAAGCAGCTACCACCTTTGGCCAACTTGTGAAATGCGCATGGAATAACACCAAGCTGACCCTTAGGACCGAGCTGATGCTTTATAAGGCTGTGATTTCAGCACCTTGCTCGATGGCTTGGGCTACTTACGGCTACCAGGAAAAGAAGCTCAATAATTTCCATCTTCGCTGTCTGCAGCACATTATGGGTATATCCTGGCAGGACAAAATCACAAATGTGGCAGTCCTCTCAAAGGCAGAGTCCCAAGTGCATTGGCACTAATCAAACAGAGGTGGCTTCGGTGCATTGGACATGTCCGTAGGATGCAAGATGGTCGCATACGCAAGGACCTTCTGTATAGTAATGTAGCCAGGGCCAGGTGACCAGTGGGGAGCCCAAAGCTCCGCTTCAAGGATACTTGCAAGTGTGACACGGAGGTCCTAAATGTTGACTATCACACTTGGGAGTCACTAGATGATGAAAGAGAGAAATGGCAACACATCCTGTGGACTAGTGTGCACTACCATGACGACCAGTTGCTACAGCAGCTTGGCGACAGGCGCCAACGCCGAAAACAAGAACTCACAGCGTCACTTGGCAACTTCACTTGCGGCTCTTGTGGCAGAACCTGCCTCTCAAGGATTGGCCTTCACAGCCATCAGCAAAAGTGCACCAAGGGAAGACACCCCACCTAAATAGTTTGCTTGCTGCGTGTCCATCATCTTTCATAGATGAAAGGATGCTAACCAACATGACCTGTGGAAATATGTGTGAGTAACTGGGATTAGGTGAGCAAGGCAGTGACATTCCGATTCCAAAATTTGTGTGATCTGTACAGTTTATTTAGAATGAATTGTTTTTTTTTAACTGCAGTGCTGTAGAGTTTGTGCCTTGATTTGTCGACACTGAATCAGAGCTTTAATTTCCAGTACTTTAAAAAAAAAAATGGAACTGCAGAAAATTGCAGAATGTGAAGCAGCAGATTACATGATTTGGACCATTTAGCTCCAGTATTACCCCATACCAACAGGTAACAATAATAGACTGAGGTAAATCACCTTTGGATCAGAAATGAATCTAATTCCAGAGTTTGGGTGAGTGGAGTGGGTGAGAAGGGGGAGTTGGCATGTCCATGTGCACCTCTTTTTCAGTCAAGTTGTACCTTTCAGAAAAGCAAGAGCAATCATTTTAGAATTTAATTTTGAAGAGTGAAATAATGTCCCCAGTTATTTTATACTACTGGGACCTAACACTAGTGTAAAAATCCTCCCTCATATATATCTGACACAACTCTTTCTAGAAAGAATATTGGATAATGTACTTCACCTGGAAGTACGTTGTACTTTGTTTCTTTTCCTTTCACAGTGCTCATAAAATATTAGGCATTTAGTGCAAATTTAACACTTCATGCTGAGCCCTATTTTGTAAATTTGATGCACATTAATAGTTAAATCTGCCCTGCCCCTGCTGTGTGTAGTGTTGGAAAATGCAGACACCACTAAGACAACAAAGCACTACTGAGTCTTCGACTATACTGTGTAATCATGCTGGAAGTTAAAATTTGGCAAGTGAACCTTATTGTGGTTAGACCTCAGTTTAGACATAAGGGTGCCAGTAGAATAGTGGAAAAATTACTGGACTAGTAATCCAGAGACCCAGACTAATGCTCTAGAGACGTGTGTTCAAATCCCACCATGGTAGCTGGGGAATTTAAATTCAATTAATTAATAAATCTGGAATAAGCAATTAGTACTATGAATAATGATCATGAAACTACCAGACTGTTGTTGAAAACACATCTGGTTCACTAATCCCCTTCAGGGTTTGGCCCACACATGGCTCAAGATCCACAGCAATGTGTTTGAGTCTGAAATGGTCTAGCAGGCTACTCACTTGCATCAAATTGTTGCAGGAAAAAAGTTCCGTTGGTGTAGCTATACCACATGGACAACAGTGGTTCAAGAAGGGAGCTCACCACCACAAGGGCAGGGTTTTAGGTTGGGATCCTGATTGTAAGAAACAGTCACCTGACAGAAATTTTTCCTAAATTGGCCAATTAGCACTCAGAGGGCGGGCTAACCGTTCAATTAAGGGCAGCAGGCTGGCTCTCAAAGTTGCAAGCCCAAAAGGAGGCCCTCCAGTGTAGAAAGAGCATCAGCCTGCAGTGCAGCTAAGGCACATTTTGAAGTTTTAAATTAAAAAATGGCGTCAACAATGGGGCCAGCATCATGGAAGTGGGAGGGTGGCCTAACGCTGCAGCTGCAGCCATGCAGGCGGGGTGGGCCTCAAAGCCTGCCTAGAGTGCTGGTGCCCCTGGTCTGCTGCCGAGAGGGCACCTCCAGGCAGCTGGCCTAGTTCCCGACAGCCTCTGACAATAGGCCTTACTCGGCCATTAACTTTGATTTAATTGGCTACCTGCCACTTGCAGCGGGTAGTCATTTGGCCTCCGATCCTGCTTCCGGGTAAATAGCTAGGTGGTGTGGCGGGTTGGGGGGGGTGGGTGCGGTGGTGGGGGTGGGGATGGTGCCGGAAAACAGGCATGCTAGCCAGCAGCGCAATTTTATCACCCATCCGCCTCTGTACTCACCCCCATATGGATGTGAAATTGATTTCCATAGAGCCATTATGGCACTGGAGACCATACAGCCCATCAAGTGCATGCCAGCCCTTGGTAGAGAAATCCCAATCAGTCCCATTCCCCCGTTCTAATCCCATAGCCCAGTTAATTTGTCTACCTTATTGCGAATGCACCGCGCATTAAGACGCAATGCCTTTAGACTTGTCTTTTTAAAACATATATATGATATATATAAATTACATGGATATTGGAATACAGGGGTAAAATTTCAAAATTTGCCAATGATACCAAACTTGGAGATGTGGCAGACAGTGAGAATGAGACCAATCGACTGCAACAGGACATAGATAGGCTAGCAGAATGGGCAAGCAAGTGGCAAATGGAATTTAATACAGAGAAGTGTGAGGTGATGCATTTTGGCAGAAGGGATAGGGAGAGGCAATATAGACTTAATGACAGTTCTAAACAGTGTGCAAGGATGGAGGGACCTGGAGGTTCATATGCATCGATCTTTGAAGTTGGCAGAACATATTGTGATAGTAGTTAGGCTTTTTTCACAAAGGAGGACACAAATAATCTCCCAGAAATGTTAGGGAACCAAGGGTCTAATGAGAGGGAGGAACTGAAGGAAATCAGTATGAGTAAAAAAATAGTGCTAGAGAAATTAATGGGGTTAAAGGCTGACAAATCCCCACAGCCTGATAATCTACATCCCAGAGTACAAAAGGAAGTGGCTCTGGAAATAATGGATGCATTGGTGGTCATCTTCCAAAGTTCTATAGGCTCTGAAGCAGTTCCTACAGGTTGGAGGGTGGCAAATGTAACCTCACTATTTAAAAAAGGAGGGAGAGAAAAAATAAGAAACTACAGATCAGTTAGCCTTACATCAGTAGTGGGGAAAATGCTAGCGTCGATTATAAAGGATGTGATAGCAGAACACCTGGAAAGCATAAACGGAATTGGGCAAAGTCAGCATGGGTTATGAAAGGGAAAATCATGCTTAACAAATCGACTGGAGTATTTTGAGGATGTAACCAGTAGACTAGATAAGGGAGAACCATGGATGTGTGTATTTGGATTTTCAGAAGGCTTTTGATAAGGTCCCACATAAGAGGTTAGTGTGCAAAATTAAAGCACATGGGATTGGGGGTAATATACTGGCATGGATTGAGAATTGATTGACAGACAGGATACAGAGAGTAGGAATAAATGGGTCTTTTTCTGGGTGGCAGGCAGTGACTAGTGGGGTACCGCAGGGATCAGTGCTTGGGGCCCAGCTATTCACAATATACATTAATGACTTGGGTAAGGGAACTAAATGTAACATTTCCAAGTTTGCAGACGACACAAAGCTGGGAGGGAATGTGAGCTGTGAGGAGGATGCAAAGAGGCTCCAATGTGATTTAGACAAGTTGGGTGAGTGGGCAAATGCATGGCAGATGCAGTATAATGTGGATAAATGTGAGGTTATCCACCTTGGTTGTAAAAATAGAAAGGCAGATTATTATCTGAATAGTGATAGATTGGGAAAGGGGGAGCTGCAATGAGACCTGGGTGTTCTTGTACACCAGTCGCTGAAAGCAAGCATTCAGGTTCAGCAAGCAATTAGGAAGGTGAATGGTATGTTGGCCTTCATTGCAAGAGGATTTGAGTACAGGAGCAAGGACGTCTTACTGCAGTTATACAGGGCCTTGGTGAGACCACATCTGGAGTATTGTGTGCAATTTTGGTTTCCTCATCTGTGGAAGGATGTTCTTGCCATGGAGGGAGTGCAAAGAAGATTTACCAGACTGATTCCTGGGATGGCAGGATTGACGTATGAGGAGAAATTGGGTCAACTAGGCCTATATTCACTAGAGTTTTGAAGAATGAGAGGGGATTTCATAGAAACCTATAAAATCCTAACAGGCTATGATGCAGGGAGGATGTTCCCGATGGCTGGGGAGTCCAGAACCAGGGGTCACAGTCTCAGGATATGGGGTATGGCATTTAGAACTGAGATGAGGACAAATTTCTTTGCTCAGAGGGTCGTGAACCTGTGGAATTCTCTACCACAGAAGGCAGTGGAGGCCAAGTCATTAAATATATTCAAGAAGGAGATAGACATATTTCTTAATGCCAAAGGGTTCAAGGGATATGGGGAAAAAGCGGGAACAGGGGACTGAATTAGACGATCAGTCATGATCTTTTTTGAATGGTGGAGCAGGCCCAAAGGGCCGAATGAGCTACTCCTGCTCCTATTTTCTATGTTTCGATGTTTCTATCAAAAAAAGCAGTGGTCCTAGCACTGAACCTTGGGGAACACCACTGTCTATCATCCTCCAGTCTGAAAAACATAGAAACATAGAAAATAGGAGCAGGAGTAGGCCATTCGGCCCTTTGAGTCTGCTCCACCATTCATGATGATCATGGCTGATCATCCAACTCAGTAGCCTGTTCCCGCTTTTGCCTATACCCTTTGATCCCTTTAGACCCAAGAGCTATATCTAACTCCTTCTTGAAAACATATAATGTTTTGGCCTCAACTGCTTTCTGTGGTAGTGAATTCCACAGGCTCACCACTCTCTGGGTGAAGTAATTTCTCCTCATCCCTGTCCTGAAAGGTTTACCCCGTATCCTTAGACTATGACCCCTAGTTCTGGACTCCCCCACCATTGGGAACATCCTTCCTGCATCTACCCTGTCAAGCCCTGTTAGACTTTTATAGGTTTCTATGAGATCCCCCCCCCGCACTCTTCTGAACTCCAGCGAATATAATCCTAACCGACTCAATCTCTCCTCATACATCAGTCTCACCATCCCAGGAATTAGTCTGGTAAATCTTCGCTGCACTCCCTCTATAGCAAGAGCATCCTTCCTCAGATAAGGAGACCAAAACTGCACACAATATTCCAGGCGTGGCCTCACCAAGGCCCTGTATAATTGCAGCAAGACATCCCTGCTTCTGTACTCGAATCCTCTTGCTATGAAGGCCAACATACCATTTGCCTTTTTTACCGCCTGTTGCACCTGCATGCTTACCTTCAGTGACTGGTGTACAAGAACACCCAGGTGTCGCTGCATATTCCCCTCTCTCAGTTTGTAGCCATTCAGATAATAATCTGCCTTCCTATTTTTGCTGCCAAAGTGGATAACCTCACATTTATCCACATTATACTGCATCTGCCATGCATTAGCCCACTCACTCAACTTGTCCAAATCACCCTGAAGCCTCTCTGCATCCTCTTCACAACTCACCCTCCCACCCAGTTTTGTGTTATCTGCAAATTTGGAGATATTACATTTAGTTCCCTCATCTAAATCATTAATGTATATTGTGAATAGCTGGAGTCCTGGCACTGATCCCTGCGATACCCCACTAGTCACTGCCTGCCATTCGGAAAAAGACCCATTTATCCCTATTCTTTGTTTCCTGTCTGCCAACCAATTTTCTATGCATCGCAATACACTTCCCCCAATCCCATGCGCTTTAATTTTACATGCTAATCTCTGATGTGGGACTTTGTTGAAAGCCTTCTGAAAGTCCAAATAAACCACATCCACTCGCTCCCCCTCATCAACTCTACTAGTTACATCCTCGAAGAATTCTAGTAGATTTTTCAAGCATGATTTCCCTTTCGTAAATCCATGCTGACTCTGCCCAATTCTACCACTGTTCTCTAAGTGCTCTGCTATAAAATCTTTGATAATGGACTCTAGAATTTTCCCCACTACTACATCAGGCTGACTGATCTATAATTCCCCGTTTTCTCTCTACCTCCCTTTTTAAATAGTGGGGTTACATTAGCTACCCTTCAATCTGTAGGAACTGTTCCAGAGTCTATAAAATCTTGGAAGATGACCACCAATGCATCCACTATTTCTAGGGCCACTTCCTTAAGTACTCTGGGATGCATACCATCAGGCCCTGGGGATTTATCGGCCTTCAATTCCATCAATTTCCCCAACACCATTTCTCTACTAATACTGATTTCTTTCAGTTCCTCTCTCTCACTAAGCCCTGTGTTCCCCAACATTTCTGATATGATATTTGTGTCCTCCTTTGTGAAGACAGAACCAAAGTATGCATTTAGTTGGTCAGCCATCTCTTTAATCCCCATAATAAATTCCCCTGTTTCTGACTGTAAGGGACCTACATTTGTCTTCAATTATCTTTTTCTCTTCACATACCCATAGAAACTTTTACAGTCAGTTTTTATGTTCCCCGCAAACTTGCTCTCGTACTCTATTTTCTCCTTCTTAATCCTTGGTCCTCTTTTGCTGAATTCTAAACTGCTCCCGATCATCAGGTCTGTTGTTTTTCCTGGCAAATTTATATGTCTCTTCCTTGGATCTAATACTATCTGTAATATCCCTTGTAAGCCATGGTTTGGCTACCAGACAGGGATAAACAATTGTTGCAGTTTATCCATGCGCTCTTTAAATGTTTGCCATTGCCTATCCACCGTCATCCCTTTAAGTAACGTTTCCCAATCTGTCATGGCCAACTCATGCCTCATACTTTCATAGTTTCCTTTACTAAGATTCAGGACCCTTTACCATGACTCTAAAATAAAAGCAAAATACTGCGGATGCTGGAAATCTGAAATAAAATCTCTCAACACCTCCATCCCCCACCAGGACGGTTTGAGTGCTCTCCACTTCTTCCTTGAACAGAGGCCCAACCTGTCCCCATCTACCGCCACCCTCCCCACCTGGCTGAACTTGGTCTCACGTTGAACAACTTCTTCTTCAACTGCACTCACTTCCTTCAAGTAAAAGGTGTTGCTGTGGGTACCCGTATGGGTCTGAGTTATACCTGTCTTTTTGTGGGATATATCGAACATTGCTTGATTTAGATTTTTTGATTTAGAGATACAGCACTGAAACAGGCCCTTCGGCCCACCGAGTCTGTGCCGACCATTAACCACCCATTTATACTAATCTTATACTAATCCCATATTCCTACCACATCCTCACCAGTCCCTATATTCCCCTACCACCTACCTATACTAGGGGCAATTTATAATGGCCAATTTACCTATCAACCTGCAAGTCTTTTTGGCTGTGGGAGGAAACCGGAGCACCCGGAGGAAACCCACGCAGACACAGGGAGAGCTTGCAAACTCCACACAGGCAGTACCCAGAATTGAACCCGGGTCGCTGGAGCTGTGAGGCTGCGGTGCTAACCACTGCGCCACTGGGCCTTGTTCCAGTCCTAGTCAGGCCCCCTCCCCCAACTCTTTTTCCAGTACATTAAAGACTGTATCAGTGCCGTTTCCTGCTCCCGCCCTGAACTGGAAAACTTTATCAACTTTGCTTCGAATTTCCACCCTTCTCTCGACTTTATATGGTCCATCTCCGACACATCCCTTCCCTTCCTCGATTTCTCTGTCTCCATCTCCGGAAATAGGCTGTCTACTAATATACATTATAAGCCCACCGACTTCCACAGCTACCTCGACTACACTTCTTCACACCTTGCCTCCTGTAAGGACTCCATTCCATTCTCCCAGTTTCTCCATGTCTGACACATCTGCTGTGATGATGCTACCTTCCATGACAGTGCTTCTGATATGTCTTCTTTTTCCCTCAACCGAGGATTCCCCCCCACTCTAGTTGACAGGGCCCTCAACTGTGTCCGGCCCATTTCCCGCACCTCTACCCTCACCCCCTCCCCTCCCTCCCAGAACTGGAACAGGGTTCCCTTTGTCCTCACTTTCCACCCCATCAGCCTCCATATCCAAAGGATCATCCCCTGCCATTTCCGCCACCTCCAGCGTGCTGCCACTACCAAACGCATCTTCCCCACCCTTCCCTGTCAGCATTCTGAAGGGATCGTTCCCTCCGCGACACCCTAGTCCACTCCTCCATTACCCCCACCACCTCGTCCCCTTCCCATGGCACCTTCCCCTGCAATCGCAGGAGGCGTAATACCTGCCCATTTACCTCCTCTCTCCTCACTATCCCAGGCCCCAAACACTCCTTTCAGGTGAAGCAGCGATTTACTTGTACTTCTTTCAATGTAATATACTGTATTCGCTGCTCACAATGTGGTCTCCTCTACATTGGGGAGACCTCCGCTCAGTCCGCAAGCAGGACCCCGAGCTTCCGGTTGCTTGCCATTTCAACACTCCCCCCTGCTCTCATGCTCACATCTCTATCCTGGGATTGCTGCAGTGTTCCAGTGAACATCAACGCAAGCTCGAGGAACAGCATCTCATTGACCGATTAGACACATGACAGCCTGCCGGACTGAACATTGAGTTCAATAATTTCAGAGCAGGACGTGTCCCCCCCCCGCATTTTACTTTTATTTTTAGTTTTTTTTTGTGTTTATTTTATTTTATTTTATCAAATTTTTTCAGTTTGCCTACCCACTGTTTTTTTCATGTTTGTGCTTGTGGCTGTTTAGTTTTCAGTCCATTAACATCCTATCTGTATTAATGCTTTGTCTTTCAACACACCATCAACATATTGTTTGCCTTTGTTCCATGACCTTCTGGTCAGTTATTCTCGATGACCTTGTCCTATCTACACCTTCTCCTTTGTTATCTCTTGCTCCACCCCCGTTTTACTTTTTAAAAATTCATTCATGGGATGTAGGCGTCACTGGCCAGGCCAGCATTTATTGCCCATCCCTAATTGCCCTTGAGAAGGTGGTGGTGAGCTGCCTTCTTGAACAGCTGCAGTCCATTTGGGGTAGGTAGACCCACAGTGCTGTTAGGAAGGGAGTTCCAGGATTTTGACCCAGCGACAGTGAAGGAACGGCGATATAGTTCCAGGTCAGGATGGTGTGTGACTTGGAGGGGAACTTGCAGGTGGTGGTGCTCCCATGTATTTGTTGCCCTTGTCCTTCTAGTTGGTAGAGGTCGCGGGTTTGGAAGATGCTGTCTAAGGAGCCTTGGTGCATTGCTGCATTGCATTTTGTAGATGGTACACACTGCTGCTGCTGTGCGTCGGTGGTGGAGGGAGTGATTGTTTGTGGATGGGGTGCCAATCAAGCGGGCTGCTTTGTCCTGGATGGTGTCGAGCTTCTTGAGTGTTGTTGGAGCTGCACCTATCCAGGCAAGTGGAGAGTATTCCATCACACTCCTGACTTGTGCCTTGTAGATGGTGGACAGGCTTTGGGGAGTCAGGAGGTGAGTTACTCGCCTCAGGATTCCAAGCCGCTGACCTGCTCTTGTAGCCACGGTATTTATATGGCTACTCCAGTTCAGTTTCTGGTCAATGGTAACCCCTAGAATGTTGATAGTGGGGGATTCAGCGATGGTAATGCCATTGAATGTCAAGGGGAGATGGTTAGCTTCTCTCTTGTTGGAGATGGTCATTGCCTGGCACTTGTGTGGCGTGAATGTTACTTGCCACTTATCAGCCCGAGCCTGAATATTGTCCAGGTCTTGCTGCATTTCTACACTGACTGCTTCAGTATGTGAGGAGTCGTGAATGGTGCTGAACATTGTGCAATCATCAGCGAACATCCCCACTTCTGACCTTATGATTGAAGGAAGGTCATTGATGAAGCAGCTGAAGATGGTTGGGCCGAGGATACTACCCTGAGGAACTCCTGCAGTGATGTCCTGGAGCTGAGATGATTGTCCTCCAACAACCACAACCATCTCCCTTTGCGCTAGGTATGACTCCAGCCAGCGGAGGGTTTTCCCCCTGATTCCCATTGACCTCAGTTTTGCTAGGGCTCCTTGATGCCATACTCAGTCAAATGCTGCCTTGATGTTAAGGGCAGTCACTCTCACCTCACCTCTTGAGTTCAGCTCTTTTGTCCATGTTTGAACCAAGGCTGTAATGAGGTCAGGAGCTGAGTGGCCCTGGCGGAACCCAAATTGAGCATCACTGAGCAGGTTATTGCTAAGCAAGTGCCGCTTGATGGCACTGTTGATGACACCTTCCATCACTTTACTGATGATTGAGAGTAGGCTGATAGGGCGGTGGTTGGCCGGGTTGGACTTGTCCTGCTTTTTGTGTGCAGGACATACCTAATTGCCAAATTGCTGGGGATATTTGTGGAGCCAACACCTCCAGTTAGTTGTTTAATTGTCCACCACCAGTCACGGCTGGATGTGGCAGGACTGCAGAGCTTAGATCTGATCCATTGCTTATGGGATCGCTTAGCTCTGTCTATCGCATGCTGCTCACACAGTTTGGCACGCAAGTAGTCCTGGGTTGTAGCTTCACCAGGTTGATACCTCATTTTGAGGTATGCCTGGTGCTGCTCCTGGCATGCCCTCCTGCACTCTTCATTGAACCAGGGCTGGCCTCCTGGCTTGATGGTAATGGTAGAGTGGGGGATATGCCGGGCCATGAGGTTACAGATTGCGGTTGAGTACAATTCTGCTGCTGCTGATGGCCCACAGCGCCTCATGGATGCCCAGTTTTGCATTGCTAGATCTGTTCGAAATCTATCCCATTTAGCACAGTGATAGTGCCACACAACACGATGGACGGTATCCTCAATGTGAAGGCGGGACTTCGTCTCCACAAGGACTGTGCGGTGGTCAGTCCTACCAATACTGTCATGGACAGAAGCATCTGCGGCAGGCAGATTGGTGAGGACGAAGTCAAGTATGATTTTCCCTCGTGTTGGTTCCCCCACCAGCTGCCGCAGACCCAGTCTAGCAGCTTTAGGACTCGGCCAGCTCGGTCAGTAGTGGTGCTACCAAGCCACTCTTGGTGATGGACTTTGAAGTCCCCCACCCAGAGTGCATTTTGTGCCCTTGCCACCCTCAATGCTTCCTCCAAGTGGTGTTCAACATGGAGGAGTACTGACTCATCAGCTGAGGAAGGGCAGTTGGTGGCAATCAGTAGGAGGTTACCTTGCCCATGTTTGACCTGATGCCATGAGACTTCATGGGGTCCGGAGTCGATGTTGAGGACTCCCAGGGCAACTCCCTCCCTACTGTATACCACTGTGCCGCCACCTCTGCTGGGTCTGTCCTGCCAGTGGGACAAGACATACCCGGGGATGGTGATGGCAGTGTCTGGGACATTGTCTGTAAGGTATGATTCCGTGAGTCTGACTATGTCAGGCTGTTGTTTGACTAGTCTGTGGGACAGCTCTCCCAACTTTTGCACAAGCCCCCAGATGTTAGTAAGGAGGACTTTGCAGGGTCGGCAGGGCTGGGTTTGCCGTTGTCGTTTCCGGTGCCTAGGTAGATGCCGGGTGGTCCATTCGGTTTCATTCCTTTTTATTGACTTCATAGCGGTTAGGTACAACTGAGTGGCTTGCTCGGCCATTTCAGAGGGCATGTAAGAGTCAACCACATTGCTGTGGGTCTGGAGTCAGAGCAGAGCAGTCTGAGCCAGACCAGGTAAGGACAGCAGATTTTCTTCCCCAAAGGACATTAGTGAACCAGATGGGTTTTGACAACATGGCCATCATTAGAATAGCTTTTAATTCCAGATTTATTAGTTAAATTCAAATTCCACATTCTGCTGTGGTGGGATTCGAACCCATGTCCTCAGAGAAATACCCTGAATCTCTGCATTACTAGTCCAGTAATAATACCACTACACCACCACCTACCCCTACCTACTTGCTTAAAACCTTTCACATTTCTAATATTTGCTAGTTCTGATGAAGGATCACTGACCTGAAACGTTTCTCTTTCCACAGATGCTGCCAGACCTGCTGAGTATTTCCAGCATTTCTTGTCTTTATTTACCATGACTCGCTGTTTTCTGTCCTTAAGCCAATTTTGTATCCAAGCTGACACCGACCCTCCTATTTCATGAGCCTCAATTTTGATAACCAGCATTTTATGTTTCAAATACTTTCTTAAAATCAATATAGACAACATCTTTGGCATTCTTTTCATAAACCTTCTCTGTAACTTAATCAAAAAAATTCATTTTGGTTAGTCAAACATGATCTGTCATTTACAAATATGTGCTGGCTCTCTTTAATTCACTCAAATTTCTCCAAGTGCCTGTTAATTTTTTCTCTGATTATTGTTTCTAAAACTTTGCCCACAACTAATGTGAAACTGACTGGCCTGTAGTTACTATGAATATCCTTACACCTTTTCTTGAACAAGATGTCACATTTGCCACTTTCCAATCCTCTGGCACCTTCCCCATGTCTAGGGAAGATTAGAAGATTATGGCAAGCCCTTCCGCTATCTGCACACTGACTTCCTTTAGCAGCCTGGGATGCAAGCCATCTGGACCAGGCGACTTACTAACTCTAAGCATAGCCAGCCTTTCCAGCGCATCCTGCCTATCGGTTTTTACCCATCCATTATCTCTCCCATCTCCACTTCTGCTAATAGTTTGTCTCTTCCTCATTAAACACCTTTACAAAGTAGTCATTAAGTATTCTAGCCTTGTCTTGCTCCTGTAAACATATATTACCTTCTTTGTCCCTAATCGACCCCACCCTGCTTCTTACTACCTGCTTACTATTTACATGCCATAGATGATTTTTGGTTTCCTTTTATGTTAACTGCCATTTTATTCTTAAATTCTCTCTCTGCCAGTCTTATTTTCCTCTTCATTTCCCCCCTCAGCTTGTTGTATTTGGCCTGTTTTCACTTGAAGAATTCACCTGACGTGCATTATACACCTCATTTTTTATTTCATCATATTCTCCCTTATCATCCAAAGAACCCTGACTTTGATTCCCCTGCCTTTCTCTCTTGTTGTGATGTATTGAGCCTGTACCTGAGTCATTTCTTCATTAAAGTTCTGTTACAGTTTTTCCTGTATAAATTTGACTTCATTTTACCTGGCTAGATCGTTTGTTATCCCATTGAAGTTAGCCCTCTTCCAATTTAGAAGTTCTACTTTAGATTGTTCATTGCTCTTCTCCATTACCAATCTAAACCTTATAATATGATAATCACTCTTATCGAAGTGCTCTCCCACAGATACTTGGTTCATTTGGCCCACTTCATTCCCCAGCATCAGATCGAATAACGCCTTCTTCCTAGTTGGACTGAGAACATACTGGTCAAGGAAGTTCTCCTGAACACATTTCAGAAATTCCTCCCCCTCCTTTCCCTTTACTCTAAAGTTATCTCAATCAATATTTGGGTAATTAAAGTCCCTCAATATCTCCACTCTATGGCTCTTGCACATGGCTGTGATTTCCCTGCAGATTTACTCCTCTATCTCTTTCTCACTATTGGAGTGCCATGAGATCTTTTATAGACAGATGGGGCCTTGGTTTAATATTTCTTTAGAAAGGTTGTTTCTCTGATAATGTAGCACTCCTTCTAGAATGACAGCCTTGTCTGTGTCCTGAAATTTAAGGAAAAGCTTGGACCCATGACCTCCTGACAGGTGAGAAGATATCAAATGAGCCAAGCTAACAAGTAGCTCACAAAACAGGATTGACAGTGACCCATGAAGAACTTCTAAAACTGAACTAATAAAAGGCACCACACAGGTAAAATCTGAAAAAAAATGACCCTCACTTTCCAGAAACAATAAAAAAACTGAATTCTAGCTGAAATGATTTCAAGACACATTTTGAAACCGGGGATCATTTCTTTTTGATATTTCAAATTATATCTTGCTGTTAAAAACATCTGAAATGATGGGCAGGTCTCAAAAAGATTGAAAGATTTTTCATTGTGAGCCTTGACCCAAAGAGGTCTGGCCTTGTTGATGCACTCTGTAATCTTCCTCACTTGAGCATGCACCAGTTGTCAGAAAGATAATAAATGATGTGGTCCGTGCGACAGCAGTGGAAGGCAGAGTGAAAATGCAATTCTGCTGAATATTGCCTTTCAAACCGTTACAGGATAATCTGTTAATATTGCGACAAGTGCGAAATAGGCTGAGGAGCAGTATGATAATAACATTAAGTGTCTTGAATATGTTGTTTCACTGATAAAGTTATCTAGGATTAACAAACTGCTCTCAGGATTATAGCCTTATTAAACAACTCTCTCAAGAGCCTTATTTCCAGCAATAGGTATATTAAATCTTATTTAACTGACTTATAACACATCTCCGACTTGTAATGACAGAGACGACATATGCAACACTTGATTTACTTCAATTGCACACTTTTGTGACAGTTTGTCGTCAGCCATCTGGGAAAGGGGACAAAAACATTTAGTGAATGTCAGCCTCCCTGGTATCCAACCCAAAGAGGTTTCAAAGCAGAGGTGTAAAGGCAAACTGCAAATGGCACATAACACTGTTCGGAAAAGGACCACACAAAATTTCACGGTCTGATCTTTTATAATATTAGCAGACTTTTCTGCTAGCCATTCGTTAACATTAAATGATGATCAGTGCTGGATATGTCATAGAGCAAAGCTCTGCATGTTCATGCAAACAAGGTTAAGCAAAGCTTTATTTCCTGACCGGACTGAACTGTAAATCCCAGTGGTATTGCTTGAGTCTTGCACATCCCAGGTTTTCTTCACTCAACCAAGGTATTAATTCTTAGGGGTTTAGACAACTGTGGTTTATAATATTATCTGAATGTCTTGGGTATATTTCAACACTGTAACAAGCTACTAACTGTTGTTTCTCCTTTTGTATAATCTGAAAGGCAAAGTAATTTGGCAATTATGGTCTGGATTTTGCTGTCAGTGGCAAAGGGACAGTACTCACTGCTGACCTCGGCAAAAGCTGCCCACAAAGATTTAACGGTAGTCCAATGTGACTGTGAATCTGGTGTTCAGCAATAGAGCAAACAGCAGGCAAACTGATCAGCCAAGCCAACTGAAGAATTCTCACAGACAGCAAATCAGGAAGTAAAAAGTAAAAGGATTATAATTCACATTTTAATTATTGTACAGAAAGCAAATATTTGGACATACACATGGGATTAAGGTAGAAGCTGAAATATCAAAAATAAACTTTAAAAATATTTTTTATTATTTTAAAAAAAATGGGATTTTTAAATGTTATTTTGAATGACTCCACACCTGTAAAATTATTTTTTTCAGGGCCAGAGAGGTTGTTCAGCACTTATTATGACTTAGTACATCTTTAAAAATTCAGTTACACCTCATTCAACAAGGCTTAAAAGTTTCAATGTATTATGATCAAGTGAGGAGGAGTTGAAAGACATCCCTTTTTTCCCTCTCTTTGTTTGATCACAACAGGTTTAACTCTTTCTTAAAGTGGATGTGCTGGCCAATTCTGTAGGTGTTTGATTAGTTACTTGCTATGATCATAACGAGAATCGATCAGATGGGTTTTCTTGAGTTAACAAAGAAAGAGGTTAAATTTATTGTACCTAAACCAAACTAATAAAAATAATAAACAACGCACTGACTTGCACTCACATACACACTCTGGAGGTTTACACACACACAAATAGGTTAAGAGTGGGGAAAGATAGATTGGTTGAGTTAGAGTCCAAAAAATAAAAAATAAAAAGTCTGTGAAGTTTGGTGACTTGGCTGGCTTCTAGCTGAATTCAGTAGTGCTGAGGCTTTTAGTTTGAAGATGTAGATGACTGGTTGGGTGTGTTTCTTGGAGACAGCAATGCGGATGATTTCCTCCAATGGGGTTTCTGATTGTAGCCAGAATATGCAAAGGTGGTCGGTCAACAGGCAGGATTTGAAAGCTTTCAAGCTGGAATGGAGAGAGGAGAGAGAGAGGGACCCCCACTTGGGTCTGCACATGTCAGAGCCCAGTTACTTCTCTTCTGCTGCAGAGAAAACACCAGCTTAAAACCACAGATGGGTGTGGCTTGTCACATGACAGTCACTCAGTCATTCAAACATAGCAGTTAGCATTATTTCCCTGCTTGCTAAAAATAAACAAGCTGTTTTTAAACTTCCTGGGTCTTGGTTCTTGCTGGGAAATGCAGCCATTTCGTCTCCATCCTCACAGTCCTTTGCATTGTAGTGTTGCAAACTAGGTGATCATCTTATGCTGCCAGCAGTCATCCTTTTTCAAATGTTCTTTCTCGGGTTCTTCAAAAAATATAAATTCAGATCTTCAGCCAGTGGACCAAAGAAAATTATCATTCAACAAAACACATTGGTGCAACAAATGTTTTTTTTACAGCAAAGTGTGTAAAAATTTGAAGTTCACATCAAATCACTGATTCTGCTCCCTGTGGAGCAGCAGGGCATCACTGACAGTAATGTTCAGATTTCCATGTTAAACTGCGCATATGCAGGCACCAGAATTTGCTGTCAGTTTTACACAGTAATGACAGTGATCACTGAAATTTTGCTGTCATTGCAATTGCAAGTTCTGGGCCATTATAACAGCTAGTAGTTCTCCCATGCCATTGCTCACAGGACCTGGAGTCTGGAAAATGGTCTGCAGTTTCTGATTTTTGCATGATTTCACTGAAGTCTAACTGGCACACAAAAAATTATATTACCAGTACTGGAAGAAAGAACATGCATTTATATATTTCTTTTTACAACCTCAAGACTTTAGAATGAAGTATAGTGAATATTGCAATGTAGAAAACAGCAGAAATATACACACAACAAGCTCCCAGAAACAGCAATGTGATAATGACCAGATAATCTAGTTTTTTAATATGTTGACTCAGGAATTAATTATTGGCTAGGACACTGGGGAGACCGCCCCTGCTCTTCTTTGCAATAATGCTATCTTATGCATCGACCTGAGAGAGCAGATGGCTCACCTGAAAGATGACAACTTCAAGTTCCTCACCACTGCACTGAAATGTTGGCTTAGATTTTGTTCTTAAATTATTGAAGTGGGACTTGAATTCACAATCTACTGACTCAGAGGCGAGAATGCTGTGTTGAAATATGGCAAGGTACAGCCCTCACAGATAGAACCATCTATCATCTAACTAACTACCACTTTAACAAATCTATCTTAACATCCAAGCCATTTTGTTTGTCTACTTTTCTCTGTTTAGTTGCTAACATTATAAAATATTTATTTTTTATTCTAATTTCCATGGTGGATTTATAGTCCTCCTGGAAATTGTGTGTTGGTGTAGCCTTGCTCCAGGATCCTCTTATTTTTGAGACTTTTCATCTGATACTCAACTCACATAGTTGTCCTCTTGTCAATTTTCTTCCTGGTTGTCGTTGCACAGATAGGAATTGTAGTTTCACAGGGGCATGGGGACATTACAACTTCCACGATTCATCTTTCTCTCACACACACATTGTGCAAGGGATGAACATGAGGCTGGATTTAGAGGAATAGCAGGTTCAGAGAAAATTTGTGATTCTGGAAGAGCATACCAAGAAAGGGAGCAGTGAGGTCAGAAGAGGATTCAAACATATCAAAAGTTTGGACTCCAGCCTAAGGAAGGAGATAAATAACAGAAAATGGAAGAAAAAAAATCAGATTTCTTTTTTCAAATATAAAAAGGAACAGCTTCCTTCAGACTTTATAAAAAAAAACTCTACCAACCCATTTTGATGAATTGAGGGTCCCTGTGAGAAATGTTCCAAGGGCATCTTGCAGCAGTAATTGAGTTTTGTATTACATTTGTCTGTTAGATTTTATTATTCACCTAAAGTTTATTTGTGAAGTTTTTTTTATAGTTGTTTCCTACCATATATCACATTTATGCCTTTATAATATTGAAACAATTTTACCTTCAGAAATTGTGTTATATTATTGAACAAATTGTTTGAAAACAAGAAAACACAGTTTTGAGTGGCTGAAAGCATAAGTGACCTTGAAGTGGAATAGGTTATCAGCTCTGTTCAATTGCGGCTGTTCAATTTTCAGTCTGTTAACACCCTATCTGTACTAATGCTTTGTCTTTCAACACACCATTAACATATTGTTTGCCTTTGCTCCACGACCTTCTGGTCAGCTATTCTGTGACCTTGTCCTATTTACACCTTCTCCTTTGTTATCTCTTGCCTCACCCCCACTTTACTTGCTTATAACCTTTTACATTTATAATATTTGCTAGTTCTGAAGAAGAGTCACTGACCTGAAACATTAACTGCTTCTCTCTCCACAGATGCTGCCAGACCTGCTGAGTATTTCCAGCATTTCTTGTTTTTATTTCAGATTTCCAGCATCCGCAGTATTTTACTTTTAGGTTATCAGCTCAGCTGGAATAGTGGTCAGAGGAATCTGATATGAGTGTGTAAACCAATCATGTGATAATACCAATTTAATTTTCATGCTTACATCAGTATTACTACAAACGAATCGTGCAGATATTGATTGGATTGTATCATAGAGTCATAGAGTCATAGGCTTTTACAGCACAGAAACAGGCCCTTCGGCCCAACGCAGCTGCGCCGACCATCAAGCACCCATCCTAGCTAATCCGTCTGGGTTTTTTTTTGTTCTTTGGTGGGATATGGGTGTCACTGGCAAGGCCAGTATTTATTGCCCATGCCTAATTGCCCTTGAGAAGGTATTGGTGAGCTACCTGCTAGGCTATTTCAGAGGGCAGTTAAGAGTCAACCACCTTGCTGTGGGTCTGGAATCCCATGTAGGCCAAACCAAGTAAGGACGGCAGATTTCTTTCCCTAAAGCACATTAGTGAACCAGATGAGTTTTTACAACAATCAATGATAGTTTTAATGGCACCATTACTGAGACTAGCTTTCAATTCCAGATTTCTATTAATTAATTAATTGAATTTAAATGAGAGTAGCTGCAGTGGTGGGATTTAAACCCATGTCCCCAGGGCATTAGCCAGGGCCTTTGAATTACTTTGTCCTGTGATATTACCACTAAACCACTGTCTCCCCTATGAATTAGGTTGGTAGATTATTGGAAAAAGGATACAAGAGCTCTGCAACAGCTTATTATAAAAATTATGAAAACTGAATGATAGGATAAGTGCATCCTTCCTGAATTCAGTGACTATAGCAAGTAAATGATTTGCACACAGGACTGTGTATAATACCAGAAGCTCAGCATGTATGAAAGCTTTCTTTCTGTCAATAAAAGGTGCTTGCACTTAATTATTAATACACTAGACATCTTAGGCATTAAGACACCTCTAATAAATGGAAAATAATATTTTTCATACTTCCAACTTGTGTCTCGCATTGCCTCAGTTTGACAAAGTGTCTCACTCTAATTGACATCATGACTGTGATGGCATGTAGTACGTGTATGTCTGTTGTATTAAAAAAATGCACAGTTGCATACTCCTGCATCAATACCCTGGGGTTTTACAAATTTAAATTTGCAGTCCCCACACACTTTACATCGCAGTAGTGGAAATAGGGGCTAGGTAACTATACCAGAGGAACATCAGAGGAATTGCAGCTGGGGTTCCTATCTTACTCTACTTTGAAGGGGCTTAAGCATCTTGCAGACTGATGGAGGCCATGGAGCTTGTTCTAAGTTCCCTACTAATGATGTTTCTTCAATCAGATTGAAAGAAGCAATCTGTTCAAAGAATATAGTCAATGAAGACAATTGTGACCATCTTTAGGCCCATTGCCATGATCTATACCATAATTTGATCCTCTTTTGCACCTGTCATTTTCTGCTTCGTATATTTTTAACATGAATAAACTGTCAAAGTCAAAACACCTGAAAATATTCCAACTTCATCCACTCCCTCACATACACACTCAGAAGTTAAAGATTAAAAGATAACATGCGCTTAGGTTTGATGGTTTTTAAAGAGTTCACTGTTAACCTTGTATTCTTACCAAGGAGCCGGCGGGGGTATGGTTGTGGGGGTGGGTGAAGATTTTAAAAAACAGTGCAGGTCTGTTCTTCCTTTTTCCTGGTTCACTGAAACAAAACTTGGAAAGTTTCAAGAGGGCAAATGCATTGTTGCAGACTTCATTTCGTTGTATCTCAATCACAATTCATTGTCGAAAACCCTGGTACAATTTCCCAGGTATGGAGTTTAAAACCACTCCCAATCACAGACCATTTGTAGTTTTTTTTTAAATGTGTTCTTAGGCAGGGTCCTTCTTCTTCTGCTGGAGCAGATAGAAACTCTCTCTCTCTGGCTCTTTGTCTTTGTATGCCAGCATATACTTTTCTGAAGCTCCTTAACAGATACTTGGTTTCTGTTATGCGGCCATGATTTCTCTTTACCATTGTCCTCATAAATGATGTCTGATGACAGGGTTGTTATTAGACAGTGGGGTGTGGGCATCACCCATCTTCATTCTGTTTTGATAAAGTGGTGCTTTTTCACACCCAATCATTTGAGTTTGAATTTGGAGATGCCATTTCTGCCATACCATTGTTAGCCCAATTTGGTTAAGAGAGGTAGCCATTCACACAGAATGGGCCATTTACATTTTAATGCCTTCTCCAAGGCTGGTCCAGACATGAAGATTGACTCAGGGTTCTTGTAGTTTCCATGTGTATTGGCAGTTCAGGATGAGGTCACCTGACTGCTCAACTCCATCTTCTTTTTCAGGGAAAGTGTCAGTTTTTGGGCTTGTTTTATAAATTCATTATATAATTCATAATTTCTCCATGTGTGAGCATAACACCTTCCTGCAACAAAGGGGAAAATGAAATTCCTTGGTATTTCACTTTTTTGTTTTAGAAAGGAAGAAAAGTAAACACACAATAGTAAACATTCACAAGTATTCATTCACATGCATTTCTCAGTCACTGTCATGAGAATTTCCACAGCTTGCTGGTGGTATTGTCCATTTAAACTCTGGACAGCACGTCTGCAATGACATTATTTTTTCCAGCGATGTGTATGATTTTTAAGTTGAATAGCTGGAGGAGTAACTCCATCTGAACAGCCTGGCTTTGTTAACTTTGAATTTCTCCAAGAAGGTTAGTGGGTTGTGGTCAGTGTATATTAAAAATTCCTGTGTCCATTATTAACATAGACCTCAAAATGCTGAAAGGCTAGCAGAATTTCCAATGCCTCCTTTCCTATTGTGGAATATTTATCCTAATGTTTATTTAACTTTTTCTGATAAATAGCCAATTGGTCTCTCAATACCTGAGTCATCTGCTTGAAGTAAAACAGCTCCTATTCCCACATCACTCGTGTCAATAGCCACCTTAAAGGATCTGTTAAAATTTGGTGATACTAATATGGGTTCATTTGTCGGGACAGCCTTCAATTTCTCAAAAGCCATCAGGCACAGTTCTGATCACACTAGCTTGACATTTTCCTTAAGTAGGTCAGTCAATGGGGCAGCTAGGATTCTGAAATTAGGAACAAATTTTCTATAAAAACTGCACATTCCCAGGAATCACATTTTCTCTCTCTTTGTCTTGTACTTTCATTGCCCTTGGCAACACCCGACCTTGACAACATGTTCCAAATAGGTCAATTTGGCCTTAGTGAACTTGCTTTTAGCTAGGCTGGCCACTATGTTAGCATTTTGGAGACCCTTGAATAATGCTTTTAATGATTTAGGTGATCTCTCCAGGTATTGCTTTAGATCAGCAGGTCATCAAGGTAAATGGAATAATTATTTAAGCCAGCCACCACCTGATTCATCAGTCTTTGAAAGGTTGCTGGGGCATTCTTTAAACCAAAGGACATGACTTTTTAATGGAATATGCCATCTGGTGTTACAAAAGCTGAGATTTCCTTAGCTAGAGTGGTCATGGGGACTTGCCAGTATGCTTTTAATAAGTCAATTTTACTGATATAAGCAGAGGTGCCTATCTAGTCAATACAGTTTTCAATGCGAGGAATCAGGTATGAGTCTGTTCGGGCCACTGCATTAACCTTTCAATAGTCAATACAGATTCATTTCGATCCATCTGTCTTGGGGACTAATACAATTGGTGAATTCCAGCTGTTTTGACTAGGTTCAATTAGGTCATTGTTTAGTATGTATTGGATCTCCTCTCGGACTTGAGTCAATTTATCAGGACTCAGGCGATATGGGTTTTGTTTAATAGGTGGGGTCTCCCCGACATCCAAATCTTGAATGGTCAAAGATGTACGATCTGGTTTATTCCTACACACTTTCCCAAATTCTCTTAGCAGTGTTGTTAGGTCTTCCCTCTGCTCGTCAGTTAGTTAAATACTGTCTCTTGTCTCCCTAAGATTGGGTTGGCTAATTTCACAGTAGGGGGTTCAATCTGAGTATTTACCAGGTTCCCTTCTTCCCCTAGCTTCTCGTCACTATTGTCTCCATCCTCCACTGCTCTCACCACCTGGCATACATTCACTTGTTTCTCCTGTACCCCATTATGATATTTCTATAACATATTTATGTGGCACAGTCGTTGTTTCCTTCTCCGGTCTGGGGTGTTAATCAAGTAATTTACTTCACTGATCTTTTTCCCCATGCAGTGCGGGCCACTAAATCTCACTTTCAGGGGTTCGCCCTGTAATGACTGATCTTCTCTCTCGATTTCACTTTCCCACCTACTCCCCATATTTCTTAATTCCCTGAGAGATCAAAAATCTATCTATCCCAGCCTTAAATGTATTCAACAATGGAGCATCCCCAACCCTCTGGGTTAGAGAATGCCAAAGATTCATATATGTAGTCTAACACTTATGCACACTGTAACACATTGCCTGAATGAAGTGATTGTTGGTACAGCTGGACATCGTGTAATAGTGTAAAAGGTGTGAAAGAGAGTTGGCAGTCCATTTTACATCTTTCCCAATGTTTATTTCTAATGAAATCTGTGGAAATAAAAATCAGGAGAGATGTATAATGAGATGCCGACTCACGAACACTCATTTTTACATTATCACACACAGTCAATATCTACCCTGTTATGTGTGAGGTCATCACACCAGCCACATAGTCACCCTCTTTGCTGCAGATGTCAAACAGTCGTATTCTGCTTTGCTTCATGTCTGTTCATGTGGCTGCCATTTAAGTATTAAGGGAGCAAAGAATTGACTAACCTTCTTTACTCTGTACTGTGATTGAATGTTCCCATCCCCCAATGAAATGGAATATATTGGCAATAGTCAAAAAATACATTTTGTCACTTAGTGAGCCTAGTTTTATTGCTGTTGTACAGGAGTTAGCAAATTTAGCATTGGAACCATGAGGTGAAGTTTCAGGCTTCAAACACTGAGCAAATCTTCACTTTCACACTTGGCATCTGAGCAAAACCAGATGAGGATAGGATCGGACCCCTACTGTGATTTCCTCCAGGATCAAGTGCTCTCTGTCTAGCCAAGAAGAATGGCTACTTGGGCTCAGTACCAGAAAGCTGATGGAACTGTACCTCAACTTAAATTAATCCCTTTTGGAAGACCAGTGGAGAAAATTGAAGGGATTTCTTTAAAGTTCAGGGAAGAATTATTTTATAGAGAACTATGGTCACATATAATTTGAGGTACAGCAACTTAGGTTCATATAGCACCACTTAAAGAGTCAACATCCCAGCGCACTTCATAAAATGGGAGAGAAATGGATTCTAAAGAAGTGAGACGTGAATACTTGGGGAAGTACCAAAAATATAGTTGAAGAGGTAACTTGTGAGGAGGCTTTACAAGGTAGGTAGAGATGAAATAAAATGGTGTGGTTTAGGAAATATTTCCAAAGTGCAGGGTCATGGTAGTTGAAAACTCTACTACTGGTGACAAAGGAAAAGGAGTCAACATACAGACTTAGAAGAATGAAGTGTGTGAGCTGAAACAAGGTAAAGATGAGGCTGCAGATGTACAGTGAGTGAGGCCACGAAAGAAGAAAGAAGTTGCTCTTGTATAGTACAGTTCATAACCTTGGGACATCCCAAATCCCTTCACAACAGTAAAGCAATGAATCAGTTTTGAAATGTAGTCACTGTTGTAAGGTAAAATATTCAGCAGCCAATTTATGCACAGCAAGCTCCTACAAACAGCAATGTGATAGCTATCAGATATTCTGTTTTAGTGATGAAGATTGAGAGATGAATATGGATAAGACACCAGAGAGAACCTGCATGCTCTTCTTTGAAGTAGTGCCATGGGATTTTTTGCATCTACCTGAGAGGACAGAAGGGGGCCCAGTTTAATATTGCATCTGAAAGATGGCACCACCTCCTAGACTTTTGTAGTTAGGTCTCAGGAGTGGGATTTGAACCCACAACCATGAGGCTGGAGGGCTACTCACTGAGCCAGGGCAGAATGTAGAGGCAAGTGTGAGGATTTTGAATCTAATGCACTAGGGAATGGAGACCCAGTGGAGGGGACCTGACAGGGTGGATGCTGAGAGGATGTTTTCCCTTGTGGGAGAGTCTAGAACTAGGGGGTCACAGTTTAAAAATTAGGGGTCTCCCTTTTAAGACTGAGATGAGGAGATTTTTTTTTCTCTCAGAGGATCATTAGTCTGTGGAATTCTCTTCCCCAGAGAGCAGTGGAGGTTGGGTCATTGAATACATTCAAGGCTGAGTTAGATAGATTTTTGATCGATAAGGAAGTCAAGGATTATGGAAGGCAGACAGGAAAGTGGATTTGAGACCACAATCAGATCAGCCATGATCTTATTGAATGAGGGAGCAGGCTTGAGGGCTGAATGGCCTACTCCTGCTTCTAATACTTGTGGTTGACAAGGATTAGTGTGATGAATGAATAGGGACAGCTTATTTGGTACACCTAAATCTTGTATAATTGGCAGTCAAGCCTTAGTATTATTGACAGCTTTGTTTTTTTAGCAGCAGTTTTAATCTGAGCCTTTCAGCATAATTACAGGTACACGCTGAAGCATTTTTGATTCAAATTATGTATTTTAATCATTGATTTTTTTGGAATGGAGATTCAAAGGTTTTTTTTCTAACTATTCAAACCTTAAAAACTAGTGTTTGTATTTTTTGCCACGCCTACACTATAATATTAACTAGCAATCTGCAATGTAGCTCGCACAGCAAGTGTCTGCTCTCTAGAGCAATAGCAATGCAGTTCAATCACATACAAGAACAAAGTATGTGATTGAGCTGGCATATAATTAGCACACAGAATGTGTTCCTTGCTTGTCTTTTGTTTCTCCTCCACCAGTCCCTGCTTCAGAATGCAGCATAAGTAGTGTTGTGTTATTATAAGACTTGCGACAGCGAAACTGAAATGTTACAGTGATGGAAGCTGAGACATCCTGAAGTCGTCACACCTCATAAACTTGAAAGCCAAGCCTTGGGTAGACTTTTTATTTGAACTGATTGCTGACGTGTTCTCTTCAGCTTAATGAATTATGAGAGTTTTGAAGCTCTCACTGAAAGCAACGCAATCAGAACTGTTTAAGTTCCCAACAGAACCATTAGGCCCCCATGAGCCTGTTTTGATCAATTGCACCTACCCACTTTTTCGCTAGAACTCTCAAACCCTTCTTACTGACAAACACATCGAATCGCTCTTGCACTGTTCAATTCTCAATGGTCTAATAACTGGTAGCTTCTGGAATTTAAAAAAAAAGTTAGTCTAATGGTGACCATGAAACCATTGTCGATCGTTGTAAAAACCTATCTGGTTCACTAATGTCCTTTAGGCAAGTAAATCTGCCATCCTTACCTGGTCTGGCCTACCTGACTCCAGACCCACAGCAATGTGGTTGACACTTAAATGCCATCTGAAATGATCTAGCAAGCCACTCAGTTGGATCAAACTGCTAGCATTGTTGGCATACCTACACCCCAAGGATTGCAGCAGTTCAAGAAGGCAGCTCACCGCCACCTTCTCAAGGGTAATTAAGGATGGGCAATAAATGCTGGCCTAGAATGCCCACATCCCATAAATGAATAAAAAAAAGCTTGTTCAGCAATTCTAGAAACCTTTTTGTGAAAACTATTCACATGACATCCCTTCTTAATTCTAACTTCCCAACTTTTCATTTGTCTCTCCTGGACTTTGAAATGTTTGCATCATAACCAAGTGTTCCAGATACGCTTTTGTGAATCAGTTTCATGAAGTAAGGGAAGAAAGGTATTGCGTTTATCCACTGACTTATTGGGTTGAATTTTACCGGCCCCTTGACGCCGTGGGTCATGGCATGGGGGCCGGTAAAATGCTGTGAGGAGAGGCCTGCCTCAACCCACGGCGTCAAGAAGGGCCTGCTGCATATTACCGATGACGCGGGAATTCGGTGCGCTACCCCCCCACCCCCCCGCTGCACAGCGGCAGCACCACAATAAGCATAAATTCTTAAAGGGAGGAGGGAGGGGGGGATATGCAGGGGTCTAACTCTGCATTCTGAAAGGAAGGGGGTCTGGGATTACTGGAGGGAAAGCTGTGTTGGCATGAAGGGAGGTACCGTGTACCATCCCTCTGTTAACAGTGTCGCTCTGTGTTTCTGAGGGGACAATGACACACTAGGCACCCTATGTGTGGGCAGGTTGTCAGAAAGGGCTGGAGGATTAAGGTTCTCTGGATGGTGGGGGCAATCGAATCAGCTGGTAGAATCTTGATGTGGTCATGCTGTGCTACTCTAAGTTTTGGCCAAGATGGGCAATGCCATGGCATGCCACATAGTTGATCCATGAAAGCAGCTGATGTACCCATCAACACCAATCCCTGCCCTGTTAGGAACCTTCGAATACATGCAGGGTTCAACTTTATTTATCACATGGAAATAGCTATAGCTCATCCTACATTGTGTGAATCTCCACACGTGAGGATCTGTATGCGCCAGAGGCAATATCAACGGGCAGGTGTGATCCACGCAGAGGCCCCCGATCATGAGCAGCAGCCCCCAAGGGGAGCCCGCCATTATGTTTGTCATGTATCTCACAGGACCCACATGACATGCCATCGGATGTCAGAGGAGATTGCACATATAGAGAGGGTGGTGACACGTCTCTGTGCCCTGCTCAAGGATGACCTGCAGCCCATGGGCTCCGGTGGACATCCCATGCCTTTGTTCCTCATAGTGGCAGTGGTTCTCAAGCCTGACGCCTCTGCAGCCTTTCAGGGGCCCACCAGAGACCTTTGTGGGGGACACACAGTCAGCAGTGCACCACTGCATCAGGGAGGAGTCACCAATGCCCTGCACCAGAGGGCCAGTGGGGATGTCCGCTTCAAGACGGACCCTCACAGCCAGGCCCAGAGGGCCATCGGTTCTGGTACCATTGCCAGAGAACCATAGGTTATAATGTTCATAGACTGCACTCATGTGGCCATCACACTGCCAGGCTACCACCTGCAGACATCACCATTAAAGGAGCCCTCTCAATCTAGGTGAAGCTGGTATCTGAACACCGCAGATGCTTGCAGCGAATGTGTGACCGCTTCTCAGGCAGCTGCCATGACACCTGGGTCTTGCACCAGTCCCGGCTGCCACCGCTGTTCACTGAACTGGCTCAGATGGAGGGGGGGCTTCTTGGAAATAAGGGCTATCCTTTGCAGACATGGTTCTCAACACTGGTGAGAGACTCCACCACTGCTGCAGAGGAAAGATACAACGCCAGCCACTGAGCCACCATTGAGCAGGAGATCGGCATGCTGAAAGAGCACCTCCAATGCCTGTATGGATAGGGTGATGCCCTGTACTATAGGCCAAAAAGGCCAGCTCCTTTCTTTGCTGCTCTGCACAACTACGCACCCAATAGGGGCCAGGCCTGGCATGATGATGAAAGACGTCAACAGGATTCCTCCTCAGACTATGAGGATGCTGAGGACCTTCAATATAAAAGACGCATGGGAGGGTAGATGGCACCCAGGCTCTGCACGCAGGGCTAGCAGTGAGGTAGGGATGTACGGAAGCAGCTTATCAGACAAAGGCTGTCTGCTCCTTAGCCACATATCACCCTTGCTCACCTGCTGTGCACCAGTCCACATCTGCAGCATCCCTGTGCAAACCATTAGAGGCAGCAGCTGACTGAGCCAATGTCCATGCCACTGCATCCGTGGAGACGCTAATGAGTAATGGTGGCATGGCAATGCTGTTATTGCATACATTGGTTCTGAAGGGCCAATGATGCAAAGGGATGTAACATTGGAGCTACATGCTGGCACACATCATTCGCACAGAGAAAAGGACACACATGCTGGTGAGGAACATTTATTGAAAGACACATTTACATTGCTGTGACACCTATGCATTCCCATTTGTGTCAGTGTGTTCTCTGTAAACCTCTGTAATACCTTTAATGGTCTATTTAAGTCTCACATCCTGGAATGTGCAAATTGAAGGTTATTCACCCAGGTGCAGCATGCCTACAAGAAGGAATGTTACACTTGAGTGGGAGAAGAAGATCATAACTTTACAGGACAATGGGACACAGCAGAGTAAGTATGTGGCAGCAAAGTGGAAAGTGCTGGGGTAACTCAGCAGGTCGAACAGCATCTGTGGAGATAGAAGCAGAGTTAACTTTCAGGTCTGTGAACTTGGACAAGTTAACTCTGCTTCTCTCTCCACAGATGCTGCCTGACCCGCTGGATTTCTGCAGCACCTTCTGCTTTGCTGCCAGATTGACAGCAGCTCCACTTTTCAGCAGTCAGGTAAGTATTTCTTTGACAGCTGTCAGGAAGCAGGTGCTGGGGCGCTTTAAATAGGGCTCCAGCACCTGCTGCACAACTGTCAAAGGGTTCCTCACTGCGCCAAATGTCCTGCCTCTCCCCACGTAATATCGGGGGGAGGCTCTGCATAATATCGCGGGGGCTCTGCGGCAGCCGCTAATTGCAGGCATCGTGCTGAGTTCAAAGGGCGTTGCCATGGAAGGCGGCGCCCCAATAAAATTCAGCCCATTATGTCCTCAAGAAATGCTTTGCATTCAATTAATTACATTTGAAATGCAGTCACTGTTATTATGTAGGTGAATGTGGCAAGCATTGTGTGCCCAGCAAGATTCCACACACCATAGGATCAATGACTCATTCATTTGTTTTGTTGGCGTTGGCTGAGGGATAAATGTTGGCTGTTAGGAGATCTCCCTGCTCCTCTTCGAATAATGCAATGGGATCCTTCACATCAATCTGTGAGTCGGATCAATGTTTCATCCACTTCAGGACAACACAGCACTCCCTGAGAGTATCCGTCTAGGTTATTTGCTTCAGTCTTGGAATGGGACTTCAACCCACAACCTACTGACTCAGGAGCAGGTGCTATCAATCAAGCTATGTTATTTTCAAAACACTTTTCCAAAGAAAACAATTCCAAGTTCATCATGAATTAAACTCTAGGTTGCTAAAAAAAATCAGAAGCCATTTTATCCAATGTGATATGGCTAAGTAAGACATATATAACCAATTATAACAAGTAGGAAAATTTGATAAAGATACAGAGCAGCAAACCAGAAAAAAATTCTAGAATACTTATTTGATTGAGTCGCTCTTTACAAAATGCCACCAAAATATATAACAAACACTAAGTAACCTGTAATCCACAAAAATAGCATTTTAACTGTTAGTTACACAGAACTTTGACACAAAACAGCAGGAAAAAAAAACACTTCTTCTGGTGTTTTTGTTGTCTTTGATTCCATTGAGAGCAACTGCAGCTGATGTTACCAATCCAAGTGAGTAACGGAACAAGTCAATTAGAATGTCAAAATATTTTGGATTTGCTGACAGTAATTACATTTTTCATCAATACAGTAATAAAGTCCAGGGTATATTTTGCTGCACAATTGAATTCGATTCAAGGTATTTTGTGCAAGTTTCTAGTAGCAAGCCATAAATTCCTATTATAAAATCATTCCAATCTAACGACCAACTATGGCTTGCAACTCAATTCTTTTATTGGGTTCAACCAAGTCTTTAACGTATGATATGGTTCGAAGAAATTATCCAGCTCCTGGTCAGAAGTATAACCTTTATTGATCCTTTCAATCCTACAAATTGTCGAGTTCATTATAGACTTGTGGTCGTGCATAATGTCCTAGATGATTGACTATATTCTGATAACAGTTATTATGAACAAGACCCAAAGAAATGTGGTAGTTCATGTTAAAATTCCAGATGTTAAACTCCGCAAACTTGAGCTCATCCAAAACTCTGCCGCTCGTGTTCACATCACATCAATTCCCATTCACACATCACCCCTGTTGTTGATGACTCCCATGGCTCTCAGTTAAGCAAAGCCTCAATTTGGACTTACCTTGTTTGCAAATCCCTCCATGGCTTTGCCCCTTCCTATCTTTGTAATCTGCTCCAGCCCCACAGCCCTCCGAAATATCTGTGCTCCTCTAATTCTGGCCTCTTGAGGATCTCTGAGTTTAATAACTCCGTCATTGGTAGTTGTGCCTTCAGCTGCCGAGGTCCTAAGCTCTGGAATTCCCTCCCTAAACCTCTCCACCTCTCTACCCCACTTTCCTCCTTTAAGACACTCCTTAAAAAGCTTTGATGAAGCTTTTATCCATCTGGCCTAATATCTCCTCATGTGGCTTGGTGTCATATTTTGTTTTATAATGCCCCTGTAAAGTGCCTTGTTATATTTTATTCTATTAAAGGCACTATATAAGTAAAAGTTGTTGTTGACTGTTGTTGTTTATCATGGCGTCATAACGGCACAGAAGGAGACTATTCAGCCCATCAAGTCCATACCGGCTCTCTGTAGAGCAATCCAAACTGTCCCATTCCCCGGTCTATCCTCATAGACTGTAAATTTATTTCCCTCAAATGCCCACATAATTTCATTTTGAAATCATTCATTGTCTCCACTTCCACCACCTACGTAGGCAGCGAGTTCCAGGCCATTGCCACTTGTCATGTAAAAAAACTTCTAACCTCACCCCTGCATCTCTTGCCCAAAACCTTGAATCTTTGTCCCCTAGAACTTGTACCATCAGCTAATGAGAACAGCTTTACTTTGTATATCCTCTCAAAACCTGTCATAGTCTTGTTCATCTCTATCAAATCTCCCCTCAATCTCCTTAGCTCCAAGGAGAACAACCACAGCTTCTCCAACCTAACCTTGTAGCTAAAATCTCCCATCCCTGGAACCATTCAGGTAAATCTCCTTTCCACCCTCTTAAGGACCCTCACATCCTTCCTAAAGTGTGGTGACCAGAACTGGGTGTAATACTCTAGTTGCGGCCTAACCAGAGCTTTATAAAGGTTCAGCATAACGTCCATGCTTTTGTACTCAATACCCCTATTTATAAAGCACAAGATCCCAAAAGCTTTGCTAACTATTCTGTCAATATGTCCTGCCACCTTCATAGATTTATGCACATGAACCCCCAGGTCCCTCTGTCCGTCAACACTCTTTAGAACTGTACCAATTTTTCACCCCACCTCCCTTTCTTCCTCTCCCTATCCTTTTTGTCATAATCTATCACCTCATATTTCTCTGTATTAAATTCCATCTGCCACTTGTCTGCCCATTCTGCTCGTCTATCTATGTCCTGTTGCAGTTGATTGGTATCATCCTCACTGTCTGCCACACTTCCAAGTTTGGTATCATCAGCAAATTTTGAAATTTTACTCTGCATTCCAATATCCAAGTCATTTGTATATATCAAAAAAGCAGTGGTCCTAACACTGAACCTTGAAGTTCAACACTATATCCCCCAGTCTGAAAAACAACCATTTACTGTGACTCACTGTTATCTGTCCTTAAGCCAATTTTTTATCCAAGCTGATACTGACTCTACTATTTCGTGAGCCTCAGTTTTGTTAACCAGTTTTTCATGTGGTACTTTGTCAAAGACTTTCTTAAAATCCATATAAACAACATCCACTACTTTCCCTTCATCAACCTCCTCTGTTACTTCATCAACAAAAATTAATTAGATTAATCAAGCATGAACTGCCAATTACAAATTCATGCTGGCTCTCCCTAATTAACTAAAACCTCTCCAAGTGCCTGTTTTTTTCCCTGATTATTGTTTCTAAAACTTTACCCACAACTGATGTTAAACTGACTGGCCTGTAGTTACTAGGAATGTCATTAAACCCTTTCTTGAATAAGGGTGTTACATTTGCCACTCTCCAATCTTCCCCCATATCTAGGGAAGATTGGAAGATTATGGCAAGTTCTTCTGTTATCTCCACCCCACTTCCTTTAGCAACCTGGTATGCAAGCCAACCCGACCAGGCAACTTATCCACTCTAAGCATAGTCAGCCTTTCCAGACATCCTGCCTATCAATTTTCATGTCATCCATTACCTCTACCATCTCAGCTTCTACTGATATTTTGTCAGCATCTTCTTAGGATCATAGGAAATAGGAGCAGGAGTAGGCCATTCAGCCCGTTGAGTCTGCTCTGCCATTCAAACAGATCATGGCTGATCATCTACCTCTACACCATGTTATCTCTATCAATTTATGTCTTGAACACACTCAATGACTGAGCTTCCACAGTCCTCTGGGGTAGAGAATTCCACAGATTCACCACCCTCTGAGTAAATAAATTACTCCTTATCTCAGTCTTAAATGGCCTGCCCCTAATTCTAAGACTGTGTTGCCTTTTTCTAGACTCACCTGCCAGAGGAAACATTCTATCCACATATACCCTGTCATGCCCTGTAAGAATTTTGTAAGTTTCAATGAGATTACCTCTCATTCTTTGAAACTCTAGAGAATACAGGCCCAGTTTCTGAAATCTGTCTTCATGACAATCCCACCATCCCAGGGATTAATCTGGTGAACCTCCATTGCACTCCTTCTATGGCAAGTATATCCTTCCTTAGATAAGGAGACCAAAACTGGACACAATACTCAAGGTGCGGTCTCACCAAAGTTTTATACAATTATACAATACAGAATTACTCCTGTACTCAAATCTCCTTGAAATGAAGGCCAACATACAATTTGCCTTCTTAATTGCTTTCTGCACCTCCATACAAGCTTTTAGTGGCTCATGAACAAGGACACCCAGCTCTCTTTGGGCATCAATACTTCCCAACCTCTCACCGAAGTGGATCACTTCACAGTTATTCCATCTACTATGTTCTTGCCCATTCACTTAGCCTTTCCAAATTCCCTTGAATCCTCCTTGCATCCTCCTCACAACTTACATTCCCACCTAGTTTTGTGTCATCTGCAAATTTGGAAATATTACAATTGGTCCCCATATTCAAATTATTTATATAGATTGTGAACAGCTGTGGCCCAAGCACTGAGCTCCACTAGTAGCAGCCTGACAATCTGAGAATCATCCATTTATTCCTACTCTCTGCTTTCTGTCTGTTAACCAATTCTCAATTCATTGCAGTATATTACCCATAATCCCATGTGCTCTAATTTTGTTTACTAACCTCCCGTGTGTAGGACCTTATCAGAAGCCTTCTGAAAATCCAAATACACCACATCCACTGGTTCTCCTTTATCTATGTTACAAGTAACATCCTCAAAAAACTCCAAATGGTTGTCAAACATGATTTCCCTTTCACATATCCATGTTGACTCTACCCAATCATATCATTATTTTCCAAGTGTCCAGTTATCTTATCCTTTATATTAGATTCTAACATTTTCCCTACTACTGATGTCAAACTAACAAGTTGGTAGTCCTCCATTTTCTCTTTCCCTCCTTTGTCATGCCCTGCATCTCTAAGCATCTCTTTTGGGTTCCTTTTTATGTTAATTGCCATTCTATTCTCATATTTTCTCTTTGCCAGTCATGTTTTCCTCTTCACTTACCCTCTCAACGTATTGTATTTGGCTGGTTCTCACTTAAAGGATTCATCTCACATGCATCATACACCCTCTTTTTTTTGTTTCATCATATTCTCCATCTCCCTCACCATCTAAGCAGCCCTGGCTTTGTTTCTCTTACCTTTTGCCCTTGTTGGAATGTTCCTAGCCAGTACTGAAACATCTCCTCCTTAAAGATCACCTATTGCTCCATTCCTGTTTTTCCTGTCAAGCTTTGGTTCCATTTTACCCTGGCTAGATCCCGTCCCATCCCATCGAAATTAGCTTTCTCCCAATTTAGAAGTTCTACTTTAGATTGTTCCTTCCTCTTCTCCATTGTTAATCTAAACTTTATGATACGGTGATCACGCTGTCTCATTCCCCAGCACAGGATCCAGCAATGCCTCCTTCCTAGTTGGACTGAGAACAAACTGGCCAAGGAAGTTCTCGTGAACACATTTCAGAAATTCTTCCCCCTCCTTGCCTTTTACTCTAATATGTTCCGAATCGATATTTGAGTAATTAAAGTCCCTCAATGCCATCACTCTGTAGTTCTTGCACATCTCTGTGATTTCCCTGCAGATTTGCTCCTCTATCTCTCTCTCATTATTTGGAGGCCTATAGAATACCCACAATAGCGCGATCATCTCCCTTTTGCTTCTCAACTCTAACCAAATGCCACCTCAAGGACATCTTCTCTTTCCAACACCAGAATGTCTTCTCCAATCAGTACTGCCACCCCATCTCCCTTTTTTCCTTCCCTACCTTTTTTGAACACTTTGAATCCTTGAATATTAAGTGCCCTGCCATCACCATTTTTAAGTCACGTTTCCATTATTGCCACTCTATCATATTCCCACACGGTTTGTAGCTCACCAACCTTATTCACCACACTTTGTGCATTTACATACATGCATTGCAAACATGCCTGTATTCTTCTTAGTCCTTCTTAGTCTGCTGCAATGTAATATGATACTACCTCCTTCTCTAGTACTATCCAACATTCTCATTCCTTTATGCACCGTATTCCTCTTTTTTACTTCTATATGCTGGTGCCCATCCAGCTGCCAATTTAATTTGAACTGGCTCCAACTACACTAGTCTTGGTCTGTTTCCTTACTCAAGACCATCATGACTTTTTACAATGCAATGGCGGAACAAAAGTTAACAGGTGCAAATCACATTTCCTGCACTTTCAGTGGGAGCTAAACAGTGTTGTCAGCCAAACTGTTCCCTAACACATTAAACATCCTGGCATTGAACAACTTTAATCATCTCATTATTTCTAGTGCCAATTCACAGGCCAGTGTTATGAAAGTGCTTCCATTTTTAAAAATATTTTTTGAGGGCTTGTGTTTTAGAATTGTGGAGACGGATTCATTGGAGGACTGAAGATGCTGGACTTTTTTTTAAAGGATCTGGAAAGACTTTGTTTAAAAACAACATTTACTGGATGTCACATGTCTTCTGTTAAGTAAACAACAGGTGCCTTCTGACTATGGGAGTTTAGTTTTTCGTTTTAGAGATACAGCACTGAAACAGGCCCTTCGGCCCACCGAGTCTGTGCCAACCATCAACCACCCATTTACACTAATCCTACACTAAATCCATATTCCTACCACATCCCCACCTGTCCCTATATTTCCCTACCACCTACCTATACTAGGGGCAATTGCTAATGGCCAATTTACCTATCAACCTGCAAGTCTTTGGCATGTGGGAGGAAACCGGAGCACCCAGAGGAAACCCACGCGGACACAGGGAGAACTTGCAAACTCCACACAGGCAGTACCCGGAATTGAACCCAGGTCACTGGAGCTATGAGGCTGCGGTGCTAACCACTGCACCACTGTGCCGCAGTGCCAAGTGAAGTAACATGTCAAGATTTATGGTGCTCAGGAGTGGGTTTTATTTTTGAACACTGTTTGAAGTCAGTTTTGAGGTTAGCCTGCTAAAAGAGAAGACTAGTTCCATCTTTTCTCCACCTCTTTGAGAAACCCTGAAACTCAAGTGTAAGAAATAGAGAACAAAAGCAGCATTTCTCCTGAGAAGCTTCTGGAAGATTTCCTCTCAACATCTCCTTAACGAACTGCTTCTGAAAAGATCCCAGTGACCCGGCTACATGTACTCGGACACCAGATTGTATGCCATCTGGAACATAACAAATCTTATACTTTTTCTTTAAGAATTAACAAGTACTTTGGCCAAAGCATCTTTATTTTTCCCTTAACCAGTCTACATGCGTGTGTATGTGTGTGTGTTGGGTATTTAGCAGAGAATATATATATATATTTACTGTCATATTTCAAACTGTGTGTTGAAGCTTTACATCTTTGTTGACTAAGTCTTGTTTTATAATAAAGTAATACTTTTGTTGTTTATTAAAGAAACCTGGTTGGTGGATTTTATTCTGAAACAGAAATAGATAGAGTATATTATTGGCTGTATTGGTACATTTAAATATATGTTGTGACCTGTGGAGAAATGGAACTAGAGAAAGACAGCACACTCCTCCTGCCTTGGTCATAACATATAATTTAGGGCTTTGTGTGGGATAACCCAAAGCTGATGACGTGCAATTGTAAGTGGGATAATAGTAACTGAAAAGGGGAAAAGGAAAATACCAGGTTTCCTGTGCATTAAAGTTTACACTGCCGGAATGGCTTTTTCAGTTGCTACAACCTTTCTGGAGAGGGAGGACTTATCCCTGAGTGATTTGCAAATTTTAACCAAGGCTAGACTAAAGGAATTGGCAGCAAAATTGGAGTTACAGTTAAAACCAGGTGCTAAGAAATCAGACATAATTGAAGTACTAGCACAGCATTTGAAATTGGAAGACGGAAAAGGCAATCTAGATGATAATTCCATTGAATTAGCTAGGATTCAGTTAAAGATGAAGCAGCTTCAACAGGAAAGAGCATTGGAAATGAAAAAACTTCAGCTTGAACAGGAAAAATAAATGAAAAAGCTTGAACTACAATTTCAAAAGGAAAGAGAAGAGAGGCAGAAGACAGAAAAAGAAAGAGAGAGAGAAAGAGAAAAAGAAGAAAGGGAGCAAAACAGGGTATTCAAATTTTAAAAAGCTAGAACTAAAAAAGTAAGGTGGCCTTGACCTCGATGAAAATTCTGGTGAGAAAAGATCTGATTCCAGCTCAGGACCCAGTGGAGAGCTGTTTAACTTTGTGCAAGCTCTCCTGAAGTTTGAGGAAAGGGATGTAGATTAATTTTTCATTTGTTTTGAAAAGATAGCTAGACAGATGAAGTAGCCAAAGGAAAGCTGGACACTGATTATGCTAAGCAAGTTGATGGGCAGAGCTCATGAAGCTTCTGCTGTGCCTTCTGATAAGGCTTCTGCAGATTATGAGATGGCAAAAAAGGCTATTCTCACTGCATGTGAGTTAGTCCCTGAAGCTTATTGGCAGAAATTTCGGAGCCGCCAGAAACAGCCTGGGCAGACTTATATAGAAATTGAGAGGGTAAAGCAAATTAACTTTGGTCATTGGATATGAACACGAAAGGTAGAGGCCACAAATGAGACCCTTAGGGAAATAATTCTCCTGGAAGAATTTAAAAATTCACTCCCTCCGTTAGTACGAAACCATGTAAAGAACCAGAAGGTTTCAACAGCCAGGCAGGCAGCTGAGATCGCTGATGATTACAAGCTTGTTTACAAGCCCAAACCCTTTGTCCATCACCCCCACAAACCTGAGAAGGAATGAGAGTGAAAGGAAGACAAGAAGGGATAGCTGGGAACGCCCCGAGATCTCCACCTCAGGTCAGAAAGGAAGAGGCTGAGGGTGGAAGTGAGATCTGAAAGCCTATGTGTTTCCATTGCCACAAGGTGGGACACCTTCGTGCAGAATGCTGGAAGTTGCAGGGTAAACCCATGGGACTTGTTGGGGTACAGTGGTCAATGCAGAGAAAGGTGCCTGACTAAGAGAATGACAGAGCAAGCTGTCGCTCTGACTGCAGCTGTAAAGCCAAGTACAAAAGCTGCTGTGAGTGCAGAGGATGTGAGCAAGATACCTGAGAGTTATAGGGAATTCTTGTGAAAAGGAAAAGTAACCCCTTATCCCTCAAGTGAGGCAGGTAAACCTATAGTTGTACTGAGGGATGCAGGAGCCACTCTTTTGCTGGGGAAAGGCATGACTTTTTGACCAGAGAATGCACTGAATGCCAAGGTTTTAATGAATGGTATTGGCGGGGAGTATATACGTCTATCTTTGTATTGGGTGCACCTAGAGTGCGACCTAATGTCTGGAATGGTAACTGTAGGAGGTGTCCACAGCTTGCCTGTAGACGGAGTTGACCTACTCCTGGGGAATGATTTCGTCAGAGCAACGGTAGTAGTTTCTCCAGTAGTCACGGAAAGACAAAGTGAAGTCAAAGAGACAAATAGTTGCAGGAAAAGATTCCAGGAATTTTTCCTTCATGTGTAGTGACCGAGCAATGGCTAATCAAGTTCCATTGTCGGAGGTAAAAATGGCACCTCAAACTTTCTTTAGAGATTTGGATAAAAGAAATGTTCAGTAAGTCTTCTCTGATCAAGGCTCAGCAAGCTGATCCAGAGTTAAATAAAGTGGCACAATCGGCTCTAACTGAAGCTGAAGCAAAGGGAGTTCCAGAAAGCTACTATATTAAAAATTGGATATTCATGAGGAAGTGGAGACCTCCTCACAAACCCATGGACGAAGACTGAACGGTTGTTTACCAGATAGTGGTACCACCCAAGTATCACTGGGAAATATTAAGGATTATGAAATTCCTATAGCAGGACATGTAGGGATCTGGAAGACTCAATCAGGTACAAGTCGACATTTTTGCTGGGCAGGTCTTTTAAAGGACGTGGTGCAGTTTTGTAAAACTTGCCAGATTGTGGGAGAACCACAACCTGCCAATAAACCGGCACCTCTAATTCCCATATCAATTTTTGGGGAACCATTTAGTAGGATGTTGGTAGATTGTGTGGGACCAATACCGAAAACAAAAGCGGGACATCAATATATACTTAGTATTACGTATATGGCTACTCAGTTCACCAAGGCCATCCCCTTGAAAATAACTTCTGCTAAGGTAGTGGTAGAAAAGCTAACCCAGTTCTTCACTAGATCTGGATTACCGATTGAGATTCAGTCAGATCAAGGTTCCAATTTCATATCTAAAATTTTTCAGGAAGTTATGAGTTATCTAGGTATAACACAGTTAAAGACTGCAGCCTGCCACCACAGATACAAGGAGCTTTAGAATGGTACCATCAGACCCTCAAAATGATGATCAGGGCATACTGCCATGAATATCCCCATGATTGGGATAAAGGGTTGGAATTTCTTTTGTTTGCCACCAGGGATTCACCTAATGAGTCTGCCGGTTTCAGTCCTTTCGAATTAGTTTATAGACATAAGGTCAGAGGTCCTCTAAAACTATTCAAAGAAAACTTTTTAGAACAGAGAGATGAATCTTCCATGTTAGATTATGTATCCGTGTTCCAGGAGTGGCTCATGAGAGCCTGCAAAGTGGCTCAGAAACACCTTAAAGCTTCCCAAACAAGCAAGAAGAAATGGGCAGACGGGCATGCCAAAGACCCGAACATTTCAACCAGGGGATGATGTGTTAGTGTTACAGGGTGAACTGCTGAAAGCATCATCATTACCCACCATCCGCTACACCCATGATGTTAATTTGACCCCATCCATGCACCCCCCCGCACTGAGAAACTCACCTCCTCCCCCCTCCCCACCAGTGTTGCGCCTTGTTTCCCCAGACGGTGATCAAAAGGCATGGGAGTGCCAGCCGATGGCCTGAAAATCGCAGTGGGACTTCAAGATTAGTGGTAAGTACATGCAAATCTATTAATTTACTTTATTTGTATATGGTGATTGTGTTCCTATTGCTGAGCGGTGGTGGGAGGAGGGGGGTTGCTGCCACTGTGCCCTGTCACTGCCAGAAGAATCGGGCCGGGCCCTGCCGGCATCGAGGTCTGTGGCGGGCTTCATCTAGGGTCATCATCAGGCCCCCTCCACCCTGCCATGGATCCCTCATTGAGGGCTCCTTAAAATCCAGTCCTATGCTTTCATATTTAGATGCAGAACAACAAGAAGACCTAACAAAGCTGCTCACAGCATCTGAAGGAGCCTGTAGGGACAAACCAGGATGTACAACCTTAGCCATACATGATGTGGATGTAGAAAAATCCTCTCCTATAAAACACCATCCTTATTGCTTAAGACCAGAAAAACAGGCCCAGGTGAAAGCAGAGATCCAATACATATTGGAAAACCACCTAATTAAACCCAGTCAAAGCAGCTAGAGTTCCCCAGTCATGCTAATACCTAAACCTGATGGTTCAACGAGATTTTGTATCGACTACAGAAAGGTTAATGCAATAACATAGACAGACTCCTACCCAATTCCTTGCTTGGAAAAGGGTATTGACCTGTGGAGAAGTGGAAGTAGAGAAAGACTGTACACTTCTCCAGCCTTGGTTGTAACACCTGTTATAAATAAAAAGAGTGACAAAATGCTAATCATATATGATTTAGCCAAATCCTAATCCTACATATATATGTGTACATGACTAGGGGTATATTACACTATATACAAACAATGATTAGGCTGGAGGTGCATCCTGGAAGCAGGAGTCCACCATTATTTTTACAATAAAGATTTCTTTGAAAAGCGTGATTTTCATTGAAGTTTAAAATTATTTGGGATATTAGATTCCTTCCTGCATTTGGCAGTAGATGCTGTGGCATGCAGCTGGCAATTTTGGGATGTGGGGTGGAAGGAGGAAGAGGGGGAGGGGTGGGGGAATGGTTATTTTAGCCAGTGAATTCCTGTTGAGATTTTGGCCCATTTTAGTGCCGGGTCTATGTTATTTCCTTGGTGACAAGTTATTTTTCAGCTCACTGAACCTTGATTGTAACTAGTTCCCAGCTAGTTGGTGAGTATAATTAGTCTGTTTTGTATTGAACTGTCAATCCAATTTATTCCATTCGACTTGAGATTCTAGCAGCTCCAGCTTAGTCTCACAATCCTGTAAAGCATGAATGCAACCAAACAGATTCAGTAAAATATCCAATTTCCAATTCTTCTGTGTTTCTGGCAGGCTTATTCTCACATTGCTGTTTATCTTTAATGGGTGGCTTACTGTTCTTGCCCAAAATGAGTGTTGTCTTATGAAGCATCAATAAGCTCTCTATCCTCTTCCTCCTCTGAGGTTCCTTTTGCAGCAGGGAGACTGTGGAGCCTGGTTAAGAGAATCTCATGGAAAAAGCAGGATTGAGGAAGTCCGGAACAAAGGTCACATGGCGTTTTATTCAGCTCCTTGTGGAAATGGAGCAGGCAAAATGGTATTATGATTGAAGTTAATTTATTAGAGTCACTTTTTTTGCCTGATTGATGCAGTCACTACATAAAAAAAATCTGAAAATGGCTGTGTTACATTGGAATTTGCATTAATTACTTGATGTCTCCACTTTATTCTTAAAAGCCATGTTTCTGGTCCTCTCCTCTGCTCCCAATTCCCTGTCTTCTGGTGAATGTCCTCCCTTTCCCCTTTTAAGGTCTCCTAAGATGCTCTTCTTTATGATAGCTGGTATATAAATGCTGCTATTTGAATCGCATGAGCTGACAGTCCGCAGTATAGCTATAGATTCTTTATGCTAGCTCTTCGGCCTTTATATTGCACTTTCAATGGTAGTGTTCCATTGAAAAAGCTCTGCGAAATCGCTTGTTCCTTGAAATGTCCTTTGGGTTATCGGTGGGTAATGAAATTGAACCCAATTAAGTATCGAATTGCTATAATACAATTTAGCAGATTGCCAGTGCTGTAGTTTTGAACAGACTTAGAAGTGAGGAATTTTGTTCAGGTGCCATCATCTCTCCTTGTGTCTACATTTAATTGGTTTAAGGAAAGCAAATCCACTAATCAGTATGGATGACAGGGGTGTTAAATGTAATGACATCTTTTACATTTACGTGGAATAGCATCGTCTTATGAGTAACTCACTTGAATCTCCTGCTATGTTATATTTGTTGGTATTATGCCCAATGGTAGTTGCTGGTTTATAGGTGTTGCTGAGATACTGTACATCTTCCACTCCTATTTTGTGACAGCTCTCTGCTCTTGTGGAGTGAGATTATCTTCACCTTGAGCTTTTGTAGAATCTTTCATGATCTTGCTAAGGTGTTCTGATTCTCCTTAAAGCACTACTAAAGACTTGCAGGTTGATAGGTAAATTGGCCATTGTAAATTGCGTGCAATTCTGGTCGCCACACTACCAGAAGGACGTGGAGGCTTTGGAGAGGGTACAGAAGAGGTTAACCAGGATGTTGCCTGGTCTGGAGGGCATTAGCTATGAGAAGAGGTTGGATAAACTCGGATTGTTTTCACTGGAACGACGGAGGTGGAGGGGTGACTTGATAGAGGTTTACAAAGTTATGAATGGCATGGACAGAGTGGATAGTCAGAAGCTTTTTCCCAGGGTGGAAGAGTCAGTTACCAGGGGACATAGGTTTAAGGTGAGAGGGGCAAAGTTTAGAGGGGATGTGCGAGGCAAGTTCTTTACACAGAGGGTGGTGAGTGCCTGAAACTTGCTGCCGGGGGAGGTGATGAAAGCAGGTACGATAGCGACGTTTAAGAGGCATCTTGACAAATACATGAATAGGATGGGAATAGAGGGATACAGTCCCCGGAAGTGCAGAAGGTTTTAGTTTAGGCAGGCATCAAGATTGGCGCAGGCTTTGAGGGCCGAATGGCCTGTTCCTGTGCTGTACTGTTCTTTGTTCTTTGTTATTTGTAGTGTTGGTAGGAGAATGGTGGGGATGTGGTAGGGAATATGGGGTTAATGTAGGATTAGTATAAAAGGGGTGGTTGTTGGTCAGCACAGACTTGGTGGCTCGAAGGGCCTGTTTCAGTGCTGTATCTATAAATAAATAAATAAATTCAGTGCTGTATCTCTCTATGATTCTATATTTGACTATTGGAGAACATTTGAAGGGCTAAAATCATAAGACACCCAGAGTATTTACCAAAGACAAGTCCATGAGCTCAGACTCCAGAAACACTGGCTGCAATGCACTTCACAAGCTGTGAAGTGCTAAGGGAAGCGTGATGGAATAGCTTTAGTGTTCACTGTTTGAATGGCCACATTTGAACCACAAACTTCTGTAACATTCATTGAATGGCAGAATCTTGCAGCAGAGGAGGAAGCCATTTGGCCCATTGTAGCGATGCTGGTTCTTCAAAAGAGATGTCCAACTTAGTCCTACACCCCAGCATTTTCCCCATAACCCTGTAAATTGGTTCTCGACAAGTACATGCACACTTCAGGTATCTTTTGAAAGTCCCTATAGAATCTGCTTCCGCCACACATTCAGGTAGTCTTTGCCAGATCTTAACAACCCTCTATGTGGAAAGAAAATCTCCTAATTTCCCCTGTAGTTCTTTTGCCAGTTATTTTAAATCTATGGGGCTGAATTTTACCAGCCTCTCGACATCGGAAAACATGTTGGGGGGGGGGGGGGTGGTGGCCTGTAAAATACTTGCGAGAGCGGCCCACCACGACTCACGATGCCGAGAAGGCCCCGTCGCATATTACTGGCGGCGGCAAGGCCTCAGTGTGGCCACCCCACCCCACCCCCATCGCCAAGCGGCGGGGCCTTCATTTCAATATTAAAATGTATTAAAATAAATGGTAATGAACTTACCTGGACTGGGCGGCCGTCCCACGGCAATATTGCGGGCCCCGGACGCCGTTGCTAGGGACATGGCAGCCGCCTCTTTACATCAGTGGGGGTAGCCGCTCTGCCCTCTCCATTTAAATGAGCCCCCGTGCAAAATATTGTGTCGGAAGGCCACCCACTTCAAAGCGGCCGCTGCGAAGTGCGGCACACTAATAAAATTCAGCCCATGATCTCTGATTGCTGATCCACTTGCTCGATCAAAACTTCTCACAGTTTTGAATACCTCTGTTAGGTCTCACCTTAACCTTCTCTGCTCCAAGGAGAATAATCCCAGCTTTTCCAATATTTCCACATAACTGAAGTCCTGGTAAACCTCCTCTGTACGTTCTCTAAGGCCTTGATATCTTTTCTATAGTGTGGTACCTATAATTGTGTACTGTATTCCAGCAGAGGCTTAAGCAGTGATTTGTAAAGGTTTAGCATGACTTCTTTGTTTTTGAATTCAAAACTCCTGTTTACAAAGCCAAGGTTTTTTAATTTGTTTGTGGGTTGTGAGCTTTGCTGGCTTGGCCGGCATTTATTGTGCGTCCCTAATTGCCCTTGGGAAGGTGGTGGTGAGCTGCATTCTTGAATCACTGCAGTCTAGTGTTGTAGGTATTCCCACAGTGCTGTAAACTCCCTTATCTGCTTGCCCTGCCACCTTCACTGATTTGTGAATATGCACCCCAAGGTCCCTCTGCTCTTGCACCCCCTCAAAATAGTCCCATTTAAATTATACTGTCTTTCCGTGTTGTTCCTCCCAAAGTGCATCATTTCACACTTATGTGCATTAAATAATACCTGCCACTTTAAAATGTTTGAAATGTTTTGAAAATGTTTGCCCATTTTAGCAGTCTGTCAATGTCCTCCTTAAGTCTTCTACTGTCCTGTTCACTAGTTACTATGCTGCCAAGTTTTGTTTTATCTGCAAACTTCAAAATTGTACTTCCTATACCCAAGTCTGTGTCATTTTATATATAGCGTGAAAAGCGATGATCCTAATAGAGACCTCTGGGGCACTCCATTGCATTCTCATCAGTCAGACAAGTCATCCATTCACCACTACACTCTGCCTCCTATCCCTCAGCCAATTATGCACCTAAAATTTTGGCCATCTCTTCAATATTGATAAGGGAACCACAGTTCTTTGTATTGGTGTCCTTTGTTTGGACATGTCAGCAAAGATAGTCCAGAATCAGGCCAGATTTGGAGCTGTGCTTCTAACCAACCGCTTTGTCTGAGGCCTTTTGGAAATCAGATAGTGTCGTTAATTGGCTGTAGTACTCTTTGGTAGATAGCTCATTGACTTGGGCACTCCAATGACACATTCTATTGGACTTTATGTGCTTGTTCAACAATCAGAAAAGACCTATGTTTGAGATTCTGACAACCAATAGAACACTAGATCAGTTTGGAAACAATGGTCTGTTTCACAGTATAAAAAGTCAGTTTCTATCTCCTTATCTATAGAATGAAAATGAATGGTATTTATGCATCTGGAGAATAATCGTGTCTGATTCACTGTTTTATACTGTTCATGTACCTGATTAATTTAAATAGAGACATTTGTTGGTTTAGAGCCTGAGTTTCAGTCTGATAAGAGAATGGATATTCAGTTTATCTTTTTGGAGAGAGGAGAATCACATGGCAGCACATTCCAGTAAAGAATCATGGCTCTGTTTTGTGATCTTTGGGTCTTGCTATTGTTTGCCTAGATAGAGGGCAGTTTAAAATATGCTCCAGATCGGGAGAACATGGGGTCTGCTTGGGAAAATGGACTATGACAGTGTGAATATAAAGAGTGAAAATTCAAAAATGCACCTTGGATTCCTGAACTGCTTGTGATCCCTTGACTTCATAGTTGCTATTTATTTTGTGATTAAGCCACTTTTCTCTTTGTCTCAGGTCGAAGCGATGTCCTGGGTGCTCAATATATATATATATTTTTTTTAAAATAAGCAATAGATAAAAAAGCATTTTACTGGGGTCTCTTTCATACACAGGACCATTTCTTCATGACAGAAACAAAGTTGGGGCTGCCTGTCTGGATTTGCCTCTGATCTCATGACGAAGCAAAATGCCAAATGTGTGTTTAAGTGAAATGTTACTTGTTTGTGGTGAGCCTGCTTGCACACTGTGGGCTTCCTAAAATAAGAGAAATTTGAGTAAGAAGTTTTTTTTTAATATTCATTCTCTGAGTGTGGCCATCACTAGTTGACCTTGAGAAGGTAATTTTGAGTCTTCTTATTGAACTGCTGCAGTTCATATGATGAAAGTGCTCCATAGTGCTGTTAGGTTGGGAGTTCCAGGATTTTGATCTAGTAATGATTGACTGGATTTTATCCTGCCCCAGGCATCAGGTTCCATGGTGGGGGGGGCATGGCGGGGGGGGTGGGGGTTGCTGAAGGTGGCTCCGGATGAGGCCCGCCACAGACCTGGATGCCGGGAGAGCCTGACCCAATCCTCCCAGCGGACGGCAAGGTTCCATGGCAGCCCTCGCACCACTGGGTGACGGGACCACAATTTAGATATTCAAATGAATAAAATTATTCAATTTAAATAGACTTACCTGCGATTTTGAGGACCTGCTGCGATCTTTGGCACGTCGGCCGGCATTCCCCTGCCTTCAGATCCCCTTCTGGGGAAATGTGGCATCACACTGGTGGGGAGGGGGGAGGAGGTAAGTTTATCAGTGTGGTGAGGTAGTGCGGGGGTGGGGGAACAGGGTCAAATACACGTAATGGGTGTAGGGGATGGTGGGAAGAGTTGAGCATCAAACTTTGTGCAGTTTGGTGGGGGGGAAAGTCAGATGTAAAGGTAAGTGTTTTTGGGGGAGAAAGGGCAAATAGTTATTGCAATTGTTACTAGGGGGTGGGAAAGGGGCATTAAAAACTTATTTATTTAATTTTGCGGGGTAAGACTTAAAAAATTTAAATTGGGCGGCAGGGCTGGCTGCCCTTTAAAAAGGCGCCAGCATCTGCGCAGAAGCAGCTGACGCCATTGCCGAGGATGGACAGCCCGCCCCCTCCACATGATTGGGGGGCGGGGAAAGGGGGGAACCACATGGCTATTTAAATGAACTGCCACACTTGAGATTGCGGTGAGTCTTTGGTTTTGTTGTCGCCACCAAGATCGGGGGCGGGCTCTTAAAATTCAGACCAATGAAGGAACAGCGATTATGTGTCCAAGCTAGGATAGTGTGTGAGGCTGGGGGGAGCTTGGATGTGATGGTGTTCCCATGCACCTGCTGTCCTTATCCTTCTTGGAAGTGGAGGTTTGCTTCATCAGTGCATCGAAAACATCTTTAGATTTATAAAAGCAAAGAACGCTCTTTACATTTGTGTCAGGCAATGATTGTCCAATCTTTCTGATTACCTGCATTTATCCATGGGTTCGGTGGCCTTTGGATGCCCCACTCTGGCAGTATTGTAGCCCTTTGCTTGCAATGCTTCCCAATTGCTTTGAACTCCCCCTCAAGGTGACTTCAACTGGTCATTTGTTATGCATTTTGTCATGGAGGAAATATTGCACTAACGTTAAGCCACTTTGATTCACCTAGATGCTGCAATTTTTGCTTTGTATTATATCACTGCTCTGACAAACATTTGATGCCAGTCTATAGAAAGTTTAAATCATTCCTGGGGGCATTGATAATTGGTTAATTTGAGTACTTATGGTAAAAAGTATCTCAGATGAAATGCATCTTTGAGCTAATCTGTGCAAGTGCCCTTTGTGAATATGTTCCACGAGCTTTTTAAGTTGATTTTTATAACCTTGAAATAAGATTTGTTTCAGCATTGCATCTGCTGTGACCTTTTGTAGATAGGCTTTGCGTCAGAAGTATTATGTAGACATGCAAAAAAACCACTCTTAAATCCTTTTCCATCTACACGCTTCATTGAAGAAATCATCTGTAACATAAATTATACAATAAAACTAGCTACCTCAATTACTCAGTTGGTGAATTGCCTGCTCAGTTTAGAACTTGGGTTTGATTTTTGTCTTCTCTTCTTGCCCAGATGTCAATGGGCATGCTGCACATTACAATAAGTCTCTTTTTCACTAATCTTCTACTTGTGCAGGAGCCCAAAACCAAGGGCCAAGAAAGCAAGTTAATCACTAATAAATCCAGTAAGGAATTCAATTGAAAAGAGTCATGAGAATATGGAACTCACTGAAAGAAAGAAAGACTTGCATTTATATAGTGCCTTTCACAACCACAGGACATCCCAAAGCTTTTTACAGCCAATGCAGTACACTACCACATGAAGTAAGTGGGGCAAATAGCATAGCTGCATTTAGTGAGAAGCTAGATAAGTACATGAAGGAGAAAAGAATAGATGACTATGTTGATAGGCTGATATGAAGTCAAGTGGGAGAAGGCTTGCATAGTGCCCAAATACCAATACAGACCTGTTGGGCCAAAAGGCATTTTTCTGTGATATAAAACTTTATGATGCTCTATATAATCATTTGTCTTGGACAAAGAGTGGAAAAGTCAGCTGAAGTTTCTATTCCTTGCTTCCTAAGCAGTGATTCCTGCTGGAAAATGCACATCTGGACATTAAGTGAGGACAAGATTGGACTCGCTATGATAACTCACTTGGTCGAATGACCTTCTGGCACTGAATGTTGAGGCTCATTCATGAAGTGTGGTGATTTGGGTGTGCTAGTGCAGGGTGGCAAGTGCATATTCTACTGTACCATAGAAGAATACTGGTGAAGAAGACTGGTGAGGAAAGGAAGACACTTGCACTGGCGTGAGTTAGAGGAGAGCAATCAGATAGGACAAGTCCAAAATATACATTCCGTGTGGATCTTCAGAATTCTCTAACCAGAGGGCTGTGGATGCTCAGTCGATGAGTATATTCAAAATTGAAATTGATATATTTTTGGGCACTATTGGAATTGAGGGATAGGGCAGGAAAGTGAAGTTGATGTAGCAGTTCAGTAATGATCTTATTGAATAGTGGAGCAGGCTCAAGGGACCATACAGCCTATTCTTGCTCCTTTTTTATGTCAATATGATACTTACTTAAGATGTAAACTTACCAAAGATCAAAGCCCTCAGCTCTGGGCTTTTGTCATTTCAAGATAAGCTTCAAGATGTAACTTTGACACTGGAGAATAAATTAATGTCACTTTTCTAAATATTTTCTGTAGTTTTGGAAACTGTAAATTGCTGTTCTATCATTACACAATCCTGAGGGAATCATGGAAATTTGAACACATGTCCTTTTTTCTAGTATTTGATCAAGTTAAAAAAAATATTTTTTGCGGGGGGCGAGAGTTTATGCATAGTCATCCTGTGCATTTTGTTTGTGGCTATCTGGAGGACTGTATATAAAATCACAGAAATGGGTCTCCCTCAGGAAATCAGGATCATTTATAAAGGAACTAGTCCTGGTTGTAGATGCAGCTAAAATAGTGTTGAGATGAAACAAAAACAAGAAATGCTGGAATCACTCAGCAGGTCTGGCAGCATCTGTGGAAAGAGAAGCAGAGTTAACGTTTCGGGTCAGTGACCCTTCTTCGGAACTGACAAATATTAGAAAAGTCACAGATTATAAGCAAGTGAGGTGGGGCTGGGCCAAGAGGTAACAAAGGAGAAGGTGCAGATTGGACCAGGCCACATAGCTGACCAAAAGGTCACGGAGCAAAGGCAAACAATATGTTAATGGTGTGTTGAAAAACAAAGCATTAGTACAGATTAGGTGTGAATACACTAAATATTGAACAGCAGCAAGTGCAAACCTGAAAAAAAACCTGAAAAAAACAGTGGGTAAGCAAACTGAACAAACTAAGATGAAATGAAATAAATACAAAAAAAGATTGTAAAAAATGTAAAAAAGAATGTAAAAAAAAAGGAAGAAAAAATAACTAAAAATGAAAGTAAAATGGGGGGCTGTCATGCTCTGAAATTATTGAACTCAATGTTCAGTCCGGCAGGCTGTAGTGTGCCTAATCGGTAGATGAGATGCTGTTCCTCGAGCTTACGTTGATGTTCACTGGAACACTGCAGCAATCCCAGGACAGAGATGTGAGCATGAGAGCAGGGGGGAGTGTTGAAATGGCAAGCAACCGGAAGCTCAGGGTCCTGCTTGCGGACTGAGCGGAGATGTTCCGCAAAGCGGTCACCCAGTCTGCGCTTGGTCTCCCCAATGTAGAGGAGACCACACTGTGAGCAGCGAATACAGTATACTACATTGAAAGAAGTACAAGTAAATCGCTGCTTCACCTGAAAGGAGTGTTTGGGGCCTGGGATAGTGAGGAGAGAGGAGGTAAATGGGCAGGTATTACACCTCCTGCGATTGCAGGGGAAGGTGCCCTGGGACGGGGACGAAGTGGTGGGGGTAATGGAGGAGTGGACCAGGGTGTCACGGAGGGAACGATCCCTTCGGAATGCTGACAGGGGAAGGGAGGGGAAGATGCGACTGGTAGTGGCATCACGCTGGAGGTGGCGAAAATGGCGGAGGATGATCCTTTGGATATGGAGGCTGGTGGGATGAAAAGTGAGGACAAGGGGAACCCTGTTACGGTTCTGGGAGGAGAAGGGGTGAGGGTAGAGGTGCGGGGAATGGGTCGGACACGGTTGAGGGCCCTGTCAACCACAGTGGGGGGAAATCCTCGGTTGAGGAAAAAGGAGGTCATATCAGAAGCACCGTCATGGAAGGTAGCATCATCAGAGCAGATGCGTCGGAGATGGAGAAACTGGGAGAATGGAATGGAGTCCTTACAGGAGGTAGGGTGTCATCCTCCGCCATTTTCGCCACCTCGTCCCCGTCCCAGGGCACCTTCCCCTGCAATCGCAGGAGGTGTAATACCTGCCCATTTACCTCCTCTCTCCTCACTATCCCAGGCCCCAAACACTCCTTTCAGGTGAAGCAGCGATTTACTTGTACTTCTTTCAATGCAGTATACTGTATTCGCTGCTCACAGTGTGGTCTCCTCTACATTGGGGAGACCAAGCGCAGACTGGGTGACCGCTTTGCGGAACATCTCCGCTCAGTCCGCAAGCAGGACCCTGAGCTTCCGGTTGCTTGCCATTTCAACACTCCCCCCTGCTCTCATGCTCACATCTCTGTCCTGGGATTGCTGCAGTGTTCCAGTGAACATCAACGTAAGCTCGAGGAACAGCATCTCATCTACCGATTAGGCACACTACAGCCTGCCGGACTGAACATTGAGTTCAATAATTTCAGAGCATGACAGCCCCCCATTTTACTTTCATTTTTAGTTATTTTTTCTTCCTTATTTTTTTACATTCTTTTTTACATTTTTTACAATCTTTTTTTGCATTTATTTCATTTCATCTTAGTTTGTTCAGTTTGCTTACCCACTGTTTTTTTCAGGTTTTTTTTCAGGTTTGCACTTGCTGCTGTTCAATATTCAGTGTATTCACACCTAATCTGTACTAATGCTTTGTTTTTCAACACACCATTAACATATTGTTTGCCTTTGCTCCGTGACCTTTTGGTCAGCTATGTGGCCTGGTCCAATCTGCACCTTCTCCTTTGTTACCTCTTGGCCCAGCCCCACCTCACTTGCTTATAATCTGTGACTTTTCTAATATTTGTCAGTTCCGAAGAAGGGTCACTGACCCGAAACGTTAACTCTGCTTCTCTTTCCACAGATGCTGCCAGACCTGCTGAGTGATTCCAGCATTTCTTGTTTTTGTTTCAGATTTCCAGCATCCACAGTATTTTGCTTTTATTTTTGTGTTGAGATGAATTGTGTTATTCAGTCTTTTTTTCTTTAGCCTGATTAACATCCTTTTAGTAAAATGCGTCTTTTTTGGGGGGGTGGGGAAGTTGCCTAACAGCTGAACAATATGTGGACCAACTCTGACCACTTGCGATCTATATTTTTTTGTTAGTTCTTAAAGAATAATAGTCAGTCTGATGCAATTGTGAGGGTAAAGACGAATAGGATCTGTAAGCAAGATAGGACATGGTCCTGTCAATTAAGTCTCAACACTATAACAATAATATCCTGTGAGTTCTTCAATCTGAAACCAGTTGGGGGCAAACAAGGGGCTAGAAGTGATATGAATGGAAAAGGGAAGTCATGGTAGGCTGACAGACAGGGTGTATAAATGCTAACATGTACAGGGAAGCAGCAGGATAAGGAGAACTATTAAATCTAGCAGGTGGTGGCTGAGAAGCTAATAAGAACATGAAAAGAAAAAATCGAAAACATGAAGTACTTCAGGTGTTTGAGTTAACAGAGCAGGAAAGGAGTTAGCAACATTTTGTGGCTGAACCCAGAAAAGCAGGATAGACTCCTCCATTGATGAAAAAGATCCCATAATCTCATAGCTTAAACCATCGACCTGCAACTTTACCTCTGTTTCTCTCTCCACCGTGGCTGCCAGACCTGCCGAATATTTCCAGCATTTTCTGTTTCTCTCTCAGATTTCCAGCATCTGCTTCACTTTACGCTTAATATTCTATATAGTCTCCATTTTGATAGCCATTTCAGTAGATTTGGTGGCCAGCTGGTGGAGAGGGGAGTAGCAATTCCCCAAGTCACACGTAGTGATATTGTAAATTCTTCTGAAACATGTTTACGGTTTCACTAGAAATACTGAATGAAGGGAATGTTTGCATATGCAATGATGTTGCTGTAGTTATCTTATGGGGAAAGGTTGGACAGGTTTGGTCTGTATCCGTTGGAGTTTAGAAGAATGAGAGGTGATCTTATTGAAACATATAAGATCCTGAGGGGACTTGACAGGGTGGATGCTGAAAGGATGTTTCCCCTTGTGGAAGAGACTGGAAATAGGGGGCACAGGTTAAAGTAAAGGGTCGCCCACTTAAGACAGAAATGAGACATTTTTTCTCTCGGAAGGTCCAATGAATATTTTTAAGGCAGAGGTAGATAAATTCTTGACTAACAAGAGTCAAAGGGTATTGGGGGTAGGTGGGCAAGTGGAGTTGAGGCTACAATAGGATCAGCCATGATCTTATTAAATGGTGGAGCAGGCACAAAGGTGCCCAATGGCCTACTCCTGTTCCTAATTCGTATGTTCATATAAAACAGAGGATTTATTGACACTGTGGTGAATAGGATTCAAGGGTCTTTGCTAGTGAAAATCTAGAATGAGAAAAGGACATTTGACCTATAGAACTATTCCATTTGGAATACATGTGTGATTATTCTATCATGGACTCTCACCCAGCAGCAACAGTTCATTTACTTTCATGGTCTACCTCTGAATTGTATCAGCTCTGTGTCAACTTCACTAAGTTGGTAGCACTCTTGCCTCTGGTTCAGAAGCTTGTACATGCAAGCCCCACATCAGATTTGAGTGCATGATCTAGGCCAGCACTTCAGCACAAAGAACTTGCATTGTGCAAAATGTTGCTCTTTGGATGTTGTGTTGGACCGAGATTGTGTCTGCTAATTCTAGGGGTTGTTGAAGGTGCCATGACATTCTTCAAAGAGCAGAGAATTATTCTGGTATCCTAGCCCTCATTCCTCATTCACAACCTATGTAATGGAAAGAAAAGAAAAACAAACAAAAAACTTGCATTTATATAGTGCCTTTCACAACCACAGGATGTCCCAAAGCATGTTACAACCAATGAAGTATTTTTGAAGTGGAGTTACTGTTGCAATATAGGAAATGCTGCAGCCAATTTGAACACAACACGCTCCCACAAACAGTATTGTGACAACAACCATATAATCTGTCTTTGTGATATTGATTGAGAGATAAATATTGACCATGACACAATTAGCCTTCTCTTCAAAATAGTGCCTTGGGGTCTTTTACATTCACCTGAAAGGTGGGCAGGGCCTCAGTTTAACATCTCATCCAAAAGAGGGCACCTCCAACAGTGACGCACTCGTTCAGTACCGCACTGGAGTGTCAACCTTGATTTTTGTGCTCAAGACCTGGGGTGGAACTTGGAGCCTCAACTTTCTAACTCGGAGGCAAGAGTGCTACCAACCCAGCATTGATGCAAAAATATTTCCCCTTGCTGTTTTTGAGGGATGTTGAAGGAATGGAGCGGCTGCTGTATTTGCCCACATAATAATTGCACTTCCCATGGTGAGTTACTTCCTTGAAGTGCATCAAGGCTTTTCGTCAGGTAAGGTGTTATATCAATGCACGGTTCGGCTCCTTTTCAAATTCCTTCTTGAAGGAGGAGCTTTTGTACTTCCCCATTTTATTCTGCATTGATTTAACTTCATCAGCCTTGTTGTAATGTTTTACCTGATTTTATTTCTTTGTAGCTGATTCTTCTATTGTGTAGAAACTTTGATCAATCTTTCTCTTTATAGGTTTTTCTTTTGGTTGTGCCGGTAATTGGTGTCTTAGCAGCAATGATTAATCAAAGAAGGGTGAAAGGTATAATTTACTCTCATGAGACTATTAGTATGAGGAGCTAAATCTGTCTTCTTCTTTGGAAAACAATTTATGCCTGAACATTAGGTTGAGCTCAGGCTAATATAAATTTTAAAACAGTACAGGATAGTTATCATATTAAATATCTTTTAGATGAGTTATTAAACTGAGGCCCCATCTGCCCTCTCAAGGGGGTGTAAATGTCACATGGAACCATTCAGAGAAGAGCAAAGAATCCTTCCAGTATTCTGGCCAGCATTTAGTCCCCAACCAAGCCTAAAACAAATCAACTTTTTTTATTTCATTGCTGTTTGTCAGACTTTGCTGTGTACAAATTGGCTGCCGTGTTTCCTACATTACAACAGTGATTAAAATTCGGAGGTCCATCATTGGGTATAAAGCACTTTGGGAAATCCTGAGGTTGTGAAAGGCGGTGTATAAATGCAAATTCTACCCTCCACTCCAGAAAATATATTTTCTCTTGTCCTGCAGGTTTTGATTCTTGCTGGGATATTCAGGGACTTGCTGTTGTGATTTTGCTTTAACTGCTTGAATACTAGTTAACATGCTGCTGAATATGTTAATAGTTTTGTATACATTGTCACAGGAAGTGATGCAAGCCAACATGGATACAATAGTTGGAGCAGTGTTAGTCAGCAGGTAGTACGTCTATCTCAGAGTTCTCCGGTAATTCTGTTATTCTGGAATAAAGTACCCTTCATTCAATTTAGCAATCATCCTCCTACTGTTCGGTACTTTTGTGTTGAGAACCCAATAACACAGCACTTGCAAGCCTCGATATTCTGGTTGGCACTATTTTAACCCTGCTGGTATTAAAATAAATCAAATCAGAAAATCTAGCCTAGAGTGTTAACAAGATATTCAACTATGCAACTGGGCCCTCTCCTATTCTTACACAACCTAGTCCAACTTCCATTTAATGTGCACTTTTGAGCACAAATTGATTTTTCTTTCCTGAGTCTCATGAATAAAAGTTCTACATTTTTACACCAATTTAGGACCTCCTGTAGCTATAACATGGACAAATAAATGTCACATTTTGGTGAAGTGTCAAAAAAGAATAAAGCTGTTGGAAACTAGATTTCTAGAGATAATAATAGCTAAAATGATTGAAGTTTTTTGCTTTTAAGCAGTTAACATGATCGTCACTACAACATCTTAATACGATTGTAATAGCCTTGCATGATTCTAATCAGTATAGTTTATTAAGACGTCATGCTTCATTAAAATCAAGACCCGGATCTTACATAGATAATAATGGTGAGACTAACATTGCTCACTGTTATAATGGAATAAAGCATTCGTACCTGCACAGTTAAATGTGGAAATCTGGATTTGCTGTCACAGATACTTGCTCCTCTACAGGGTACGATGTAACAGTCCTCACCAAATGCCCAGCACTGAAATCAATGCAACAGTATGAAGGTGGGGTTCTTGCCCACTCGTTCTCACTAAAGATGCCAGAAAAACTTAGGGCTGGCCCATTCAGGAGAAAGTGAATTTCTAACGCCATGATAATTACTGTTAAATAACATTTCTGAAAATTTAACTTTGCAAGTGTAGTCTCATTTCTTCAAAAGTTAATGTTGGAGATTTTTGGAATTTTTTTTAAAACTTTTTCTGTCTATCTCCTTTATCTCCCTCTCTTGATCCCATCTGTCTTTCCCAATCTTTATTTCACTTTCTGTATGCAGTTTAAAAATAATTTGTAATTCCTGTTTTATATTTCCCAGTTTAAACTCTGTTAACTAAATATTCAATTGTCCTGTTTTCTGGGTGCAGGGGTTGCAATTCGCAACCTGCCTGCACTGGTTCTGTTGAAGGTAAGCAGTATACAAATTTGGTGTTTCCACTTTATTAGCACGATTGTAGTGAGGGGCCTCACTGCTGACTTCCTCTTTGTGTTGCTGGCTGCCTCTGCACACAGCAGGAGGATGATCAGCATTGTGCAGCTAGCCTGCTCTTCTTAAAGGTAGTCTGTCCCTCTTAAAGTGAAATTGCAATGAATAATGTTGCTGGAATTTCAAACATGGAAAATGGAACACCAGGGCAGGGAGAGGGTTCCAGGATGATGGATGCAGTGCTGGAGAGATTAGTGGTGAAGGTGGGCAGGAGGAGAGATGCTATAGTTCTGCAGGGGGGCAGGAGGCCCTCAAGGGCCACCCTCAGAAGGGATTGGGAGAAGGTAGCCAGGGAGATCAACTCCCAGGATCTGATCCTGCTGCACCACAAGAAGTCTAATGATCTCACGTAGGTGATCAAGGACAGTGAAAGCATCTTCACATGACATCTCGTACCCACCACACCACCAACATCTCACATTGCTCAATGCACCACACTCCCATCACTCACCCAGCTGCACTCCCTGGCATTTAGGACACACATGTAACATCCAGATACTTCACTTCACCCTTATGTACCACCAATACTGCCAGTCTCACACCTACCTCTTGCTGCATCCACATACCTCCAGTTATTCTGCCATCGCACGCACATCATCCAAATACAGTGCAACACGCACTGACATTTTGCCCTCTTTCTTACCGGACAACATGGCACACAATAGAAGGGAGCAGAGCAGAACCAGCAGGGGACAAGGCCACCTCCATCTCCTGAGCGCTAGGGAGGAGATGCCTCTCAGCACCAGGGGGCCTGCTGTGATGGAGAACATTGAGGATGGTCCTGCCTTATGCCCCTTCTCAACTCCCAGCACACCCTCATCCTGTATGTGGCATGATGAGCAAATTGCTGATGGTGTGATCATGGACATCTTGTTCCCCACCCCACCCCATTTCCCGCACACCAACCTTTCCTTTTTGTTCTTCTGCTTTCTGACACCCAAGAACTGCTACATCTGCCCAGCCACAGCAGCCCAAGGAGGAAGAGAGACAGCAACAGTGCTGCACTAATGAAGAGGCCCTGTCACTTTATCTGACACTAGCAGCCACCAGCTAAGATAATGGCATTGTGCATATCTTTGAAGCAAGCATGAAGTTGGGAACAGCACATTGTGAGTCATTCGGGCACAAGTGGGCCGCAGTCAGGTCAGGGGCAATGGATGATTCATTTGCCAGCTCATTGGAGGGTGAGGTCACAGACGAGTTCTGCTGCAGGCAGCATACAGGAGAGCACTGATGGACATGTACATCAAGATGTTGGGTGCATTGGCTGGCCTGCCAGACAGCCTCTTGTCGAAGTCAAGGAGCATGGAGGAGTCTGGCTCCAAGTAGGATGAGGGCATCACACAGAGCTTGTTCTCTCCACAGCCTCTGTTCCATCTCCCCACCACGTTGCAGACCCGGAGGCACAGCCACTGCAGCCTTTGTATAGACAGTTTACCTGCCCTCCCTGGGCGAATGCAGCAACACCCTCTGGCAAATCCAGGAACTCACTACAACATCTCCAAAAACACTGTAGAGTACTTCCAGACAATTTCAATTGCAGAAGTTCTTAAAAATTGCCTGACCTGCAATTTGAATGTCTGGCCCTTCAAGAAACACTAGTGTGGGGCCTATCTTGCAACTCAGTGCTTGTTGGTTGCAGGGTAATGCATGAATTGATGGCCTGGACCGGTGTGATCCAAATTAGGCATCACATCAGCCGGTTGGGGTGTGTGATGTCACAATAGCACTCTTTCGCAGGCTTCCGACACACTTTGGGGATGTCCGCACAGGTACCCTTCTCATGGCGACACACCAGAAGAGGCTGGTGGCACAGTGTGCCCCCGTAAAATGGCGCTAGGCCTGCATAGCAATGCCTCTTTCCAGAGATGAAATTCGCAGCTGTATGTCTTCATGAGAATTCATCGATCTGGTTGGTTGATGAGCCTCGCTGTTTCTTGCTCTGCTCACAGACACCACAGATGCCCTGCAGAGGACAATGCACTGGGTCAGAGATGGAATTAGAGCAAGTCTCCACTCAAATGCCCACAACAGCTTTGGGGGCAACTGTCAGTGAGGTGAACAGTGAGTGCAGAATCTGGGCCCAAGAGTCTCATAGAATCATAGAATGATTATGGCACAGAAGGAGGCCATTTGGCCTGTCATGTCTGTGCTGGCTCTCTGCAAGGGCAACTCGTCTCGTCCCACTCCCTGGCCTTTTCCATGAGCCCTGCAATTTTTGTCTCTTCTGATAATTATCCAATACTCTTGAAGACCTCAATTGAATCTGCCTCCGCCACACCCTCAGGCAGTGCATTCCAGATCCTAACCACTTGCTGTGTAAAGAAGTTTTGCCTCATGTAGCCATTGCTTCTTTTGCCAATCACCTTAAATTTGTGTCCTCTGGTTCGCAACCCTTCTACAAATGGGAACAATTTCCCCCTAACTACTCTGCCCCAGACCCCTCATGATTTTGAACACCTCTATCAAATCACCTCTTAATCTTCTCTCCTCCACGGAGAACAGCTCCAGATTCTCCAATCCACATAACTGAAGTTCCTCATCCCTGGAACCATTCGCATGAATCTTTTCTGCACCCTCTCTAATGCCTTCACAACCCTCTTAAAGTGTGGTGCCCAGAACTGGACACAGTGCTCCAGTTGAGGCTGAACCAGTGTTTATACAGGTTCATCATAACTATCTTGCTTTTGTACTCGATGCCCCTATTTATAAAGCCCAGGATCCCATATGCTTTATTAACTGCTTTCTCAACCTGCCTGCAGCCTTCAATGATCTGTACACATATACCATAGGTCCCTCTGCTCTTGCACCCCTATAGAATTATACCCTTTATTTTATATTACTTCTCCTCGTTCTTCTTACAAAACTGAAACATTTCACACTTCTCTGCATTAAATTTAATCTGCCACTAGTCCACTCATTCCACCAGCCTGTCTGTGTCCTCTTGAAGTTTATCTCTATCCTCCTCAAAATTTCCAAGTTTTGTGTCATCTGCAAATTTTGAAATTGTGCCCTGTACACGCAAGTTTAGATCATTAATAGACATCAAGAAAAGTGGGGTCCCAACACCGAGTCCCGGGGAACCCCACTATATACCATCCTTCCGTAGAAAAACAACCGTTCACCGCTAATCTCCGTTTCCTGTCACTTAGCCAACTTCATAACCATACTGCCACTGTCCATTTTATTCAATGAGCTTTGACTATGCTGACAAGCCTATTATGTGGCACTTCATCAAATGCCTTTAGTAAGTTCTTGTGCACCACATCAACCGCATTACCCTCATCAACCCTCTCTGTTATCTCATCAAAAAACTTAAGCAAGTTAGTTAAACATGATTTGCCCTGAACAAATGCATGCTGGCTTCCCTTAATTAATCCACATTTGTTAAAGTGACTGTTAATTTTGTCCTAAATTATCATTTATAAATGCTTTCCCACACTGAGGTTAAACTGATTGGTCTGTAATTGCTGCGCTTATCCTTACATCCTTTTTTGAACAAGAGTGTATCATTTGCAATTCTACAATCCTCTCACGCGCCTCCACCCCACCCCCCACCCCCCCCCACCCATATCTAAGGAGGTTTGGAAGATTATGGCCAGTGTCTCCATAATTTCCATGCTTCCTTCCCCCAGTATCCTTGGATGCATCTGATCCAGTCCATGTGACTTATCAACTTTAAGTACAGCCGGCCTATCTAATATCTCCTCCTTATAAATTTTTAGCGCATCCAGTATCTCAACTGACTCCTCTTTCACCATGATCTGCAGAGCATCTTCTTTCTTGGTAAGACAGTTGCAAAGTATTCATTTAATAGCTCAGCCATGCCCCCTGCCTCCATGCTTAAATTCCCTTTTTGGCCCCTAATCGGTCCCACTCCTCCCTTTTCCACTCTTTTACTATTTTTATGCCTGTAGAATGTTAGCTGTCTGTCTCTTCTCATACTCTCTCTTTGCTTTTTATTTCTTTTTCACTTCCCCTCTGAACTTTCTATATTCAGCCTGGTTCTCTATTGTATTATCCACCTGATATCTGTAATTTGTGCCCTTTTCATGCTTCATCATACTCACTATCTCTTTCATCATCCAGGGAGCTCTGGATTTGTTTATCTTACCTTTCCCCTTCGTGGGAATGTATCTCAGCTGTACCCGATCTCCTCTTGAAAGGCAGCCCCTTGTTCCGTTACAGTTTTGCCTGCAAATCTTTGATTCCAATTTACCTGGGTCAGGTCCAATCTCACCACATTGAAATTGCCCCTCCCCAATTAATTATTTTTACTCTGGATTGCTCTTTGTCCTTTTCCATAGCCAACCTAAACCTTACGGTACTGTGATCACTGTCCCCAAAATGTTCATCTACCGACACTTGAACCACTTGACCCACCTCATTCCCCAGAACCTGATCAAGCAATGCTTCCTTTCTCATTGGGCCAGAAATGTATTGATGTAAAAAATTCCCCTAAACACACTTCAGAAATTCATGCCTCTCTCTTTCCTTTACATCATTACTATCCCAGTCTATATTAGAATAATTAAAGTCCCCCATTACAACTACTCTATTATTGTTGCACCTCTCCATAATTTCCTTGAGCATTTGTTCCTCTATATCTTTCCCAGTTGTTGGTGGCCTATAGAATACACCCAGTAGTGTAATGGAACCTCTATTGTTTCTTAGCTGTAACCAAATAGATTCTGTCCTTGACCCCTCCAGGACATCCTCTCTCTCCAGCACTGTAATATTCTCCTTAATCAATACTGCTAACCTTCCTCTTTTTTTTCCTTCCTTATCTTTCCCAAACATCTTGTATCCAAGAATATTTGGTACCCAGTCCTGCCCTTTTTTGAGCCAAGTCTCCATTATTGCCATGACATCATATTCCCATGTGGCTATCTGCACCTGAAACTCACCAACCTTATTTATCACACTCTGTACATTCACATACTTGCACAGTTAACCTAATTTAGTCCTTATTACATTCTCTCTTAGTCTGACCCCACCTAATACCTTACTATTTCCTACTCTAGTGCTATCTGTCTCTCCCAATTCTCTGTGCATCTTGTTCTTCCTCTCGAATGTTACTTCCTGGTTCCAACACCCTGCCAAGTTAGTTGAAACTCTCACCAACAGGACGAGCAAATCACCCCAGAAGGACATTGGTCCTAGCTCTGTCCAGGTATAACCTATCCAGCCTGTATAGGTTCCATCTCCCCCAGAACTAGTCCGAATGTCCCAGGAATCTAAAGTCGGCCCTCCTGCATTACCTCTCCAGCCTTGCATTTACCTGTTCTATCCTCCTATTTCGATACTCACCAGCATGTGGTACCAGGAGTAATCTGGAGATTGAAGTCCTGCTTCCTAGTTTCTTAGCGAGCTCTCTAAACTCTGCCTGCAGGACCTCATCCCTCTTTCTACCTATGTCGTTGGTACGGATATGGACCATGACCGCTCGCCCCTCAGAATGCTCTGCAGCTGCTCAGTGACATCTTGACCCTGGCATCAGGGAGGCAACATACCACCCTGGATTCATATCTGTGGCTGCAGAAATGCCTATCTGTTCTCCTAACTATAGAATCGTCTATCACTATTGATTTTCCAACTTCCTTCTGCACACCACACCCCCCCCCCTTCCCCCGTACAACTGAGCCAACGGTGGTGACATGGACCTCATCTGGCTGCACTCCCCAGAAGAACTATCACTCTCATCAGTATTCAGAACTGAATACTAATTGGACAGTGAGATGCACTCAGGGGATTCCTGCACTACCTGCCTGGCCCTCTTTGACTGCTGAGTGGTCATCCATTCCCTCTCTGCTTGCATATTCTTAAGCTTTGGGGTAGCCACATCCAGAAACATGCAATCCATGAAACTCTCAGCCTTGTAAATATGTTGCAGTGACACCAGCTGCTGTTCAAGCTCTGAAACCCAGAGTTCAAGCTGCTGCAACTGACAACAATTCCTGGTGATGTGGTTGTCCAGGCCACAAGAAGTGTCCTGAAGTTACCATATGGAACAGGATGCACACTCCATGGGACTGAGGTGCCCTGCCATGCCATGCAGGGCAGGGCAGGTTTGTCTATTCATTAGACAATTAACTGACTTAATGGAAATAAACTTAAGACTTGGATAAATAAAAACTCAGCAGCTACTCACCAATCAGCTGCTTCCCCTGTGCTGTCATAACTTTATTTTATATGGAGTTAACTTAAATATTTTACTTAACTTTTATTACCTATATACCTCAGATTTTAATTTAATGAAAAATTCAGAACTCTTTAGTATTGCTAGCCCTTTCTATTTATTTTTTTATTTTTATTTTATTTAGAGATGCAGCACTGAAACAGGCCCTTCGGCCCACCGAGTCTGTGCCGACCAACAACAACCCATTTATACTAACCCTGCAGTAATCCCATATTCCCTATCACCTACCTACACTAGGGGCAATTTACAATGGCCAATTTACCTATCAACCTGCAAGTCTTTGGCTGTGGGAGGAAACCGGAGCACCCAGCGAAAACCCACGTGGTCACAGGGAGAACTTGCGAACTCCGCACAGGCAGTACCCAGAATCGAACCCGGGTCCGTGGAGCTGTGAGGCTGCGGTGCTAACCACTGCGCCACAGTGCCACCCTTTAATTTTAACTTTATCCCTAGCTTTAATTGATCTAGTCTTACTTCATAATTGATTAATTTAATTTAATTATGATAGAAATTAAAAACTTATCAGGGTACTCACCCCACATGACTGCTGGTCCTATGACATCACTTTGCGATATATCCCCACCTCTCTCTCTGCTGCTCTTCTCTCCCGCTGTGCTTTGCTGCTCTGCCGTTGCTCGCCATGTTTTGTTTTAAGTTTGAGGGTGAAATTTAAGGTGTAGATTCACAGACCAGAAAATCTCACTTAGCCCATTTAGTTTGTTTCCTTGCCATCTGAATATCTAGCTTGGTCTGGTGCCCAGTCAGTTTTGCCTAAACCTTGGTCCTTCGCTTTGTGCTACTGACATTTTGACTTGGGTTTCACTCTTCAAAGTCTGTGGCTTCAAGGCTTCCCTTGATAGGAAGGGGTTTAGAACGCCATGTGCTTTGACTTTGAAATTTGGCCAAAATCTTAAAAACAACTACTCGCATTGATATAGTACCTTCAATGTAGAAAAACATCCCACAGGACTTCAAAAAAAACCTTACAATAATATTTCTTGTAATATCTGCTGCCAATGAAAGTCTTAAGACATTTAACCCTGGTGAAGCCTTCTGCCTGTAGTAATTACTGTCATCCTGAGTCTGTAACACTCATTGACCCACCACTGTGCCAATGAGAGTTATCACTACCCTAGGTAATTAATGTTATGGTGCCTCATTGTTAATTCAAGCCAAGCATCCCAGAAGTCAAATATAATATCTTATCTGCAGCTTGTCACTAATATTTGTTTACTATGGTTCATTTTATTGCTTCTTTTCCCCTTCCTGCATTTCTAAGTGTGCTGCCTGAGCTACTTGCAGGAGAAATTACCCTTGCTGGCTGGCTTCAAGGGAGGGTATGTTGTGTCAGAGCTCAATATGATTGACGAGAATAATCCATTGGTATTTAAAGGTTGTGTAGTTTCAGTGCCTTGGCAATGAGCCCTCTCTGAAAGTTTTTATAAGCAGAGGATTTAATTTTGCAGAGAATGACAGCCCCTAAATTGCAAATGTTTATTAAATTTCTTCTTCTGTCCAATTCCCCTTCCTGGTCCTGTCTAGGCACTGTGTAAATACAAAATTTGAATATTAACCATTATTGTTGAGGTGCAGCAGCTCTTTATTAGATGTCTAGCTCGTTGCCATGTATATATCTGCCATGCAAGAGAATAAAAATCTTGTCTTGTCTTCGATAAATCTTGTTACATTTAGATTTGCAATGGCTATTATAATTGCTAAGTCTCATTTGTATATCTTCAGCAGTCGTTTACTTAGTTATTTTTCCTACGAAAACATAGAGTGAAGAGAGATATAATGAAGATGGGTTGAATATGTCAGCAAGCCTTATTTAGATAATGTTGGCATAAATGATAGGGGTGTAAGACCTCCTGAGAAGATGTGAGTGGAATATAGAGAGAATAATGAGATTTTTTTATTGCACCTTAATCAATGTCGGTTTTCAAAGCAATTTAGAATAATATATCTAATCATCAACAAAATGAAAACTACAAATGTATTTTCTTTTCCTAGATTGTTTTTTTTAAACCCTGCATGATCCAAATATTATTTGAGTTTGAAAATGCAGGCATTAATATTTACAATTATACATAAAAAGTGAAAAGAGAGGAATAGCACTGTATTCTGAGTGGAGTCACTGTTCATATTATTCATCGATTATTGTCAGTGTTAGCTATGGCTCAGTTGATAGCACTTTTGCTTCCGAGTCATACCATTCTGGGTTCAAGTCACTTGAGCACAAAAATCAAGGCTGACACTCCAGTGCAGTACTGAGGGACTGCTGCACTGCCAGAGGTGCTGACTTTCGGATAAGATGTTAAACTGTGACCCTGTCTGTTCTCTCACGTGGAAGTAAAAGATACCATGGCACTACTTTGAAGAAGAGCAGCGGAGATCTTTCTGCTGTCCTGGTCAATATTTATCCCTCAATCAACCAACATCACTTAAAACAGATTATCTGGTTATTATCACATTGCTGTTTGTGGGTGCTTGCTGTGTGCAAATTGGCTGCTGCATTTCCTAAATTACAACAGTGACTACACTTCACAAAAGTACTTTGAGACATCCAGTGGTAGTGAAAGCGACTATATAAATGCAAGTCTTTATTTTTTTAAGACTTGGATTGCATACTTTATTTGCATACTTTATTAGGTTTTCAGGTATCACACTAACACTGAAGCAAAATCCTAATAAAGCTTTCCAGGTGCCAATATCTTTATTACTGCAATCTTGAATTGTAACATATATATTCTCTTGATGAACTGGGTGGCTGATGTTTTTTTTTATTCGTTCATGGGATGTGAGCATCGCTGGCCAGGCCAGCATTTATTGCCCATCCCTAATTGCTATTGAGAAGGTGGTGGTGAGCTGCCTTCTTGAACCGCTGCAGTCCATGTGGGGTAGGTACACCCACAGTGCTGTTAGGAAGGAAGTTGCAGGATTTTGACCCAGCGACAATGAAGGAAATACAGTTCCAAGTCAGGATGGTGTGTGGCTTGGAGGGGAACTTGCAGGTGGTGATGTTCCCATGTATTTGCTGCCCTTGTCCTTCTAGTTGGCAGAGGTTGTGGGTTTCGAAGGTGCTGTCTAAGGAGTCTTGGTGCTTTGCCGCAATGCATCTTGTAGATGGTACCTGTTAATTGTGAGATTATATGCAGGTGAAGGGAGTTAATTGGGGTTTTAGTTGAGCACTTAAAAGCAGACACTCACTGGGACTGGGAGAGGGATTTGTGTGAAGAGCTACATGTTTGTAATCCTTTTATTCTGCACAATAAATGTGTGGCTGACTAACTCCAGCCTTATCCTTCTATAATGAGCTTTCTGGAGTTTATCATGGTAGCAGAGGATGGTTGCCCAAAACTGAAGTTTGGAAAATAAGAACATTTTTTGGGGTAGAAAACTAAAGTCTCAAGGGCCATTGTGAAAAAAAAATGGCAGAAAGCATGACAGAAAGCAAGTGTAAATTGTCAGATTAAGATAACCCTCCGGTGTTTGTGGAGTCTGAACCATATGACCTGTGGATGAATGAAGTGGATATGTGGACACGGGTTACATTTCTACCATAAAGGAAACAAGGTATGGCCTTGGCATTGTCACTCCCTACCAAAAGTAAAATCAGAACTAAAGCGTTTTCTGAACTGGATGCTCGTCAGTTGGATACTGATGAAGGGTTGAATCTTCTGTTAGAATTCTTGGATGAACTTTACAAGAAAGATGACCTATTGAATGTGTATGAGGCATGGTCAGACTTTGATGGATTTCGGAAAACTTGATTATTCAATGGAAGAATATATTATGGATTTTAACAGACTGTATAAAAGAGTGAGGAATTTCAATTTGGAGATGCCTGGTTCAGTGCTAGCTTTTAAATTGCTATATTGTGCTAGGGTGTCGCATATGGACAAGCTCCTGGTTCTAACTGGGATGCGATTCTTGGACAAAGACTCCCTGCTGGACCAAATGTCCGCGGCCTTAAAAAAATTCCTGGGGAAATAATCATTTGCCACAGTCCTGGTGGAATAGGCAGCGCATCCTGCAGTGTAACAAAGAATGGAGGACTCAACATTTACAGGATTTAGAAATAATCCATGTACAGGAAGCAGGCCGAAGCACAATGGAAGAGTTAGAGGCAGGAGGATAAGGATGAAAGCACCTTTAGCAGGTCTGAATATGACAGTGGAAGACAGGGTTGGAACAGCAATCAAAGGCGAATGAGTTCCAGGAATGCCCAAGGAACAGTTAATAAGTACTTCAGATGTGACTCAAAGTATCTTTGTGCAATGAACTGTCCTAAGCAGAGGGGCAGAGTCTTCAAAATAACACATGACGCAGAAAATTCTGAGGCAGAAGATGAAGATACTGATGGATCTGAAGCAATTGTACACGTCTCAAGGAGTTTTAGTCCTGTGAAGAATGTGTTGATTGTTGATTTGTTCAACTGTGCGGTCACTGGATAGTGCTTGTATGTGGAAGTTACAGTGTCATCTGGATTCACTCAGTAGTGAGGATCAATACATGGTTAAGGAGTATAAAAGTACTACCAGCTTTAGGTTTGGTGATGGCAACACATTGAAGTCACTGAAGAGAGTAGTAATCGCATGTAAAATAGCTGTGTAAGCCACTTTATTAGTACTGATGTAGTCTCCAGTGAGGTGCCTTTACTCTTGACTAAGCCTTCAATGAAAAAGGCACAGATGAAACTTGATATGAAGCATGATAAGGCAACTTTTTTGGGAAGCTAGTGAATTTGCAATTTACCCAGTCAGGGCATTATTGTATCCTCTTAACAAAACCTGATATTTCTTGTCAGAGTGTTAGAAACGTGTTGATGACATCAGGTGTTATGAAATAGAGAGATAAAAGGCAAATTAACGTAAAGTTGCACAGACAATTTTCTCACCCTTCTTGTCAGAGATTAAAAATCCTGTTAAAAGATGCAGGTGTGATTGATGGAGCATATACAAGGATAATGGAAGAGATTAGTGAAAAGTGTGAAATCTGTAAAAAGTATCGGAGGACACCATCACGTTCTATTGTCAGCCTTCCATTTGTATGTGACTTTAACGAGGTAGTTGCCATGGATTTAAAGGTATGGGACAAAGTCAAGAATATTTTCATTTTACATTTTATGGACCTAGCAACTAGATTTAGTCTTTCTACAATAATAAATAGTAAGGACAAAAGGGTGATTAGAGACAAAATTATGGAGAAATGGATAGGAACTGGACTTGGGGCACCAGTTAAGTTTCTGACTGATAATGGACAGAAATTTTCCAATGATGAGTTTAGGGATATGTGCGAAAACATGAACATTATGGTTATGAATACTGCAACTGACAGTCCTTTCAGCAATGGGCTTTCTGAAAGGAATCACGCAGTGGTGGATGAAATGTTACATAAAATCTTGGCTAACCAAGTTGACAACTGCCCTGCCATGGGCGGTTCATGCGAGGAATTCACTTCAGATGGTTGGAGGATATAGTCCCTATCAATTGGTCTATGGGCAGAATCCCAAATTGCCTTCTGTACTGTGTGATAGTCCTCCTGCTGTAGAAGGTACGACAATTAGTTCCATTTTTTTCTACACACTTAAATGCTTTAAATGCAGGGAGATGGGCCTTCATCAAGGCTGAGGTCTCTGAGAAAATTTGCAGAGCTCTGAGGCATCGTATAAGGCCATCTGAGGTGGAATTTAGTTCAGGAGATTTGGTGTATTATAAAAGAGATGGCCATAAAGAATGGAAGGGCCCTCGTAAGGTAATCGGTCGGGATGATAAGACAGTAGTTATCAAGCATGGAAATCAAACTGTTAAGGTTCATTCTTCATGATTATTTGGGGTTGATTACAAAATCTCAGAATCTGAGCAGCTCATGTGTTTTGTGATGAAGGTCCTGAGGTACAGGTAGATCAAGAGTTGGATATTAATGTAACCGATCATGATGCTCAGGAAAGAGCATTCGCATCCAAAGGCCAATTGACTCGAGTAGTTATTCGGGTGACGTATATTCCAAAGGGGCCTGATAAATGGTGGGATGCAACAATTGTGGGACGTGCAGGAAAATCTACAGGCAATTTTAATGTTGGTTAAATGTTCAAGATGATGGCCAAGAAGCCAGAGCCATGGACTGGCAGAATGGGGTGAAAGAGTGGAGGGTAACAAAGTGCAGTGCAAGTTTTGATAGTGGGTCAGGAAGTGACTCTTGCGTAAGGAAGCGATCACGTACTGGAGAAAGAGCCTCTGATAAAGTGTGAGGGAGATCTTCTAGCAGTAGTTCCAAAAGACATCAAAGTGCTAATGGAGACCCTAGTATGAACAGATTCCACAATGAAATGAAGGCTAGAGGACAGTCTCAGAATAGAACTAGAAGCAGAAGTCCTCATGATCGTTAAGTTTTAGTGGTCACCAATAAACTTGAGGATAAACTAATAAGAGAAGCAAAACATAAGGAATTAGAGAGTTGGAGAGGACTTGGAGTCTATTCTGAGGTACCAGATAGGGGACAGCCGGCCATGTCACATAGATGGATTTGTACTGAAAAAGTCCTTGCTGATGGAACTTATAAGGCTAAAGCGAGGTTAGTTGCGAGGGGTTTTGAAGAGCAATTGGGTGATACTGATGTTTGAGTGGACTCTCCCATAGCTGGAAAAGTAATCTTGAAAATCTTTTTGGCTCTTTTGGCCACATATTCATGGGAATGTAGATCCATTGACGTAAAAGCTGCATTTCTGCAAGGTGATACTTTTCAGAGAAGTGTATCTGAAACCACCTAAAGAGGCAGCAGATACAGAAGGAAAACTATGGAAACTGAACTGTGGCTTTAATGATGCTTCCTGGGTGTGGTATTTCTTGGTGAAATCTGTTTTGTCGAAAATTGGTTGTGTTCAACTAAAAGCAGATCCTGCCATGTTTAATTGGTATCATAAAGGGAAACTTTCAGGCACCTTCATGATACACGTTGATGATTTCTTATGGGGTGGTACTGCGGATTTTGAGAAATATGTTATTAAGATTAAGGCAGACCTTAAGACTGGGAGTCAGGCTTATGGGCCTTTAAATATGTTGGTTTAGGTATTAAGCAGACTAAGTCTGGAATAAGTTTGAATCAACAATCCTATTTAGAGTGTTACTCCCATCCCGATTAATCGTGTTAGGTCATCACAGAATGATGATGATCTATCCAAAGCAGAGATTGAGCAATTGCGAAGCCTGGTGGGTCAATTAAACTGGTTGGGCTCTCAGACTAGGCCTGATGCTAGTTTTGATGTGCTGGAGTTAAGCATGATGATGAAACATCCAAAGGTTGAGAATGTTTCAAGGGCAAATAAAACGCTGAAAAAACTAAATCTAGAGAAATGTGTACTGACGTTCTTATCCTTAGGTGACCCAAAGAACATGAAGCTAATAATTTTCAGTGATGCTTCACATGCTAATCTTGCTGATGGGTATTCGAGTGCAGCTGGCTTTATAATATTTCTGGTGGGTGAAAATGGGAAATGTTGTCCTTCAGCTTGCGAGGCTAAGAAAACAAAATGGGTTGTTAAAAGCACGTTAGCTGCGGAAACACTGGGTCTTGTGGAGGCAGTGGACATGGGATTCTATTTGTCAAATACTTTGGGTGAGATTCTGAACAAGGGACATCCTGAACATAGGATCCCCATTGTATGTTATGTGGATAATCGTTCTTTGTTTGCATTGGAGTGCTGACTTGGGTTGCATTAGAGTGCTGAAGTGTGAGTTTTGTATCTGAGGGAGTTTGGTGAAGAGGGAGCGAGGAGATCCTTTCATTTTCTACCTGTCCTCAAAGAGCGTGAGGGGAGCCGAGAGTTTCCACAGAGCACAGCTGACTGGTGAGTAAGTCCTGGTGGGTATTTTTCAAACTGGGTTGAATTGTAAGTCATTGTTTTAGCAAGACTTAGTTGATTTTATTTATTATAATAGTCTTCTAAAGTTTTAAATTTAAAGGGTTTAGTCATGGCTTAAAGCTGTGGTTTGCTCCTCTTGCTGCAAGTGGGAACTCGGGAACATTCTCAGTCCCCGGGACCAGCATGTGTGCAGGAAGTGTGTCCAGCTGCAGCTCCTGGAAGCTCGGGTTTCAGAGCTGGAACGGCGGCTGGAAACACTGTGGAGCATCCGTGAGACTGAGAGCATTATGGACAGCACGTATAGAGAGGTGGTCACACCGCAGCTGAAGGGACTTGAGGAAGGAAGGGAATGGATGACCACCAGGCAGTCCAAGAGATCAGGCAGGTAGTTCAGGAGTCCCCTGGGGTCCCGCTTGCAAATCGGTATTCCATTTTGGAGGCTGATGAGGCTGGTTCCTCCAGGGAGTGCGGACAGAGCCAAGCTTCTGGCACCACAAGCAGCTTGTCTGCACAGGAAGGGGGAAAGAGAGGAAGAGCAATAGTAATAGGGGATTCTATAGTCAGGGGAACAGATAGGCGCTACTGTGGCTGTCAAATTGACTCCAGGATGGTGTGTTGCCTCCCTGGTGCCAGGGTCCGGGATGTCACTGAACGGCTGCAGGGCATCCTGAAGGGGCAGGGTGATAAGGCAGAGGTCATGGTACATGTTGGTACCAATGACATAGGTAGAAAGAATTCAGGGAGTTAGGCAGCAGACTAAAAAGCAGGACCTCTCGGGTTGTAATCTCTGGATTACTCCCAGTGCCACGTGCTAGCGAGTATAGAAATAGGAGATTAGCACAGATGAATGCATGGCTTAAGAGTTGGTGCAGGAGGGAGGGTTTTAGATTCCTGGACCACTGGGACACTGGGACCGTTTCTGGGGAAGGTGGGACCTGTACAAGCGGGACGGTCTACATCTGAACCAGAGGGGGACTAACATCCTTGATGGTGGGTTTGCTAGTGCTATTGGGAGGAGTTTAAACTAATTTGGCAGGGGGAGGGGACGCAGACTCCTAGCAGAATAGGGCCACAGCTAAACACAAGAAAGCAAACAAGTCAGAGGGAATACAGTGGAAGTAAGTTTCAAGAGAGTAAGACCAGGATGGATGGCCTCTACTTTAATGCCAGGAGTATTACAGGTAAAACAGATGAGTTAAGGGCAAGGATTGACATGTGGGATTGTGATATAGCAGCCATCACGGAGACATGGTTCAGGGAGGGGCAGGATTGGCAGCTCAGTATCCCGGGATATAGAATCTTCAGGCGAGACAGAGGAGGGGGTAAAAAAGGAGGGAACATTGCAATATTAGTTAAGGAATCAGTTACTGCAGTAAGAAGAGATGATATCTTGGAGGGGGCATCAAATGAAGCTTTATGGGTAGAGTTTAGGAATAAAAAAGGGACAGCCATATTTCTATTTGTTTATTATAGACCCCCAGATAGTCAGTGGGAAATTGAGGAGCAAATATGTGCGCAATTTGCAGAGGTGTGTAAAAATAATAATAGGGTAATTATATTAGGCGATTTCAACTTTCCTAACATTAATTGGGATAGTCATTGTGTTAAGGGCTTCGATGGAGTGGAGTTCTTAAAATGTACACAGGAGAACTTTTTAGCTCAATATGTAGAGGATCCAACAAGGGAGGGTGCAATGCTGGACCTAATTCTGGGGAATGAAGCCGGACAGGAGGTTGATGTGTTGGTGGGGGTGCATTTTGGTGATAGTGACCACAACATGGTACAATTTAAGCTTGTTATGGAGAAAGAAATAGACAAGTTGCAAAAAAAGGTTTTGGATTGGGAGAGAGCGAATTCTAGTAAAATAAGGCAGGATCTGGCCAAGGTAGACTGGAAAGAGTTACTTGTCGGGAAATCTACAGAAGAGCAGTGGGGGGCATTCAAAAAGGAAATGGGGAGGGTACAGACCCAACATGTTCCCTCTAGGGTAATAGGTAGGAGCAACAAGCCCAGAGAACCATGGATGACCAGAAACATTCAGGGTATGATGAGTAGGAAAAGAGAGGCTTTTAGCAAATACAAAGAGAGCAAATCAATGGAAGCATTAGTGGAGTAGAGAAAGTGTAGGATGGAGCTTAAGAAAGCAATTAGGAGAGCAAAGAGGGGGCATGAGAAAGCTCAGGCTGGTAAAAGTAGGGAAAATCCCAAGATATTCTATAAGTATATCAATGGGAAGAGGATAACTAGGGAAAGAGTAGGACCCATTAGGGACCAAAGGGGAAATCTGTGGGTGGAGCCAGAGGACATTGGTAGGGTGTTGAATGAATACTTCACATCTGTCTTCACCCAAGAGAATGAGGAAGTAGATATGGAACTCAGAGAGAGAGACTGTGAGGTTCTTGAGCAAATTGTCATAGGGAGTGACAAGGTATCGGAGGCTTTGGCAGGCTTAAAAGTGGACAAATCTCCAGGTCTGGACGATTTGTGTCCCAGGATGCTGTGGGAGGCGAGGGTGGAGATTGCAGGGGCTCTGACCCAAATTTTTAATTCCTCACTGGCCACCAGGGAGGTGCCAGAGGACAGGAGAACAGCTAATATGGTCCCATTATTTAAGAAAGGTTGTAGAGATAAGCCAGGGAACTATAGACCAGTGAGTCTCATGTCAGTGGTAGGGAAACTATTGGAGAAAATTCTGAAGGAGAGGCAAAATTTGATCAGGAATAGTCAGCACGGCTTTGTCAGAGGGAGGCCATGCCTAAAAAAATTGATTGAATTTTTTGAGCATGTGACCAGGTGTGTAGATGAGGGTAGTGCAGTTGATGTAATTTACATGGATTTCAGCAAAGCCTTTGACAAGGTCCCGCATGGGAGAATTATCAAGAAAGCAAATGCACATGGGATACAGGGTAACTTGATAAGGTGGATTCAAAATTGGCTTTTCTGTAGGAGAGAGGGAGTGATGACAGATGGCTGTTTTAGTGACTGGAAGCCAGTGTCCAGTGGCGTACCACAGGGATCTGTGCTGGGTCCCCTATTGTTTGTCATTTATATAAATGACATAGATGACTATGTGGGGGGTAGGATCAGTAAGTTCGCGGATGACACAAAGATTGGCCGAGTGGTTAACAGTGAGGTTTTGAGTGCCTTGGGTTACAGGAAGATATAGACGGGATGGTCAAATGGGCAGAAAAGTGGCAGATGGAATTTAACCCTGAAAAGTGTGAGGTGATACACTTTGGAAGAAGTAATGTGACACGGAAGTATTCAATGAATGGCCTGACACTGGGAAGTTCTGAGGAACAAAGGGACCTTGATGTGTTTGTCCATAGATCTCTGAAGGCAGAAGGGCAGGTTAATAGGGTGGTGAAAAAGGCATATGGGACACTTGCCTTTATCAATCGAGGCATAGAATACAAAAGCAGGGAGGTCATGTTGGAATTGTATAGAACTTTGGTAAGGCCACAGCTGGAGTACTGTGTGCAATTCTGGTCGCTACATTATAGGAAGGATGTGATTGCACTGGAGGGGGTGCAGAGGCAATTCACCGGGATGGTGCCTGGGATGGAACATTTAAGCTATGAAGAGAGGTTGGATAGGCTTGGGTTGTTTTCACTGGAGCAGAAAAGACTGAGGGGTGACTTGATCGAGGTGTACAAGATTATAAGGGGCATGGACAGGGTGGATAGGGAGCAGCTGTTCCCCTTAGTTGAAGGGTCAGTTACTAGGGGACACAAGTTTAAGGTGAGGGGCAGGATGTTTAAGGGGGATTTGAGGAAGAACTTTTTTAGCCAGAGGGTGGTGACAGTCTGGAATGCATTGCCTGGGAGGGTGGTAGAGGCGGGTTGCCTCACATCCTTTAAAAAGTACCTGGATGAGCACGTGGCACATCATAACATTCAAGGCTATGGGCCAAGTGCTGGCAAATGGGATTAGGTAGACAGGTCAGGTGTCTTTAATGCATCAGTGCAGACTCGATGGGCTGAAGGGCCTCTTCTGTGCTGTATTATTCTGTGATTCTGTGATTCAATGTACAGTCTACAAAAAGTGTGAGTGAGAAAAGACTATGTATTGACCTTGCTAGATTGAAACAAATGCTGGAGAGGAAGGAAATCTCCAAACTCAAATGCAAGTCATCAGCTGTCCGATTGTTTCACAAAGAGAAATGCGAGTGCAAAGAAATTGTTGGAGGTGCTGGATGAGGGGCGTCTCACAATGCAAAAATTTGTGCACAATATGGAATTTAATTTTGATTTATTTTGAAATATTCTTTGAGCATGTTAATCAAAGTTGTATTGTAAAAGAAAGAAGGGAATCCGTCAATTGTGTGATTACATGCAGGTGAAGGGAGTTAATTGGGGTTTTAGTTGAGCGCTTAAAAGCAGACACTCACTGTGACTGGGAGATGGATTTGTGTGAAGAGCGACATGTTTGTAATCCTTTTCTCTGTACAATAAATGTGTAACTGAGTAAATATAGGCTCCAGCCTTATCCTTCTATAACAAGCTTTCTGGAGTTTATCAGTACACACTGCTGCCACTGTGCTTCGAAGGTGGAGGGAGTGAATGCTTGTGGATGGGGTGCCAATCAAGTGGGCTGCTTTGTCCTGGATGGTGTTGAGCTTCTTGAATGTTGTTGGAGCTGCACCCATCCAGGCAAGTGGAGAGTATTCCATCACACTCCTGACTTGTGCCTTGTAGATGGTGGACAGGCTTTGGGGTGTCAGGAGGTGAGTTACTCACCTCAGGATTCCTAGCCTCTGGCCTGCTCGTGTAGCCATGGGTATTTATATAGCCACTCCAGTTCAGTTTCTGGTCAATGGCAACCCCCAGGATGTTGATAGTGAGGGATTCAGCAATGGTAATGCCATCGAATGTAAAGGGGAGATGGTTAGATTCTGTCTTGTTGAAGATGGTCATTGCCTGGTACTTGTGTGGCACGAATGTTACTTGCCACTTATCAGCCAAAGCCTGGATATTGTCCAGGTCTTGCTGCATTTCTACATGGAATGCTTCAGTACCCGAGGAGTCGCAAATGGTGCTGAACATTGTGCAATCATCAGTGCACATCCCCACTTCTGACCTTATGATTGAAGGAAGGTCATTGATGAAGCAGCTGAAGATGGTTGGGCCAAGGATACTACCTTGAGGAACTCCTGTAGTGATGTCCTGGAGCTGAGATGATTGGTCTTCAACAATGACAACCATCATGAGTAGAGACCCATCACTGAGCTTAAAGCTGCCAAATCAAATTACTGACAAATCCACTAATCGTAGTGTATCTATCTGCCCAATATAAAATGTGCAAACTCCCCCCTGTGAAAAGCTGTACTTTTTGTGCTTTGAACAAAATTACCAACAAGTTGCTTCTGACCTGGAGTCAGAAATTAACAACCGCTTTCCAAATTACAACTTTCTAATCATTAATTAACTTCTGAATGACATCAGAATGTTCTTTAGTCAGCAGTTAGATTTCATGGCCTGAAATGGACAGGACAGTTTAAACACAGAATCATAGATTTGTTAAAGCACAGAAGAAGGCTATCCGTCCCATTGTGTCTGCACTGGCCTCCAAAGGAGCAATTCTCCTCGTGTCACTCCCCCGCATTCTCCCCATAGCCCTACACATACTTCCTTTTCAGATAACTCTAACTCCCTCTTGAATTCCCTCTTGAAAGCCCAGATTGAACCTGCCTCCACCACACTCTCAGGCAGTGCATTCCAGATACTAACCACTTGCTGTGTGAAAAAGTTTTTCCTCATGTCCCCATTGCTTATTTTGCCAATTACCCTAAATCTGTGCCCTCCTGTTCACAATCCTTCCACCAGGGAAACAATTTTTTCCTACCTACTTCGTCAAGACTGCTCATGATTTTGAGTGTCTCTATCAAATCTCATCCCAACCTTATCTTCTCCAAGGAAAACTTCATCAATCTAACCACAAAACTGTAGTTCCTCATCTCTGGGAACCATTCTTGTAAATCTTTCCTGCTGTCTCTCCAATGCCTTCACATTTTTCCTAAAATGTGTTACCCAGAACTGTACACAATACTCCAGTTGAGGCCGAAGCAGTGTTTCATACAGATTTAACATAACTTCCTTGCTTTTGTACCCTCTGCCCCTATTAATAAAGCCTAGAATACTGCATGTTTTATGAACTGCTCTCTCAATCTGTCCTGCCACCTTCAATGACTTATGCACATATACATCCAGGTCCTTCTACTCCTGCACCCACTTTAGAGTTGCACTCTTTATTTTACATTGTCTCTCCATGTTCTGCCTACCAAAATGAATCACTCATACTTCTCTGCATTAAATTTCATCTGTCATGTGACTGCCCATTCCACCAATCTGTCTATGTCCTTTTGAAGTTCTATACTGTCCTCACAATGCTTCTAAGTTTCGTATCACCCGCAAATTTTGAAATTGTACCCTGTACACCAAGGTCTAGGTCATTAATATATATCAGAAACAGCAAGGGTCCTAACACCAATCCCTGGCAAATCCCACTAGAAACCTTCTTCCAGTCCAAAAAATACCCATTAACCACTACCCTCTGTTTCCTGTCACTTAGTCAATTTCATATCCATGTTGCTATTGTCTCTTTTATTCAATGAGCAATACCTTTGTTCATAAGTCTGTTGAGTGACACTTTATCAAATGCTTTTTGGAAGTCCATATTGTCATGGAACAGTATTTTTTTTCGACTCTGTCTGAAATAGTGTGCCTTTAAGACTCTGTTAAAAAAGTGTACCTTTAAGATAGAGAGAGAAGTGTTGGATTTCTGAGAACAGTGTGCCAGCTGCACTTGTTACCTAGACAACAACAGGAGAGTGAGGAGGTCACATGGTATAATGTTTCAATTTAACTGTGTAAAAACCAGCTAAAACCAGTTTTGAGAGACACCAGTGAAGTGTGCTGACTGAAGGAAAGAGCTGTCTATTTCTCTCAGCAGAAATTCTATGATGAGCTACAGGCCATATTAATTACCTAAGGGGGAAAATACTCTTTGAAGAGACCATTTGTATTGCTGGAGGTAGCCAAATTCATTTTCTTTACTTACAATCTAAGAAGTCTTTGCTTCAAGATTGAATCTCTCTTGACTGATTGTGTTTGCTGGAATTCGTGGTAAAGTTTTGACTGAGAGTCTGTTGGTTTTAAAATTCAAGTAGACCTATTGCTTTGCTCATCATTGAAAGAAATGTGTGATGCCTGCTGCAGCCGAAGTGCTTCGGAATGCCTATCAAGAAAAGTTTGTTTCATCAAATCCATGTGGAGACTTTGAGTGGTATTTGGTTATTTTTAAACTAGGATACCTCACCCATCAGGAATGTAACCCACAAAGACTAACAACCCAGTTATTTATTTCTTCTTAAGAAACAGCTAACTTTTAAAACATCATTCTTTTCTTTAAAAAAAAACGGTTTACCATTGATTTTTGAGTGTATGTGTGTGAATGGGGGAGTTAGGTTAAAATAAGAAGTTATAAGGTCTTTAGACATCGAGTTATCTTAACTGTGTTTAAGATTTAGTTTTAATAATTAGTTAATTTGTTGTTGCCTAAAGGTACCTGGTTTGGTCTGTTTATTTTTGGGGGTTACTAGAGTGTTTAATTTGGCTGTTTTCCGATTAGGTGCAAAACTTTAATGATATGCTGCAACCTGTGCAGTGATGGGACTGAATTGGTAGTGCATTGCTCCCGCCTTGATTGTATCAATGTACACCACATCAAGAGCATTGCCCTCATCAACCCTTTCTGTTACCTCATCAAAAAACTCCAGCAAGTTAATTAAACATGATTTTCCCTTAACAAATCTGTGCTGGCTTTCCTTAATTAACCCACTTTCACCCAAGTAACTGTTAATTTTGTCCTGAGTTATCATTTCAAGCTGCTTCCCCATCACCAAGGTTAAACTGATTGGCCTGTAGTTGCTGGGCTTATCTTTACATCCTTTTTTGAACAAGGCTGTTACATTTGCAATTCTCCAGTCCTCTGGCACCACCCAGAGTCACTTCCCTCAGTATCCTTGGATGCATCTCATCTGGTCCTGGGGCTGGATTTTAAAGGCCCTCCGCCACCGTCACCGGTGGCGGGTGGTTAATGAAGATTGGTACGGCGGAGGCCCGCCACCAACCCTGACGTTGGCAGCCCTGTACTAATTGCGGTGGCAGCGGTGAGGCCTTGTTGCAGATGCCCCGCTGCTTGGCGATGGGACCCGCATTAAAATATGCAAATGCCTACTTACCATACAGGCCGCAGTGATTCTGTCATCACGTTGCCATCTTCATTCCTGCCACTGACAATGCTGCGTCTTCGAATCCCCGTTCGAGGAAACGTGGTGCGACACCAGTGGGGGGGGGGGGAAGAGGTTTTTTTCTCGGTGTAGGAGGGGGGAGCGGGGTTAGATCGCCTTGGATTGGTTGGGGGGGGGTGATGGGAAGGGTTAAAGGGCAAAGGTGCCAAACTTTGGTTGGGAGGGTGGTGGTTGGTGGAGAGAAAGGTCAAATTTTCAATATAGGAATTCCGGGGGGGCGGGGGGGTGGAAGGGCAGGAATGTTGTGCTATGCCATTGGGAGGGGGAGTGGGAGAATGCATGGAAAGGTCATCTCAATCATTTTTCAATAACCTTCCGTTAACTTGTCCTTTAAATTTTAAATGTACATTGTGGGCTGTAAGCCCTTTAAAAATGGAGCCAGCCATGGCAGGCGGGTTCCATGGTGATGCAAATGAGCTGACGCGTCTGAAATCGTGGCGGCTCCGTGACGTGGTCCCCGTGCGTGCGGGCCGCATTTTTTTACGTCGCCGCCTACTTCAGCGGCAGAGACTTAAAATGCAGCCCCTGGTGTCTTATTAACTTTAAGTACAAACTGCCTATCCAAAACCGCCTCCTTATTAACTTTAAACTCTTAAAGTGTCTGAATTACCTCCTCTTTCACCATGACCTGCACAGCATCAGCTTCCTTGGCAGAGACAGGTGCAAAGTATTAATTTAATATCTTGGCTATGCCCCCTGCCTCCATGTGTAAATCCCCTTTTTGATCCTTAATTGGCCCCATTCCTCCTTTTATCAACCTTTTATTATTTATATGCCTATAGAAGACTTGTGGATTCCCTTTTATGTTAGCTGCCAGTCTCTTTTCATACTCTCTCTTTGCTACTCTTATTTGCTTTTTTACTTCCCCTCTGAACCTTCTATCTTCAGCTGATTCTCGGTTGTATTATCCACCTGCTGTCTGCCTTAAGCACTTTTTTTTCCCCTTCATCTTAATCTCTATCTCTTTCGTCATCTAGGGAACTCTGGATTTGTTTGCCCCCGTATCTTACCCCTTCATGGGAATATACCTTGTCTGTGCCCGAACAATCTCTTCTTTAAAGGCAGCCCATTGTTCAATTACTGTTTTGCCAGCCAACCTGTGATTCCAATTTATCTGGGTCAGATCCCTTCTTATTCCATTCAAGTTGGCTTTCCCCCAGTTAATTATTCTTACTCTGGATTGTTCCTTGTCCTTTTCTATAGCCAACTTAAATCTCATGATACACTGAAACACAAACAAGAAATGCTGGAAATACTCAGCAGGTCTGGCAGCATCTGTGAAGAGAAGCAGAGTTAATGTTTCAGGTCAGTGACCCTTCATCAGAACTGGCAGATATTACAACTGTAAAAGGTTTTAAGCAAGTAAACCGGGGGTGGGGCAAGAGATAACAAAAGAGGTGTTGATAGGACAAGGTCACAGAGAATAACTGACCAGAAGGTCATGGAGCAAAGGCAAACAATATGTTTATGGTGTGCTGAAAGACAATGCATTGGTACAGAGAGGGTGTTAATGGGCAGAAATCTGAGCAGCCTGGCCCCAAGCACAAACGTGAAAAAACAGTGGGTACGCACAGTAGAAACAAACTAAACAAACTAAAATAAAATAAACACATAAAAAAAGAAAAAATAACTAAAAGTAAAAATAAAAAGGGGGGTGCTGCCATGCTCTGAAATTATTGAACTCAATGTTCAGTCCGGCAGGCTGTAGTGTGCCTAATCGGTAAATGAGATGCTGTTCCTCAAGCTTGCGCTGATGTTCATTGGAACACTGCAGCAAGCCCAGGATAGAGATGTGAGCATGAGAGCAGGCGGGAGTGTTGAAATGGCAACCAACCGGAAGCTCAGGGTCCTGCTTGCGGATGGAGCGGAGGTGTTCCGCAAAGCGGTCACCCAGTCTGCGTTTGGTCTCCCCAGTGTAGAGGAGACCACATTGTGAGCAGCGAATACAGTATACTAAATTGAAAGAAGTACAAGTAAATTGCTGCTTCTTCTGAAAGGGGTGTTTGGGGCCTTGGATAGTGAGGAGAGAGGGAGTAAATGGGAAGGTATTACACCTCCTGCGATTGCAGGAGAAGGTGCCATGGGAAGGGGATGAGGTGGTGGGGGTAATGGAGGAGTGGACCATGGTGTCGTGGAGGGAATGATCCCTTCGGAATGCTGACAGGGGAAGGGAGGGGAAGATGCATTTAGTAGTGGCATCACACTGGAGGTGGCGGAAAAGGCGGAGGATGATCCTTTGGATGTGGAGGCTGATGGGGTGGAAAGTGAGGACAAGGGGAATTCTGTCACGGTTCTGGGAGTGGGGGGGAAGGGGTGAGGGTAGAGGTGCAGGAAATGGGCCGGACACAGTCGAGGGCCCTGTCAACCATGGTTGAGGGAAAAGGAAGATATATCAGAAGCGCTGTCACGGAAGGTGGCATCATCAAAGCAGATGCGTCGGAGATGGAGAAACTGGGAGAATGGATTGGAGTCCTTATAGGAGGTAGGGTGTGAAGAAGTGTAGTCAAGGTAGCTGTGGGAGTCAGTGGGCTTATAATAAATATTAGTAGACAACCTATCCCCAGAGATGGTGACAGAGAAATCGAGGAAGGGAAGGGAAGTGTCGGAGATGGACCATGTAAAGGTGAGAGAAGGGTGGAAATTTGAAGCTAAGTTGATAAAGTTTTCCAGTTCAGGGCGGGAACAGGAAACGGCACCAATATAGCCATCAATGTACTGGAAAAAGAGTTTGGGGAGGGGGCCTGAGTAGGACTGGAACAAGGAAAGTTCGGCATATCCCACAAAAAGACAGGCATAACTGGGGACAATGCAGGTACCCACAGCAACACCTTTTACTTGAAGGAAGTGAGTGGAGTTGAAGGAGAAGTTGTTCAATGTAAGAACAAGTTTAGCCAGGCGGAGGAGGGTGCTGGTGGATGGGGACTGGTTGGGCCTCTGTTCAAGGAAGAAGCGGAGAGCCCTCAAACTGTCCTAGTGGGAGATGGAGGTGTAGAGAGATTGGATGTCCATAGTGAAGAGGAGGCCATTGGGGCCAGGAAACTGCAAATTGTCAAAATGATGTAGGGTGTCAGAAGAGTCATGGATGTATGTGGGAAAAGACTAGACCTGGGGATAAAAGATCGAGTCAAGATAGGAAGAAATAAGTTCAGTGGGGTAGGAACAGGATAAAACAATGGGTCTGTCGGGACAGTCCTGTTTGTAGATTTTGGGAAGGAGGTAGAAGTGGGATGTCCAGGATCGCGGAGGGATACCTGCCCATTTACCTCCTCTCTCCTCACTATCCAAGGCCCAAAACACTCCTTTCAGGTAAAGCAGCGATTTACTTGTACTTCTTTCAATTTAGTATACTGTATTCACTGTTCACAATGTGGTCTCCTCTACACTGGGGAGACCAAACGCAGACTGGGTGACTGCTTTGCAGAACACTGCAACTCAGTCCGAAAGCATGACCCTGAGCTTCCGTTTGCTGGCCATTTCAACACTCCCCCCGCTCTCATGCTCACATCTCTGTCCTGGGATTGCTGCGGGAAATGGAATAGAATATACAATGGATGGTAGGACCCTAGAAAGTACAGAAGGTCAGAGGGACCTTGGTGTACTAGTCCATAGATCACTGAAGGCAGCAGCACAGGTAGTTAAGGTGGTTAGGAAGGCATATGGGATACTTGTCTTTATTAGCCCAGGCATAGAATATAAAAGTAGGGAGGTTATGATGGAGCTGTATAGAACGCTGGTTAGGCCATAGCCGGAGTAATGTGTACAGTTCTGGTCACCACACTATAGGAAGGATGTGATTGCACTGGAGAGGGTGCAGAAGTGATTCACCAGGATGTTGCCTGGGCTGGAGTGTTTCAGCTATGAAGAGAGACTGAAAAGGCTAGGGTTGTTTTCCTTAGAGTAGAAAAGGCTGAGGGGGGACATGATTGAGGTATACAAAATTATGAGGGGCATTGATAGATTTGATAGGAAAAAACTTTTTCCCTTAGTGGAGAGATCAATAACCAGGCGGTATAGATTTAAGGTAAGGGGCAGGAGGTTTACAGGGAATTTGAGGAAATATTTTTTCACCCAGAGGGTGGTTGGAATCTGGAACACACTGCCTGAAGAGGTGGTAGAGGCAGGAACCATCACAACATTTAAGAAGTATTTAGATGAGCACTCGAAACGCCATAGCATTCAAGGCTACGGGCCAAGTGCTGGAAAATGGGATTAGAATAGTTAGGTGCTTGATGGCCGGCATAGACACAATGGGCTGAAGGGCCTGTTTCTGTGCTGTATGACTCTATGACTCTATGCAGTGTTCCAGTGAACATTAACGAAAGCTCGAGGAACAGCACCTCATATACAGATTAGGCACGCTACAGCCTGCTGGACCGAACATTGAGTTCAATAATTTCAGAGCATGACGGGCCCCCCTTTTTATATTTATTTTTAGTTTTTCTTTTTTCTTTTTTTATGTGTTTATTATATTTTAGTTTGTTTAGTTTGCTTCTACTGTGCGTACCCACTGTTTTTTTCATGTTTGTGCTTGGGGCCAGGCTGCTCAGTTTTCTGTCCATTAACACCCTCTCTGTTCTAATGCATTGTCTTTTAGCACACCATTAACATACCATTTGCCTTTGCTCCATGACCTTCTGGTCAGTTATTCTCTGTGACCTTGTCCTATCAACACCTCTTTAGTTATCTCTTGCCCCACCCCCGCTTTACTTGCCTACCATTTACCTTTTACTACCTTTTACATTTCTAATATCTGCTAGTTCTGATGAAGGGTCACTGACCTGAAACATTAACTCTGCTCCTCTCTTCACAGATGCTGCCAGACTGGCTGAGTATTTCCAGCATTTCTTGTTTGTGTTTCAGATTTCCAGCATCTGCAGCATTTTGCTTTTATCTTATGATACAATGATCACTGTCCCTTATATGTTCGCAACTTCATCTCTGAAGTAGAATAATAAATCATGCATTACATAATAAGCTCTTCCTGTCCTTATAGAACTTCCTAGCATCCAGCTAACTAAGCAATGCCAGGGGAGATCCTCCCGTTCTTATTTATTTATTGCTTCGGAACCTTCCCTCTTTTCCTACTTCAATGGAAATGTAGTTATCAAAAACTTGTATAGTTTCTAAATAACAGAAGTTTTATGGAGCAGTTTAGCATGCACCCTTACTACCAAGACCCAAAGATATCAAATTAGTTTGAATTGCATATTTTATTGTGAGTATTCAACAGCTGTGCTGCAGTAGATCCATTTTATTTTATGTTGCCAGTTGCTCTTGTCCTCTATCATGGTCTTTACAATAGTCTTATTGTGTGACTGTTGCATGCTAATAATCTGCTGTCACTTTTACAGCTTTTGATTTAAGTACAGGGTTTACTTCCTATTCCACAGCTGGTTGGGATAAGAAATCAGAATTGTCAAATGTATTCTCAAAAAATGGTTGGATTTGTGCTCGAATGTGAATGTGTAAAATTCTATCGCGATTACTTTCTTATCAGGATTATTTTCTTCTTGTTTTACGACCAACAATGGCCAGTTTCTGTAAATTGGGTTTTCAGAAACATACTGGGGGATAAAAAGTGCAGGCATTGTAAACATCAAAATAACCAAAAGTCCAGTTCAATAACTCCTTCCAAATATGGACTTTCCCCCCTCCTTTCCCTACCCTGTGTGACATGAACACAAACATGTTTAGAAGAAGAAACCTTCTTCCATTTGAAATCCTCCTTTCAGAATACCAACCCTGCCATTGGACTGCAGCTTCTAAAGTCTACTTGAACAATAGGACCTTGGTTTAACATTTCATCCAAAGGTCTGATGACGACAGCACTGACTGCTCAAGCAGCAATATTTAAAAAGAATGTACAAGAATGAAATATAGAAGCATATTAATTGTTATCTTTTTGAAAATAACCCAGCTGGCAAGCCTCCCATTAATGCTGTATTCCCTGTCGAAGAACAGTACAGCACAGGAACAGGCCATTCGGCCCACCAAGCCTGCGCCGATCTTGATGCCTGCCTAAACTAAAACCTTCTGCACTTCCGGGGACCGTATCCCTCTATTCCCATCCTATTCATGTATTTGTCAAGATGCCTCTTAAACGTCACTATCGTACCTGCTTCCACCACCTCCCCTGGCAGCAAGTTCCAGGCACTCACCACCCTCTGTGTAAAGAACTTGCCTCGCACATCCTCTCTAAACTTCGCCCCTCGCACCTTAAACCTATGTCCCCTCGTAACTAACTCTTACACCCTGGGAAAAAGCTTCTGACTATCCACTCTGTCCATGCCGCTCATAACTTTGTAAACCTCCATCATGCCGCCCCTCCACCTCCGTTGTTCCAGTGAAAACAATCCGAGTTTATCCAACCTCTCCTCATAGCTAATGCCCTCCAGACCAGGCAACATCCTGGTAAACCTCCTCTGTACCCTCTCCAAAGCCTCCACGTCCTTCTGGTAGTGTGGTGACCAGAATTGCACGCAAAATTCTAAGTGTGGCCTAACTAAAGTTCTGTACAGCTGCAGCATGACTTGCCCATTTTTATACTCTATGCCCTGACCGATGAAGGCAAGCATGCCATATGCCTTCTTGACTACCTTATCCACCTGCGTTGCTACTTTTAGTCGCCTGTGGACCTGTACGCCCAGATCTCTCTGCCTGTCAATACTCCTAAGGGTTCTGCCACTTACTGTATACTTCCCACCTGCATTAGATCTTCCAAAATGCATTACCTCACATTTGTCCGGATTAAACTCCATCTGCCATTTCTCCGCCCAAGTCTCCATCCGATCTATATCCTGCTGTATCCTCTGACAATCCTCATCACTATCTGCAACTCCTCCAACCTTTGTGTCGTCCGCAAACTTACTAATCAGACCAGCTACTTTTTCCTCCAAGTCATTTATGTATACTACAAACAGCAAAGGTCCCAGCACTGATCCCTGCGGAACACCACTAGTCACATCCCTCCATTCAGAAAAGCACCCTTCCACTGCTACCCTCTGTCTTCTATGACAGAGTCAGTTCTGTATCCATCTTGCCAGCTCACCTCTGATCCCATGTGACTTCACCTTTTGTACCAGTCTGCCATGAGGGACCTTGTCAAAGGCTTTACTGAAGTCCATATAGATAACATCCACTGCCCCTCCTTCATCAATCATCTTCGTCACTTCCTCAAAAAACTCAATCAAATTAGTGAGACACGACCTCCCCTTCACAAAACCATGCTGCCTCTTGCTAATAATTTCGTTTGTTTCCAAATGGGAGTAAATCCTGTCCCGAAGAATCCTCTCTAATAATTTCCCTACCACTGATGTAAGGCTCACTGGTCTATAATTTCCTGGATTATCCTTGCTACCCTTCTTAAACAAAGGAACAACATTGCCTATTCTCCAGTCCTCTGGGACCTCACCTGTAGCCAGTGAGGATGCAAAGATTTCTGTCAAGGCCCCAGCAATTTCTTCCCTTGCCTCCCTCAGTATTCTGGGGTAGATCCCATCAGGCCCTGGGGACTTATCTACCTTAATGCTTTGCAAGACACCCAACACCTCCTCCTTTTTGATAATGAGATGACTGAGACTATCTACACTCCCTTCCCTAGACTCATCATCCACCAAGTCCTTCTCTTTGGTGAATGCTGTTGCGAAGTATTCATTTAGTACCTCGCCTATTTCCTCTGGCTCCACACATAGATTTCCTTCTCTGTGCTTGAGTGGGCCAACCCTTTCCCTAGTTACCCTCTTGCTCTTTATATACGTATAAAAAGCCTTGGGATTATCCTTAATCCTGTTTGCCAATGACTTTCCATGACCCATTTTAGCCCTCCTGACGTCTTGCTTAAGTTCCTTCCTACTGTCTTTATATTCCTCAAGGGATTCATCTGTTCCTAGCCTTCCAGCCCTTACGAATGCTTCCTTTTTCTTTTTGACTAGGCTCACAATATCCCGCGTTATCCAAGGTTCCCGAAACTTGCCAAACTTATCCTTCTTCCTCACAGGAACATGCTGGTCCTGGATTCTAATCAGCTGACGTTTGAAAGACTCCCACATGCCAGATGTTGATTTACCCACAAACAGCCGCCCCCAATCTAAATTCTTCAGTTCCTGCCTAATATTGTTATAATTAGCATTCCCCCAATTTAGCATCTTCACCCGAGGACTACTCTTATCCTTATCCATAAGTACCTTAAAACTTATGGAATTATGGTCACTGTTCCTGAAATGCTCACCTACTGAAACTTCGACCACCTGTCCTAGAGATTCTTCACTTTAAACATGTAAACAAATCTTTTTAAAGAAAAGGTAGATGCAGTATCAAAATGAATTCCCCAACATATATTGAGCACCACCCAGAGAAAGTGTGTGAAGATAAATTGTTATTGCCGATTGTTTGTTTGCACTGCCTCATGGCTCGTTAGAGATATTCTTTAAGTCTGGTTTTGGGCCATGATCTGAAATAGAAGAAATGGGGAAAATGTTTTCTTAAATTTCTTCTTTGAGCTCTTCCCTAGCAACAGGTAGCTGTAATTCTTTGTGCATGGTGTATTCCTAATATTAAGTTGCTGAATGGGGTATTTATTCTCTCAACTAAATGACTGAGAAGTGTTAAAGCTGCCTGTCAACTCCATGAGATGTATCTAATATGAGATAAAGGTCAAAGTCCATAGCTAAACACTAAATGTTCTATTCATATCATAAGAGCATGTATCAATGGTAGTTTAGCAATCAGAACTTCCTCCATAACCTACCAGTCAAACATAGGAAAATATTTTGTGAATATTATTAATATTGTATTTAATATTGTTGCACAAGGCATCTGCACTAATAACATTAGTTCTTTTTTAATGAGGTGCTAGTTGTTTAGTTGTTAAAGTGGACATTAAAAGAGAAGACTAAGCTTGTTATACTGGATGAATAAAAGCAAAATACTGCAGATGCTGGAAATCTGAAATAAAAACAGAAAGTGCTGGAAATACTCAGCAAGTCTGGCAGCATCTGTGGAGATCAAACCTCAGTTAACAGTTCAGGTCTGTGACCTTTCATCAGTATTCTGGAAGGATTGGATCAAGTGGGCCTAACAAGGGAGGTCCGAAGTTGGAAGTATTAAAGGAGTTGGATTAGGAGAGGGACGCATATGGTTGAATTTGCACAATTAGTGAAGCATCCTGAAGCATTAATAACTTCTGGTAATTAAAGCTTCCTCGCAGTGTCGCTGAGATTGTCTTGAGGCTGCTGGAGAATTTGAACCCAGCAATGATGCTTATTTACTTTGTAGATATTTCCAACGCTATCTCTTGCTCTCAGCTAAAGCAGCCAGGGAACAAGGATTCACCAAGGGGGAGCAAAAAAAAAACACGGTGCATTTAAAATTAAACCCTGTTACAGCAAGACCAGGCAAAGGCTGAAAGGGAACCCTGGACCTCTTTCTCACCTGGTCATAACAGAAATTTGGGTGCTAGCATCTAGAATTTACCCACAGACAAACGAGAGAAATTGGAAGTGGGAAGTCAAATTGTTCCCAATCAAAAAGAGCAAGATTTCAATACAGGTTTTCTTGTGGTTGTGTGTGCTTGAATACTAACATGTCTGCAACTGAAGCTAGTGGCTCCCCAAGCCAGTGTGAAGTAACTTGGGATAAGTTTAAAAACTTTGTCTATGGAGGAGCTGAGAAAAATGGCTGAGCAGTGTGGGATCACTGTAGGTGGCAAGGCTGTGAAGTCTGAACTCCGAAGACTAGTGGCCAACCATTTTTCCCTTGAATCTGAAGAATTAGAAGCAGGGTTAGAAGCAGACTCCGACAGGGTATTATTAACAAAGATACAATTGGAACAGAGGAAACTTAAATTAGAGGAGAAAGACAGAGAGAGAGGAAAAAGAGAGACAGAGGCAGGAGAGAGAAAGAAAGAGCCTTCCAGAAAGAACATGAAGAAAATGAAAGGCAGGAGAGGGAGTGAGAAAGAATATTCCAGAAGGAATGTGAAGAAAGAGAGCTGAAGCGGCTTGAGTTAACTAGGAGGCAACAGAGCAACCCCAGTGAAACCAGGGCCAATATGGAGGAGCATAATTCAGGGCTGGGTACAGAATTGTTAAAACTAGCTCAACTAATTCCAAAATTAAATAAGGAGAATGTAGAAGAATTTTTGTGTCCTTTGAGAAACTGGCAAGGCAGCTAAAATGGCCAGCTGAGACCAAGTCTCTTTTACTAAAAACCCATGAGGTTTATTTCCTGTTGCCAGATGAGAGTTCATCAAGTTATGAACTGAATAAAAATGCTATCCTCGGGACATATGAATTAATACCCGAAGCCTATCGCCAAAAGTTTAGAACCCTCAAGAAGCAAGCTAATCAAACTTATCTGGAGTTTGCAAGAAGTAAGCAGCTGCCTTCGACCAGTTGCTGAGGGCTCTGAAAGTACAGCTCAGCTATGAGAATCTCAGAGAAGTAGTTCTGTTAGTGGAATTTAAACACTCTCTCCCACTCTCCATAAAGACACATGTAGAGGAGCAGCGGGTCCAGAGAGCCCGGCAAGCGGCCATTCTGGCCAATGAGTTTGCTTTAATTTATAAGCAGATTTCCAGGGGTGAACCTTTCCTCGTCACCCCCACAAATCTGAAAAGGAGAAAGGTTGGGAAGGTGATAGGAGCTTAAGCAGTCCTGGGAGAGAAAGGAAAGCAGGAGACACAGGGGGCCCTCCTCTACCCAGAGACCTGTGTGCTTGCATTGTAATAACTCAGGGCATTTAAAAGCTGACTGCTGGAAAATAAAGGGAAAATCTGTAGGATTAATCAGGGCACACCCGCTCAATAAAGAAGAGAACCTGATGGAAAGCACAGCAGAGCAAGCTGTGGCTTTAACTGCAGTAAGAGTGAGACCCAGGAAGCTTATGGCTGAAAGTGCAGGAACATTTTATAGGATCCCTGAAGGTTATCAGGGTTTTGTGTCTGAAGGGAAAGTAACCCCATACCCCTTGAGTGAGACAAGCAAGCCATAGTGATTCTCAGGGACACAAGGGCCACGAGATCCCTTATACTGAGAAAAGGCCTGATCTTTCCCCCAGAGAGTGCAGTGTATGCCTGTACCTGTACACTGGGGGCACCTGGAGTGCGACCTAGTTTCGGGACCAGTGATGATAGGGATTGTCCCTAGTTTGCCTGTGGACGGGGTTGAACTTGAAGAACCGTAACAACAATGCTTCAGAAATTGCCTCAAACCTTTCCACTTTATTTTTCTTCTGCTCTGCTGTCTGCATGTGTGTATCGCATATGCATGCTAGTGTGGGCGCGTCCTGTATCTGTAGGTGTCAACCGAATTAGAGTTTAAGTTTAATAAATTTCAACTTTTCTTCTTTAAACCTAAGAAAGCCTGTTTGTTCTGGTTTCTTTGCTTTATAACAAGGATTCACCAAGAGGGAGCTAAAAACACAGTGTTTAAAAATAAAACCCTGTTATAGTAAGACCAGGTGAAGGTGGAAAGGGAACCCTAGACCTCTTTCTCATCTGGTATATCTGAAGAGTTGTTGTTACAGTTCTTCAGGCTCACTGTAGAGTCCTTGATTGTAGGTAGACCTTGCTTTTCATTGGGGCCCAGTATTATTCTTAAACCTTGTTCGCTGAAGGAGACTTTTCTCTCTTGGGGTTCATGTGTCATCAGTGGATTCAGAGGCTTGAGAGAAAGAGAAGGGAGCAGACAGGAGAGATCTTCTCAGTCCAGGAGAAAACAGACACTTTGCCTTCAAACTCTCTGTGGCCAGTTCAAAAGAAAACCTGGAAGAGCCAGTTAGTCATATGAACAGCTGGTCCAACTAGTCCTGGCCCTTATGGATTGTATCCTCCTTAGCAGGCCCTGGAATACACTTCCTCACCTTCAATGTCTGTTAGTATGTAAATGTTTTATTTCAGCCACGACTGATATGTTTAACAAGTCATTTCCTCACTCCAACAACAGTTAAAAATCAATGTTCATGACAAAATTGATGTGCCTCATTCTTGGCAGTTGGGGGCCTAGCATGACACTGTGCAATCTTGCACTTAAAAATAAGTTATTTTGAATATCATGTGGGCAAAAAGGTAACACGCTAACATAGTTGTCATACTACATTAATTAGATTCTGACAAACTCGCGTAAAAGCAGGCAAAATCTAATTTCATTCTACCCTGCAAATCTTTTGCACTTGAATCCACTGATTCTAGCCAGCAATTAGATTGTGTGGTCTCAAAGGGACAGGACAAATACGTAGTTAAATATCTTACTGGGGAAATGTTTTGTCCAGTATGGTACTGAGCCACACAGATCAAGAAAGGCCCTGTTCTGTGACAATTAAATTGATTGCCACCAGGGCAGATAAGCCAAAGCTTGGGAAAAGTGAAAAAAAACTTGGCTGTTGCTTTCTGTCAAGTGACTTCATGTGTGACTATAGAGCAAGGACAGAGTTAGGCTGGGCTCTAACTGTGATTACAGGAAGGGTAGTATAGTGGTTATGGTACTGGGCCTAATAATTCAGTGGTCTGGATGAATGATCCTGAGATAGGAGTTCACTTCCCATCATATTAACAAGGTAATTTAAATTCAGTTAATTAAATACAGCTGGGCTTGAAAAGCTAGTATCAATAATGGTGACCATGTAATTACTGGACTGCCGTAAGAACTACTAATGCCCCTTTAGAGAGTGAAATTTGCCATCTTTACCTGGTCTGGCCTATATATTGAAGTGAATTATGACTTTAACCCCTTATAGGGACTAAACCAAATCAAGCCTATATCCCTATGAATCTCCTTTAATTAAGTTCAAACTAGACAAATTCTAATAGATACTTATTTGGGTCCAAAGAACTGAACTAGCCTTCCCTCGAAGCAAGAAAACTAACAGAGACTATTACCATCTTTCAGATAGCCTTCAGTGCTTTGTTCCTTTCCCATGGCGTTTCCTTCTTCTGTTGTTGTGACTTGACCTTCACTCGTTGCATCGGGTGTGGTTCCCGGTGAAACCAACCTTTGAGGCACTGTGAGGTCCTGCATGGGGGAGGAACGGTTATTGACACAGCTGGTTGCAGTTTGATTAGTGTTGTTTCCAATGCCATCCTCCAGGCTGTGTCCTGAAAGACAGAGTACGACCGCACCTTGTACCGTTCCTCCATTCCTGTACCCTTCAGGACACCTCTTCAGATTGTCTACAGAGCCAATTTTAAACGATTGCTTGCCATTCGGCTGGTTAGCAAATATTTTGACAGTTCTTTCATAATAACATATTGTATTTGAACAGGTTCCTTCCACTTAGGTCTCAAACCAGGTTTCTGTTCAAACTTTCTCGCCTAAACCCACCCCCCGGTCGCAGGTTGCCAAGCTTTGTTAGTTACCTGTTTTTGTCAATTCCTCTCTCTGATCAATTTCATGAATTTGATTTGTTATTTCTTGTTTTAAATCTAATTGTTGCTGTCGGATCAAGGAGTCAGAAAGGATAGTGATGTATGCACTTCAACACCATACATTAAATAATATGTGTTCTAGGGAACACTATCCCTGATGCGCACATGGCACATTATTTAGTGATAACTGTATCTCCGGAATGATGGCGGCCGACTTATTCCCTCTGATTCTCAACAGTTTGGTCGATAGCTTTTTTACTTCCTGGTTTTTACATTCCACCAGTCCCGCTGACTGATGATGACGTGGTGTGCTGTGCTCTACCCCAATCCCCCTTTGCACATAATAGTCTTTGAAAACCTTGGAAACAAAGGCTCTGCCTTGATTAGAGTGTAGGATTTTAGGTGCACCAGTAACAGTAATAATTTCAGTAATAGCATTGACAAGTGCAGTTTCTGAAACAATTTCTGTGGGGACCAGCCAGCAGAAAGAAGTGCAGCCATCAACACAAACGTGAACATGTTTATAGCTCATTGATGGGGGAAGTGGGCCAATAAAATCAACAAAAAAATTCTCTATTGATATATTAAGCTTCACAGGAGCCAATGGTGGTGGTTTAATAAGTGATGATTTGTTGAGCAAATTACATGGCTCACAATTTGCCGCATATGTTTTACAGGCTTTAAGCATGCCTGGCCACCAATATAAAGGAGTCAATTTGCAGAATGTTGGAATGTTGTTCGGCAACCACTATGTGCCTGACCTATACCCTTGTGAGCTTCTTTTACAAGCTGTTCTCATTTGTGACTCGGGGGTACTTCCTGGACACCCTTGGGCAACTTAACCAGTACAATACCAATCGGGGTCTCCAAATAGAAATACTTTGATGGATATTCTTTTGGATTCTCTTTCATTGGATCTAATAGCTAAAGCAGTTCCTCATCCTGATTAGTTGCCCGTTCTGCCCTAGTAATTACATTAACTGTGGCAGGCCCCTCTCGAGGGGTTGTCATGCAGACTGAATGTTTTGCCTGTCCATCTGCAAGACTGTTGTCCTTTGAATGTATTGAACCGGTGGTATGCTTCGGTACATGAATTACCTGACAATTACATTTCTCCTTTCGCAAATGGAGAATCTTTTCCCACAATAATTTGTATTTTATGGGTTTATCTTTATGATTGGTAAAGACTGTTTGCTCCCAGAACACAAGGTCTTGGTTGTAAGCCCAATTACAATAGTCACTATCTGTACAAATTAATGTGGGCTTAACAGGGTCTGCCTTTTCTAAAGCATACCTTAATGCTGCAGCTTCAGCATACTGTGCTGTCCATTTGCCACGGAGTATGGACAGTAATTCTTCTAGATAGAAAGAATAAGAATCCCTTCAACATAAGCCATTATGTCTGAACGGAACCTGAACTAGGAGTTAAAATGCATCAGGACCTAATCTCAACTAGGATTTAAAGGCAACTTGAAAGAAAATTCCGAACCTCAAAAGTAGAATGAGGGAGTTCTGATTTAAGATCCACAAACCATGATCAAGAGTTTGTCGTCTCTAGATTCTTAAATCTGGATCTTAATACCACTGACAATAAACACTCCTTCCATACTTACAAATCTAAAGTAAACATTAAAGTCTAACATATAAGTACAGGATTCTGTTAACAACAAGACACGTTTTTGGGTGCCAACTGAAGTGATTTCTGACTTTAACCACTTATAGGGACTAAACCAAATCAAGCTTACATCCCGATGAATCTCCTTTAATTAAGTTCAAACCAGACAAATTCTTAAAGACACTTATTTGGGTCCAAAGAACTGAACTAGCCTTCCCTCAAAGAAAGAAAACTAACAGAGAATATTACCATCTTTCGGATAGCCTATTTTTTAATAATTCGTAAGTATCTCATATTATAAGGGTCTGAGAAACTCTCTTCAATGCGTATCTCTCCACTTAAAGAGACACAGACAGGGGGTTCTTGTAGTTGTATACAGAATAATACATGAGACAATTTATTAACTTTTATATATTCTTCAAGAATTGAACATGAAATGCACTTTAAGTAGATAAATATATCACAATATCAAATATTACTAAAGAGATATAACACATAATCTTATTTCTAAAATAGAATTCCAAAGTTCAATCTTGATATTGTTACAGCAAAATATCCGGAGAATATCCATCAAAATTTAAAGTAAACTTTTACCTTAAATTCCCCAAGTAAGCCATAGGTTGAGAAGCATTGATGAGGAATACAATAATTCTAGTTTTTTGCTTCAAAAACCCTCATGTTCATACTATTTCTAAACTATCATCTGACCTTTTAGCATATAGGTGTTACCTTCCTGTGTGTGTTTTTCCTACTTTTAAGATCCATATAGAGTAATGTCATTAATATCATCTCCACTTAATGTTTTGCTGGAATTCTCCTGTTCATGAAGTTGTGAGCATTTATCTGGTCAAAATATTTATAATTGGGTATACTGGACATCTGTTTCTGTAAGTACCATTCCAGTTTATTATTTTATTATCTATAATTGCTTTTTATGGTAACTTTAACCCTTCTTTTGAATCAATCTGTCTACTTTTTAACAACACTATCAATTAATTAAGTTTACCACTACCTCTTACTGATGTCACGCAGGATGTTTCAATGTGTGTTTATCCTCCAATTCGCTGGCAACAGAAACGCTGAAATTGATTTTCCAACTTAAAAGGTGTTTCTGGTTCACATTCTATTGTAATAGGGACCTTGGAAGAATTGCGATTTTTAGCTCTATCTTCTTAAAGGGAGTTTCAGTGAGTCTTGAAAATTGACCATTTATTCAACCTTTAATTCTAAAAGATATAATATATTAACTATAACTAAATTCTACCTAATTAAGCCTATTATACCTATGTTTCATCACAATATGACTCCAGACCCCCACAATGTGGTTGACTCATAACTGCCTTCTGAAGTGGCCTAACAAGCCATTTAGTTGTATAATTTCTCCTTATTAACATCTGGGGGCTTGTGCCAAAGTTGGGAGAGCTGTCCCACAGACGGGTCAGGCAACAGCCTGACATAGTCATGCTCACGGAATCATACCTTACAGACACTGTCCCAGACACCACCATCACCATTCCCGAGTATGTCCTTTCACACCGGCAGGACAGACCCAGCAGAGGTGGCAGCATAGTGGTATACAGTCGGGAGGGAGTTGACTGGAAGTCCTCAACATTGACTCCAGACCCCATGAAGTCTCATGGCATCAGGTCAGACATGGGGAAGGAAACCTCCTGCTGATTACCACCTACTGCCCTGCAGACGTTCAGCCGATGAATCAGTACTCCTCCATGTTGAACAGCTCTTGGAGGAAGCACTGAGGGTGATAAGAGTGCAGAATGTACTTTGAGTTGGGGACTACAACGTCCTACTGACCGAGCTGGACGAGTCCTAAAGGACATAGCTGTGAGACTGGTTCTGTGGCAGTTGGTGAGGGAACCAATAAGAGGGAAAAATATACTTGACTTCGTTCTCACCAATCTGCCTGCTGCAGATGCATCTGTCCATGACAGTGTTGGTAGGAGTGACCACCGCATGGTCCTTGTGGAGGCAAAGTCCCGTTTTCACATTGAGGATACCCTCCATCGTGTTGTTTGTCACCACCACCTTGCTAAACGGGATAGATTTTGAACAAATCTAGCAGCTCAAACCTGGGCATCCATGAGGCGCTGTGGGCCATCAGCAACAGCATAATTGTACTCGACCACAATCTGTAATCTCATGGCCTGGCATACCCCCCACTCTACCATTATCATCAAGCCAGGGGACCAACCCTGGTTCAATGAAGAGTACAGGAGGGCATGCCAGGAGCAACACCAAGCATACCTCAAAATGAGGTGTCAACCTGGTGAAGCTACAACCCAGGACTACTTGCGTGCCAAACAGTGTAAGCAGCATGCGATAGACAGAGCTAAGCAATCTCATAAACAATGGCTCAGATCTAAGTTCTGCAGTCCTGCCACATCCAGTCATGAATGGTGATGGACAATTAAACAACTAACTGGAGGAGGTGCCTCCACAAATATCCCCATCCTCAATGATGCCCAGCACATTAGTGCAAAGATGAGGCTGAAGCATTTGCAACAAACTTCAGCCAGAAGTAATGATCCATCTCAGCCTCCTCCTCAAGTCCCCAGCATCATAGCCAATTTGATTCACTCCACGTTGATATCAAGAAACGACTGAAGGCACTGGATACTGTAAAGACTATGGGCTCTGACAACATTCCGGCAATAGCACTGAAGACCTGTGCTCCCAAACCTGCCGCACCCCTAGCCAAGCTGTTCCAGTATAGCTACAACACTGGCATCTACCCGGCAATGTGGAAAATTGCCCAGATATGTCCTGTACACAAAAAAGCAAGATGTCCAAAGAGACTTGGGGTTCAGGTGCATAGCTCTTTAAAATGTCACGAGCAAGTGCAGTAAATAATCAAAAAGGCTAATGGATGCTAGCCTTTATATCCAGAGGATTGGAGTATAAAGACACAGAGGTTATGCTGCAGCTGTACAAAACCCTGGTTAGACCCCACTTGGGGTACTGTGAGCAGTTCTGGGCACCACACCTTAGGAAGGATGTATTGGCCTTGGAGGGGGTGCAACGTAGGTTTACAAGAATGATACCTGGACTACAGGGGTTAAGTTATGAGGAGAGATTAGACAAATTAGGCCTGTTTTCACTGGAATTTAGAAGGGTAAGGAGTGATCTGATCGAAGTATTCAAGATATTAACAGGAAAAGACAGGCTAGATGAAGATAAACTATTTCCACTGGTTGGAGATTCTAAAACTAGGGGGCATAGTCTAAAAATTAGGACCAGACCGTTCAGAAGAGATGTTAGGATGCACTTCTTCATGCAAAGGGTGGTAGAGGTTTGGAACTCTCTCCCACAAACAGCAGTTGAAGCTACAGCAGTTGTTAATTTTATATCTGAGATAGATAAATTTTTGTTAAGCAAAGATATTAAGGGATATGGGCCAAAGGCAGGTATATGGAGTTAGGCCGTGGATCAGCCATGATCTCATTGAATGGCGGGACAGGCTCGAGGGGCTGAATGGCCTACTCCTGTTCCTATCTTCCTAAGTCCAACCTAGTCAATTACTGCCCCATCAGTCTACTCTCAATCATCAGTAAAGTGATGGAAGGTGTCATCGAGAGTACTATCAAGTGGCACTTGCTTAGCAATAACCTGCTCACTGACGCTCAATTTGGGTTCCGCCAGGGCCACTCAGCTCCTGACCTCATTACAGCCTTGGTTCAAACATGGATAAAAGAGCTGAATTCAAGACGTGAGGTGAGAGTGACTACCCTTGACATCAAGGCAGCATTTGACCGAGTATGGCATCAAGGAACCCAAGCAAAACAGGAGTCAATGGGAATCAGTTGGTTGGAGTCCCACCTAGCACAAAGGAAGATGGTTGTGGTTGTTGGAAGTCAATCATCTCAGCTCATCCCTGCAGGAGTTCCTCAGGGTAGTGTCCTATGCCCAACCATCTTCAGCTGCTTCATGCTGTATTTCTGGAAGGACTGCTTCAGTATCTAAGGAGTTGCGAATGGTGCTGAACATTGTGTATTGATGTAATTGAAGACCTGGACCATATCCAGGCTTGGGTTGAAAACTGGCAAGTAACATTCGTGCCACACAAGTGCCAGGTAATGACCATCTCCAGCATCCATGGGCCATCAGCAGCAGCAGAATTGTACTTAACCACAATCTGTAACCTCATGACCTCCATATCCTCCACTCTACCATTACCATCAAACCAAGGGATCAACCCTGGTTCAATGATGGGATCCAGGGTAATTTGGCAAATTGGATTCAAAATTGGCTTAGTGGATGGAGGCAGAGGGTGATGGTCGAGGGTTGTTTTTGTGAATGGATGCCTGTGACCAGCGGGGTACCGCAGGGATCGGTGCTGGGACCCTTACTGTTTGTAGTGTACATTAATGATTTAGATGTGAATATAGGAGGTATGATCAGTAAGTTCGCAGACGACACGAAAAATGGTGGTGTCGTAAATAGTGAGGAGGAAAGCCTGAGACTACAGGAGGATATAGGTGGGCTGGTAAGATGGGCGGAGCAGTGGCAAATGGAGTTTAATCCTGAGAAGTGTGAGGTGATGCACTTTGGGAGGTCTAACAAGGCAAGGGAATATACAATGGATGGTAGGACCCTCGGGAGTACAGAGGTTCAGAGGGACCTTGGGGTGCTTGTCCATAGATCACTGAAGGCAGCAGCACAGGTAGATAAGGTGGTTAGGAAGGCATACGGGATACTTGCCTTTATTATCCGAGGCATAGAATATAAGAGCTGTATGAAATGCTACTTAGGCCGCAGCTGGAGTACTGTGTACAGTTCTGGTCACCACTCTATAGAAAAGATGTGATTGTAATGGAGAGGGTGCAGAGGAGATTCACCAGGATGTTGCCTGGGCTGGAGCATTTCAGTTATGAAGACAGACTGGATAGGCTGGGGTTGTTTTCCTTGGACCGGAGAAAGCTGAGGGGGGACCTGATTGAGGTATACAAAATTATGAGGGGCATTGATAGGAAAGATAGGAAGAAACTTTTTCTCTTAGCGGAGAGGTCAATAACTAGGGGGCATAGATTTAAGGTAAGGGGCAGAAGGTTTAGAGGGGAATTGAGGAGAAATTTTTTCACCCAGAGGGTGGTTGGAATCTGGAACACACTGCCTGAAGAGGTGGTAGAGGCAGGAACGCTCATGACTTTCAAGAAGTATTTAAATGAACACTGGAAACGCCATAACATACAAGGCTACGGGCCAAGTGTGGAGAAATGGGATTACTTAGGACAGGTGGTTGATGGTTGGTGCAGGCATGCTGGGCCAAAGAGCCTGTTTCTGTGCTGCAAAACTCTATGACTCTATGAAGAGTGTAGGAGAGTGTGCCAGGAGCAGCACTTGAGCTGTCAACAAGGTGAAGTTACAACACAGGATTACCTGCATGCCAAACACAGAAGCAATATGCAATGGACAGAGCTAAGCGACCCCACAACCAATGGATCAGATCAAAGCTCTACAATCCTTCCACATCCAGTCATGAATGGTGGTGGATGATTAAACAACTAACCAGAGGAGGAGGTTCCACAAATATCACCATCTTCAATGATGGAGGAGCCCAGCACATCAGTGCAAAAGATAAGCCTGAAGCATTTGCAACAATCTTCAGCCAGAAGTGCCGAGTGAATGATCCATCTGTCCCCAACATCACAAATGCCAGTCTTCTGCTAATTTGATTCATTCTGCGTGATCTCAAGAAACGGCTAAAGATATTGGATGCTGCAAATGTTATGGGCCCTGACAACATCCCGACTGTAGTACTGAAGCCATGCCCCTAGCCAAGCTGTTCCAGTAGACCTACAATGCTGGCATCTACCTGGCAATGTGGAAAATTGCCCAGCTATGTCTTGTCCAAAAAAAGCAGTACAATCCGGCCAATTACAGCTCCATCTGTCTACTCTCGATCATCAGCAAAGTGATGGAAGGTGCCATCGACAGTGGCAACAACCTGCTCACTGACGCTCAGTTTGGGTTCCACAAGGGCCACTTAGCTCCTGACCTCATTACAGCCCTGGTCCAAACATGGACAAAAGAGCTGAACTCCAGAGGTGAGGTCAGAGTGATTGCCCTTGATGTCAAGGCAGTATTTGACCACCTATGGCATCAAGGAGCCCTAGCAAAACTGGAGTCTATGGGAATCAGGGGGAAAACTCTTCACTGGTTCATACCTAGCACAAAGGAAGATGGTAGTGGCTGTTGGAGGCCAAACATTTCAGCCCCTGGTCATTGTTGCAGGAGTTCCTCAGGATAGTGTCCTAGGCCCAACCATCTTTAGCTGCTTCATCAATGACCTTCCCTCCATCATAAGATCAAAAGTGGGGATGTTCATTGATTGTACACTGTTCAGTACCATTTGCAACTCCTCAGATATTGATGCAGTCCGTGTCCAGATGCAGCAAAACCTGGACAACATTCAGGCTTGGGTTGATAAGTGGCAATTGACATTCATGCCACACAAGTGGCAGGCAATGGCCATCTCCAACAAGAGAGAATCTAGCCATCTCCCCTCGACATTCAATGGCATTATGATCACTGAATCCCCCACTATCAACATCCTGGGGTTACCATTGACCAAAAATTGAACTGGACCTGTCACATAAATACTGTGGCTACAAGAGCCGGACAGAGACTAGGAATTCTGTGGCGAGTAACCTACTTCCTGACTCCCCAAATCCTGTCCACAAGTCAAGAGTGTGATGGAATACTCTCCATTTGACTGGATGAGTGCAGCTCCAACAACACTCAGGAAGCTTGACACCATCCAGGACAAAGTGGCCCGCTTCAACGGAACCCATCCACCATCTTAAACATTCACTCTCTCCACCACCAATGGAGAGTGGTAGCAGTGTGTATTATATACAAGATGCACTGTAGCAACTCACCATGACTCGTTTGACAGCACCTTCCAAACCCATGACCTCTACCACCTAGAAGGACAAGGGCAGCAGACGCGTGGGAACACCACCACCTGCAAGTTCCCCTCCAAGACACACAGCATCCTGACTTGGAACTATATCGCTGTTCCTTCACTGTCGCTGGGCCGAAACCCTGTAACTCCCTCCCTACACCCCAAGGACTGCAGCAGTTCAAGAAGGCAGCTCACCACCACTTTTTCAAGGGCAATTAGAGATGGGCAACAGGTGCTGGCTTTACCAGTGATGCCCACATCCCTTGAAACAAATGGGAAAAAAATAGGGTTAACAGGTAATGAAGTGTGTGATTTCAATAGTTTTTATTCCCCCAAGTGATATCCATTCCCTTTTAGGGAGGACAAATAGCAGTTGATGATGGACTGGAGTGGTCTGATAGGAACCTGTGTTCAGATGCAGCAGAGATGGCATTCCAATGCTCAAAGTGGCTTTCTCTATTGGTTATAAAAGCACACGATGCAGCTCTAAACGTGATAAAAGACACAGGACAATTTATACAGCCTGCCAGCTGTGGCTCAGTAAATAGCAATCTTGCCTCTGACTCACTAAGGTTGTGGGTTTAAGCACAAAAAATCTAGGCTGACACTCCAGTGCAGCACTGTTGGAGATGCTGTCTTTTGAATGAGATGTTAAACTGAGGACCCGTCGACTCTCACAGATGGACATAAAAGATCGTATGGCACTATTTCAAAGAAGAGCAGGGGAGGTACCCATGGTGTTCTGGCCAATATTTATCCCCCAACCAACACGCAAAAAAAACAAATTATTTGGTCAATATCACATTGCTGTTTGTGCGAACTTGCTGTGCACATACTGGCTGCTGAATGTCCTAACATTAGATCTGTGGCGACACTTCAAAAGTACTTCATTGACTGTAAATTGCTTTGGAATCTCCCGAGGTTATGAAAGGCACTATGTAAATGCAAGTCTCTTTTTCTGTCTACCTTTCCAGGTTGCCACCGATGGCCAGCATGCTGGTACGTGCACCTTCCTAAGGTAAATAGAATGCAGCAATGCCAATAAATGCAGCAAACCTCCAAATGTTACTTCAAATGGATCTTCATTGCCAACTTCTATTAAATTCTTTGTAGGAGAACTTGGTATAGTTGCTGCTGCTGGAAAATCTAAATGGGCGATTTAGACATACTGATTATAGCAGTTTCAGAATTATGTCTGCTTTTTCCAACTCCTGCGGCATCGATATTTCATGGGCAGTATGCTTATTTCCATTTGTCTCTTGCTTTTTAAATTTAATGTTGGACACAGGAGAACATTTTTCACTCAGTTGCAATTTTGTTAGTGTTGATACTTTTACGATGCAGCAGCTCTAAATAATCCTGGTAGACTGACTCATATCATGAAGACGTGTCTTTTGAATTTCATCTGAGAGCAACAAATAACTTTTTTGGCCAGTGTAATCTACTTTAACCAGCTAGTTTCCTGTTAATTATAATTGTGCTGAATTGGGACAGCGGAGACCAGTGATAAGCAACCAGTCAGATAGCATTTGCTATCTTGACACCATGTTACTTCTTTTCTTTTGGGCCTCCTTATCTCGAGAGACAACGGATACGCACCTGGAGGTGGTCAGTGGTTTGTGAAGCAGTGCCTGGAGTGGCTATAAAGGCCAATTCTAGAATGACAGGCTCTTCCACAGGTGCTGCAGAGAAATTTGTTTGTCGGGGCTGTTGCACAGTTGGCTCTCCCCTTGCGCCTCTGTCTTTTTTCCTGCCAACTACTAAGTCTCTTTGACTCGCCACATTTTAGCCCTGTCTTTATGGCTGCCCGCCAGCTCTGGCGAACGCTGGCAATTGACTCGCACAACTTGTGATCAATGTCACAGGATTTCATGTCGCGTTTGCAGACTTCTTTAAAGCGGAGACATGGACGGCCGGTGGGTCTGATACCAGTGGCGAGCTCGCTGTACAATGTGTCTTTGGGGATCCTGCCATCTTCCATGCTGCTCACATGGCCAAGCCATCTCAAGCGCCGCTGACTCAGTAGTGTGTACAAGCTGGGGATGTTGGCCGCCGCGAGAACTTCTGTGTTGGCGATACGTTCCTGCCACCTGATGCCAAGTATTCTCCGGAGGCAGCGAAGATTGAATGAATTGAGACGTCGCTCTTGGCTGACATATGTTGTCCAGGCCTCGCTGCCATAGAGCAAGGTACTGAGGACACAGGCCTGATACACTCGGACATTTGTGTTCCGTGTCAGTGCGGCATTTTGCCACACTCTCTTGTGGGAACTTTCTCTTCCCACACATATTACTACAACTCAGTAAAACCCTCAACAAGGCAAATGTCAAAAGTTTCTCTTGGGATTGTCACTTACTGCCAGTTTAGAGCTGATATACAGCAGTGTAGTGCTGTAGACCTTCTAAAGCTGTCTTTATGAGCTGTACAAATTGATAGAAAGGGTGTTTTATATGGTTTCGCTGTTAATGAGGAAGCCACAAACACTGTCTGTTCCATTTGCCGGCCTGAAATATCAGACTGTCAGTGTGAGAGCACAAATCAGGTCCGATTACATTTCTTTAACATCTTGCTCCTGGATTTGACACTTTATGGAGCTCTCAACCATTTTACATACCAAGAAAAACTTTTCTTCAGCCTTCAAAATAACTACCTTTTTTCTATTATGTAAGATCTACAAAATTGATTTCCTATGCCTCTAAAAATGGTATCACAGAGCACATTGAGCTGTGCACAAAGCCAGGAAAACCAATAATCTGTAATATTTTCTTCGTTGAAAAATTGTAACTTCAATGTTTTAAAAAGGATCAGTTTTGCCAATCAGTGTTTTCTGTTCAATGTTACACCATTCTTTTTAGTATACATTAAAATTGATGGTGATAACTTTTTACTTTTGCTTAACTATATCCTTTTATTGACCTACAAAGACTCACAATTTTTAACAAAATGAAGGGTCCACAACATTCTTTTGATTGTGGCCCAGCTTTCCTACCCAAAGTAATCCAGTAACTAATGTTTGCGACTTTGCTTTGACTCCGAATGTGCTCGAATGGTAACATTCAGGCTGATGGAAGAATGTGTTTCTTGTAGAACTGCCAGCTCACAGTTACAGCATGTACGTGTTCAAAATTTCCTGTAACATTCCTCTGAGGCTGAAAATCTGTGTTCATTGTTAGGCTGAACAAACGTGGAGAAACACTAAACATTAAAACCATATGACATCTCATATGTGTATGTAAGTTATCAAGAATAACATTTGTTCTAATGAAGGGTCATCCCTGAAATGTTAAACCCATTTTTCTGTTCCATATCTTGATTGAGTTGCTACATATTTCCCGTTTTTATTTTGGAATAGTTACTTACATTAATGCAGCACCCTATAATGAAGTAAAAACATCCCAAGGCATGGGATGTTCCTGTGTCAAAAGCTGACCCTAATTCTTTTTAATGGTTTCATTTTTGAACTGAGCCCTGTTGAGATGACTCTTTAAGTCATTCTTTCCCACAACTACAATCCAACAGTTCATCTGTCTTTGCACTAAGCTGCACCACACCGTATGTCTCAATGATAAACTAGGACCTTAAAGAAGTATGAGATTTAAAAAAAGACTGAACAAGACAAGGTATTCATCCCATCAAGGCCATTCTTTACATCTACAATTTGATTTATCTGCACTTTTCCCATCATATTTCATCTCCTGAGGGAAACTATGAAGCATTTCCCCAAATAACAACTTAATCTTGCTGCCTTCATTATTCAACTTTAGCTGGTTACTTTCCATAGATAACATTCTCATGGCCCAAGCAGAGAAGGAGCCATCATTTTCCAAAGACTATTTGATCATCTCTGACTGTACTTGTATAACCTTTAATTCTCTGCCTTTTTAAAAATTCATCAATTAATCAATGTGGCATTAAATACTTTCTTACTTCGAGTCTGTTCGTATATCCTGCGGAAAAAGTTCTAATTTCTAGGCTTGCTGTGTTTTCTACTTTTGTCTTCTAATTCTGCAATCACTGGACAAATGATCTGCTTACATCTACATTATTTGTCAACATTTGTAAAATCTGGACGACGTTGCCACTAAATTCACTCCAATGAAAACAAATACAGATCTGAGTGTCAGTTCCTGAATTCATCCTAGCCGCTCTGCTTTGAATCATGTCCCTTGATTCAAAGCCCTTTGAAGGTATGATGTTCAAAATTTCTGTAGTATTTCAAATGTGACCTTTGCAATAACCTATACAAGGTTAAAATTACTTGTTTCATCTTGCAATCAAATACTCTTGAGAGTCATCCCAATACTTGAATTTGTTTTTTTTTAACTGTTTTACATTAATTGGAATCTTTTCTTGAATTGTCTCTAATCACATCAAAATCCCTGGTCATTTTTAACCATGTGAAAGGATCCCCTTTGTTGTATACACATGGTTTATATTTATCTTTCCAGTGTGCATAGCCTTAACTTTATCCACATTGTGACACCATCTAGGGTTCTTTTCTGGAATAATACTCTCAACTGGCTCTTAAGGTAAGAAAACTTGCATTTACATTTCATGGCCCCTGAATGTCCCAGAACGCCTTACAGCTGCACTCGAAGTGTAGTCACTGTTGTAATGTAGGAAACATAACAGGACAATTTGTACACAGCAAGGTCACCAAAACAGCAATATAGTGATGACCACATAATCTGCTTTTAAGTGTTAGTTGAGGGATAAGTATTGATCAGGATGCTGGGGCAAACTCCCCTGCTCTTCTTCAAATAAAGCCATGGCATCTTTGACATCCATCTTCGAGGGCAGACGGGGCATCAATTTAACATCTTATCTGAAAGATGGCACCTCTGAAATTGAAATTGTGCAACTTAAGGGTGTGTGGGTTAAACAGTAGCATGAAGCCAATGCAGATTTTACTTGGTCACACAATTTTTACCTTGTACTGCCTCGAAGACAAAGATGATAATTCTCTTAGCAACATACCTGGACCACCGCCCATCACAAAATATGAGATGCCATTGAACGATTTTTAAGCAATAAGTATTCTCTCTCTTGATAGCTTCAGTAAAACCAATAAACCAAAAGCATACTGCATGGGAAATTCAAAACTGGGATACAGAGAAACAAAAGCCATCTTCCATAGCTGAACAACTTTTATCAATTTAAAGCAATGTTTTCCTGAACTCAACACAGATGTGAGATGCCGAACCATTTGTATACGTTCCCAAGCACTTTACTTAAAATGGATTGGGCAAAGCAAGTAAACTATATGATGTGGTTTCTACTTCATTTGCAATCAAATTGTGTTTTCACAAGTATAATGGCCAGGATTTCATGAGGAAGCGGTGGCCCTGCCTACCAGCTGGCAAGCCAGGGGTGAACCTGGCTCCACCAGCCAAGGAAGCCACGACCGTATTTAACGGTCTTCAGGCAATTAACGGCCTGCAGTTGTGGCCTCCGCTCCTCTGAGGCAGGATGTCCCTGCCTCCAAGAGCTGCCAGCCAATCCAAGGGCCGCAAGCTCTTCAAACCCAGCAGCACCATCGGGAGTGGTGGCCACTGCTGGGACTGCAGTTGTCCCCAGACCCAGCTAATGTTGGAGGCCAGAGAAGGTGGTGGCTGGAATTTAATGATGAGGTGGTGGCCCCACCCACCAGCTGGAAAACCAGGGGCGAGCCCGCCTCCGCTGGGTCTGGAGGCCAACCTGCTATTTTTGCATGGATAAGGCCCTTAATTGGCCGCAGTTGGGGCTTCTGCCCCTCTGAGGCAGTAAGTTCTGCCTTCAAGAGCTGCCAGCCAATTAGAGGGCCGCTCTTCAGTCCCAGCAAGAAGAGGACCATGATTGTTGGCCTCCAAAAAGGTAAGTGGGGATCAGGCCTCACCAGAGATAATTGGCTAGGTCCCAGCAAGTTGGGGGGTGGGGGCAGGGTTTCAGAGTGTAGGGCAGGGGGATTGTTTTAGCGAGGGTGGCCCATTCTGTTGGGGGGACCCTCTGTGGGACACAGGGTGCTCGATCAGGTACAGCCCTATCCTCAGCCCTCAAGGAGGCCACCATGTATTACTGGGCAGCCTTCCCAGGTGCCGAAGTGCTTGTCCACCACTGGTAAAATATGAGCAGCAGCAGGAAGAGGCCCTTAAGTGGCAATTAATTAGCACATAGGAGCCTCAATTGGCCTAAGGGTGGATGGACCGCCTGCCAACTCCCCCTCCACTGATAAAATAGCAGCAGGGGTGGGTAGACAACAGACACGGCACGCCCCACCTCCCATCCGATTTTATGCCTCCTTGCCTCCTAGCCCACTCCTGGTTGGGTTGTGTGTGTGTTATATTCTGGGTTGGGGCTCACCGGGGTCAATCAGCCAAGCCCCAGCAAAGGCTGGGAGTTTGTTGATCCTGTGGGTGGGTCGTGTTCCACCGGGTCAGTCTGTGCCACTGGAGGGGCTCTACATGGGGCATAGGGTGCCTGATCAGGGGGGCACGCCCCCAGCCAACAAGGAGGCCACCAAGTTTAACAGGGCAGCCTCACCAGGTGGCAAAGTGCCCATTCACCACTGGTAAAATACCAGCAGCAGTGGAAAGATTAGCCGAAGGGCAGGCGGGCCGTCTACCATTTCTCCCAACGCTGGTAAAATACCAGCAGGGGCGGGTAGGCACCGCCCACCACCCCAACCCATTTTACACCCCCCCCCCTCCCCCCCCCCCCCCCCAACCTCCCACCTCCCAGCCCACTCCTTGGGCGGTGGCATAGAATTCCGGCCAATGCCTTTGGAATGACATCTTGCCTATCAGACTGTGACAAGCACCCGCTCCAGCATGACAAAAATAAATTAAAAGTGATTAATCCCATCTCATAAATGGGTGTTAAAATATGGAAACTTATGATGTGACAAATGCCCCCACCCATTGAACAATATTTGGAGTTTGTGTAGGATGCAGACTGGCAAGAAGGGTGTTTAAATGTTCGAATCTGGATGTAATGAGGGTGTGACCATGGAGCTGAGTGATGAAGATAAATTGGAACCACTTTGAAGAGGAAAGGAAGTATCCAGCAATGAATGATTGGGTTGAGGGTAGGCTTTTTGAGGAGGGGGAGTGATTACATTCTTGAAGGGGAGAGGAATGGTTCCTGTGCAAAGGTAACCATAAAAAATGTTCATGAATGCTGCAGCTGGGGGAAGTACTTGAACAGCAAGGAGTTTGTTGAGGGGATCCTGAGAGCTAAAGCTGGGTCTTGTAGTGATGATGCTGATGAGGGCTTAGAGGTAATGCCGAAAAGGTTAGTGATATGTGGTGAGGGCTGGGGTAAAAGCATTGAAAAATGCTGTTGATTTGTTGAGATGAGGAATATGGGGTTGTCCCTGAGGATGAATCTGGAGTATTGGGAGGATTTATCTGTGATGGTGGAAATGCCATATTTTTTGAGACTGTCAAGCTAGATTTGGTGAGGGTTGACCAAACTATTTGAGCACCACGTATGCTTGAGACTCCGACGCTCAAACTTGAGTGACAGCAACAAATCTGACCAATTGGGTATTAATGCTCTCAAGAAGCAAAAGGATAAAACAACACATTATTGTATGAGATGCTCATAACTCCAAAGTCCATTACAGAGCCAAATGGAATAACAGCTGACTTATGGCCACCCACCACAGTGAAAGTAGCTTTTACTCCATTACTTTCAGTGACTTTTTCCTTGCCAGTATCCATCTCAGGTTGAAAACCAACAAGAGCTTAGAAATAGAGGTGGACAATCATCAATTTAAGTCAATGGGGAGGTTCTGTACTGAACCACTCTGCAGTTTTCTGTTGTAAGCTCAGAATCACATCATTGCATCCTCCTTTAACAAAATAATGGCTGATATGCAAGGATCCATAAATAGTTCTAAAACTTCATAATACAAGATCCTCCAAACCTACCTGTCTGTTTACTCTCCCAATTGGAAAAATACCTTTCTTGATGGTTGAAAAATGTGTGGAGACTCCAGACTGTGTGCATTGCACACACTTCTCATCCATCAAAAATCCTCAAATCAGCTGCAGGAATATCTTGCAACTTCTTTTGCCCATCTCTTAGCTGGGTCCTAACAGTCAGAACAGATGACTGTTTTTCTTGTGCGTTCTTGTCACCTCTGACCACAAAGGCAAACGCGTTGTTTCCAGCAGAGTGAAGACAACGATAGCATCACACGTTGCAGCAGATGACATCTTGCGCTTGCCATATGTTTAAAGATGGTCCCCAGATTGTCAACAGGATTTGTTACCCACAGAGGCACCTTCTCTTCCTGAAATGCGACAACAGTTCTGGCAGTGTGCACCAGTGTTCGTGCAATGTAGCGCCTCCCTGGTTTCAGCAAGGCCACCTGCTGTGTATTTCTTGGCGATGAGTTTAATCGGCCAGCTTTGCTCTTTAGAAGGATCATTGCAGTCGTATTCAGTGAGACTCTATAACAGCTTTACAGTTGACTCACTTCTGAAACAGATGGCAGTTTTTTCAGACTGGAATTAAATGCAGTCTGACACAGCCTTCCAAATAGCTCTTGGAGTTTTGCAGCAACACCACTTGGCATAAACATCATCATCTCGATGCACTAAGCATGTTTGGCAACTAAAGTTTCTCCAATATTCAGGTATTTAATGTATCCAAAACCTGTTAGTACATTTGTCCTATGTAATTTATAATTCCACCCCCATCCCACCATCAGGAGTAAACTGGTCCAGAAAGATATGAAACTTGGCCTGATGTAGCAGAAGAAATTTCAGCCAATGAACCCTTAAGTTTGAGATCTGTGCCTAAACTCTGCATTTGGCCTCCAATCGTTCTACCAGCTCATTGAGGCAGTCTGTTCACTAGATATGTGAATACTACCCATCTGTTATTGCAAAGGCAAATTGCACTTTTCCTATGTTGAGCTCTTTGCTGAACAGATTACATCATGAACTCAGTAACAATTATTTCATTGGCCAGGAAGAGTTTGAATCCAGATTGTAGTGACTTACTAAAACTTTCCGATCTCCGTCAGGATCCTGAATGAAATGAGTTTGCATTTCCTCACATCATTCTCAATGGCCCCCAATAAACAGAAAAAGAAAAGTTGTCCATAATTCCACACTAATTGGCAGTTGGAGGAATCATAAAATGAAAATAGTTACACTGATACAGGAGGGACTGCTTGTCTGCAATTGCAGTCAGAACACATTAATGGAGAATTGTCGAGGACTTTTTGCTCTGTGCAACCTGAATTGTACTTGATGTGTAAATGGTTGATGCTACTACTGGGAGTATTGAGTAGAGAATATTTATTCCCCAACACTGGATTTCTTCAGCTTCATGCACATAATTCCCCGAAACAATTTTGAAAGAAGCAATTCCCCTTGGTTTTGGCATATCATAATTGAGCTCCAGAATTTAGAGTGGTGTGTATGTCATATGCAACTCTTATATAATGCAGGTAAGTATATGTAGACCACTTCTGTGGCTTCAAACTTAATTGCATTTTTTTAAAATGGAATTTTGGAGTACTTAGTGGCACAATGTATTAGCAAACTTTCCCTTCATATCAGGGGTCTGCGTTTGAATAGGGCACACACAGACAGTTGGGATGCAACTCCTCTCTGTTAACGAAATGGTTTTAATGAACTGAGCTTGTCACAACTTACCCAGTTTCCAGTAATTTGAGCTCAGAGTGCAAATTCAACACTAATTGGCTCTGAATTTGCAATAGCCCATATTTGTACAGATTTTTGAAAAAAAAAAAATGGTCAGGAATATACTGCCAGAAGCAGATACAACTTCCAAAAGAGAATTGGATATATACTTGAGAAGGAGAAATTTACAGGGCTATGGAGAAAGAACAGGGAAGTTGGAATAATAGCGATTTTAAAGATCCTTTTAAGTGGCTGAATGGCCACTTTCTGTGCTGTGAGATTCTATGGTTCACTAGAGGTTGACAATACTTTTCTCCAGAAGGAGTTTTATTCTCAAACCTTGCTGGACACTGTTTGGTGTTGGCAATAGCTTCCTGGGAATAAAGGCATGTACAGAACTGGAAAAGATCGAGCTGCATGGTGAGTCCTGGGGCTGAATTTTACCGGCCCCTTGACACAGCGGGGAGAGGCCTGCATTTTTCGGTGGTGGCGGGACATCGGGGCGCCCCCCGCCGCATGGTGGTAATGCTTACTCACCTATGCTGATTTTGCAGCCCGCTGCCTCTCCACAGACACTGCCGGATTTTTTGTTGAACAGGCGGTTGTCACGTGCCATCCCATTCACGATCTGAAAAGCTGGCGGGTCCTCGCCCTGCATTACGGAAGGGAGGAGGGAGGGGGGGATACACAGGGGTCTAACTCTGCATTCTTAAAGGGAGGAGGGAGGGGGGAATATGCAGGGGTCTAACACTGTATTCTGGAAGGGAGGAGGGAGGGGGGGATATGCAGGGGTCTAACTCTGCATTCTGCAAGGGAGGGGGTCTGAGATTACTGGAGGGAAAGCTGTGCTGGCATGAAGGGAGGTACCATGTACTATCCCTCCATTAACACTGTCGCTCTGTGTTTGTGAGAGGGCATGGCACATCAGGCACCCTGTGTGTGGGGAGGGTGCCAGAAAGGGCAGGAGCATTAAGGTGGGGGCAATCAATTCAGCTGGTAGGATCTTGATGTGGTCACCCAGAGGGTTGTTAATCTATGGAATTCCTTGCCCAGTGAAGTAGTTGACGCGACTTCAGTAAACGTTTTTAAAGCTAAGGTAGATATCTTTTTGAACAATAAAGGAATTAAGGGATACGGTGAGAGAGCGGGTAAGTGGATCTGAGTCCACGAAAAGATCAGCCATGATCTTATTGAATGGCGGAGCAGGCTCGAGGGGCCGGACGGCCTACTCCTGCTCCTAGTTCTTATGTTCTTATGTTATGTTGTGCCACTCTGAATGCTGGCCAGGATGGGCAATGCCATGGCATAGCACATAGTTGATCCAGGAAAGCAGCTGTTGTACCTGTCAACACCAATCCCTGCCCTGTTAAGAACCTTCGAATACATGCAGGGTTCAACTTTATTTATCACATGGAAATAGGTATGGCTCATCCTACATTGTGTGATCCTCCGCACGTGAGGATCTGTATGCACCAGAGGTAATACCAACAGGCAGGTGTGATCCACGTAGAGACCCCCGGTCATGAGCAGCAGCCCCAAGGGGAGTCCGCCATTATGGTCGCCGTGCATCTACAGGCCACACTTTTTTTTAAAATTCATTCATGACATGTGGGCATCGCTGACTATGCCAGCATTTATTGCCAATCCCTAATTGCCCTTGAGAAGGCGGTGGTGAGCTGCCTTCTTGAACCGCTGCAGTCCATGTGAGGTAGGTACACCCACAGTGCTGTTAGGAAGGGAGTTCCAGGATTTTGACCCAGCGACAGTGAAAGAACGGCGATATAGTTCCAGGTCAGGATAGTGTGTGACTTGGAAGGAAACTTGCAGGTGGTGGTGTTCCCATGCATCTGCTGCTCTTGTCCTTCGAGGTGGCAGAGGTCGTGAGTTTGGAAGGTGCTGTCTAAGGAGCCTTGGTGTGTTGCTGCAGTGCATCTTGTAGATGGTACACACTGCTGCCACTGTACGTCGGTGGTGGAGGGAGTGAATGGCACACCATCCACAAACAATCAATTGGGCTGCTTTGTCCTGGATGGTGTCGAGCTTCTTGAGTGTTGTTGGAGCTGCACCCATCCAGGCAAGTGACTATTCCATCACACTCCTGACTTGTGCCTTGTAGATGGTTGACCAGCTTTGGGGAGTCAGGAGGTGAGTTACGCGCCACAGGATTCTTAGCCTCTGACCTGTTCTTGTAGCCACAGTATTTATAAGGCTATTCCAGTTCAGTTTCTGGTCAATGGTAGCCCCGAGGATGTTGATAGTGAGGGATTCAGCGATGGTAATGTCATTGAATGTCAAGGGAAGATGGTTAGATTCTCTCTTGTTGGAGATGGTCATTGCCTGGCACTTGTGTGGCGCGAATGTTACTTGCCACTTATCAGCCCCAGTCTGGATATTGTCCAGGTCTGGCTGGATTTCTACACGGACTGCTTCAGTATTTGAGGAGTCATGAATGGTGTTGAACATTGTGCAATCATCAGCGAACATCCACACTTCTGACCTTATGATTGAAGGAAGATCATTGATGAAGCAGCTGAAGATGGTTGGGCCTAGGACACTACCCTGAGGAACTCCTGCAGATGATTGACCTCGAACAACCACAGCCATCTCCCTTTGCGCTGGGTATGACTCCAACCAGCAGAGTTTTCCCCCTGATTCCCATTGACTACAGTTTTGCTAGGGCTCCTTGATGCCATACTCAGTCAAATGCTGCCTTGATGTCAAGGGCAGTCACTCTCACCTCACCTCTTGAGTTCAGCTCTTTTATCCATGTTTGAACCAAGGCTGTAATGAGGTCAGGAGCTGAGTGGCCTTGTCGGAACCCAAACTGAGCGTCACTGAGCAGGTTATTGCTAAGCGAGTGCTGCTTGATGGCACTGTTGGTGACACCTTCCATCACTTTACTGATGATTGAGAATAGACTGATGGGGCAGTAATTGGCTGGGCTGAACTTGTCCTGCTTTTTGTGTACAGGACATACCTGGGCAATTTTTCACATTGCCAGATAAATGCTAGTGTTGTGGCAGTACTGGAGCAGCTTGGCTAGGGGCGCGGCAAGTTCTGGAGCACAGGTCTTCAGTACTATTGCCAGAATATTGTCAGGACCCATAGCCTTTGCAGCATTCAGTGCCATCAGTCATTTTTTGATATCACACGGAGTGAATCGAATTGGCTGAAGTCTGGCATCTGTAATGCTGGAGACTTCAGGAGGGGGCTGAGGTGGATCATCAACTCGGCACTTCTGGCTGAAGATTGTTGCAAATGCTTCTGCCTTATCTTTCGCACTGATGTGCTGGGCTCCCCCATCATTGAGGATGGGGATATTCTCCAGTTAGTTGTTTAATTGTCCACCACCTTTCATGGCTGGATGTGGCAGGACTGCAGAGCTTAGATCTGATCCATTGCTTATGGGATCGCTTAGCTCTGTCTATCGCATGCTGCTTATGCAGTTTGGCACGCAGATAGTCCTGTGCTGTAGCTTCACCAGGTTGACACCTCATTTTGAGGTATGCCTGGTACTGCTCCTGGCATGCTCTCCTGCACTCTTCATTGAACCAGGGTTGGTCTCCTGGCTTGATGGTAATGGTAGAGTGGGGGATATGCCGGGTCATGAGGTTACAGATTGCCGTTGAGTACAATTCTGCTGCTGCTGATGGCCCACAGTGCCTCATGGATGCCCAGTTTTGCATTGCTAGAGCTGGTTGAAATCTATCCCATTTAGCACGGCTGATGTGTGGCACACAACACGATGGACGGTATCCTCAATGTGAAGGCAGGACTTTGTCTCCACAAGGACTGTGCGGTGGTCACTCCTACCAATACAGTCATGGACAGGAGCATCTGCGGCAGGCAGATTGATGAGGACAAGGTCAAGTATGTTTTTCCCTCGTGTTGTTTCTCCCACCACCTGCTGCAGACTCAGTATGGCAGCTATGTCCTTTAGGGCTCGGTCAGTAGTGGTGCTACCGAGCCACTCTTGGTGATGGACATTGAAGTCCCCCACCCAGAGTACATTTTGTGCCCTTGCCACCCTCAGTGCTTCCTCCAAGTGGTGTTCAACATGGAGGAGTACTGACTCATCAGCTGAGGGAGGGCGGTAGGTGGTAATCAGTAGGAGGTTACCTTGCCCATTTTTGACCTGATGCCATGAGACTTCATGGGGTCCAGAGTCGATGTTGAGGACTCCCAGGTCAACTCCCTCCCTACTGTATACCACTGTCCCGCCAGACTCTGCTGGGTCTGTCCTGCCGGTGGGACAGGACATACCCGGGGATGGTGATGGCAGTGTCTGGGACATTGTCTGGAAGGTATGATTCCGTGAGTATGACTATGTCAGGCTGTTGCTTGACTAGTCTGTGGGACAGCTCTCCCAACTTTGGCACAAGCCCCCAGGTGTTAGTAAGGAGGACTTTGCAGGGTCGACAGGGCTGGGTTTGCCATTGTCGTTTCCGGTGCCTAGGTCGATGCTGGGTGGTCCATCCGGTGTCATTCCTTTTTATAGACTTTGTAGCGGTTAGGTACAACTGAGTGGCTTGCTAGGCCATTTCAGAGGGCATGTAAGAGTCTATCACATTGCTCTGGGTCTGGAGTCACATGTCGGCCTGACCAGGTAAGGACAGCAGATTTCCTTCCCCAAAGGACATTGGTGAACCAGATGGGTTTTTACAACAATCGACAATGGTTTCATGGCCAATATTAGACTAGCTTTTAATTCCATATTTATTAATTAAATTCAAATTCCACCTTCTGCTGTGGTGGGATTCAAACCCATGTCTCCAGAGCAATACCCTGGGTCTCTGGGTTACTAGTCCAGTGATAATACCACTACACCACCGCCTCCTCACATGACATGCCATCAGATGTCAGAGCATCAGTGTCAGAGATGATTGCGCATGTAGAGAGGGTGGTGACACCTCTCTGTGCCCTGCTCAAGGATGACCTGCAGCCTATGGATGACCTGCAGCCTATTAGAAAGGTCACCAATACCCTGCACCAGAGGGCCAGTGAGGATGTCCGCTTCAGTACGGACTCTCACAGCCAGGCCCAGAGGACCTTGGTTCTGGTACCATTGCCAGAGAACCATAGGTTGTAATGTTCATAGACTGCACTCATGTGGCCATCAGGCCTACTGCCAGGCTACCACCTGCAGACATCACCATTAAAGGAGCCCTCTCAATCTAGCTAAAGCTGGTATGTGAACACCACAGATGCTTGCAGCGAATGTGTGACTGCTTTTCAGACAGCTGCCATGACACCTGGGTCTTGCACCAGTCCCGGCTGCGACCACTGTTCACTGAACTGGCTCAGATGGAGGGGTGGCTTCTTGGAGATAAGGGCTATCTTTTGCAGACATGGTTCTCTACACTGGTGAGAGACTTCACCACTGCTTCAGAGGAGTGATACAATGCCAGCCACTGAGTTACATGAGCCACCATTGAGCAGAAGATCGGCATGCTGAAAGAGCATTTCCAATGCCTGTATGTATAGGGTGATGCCCTGTACTACGGGCTGAAAAGGCCAGCTCCTTTCTTTGCTGCTCTGCACAACTATGCACCCAATAGGCCTGGTATGATGAGGAGAGACATCAACAGGGATTCCTCCTCGGATTATGAGGACGCTGAGGACCTACAACATGAAAGACGCATGGGAGGGCAGATGGCACCCAGGCTAGCAGTGAGGTAGGGATGTACAGCAGTGGCTTATCAGACAAAGGCTGTCTGCTCCATAGGAACTGACATGAGCTCTGCAAGCCACACATCACCCTAGCTCACCTGCTGTGCACCAGTCTACATCTGCAGCATCCCTGTGTAACCCATTACAGGCAGCAGCTGATTGAGCCAATGTCCATGTCACTGCATCCGTGGAGACGCTCATGAGTAATGGTGGCATGGCAATGATGTTAGTGCATACATTGGCTCTTCTGAAGGGCCAACGGTGCAAAAGGATGTGACATTGGCACTACATGCTGGCACACATCATTCGCACAGACACACATGTTGGTGAGGAACATTTAGTGAAAGATGTATTTACATTGCTGTGACACCTGTGCATTCCCATTTGTGTCAGTGTGTTCCCTGTAAACCTCTGTAATACCTTTAATGGTCTATTTAAGTCTCACGTCCTGGAATGTGCAAATCGAGGATTTTTTTTTTATTTCCAAAATATACTTTATTCATAAAAATCTGCAAAAATTACATTGCCAAACAGTTTCAAACAGCACCAAAAATTACAAACATTGCAAGGGATATCAGTTTCCTTCTATACTATCATGAGTTTCTTCACAACCCTTCCATTTCACAATTGTCATGCCAAAAACCATTTTACATTTACAGCAAATGAAAATATCAACGATACAGTTCGAGGGGTTTCCCATGGATCCAGCCCCTCAGTTCAGCTTGGTGGGGGGACCTTACACTGTGGTCTTTCCCCATTGAGCCTTTGCTGCGGCTGCCCCAAGCTTTAGTGCGTCCCTCAGCACGTAGTCCTGGACCTTGGAATGTGCCAGTCTGCAACATTCGGTGGTGGACAACTCTTTGCGCTGGAAGACCAGCAGGTTTCGGGCAGACCAAAGGGCGTCTTTCACCAAATTGATAGTCCTCCAGCAGCAGTTGATGTTTGTCTCGGTGTGCGTCCCTGGGAACAGCCCGTAGAGCACAGACTCCTGTGTTACAGAGCTGCTTGGGATGAACCTCGACAAAAACCACTGCATCTCTTTCCACACCTGCTTTGCGAAGACACATTCCAGGAGGAGGTGGGCGACCGTCTCTTCCCCACCACAGCCACCGCGGGGGCATTGTGCGGAGGGGGAGAGACTTCGGGTGTGCATGAAGGATCTGACGGGGAGGGCCCTTCTCACCACCAGCCAAGCTACGTCTTGGTGCTTGTTTGAAAGTTCTGGTAATGAGGCATTCCGCCAAATGACTTTGACGGTCTGCTCGGGGAACCATCCGACAGGATCCACCGTCTCCTTTTCCCGTAGGGCCTTGAGGACATTCCGTGCAGACCACTGCCTGATGGACCTGTGGTCAAAGGTGTTTTCCCGCAGAAACTGCTCCACGAAGGATAGGTGGTACGGCACGGCCCAACTGCATGGACTGTTCCGCGGCAATGTGCCCAGGCCCATCCTTCACAACACCGGGGACAGATAGAACCTCAGCACGTAGTGACACTTGGAGTTTGCGTACTGGAGCTCTACACACAGCTTGATGCAGCCGCACACAAAGGTGGTCATCAGGATGAGGGCCACGTTGGGTACATTTTTCCCGCCCTTGTCCAGAGATTTGAACATCGTGTCCCTCCGGACCCGGTCCATTTTAGATCCCCAGATGAAGCGGAAAATGGCTCGGGTGACTGCCACGGCGCAGGACTGGGGTATGGGCCAGACCTGCGCCACGTAGAGCAACAACGTGAGCGCCTCGCACCTGATGACCAGGTTCTTACCCACAATGGAGAGAGATCGCTGCCCCCACATGCCCAACTTTTGTCGTACCTTGGCTACTCGCTCCTCTCATGTTTTGGTGCACGCCCCAGCCCTTCCAAACCATATCCCCAGCACCTTCAGGTAATCTGACCTGACGGTGAAGGGGACAAAGGATCGGTCAGCCCAGTTCCCAAAGAACATGGCCTCGCTCTTGCCGTGGTTAACTTTGGCTCCCGAGGCCAGTTCGAACTGGTCGCAGATGCTCATCAGTCTGCGCATGGACAGCGGATCTGAGCAGAAGACTGCGACGTCATCTATGTGCAGGGAGGTTTTAACCTGAGTGCCTCCGCTGCCTGGGATTGTCACCCCTCTTATGCTCGCATTCCTCCTAATAGACTCAGCAAAGGATTCAATACAGCAAACAAACAAGACCGGGGAGAGAGGACAGCCCTGTCTGAATTCTTCACCCAGGTGTAGCACAACTACAAGAAGGAATGTTACACTTGAGTGGGAGAAGAGGATCATAACTTTACAGGACACTGGGACACAGCAGGGTAAGTATGTGGCAGCAAAGTGGAAAGTGCTGGGGTAACTCAGCAGGTCAGGCAGCATCTGTGGAGATAGAAGCAGAGTTAACTTTCAGGTCTGTGAACTTGGACAAGTTAACTCTGCTTCTCTCTCCACAGATTCTGCCTGACCTGCTGGATTTCTGCAGCACTTTCTGCTTTGCTGCCAGATTGAAAGCAGCCCCACTTTTCAGTAGTCAGGTAAGTATTTCTTTGACAGCTGTCAGGAAGCAGGTGCTGGGGCAGTTTAAATAGGGCTCCAGCGCCTGCTGCACTGCTGTCAAAGGGTTCCTCACTGCGCCAAAAGTCCTGCCTCTCCCCACGTAATATTGACAGGGAGGCTCGACGCAGTGATGCTAATGAGCCCCCCTGTGTAATATTGCGGGGTCTCTCTGGCGGCCGTTAAATGCCGGCACCGCGCTGAGTTCAAAGGGCGCCACAGCGGACAGCAGCGCCCCAATAAAATTCTGCCCTGAAGTTTGAAAATGCTCAATCTCCCATACCCCTCAATCATCATCTCTGTCAAATGCCTATCCAGTCTTGAAAATATTCCATTCTCACTGGGGTTCTGACCTTTCCCACCATGTACTCAAACACACTATCTCCTACATATCAGCTGACCCACCTAGCTGTCAACCAAGTTGATAGTGATTTCTGTTATTTACAGCTTTCAGCAATTGGAAGCTAACTGCAAGTAATGTGAGATTAAAATTTTCTATACTGAGGGGAACTGCCTGATCAGTTAATTTGCTCCATTCCACCATTCATTCGATTAGATCCTGGCTGATCTGAAGGCAGCAGGTGCATGGGAACACCATCACCTGCAAGTGCCCCTCCTAGTCAAACAGCATCCTGACTTGGAAATATATCACCAGTCCTTCATCATCACTGAATAAAATTCTGGAATTCCCAACCTACCAGCACTTTATCTGTACCTACACCACATGGTTCAAGAAGGCAGCTCACCACCACCTTCTCAAGGACAATTAAGAATGGGCAATAAATGATGTCCTTGCCATCAATGGCCATATCCCAGCAACAAATTAAAAGAAAACTTTGTTTGCTTGCTTTAAGTCCATATCCCTTGAAACACATGCCTAACAACAAAAACCTATCGTGCTCAGTCCTAAAAGCTCTAATCGTCCCAGTGTCCACAGCCCTTGGGGGAGAGAGATCCAGATTTCTGTAATCTTTTGTATGAAAAACTTGTGCTATATTTCAGTTATAATTGCCTTTCATTTAAAGCAATTGTGCACGAAGGAAGAATTGTGTTGCTGACCATTCGTCCTGTGGTTTCGACTCCCTATGTTCAGCTCCTGCTCCTGTTCTGAATTTTCAAAAACAAAGACTCAGTGATGGAAGTCAAAAAAGAAAATGGTAGAAACTACAAACTGATCCCCGCAGAACTGGCAGTCAGATTGGAATGGCTCCTTTTTATGAACTAAAATAAATAGGTTAATATTTTCATTAACAAATTAATTTCATAGACATGCCAATGCATTTGTTGCAAATGTCATACTGCCTGTTATCAACCACATTCTGTGCCCTGCATAACCACTGCAGTTAAAGTAGGTCACAGATTGAAATTTAAGGCAAACCCAAAGAGGTTTGAACCAGCCACACAGATGGTGTGTCACTGGCTGTGTTAAAAACAGAAAATACACAGCCCATGCACAGTAGGTCAGTCAGCATCATTTAAAGAGGCGTTTCAGGTGTGCACCCTTCATCAGAATTGGAGGCGGTGCACTTGTGAAGCAAACTGTAAGAAATTAAAATCTGAACTGTGCAAGCTGTGAATCAGAAAGGCCATTAAGTGACTCGGACAAATCGTGACCTACCCAAGAAAATAGAGGGGAGGGGAGAACAGTAGGGAGGGATTCTTTCTTGTCTTGAGCACGTCCTGATTTACCCTCATCAGTCCTGTGAAAAGGTCCTCTCCCGTTGTTTGATGTGGGAAGAGATAAATCAATGCTGCCTTGTTAGTAGATTAGAGGATGATGACCATAAACGAATACTAAAGCCCCATTTATAATACCACCCCTGTAGAGACTGCATTAAGTTTGAATCAAGATGATCCAAACATAATGGAATCTCCTGGGGTTTATACTTACAGCTGCACTGATTTCACTTCATGCTCCAGGCAATTTTACATTATCAGTTCAATGTATGTACTGAGCATTCTTTCTCTGAAGGACAAAAGGCAAAAAGATTAGTATCATATATTTATATCAGCCTGATATACACAGTGATTCACAACTCACACTTTGTAGTCTAGGTCAGCTCCCATGTGGCGAGCTGAGAGTGTTTAAAAGTAACCATCACGATGGCAGTTTTCATTTTTTTAAAAAGACAGATCGAATAACCAAAATGCTAGTACAAATCTGAGAATCCCATATAATAACAGGAGATTGTGATTTATTTATTAGGGAATTGTAGCACCCTACAGGCATGATAACTGGGATTTCCACTCCCACAGTAAAATTATTAGAAATGCAGAATGCAATCCTCAAGATTCCCGGATTCCCATACACAAAAAATAGAACCTGATTTTTTCATTCACTTTTTAACCAGTGGCCCTAGCTGCAAACAGAGTATTCTTCCTGCATATACACCCACTGCCTATTTGTTCCAAGTTCATGACTAGCCAATGCAAGCTTGCAGATGCAGGGTTCCAAAGAAGGGTCACTGACCTGAAACGTTAACTCTGCTTCTCTTTCCACAGATGCTGCCAGACCTGCTGAGTGATTCCAGCATTTCTTGTTTTCTTGCAGATGCATTATCAACTTGAGTCAAATGTGTGTTTAACACTTAAATTTATTCATGGCCTGTTTTCCACATTATAAATAATGTTGTATCCAAACAATAAGTGACATAGAAAATTGACGTGTTTTCAGTCTTCTGGGTTTCGGAGCTTGAGCAGCAGCTGGCGTCACTGCGGTGTATCCACGAGTTTGAGACTTTCGTGGATGTGACCATGCCATAGCTTAAGGATATGCAGGCAGAGAGGGATGAGTGACCACCAGCCAGTCGAGGAGGACAAAACAGGTAGCACAGGAGTCCCCAGAGTACATCTCGCTCTCCAACTGGCATTCAGCTCCGAATACATGTGAGAATGATGGTTCCTCTGGACAGTGCAGCTAGAGCCAAGTCCATGGCACCATGGCTGGCTCAACTATACAAGGGGGCAGGAGGATGATTGGGAAAATAATAATGATAGGGGTTCTATTGTTAAGGCAGCAGACAGGCATTTCTGTGGCTGCAGATGTGCATCCAGGATGGTATATTGCCTTCCTGGTGCCAGGGTCAAGGATGCCACTGAGCAGCTGCAGAGCACTCTGAGGGGAAAGGGTGAACAGTTAGAGATCATGGTCCATATTGGTACCAACGACATAGGTAGTGTTATGGACAAGTGGGAAATGATAGGGGTGGTTTCCCTTTTCACTTCTCAACTGACCGCAGACAGTGTTTTTATTAGAATTGTATTTTAATCCCTTGAGCATTTTAATGGTCAATAAAGACAAATTACTGTTTTTCTCATAGGTTTAAAGAAAGATAAATGTTTAAAAACCCAAAAATTCGCAACTTCACCCACCCACACGCACGCACGTGCACACATGCAAGAAACGATAGAGATTAATTAGCATTCATTTAGGACTTCTGTTTTTTAAAAAGAGTTCATTGTGAAACCTTGTTCATTTTCCCAGGAGGAAAATTTAAACGGTGCAGGCCTGTTCTTTCTTTACTCCTAGTTCACTGGAGTCAAGCTCTGGAGAGTTTCAGATGGATGGACGCTTGGCTGCAGACTTCTTTGGTTAAATCTCAGTTACAGTCCAATGACTAAGATCCTGATTCAATCTCTCAGATGGGGAATTTTCAAAAGGTCACCTTTTCATCTCTGCCTCTAGGTTGTTTTTTTTTAAAGATGGAATTCGGCAGGGTCTCCTTCTTAGCTGGAATAGATTTCTTTACTTATTGAAGTCAGTGGTTGAATGTGGGCATGGAGCAAGCTGCAACTGTCTCTTTCTTCATTACCTGTCTCTGCAGCACATAGTTGTCTTGCTCATCGGTGGACTGATCAAAAATAATTGCAAAAGACTCATGCACATTAATCTGAGATTTCATCTCCTCACAGTGGCTAGCAAAAATCTTTGGTAGGTAGTCCTGTCGTAGTTTATTGCACTTGGCAAGCAACCACCATTTTGCACATTATACTGAATTACCTTTGAGTGATCAAGTTTTCCCAGTGGCATGTTGATGCTTGCAAAAGCACCCACAAGTTCCATTGTAACCAACTGATGATTTTCTGAGCTCTCTGTTGACCTCTTAAAAAGAGGTGAAGCGTTGCTTGTTCTTTTGCATGTTTGTTTTCCAGCGGTGCAGTATCAGATGCTCTCATTCTGCTGCAATGACTTTCGGACTCTAAGTGGCGCTGAACCGTTGCCCGCCATGTGATCCAACAAAACATTGCAGCTTGTACAAAACAGTATTCCATCGTCAGCATGCAGAATTTGGCTTCCAAATTCTTTCACTAAATGTGCTGCAGTAATTGTTGTGGCCATTTTTGATTTGCTTGTTCTGACATTCTCACATGTCTGCTAATAGTTGAAACTTCTTCTTCTTTCTTTCTTCTTCTTCTTTGGCCTCCTTGTCTCGAGAGACAATGGGTAAGCATCTGGAGGTGGTCAGTGGTTTGTGAAGCAGCGCCTGGAGTGGCTGTCTAGGCCATTTCTAGAGTGACAGACTCTTCCACAGGTGCTGCAGATAAAATTGGTTGTCGGGGCTGTTACACAGTTGGCGCTCTCCTTGCACTTCTGTCTTTTTTCCTGCGAACAGCTAAGTCTCTTCGGACTCGCCACTCTTTAGCCCCGCCTTTATGGATGTCCGCCAGCTCTGGTGATCACTGGTAACTGACTCCCACGACTTGAAATCAATGTCAAAGGACTTTGTCGCATTTGCAGACGTCTTTAAAGTGGAGACATGGACGGCCGGTGGGTCTGATACTAGTGACAAGCTCGCTGTACAATGTGTCTTTGGGGATCCTGCCATCTTCCATGCGGCTCACATGGCCAAGCTATCTCAAGCGCCACAGGCTTCGTAGGGTGTATATGCTGGTGTTGTTGGCCGCCTCGAGGATGTCTGCGTTGGAGGTACGGTCCTGCCACCTGATGCCAAGGATTCACCGGAGGCAGCGAAGATGGAATGAATTGAGATGTCGCTCTTGGCTGACCTACGTTGTCCAGGCCTCGCTGCCGTAGAGCAAGGTACTGAGGACACAGGCTTGATACACTCGGACTTTTGTGTTCCATGTCAGTGCGCCATTTTCCCACACTCTCTTGGCCGGTCTGGACATAGCAGCGGAAGCCTTTCCCATGCGCTTGTTGATTTCTGCATCGAGAGACAGGTTACTGCCGATAGTTGAGCCTAGGTAGGTGAACTCTTGAACCACTTCCAGAGAGTGGTCACCAATATTGATGGATGGAGCATTTCTGACGTCCTGTCCCATGATGTTCATTTTCTTGAGGCTGATGGTTATGCCAAATTCATTGCAGGCAGCCACAATCCAGTCGATGAGTCACTGCAGACATTCTTCTGTGTGGGATGTTAATGCAGCATCGTCAGCAAAGAGGAGATCCCTGATGAGGACTTTCCATACTTTGGTCTTCGCTCTTAGACGGGCGAGGTTGAACAACCTGCCATCTGATCTTGTGTGGAGGAAAATTCCTTCTTCTGAGAACTCGAATGCATGTGAAAGCAGCAGGGAGAAGAAGATCCCAAAACCGTGTAGGTGCGAGAACACAGCCCTGTTTCATGCCACTCAGGATAGGAAAGGGGTCTGATGAGGTGCCGCTATGCTGAATTGTGCCTTTCATATTGTCATGGAATGAGGTGATGATACTTAGTAGCTTTGGTGGACATCCGATCTTTGCTAGTAGTCTGAAGAGACCACGTCTGATGAAGAAGTCAAAGGCTTTGGTGAGATCTATGAAAGCAACGTAGAGGGGCATCTGTTGTTCGCGGCATTTCTCCTGTAGCTGGCGAAGGGAGAACAGCAGGTCAATGCTGGATCTCTCTGCTCGAAAGTCACACTGTGCCTCAGGATAGACACACTCAGCCAGCTTCTGGAGCCTGTTTAAAACGAATCGAGCGAAGACTTTCCCCACTATGCTGAGCGGGGAGATTCCATGGTAATTGTTGCAGTCACCACGGTCACCCTTGTTCTCATAGAGGGTGATGATATTGGCATCGCGCATGTCCTGTGGTACTGCTCCCTCATCCCAGCACAGGCAAAGCAGTTCGTAGAGTGCTGAGAGTATAGCAGGCTTGGCACTCTTGATTATTTTAGGGGCAATGCCGTCCTTCCCAGGTGCTTTTCCACTGGCTAGAGAATCAATGGCATCACTGAGTTCTGATTTTGTTGGCTGTTCGTCCAGCTCATCCATGACTGGCAGAGACTGGGCTGCATTGAGGGCGGTCTCAGTGACAACATTTTCCCTGGAGTACAGTTCTAGGTAGTGTTTCACCCAGCGGTCCATTTGCTTGCATTGGTCAGTGATCGTGTCCCCTGATTTAGACTTGAGGGGGGGGCGATCTTCCTGATGGTTGGCCCAAAAGCTCTCTTAATGCCATCATACATTGCTCTGATGTTTCCGGTGTCGGAGGCCAGCTGAATACGACTGCATAGGTGTTGCCAGTAGTCATTTGCGCAGCGCCTGGCTGTTCTTTGTGCAGCGCTTCTGGCTGCTTTAAGTGCTACGGATGTTAACTCGCTGGGGGCTTTCTTGTAGTTCAACAGTGCAATGCGCTTTGAGGCTATGACAGGTTCCAGCTCTTCAAAGTGGGATTGAAACCAGTCTGCATTCTCTTCTCACATTTGCCATAGGTGGTCATTGATGAGTCATAGATGGCATCTCTGATGTGTGCCCACTTGGGCCAATAGTTGAAACTGCTTCTCTCAAAACTGCACCGGAAGCCCTCCCTCATCTACCAATCAGTGAGTTAAGTCTTGTGTCAACCATTAAAATGTGTGAAGTTTGCAGCATGCCCAATAATCTGTTGCCCATCCCTAATTGCCCATGACAACTGAGTGACTTGCTAGGCCATTTCAGAGACAGTTAAGAGTAAAACACATTGCTGTGGAGTCACATGTAGGCCAGACCAGGTAAGGATAGCACATTTCCTTCCCCAGTTTCATGGCACAATTACTGAGACTAGCTTTCAATTTCAGATTTTTATTAATTAATTGAATTTAAATTCCACCAGCTGTCATGGTGGGATTTGAACCCATTTCCCCAGAGCATAGCATAGGCCTCTGGATTACTAATTCAGTTCAGTGACATTACCGCTATGCCACCATTTTTACTCTTACCAATGAGATGAGCCTTGTGTCAATCATTAAAACGTGCGGTGTTCGCAAAATGTCCAGCAATCAGCAAGGTGACCCTTGTGTCAATGAATCAAAGGCGCAAAGTTCGAAAAATGGGTGATTTCATGGAGGACCCGAGATTTCACAGTCCATGAATTTGGTAGAGCCCTAACCATAAGATTTAGATTAGCTGTGGAAAAGGACAAGGAGAAATCCAGAGTAAAAATAATTAATTGGAGGAGGGCCAATTTCAATGGGGTAAGAACAGATCTGGCACAAGTAAATTGGAGCCAAAGAGTGGCAGGAAAGCCTGTAATGGAACAATGGGTGCCTTTTAAAGAGGAGATGGCTCAGGTATAGTCGAGGTACATTCCAACAGTAAGGAAAGGTAAGACAAACAAAACCAGAAGTCCCTGGATGAGGTAGAAAAATGAAGCAGAGAAAGAGTACAGATGAGAGATGGCAGGTTGATAATTCATGAGAACCAGGCTGAATGCAGAAGGTTCTGAGGGGAAGTGAAAAAAGAAATAAGAGAAGCAGAGAGAGTATGAGAAGAGGCAGGAAGCTAGCATATAAATAGCAAAAGGTTGATACAGGGAGGGAAGAGAGGGGCGGATTAGGGATAAAAAGGAGATTTGTGCATGGATACAGAGGGCATGGCTGTGGTAATAAATGGATACTTTGCATCTATATTTACCATGGAAGAAGATGCTGCTTCCAAAATCATCGTGAAGAATGAGGCAGTTGAGACACTGGATGGGCTAAAAATTGATCAAGAGGAGGGATTAGAAAGGCTGGCTGCACTTAAAGTTGATAAATCACCAAGATTGAATCAGATACATCTGAGGATATTGTGGGAAAGTAAGGATGGAAATTGCAGAGGCACTAGCCATAATCTTCTAATCCTCCTTAGATCTAGGGGGTAGTGCCAGAGGATTGGCGAGGGCGTAAGGATAAGCCCGGCAACTACAAAGCCGTCAATTCAACCTCAGTGGTGGGAAAGCTTTGAGAAACAATAATCCAGGGCAAAATTAAGTCACTTGGATGAATGTGGATTAATTAGGGAAAGCCAGCATGGATTTGTTAAGGGCAAATCATGTTTAATTATCTTGATTGAAATTTTTGATAAGGTAACAGAGAGGGTGGATGAGGATTATACGGTTGGTGTGCTGTACATGGTCTTCTAAAAGGCATTTGATGACGTTTCACATAACAGGCTTGTCAGCAAAGTTAAAGCCCATGAAATAAAAGGGAGAGTAGCAGCATGGATATAAAGTTGGCTAAGTACCAGGAAACAGAGAGTAGTCGTGGACAGTTGTTTTTCGACTATAGGACGTTAGATTGTGGGGTTCCCCAGGGATCGGTATTAGGACCACCACTTTTCTTGATAAATGACCTAAACTTAGGTGTGGAGGGCACAATTTCAAAATGTGCCGATGACAAAAAACTTGGAAGTATTGTGAACTGTAGCAGGGCAGATATAGACTTCAAAGGGATATCAGCTGGTGAAATGGGCAGACTTGTGGCAGATGAAATTTAATGCGGAGAAGTGTGAAGTGATACATTTTGAGAGGAAGAATGAGGAAAGGAGGTGCAGGAGCAGAGGAACCTGGTGGGGGGGGCGGGGTGGGGGGGGGGGTGTGGGGGAAGCATATGTGCACAAATCATTGAAGGTGGCAGGGAAGGTTGAGAAAGGATAATAAGGCATATGGTATCCTGGGTTTTATAAATAGATGCATAGAGTAAGAAAGCCAGGAGGATGAGTGCATCTTTATAAAATTCAACTGGAGTATTGTGCCCAATTGTGAGTACCACATTGTAGGAAGGATGGGACGATATTAGAGAGAGTGCTGAAAAGATTTACAAGAATGGTTCCAGGGATGAAGAACTTCAATTATGAGAATAGGTTAGAGATGCTGAAGCTGTTCACTTTAGAGAGATGATTGAGAGTAAATAGAGAGAGACTATTCCCATTGGAAGAAAGATCGAGAATCAGAGGATACATTTAAGGTGAATGGCATAAGAACCAAAGGCATCATTAGGAAAAAAAAAATTTTGCATAGCGAGTGGTTAGGATTTGGAATACATTGCCTGAGAGTGTGGTGGAGGCAGATTCAATTATGCCTTTCGAAGGCGTATCAGATAATTATCTCAAGAGAAAACATTGCAGAGCTACAGGGAAAAGGCAGGGGGTGGCACAAGCTGAGTTGCTCTTGCAGAGCTGGCATTGTCACAATAGGCCGAATGGCCTCCTTTTATGCTATGATTCTATGATTCTATTCCCAATGGGAGTGGGCAATTTTAACCCCATACTTTAACATGACTTGCACTTTATTGGACATTAGAAAATTTGTGAATTTAACTGCCATTGATTTGTTCTCTGGCCACCGACTCCTTCAACATAGGGCTGTTGTGGCCATATCAGCGTAAGCCTGCCAGCAGTTTGTAGACCAGCACTGGGGCCAGATCCATATTCCACTGGGCCTTTTCGGAGTGCCACATGTCTCCTGGACAATGTCACACACGAATGCCTCAAGTGCCTCTGCAGTGAGTCCTGATGTCACTATTCCATTAAATTTGAATCTAGATGATCCAAACGTAATGGATTTTTTACCATCAGCTGCATTGATGCACTTTATGCCCAAGGCAATTTTTCCAAAGTCTGCAGCCAAAATAGTGCGACCAGCCTGTGCTTGTGCAGATCGTTGGTCCCTAAGTGCGCAAAGGTCATCTGCATGTTAGGAACCTGAAAGTGGGAAGGACAGTCCTGTCAACTCCCTCTCCTGAGACCCAAGCTACAATAGAAAAGCAGTTTATAGCTGGCTCCATGTTCTAATTGGCCAGAAAGTCCATGAGCATTCATTGCATACTTTATAAACTTTCCAATCATATCTTTGAGTGTGCATGTGTGTATCTTATGTTCATTCAAAGTGCAGGATGCAGAGGAGATTTATCAGAATGGTAACAGGGATGAGGGGCTTCAGTTATGTCATGGGACTAGAGAAACTGGGATTATTTTCCTTGGAGTAAAGAAGCTTCAGGCATGATTTAATAGAGGCATTCAAAATTATGAAATAGAATAGATAGGGAGATACTGTTTACACTATCGGCAACCAGAGGACACAGATTTAATATAATTGGCAAATAAGGTAGAGGGGAGATGAGGAGATATTTTATACTCAGAAAGTTATGATGATATGGAATATGCTGCCTGAAAGGGCAGTGAAAGCAGATTGAATAGCAACTCTCAAAATGGCAGTGCATATTATACTTTAAAAAGAGAAAAAAGCTATGGGGAAAGAGCAGAGGAGTGGGAATTGGATAGCTCTGTTAAAGGGCCGACGCAGGCACAACAAGCTGAAGGGATGCCCTCTGTGCTTTATGCTTCCATAATTTCTGGGGATGGAACTTTTTTTTTTTTAGGTTTCTGCACCAAAATCTAATCAAACACTTCACTGTTACGTACAGCCTAAGTTACATATAGGCTTAATACCCTTCTGACTGTCTTAACAATGTACCTCAATAGATTACCTCCGCTGCACGATTGCAACCTTTCTATTGCCCACCCAAGCTATCCTTCTGGCTTTTCTCAGCAAGTCATCCAATTAGTGCAGAGCTGTCCACGAATGAGTGCTGTAGACCCATTCCCAGCAGGAGCTGCAATGGGACTTCTGAAAGTAGCTTCACAATGGACCTTTACAGCTGTCAAGTGAAAGGAAACTTTTATCTCATCAATCCAGGCTGCATTCAAACTGAGTGCCAGAGGTAGAAGGGTAGTGATGTAACCCATGCTCCATTCCACAAGAAAAAATTCTACAGAAGATCAACTTATCAATGTTTGGCCCTATCATCAAACTTGTTACTCTGTCAAAAAAAATGAAGTTTATTGTGCTGGTGTATATGCCATACTTCGCTACACTGAATAGGATTTCAGCTGTCTCCACAAGTTGCCATTGCTCAGGAACCAGGAATTTTAAGTTCTGAGAACAAATTAAACTCTCTTTTTCAGCTTGTTTTCATTTGGGTGGGATTGGGGGGGGTAGATGACCGACTTGAAGTTCTGAAGGGAATTAGTAACGGTGATTCAGGTAAATTGTTCATTATGATGAAGGGTTCAAATACTAAGTGTACAAGTTTAAAAAATTTGGAAGACTTTGAGTAAGAAAGGAAGTTGGGCAGAATCTTTCACCAAAAGGGTAATGTAGTTGTGGAATAAGGTGCCAGAAACTGAGAAGACATATTTAAGCTAAATGACAATGGTTCATATACTCCATTTTAAAGGATCTCATTGACAGTTCTAAACGTAACGTAACAGGATCACAAAATGCTGAAGAGCTGTTTTCAGTAAAATAAAAGCACTTGTATTTATGAAGGACCTTTAACAATCTCAGGATGCCCCAAATCCCATTGCATTCTCCCTCTCTTAAAAGGTATAAAATGCTACCAGACCAATCTGTATGGGCCAAAGCTAACAGATTTATTTGCTGGTTGAATAATGCATAGACTCCATAAGACAACAATAATTTAAAACTAAAATAGAGGCAATTCACAAGGGGTTAAAATACCCTATTTAGAATATATTTCTTGAAATTTGAAAAGTGACAGGAACTTTTGGATGAAATGTTTTATTTGAAGAGCCTCACTTGTGATGTTGTAATTGCTTTGGCTACATCTAATTGATTTAGCAGCTACAAGAGATCCACTATATCCTGACTGATTTATAAAATAAGGAACCTGGCCCATAACTCACAAGCATTTCAGTAGATTTTGCTAAGCTCCACTTCCATTGCTGATCAGAGATTCAGGCATGGAGGTTAGCAGATGAGATTTGTGGTACTCCCAATTTTGCAATGATTTGAGTTTGCAGTATTGTATGAGCTGACACGTGTGCCCTGATCCGTGCTTTCTGGTGATGTACATTAATTGAAACCTCCTTGTTTCGTACGTGAGTGATTATTTATTCCACTCTAGCCAGATTCCCCAATCTGTATTCCAGATGAACCTAATTATATCTTAGGATCAGAACCTTAAAATATTTATTCCCTCATTTCCAAGCCTCCATTTTGAAATGAGTTCAAGGAAGATAACTTTGTTTTAACTCTAATTATCAAAAAAATACAGAATTTTCCCATTTTGTCACACATATCTTACCGATCCATTTGGAAAAGCTTATTCGAGTCCGACGATGTTAATATGAGGGGAGTGGCTGATACACTTTGATCCCTCATGCTGTCTCATTACAAGTTGTACAACAGGTTTGTATGTTAATTATGTCAAGTTTTCTCATAAGGGAGAAGGAAAGTTTGTTTCATGTGCTTTTTTTCATGTTTACTTTTAAGGAGATCTCAGGGGTGCACGATTATTCAAGCTGATGAGAAAAGATATTCTGAATAAAACAGGTTCATTCAGTGCAGGTATATTTCCAGAGCACCAGTGTAGTGCACCACATTATGACAGATGCTTAGCTGACCCTACCCTGCCAAACAAATCCAAAGAGGCACACTGCAGAGAACTGGAAGGGAGAGTGCTTAATCACTCGCCTCCTTCTAGTTTCCATGTTAGTATATACTATGCAGTGACAGCCATTAAACTGGTATCGCTAAATGTGAAAGGATTAAATAATCCATTAAAAAATAACATATATTAAAGAAGAGATAGAGAAATGTTTTCCCCTTCATATGTAACCAAGAAGAAATGAGGCAGCAAGGGACTTTGAGTAGAAAATATTCAGAGTCTCAGGATCAAAGTGCTGACAACAGACATAGAAGCTTGAGGGGAACCAACTAGTGTCATGTGAGGGTGCAGAAACCTTTCTCTGTTATTACAGAGCTGAATAAAATTTTAAAAACCAAAGAACCATAGTTTCAGAGTAGTACTACTGCTGCCTTTAAACTGGTATCTAACAGCATATGCACACAGCATATGCATAATAAGGTAATTATGAAGAATGATTATGTCTTGGAGCGCACAAAGCTGGGAGAGGAGATGTGTCAATCTGATCCCAGCTGCTTCTACCCACACTGAAGCAGGAAGAGTAAAGATGGAACTATTAAACTCAGTGGAAGAATGGACTTTTTGGCCAGGGCTATTACAACAGTTGCTGAAAGCATAGATCTAAAGGCAGAGGTAGAAATTAGTGAAAGATATAGCAATAAAGCAATAACTGGCAATTTTTAAGCACTACTAATTCCATTTGTATAGCCACTCCAGGCGCTGCTTCACAAACCACTGACCACCTCCAGGCGCGTATCCATTGTCTCTCGAGATAAGGAGGCCCAAAAGAAAGAAAGAAAGAAAGAAGGTAGATAATGCACTTGTATTTAAATTAAACTATGTTTAATTAAATTAAATTTAAAATTAAATTAAACTTATGTTTGCTTCAGTGCTGTTTTAGCCACTGATTCTCTTCAGACAGGGAATTAACTGTTCCCATCAGCAAACAGAAAAACATCACTTTTGATGGTGCTTGTTGATAACGAGAAACAGAATAAGGACAAGCATAATTTCCGAAGGTGAAGAGGCTGCGTGTGTGTATACGGTGTCTTTTCACACTCTCACAATTGCACCAAAGCTCTTTACAGCCAATGGAATACTTTTGAGGACTTGTTATGAATATGTAGGGAAATACGGTAAGCAATTTCTGCATAGCAAGATCCCACGAGCTGCAAATGAATGAATGACCAGATAATCCAGCTTTTGTGGTGTTGGTGAAGGGAGAAATGTCAGACAGGGCACTCAGGGAAACTTGCTGAGTGATGTTATGCAGAGACAAACAACGGTTTAGCTTTGCTTGCATCCGTTGACAGTCAATACCTAATCGTTATGCAATTTATTCTAACCTTACACGTATTTACTAGGGAGAGTTATTCTATCATGCCTCAGTAACTCCCAGGTCTTACTTTCATTTTTCAACAGAAGACAGTGAAGTAAGTTAACTGAACAATTACAAGTTCTAAATGTAGGAACGCTTAAACTTTTAAACAATGTTTCTTACAATTAGGAAAATTCACACTTTGCAGCGCATACAATCTACCCTCTTTCTTGCAGGTGCGAAACATCTCTAATTTCTTTGTTTCAAAACTTCCCTTCCCAGGAACGTAGCGGTTCTGCAATGTTTCCCCAACTTCTTTACTGTGTTCCCTTGTCTTAGTCTCAATTCATTTTGAAATAACTTTCCAGCTTTGAATTTTCCATAGTTAAAATAAACCTTAAAAAGATCACCTCAAAAAGGTTCAAGTTTCACTAGTCTTTATAATCAGACCTACAAAGTTGCTGATAGTGTGATCTGATAATGATACAGCAAGGGAAACAAGGCATCTTGGATCTGAGTGAACAGGACAACAAACAAGTTATCTGCTTAACCAATGAGATTTATTGATTGAGAAATAAACGCAGATGAGAAGGAGGGTGAATTAAAGTGAATAAATTCAATGCCAAATCAGAGAAATAGTGAGTTAAAGAAAGTGAATGAAGAGAGGGGGGGAAAAGAGCCAGAAGGGAAAAGTAAGAAAATAAAATATAAACTTTGAAATTCAACATTTTAAAAATCTCCCTAAAAATTCAAAACCTGGAGGAATGAGACTCCACACTTGTAATAATTCATTTTCAGTGCCAGTTGATTGGCAGCCATTAACAATTATCACATTGCTAAAAGAGTACTTGCAGTATTAATTAACAGCCTGAGATATCGGTTTGTATCTACCACACAAATACAGCAACTTCATGATATTCAATGGTGAGGCAGACAATGAAATGCCATTTTTTGCAAAACCAATAGCGCTGCTGCACAACTCAGACAGCAACTTTTGGATACTTGCATTTAACCGCGTGTCTGCTCCTCACCTGAAGTTAATGGCATTAGCCTGTTCGTTATTTTGGAAGCAAAATCTATCCCTTTTTGTCCAATTTATTTGGTAATTTCTGTGCTGTCTCTTTCAAGTCCACTGCCTCTACTGGTTTGCTATCACCTGATTAACCGGAGGATCTTTTATGATTGGAATGGTGTTTGCCCTTCCAAACTTCTTGCTTCCTCCTACAAATGAAGTGGTGTTGGACTGCACCAGTAACAGCCCAGTTAAGAGATCACTCATCCTGTACAATCCAATTGTAAATTATTGAGTTTAGGTAACAGTAATGGTATTTCACTTGTAAATTGTCGATTGCAGTGTTTGAAAGATTGTATACAATAGCTGCTACTCCAGCTAATACATCTGTAGTGTTAAAATATGGTGTCAGCACAATTAGCTGGAACAGCTTTTGCTACTGAATGAATCTGTATGTTATATTTAGTGTTACGATCTCTATATACAGATGTATACTATTAGTGCACTGTCCTTAGGCTGATATTTAATTTTTTAGATCCATTTTAAAATTCACAGCTCTTATCAGCCTGAATTAGCACAATCCTTGTTCTGAATCCAGGTCCATTAAATTGATCAAAGCCACTATAATTACACATGCAGGTAACATATGTCTTTAAAATGTTAATGCAGAAATGGAGCTTGTATAGATTGGTGTAGTCTAGTATAATTATTATGAGTTTAATTAGAAGTTTAATTACAAGGTGATATTTTCTGTGCTGTGTCAAATCTATTCATTGTCCCTAGCTTCAAAAATTTTTCTAACCGGAAAGCTATCTTTTAGTTTAGTTTAGAGATACAGCACTGAAACAGGCCCTTCGGCCCACCGAGTCTGTGCCGACCATCAACCACCAATTTATACTAATCCTACACGAATCCCATATTCCAATAACATCCCCACCGGTCCCTATATATTTCTTTACCACCTACCTATACTAGGGGCAATTTATAATGGCCAATTAACCTATCAACCTGCAAGTCTTTGGCATGTGGGAGGAAACCGGAGCACCCGGAGGAAACCCACGCAGACGCAGGGAGAACTTGCAAACTCCGCACAGGCAGTACCCAGAATCGAACCCGGGTCGCTGGAGCTGTGAGACTGCAGTGCTAACCACTGCGCCACTGTGCCGCCCAGTAATATGCACTCTGAAGAAGGAGGCAAATCCAGAGGGAGTATATCCGATTTATTGATTGCGATGGAAAAATGATGAGGTATACATAACTCATGTCAGGTGTTAAACTTTGCTAGTGCAAGTAATCTTTAAAAAAAGAAGCAAGTCACAATATTAAAAGGAAAATACTGTGGATGTTGGAAATTTGAAACAAAAACAGAAAATGCTGAAAATACTCAGCAAGTCAAGCAGCCTCTTTGGAGAGAGTTAACGGGCTGGATCTGGTGAAGAAAATGGCAGCTGCCACGCAAGGGCTTCGTGCTGCTGCACCACCGTGATCTTGCATCCGGCGGCTACTTAGCATAAGCACGGCGGCAGCCCCCCGCCCCAATGATGTGGTGGGAGCGGACTCAGCAGCGCTGTTCATGGCGTCACCTGATGAAGGAGCATGTGCTGGGGCCATTTTAAAAGGTACCAGCCCTGAAAATAGCACAACATAACGCAGAGCTGACCCCTTCCCCCTCCCCCAGACAGACATAGTGCAGAGCTCACCCCTTCCCTACACAGTACATAGTGCAGAGTTCACCCCTTCCCCCCCCATACAGTGCATAGTGCAGAGCTCACCCCTTCCCCACACAGTACATAGTCCAGAGTTCACCCCCTTCCCCCATACAGTACATACTGCAGAGTTCACCCCTTCTCCCATACAGTATAGTGCAGAGCTCACGCCTTCTCCCCCATACAGTACATAGTGCAGAGTTCACCCCTTCCCCCACACAGTACATAGTCCAGAGTTCACCCCTTCCCTACACAGTATATAGTCCAGAGTTCACCCCCTTCCCCCATACAGTACATAGTGCAGAGTTCACCCCTTCCCCCATACAGTACATAGTGCAGAGTTCACCCCTTCTCCCCCATACAGTACATCGTGCAGAGTTCACCCCTTCCCCCATACAGTACATAGTCCAGAGTTCACCCCTTCCCTACACAGTACATAGTCCAGAGTTCACCCCCTTCCCCCATACAGTACATAGTGCAGAGTTCACCCCTTCCCCCATACAGTACATAGTGCAGAGTTCACCCCTTCTCCCCCATACAGTACATCGTGCAGAGTTCACCCCTTCCCCCATACAGTACATAGTCCAGAGTTCACCCCTTCCCTACACAGTACATAGTCCAGAGTTCACCCCTTCCCTACACAGTATATAGTCCAGAGTTCACCCCCTTCCCCCATACAGTACATAGTGCAGAGTTCACCCCTTCCCCCATACAGTACATAGTGCAGAGTTCACCCCTTCTCCCATACAGTATGGTGCAGAGTTCACCCCTTCCCTATACAGTACATAGTGCAGAGTTCACCCCTTCTCCCCCATACAGTACATCGTGCAGAGTTCACCCCTTCCCCCCTATACAGTACATCGTGCAGAGCTCACCCTTTCCCTATACAGTACATAGTGCAGAGTTCACCCCTTCTCCCCCATACAGTACATCGTGCAGAGTTCACCCCTTCCCCCCTATACAGTACATAGTGCAGAGCTCACCCTTTCCCTATACAGTACATAGTGCAGAGTTCACCCCTTCCCCCCTATACAGTACATAGTGCAGAGCTAACCCATTCCCCCATACAGTACATCGTGCAGAGTTCACCCCTTCTCCCCCATACAGTACATCGTGCAGAGTTCATCCCTTCTCCCCCATACAGTACATCGTGCAGAGTTCACCCCTTCTCCCCCATACAGTACATAGTGCAGAGCTCACCCCTTCTCCCATACAGTATAGTGCAGAGTTCACCCCTTCCCCCCCATACAGTACATCGTGCAGAGTTCACCCCTTCCCTATACACTACATAGTGCAGATTGCACCCCTTCTCCCCCATACAGTACATAGTGCAGAGCTCACCCCTTCTCTATACAGTACATAGTGCAGAGTTCACCCCTTCCCCCCCATACAGTACATAGTGCAGAGCTCACCCTTTCCCAATACAGTACATAGTGCAGAGTTCACCCCTTCCCTATACAGTACATAGTGCAGAGTTCACCCCTTCCCCCCTATACAGTACATAGTGCAGAGCTCACCCTTTCCCAATACAGTACATAGTGCAGAGTTCACCCCTTCCCTATACAGTACATAGTGCAGAGTTCACCCCTTCCCCCCTATACAGTACATAGTGCAGATTTCACCCCTTCCCCCCCTATACAGTACCTAGTGCAGCGTTCACCCCTTCCCTAAACAGTCTAATATTTGTCAGTTCCGAAGAAGGGTCACTGACCCGAAACGTTAACTCTGCTTCTCTTTCCACAGATGCTGCCAGGCCTGCTGAGTGAATCCAGCATTTCTTGTTTTTGTGCAGAGTTCACCCCTTCCCCCCCATACAGTACATAGTGCAGAGCTCACCCCTTCCCTATACAGTACATAGTGCAGAGTTCACCCCTTCCCCTCTATACAGTACATAGTGCAGAGCTCACCCCTTCCCTATACAGTACATAGTGCAGTGTTCACCCCTTCTCCCCCATACAGTACATAGTGCAGAGTTCACCCCTTCCCCTCTATACAGTACATAGTGCAGAGCTCACCCCTTCCCTATACAGTACATAGTGCAGTGTTCACCCCTTCTCCCCCATACAGTACATAGTGCAGAGTTCACCCCTTCCCCTCTATACAGTACATAGTGCAGAGCTCACCCCTTCCCTATACAGTACATAGTGCAGAGTTCACCCCTTCTCCCATACAGTATAGTGCAGAGCTCACCCCTTCTCCCCCATACAGTACATAGTGCAGAGTTCACCCCTTCCCCTCTATACAGTACATAGTGCAGAGCTCACCCCTTCCCTATACAGTACATAGTGCAGTGTCCACCCCTTCCCTATTCCGTACATAGAGCAGAGTTCACCCCTTCTCCCCCAAACAGTACATAGTGCAGAGCTCACCCTTTCCCAATACAGTACATAGTCCAGAGTTCACCCCTTCCCTATACAGTACATAGTGCAGAGTTCACCCCTTCCCCCCTATACAGTACATAGTGCAGAGCTCACCCCTTCCCCCGTACAGTACATAGTGCAGAGTTCACCCCTTCCCTATACAGTACATAGTGCAGAGTTCACCCCTTCCCCCCCATACAGTACATCGTGCAGAGTTCACCCCTTCCCTATACAGTACATAGTGCAGAGTTCACCCCTTCCCTATACAGTACATAGTGCAGAGTTCACCCCTTCCCCCCCATACAGTACATCGTGCAGAGTTCACCCCTTCCCTATACAGTACATAGTGCAGATTTCACCCCTTCCCCCCTATACAGTACCTAGTGCAGAGTTCACCCCTTCCCCCCTATACAGTACATAGTGCAGAGCTCACCCTTTCCCAATACAGTACATAGTGCAGAGCTCACCCTTTCCCAATACAGTACATAGTGCAGAGTTCACCCCTTCCCTATACAGTACATAGTGCAGAGTTCACCCCTTCCCCCCTATACAGTACATAGTGCAGAGCTCACCCTTTCCCAATACAGTACATAGTGCAGAGTTCACCCCTTCCCTATACAGTACATAGTGCAGAGTTCACCCCTTCCCCCCTATACAGTACATAGTGCAGATTTCACCCCTTCCCCCCCTATACAGTACCTAGTGCAGCGTTCACCCCTTCCCTAAACAGTCTAATATTTGTCAGTTCCGAAGAAGGGTCACTGACCCGAAACGTTAACTCTGCTTCTCTTTCCACAGATGCTGCCAGGCCTGCTGAGTGAATCCAGCATTTCTTGTTTTTGTGCAGAGTTCACCCCTTCCCCCCCATACAGTACATAGTGCAGAGCTCACCCCTTCCCCCCTATACAGTACATAGTGCATAGTTCACCCCTTCCCCCATACAGTACATAGTGCAGAGCTCACCCCTTCCCTATACAGTACATAGTGCAGAGTTCACCCCTTCCCTAAACAGTCCATAGTGCAGAGTTCACCCCTTCTCCCCCATACAGTACATAGTGCAGAGTTCACCCCTTCCCCTCTATACAGTACATAGTGCAGAGTTCACCCCTTACCCTCTATACAGTACATAGTCCAGAGCTCACCCCTTCCCTATACAGTACATAGTGCAGAGTTCACCCCTTCCCCTCTATACAGTACATAGTGCAGAGCTCACCCCTTCCCTATACAGTACATAGTGCAGATTTCACCCCTTCCCTATACAGTACATAGTGCAGAGTACACCCCCTCCCCCCGACAGTACATAGTGCAGTGTCCACCCCTTCCCTATTCCGTACATAGAGCAGAGTTCACCCCTTCCCCCCTATACAGTACATAGTGCAGAGCTCACCCTTTCCCAATACAGTACATAGTGCAGAGTTCACCCCTTCCCTATACAGTACATAGTGCAGAGTTCACCCCTTCCCCCATACAGTACATAGTGCAGAATTCACCCCTTCTCCCCCATACAGTACATAGTGCAGAGTTCACCCCTTCCCTATACAGTACATAGTGCAGAGTTCACCCCTTCCCTATACAGTACATAGTGCAGAGTTCACCCCTTCCCCCCCATACAGTACATCGTGCAGAGTTCACCCCTTCCCTATACAGTACATAGTGCAGATTTCACCCCTTCTCCCCCATACAGTACATCGTGCAGAGTTCACCCCTTCCCTATACAGTACATAGTGCAGATTTCACCCCTTCCCCCCTATACAGTACATAGTGCAGAGTTCAACCCTTCCCTTTACAGTACATAGTGCAGAGTTCACCCCCTCCCCCCGACAGTACATAGTGCAGTGTTGACCCCTTCCCCCATACAGTACATAGTGCAGAGTTCACCCCTTCCCTATACAGTACATAGTGCAGATTTCACCCCTTCCCCCCTATACAGTACCTAGTGCAGAGTTCAACCCTTCCCTTTACAGTACATAGTGCAGAGTTCACCCCCTCCCCCCGACAGTACATAGTGCAGTGTTCACCCCTTCCCCCATACAGTACATAGTGCAGAGTTCACCCCTTCCCTATATAGTACATAGTGCAGAGTTCACCCCTTCCCCCATGTACAGTACATAGTGCAGAGTTCACCCCTTCCCCCCTGTGCAGTACATAGTGCACAGTTCACCCCTTCCCTATACAGTACATAGTGCAGAGTTCACCCCTTCCCTATACAGTACATAGTGCAGATTTCACCCCTTCCCCCCTATACAGTACCTAGTGCAGAGTTCAACCCTTCCCTTTACAGTACATAGTGCAGAGTTCACCCCCTCCCCCCGACAGTACATAGTGCAGTGTTCACCCCTTCCCCCATACAGTACATAGTGCAGAGTTCACCCCTTCCCTATATAGTACATAGTGCAGAGTTCACCCCTTCCCCCATGTACAGTACATAGTGCAGAGCTCACCCCTTCCCTATACAGTACATAGTGCAGAGTTCACCCCTTCCCTAAACAGTACATAGTGCAGAGTTCACCCCTTCCCCCCTATACAGTACATAGTGCAGAGCTCACCCCTTCCCTATACAGTACATAGTGCAGAGTTCACCCCTTCCCTAAACAGTACATAGTGCAGAGTACACCCCTTCCCCCCTATACAGTACATAGTGCAGAGCTCACCCCTTCCCTATACAGTACATAGTGCAGAGTTCGCCCCTTCCCTATCCAGTACATAGTGCAGAGTTCACCCCTTCCCCCCTATACAGTACATAGTGCAGAGTTCACCCCTTCCCTATCCAGTACATAGTGCAGAGTTCACCCCTTCCCCCCTATACAGTACATAGTGCAGAGTTCACCCCTTCCCCCCTATACAGTACATAGTGCAGAGCTCACCCCTTCCCTATACAGTACATAGTGCAGAGTTCACCCCTTCCCCCCTATACAGTACATAGTGCAGAGCTCACCCCTTCCCTATACAGTACATAGTGCAGAGTTCACCCCTTCCCCCTTACAGTACATAGTGCAGAGTTCACCCCTTCCCCCATACAGTACATAGTGCAGAGCTCACCCCTTCCCTATACAGTACATAGTGCAGAGTTCACCCCTTCCCCCCTATACAGTACATAGTGCAGAGCTCACCCCTTCCCTATACAGTACATAGTGCAGAGTTCACCCCTTCCCTATACAGTACATAGTGCAGAGTTCACCCCTTCCCTATACAGTACATAGAGCAGAGTTCACCCCTTCTCCCCCATACAGTACATCGTGCAGAGTTCACCCCTTCCCCCCTATACAGTACATAGTGCAGAGTTCACCCCTTCCCTACACAGTACATAGTGCAGATTTCACCCCTTCTCCCCCATACAGTACATCGTGCAGAGTTCACCCCTTCCCTATACAGTACATAGTGCAGATTTCACCCCTTCTCCCCCATACAGTACATCGTGCAGAGTTCACCCCTTCCCTATACAGTACATAGTGCAGAGTTCACCCCTTCCCTATCCAGTACATAGTGCAGAGTTCACCCCTTCCCCCCTATACAGTACATAGTGCAGAGTTCACCCCTTCCCTATCCAGTACATAGTGCAGAGTTCACCCCTTCCCCCCTATACAGTACATAGTGCAGAGCTCACCCCTTCCCTATACAGTACATAGTGCAGAGTTCACCCCTTCCCCCCTATACAGTACATAGTGCAGAGCTCACCCCTTCCCTATACAGTACATAGTGCAGAGTTCACCCCTTCCCCCTTACAGTACATAGTGCAGAGTTCACCCCTTCCCCCATACAGTACATAGTGCAGAGCTCACCCCTTCCCTATACAGTACATAGTGCAGAGTTCACCCCTTCCCCCCTATACAGTACATAGTGCAGAGCTCACCCCTTCCCTATACAGTACATAGTGCAGAGCTCACCCCTTCCCTATACAGTACATCGTGCAGAGTTCACCCCTTCCCTATACAGTACATAGTGCAGAGTTCACCCCTTCCCCCCTATACAGTACATAGTGCAGATTTCACCCCTTCTCCCCCATACAGTACATCGTGCAGAGTTCACCCCTTCCTTATACAGTACATAGTGCAGAGCTCACCCCTTCTCCCCTATAAAGTACATCGTGCAGAGCTCACCCCTTCCACCATACAGTACATAGTGCAGATTTCACCCCTTCTCCCCCATACAGTACATAGTGCAGAGCTCACCCCTTCCCTATACAGTACATTGTGCAGAGTTCACCCCTTCCCTATACAGTACATAGTGCAGATTTCACCCCTTCTCCCCCATACAGTACATAGTGCAGAGCTAACCCCTTCTCTATACAGTACATTGTGCAGAGTTCACCCCTTCCCTATACAGTACATAGTGCAGAGTTCGCCCCTTCTCTATACAGTACATAGTGCAGAGTTCGCCCCTTCCCCCCTATACAGTACATAGTGCAGAGCTCACCCCTTCCCCCATACAGTACATAGTGCAGAATTCACCCCTTCTCCCCCATACAGTACATCGTGCAGAGTTCACCCCTTCCCCCCATACAGTACATCGTGCAGAGTTCACCCCTTCCCTATACAGTACATAGTGCAGATTTCACCCCTTCTCCCCCATACAGTACATCGTGCAGAGTTCACCCCTTCCTTATACAGTACCTAGTGCAGATTTCACCCCTTCCCCCCTATACAGTACCTAGTGCAGAGTTCACCCCCTCCCCCCTACAGTACATAGTGCAGAGTTCACCCCCTCCCCCCTACAGTACATAGTGCAGAGTTCACCCCTTCCCTATACAGTACATAGTGCAGATTTCACCCCTTCCCCCATACAGTACATAGTGCAGAGTTCACCCCTTCCCTTTACAGTACATAGTGCAGAGTTCACCCCTTCCCCCCTGTACAGTACATAGTGCACAGTTCATCCCTTCCCTATACAGTACATAGTGCAGATTTCACCCCTTCCCCCCTATACAGTACATAGTGCAGTGTTCACCCCTTCCCCCATACAGTACATAGTGCAGAGTTCACCCCTTCCCTATACAGTACATAGTGCAGAGTTCACCCCTTCCCCCATGTACAGTACATAGTGCAGAGTTCACCCCTTCCCCCCTGTACAGTACATAGTGCAGAGTTCACCCCTTCCCTATACAGTACATAGTGCAGAGTTCACCCCCACCCCAATACAGTACATGGTGCAGAGCTCACCCCTTCCCCACCTATACACTACACATTGCAGAGTTTACCCCCTTCCCCACCTATACAGTACATAATGCAGAGTTCACCCCCTCCCCCATACACTACATAGTGCAGAGTTCACCCCTTCCCCATCTTTACAGTACATAGTGCAGAGTTCACCCCTTCCCCACCTATACACTACATAGTGCAGAGTTCACCCCCTCCCCATCTTTACAGTACATAATGCAGAGTTCACCCCCTCCCCCATACACTACATAGTGCAGAGTTCACCCCTTCCCCATCTTTACAGTACATGGTGCAGAGTTCACCCCTTCTCCCATACAGTATAGTGCAGAGTTCACCCCTTCCCTATACAGTACATAGTGCAGATTTCACCCCTTCCCCCCTATACAGTACATAGTGCAGTGTTCACCCCTTCCGCCATACAGTACATAGTGCAGAGTTCACCCCTTCCCTATACAGTACATAGTGCAGAGTTCACCCCTTCCCCCCTGTACAGTACATAGTGCAGAGTTCACCCCTTCCCTATACAGTACATAGTGCAGAGTTCACCCCCACCCCAATCCAGTACATAGTGCAGAGCTCACCCCTTCCCCACCTATACACTACACATTGCAGAGTTTACCCCCTTCCCCACCTATACAGTACATAATGCAGAGTTCACCCCCTCCCCCATACACTACATAGTGCAGAGTTCACCCCTTCCCCATCTTTACAGTACATAGTGCAGAATTCACCCCTTCCCCCATACAGTACATAGTGCAGAGCTCACCCCTTCCCCACCTATACACTGCACATTGCAGAGTTTAGCCCCTTCCCCACCGATACACTACATAGTGCAAACTTTACCCCTTCCCTACACAGTACATAGTGCAGAGTTGTCCCCTTCCCCCTGTACAGTAAATAGTGCAGGGTTCACCCGTTCCCTACCTCGGTGGCACCAGCTTTCCCTGGATGTGAAGGTAAAGGCACACGAGTGCTGCTCGTTGTGCTGAAGATCGGGAACTGAAGGTAAGATCGCGGCTGATGCCATTTTAATTAATGCAAAAATGTAATTTAAATATGCAAACTCAGGTTCTGTCGCAAAATACAGAGTGGCCGCAATGGAGCTTCTCCATCATCGGGAAGATCAGACCCAACAATTCTAGCATTGGGCTCTGTGGCGGCCACTGCTGCTCTGATTCTCCACCCCCTCCCCCCTATCCCCACCACAGAATCTGACATCACGCTGGGAACAAAATCCAGCCCAACGATTCAGGCCCATGACCTTTCATTAGAACTGCATAAGTCATCAACCTGAAACATTAACTCTGTCTCTCTCTCCACAGATGCAATCAGACCTGCTGAGTATTTCCAGCATTTTCTGTTTTTTAGTAAGTCTTAGAACCATAGAACCATAGAAAAATACAGCACAGAAGGAGGCCATTCAGCCCATCATGTATGCACGGGTGTTATGACCGCGTTGGGAGCCATGCACTGTTAATTCAGTCCCGTCGCTCCACTCGGCGCAGTATATTTCTTTAAGATTTCCAAATCGGAAAAGAGACAAATTGAACACTCTAGTACCCCCTGAATGAAGCGGACTAAACCAGGTATTTTTTGACAACAACAAATTAACTATTTATTTTTAAAAAACTAAAATCTTAAATACTACTAAGATAAGCCTATGTCTAAAGACCTTACAGCTTCTTAGTTAAAAATCTAACTCCCGCATTCGATGCATAAACTCAAAACTAACCATGTTTGGTTTTAAAAAGAGTAGTTTTTAAAATTAGCTGTCCGTTGAGAATAAAATAAAAATAAGAGAGTCTTTGCAGGTTACGTTCTTGGTGAATGGAGTCTTCCAATGTAGAAACAGTCAAAGGTCACTTGCAGTCTTCACATGTGTCTGATGAAAAAAAAGTCCTTCTAAGATAGGCATTCGACAGTCCGACTATTGTAGCATTAAATAGTTCGTTCAACGATAAGCACAGCAAATAACAGTAATTTGTTGAAAAGAAAAGCTTTTCTTATTTTCTTAGGAATCAATTTGGCTCATACCTTTGTAGAATCTTCTTGAGAGAGAGAGAAATAAAACTACTTCTTCCTTCAGATGTTGGAAATGTCTTTCAGAACTCACTGCTCAAACCAGTCTCAGCCAGCTAGTTTAAAGTCAAATTGCAACATTGAATCATGTGACCTCTCTCTCCTGCTGTTGTTGCTTGGCAACTGGAATGCAATTGGCAATCTGAGTCTCTGGAAGTTTCTATCTTAAAGGTGCACTGATCTTTTTGCAGTCTTAAAGGCACACACAATATTTCCAAGGAGAGATAAAACAAGACCCTGATACCAGCCAAAAAAACTAGCTGCCCAATCTAATCCCACCTTCCAGCACCTGGTCCATAGCCTTGCAGGTTACAGCACTTCAGGTGCATGTTCAGGTAACTTTTATATGAGTTGAGGGTTTCTGCCTCCACCACCATTCCTGGCAGTGAATTCCAGACACCCACCAACCTCTGGGTGAAAAAGTCTTTCCTCATGCCCCTTCTAATCCTTCTACCAATCACCTTAAATCTGTGCCCCCGGTAATTGACCTCTCCACCAGGGGAAACTGTTCCTTCCTGTCTACTCTATCTAGGCCCCTCATAATTTTGTGCACTTCAATTAAGACACCCCTCAGCCTCCTCTGTTCTAAGAAAAACAACCCTAGCCGATCCAAACTTTCCTCATAGCTGCAATTTTCAAGCCTGGCAACATTCTTGTAAATCTCCTCTGTACTCTCTCCAAAGCAATTATGTACTTCCTGTAATGTGGTGACCAGAACTGTATACAATACTCCAGCTGTGGCCGAAGGCAGAGGTAGATAGATTCTTGATAAGCAAGGGGGTGGAAGGCTATCAGGGTAGGTGGAAATGTGGAGTAATCAGTTCAGCCATGAACTTATTGAATGGCAGAGCAGGCTCGAGGGGTCGAGTGGCCTACTCCTGCTCCTAATTCGTATGTTGGTATGTTCGTATGTAACCAGCGTTTTATACAGTTCTAGCATTACATCCCTGCTTTTGTATTCTATACCTCAGCCAATAAAGGAAAGCATTCCATATGCCTTCTTCACCACTTTATCTACCTGTCCAGCACCTTCAGTTACCTACGTTCATGCACTGTAAACTCTCTCACTTCTTCTACCCCTCGCAATATCCTCCCATTTATTGTGTATTCCCTTACTTTGTTTGCCCTCCCCAAATGCATTAGCTCACACTTTTCTGGATTGAAGTCCATTTGCTACTTTTCCGCTCACTCAACCAAACCATTGATATCATTCTGGAGTCTACAGCTGTCCTCTTCACTATCAACTACATGCCCAATTTTTGTGTCATCAGCAAATTTTCTAATCATGCCTCCCACATTTAAGTCTGAATCATGAACATATAACACAAACAGCAAGGGACACAACAGTGAGCCCTGTGGAACGCCACTGGAAACCGCTTTCCATTCACAAAAGCATCCATTGACTACTACCTTTTGGTTCCTGTCACTGAACCAATTTTGGACCCAACCTGCTACATTCTCCTGTATCCCATGAGCTTTCATTTTTCTGACCAGTCTGCCATGTGGGACTTTGTCAAATGCTTTACTAAAATCCATGTAGACCACATCAACTGCACTACCTTCATCAATCCTCCCTGTTACTTCCTCAAACAATGCAATCAAGTTAGTAAAACATGACATAAAAACAAGAAATGCTGGAAATACTCAGCAGGTCTGGCAGCATCCGTGGAGAGAGAAGCAGAGTTAACGTTTCAGGTCAGTGACCCTTCTTCAGAACTAGTAAAACATGACCTTCCCTTAACAAATCCATGCTGACTATCCCTGATTAATCCATGCCTTTCTAAGTGGCAGTTTATCCTGTCTCTCAGAATTGATTCTAATAATTTACCCACCACCAAGGTCAGACTGACCGGCCTATAATTATTTGGCCTATCCCTTGCACCCTTTTAAAACAATGGTACAACGTTCGCAGACCTCCAATCCTCTGGCACCTCGTCCATATCGAGTGAGGATTTGAAGATGATCCTCAGCGCATCTGCTATTTCTTAATGTTGGGTGTTTCTGAAATGCATCCTGACATTGACAAGCATTTTATGATTTGCAGCATTTCCTACCCAAACAACAAATAAACATTTGACTCAAGCCTGTGTTTGCTCGTTTGCTTAACAATTGGATTTTGTGGCCTTAAAGGGACACAGCTCTAGCTCACCAGCCAAAGAATGAGCTAATGACCTTTCAGAAAACAGCACATCCGCTGACTTGTGGTGAACAATGTTAAGGGAGATCAGATGACGTATAATGTAATGCATGAAGTAGCATGTATTTTTGTCTTTCACACACTGGTATCATACTTGCACCTGATTGGTACATTGCCTACCTGTTTAGTTGTAATTATTAAATAAATTTGAACCAATGGGCAAGTAGGAATGAAAGCCACCAATCATGAAGTTCAAAGAAAACTATGAATCATAAATGATCTAGCAACTGCTACCAATGAAAACAAAAGTCATTAGCCAAAGAAATCGCAAAATATTCTTGGCTGCTGTCTTGGACTGAGTGCTTTTTGTATGTATGTCCTTTCAGTTAAAGGACGGGCACATGGCAAAACTAGGCCAAAGTGGCTAATGGGTTGTGTACAGGGACAATTAGGACTTAAGCAATCATGTTTTTACAGAATTCAAGAAGACAATTCTCGAGAGAAGGCGGTTAGGCATTGCGCTCAGCTTAAGCCACCGATTCGCTAATGTCTTTTGGGAAAGGAAGACTGCCGTCCTAACCTGGTCTGCTCCCACACCAATATGGTTAACCTTTCACTGTCGCTTGGTTGCATCAAAACCACATTCTCTCCTCAAGTGCAACCAGGATGGGTAATAAATATCATATTTGCCAGTGATGCCCACATCCTGAGAATGATTTGTTTTAAATGAATGCCATCAAAGCAACCAAAAGGTAATTAGAGAAGAAGATAGTAGATAACTGCACTCGGAATAACAAACTCTTTGTGTTAGAGATCAGAGGGGCGGTGTACAGCATAGGACCATTGAAAGATTCCTCAGGAGAAATACAGGTGGATTCCCAGGATGTGGCAGAAGGTTTAAGCAGCTATTTTCATCAGTTTTCACCCCAGAAGATGATGATCGGTTAGCAATAAGCATTGTACAGTTGACACTGAAGTTTTAAGTGTCAAAGCATGCAGGTATTGTCCTGGAGAGAATAAAGGATCATGAAACAGATTGGACCACTGATGCACCAAGCAATGAGAGGTCTGCTCATTTTTCCCCCAGTTTAGGTATTTTTAACAGCTCACGGGACTAGAGGGAGGAATAGGTGGTATCAATATTCAAAAAGGTTAACAAGGTAGAACTTTGACTTTGGTTATTGGTATGCTCCAAGAAGAGATCATAGAGAAGCTATGCAAGCACATGATGACTGAGAATTGGTTATGAAAGACTATCAGTGTGGCTTCTGGGAGTCATGCCTCGTCAACCGTCGTTGCATTTTCTGAGGCAGTTACTAGGTTTGTTGATATAGGTAGCCCTGTTCTCATCGTAAACCTGAAATTTCACAAAGCTTTTGAGAAGTTGCCACACAACAGGCTACTTATTGAGAGAGGTTTGTTTGATTGGTGGACAGGTCCTGGCTTGGACAAGGAATTGGTTACACTGTCGTAAGTGAAAGGTTGTTAAAGGCAGTAATTCAGCATGGAGGGCCAGTCCCACAAAGATTGGGGCTGTTGCTCTTCATAATCTTTGTGGGAGTGGTAGGATCTTAGATAAGAAAAATGAAATATGAGTAGATCTAGAAGCAATGTTGGAATGAGACTGCATGTGGCAGATGTCATTTAATGTAGTGTTATTCCTGCTGCGTAGGGATGAAGTTAGGCATGTGTACATGGTGAAGGGTTTTGAACATAAGACTCATGAGCTTTCTTGTTGCTTTCTAATATTGCGGGCTTGGGTACTTTCGCTATTTCATAGTCCATACAGCCATTTATCATATTTGTCATTTACTTGCAAAAATCTGAGCTTTTAATACAAGTCAATCATTTGAGTTCTTATCATTATCAATAGAACTGTTGGTCACAGAAGTAACCATTTGACAGAGGCTTACGCATTTTTCATTTTTCATATATCTATATCTCTAACTCAGGATGTTCTCAAGGTTACAGAACCAAGGCTAGTAGATTGAGTTAAGATCTGCCATGATCAAATTGAATGGCAAACAGGCTTGAGTGGCTAGGTAGCATATTCCTGTTCCTAAGACTTTGCCTTGGAGTTTCCTGATTTTTCAGGAAAGGGCAAGCGCCAACAGTTGGTGGTCAGGTGTCAACGTTCAGTGCTGTGGAGACACTATAACACACTAAGGCCAGGATTATGTCTGGACACTGGGACTCTCAACCACCAGCTAAAGCACCAGTGAGAGCCCCACATTGCCTCCTCTGAGAAAGGCTTGCCAAATCAATTGCCAATTAGGCACTTAAGTGGACAGCGGCAGGCCTTCCCCGGGATCAAGGACACCGAGCGACGGAAGGCCTGCCCTCTGAGAGCTGCCAGCCAATCAGTGACTCGCAGCTCTTTTACTGAGCCGCCCCACCGCGGAGGCAGTGGCTGCTACCGGTAAAGCACCCACCAGTAGCCGTGGATCGCTAAGGGACCCAGGCTACAGTTAAGTCAGGGTGGGCATCGCGGAGGCGGGGCGGAGGGGATGTAGGAGGGTTGGCAGCATGGCTAGGGGAATGGCTCTCAGCAGGTCACCTCTTCCTGATGCCAGATCCCTCCCGTCAGGCACTAAGTGTCTTTGAATGAGGGAACCCCCCCCACCCCACCCCCGGAGCCAGCAAGCAACCTGCACGGGTTTGCTTTGTGTGCTCCCCGTCCGGCGATGGGCCCGCCTGCTGCTGGGCTCATACCAGCAGAGGCAGGATGAGGTCCTTAATTGTGCATTAATTGCCAATTAAGGGCCTCAATTGGCAGCGGGGCGGGAAGGCCGTTCACAAAAACTATTCATTTCCTTTGTCAGCAAAGGTCTAACCCCTCGTTACCATAGCAGCACAACCACAGGCTGCTTGATTTTTCGAATTATTTTATTTTGCTTTTTCTTTATGCAATGTCAGAAACTAATTGAACTGAGCATGTCTTGGTTAGTGTAGTCAAGGTAAACCAATGAAAAATTTATTAGATTAGAAAAGATACTTTTGCCTTTACTCAGATTATTTCCATACATATCTTTGTGATCTTACTGAACATATGATTTAGAGATAAAAATTTTTATTATCTTTTAGTTGGCATATAATCCATGTCTGCAGAATATCCTTTTTTAAAAAAACAGCAATTTAATATACATGCAATGGGATTCATTTATTTGGTACTTTCATTGAGTTCTGCCCATTGTAAAAAATAATTAACCAACCATTTAAATTCAAAGTTGATCAGAATGATTTTAGCCATTTCTTGCTTTTCCTGTTGTGACAGCAATGTATTTTAGTACTTGTCAAAATTTGACACATTTGTGAGAGTTGAATTGAGATTTGTACATTCTGTCTTCAACAACCAGACTGACCTCTGCTTTAATTTTATGAGGGGGCTCGTTGAACCAAAGGTTAAACTGAGAAAATACTTCAGATTTGTTAACCACATAAAATGAAGCCTGAATACATTGTCATGCGGACCCCTTCCTGCCAAGAATGAGGCATATTAATTTCGCTATATGAACATTGATTTTAAACTGTTGCTGGAGTGAAGAAATTACTTGTTTGATGATCACCAGACACTTGGCTGGAAGAACATTTGCATACCAAGAGACAGTGCTTGGAGAGACAAAAGAATTACTCCCTGATCCAATTAATCCAAATGGAATTTGATCACCAGACATTGAAGGTGTAAGGAAGCACATTCCAGGAACTGCTAAGATGATACAATCCACAAAGCCAGGACTAGTTAAACCAGCTGGTTACATGACTAACTGGCTGGTCCAAGTTTTTTGAACTAGCCACAAGACAGTTTGAAATCAGAAGACAGTTTGCAACTGAAGCTGGAACTAGGAAGTCTCTCTTTTGGCTGTCTCTCTCTCATTTTCTCCAAAGCCACCAGACCCACAGAAGACACGTAAGCCTCAAGAGAGAAAAGACTCCAAGATCGATACAAGTTGAAGCATGAACTGGCTCCCAACAAACAGCAGGACTTACCAGCAACCAAAGACTCCACATTGAATTTAAAGGACTGTAATTATAATCCCGAGATTGCCTCAAACATTTTCCCTTTATTCTTTTCAACTTTTTCTGTCTCTGTCTGCGTGTGTGTTTATTGCATATGCATGCTAGCGTGGTCACGTCACATATTCGTAGTCATTAACCGGATTAGAGTTTAAAATTAATAAACTTCCACCTTTCTTATTTAAATCTAAGAAAACCTGTCTGGATTGATTTCTTTGTCCTACAATTGAGTGAACAAGGACTCACTGAGGGGGAGATAAAAACACAGTGTTTCTAAAATTAAACCCTGTTACGGTTAAACCAGGCAAAGGCTGAGAGGGAACCCCTAGACCCCTTCTCACCTGGTCGTAACAACATAGTTACATAACCACACGTCATTTGTCACTTGCAGAGATCTCAAGCTAGAGGGTCATCCATTTAGGACTGAAATGAGAACAAATTTCTTCACTCAGAGGGTTGTGAATCTTTGGCATTCTCTGCTCCAGAGCACTGTGGATGCTCAGTCAATGAGTATACTCAAGACACAGATCAATAGATTGCTTTTGGGTACTGAGGGATGTGGAGATCAGGCAGGAATGTGGAGTTCAAGTAAAAGTTCAACCATGATCTTATTGAATGGCAGAGCAGGCTCGATGGACCATATAGCCTACTCCTGCTGTTATTTCTTATGTTATGTTCTTATAAACACTTCCATTATTTAAGTAAGTCTTCCTCGGACACTAGACCCTATCCAAAGTTGTCAAATGAAAATATTTGAAAATTCTGAGCTCAGTAAGCTCATGTAGGGAATGGATGCTATAGGTCATGGAAAGAGTATTGGGCACAGCTGCTCACTTACTATGACTGACCCTAAAACATACTATGGTTATAGCAAGGGGAGCTGCTAAGTCAATAGTTCAGCATTTTTATACCAAGAAATTCTGAAATATCTCTCAAATGAGACCCTTTTTCAGAACCACCGTGCTTTAGTACAAGTCCAGAAAATAAGCCTCAGTGGGATCTCTGCTACGGTACAGCACATGTCTTGTGTGGTGTGTAACTATAAGTCAGTCTTGTGCTTCTTTATTCTATCCTCCTACTGTTGATCACAGTCTTAAATAGTGTTACAAGGTTTTTATTTTTTACTAAAAACTCAGAATTCTGTGTTTTAAAAACTGAAAAAGGATTTTTCAGTGGATAGTGACACCTGCAAATAGCTGAAAATTTTGTAATGTTTTGAAAGGAAGTCAAAGCAAAAGCTGAACTTTATGGGTGGTTTGAAAGGAAGCTGAAATTGTGTATAAGGACAGGAATGCAAGCAATTTCAAGGAAACTAGCGAGGGCGTTGAACTCCTCAGAGCAACTTTGAATGACAAGTGAGACTCTGGGCTGAATTTTACGCTGCCCCAGCAGGTCGGATAGTGGCGTGAGGGTGGATAGGGACGGTATAAAATTGAGCGGGAGGCTCCGGGATGCCTTTCCGCCCCACTCTCATCTCAGGCCAACTTTAGGGTGGTCGGCGGCTGGTTGGGGGGGAAACAGCCCGCCCGCCTCAGGCCAATCGAGGCCCTTAAGTGGCCGTTACGTGGCCACTTAACGGCATTCACCTGCCTCCAAAGGTATTTTACCCGTGGCAAGCGGGTGTGCTGGGGACGTGAGAAGCCACCCAGCGATAGCTGTCGGCCTATCCACGCGCCGGGAGGGTGCCATGGCAGTCGGGCACAGGGTGCCCAATCAAGGGCTGCCCCCTCCTCCCAATCCATCCCCGGGACCCAAGAGGCCCCTCCCTCCCCCCAAACGACTACCCTTGCCTCTCCGCCACGACTAACCCCCCCGCCCCCCAACCGACAAGGCAAGCACAACTTACCCGAGGTCCTGGCTCCATGGCGTCAGCTGGGAGCAGTCCCAGTGGCGCTGCTGGGACTAAGAGCTGCCAAGCCGCTGATTGGCCGGCAGCTCACTGAGGCGGGACCTCCTCCCTCAAGTGGGTGGAAGTCCCGCCTTGGGACAATTAAAGCCCGGGGACCCGTAAAATGCTGGTCGGATCCCCGGGCTAGGCAGAAGCGGGTTCGCCATCAACTTTTAAGTCAGTGGGGAAGTCCCGTCCATCCATGGTAATATCCAGCCCTCTATGTCTGGACATGTGATCCGCTCGGGAAGGTTTTGCTTTTACTTTGGACCCTTTAAATAAAAACAGTGAGTTGGACAAAGAGAAGGCATTTAAAATGTGGCTTTGACCTGACTGGAGGTTAGAAGAAGTTAGAAGCAAAAGTCTTACCTCTCTGTAAAGGAAACCTGCATCTTTTGAGAAGAAATCCCTGTATGTCAGAGGTAGTAGATTCCTATGGCCTCTTGTCTCTGAAGAATCCCTGAATCATGTGTGGTTCCTGTCGCCTCCTGTGTTTTAAGAAATCCTGAGATCTGAAGAAAGCTTCTACTACTATACTGCTGCTGTAAGACCAACTCAGACCTGCAGCAGTTGAATTGCCTTGAACGCCTACCCATCTCATTCTGTTCAACAACCTCGCCTGGAAAGACTTTGAGTGACATCCGACTATTCGACTCTAGGACACCTCACCAAACCGAAGAATTTCCTATCAGAACGTGTCAAACTGATCTATTTTATTATTCCTTCTATTCCTAAGAAACAGCTGTCAACCAAAAAATCATTTTTCTCCAGTTAACTTTTTTTTGGGAGTATGTGTGTGCATAAGGGCTAAGGAAATAAGGAGCTTTTTGTACATAGATTTATCTCATTATTGGTTAAGACTTAGTCTATTAATAAAACTGAAATCTCACTGGCACTGAAAAATAACTTTCACAAATGTGGAGTCTCTCCTTCAGATTTTAATTATCAGAGATTTAAAAATATAAAACATTGAAAAAAAATAATTTTTCTTACTGCCTCTCTTACCTTTCTCAATCCCATCTTCATGTCCCTCTATTTATTTTGTTTTCTGTACATAATTTGACATTGAATTGACTATTCCAACTTTCAATTCCCATATTAGACTCAGTGTCTAAAACTTTGGGCTGAATTTTCCTGTGGGCCTCGGAAACCCGACAGCAGGACTATTCCCAGGTCCTGAGCCTACGTGTTTCAGTAGCACAGTAGCACGTGTTTTAGTAGGCCACCTCTGCAGTTATCACCCAATTAAGGACAGCGGGCAGCTCATGGATGCAGGAGGGTCAATCATAGGTGTCGAGGGAAGGCCTGGCCAGCAGCCCTACTGGGAAAAGTGATCACTGCTCAGGCAGTCAGAGAGTGAGAGGGTGCCACAAGATGGAGGTGCTCAGCTAATGGTCCAAATAGGATGCAAACTCTTAGGGCCAGAACTGTCAGGGGTATCAGTCTGCAGGGGAAACATCTCCAGAGTAAGGCATTTGGCTGTGGGTGGGCTGTGTACAACTTTTCTGCTGCTTTATACATGTTTGTGCAATATCATGCGATGGCACTCTGACCCCTTGCTGTGAAGCTACTTCCGATGTTTTGCTGGGTTCCTGACACAGAGTGGGGCCCATGCAGCATTCATAAAATTTCATTGAAGTTCAATAATAGGGGCTAACTGCCCTTTTAAATACCTTTAATTGGCTAGCCACCATTGCCGCTGGGAGACGGCTTCTCAGAAAAGTGCACAGAGGCTGGAATACATGGGGAGCTGACCCAAAGTGCTGCATTCTAAATTTCCAGGTCCCCCTCCCCTTCCAAAGGTGCTTCCACGGGGATAGGAAAGATCCTGCCTCTGCGTTGCCTGCTCATCAATATGACAGCATGCATGCTCAGAAAGGGGCCCAGAAGTATGCATTGCTGTACACATGATGTACAGCTAGCCTGCACATCTTAAAGGGAGTCTGCCCCTCTTAAAGGGAGGCATATTCAGGCTACAGCAGCTGCTGGAACAGTTTCATAAAGTCTTTGATGGTGTTAGGCCAATGTGCTTTGTTGAACGATAATTTTCCTTGGTCCACTGACTGGAGATCTGAATTTATATTTTTTTTGAAGAAACTTAAATAAACAGCATTTAAAACAGGATGACTGCTAGCAGCTTAAGATGATTACTTAGTTTGCTACACTGTATCCTACATTACAAAGGATTGTGAGGAGGGAGACAAAATGTCTGCTAATTCCCCAGCAAGAACCAAGACCCAGGAAGTTTAAAGGAACTGCTTGTTCTTCTTTTGCAAAAGAGAATTACTGTTCACTGCTATGTTTTGAATCACTGAATGACTGTTATGTGACAAGCCCCACCCCCATCTGTGGTTTTTAAGCTGTTGTTTTTCTCCACTGCAGAGGAGAAACAACTGGACTCTGACATGAGCAGACCTTAAGTGGGGGTCCATCTCTCTCTCTCTCTTTCCATTCCAGCTTGAAAGCTTTCAAATCCTGCTTGTTGACTGACCACCTTTGCATACTCCGGCTACAGACAGAAACCCTGTTTGAAGGAAATCATATGCCTTGCTCTCTCCAAGAGGCTCACCAAACCAGTCATCTACCTCTTCAAACTAAAAGCCTCAGGACCACTGAAGTCAGCTAGAAGCCAGCTGAATCACCAAATTTCACAGACTGTATATCTTTTTATGGACTCTGACTCAACCAATCTACCTTTCCTCACTCTGTAACCTACCTGTGTGTGTGTAAACCTCTAGTGTGCGTGTGAGAGTGAAAGTTGTTGTGTTGTTTATTATTTTATTGGTTCAATTTAGGTACAATAAAGTTTATCTCTTTCTTTGTTAACTCAAAAAAACCTGTCCAATTGGTTCTTGTTATGATTATAGCAAGTAAGTAATCAAACACCTGTTGAATTGGCCAGTACATCCACTTTAGGAAAAAAATTAAGCCTGTTGTGGTTTAACAAGGAGAGGGAGAAGAGGGAAGCCCTTCAACCTCTCCTCACTAGACCGTAACAATGGAAAGAAGGAGCAATGGCTTTCAGGTTCTCAGTTGCAGCGCTGGCAGTCTTCATGAAAAGAAGGAGTGAAGTGATGTTTCTACAGGGGGCCAAGAAGCCCTCAAAGCATGCCCTCTGAAGAGAATGGGAGCAGATAGCCATAGTGGTCAATTCCTAGAATCTGGCCCCGAGGACCTGGCTGACCACACGAGTGATCAAGGTCTGTGAATGCATCTCCAAATGATATCGCCTACCCAACAAACCAACAATCTCTCACACTGCTCGATATACTACAGCCCCATCACTCACCCATCAGCAATCAAGACTCATGCCTAATGGTCAGATGCTCCACCTCACCCTCACACACTTAACAATGCTGCCAGCCTCACACCCACCTCTTGCAAGTTCCACGTACCTCCAGAAATTCACCTGTGGCAGGCAGCACACTCGCTTATATTCTTCCCTCTCTCTTGCAGGACAAGATCGCACGTAACTACTGGGAGCAGCAGAGAACCAATGGGGGAGAGGCACACCTGCACCCCTGAGCCCATTAGAGGTGATGGTGCTCCTCACTATAGGACCAGCAGTCACTGAGGCCATTGAATCCAGCATCTCTGAGAACATTCAGGATGACAGTATGTTCCTGTTTGATGCCCCTTCTCAAATCCCACTTCATCCTCATCCTACTATTTGGTATGATGCACAAGCTGCAGATGGTGTGACCATGGACCTCTTGCTTTCCACCCCTACTCCCTCCCCTCACCCTAACCCTTCCCTTCAGATTTTTGATTTCAGATGCCCAAGATTTGCTACCTGACCAGCTAGTGCAGCCTTACCCTGAAGGACAGGACCATCTAAAGAGCTCTGAGAAAGAAGCACCATCACTTGATCTGACAAGCACAGCCACCAGTTCAGTTATTGGTACTGCTCATACATTAGAGGGTAGTATAGATGCAGGATCAGCACATGTGAGTCACTGGGCATAAAAGGGCTGCAGTCAGGTGAGGGGGAAAGGATAGCACTTGTCCCCGTTCACCAAAGGATGAGGTCACAGATGAATTCTGCTGCAGAGGATTCAGATTGGGCAATGTATAGGAGAAGGCTGTTGTCCATGCAGACAGAGACATTGGTGCACTGGCAGCCTGCCACAGAGCCTCTTGTCACTGTGAAAGAATATGGCACCAATCAGCCAGCCTCTGGTTTGTCGTGGTGACCCAAAGATTGTGGATACGGCTGACTGGCACAGGATGAATGCGTGGTAGCTGTAGTCAGGATAGCAGGCATTCACTGACGTGATATCCTATGCATGGTTGTATCCTTTGAGATTACAGTATATCTCGCTATTAATATGTTTGGTTGCAGAGCTTCGTGTCTGCAGTCGATAGCTCCCTGCACCATTGGAAATCCCGCCAGCCTGGCAAAGCCTACTCCTCTTGCTACTCCAGTTAGAGAGAAGATGGTGATGGCCCCTCTCATGGTGTACAGGGCCTCGGTGAGCTCCCTGCTCAGTGATGCATGGTGAAATGTTGGCAATGTCACCGGCTTCTGCCTGGAAGAATCCTGTTGTGAAGAAAGTGACGGTGATCTTCATGGCCATTGTCAGCACCTTCCTTGCTCTGCTGTGCGGCTGCACGTCTGGTTGCAGGAGCTGGTACAGTTCAGTAACCACCTCCTTGGACACTGCTTTTGGCTGAGGTGGAGGTAGGAGAAGTGTTCTCTGAAGGCCCTTGGTGGGTACGGCCTTCTATCGAGAGCCCTCCTCCTCCCTCTGTGCATAGCTTCCCCTCTTGCTGCTTATGTTCCATGTCCTTGTCGTGTTGCAGCCCAAGAGGGTCTGTAACTATAACCCCAGGTTTTCTGCTGACAGGCCTTCAAACTCCTCTGAGCTTCTTGTCAAAGTCCAGCACCACTCCCTTCTGACTTATCAGAACTCCGCCAACAACAGTGAATGCAGTACTTCATTCTCTCTACAACACCTCACCTGGAATTCCCTTCAAATAGAGCTAGTGGGCAGTTCCTCTTGCAGGGAGTGACTAAAAGAAGGCATTTAAGAGGACCTGCGAGGTCCAAAATGGCAGGTAGTGTGCTAAAACAGCATTAGGTGTTTGACATCATCAGCAGCCCACCCTACATGCTTCTGGTGCATAGTGCCCTTACAATCATGGCGTACAATGCGGGCAGCACCACAAGTGGTCAGAAGTGGTCCAGCTAATATTTTGGAGTTCCCACCTTCCAGCCTCCAGGAGCCAATTTCCACAGCTTGTGTGTGTCAGTGAGGATTCTTCAATCTGATTGGTTAGTTAAAGAGATACATCATACCTTCTTCAAACAGATCCCCTGTAGAAGGTGCTGCACTGTTTTAACTCTCTAAAAACCCAAGTTCCAGTGCAAAGGGCCATTGAAAGTCTGTGGTCAAGTGTAAATGTAATGAACAGGTAGCAGCATTCGTTCGCCGCTGACCTCAAGGTTCAGGCCTAATGCTTCTACTTTATTCTGTGGCTTTTATTACCTCCTCTTCACCCAGACTAGGTGACCACTTTCCAACTGTTTTCTCTGTCTATGTAACAATGAACCAAATAATGAGTGGAGTCATAGAGTCATAGAGAGTTACAGCACTGAAACAGGCCCTTCGGCCCACCGAGTCCAGCGATAAGATACCCTTTAGATATTTATCTGACATAATACAAAGCCGAATGCCTTTCTAGGAGCCCGACTTTCTCTGGAAAAGATTATGATGTAGAGTCATGTCATATTTTCAGTGGTTTTGTGCGTTGATGTGAATTCCAGATGGTGCGAGTTTCTCCAGCCCCATTTCCCCGCAATCTGTCAAGAGTCACTAAAATGATGCCTCATGATTTCAAGAAATAAATGTCTGGAAATGTCACATTTTTCTCCTGTGTTCAGCAGGAATAGAGACACATTTGTGCTGAGCAGCATTCCCTAAAGAACACTGCAGTCCAGATGGTCACGGGACAGTCTTTATATAATTACTTGCAGAGATTGGAACAGAATTGTTAAGTTATATGATACACTGGGTCAGGACTCTTAATATTAATAACACAACACCCTTTTAATTACAGCATTTAAAATTCTGCATTTAACTTAAAGGTGTGCACACCTCCTCCTCTCCAACCCCTCTACCATTACCACCCACCACTGACCTCCCGATTTGAAAGCCAGTATGTGTTTATATGTGTGGAAACGAATATGCAGCATTTGTGAGGTAAATTAATTATTCCAAGTGTATGGGGAGGAGGTAAAGCTGTGATATAAGAGCTCTAATATTTCCATCCTGTGCACTACATTGAAAGTGCATCTGACAGTAAATGTGTTTAACTTCAGGGAATGGAGACATTTGAGGCTCTGTCTTGTCTGAAGTGGATGCAAAGAGTGATGCGTAGCCACTTTCATTTATTTATTCTTTTTAATGCATCGGTGAGAGGGTTTTTTTTTCATTCTTTACGATCTAGCAGACAGCCGTTATGGACATTTTGAACATTTAAATTCAAGCAATCTTCTTTATATACACAGAACTTGCCAAGGTTAACTTTGTGACTCTTGGCTATTAGTCAGGGTTGATCTTTATCATTCACCCTTAGGTTAAGTCCAAAACTTAAAATGTGGTAATTAAAGGGAGGGGCATTAATAATGTTTGAAATAATATGAGAACAATACAATACTCAACTTTTGCTGATACTTTAAGCCAAAACAACCAAGCATTTTAAAGTTCATAGTCCTTCTAAGGGTGTCTTAAAATTCCATAACATGGGTACAGCAAGCTCCACAGAGATCCACCCAACACTACAGCATGAAGCTAAACAAATAAAAGATGTAAACTAAACAAACGGACAATAGCCTTGTCCAGGCAGCTTGTTACAGCTCAGATTAAGAGACACTCATCCCCACTAAGCTGCTTTGAGGAAGCTCCAGAACCTTTCTCATCGAGCAAGCAATCAAGTTTTTCAATTTATATATTCCAGGCAGAGTGTGAACTTCTCTCACTGGGGCAACATGGGCTGGGTGGTGGACAAATTGGAGTTGATGAGGGACAGTTGAAGGCAAATTCTACAATGTTAAACCCAAGTAGTGCATTGCATTCAATCACTGCAAGCTTCCCATGTCAGACAAAGATCAGAAGAAATCTTAGCAACATTACTAGTCATAGCGACTATTTTAAACATGTCCTAGTTATTATTCAAATAGAAGTACAATATGGAAAGATAATTTGAAACAGGAAGGAACTCTTTTTCTATCAGTCAGCATGGAGTGATGGAATTCTTAAATCAAAAACACGAAACAAAAAAAAACTCAAATCCTGCCATGATCATTCCTTTTAGCTTCAATCGCACAACAATGCTCAAATATATCTAAAAGTGGAGAGAGCTAAGAAATGAATCACCTGTGCTCATTCCCTACAACTGTACTCCACTCCTCCTCCTATTTGCACCATCCTTCTCATTACTGTTTTTGAGAGCTTGCTGCTTGCAAATTGGCAGCCACGTTTCCAACATGACAAAACTGACTACATTTCAAAGAGTACCTCATTGGTTGTGAAGCCTTTTGGGACGTCCTGAGGTCACGAATGTCAATTATTTTCTTACTCCAAAGATACAACAATCTGCAGAAAAGAAATGATAAAGGTTTAGTCAGAATGGAGCCTTTTTATCAACCGCTTCATTTTATTGAAAAGAACGTTGAAATTAGCAGAACAGCAATGAGACGAGGGTTGTGGATGTTCGACCATGCGCCACTGCCCATGTTTACTCAGCCTGTGCAGACTTTTAAAACATACCCTGCTGCACCGCCCAATATTAAGCCGAGCTGCAGGAGGACCCCCTTCCCCTCAAGAGTTTGCATGTTGAGCCGGTAATGCATCATTGCGTTTCTGATTATTTTAGAAAGTGCATGAGAATTGCTGTCTGAGTGTTTGGCGTCGCCTGAACTCCCCTCGATTGTTTGTAATGTGCAATTCAAAGAGAACCCTTCCTCTGTACAAAAGGCACCGAGTGGAACGATGTGTAGGAAGAGTGTATGATAAAACAGTGAAACGGAGAAGGAATGAGCACCTAGGGATCCACAGAGCAGACAACTCCTGACCAACTTACTGCGGTACATAATTAAACAAGATTTTTCCTTGCAGATTTCAGCTATTTTACTGTCATACATATTTCAGGATGATGGGGCTCAGGATTTATGCTCTACACACTGCAAAGAGTATTTGGTTTCATAAGTAGTATGAAGATATTTGCAGTATTACATTTTATTTCATATTGGGAAAGGCTCTTTCGGAGAAACACTCGCTATTCTGGATGATGGCCCATGTGGCAATGAGAGTTCACACTACCTGAGTACCTCGACTTCCTGGACTGTTTGTGAGATCAGCACACGATGGGGTTAAAACAGCTTTCTGATGAATATTGTGAAAGTGGACTTAACACAAGGATACTTCCACAGACAAGGAGGGTAATGGAATGTGGGAGAATCACTCAGCCATGTCTGTAACGGTCTGGAATATGTTAGCATATTGTTTATGGTAAGACTATGATCAAAAGAGTTTGAGGGCAATATAACCATGGTAATAAAATGATTGGAAGATATTAGACAGGCTAAGTGCATTTTTTTTTGGGAGGGGGGTTCATGTTATTCTGTTGTTCTTGTATGTACCTTTGAGGTAGTATGATTTATTGGTCATATGCATGGAATGCAGAGCTCAATGGTATAGGAGATGTGAGTGAGCCATTATCTTGAATTCATTTAGACTGGAATTTTGAAGCACAATATCTCAGTAAAGACCTGATCCTGCATTGTTACAACTGGATATGCATGTGCAATCTGTTATTTCAGGTAATAAGATGAATTCAAACAAGAAAGCAGTCCAACAGCTCAGTTGTCTGATGTTTGTTTCTGTTGGACTTGAGTTATATTTAATAATCTGGGTGTAGGTTGTCCAGCGATAATGGGTTCCTGCATTTGAATTTATTCAAAAGAAGGTTTAAATGTGAAGTATCAAAAATCAAGCTAACTGGACTTCTAATCACACAGAAAGTCTTGACAAGATCTTCTGGCCGGTAAGAACATGCAGGCCTTTAAACCTATTGACGCAGATTCTCAGGAGCCTCTTGGATCCACATGGTCATCATCTTGTGTGCACTAACCTACATTGGCTCCCAGTCATGCAATTCCTCAGTTTTAAAATTCTCATCGTTGTGTTCAAATGCCTCCATGCCCTCACCCATCTCTATCTCTTTAATCTTCTCGAGCCCTGCAACTCTTCACAATCTCTGAGCGCCTTCATAGAAACATAGAAAATAGGAGCAGGAGTAGGCCATTCGGCCCTTCGAGCCTGCTCCGCCATTCATTATGATCATGGCTGATCATCCAACTCAGTAGCCTGTTCCCGCTTTCGCCCCTACCCTTTGATCCCTTTAGACCCACGAGCTATATCTAACTCCTTCTTGAAAACAAGCAATGTTTTGGCCTCAACTGCTTTCTGTGGTAGCGAATTCCACAGGCTCACCACTCTCCAGCGAAGAAATTCCTCCTCATCTCAGTCCTGAAAGGTTTACCCCATATCTTTAGACTATGAACCCTGGTTCTGGACTCCCCCACCATCGGGAACATCTATGGTAAAAGTGCTATGTAAATACAAGTGTTGTTAACAGTATTCAAACTTTTCAGATGTGAATCTGTACAGTTCTACATCAAAGAGGTCAATTGTCAGGAATTTCATGGTGAAAATGTCAATCATCCTGAATGTTAAGTTAGTAAGAAGCCTTGCTCGCCAGTAGGAACAAGTGGTTGGAGCACTGTGTAGTTCTTTTTCTCTTCATTAATGCTCAATAACTCATCCAATTTGTGTCCACTGACGTTTCAAATGTAAGAGGTTTAGGTTGTAATCTCAATCTCCTGATTTATGTTTGCATTCAGTTTGCAGGGCATCTTTTGGGCTATTTTTATAAGACATTGCTAAATGTCAATTTAAGGCGCATTTGTGACATTTAATAATCAAACATTTTGCCATTAACCAACATTTTTGCGATATGTGTCCAGTTTATTCTAGTATTTATATATATTTTTTTCATTTCCCATAAATTCAGATGAATGGTCATTTTGTTGAAGCAAATGTTTCTTTTTTCTTTTGGGCCTCCTTATCTCGAGAGACAATGGATACGCGCCTGGAGGTGGTCAGTGGTTTGTGAAGCAGCGCCTGGAGTGGCTATAAAGGCCAATTCTGGAGTGACAGGCTCTTCCACAGGTGCTGCAGAGAAATTTGTTTGTTGGGGCTGTTGCACAGTTGGCTCTCCCCTTGCGCCTCTGTCTTTTTTCCTGCCAACTACTAAGTCTCTTCGACTCGCCACAATTTAGCCCTGTCTTTATGGCTGCCCGCCAGCTCTGGCGAATGCTGGCAACTGACTCCCACGACTTGTGATCAATGTCACACGATTTCATGTCGCGTTTGCAGACGTCTTTATAACGGAGACATGGACGGCCGGTGGGTCTGATACCAGTGGCGAGCTCGCTGTACAATGTGTCTTTGGGGATCCTGCCATCTTCCATGCGGCTCACATGGCCAAGCCATCTCAAGCACCGCTGACTCAGTAGTGTGTATAAGCTGGGGATGTTGGCCGCTTCAAGGACTTCTGTGTTGGAGATATAGTCCTGCCACCTGATGCCAAGTATTCTCCGAAGGCAGCGAAGATGGAATGAATTGAGACGTCGCTCTTGGCTGGCATACGTTGTCCAGGCCTCGCTGCTGTAGAGCAAGGTACTGAGGACACAGGCCTGATACACTCGGACTTTTGTGTTCCGTGTCAGTGCGCCATTTTCCCACACTCTCTTGGCCAGTCTGAACATAGCAGTGGAAGCCTTACCCATGCGCTTGTTGATTTCTGCATCTAGAGACAGGTTACTGGTGATAGTTGAGCCTAGGTAGGTGAACTCTTGAACCACTTCCAGAGCGTGGTCGCCAATATTGATGGATGGAGCATTTCTGACATCCTGCCCCATGATGTTCGTTTTCTTGAGGCTGATGGTTAGGCCAAATTCATTGCAGGCAGACGCAAACCTGTCGATGAGACTCTGCAGGCATTCTTCAGTGTGAGATGTTAAAGCAGCATCGTCAGCAAAGAGGAGTTCTCTGATGAGGACTTTCCGTACTTTGGACTTCGCTCTTAGACGGGCAAGGTTGAACAACCTGCCCCCTGATCTTGTGTGGAGGAAAATTCCTTCTTCAGAGGATTTGAACGCATGTGAAAGCAGCAGGGAGAAGAAAATCCCAAAAAGTGTGGGTGCGAGAACACAGCCCTGTTTCACACCACTCAGGATAGGAAAGGGCTCTGATGAGGAGCCACCATGTTGAATTGTGCCTTTCATATTGTCATGGAATGAGGTGATGATACTTAGTAGCTTTGGTGGACATCCGATCTTTTCTAGTAGTCTGAAGAGACCACGTCTGCTGACGAGGTCAAAGGCTTTGGTGAGATCAATGAAAGCAATGTAGAGGGGCATCTGTTGTTCACGGCATTTCTCCTGTATCTGACGAAGGGAGAACAGCATGTCAATAGTCGATCTCTCTGCACGAAAGCCACACTGTGCCTCAGGGTAGACGCGCTCGGCCAGCTTCTGGAGCCTGTTCAGAGCGACTCGAGCAAAGACTTTCCCCACTATGCTGAGCAGGGAGATTCCACGGTAGTTGTTGCAGTCACCGCGGTCACCTTTGTTTTTATAGAGGGTGATGATGTTGGCATCGCGCATGTCCTGGGGTACTGCTCCCTCGTCCCAGCACAGGCATAGCAGTTCATGTAGTGCTGAGAGTATAGCAGGCTTGGCACTCTTGATTATTTCAGGGGTAATGCTGTCCTTCCCAGGGGCTTTTCCGCTGGCTAGGGAATCAATGGCATCACTGAGTTCCGATTTGGTTGGCTGTATGTCCAGCTCATCCATGACTGGTAGAGGCTGGGCTGCATTGAGGGCAGTCTCAGTGACAGCATTCTCCCTGGAGTACAGTTCTAGGTAGTGCTCAACCCAGCGGTCCATCTGTTTGCGTTGGTCAGTGATTATGTCCCCCGATTTAGATTTGAGGGGGGTGATCTTCTTGATGGTTGGCCCAAGAGCTCTCTTCATGCCATCATACATTCCTCTGATGTTTCCGGTGTCTGAGGCCAGCTGAATATGACTGCATAGGTGTTGCCAGTAGTCGTTTGCGCAACGCCTAGCTGTTCTTTGTGCAGTACTTCTGGCTGCTTTAAGTGCTGCGGATGTTAAATCGCTGGGGGCTTTCTTGTAGTTCAAAAGTGCAATGCGCTTAGCGGCTATGACAGGTTCCAGCTCTTCATTATGAGATTGAAACCAGTCTGCATTTCTCTTCGCACTTTTGCCGTAGGTGGTCAAAGCTGACTCATAGATGGCGTCTCTGATGTGGGCCCACTTGGTCTCAGCATCCCCTGTGGGAGTGTTTTGAAGGGCTGTTACAAGTGAATTTAGAAATTTTTGTAACAGCTGTGGGTGAGAAATTCTGCTCGTGTTGATGCGCGGGTGGCCCTTCTGCTTGGAATGATGCAACTTCTTTGGTCTGAGTCTAACCTTGCTGCACACCAGGGAGTGGTCGGTGTCGCAGTCCGCACTGTGGAAGCTGCGTGTGATTTGAACACTGTTTAAGGCGGCTCGCCTTGTGACAATGAGGTCTAACTGGTGCCAACGACGTGATCTTGGGTGCCTCCATGAAACCTGGTGACAGGGTTTAGTGTGAAAGAACGAGTTGGTGATGCAGAGGTTATGATAGGTACACAACTCAAGCAGTCTCTGCCCGTTCTCATTCATCCTTCCAACGCCATAGCGCCCAAGGCAGGAGGGCCATGAGTCATGGTCGGCCCCAACCCTGGCATTAAAGTCCCCCAGCAGGAATAGGTGTTCGGTGTTGGGGATGCTGCTAATGATGTTATGGAGTTGTTCATAGAACTGGTCTTTAGCTTCAGGTGCGGAACAGAGTGTTGGAGCATAGATGCTGAGTAGGTGTACTGGACCAGAGGTGGTGAGCAGTCGGATGGACAGTATGCGTTCCGAGCCATTTGAGGGAGGCTCTATCATGCTGAGCAAGGAGTTTCTGATGGCGAAGCCCACTCCATGCTGTCTTGGTTCTTCAGGATTCTATAGTGTTGGTTATATATTGATTTTAAAGGAATTCAATGATGGTACCGAAAGCATTCTATTTAGGAGACCTCAGTATCACGTAAATCCATCTAATATTTGTTTTCTGTTCAAGAATATTGATACTTAGTGGCTAAAATGTTTAAGTTACACATATCTTGAAAATGGGTATGTTGATTTGGTCAGTTTTGTGCCGTTCGATATGAGGGACATTTTAGCACCAAGACCTGCAACATTTTACCACTAGAGTATCAAGTAATCCTAGGTCATATCTAGTACAAATAGGTACAGCATAAACCTTCCCTCATTCTGCTCTGGTAATTGTCTCACTTCACCTCAGAAGGATAATGCCATTCCTCAGCCATCCTCTGGTCACTTAGAGTGAGATTTTCAACAGTGCTGTTTTCTGATCAATTTTCTGGTGGGCGGTGGGGGAGGGGTCACTAGAAGTGGTGCTGAACTAGCAGAGGTTAATGTTGTATAAGACCCGTTCAGTGATCTGATGGAAGAAACTCATTTCATCAGCCTAAGCTGGATTCAAACCCAATTCTGAGAATTAAAAAGATGCTGTGATAACCCACTGTGCTGTCCAGTCGCTTTGGGCACTGATTTTAATTGGATTACTTTTGAGTTACATTAGTTTTTCTTTGCCCTGCTGGTTTTGAATGTGATATTTTCAGAAAGATGACCGCTCTCAAACATGCACCAAACTGTCACTGGACAATGTTAAAGTATTAACAGATTACCCATCACCAACAAGAGATATTATGGCCCAGATTTTCCAGCCAAAATAATGATGAGGCTATTGGCACTTGCTGTTATTTATGCACAAATGGTGCAGCAACTTCGGGCAAGGGTCAAATGCACAATTAAACTCAAATATCTAACAGTTGTAGTCTGCATTGCTCCACATTATCCTTAGCTTTGCAAAAACAGTGTCTCATGGTCTGCCTCATTATTGAAGTGCATTGAATGGCGTGAAGTTGCTGTGTTTGTGCAGTAGATACAAACTAAACTTGTCACAGAAAGTTAAGCGTTATCCATTCCAGCTTAAGTATCCTTTTAATAACATGGTAAGTATTAGTTGCTACCAAACAAGCCCTGTCGCACTGAAAGTTAACCATTACAAGTGTGGAGTCTCATTCTTTCAGGTCTTAATTGTTTGAGATTTTAAAAGTGCCAAATTTAATATATTTTTTTAAAAATCCTTTTCTTTTCTGCCTCTTTTCACTCTCTCTCTTAATCCAATCTTTCATTCTCCCATTTTATTGCACTTTCTGTACCTGATTTAACATTTAATTCACCCATTCTAATTTACATTTCCTTCCCAGTCCTTGCACTGTTAATTTTACAATCCATCAATCTGATTGGTTAGAGAGGCACAGCGGTTCAAGTCCGAGATGCTCGGTTTCCCTCGCTGAGAAGTTATCAGCTCACACTTGCAGCAGCTTTCCACTCAAAAAATTTAAAAACCGAAAGATCCAAAGGCATGTCTGACTAATGGCAAATGTCATTAGGTGTCCTGCAACTGCAAATTTTGGCCCTGTATGTTAGATAAATATGAGATCACTAAAGTTCTGATCAATCAATATAGATGTCCATGAGAGTCTAAGTGAATTAAATAACCAAGCAATCCTAAAACTATTCAATGATGAGCATTTGCCATATATTGAAGATTTACATTGTAATTATTTTAATCTCTTTCTAGGAATTGCCATGGTTACTATTGATGATAAATCTGTACAGTTATCACTCCATCTGCTTCTTACTCTCAATTGGATTGGAATAATGTCAGTATTTGCCTGCTGGTACTCTGCTGGCGTTTACACCAGAGACATGGGTACTGCTGAACAGATGACGAGATTGGGACATTTTTAGTCCAGCAGGTTGTGTGGACAAGTTGCATGAACTTAAATAACACCTGGAGCTTCTGAGGATGGCAACTGAACCATGTCGGAGAAGGGACAATCTATTTCATGCAAAGGAATTTCTCTTGTAGGGATAACGACGCATTCCATTTAATCTTATAAATTTGAGTTGCTCAAAAAAAAGGCATGGAATGGGAAAGCGTCATTTAAACCATTGCGCCTGTTCCTTCCACAAACCATTTATAGTCCATCCATCATGGACTCTTGCACATATTGGGGGTACTTTTGACTTTGAGTGGTAGTGTAAAAAATCTGACAAGGGCTCGGTTGCCTGTTAAACACCACAGAGCAGTCAAAATTGCCCCCAGTTATTCTGCTGAAGCAAAGTTCTGCTGAAAAAACTCCCTGATCTCTCAAAGTAACGATGACTAAATTCCAGAAATTCAGCTAGCCTCATATTCCCACTGTTCTATCCTGACCTGCTGCCCACCACCAGCCACATTCCTTTCTATCTTATATTGGAGGAACAATTCTCCTCAGGGAGCACTCAGTCCTCTTGACCCGTGCCAATCCCCTTCACAAACAGATCCTAGCTAGCTCCTTTGTAAACAGGTTAATTATCTCCACCCCTCAACTACTTTTGCAGATCTCTGTTATTCTGTGGGACAATGACCCTCCTGCAGCCTCCAATCCCCTACAGGTGGTGATTTAGCACCCACTTTCCTGATAACACTAATGGTGACCTATTACCACCAGCATGGCAGATCCCAAAAGAAAATTGCATTCCTTACAGTTAAAACATTATCAGAGATTGAGCAGCCAATAAGAAGATTGTAATTTCCTGACAGATATTAATGAATTTATTACAGTTTTTTATTTGCTAGGTAGTTTTACAATGAGCAAAATTATAACAATTGTTTCGTTAGCAGAACCTGTAACTATGCAGCTTTAAATAGTTGTTTTTTTTTATTTCAGGCTTTTTTTTGTCAAGTTAGATACCGAGTGCTTTCAGTCTCTCTTATCTTGCTGTTTAAAATTCATGTCGGTTTCTGTAGTTGAAAGCATTCATTGTTCCATTTTTTAAGCAAAAAGATTTTTAAGAAAAAGATAAGATTTGGAATGGACGCAGGCTCAAAACATCAAAATAATTATCCTGAGTTTTCAAAAGTCGTTATAACAAATACGTTATTGGACCTTCAGGGCTTTCTTCTGCTCAATTCTTTATTTTGTTCTTAACCTTCCTAATTGTGTGCTTCAATATGGGAGAGTAATACTGTAAACTAGAGCTTGTCATTTCAGAAACCACAGCAGAGAGGAGTGAATGCGAGGTATTGGCTGGCTTTCCCTTCAGATCCCTTGTCTTTCAATTTCATTTGAAACTTAATTGGTTTGATACCATAGGCTTTCTGCATGGCTGAAGGTAGCACAGGGGAGAGTTGTACACCAGACTCTGTCATTGCTGCCTTGCTTTCACTATAATAAGGGGAGTCTGTGCAATTTCCTCCTAATCTATTTCTTGTCCGTTTCATCTTGGCTTGGCTTAATTCTCATACAAAATGTAAAAATTATATTTCAAACTCATGGATTTGCTTTAACCTTTTTGAATAAAGCTGACTGTTAACTAGCACTTGGTATTTCTGTTGTATGAAGATATCTAAGCATCAGTATGTTAGCATACTGGTACAGGCAATATCGTGCAGCAATGTTTTATATCATCATTAAAAGTGGCTGAAAGAACTATTCTATTGCAATTTGTAAAGAAAAGGTAGAAATCAGGATTTAGTAGAATTTGTACAAAAACAAAAGAATTAGTTTGCATTTATATAGTACTTTTCAGGACATCCCACTGAGGTACATTTGCAATGTATTCACTGCTGTAATATAGGAAACACAGTGTACTTTTGTGCTGTGTTTTTAATTTTTCATTCAAGATCGATGCAGACTTTATATTCAGATTCAATACAAACATTATTTATTGTCTTACTTAGCTACATTTCATAATCCCAGGTCCAGGTCTTTTCCTCACTGATGTATGTTCTCGCTAAACCATGTGCTGAGTGTCTCTCTTGTCATGAAGATGCTTCCATTACTAATTTTTTTGAGGATATCTGTTTAAAGGACTGTGGAAAATACCTAAGGAGATGCTGGACTTGTTTTTTTAAAAGGGTCACTGGAAAGGCAATTGGGACTTTGTTTAAAAACAAACACTTACTGGAAGTCACATGTCATAAGCTTCGTAAATGGCCAGAGCCTTATGGACTATGGAACTGTTTGGACTTAGAGAAGTCACATGTCTGGCTTATGGCTCAGGAGTCTTAGTTTCGGTTTTGGATATTGTTGGGAGTTAAGTTGGGGTTGCAGCCTGCAGAGAGAGAGAAGCAACCAACCCATCCTGTTCCATCTCTTTGAGAAACCCTGAGAATCCAGTGTGAGAGCTAGAGAAACTGATGCAGCATTACTCCTGAGAAGCTTCTGGAAGACTTCCTCTCAACATCTCCTGAATGAACTGCTTCTGAAAAGATCCCTGTGATGACCGTGTGTGTCTAGTGACACCCGTCTATGTGCACCTGGACATCAGACCAAAAGGCCACCTGGAACATTCCACATCTATCCTTCTTCTTCAAGGATTGACTATAACTTTGCCAAAGTATTGTGTTTAAAATTGATCTCTGCAGAGCCAGTTTTTTCAATTTTCTTAATTTTTCCTTTAACCGATATGTATGTGTGTTAGGTTATTTTAGAAGGGTAGACATTTATACGTTCATATTTCACACTGTGTGTTAATAAGCTTTGCATCTTTATTAAATAAGGCTTGTTTTATAATAAATCAATAATTTTGTTGTTTATTAAAGAACCTGGTTGGCGGATTTGTATTCTGAAACAAATAGAAAAAAAATACATAAGTGGCCATTTCCATAACTGGTTAAAATATTTTTAAATATATGTTGTAACCAGTGGAGTAATGGGACTCCAACCTCAGTCATAACACTCTCAAAATGGTGTCTCCTTATATATGTATGATGATGTCATCAGTTGCATCAGTGGCCTGGCCTCTGAAAGGTACAGTTTCTTCAAGATGAAGTTACCATTACACTACATTATGGTAGCAACATGTGCTCAGCATCTTTCCACGAACAGGAATGAGATATTGAACAGGTCATTTTTTTCCTCGATGTTGGTTGAAAAATAAACGTTGGCCAGGGCACCTCTATATCTTCCTCAATAGCATCATGGGATGTTTAACATCCAGCTGGGACAGAAGACAAGGCTTCATTTTAACACTTCATCCAAATGACGTGGCCACTGACAGTGTAGCACTCTCTTAGTACTACACGAGAGGGTCAGCTGATCAAACACTCAAGTTTCTGGATTGGAACTTGAACCCTCAACCTGCTGATTCAAAGATCAGAGTGCAACCACTGAAACACAGCTGACACAATGAAGAGGAGTTTTTGCAGACCACTGTGTCACTATTGGTTGAAACTTTACCTGGGTACTTTCATATACTGAGAGTCAGTGGAAGTAGATGGCTAGTGTCGATTGATATTTATTGATATTAGTTGCAGGGACCTATTAGGTTGGAACTTGAATACCCATAGAGTTAGCACCAGTCTGTTTTTTTTTTCAAGGGGCGATTTGGAATTTACTCAAATGTAATTTTTTAAAAATTCATTCATGGGATGTGGGCATCGCTGGCTAGCACAGCATTTATTGCCATCCCTAATTTCCCTTGAGAAGGTGGTGGTGAGCTGCCATCTTGAATCACTGCAATCCATGTGGGGTAGGTATGCCAACAGTGCTGTTAGGAAGGGAGTTCCAGGATTTTGACACAGCAACAGTGAAAGAACGGCGATATAATTCCAAGTCAGGATGGTGTGTACCATGGAGGGGAACTTGCAGGTGGTGGTGTTCCCATGCAACTGCTGCCCATGTCTTTCTAGGTAGTAGAGGTCGCGGGTTTGGAAGTTGCTGTTTAAGGAGCCTTGGTTGCTGCAGTGCATCTTTTAGATTGTACGTACTGCTGCCACTGTGCGTCGATGGTGGAGGGAGTGAATGTTTGTGAATGTGGTGCCAATCAAATGGGCTGCTTTGTCCTATATGGTGTTGAGCTGCTTGAATGTTGTTGGAGCTGCCCCCATCTAGGCAAGTGGAGAGTGCTCCATCACACTCCTGACTTGTGCCAACTTGGTCAACCTACTTGGCCTCAGCCTCACCAATCTACCAGTTGCAGATGCATTTGTCCATGACAGTATTGGGAGGAGTGACCACCACACAGTCCTTGTGGAGACAAACTCCAGTCTTCACATTGAGGGTACCAACCATAGGGTTGTCTGGCGCTACCACTGGGCTAAATGGGATAAATTTCGAACAGATCTAGCAACTCAAAACTGGGCATCCATGAGGTGCTGTGGGCCATCAGCAGTAGCAGAATTGTATTCAACCAAAATCTGTAACCTCATAGCCTGGCACATCCCCCGCTCTACCATTACCTTCAAGCCAGGGGTCCAACTCTGGTTCAATGAAGAATGTAGGAGGGCATGCCAAGAGCAACACCAGGCATACCAAAAAAATGTGTCAGCCTGGTGAAGCTACAACACAGGACTACTTGCATGCCAAACAGCGTAAGTAGCATGCAACAGGCAGGGCTAAGCGATCCCACAACCAATGGATCAGATGTAAGTTCTGCAGCCCTGTCACATCCAGTCGTGACTGGTGGTGGACAATTAAACAACTGACAGGAGGAGGAGCCTCCACAAATATCCCCATCCTCAACGATGGGGGAGCCCAGCACATTAGTGCAAAAGACAAGGCTGAAGCATTTGCATCAATCTACAGCCAGAAGTGCCAAGTGGATGATCCATCTCAGCCTCGTCCTGAGGTCCCCAGCATCATAGATGCCAGTCTTCAGCCAATCCGATTCACTCCGCGTGATATCAAAAAATGGCTGAAGGCACTGGTTACTGCAAAGGCTATGGGCCCTGACAACATTCCGGCAATTGTACTGAAGACTTGAGCTCCAGAACCAGCCGCGCCCCAAGCCAAGCTGCTCCAGTACAGCTACAATACTGGCACCTACGCAGCAATGTGGAAAATTGCCCAGATCTGTCCTGTGCACAAAAAGCAGGACAAATCCAACCTGGTTTATCCGACCTGTCAATCTACTTCCGATCATCAGCAAAGTGATGAAAGGGGTCATCAACAGTGCTATCAAGCAGCATTTGCTCAGCAATAACCTGCTCACTGACGCTCAGTTTGGGTTCCACCAGGGCCACTTAGCTCCTGACCTCATTACAGCCTTGGTTGAAACATGGAGAAAAGAGCTGAAGTCCAGAGGTGAGGTGAGGTGAGAGTGACTGCCCTTGACATCAAGGCAGCATTTGACTGAGTATGGCATCAAGGAGCCCTAGCAAAACTGTAGTCAATGGGAATCAGCTGGGAAAATGCTCCACTGGTTGAAGTCATACATAGCACAAAGGAAGATGGTTGTGGTTGTTGGAGGTCAATCATCTCAGTCTCAGGACATCACTGCAGGAGTTCCTCAGGTAGTGTCCTAGTCCCAACCATCTTCAACAATGACCTTCCCTCCATCATAAGGTCAGAAGTGGGGATGTTCGCTGATGATTGCACAATGTTCAGCACTATTTGCAACTCCTCAAATACAGAAGCAGCCCATGTCCATATACAGCAAGACCTGGACAACATCCAGACTTGGGCTGATAAGTGGCAAGTAACATTCGTGCCACACAAGTGCCAGGCAATGACCATCTCAAACAAAAGAGAATCTAACTATCTCCCCGTGACATTCAATGGCATTATGATCACTGAATCCCCCACTATCAACATTCTGGGGGTTACCATTGACCAGAAACTGAACTGGACCAGCCACTTAAATACTGTGGCTACAAAAGCACGTGTGAAGCTGCAAATTCTATGGTGAATAACTCACCTCCTGTTTCCCAAATACCTGTCCATCACCAACAAGGCACAAGTCAGGAGTGTGATGGAATACCCTCCACTTGCCTGGATGGGTGCAGCTCCAACAACACTCAAGAAGCTCAACACCATCCAGGACAAAGCTGCCCGCTTGATTGGCATCTCATCCACCACCTTCAACATTCAACCCCTCCACCACTGACTCACAGTGGCAGCAGTGTCTACCATATACAAGATGCACTGCAGCAACTCACCGACTCCTTCAAAGCACCTTCCAAACCCACGACCTCTGCAACCTAGATGGACAAGGGCAGGGCAGATGAATGGAAGCACCACCAACTGCAAGTTCCCCTTCAAGCCACACATCATCCTGACCTGGAACTATATCGCCGTTCCTTCACTGTCACTGGGTCAAAATCCCGGAACTCCCTTCTGAACAGCACTTGGTGTACCTACCCACCCCCATCCCCCCACCCCACCCCCAAGGACTGCAGCAGTTCAAGAAGGCAGCTCACCACCACCTTCTCAAGGGCAATTAGGGATGGGCAATAAATGCTGTCCTAGCCAGCGACGCCCACATCCCACAAACGAATAAAAATAAATTCCACCCCCCCCCCTTTCAACACGCTCTAAATGAGCTTTTTAACTTGTTTGATTGCCCTCAATTGGAAGAAGAGCAGGATTCCTGTCCTGCCCTCCCCCACCTGGGTGATTATTGCCAGCGTTGGGATTGGGACCAGTATTTTCGGGGGCCCCCCACTTCCGTTCCCAACTTTGGAGGCCCTGAAAATTCAGCCCTGTGTATTTGAATGTGTGTGTGTGTGTGTGTGTTCGTGCGTGCGTGTACATGCATGTATACATCCGGTATGACAAGATGAGGCTCTGCTGTGATCTCTCTTCTTTTCTTCTTCTTTTGGGCCTCCTTATCTCGAGAGACAATGGACTGTGGTCAAAACAGCCTGTTGACACTCACTAGCTAGGACCACACATGAAAGATTGCCACTTGGGCAAAATAATAGAGGGCAACCAGCACCTGTTGAAACTAATCTGGGAAAGAGTCAACAGCTTCAAAAGATGCGAGGATGGGTGGACAGAAAAATAAGGAAAGCAAACAGAAATTAGTGCCAGAAAGAGAAAAATAGGGCTCATTGAAATGCAGAGGACCAGAAAAACATATTCGACAATCTGGCTGCAGAGTCGACAGACAGAATCAACAGTTTGTTATCGATATCCCATAATTAATTTTATGACCTGTCCAACTTGAATTTAAGGAGGGATGTGAGTGCCGCTGGCAAGGACAGCATTTATTTTCCATCATTAATTGCCCTTGAGAGGGTGGTAGTGAGCCGCCTTCTTGAACCCCTGCAGTCCATGTGGTGTAGATCCACCCACAGTACTGTTAGGGAGAGAGTTCCAGGATTTTGACCCAGCGATGACGAAGGCGTAGCGATGTAGTTCCAAGTATGGGCAATATATTTCCATATATATATTGCTGGCATTATCATCCTCAATTGATGCCCTGGACAGTCCATTCCAAAGATTCACCCTGCTGTGTATATCATAGTTAGAAATTTGTCTATTCACCTTCTTGCTTCAGTCTTCATCCCGCACCACCTCATTGTCTTTCTCATTGTCACTTGAGGGTTTCAACATTTCACCATAACATTCTTGAATACCTCCATAAGATTCCCTCATGGCCTATTGTATTCTATTTGAAAGTACAAACTCAGCTTCTGTGGTCTTTGTTCATGTTTCAAGTTCTCATAAAGGGTCTAACCCAAAATGTTAACCTATTACTTCCTTATTTCCAGCTTGCAAAGTAAGGACCAGTAGAAGTTGGCCTTATCTTCATTGGAAGCTTAAAAATCTGTCATCTAAATAATTCTGGAGTCCTGTCTTTAGTGACAGTGTGGCTTTTTTCCAGGGGTAAATTGTGGAAAAGTCTTTCTTCTGGCCTCCCAAAGTATTGCTTGCTATAATTCAGATCTGCCATATTTCAACAGGCGGACTTGCACTCAAGATTAATTGTTGCTGTTGCACTGCAGCATCTCGCCAAGGCTCATTCAACAGCACCTCCCAAACCCACAATCTCTGCCACTTTGAAGGACAAGGGCAGCAGGCCAAAGGGAACATCACCACCTCCAAGTCACATACAATCGTGACTTGAAAATATATTGTGATTCCTTCATTGTCACTGGGTCAAAATCCAGGAATCTGACCCAGTTTACAATATGTGGTTTCAAAGAATCTCTGTGCTGAAAGCACAGTCAGAAGGTATCCCAATAGAGCAGAATCACCTGTAGAAAGTGCACAGGCAGCAAAAGTGAAACCTGAAAGAATAGGTTCGAGTGGTGGGACATGGGAACAGGGCGGGAGCATGGATTTGGACTACTGCTCATGTGGAGAATAAAGACCAAGATGAACTGGTTGGGACAAAGGATTTGTTTTGTGTTGTAATTTCTACGTAACTTAGAGGCACAAAGTGACCCATTAAATCTGCTGAGTCCACAGTCCATGTATGATTATTCCACGATAGATTTCCTTCCCACCATCATCAGTTGTCCTCCTACACTAAGGAATGGTTAGGCTCCTTTTATGTACACTTAGCCCCACTGTAGAGGTTGACTGACAGAACAGGTAAAGGAAGAAAGCAACAAAAAACATACTGGAAGGGCTATCTAAACATGTTTTAAAGTATATATGACTAGAATAAAATCGGAAAATGTACTTTGAGGCAAGACTTAATGGCATCTCTAAGGGGAGCTGTAGCTTATATTTTTTGCAGCTCATTAAATGCAGAGCTTGTACCAGAAGATTGGAAAATAGCTAATGTTCCATTTTTCTAACAAAAGGTCAGGAACATGATCTGAGAATTATAGGCCTGTTAGCATGACATCCAAGGTAAGAGAAACAGTGCAGTATATTATAAAGGAAGTCATTCAAGAGCTTTTAACAAGAGTACAGGCAATAATTCCAAGCCAACATGGCTTTATGAAAGGCAGGTCATACTGAACAAATTTATTGGAAGTTTTGGGGAATGTAACAGTGCTGGTAGATGTTATATATTTTGGCTTTCAGAAGACCTCACAAGAGGTTATGGATAAAGTGAAAGCTGCCACATAAGGGAGGAACTAAATTGGATAATAAATTGCCCACAGCATAGGAAACAAAGGGCAGCGATGAATTATAGCAGTTCTAATTGGACAGAGGAGCACATTAGGGCTCAATTCTGGAGCATTACTGTTCAATGTTTATAATTGGTCTTGGCAACAATATTAAAAGTAGAATGCCAGTTTAGTTGTAACAACTTTACTGAGAGGAATATGAGTATATCGAACAGACTGTACAGAGAGGCAGTGTAGGTGGATACTACTGGCTGACTTAAGAGATCAAAATTTGGCGTGGCAAATGATTGAAGGATAAGAAATAAATTAATGTCTTGTATTCTTCAAACTTGGAGATTAGCTTTATCTTCTGATCTTCTATGGTCCTATGTAGCCAGTGTCTTTTCTTGCTCCTTACCCACTCCCCCTACTCTGCCCTGACAGAATGTTGGCTTGGTAGGGAAAAAAGTAGTTGGTGTAGCATGGACATTAGGAGTTAGGTTCCAAGTTTGATCCCTGACCTGTGCTGAGTTAGTTAATCTCATCAACAAGGAGATAGTGTGGTTTATTATAAGCCCAGGAGGGAAATATTGGCCAAGATCCCCACACTGAGCGCAGGTGTGAAATCAGCTAGACAGCATTGTCAAATAGCGCACTGCCACTTTCTGTTTGGGCTCATATGTGAGGAGTGTCCTGTTGAAACTGTACCTGTTCAAGAGAAGAATGTTTTAAGAAGTGGAAACTTTGAACTTTGTGAGAAAGTATGATATTTGGAAGTGATGAAATTTGAAGAGTGTTACAGAGACTTCTGGTTCTCCCCTTAATCTTCTGGTTCTTCCCCTCATCTCTGTAAACAGGTATTGAGTGAAGATGAATCACCAGCTCTACAGAGATTGGAAACTCAGCAGACTGCTCAAGAACTCATCACCGCGTTCACAGACCACATAAACTGAGTCTGCTGTAAGTGCAAGTGTCCTCCATTTGTGCTGTAAAGGTGGGGAATCATCTCACGGATACTGGTCTTCCAAAAGCCAAACTACAAGAGTGCCAGTAAAAAAATAAGTCATAGCTGAGTCCTCGGCTGCTTTGTTGTGCTGTTGGCCAGCCCTGAAGTTTTACATTCTTCAAAGCGGTTTGTGTACTTACTTCTCAGATTGGGGTTTTCACGGCCAACGTAATTCATGGCTTCGATATTGAGCCTTTGCCATCAATAGTTCCATTCATCATTAATTTGTGCAGACAATTACGCACAAAAATCTCTTGCTGCTTCAGAGTAGTAGGTCTGTTTAATACTCAATAATGGTTGTGTAACCAGAGATAGATACATCATGACAACCATTTCAAAGCAAGTGACCTTTGACAGAAGTTTCAGAGGAAAATTAGATCTTAATTATGTCATGGTGTAGAATATCAATCAGTAAAACTGGGACATTTTAATTTTACAAAGCCTTAGATTTGTAGTAACAAAACTCTCATTCCACTGGTCTGCAATTGCGATATTCAATTTTGAATAAGTTATTAAGCAAGGAAGAAAAAAAATAAATTTTCTTGCCAATAGCAAAATGTAATGATCGACAGCAACATCAATAAATGCTCTTATTCTGCAAAGTATGATGACTTCTAGAAGTACTTGTGCAGTATTGACTGTTGCATATTTATAGAAATGTTCCCCAAATGCCATCGCCACCCTCCACTCCCTTCTCATGCAGAAAGTAGTCAGTACTAAAAATTAATTTATTTCCTTTAATTGAAAGGTGATGATTCTGAAGCTCATTAAATTACAACTTGGCGTATTGAAAGTTGACCTTAATCTAACATTATGTGCTAATTTTCATTTTAACAAGATTTGATTTTCAAGGTCTTGTTTCTTGAGGCTTTATTAATAATTGACTAGTTTTCTACAAAGCACAAAATTATTCTTTGTGTTTATTTCTGACTTCCAGCTATCTATTTATTGCATGCATTTTTATTAGCCACTGTGGAAAAATGGTTGAATATTTACATGGTTCTAAGGATATTTTTATATCATAAGTAATGAGGTATACCACCCATGCGGCTAAAGGTTTTAGTAGATGAGGACCGTTTCCCCCATAATTCCTTTGAATGCTAGGACCCAGAATTCTGTTCATCCCACTGTCATTCCATGGAATAGTAAGATGCAAGGTAATAGCTAGTCTCCTGTCATTCCATTGAATGCTGGGACATAGGTCAGTATCTATTTCCCTGTTATTCCTTGAAATGATGAGGAATAAATTAGTGCCCATTGCTCTGTCATTCCATATAATGATAGCACACTGATTATACCCAACCTTTGCCATTCCATGGAAAGATACTGCAACAACTTGTATTTATGTAGGACCTCTAATATAGTAAAACACCCCAAGGTGCTTTACAGGATTGTTATCAAATAAAATTCACACTGAACCACATAAGGAGATGTCCCATAATAGGAGAGGAGACCAAAAGCTTGATCAAAGAGGTAGGTTTTAAGGAGCATCTTAAAGGAGGAGAGAGGTGGAGAAGTTTAAAGAGGGAATTCCAGAGTTTAGGGATCCTCTTTTACAAATCCCTCCATAGCATCACCCCTCCCTATCTTAGTAATCTCCTCCAGCCCTACAACCGTCTGAGATTTCTGCGCTCTTCCAATTCTGGCCTCTTGGGTATGCCCTATTTTAATCGCTCCATTATTAGTGGCTGTGCTTTCAGCCACCTAAGTTTCATTACATTACACATTGGGCAGTGGGTGGGGAATTCTTGTGTTTCATCAAGGTTACTAATACCACTGCTGTTGAACAGAGTGTTTTTCGACTTTTGTCTCTCATTGTTGGCCTCACCTGCCCCTAAAGCACCAATGTAACTAACTTCACCAACTTAGATTAAAAATGAAGATCAACTTTTTAAAGTTTGCATTGCAACAGTTTCTATGGTACTAATCCACATTCATAAAATGTGTAATGGAACTGACTATGGATTCCCTTCAGCTATCGGGCGGCACAGTGGCGCAGTGGTTAGCACCGCAGCCTCACAGCTCCAGGGACCCGGGTTCGATTCCGGGTACTGCCTGTGTGGAGTTTGCAAGTTCTCCCTGTGTCTGCGTGGGTTTTCTCCGGGTGCTCCGGTTTCCTCCCACAAGCCAAAAGACTTGCAGGTTGATAGGTAAATTGGCCATTATAAATTGTCACTAGTATAGGTAGGTGGTAGGGAAATATAGGGACAGGTGGGGATGTTTGGTAGGAATATGGGATTAGTGTAGGATTAGTATAAATGGGTGGTTGATGTTCGGCACAGACTCGGTGGGCCGAAGGGCCTGTTTCAGTGCTGTATCTCTAATCTAATCTGACTTAATCAGACAGGACCATTATAAATGCTATGATACCCCTTCAGCTTTTATAATTCCTTACACATCTCACTTTTCATCCAGGCCTGCAAACTGAACATGAGTAACATTTGAGTAATGTTTATGAAATGATATTCTTGGAACAAACTTAACATTAATCACAAAAGTGTAATAATCTGGCTGCAGAGATGTTGTCCCAAAAGGGTCTCTTAAGCAGTTTTCTAGGACCTGGATGAAGTTGGCATGTTTTACAAAGATGCAGATTTAATGTATCTACTGTGTCTGTCTGAATGAATTAGTACGGTAAAGGGAAAACCGAGTCATCGCAATCAGAAGAGAAATTTTCCGAAGTCATAAAATCAATAATGGTGTCAGGGTGGTAACTAATTGAACAATGCACAAAAATATGGGAGTATTGGAGATAGGCTAGCAAGCTCTGCCTTCAGCTGTCACCAACCTGTCCTTAAATCCCCTCTGGCATACCAACACATTGTTATTTAGTTATACCCATCATCCAGTATCTTTTGAAGACAGATTTTCTTTATCCTAATGAGAGGCCTTTTACTGAAGTCGCTGACAAGCAGAGGTATGTTGCCGACAAGAAAGTTACTGTCCATCATTGGTATTTGGGAGTATATCAGCTGTTCCAGTATTTGCTCTTTGTGAGGAGGGGGGCAGCTGGAAGAACTTTTTGTATTGTTGCTAAAGTTACAGATGTCAGCTCTATGGGAGTCAAAAAATTTCTCACTTTTGGCATGAGTGCTTCCTCATCAACCAAGAGAAGCAGAGTAAAGAGGTCTATTTGGCCATATCCCAACCCTGGAAGAACAACCATAACTGCACTTTTTGATGCTTTTACATCATTTCTCACACCAACCATTCTTGATGGCTTTGAGGCACTCTCTCCCACCTGGGCACATCTGCCACCTTCACTCATTTAAGTCCAAGGGACGCAGATTCGAGAGGTTATAGTGTACAGCTGCACTAGCCATTCATCGTCAAATATGGCTGGACCACATCAAGCAATGTTGGGCTCTGCTTTTCTCTGCCAAAACTGCTCACTACTCCAGGTTAGAGGGCTCTATTAGTCTGTTCAATGAGGGCCCTGACACATGGGTCTGATTGTGGCACAGTTCAACCGCTGAACTTGGGATCCTGAGTGAAGCCATGTGGATAGTCTGTGTCCCCAAGCAGCCAGCCTCTTGGGAAAAGAGTGGGGTCAATGGAGGATTATTATAATATAGTAGCACAATGGCAGTTGCCAGGAAATCAAGCACAGACCTGTATAACATACAGCTGATGATAACACACCAAAATACTCATAACTGGAATCGTATCTCATCTAATTCATGAAGGCAGTGGATCCATGTGCAGGAGTCCACAAAGTATTATAGGTGCATCACTGAGGCCCTGGACAAACAAAGCATCAGTCACCTGCTAAATACAAGCGTGAACTGCAGACTGACTAATGTTACTGAAGCAAAGAGGTTCAGGGTGCAGTGACCATGATTGCTGTAGCAATGTGTTCCTGGTCTCATCACAGGAAGTGACCCAACATTGCCAGAGCCTCCCTTGAGAACATAGTGTCCTTATACACTGCTACTTTGAGAGCTGCAGGAAAGGTGTCCTTGCTGTATTAAGCTTCTTCTTATTTCTGATGGAAACTCTGACCATCGAGATTGAAGTCCACTTCATTGGAATGGGTGGGAATGCAGCTGGAAGTCAGTGATATTCGCATTCCTTGTACTATGTTAGTCCTGTTTTTGCTTGCAAGCAGGGTGCTCATGATACATGGATGGCCCCATAATCTTCCATTATACAAAATGAGAAGGCTGCAGGTTTGACCCCAGCTTCCTGGCAGATGTGGAATCCTCAGTCAGGCAGCAGTAGGGCTGCTCCTATTGACCATGGACTGGGGTTGGCAAAGCGAAAATAAGCCAGAGTTCCCTGCTTCTGATCGTGACACAGCAAACTCCCACTGGAAATACATGTTCATCAACGGTGGCTGAAGAAGAAATTGTCCTCTTATATTGGGTTCAATGGATGTTGTTGGGATAGAGTAGAGGGAGTTTTTTTTTACTATATTTAATTGTGATATATCCTGCATGGCAGAGCTTGATTCTGAATCTGAGAGACCAAAATGAAAGCGTTCCATTTCACAGCACTAACTCCCCTCTCTTTAATGAACACAAAATGCACACTAAAAATTAGTCATTGTCCTACGTACCTCTTTAGGGAGGAAAAGATTACTCACGCACACACATACGCACACACACTTTAAGCCTCGTGTTCTTCAGCATATGAGACAGATGTTAATTAGATGAAATTCTTATTTGTTAATGAAAAGAACAAATGCTATTGCTATTCTGGAGGGAGCTGTGAATGATTTGCAGCTGTATTTTGCTGTCAGAATAAAATTCCTTCTGGGAAAGCCAGTTGTGCAGAATCGGACAAGCGAAGCACTGACTTGGCCTGGTGCACACGCTGCTGTTTGAGATGAAGAGTGTGCAGCTGCAGACTGCCTGAGCTCTGTTTACAAAACCATGAAGGAAACAAGAATAGTCTCTTGGGTGCTTTGTTTTTCAGTATTATCTTGTGGGTTTTGCTTGGTAACATCAACATGAGAGTCAAGCCATGTTCTGCAGAAATTCAGATTCATTGATGCAGGTGCTTACATAATTTGTCAATTTTGAAATTATTTTAGGTCACTGCCATTTATTTTTCTTTCTTCCCCCACCACCATTTTGCTATTAAGGACTTGAGTTTTCGATTTGATTTGCAAAAATAGAAAATGCTGGAAATACTCAGCAGGCCAGGCAGCATCTGGCAGAGAGAGAAGCAGGGTTAACGTTTCAGGTCAAACCTTTCATCAGAACTGGTAAAAGTTAGAAATCCAATAGGCTGTGAGCAAGTGAAAGGGGGTGGGGGGGGGGGGGGCGGGTGAAAAAAAGAACAAAAGGGTAGGTCTGTGATCGTGGGGAGGATGGGAGATGTTAAATGACACAAGAGTTGGTGGTGCAGGGCCAAATAGAGTGGTAATGGGAAAAGTAATGAAACAAAAGATGTGTGTAGAGGAGATGTGAGTGATAGAATAATGAACAGCTGCCATCCGAAAGCAAAAACAAGAAAAAAACAAAAGGAAAATAAGAGTAAAATTGAAACCTGCAAAGAAAGAGGAAACAAAATGGTGGCAGAGATTACAGTCTGAACTCAATGTTAAGTCCAGAAGGCTGTAAAGTGCATAATTAAAAATGAGATCCTGTTCTTTGAGCTTATGTTGAATTTCATTGGAACACTGCAGGAGGCTGAAGACAGAGAGGGCAGGAGTGAGGGCAAGATGGAAAATTAAAATGACAGGCGACTGGAAGCTCAGGGTCGTGCTTGCAGACTGAATGGAGGTGTTCTGTAAAGCGGTCACGCAATCTGCATTAGGCCTCCCCAACGTAGAGCAGACTGCACCGTGAGCAGCGAATACAATCTGCTAAATTGAAAGAAGGACACATATATTTATGGACTTTATTTATTTATTTAGTGCCTTTTATGACCTTGTCCCAAAGTATTTTACTTTGCCAATGAAGTACTTCTGAAGTGAAATGTTGGAATTGCAGCAGCTGATTTGCACACAGCAAGCACCCACAAACATTAATGTGATAACTGACCAGATAATTTGTTCTGGTGACGTTGGTTGAGGGACAAATGTTGGCCAGGACAAGGGAAGATCTCCCTTGCTCTGTTTCAAAGAGTAATTTTCCAGGTCCACCTGAGAGGGTAGACAGGACCTTGTTTCAATGCCTCGTACAGAAGACAGCATCTCTGATAGTGCAGCACACTCTCAGTACTGCACTAGAGCGTCAGCCTAGATTATACACTCGAGTCTCTGGAGTGGGTCTTGATCCTCCCAACCTTCACTTCCAAATGTGGCAAAGATATTAGTGCAAGCAGTATTTTTTCTACCATACATGACTTTGATGTCTTGTTCACTGGGGTCGGGGAGGGGTAGAGATTCATTTCGGTTGCCATGTATTAGCAACCTGCTAAACATAGCAAGGTTAATTTTCAATCCTGGGAGCGTAAAACTGGCATTGCGGATTGGGCAGTTGCCACAGAAACTGCCTGATTTTCCTTTCCACCCCAAATGGATGTCGGGCAGGGTGTATGACAGGCATCGATCTTCAACCATTCGTTGACTGCCTCTACCCAAAGTGAAAATTAACCTCAGCAGGCAGATTTGCTGCATTCGCTATATTTAGCGACACCATGCAAGATTTTTTAAAAATTGGAAACAGAGCGTACCTTCCCTTTTCCTATAATATGTGCTGGATGACGCCAGTTATTGTTCTATTTCATATGGCGAGTTTTTAATATTATTTAGGCCACTGAAGGGACAATAAATTCCTTTTGTGTGGGCATCCTTCACACTAGTTGTCTGACTGCATAGTTTACCTCGTGTATTGATTGCTTGTCTTTATGACAGATTTAGGTTTCCTGTGACTAATTGCTATCTGTATTTGCACTAGGTTTTCTCCTCCTCCTGGGCATATAGAAAAGCAAAGCAGGCATTGTAAAGGTTGACATTAGTCAGGTGAGACCTAATTTAACTCCTTTGCAAATGACTTGCAATCTCTAGACGGGTATATCTTAATTTCTGAACAAGTACAAGGAATTGTGGGGGTGGGGGGGGGGGTGTGCGGACTGTTGGTGTGGGGTGAAACCTATACAAGCTTTACCAGCTAAGTGAGCTTTATCAGTGATGATATGATTCAGAATAAACTCTGCAAACCAATAACATTGGTTCTCTTGCCTTTGCTGCTGTTTATGTCAAATTATTTTTCTTGTCAGCGAAGCTTTGCACTGATATAAAATGCATGATGTAACAGATGCAGAAATTGCTCAGCCTGAACTTAGACAACAAATGTGACTCCACAGGGTAACTTCTCAAGATGCATTTCCAATGCACTGAAGTTGCAGTGCAAGTCTGGATTCAGTGCCTGAGGGAGGGAGGGAGTCTCACAGTCTGCTTTGGCATGGCTCTGTATAGAGTGTAAATCCACCGTGAAGTTAAAGCAGATGGACAAAGTACATAGGGGCCTCATGGACCTCCCACACCTGCCCATAATTGATTGAAATGTTTTGGCAGTGTGGACAGTGCACCCAGTCTTTCTGAATGTACATGTGGGAAAGCAGCAATGCACCTGACTGTAAGACTCCTGTGCTCCTTGGCAGCAGAATTTGCATTTCACCCTCGCACCCTAAATCGATACTGCCTGACAAAGATCTGTACTGCAGTAACAGGTAGACATAAAAGATCCCATCGCACTATTAGAAGAAAAGCAGGGGATTTCTCTCTGGTGTCCTGGCCAACATTTATCCCTCAGATTATCTGATCATTCTCACATTGCTGCTTGTGGGATCATCCTGTGCAAAACATTGGCGGCCGTGTTTTCTACATTACCACAGTAACTGCACTTCAAAAAAAAGCACTTCATTGGCTATAAAGGGTTTTGGAGTGTCCTGAGGCTGCTTATTTAATTCCCTTTTGAAAGCCCCTATTATATCTGCCTCCACCATACTCTCAAGCAGTGCATTCCAGACCCTAATCATTCACTGTGTAATAAAATTTTTCTCATGTCACTGTTGCTGCTTTTGCCAATCACCTTGAATCAGTGTCCTCCAGTCTTGACCCTTCTGCCAATGGAAATAGTTTCTCTCTACCTACTCTGTCTAGCCCCTTCATGATTTTGAACATCTTTATCAAATCTCCTCTCAACCTTCTCTTCTCTAAGGAGAACTGCACCAGCTTTTCCAATCTATCCATGTAACTAAAGTCCCTTATCCCTCAAACCATTCTAGTATATATCCACTGCTCTGCTCAGAAGTCCGTGAATTATGAAGGTGATTGATAGGGTAAGTGTAGAGAAGATGTTTCTACTTGTGAAGGAGACCAAAACTATGGGCCATAAATATAAAATAATCACTAATAAATCTAATAGGGAATTCATGAGAAGTTTCTTTATCCAGAAAGTGGTTCAAATGTCAAACTCAATACCACAAGGAGTAATTGAGATGGATAGTCTAGATGGATTTAAGGGCAAGCTAGATAAACGCAAAAGGGAGAAAGGAATAGAAGGATATGCTGGTATGACGGAGTGAAATGAAGAAGGGTGGGAGGAGGCTCATGTAGAACATAAACATTGGTATAAGCCAGTAGGGCCAAATAGCCTGTTATTATGCTCAACATTCTCTGTAATTCACTGTTAATGTGTTGAATACTCTTTATGCGAAGAAGAAAATCCTGACATCAATCTTACGTCTGTCTTTTCTTAGTTTGATACTTTGAATGTCAAGAGGAGATGGCTAGATTCTCCTGTGTTGCAGTTGGTCATTGCGTGGCACATGTGTGGCGTGAATGTTACTTGCCACTTATCAGCGCAAGCCTGGATGTTGTCCAGGTATTGCTGCATGCAAGCACAGACTACTTCAGTATCTGAGGAGTTGCGTATGGAACTGAACATTGTGCGATCATCAGCTAACATCCCCACTTCTGACCTGATGATGGAGGGAAGGTCATTGATGAAGCAGCTGAAGATGGTTGTGCCTGGGACACTATCCTGAGGAACTCCTACAATGATGCCCTGGGGCTGAGATGATCGACCTCCAACAACCATCTTCCTTTGTGATAGGTATGACACCAGCCAGTGGAGAGCTCAGCACCAAGTCGACCTAACACCCCAAAATCTTCCTTCAACTTCACTATTAGCTCTTTTGACATCAGCCATCGAATTCTTGTGATATCCCTGTGTACATTGTACAGGTTTGTGTACGACTTCGCCTACACTGTTCTGTCCATTTACATATATAATTTATCTGGTAGATCTCTGGACATCCCTGTTTAGTCACATCTGCAAATTGACCAATTTGTATTGGCATTCTGAATCCATGTCATTAATGCAAATTAGAAAGAGCAGGGGTAACAACATTGACCCCTGGGGCATCCCACTCTGCAATCCCATGCCACTTTTCCTGGAAATGTCTATTGAAAGTCATAATTGTTACTGTGATTTGCACTTGTTATCTCACCAAGCTCTAATTTGTCTCAAAGTTTATTGTAAATCTGCTAGATCTTTCCATATGAGTTAGTATAATCACAAAATATACTTCGATAAAAATCATACAAATTATACTGCGTATAAAGTAACACTTACAGTAATTACCAGGACTATGCAATGTTTGTGTAACTGTGTGTTATATGGAATGCTACACATTGATCAAAATACCAATAAGGTAGTTGTTAAGGGATGAATCTGGCTAAAGTTAATAAGGTAGCTCCAATACCTGGAAGTCCCCATTAACCCCAAGTGTGCTGGTGAGTCATTGCTGAAGTGGAGTTAATCTCTGTAACTCAGACACTCAGTTCCCATATCAGCTTTGTTAGTTCAGAGGTATCTCTCTGGAGTACAGTGCTCACTTTGGTCTTCAGGAGCAGGTTTTCTAGCAATGCTCAGTCAGCAGCATCCAATTTTATTGACAAGGTCATGTATTCTCCCTTCCTCAGCAATGTGAAGACAGAATCACAACAGAGAAACAGGCTGTTCAATTCAAACAGTCTGCACTGATGTTTATCCTGCACATGAGCAGTGCATCCTAGTTCTATGTGGTTAACCTGTTTCCATATTGTTCCGATCATCAGTTCCGATGAAGGGTCACTGACCCAAAACGTTAACTCTGCTTCTCTTTCCACAGATGCTGCCAGACCTGCTGAGTGGTTCCAGCATTTCTTGTTTTTATTTCAGATTTCCAGCATCCGCAGTATTTTGCTTTTAATCCATATTGTTTTATCCCACTTGACTATCACCACCTATCTACCCTATTCTTAAATTTCTGCTTCAATCACATTTCACAGCCCTCCAACCCTCCTTGTTGAAAAAATGTTTGTCCCACTTTTTGTTCCAAATCTCATATTTAATCTTGGGTCTATGACCATCCAAACACTGGAAATATCTATTCTCCCATCATTCATAATTTTAAATAACCCCTAAATTTCCTCTTTATTTTGTTAAATGTGCTCTGTACTCTCTCTATTGTCTAAACATCCTTCCTATAGTGTGGAGACCCAAATGACACAACTGTGGTCTTACTAAAGTTTTATATAAAATCACTATTGCATCTTGCCATTTATATTCTAGTATCTCTCCCATAAATCGATTTTGCCATTAGTTTGTTTATAACCTTATCCGCTTGAGGTGCTTCTTTTAATGTCTTGTGAACCTGAGCTCCCAAATCCATCTTCATTTCTACGTCACCCAGTTTCTTCCCCATTCAAAGTATGGGGAAGTTATGTTTATTTCTTTACCAAAATATCCCACCTCATATTCACTGATATTGAACTGCATCTGTCACTTGTTGCCCATTTTGTCATCTTATTACTATTGCCTTTGGTCTTTCAAAATTATTTGCTATGTTTCATACTTCAGTGTTGACTGTTAATTTGGTTACCACTTACTCTAGCCTTCTGTCCATGAACCTCCTGAGATCAGTGGCGTCCCAGATTATAAAATGGCAAGACTAAGTTATTGCTGCTGTCCCCTAGTGACTTACAATAGTAGGATGCATATAGCAACCAATGTCTAAAAGCATTGTTACCTTGTGTATGTAAATCACAGGGGTAATTGTCCCATCAATTTGCATTCTATCTGCCATGCTGACCAAGCAGTTTATTGTTGATTTTTCTGACTCATTCATTCGGAGTCAGTCTGGGCTGCCAGGGCCTTGCCTCAGGGCAATGGATATCGGCTTGAGGACCATCGTAATGATTTGAAGACATTCCTAGCACATTAAGGGATATTTCGCCTGGGGAAATTAGTGTGTGGATTCCTTGTCTTGGGAGATATTTCTAGGAATGCTACTCTCTCAATGAAGGAAATTTGAAAAACAATAATATCATTACTGTATGGAGGAGATGGTGGCACAGTGGAAATGTCACTGAAATAATAATCCAGAGACCTAGGCAAATGTCCTGGGGACATGGGTTCAAATCACACCATGGCAGGTGGTGGAATTTAAATTCAATTAATTAATAAAAATCTGGAATTGAAAACTAGTCTCAGTAATGAAACTATCATCAATTGCCATAAAACCCCATCTGGTTCATTAATGTCCTTTAGGGAAGGAAATCCGCTGTCCTTACCTAGTCGGCCTACATGTGTCAACAGATCCACAGCAATGCGGTTGACTCCTAACTGCCCTCTGAAATGGCCCAGCAAGCCATTCAGTTAAAGGGCAATTAGGGATGTGCAACCTTGCCAGTGATGTCCACATCCCAGGAAAGAATAAAAAAAGCCACCTGATCAGCAGAACTGAAAGGAAACCATGGCCGGAATTTTACGCCACCCCAGCGAGTGGGACGGTGGTGGGGGGGTGGGGAGATGGCGTAAAATGGAGCGAAAGGCTCTGGGAGGCCTTTCCGACCCAATCCCGCCTCCGCTGCCACTTTGCAAGGACGAAAAACGGCCTGCCCGCCCCAGGCCAATCAAGGCCCTTAAGTGGCCACTTAAGGGCCTTCGCCCACCTCCACGCGGATTTTACATGTGCATGCGGGCAGCCGAGGACCCAGAGAAGCTGCCTGGAAATACCAGGCAGCTGCCGATCGTCCCTGGGGTCGGGGGGTGGGGGGGGTGCCCTGATCACCAGGCACAGGGTGCCCGATGGAAGGCCGCCCCCACCAGCCCAACCACCCCCAACACCCAACATACCCCACATCCCTCCATCCGACCACCCTTGTCTCACCGGGGCCCAACCGATTGCCCCGGCGAGGCAACCAAAACTTACTTTTACTCCTGGCCCCATGTCCTCTTCTATTTTAGGCTGGGCTGCAGTCCCAGCAGTGGCCATCGCTCCCAGTGGTGGTGCTGGGACTAAGAGCTGCCGGCCTGCTGATTGGCTGGCAGCTCACTGAGGCAGGACTTCCTCCCTCAAGAGGGTTGAAGTCCCGCCTCGGAACAGTTGAAACCTGGGGACCCGTAAAATATGGAACAGATGCCCAGGCGAAGCGGATGTGAGTTCGCCATTGACCTTTCAGTTCGCCCAACATAAAATCCAGGCCCATAGCTCGCTGATAACTTACAACTTAAAGCAGCAACAGCAGCAAGTACATAATGCAAATAACTCCTATTTGTTTAGGTTTTCCTGTCCTAAACCTCTTACATTTAAACATATGCCCCTGTTCTTCCAGAAAGCTCAATCACTGGAAACAGTCTGTTTCTATCTACCCCATCCCATCCCTTCATAACTGTGTTGGAGTTAAAATGAAGGGAAATTAATCCGCATTTGTATAACGTTTTGGTCTGTTTGTGGCTTTTACCAGTTAAACTTAGGTGGGGGCGAGATTTTAACCTGAAGCGCCTGGCAGAAACTAGGCTGGTGGGCAGTTAAGTTGTCCAAGGTCACTTATCTGCTGGAAGGCCACCTGAATCCTGCAGTGCCCGACTTAACCTGCCCTTCTGAGTGGGCCCTTAGAGCCTGAACCCAGCAGGATCCTCGTTGGCACAGAAAATACTGGAAATACTCAACAGGTGTGGCAGCATCTGCGGAGAGAGAAATAGAGTTAACATTTCATCAGCTCTGATTGAAGGTCACAGACTTGAAACGTTAACTCTGTTTCTCTCTCCACAGATGCTGCCAGAACTGCTGAGTATTTCCAACATCTGCAGTATTTTGCTTTTATTTTAAGGTCGTAACTGACCTGTGCAGATATTCACTGGAGAAGTTATCATTACTTGTAATTTAAATAACATTGTGATTTGTAAATGGAGGAATCTAGATTGGGGCAAATGAAAATGATTGCATTGGAAGAAATTGAAGCTGACTGGGAGAAGAGGTTTGAGTGTGTGTAAGAGAGAGAGAGAGAGAGAGAGAGAGCAACTTGCCTGTATGATGCCTTGTCTTTTTCCATTGCATCGCTCCATTATATGACAGGTTATTTTTGTTATTTGTGAAAGTGTTATGTGACTGGAAAGGCAATCATTTCAGAGTTGTGACAGGCATTAGAGAAAGTGGGAAAGGGAGAATAAGAGACACAGCTTGACCTCTTCTAACAGTTATGGGTCTTGCTGTACAGAGGAAAAAATTACATCACTCAGTTGCTACAGAATCTTACAATGACTGAAAATCTACACAAAAGCTTTTTTATCCTGCAACGTCTCTAAAGTTGGTGAAAATTCATTACTTAACTCAATCTAACCCCCCCCCCCCCCTTACCCCTCCCATTTTGGACATGTCTTTGAAAGTTTCAAAGTGTTCCAGTTGGGCAGGATAGTGAAGTGCCTGCAGCTGACCAGGCTCCTTACACTCATCTGCAGGCACTGACTTGACACCTTATTAAAAAGTACTTCATTTCATTCTTGACTTGCGACTTCCTTTCAAAAGACCAACTGCGGGCTGGTTGAAAAACAATTGTGTTGAAAAAAAACACGAGAGCTCATTCATCATCCGAGCATGTGGGCATTCACTAAGTGGCGAGTTTCATCCCTTGGTTATTTCTGGCACTTCAGTGGCACCTTATAAATATTCATTGGCTAGTTGTAAACTTCCCAGGTGGTGCATTTGTGAGCTGTTTTCCAGAGCGAAGGTTTGGGAAGCAAATTAGCTTGCGTGATATGGCACAGACACTGTAATTATACAGTCTGAATGTGGGAATTGAGAGAAGAAGATTGAAATTGATTACCAGTTCTGCAACCCTCCAAAATATCTGTGCTTTTCCAATTCTGGCCTCTTGCTCGTCCCCAATTATCATCACTCCACTATTGGGGGCCAAACCTTCAGCTCCTGGGCCCTAAGCTACAGGATTCCCTCCCTATACCTCTCCTCATTCTACTTCTCCCTCCTCCATTAAGAGGCTCTCTTAAACCTGTGTCATTGACCAAGCTTTTGTCCTAATATCTCCTTATATGGCTCAGTGTCAAATTTTACTTGATAATGCTCCTGTGGATGTTTTACTATGTACATGACACTGAGCTGCTAAATGCTGCTTTATGTAAACATGTTTTGAACCAGGGTTGTCCAATCTTTTGAATGCATGCAACAACAAGGGAGTGAGCTCCATATGAATGAATAGAAATAGAAACTCCCATTTATAAATATCCAAAACTCCCTTGCAAGCACTAGTTGGCTGGTCATAATGTTTCGTTTTTCCATTTGCAGTCTGGTCTGGTTTGCTGTCAGCCACTGCTCTAGTCTGTCCCACTGCCAACTACTGTACTTCTTGTCATCTCCCTCTCAGTTGCAAGCTCACATATGTTACCTCTGCTGGCTGAAATTCGAAGCAATGGGAGCATCAGTAATTTTTCTGGGCCAAGAAGATGGGTAAAGGCTGATTGCTGATTGATGTGGGAATGCTATTCCTACATTTGTGTCAGCTATGCCTCAGTTGGTAGCAATTCTGCCTGTGAGTCAGAAGCTTGGAGCAAACTCCTATTTCAGTACAAAAAAATCAAAGCTGACATTCCAACAAAAGCTTATATTTATGTAACCCCTTTAACAGAATAAAACATCCAAAGGTACTTCACAGAGGTGTTATAAAACAAAATATGACACTGAGCCACGTAAGGAGATACCAGGTAAGATGACCAAAAGCTTGGTGAAAGTGTTAGTTTTAAGGAGTGTCTGAAAGGAGGAAAGAGAGGTGTATCGGGAGGGTATTCCAGAGCTTAGGGGGTTGACAACTGAAGGCGCAGCCACCAATGGTGGAGTAATTAAAATTGAGGATCCACAAGAGGCCAGATTTAGAGGAATATAGATAACTTATAGATATCGACTGGAAATACTAAAGTTCGAGTACTTTAGGTGGGTCAGTTTTTGTCCCGTGTGTGCAGGAGGGTTTTCTGACACAGTATGTAGACAGGCCAACCAGGGGCGATGCCACATTGGATTTGGTACTGGGTAATGAACCCTGCCAGGTGTTAGATTTAGATGTATGTGAGCACTTTGGTGATAGTGATCACAATTCGGTTAGGTTTACCTTAGCGATGGGCAGGGACAGGTATATACCGCAGGGCAAAAATTATAGCTGGGGGAAAGGAAATTATGATGCGATTAGGCAAGATTTAGGATGCGTAGGATGGGGAAGGAAACTGCAGGGGATGGGAACAATCGAAATGTGGAGCTTATTCAAGGAGCAGCTACTGTGTGTCCTTGATAAGTATGTACCTGTCAGGCAGGGAGGAAGTTGTCGAGCGAGGGAGCCGTGGTTTACGAAAGAAGTTGAAGCGCTTGTCAAGAGAAAGATGAGACGTGAAGGCTCAGTTAGGGCGCTTGAGAGTTACAAGCTAGCCAGGAAGGATCTAAAGGGAGAGCTAAGAAGAGCAAGGAGAGGACACGAGAAGTCATTGGCAGATAGGATCAGGGAAAACCCTAAGGCTTTCTACAGGTATATCAGGAATAAAAGAATGACTAGAGTTAGATTAGGGCCAATCAAGGATAGTAGTGGGAAGTTGTGTGTGGAATCAGAGGAGGTAGGGGAAGTGTTAAATGAATATTTTGCGTCAGTATTTACAGTAGAGAAAGAAAATGTTGTCGAGGAGAATACTGAGATTCAGGCTACTAGGCTAGATGGGATTGAGGTTCACAAGGAGGAGGTGTTATCAATTTTGGAAAGTGTGAAAATAGATAAGTCTCCTGGGCCAGATGGGATTTATCCTAGGATTCTCTGGGAAGCTAGGGAGGAGATTGCAGAGCCTTTGTCCTTGATCTTTATGTCGTCATTGTCGACAGGAATAGTGCCGGAAGACTGGAGGATAGCAAATGTTGTCCCCTTGTTCAAGAAGGGGAGTAGAGACAGCCCTGGTAATTATAGACCTGTGAGCCTTACTTCGGTTGTGGGTAAAATGTTGGAAAAGGTTATAAGAGACAGGATTTATAATCATCTTGAAAAGAATAAGTTCATTTGCGATAGTCAGCACGGTTTTGTGACGGGTAGGTCGTGCCTCACAAACCTTATTGAGTTTTTCGAGAAGGTGACCAAACAGGTGGATGAGGGTAAAGCAGTGGATGTGGTGTATATGGATTTCAGTAAGGCGTTTGATAAGGTTCCCCACGGTAGGCTATTGCAGAAAATACGGAAGTATGGGGTTGAAGGTGATTTAGAGCTTTGGATCAGAAATTGGCTAGCTGAAAGAAGACAGAGGGTGGTGGTTGATGGCAAATGTTCATCCTGGAGTTTAGTTACTAGTGGTGTACCGCAAGGATCTGTTTTGGGGCCACTGCTGTTTGTCATTTTTCTAAATGACCTGGAAGAGGGTGTAGAAGGGTGGGTTAGTAACTTTGCGGATGGCACTAAGGTCGGTGGAGTTGTGGATAGTGCCGAAGGATGTTGTAGGGTTCAGAGGGACATAGATAGGCTGCAGAGCTGAGCTGAGAGATGGCAAATGGAGTTTAATGCGGAAAAGTGCGAGGTGATTCACTTTGGAAGGAGTAACAGGAATGCAGAGTACTGGGCTAATGGGAAGATGCTTGGTAGTGTAGATGAACAGAGAGATCTTGGTGTCCAGGTGCATAAATCCCTGAAGGTTGCTACCCAGGTTAATAGGGCTGTTAAGAAGGCATATGGTGTGTTAGCTTTTATTAGTAGAGGGATCGTGTTTTGGAGCCACGAGGTCATGCTGCAGCTGTACAAAACTCTGGTGAGACCGCACCTGGAGTATTGCGTGCAGTTCTGGTCACCGCGTTATAGGAAGGATGTGGAAGCTATGGAAAGAGTGCAGAGGAGATTTACTAGGATGTTGCCTGGTATGGAGGGAAGGTCTTACGAGGAAAGGCTGAGGGACTTGAGGTTGTTTTCGTTGGAGAGAAGGAGGAGGAGAGGTGACTTAATAGAGACATATAAGATAATCAGAGGGTTAGATAGGGTGGGTAGTGAGAGTCTTTTTCCTCGGATGGTGATGGCAAACACGAGGGGACATAGCTTTAAGTTGAGGGGTGATAGATATAGGACAGATGTGAGAGGTAGTTTCTTTACTCAGAGAGTAGTAGGGGCGTGGAACGCCCTGCCTGCAACAGTAGTAGACTCGCCAACTTTAAGGGCATTTAAGTGGTCATTGGATAGACATATGGATGAAAATGGAATAGTGTAGGTCAGATGGTTTCACAGGTCGGCGCAACATCGAGGGCCGAAGGGCCTGTACTGCTCTGTAATGTTCTAATTCTAATTCTAATTCTAAAAACTTGGAAGGTTGTGGGACTGGAGGAGATTACAGAGATAAGGAGAGGTGCTGCCATGGAGGGATTTGAAAACAAGGATGAGAATTTTAAAATCAAGACATTGTTTAACCGGGAGCCAATATAGGTCAGCAAGCATAGAGGTGATAGGTGAACAGAACTTTGTGCGAGTTAGAACACAGGCAGCAGAGTTTTGTACAACCTCAAGTTTACAAAGGGTAGAATGTGGGAGACCAGCCAGGAGTGCATTGGAATAGTCAAGTCCAGAGGTAATGAAGGCATGAATGATGTTTTCAGCAGCAGATGAGCTGAGACAGGGACAATGTCGGGCAATGTTATGGAAGTGGAAATAGGCGGTCTTAGTGACAGTGCGAGCATGAGTTTGGAAGCTCATCTCAAGGTCAAATTTGACACCAAGGTTGCAAACAGACTGGTTTAATCTCAGACTGATGCCAGGGAGAGGAATGGAGTCGATGGCTAGGGAACCGAGTTTGGAGCAGGGACCAAAAACCATGACTTCAGTCTTACCAATATTTATTTCAGCATAGTAGTGAGGGATTTTTGGAGGTGCTGTTTTTTGATTGAGATGTTAAACCAAAGCCCCATTTGCCCTCGCAGGTGGATGTGAAATATCCCGCGGTCGTTATTTTGAAGAAGAGCATGGGAGTTCTCCCCAGTGTCCTGGCCAATATTGATCCCTCAATCGACATCACAAAAATAAATTATCTGGTCAATACCAAGTTGCTGTTTGTGGGAGTTCCTGTGTGCAAATTGTCTGCTGCGTTTCCTACATTCCAATAGTGACTGCACTTCAAAAGTATTTCATTGGCTGTAAAGCTCTTTGCTCTGTTTTGTCCTCTGATCATGAAAGGTGCTACAGAAATGCAAGTCTTTCCTGTCCTTTTATTGGCCTGAGTCCACCAATGGTCAGCAGTCTTCTCCAGCACGCGAGGTCCTGGGGGTTTAAGGGAACAAGGCTGAGCAGAGGTGGACATCTGCACTGTGCTCGGAAGAAAGCAACTGCAATGAGATTAGTGGGTCAAGGTAGAAAATGATAATGGGTTTGGATACTCTCATTTCAGCCAACAAATCTATCTGATTTGCATTTACTATTCAATACTGGATATTCAACCACTCTCCAACAATAAGATAAAACAACACAGGCCAGGCAACTATTTTATCCACAGTTTTTATTTTATTTACCCTATATTTATTATTAATGCAGATAGATGTGCTGCAAATATCAAGACACCACCAGGGCAACACAAGAACAACTGTGCCTTGTTTAAAAGTTACAGCTGTGACATTAAATGGTCAGCTCTGGGCCTGCTCTGCTGCTGTGAAAAGCCGGGTTAATATTTCAGGTGAACCACTTCATGAAAAATATTCTGATGGGGGAATCTATTTGAAATGGTAACTCCTCATTTCTCTTTCATGTGCAGAATAACCCTGTGTGTCCTTCCAGCTTCTCTGGCTTTGTATTTCAAATTTCTGTGACCCATTCCTGCACTTCACTGCGATGTTAAACTGAGATTAGTATCATTTTATGCACTTTCAAAGAGCCAGCACAAGCATGATAGACCAAATGGCCTCCTTTTGTGCTGTGCGATTCTATTTCAGCTGTTCAGTACACAGACTTTTACAGCACAGAAATAGGTCATTCGGCCCAGTTGGTCTATGCCAATGTTTATGCTCCACACGAGTCTCCTCCCACCTGATGTCATCTCATCCTATCAACATATCAGATGCTAAAGTATCCCTTAAAGCAACTCAAAAAGAAGGAACTTCTCGCCGACGTTCCTTATCTAAGGAGAATAAAATTGCCATAGAGCCTTTGTCCTTGATCTTTATGTCGTCATTGTCGACAGGAATAGTGCCGGAAGACTGGAGGATAGCAAATGTTGTACCCTTGTTCAAGAAGGGGAGTAGAGACAGCCCTGGTAATTATAGACCTGTGAGCCTTACTTCGGTTGTGGTTAAAATGTTGGAAAAGGTTATAAGAGACAGGATTTATAATCATCTTGAAAAGAATAAGTTCATTTGCGATAGTCAGCACGGTTTTGTGACGGGTAGGTCATGCCTCACAAACCTTATTGAGTTTTTCGAGAAGGTGACCAAACAGGTGGATGAGGGTAAAGCAGTGGATGTAGTGTATATGGATTTCAGTAAGGCGTTTGATAAGGTTCCCCACGGTAGGCTGTTGCAGAAAATACGGAAGTATGGGTTTGAAGGTGATTTAGAGCTTTGGATCAGAAATTGGCTAGCTGAAAGAAGACAGAGGGTGGTGGTTGATGGCAAATGTTCATCCTGGAGTTTAGTTACTAGTGGTGTACCGCAAGGATCTGTTTTGGGGCCACTGCTGTTTGTCATTTTTCTAAATGACCTGGAAGAGGGTGTAGAAGGGTGGGTTAGTAAATTTGCGGATGACACTAAGGTTGGTGGAGTTGTGGATAGTGCCGAAGGATGTTGTAAGGTACAGAGGGACATAGGTAGGCTGCAGAGCTGGGCTGAGAGATGGCAAATGGAGTTTAATGCGGAAAAGTGCGAGGTGATTCACTTTGGAAGGAGTAACAGGAATGCAGAGTACTGGGCTAATGGGAAGATTCTTGGTAGTGTAGATGAACAGAGAGATCTTGGTGTCCAGGTGCATAAATCCCTGAAAGTTGCTACGCAGGTTAATAGGGCTGTTAAGAAGGCATATGGTGTGTTAGCTTTTATTAGTAGGGGGATCGAGGTCATGCTGCAGCTGTACAAAACTCTGGTGAGACCGCACCTGGAGTATTGCGTGCAGTTCTGGTCACCGCATTAAAAGGAAGGATGTGGAAGCTATGGAAAGGGTGCAGAGGAGATTTACTAGGATGTTGCCTGGTATGGAGGGAAGGTCTTACGAGGAAAGGCTGAGGGACTTGAGGTTGTTTTCTTTGGAGAGAAGGAGGAGGAGAGGTGACTTAATAGAGACATATAAGATAATCAGAGGGTTAGATAGGGTGGATAGTGAGAGTCTTTTTCCTCGGATGGTGATGGCAAACACGAGGGGACATAGCTTCAAGTTGAGGGGTGATAGATATAGGACAGATGTGAGAGGTAGTTTCTTTACTCAGAGAGTAGTAGGGGCGTGGAACGCCCTGCCTGCAACAGTAGTAGACTCGCCAACTTTAAGGGCATTTAAGTGGTCATTGGATAGACATATGGATGAAAATGGAATAGTGTAGGTCAGATGGTTTCACAGGTCAGCGCAACATCGAGGGCCGAAGGGCCTGTACTGCGCTGTAATGTTCTAAAGAAAAATAGAGGGAGTGCAACAGAGGTTCACCAGAATAATCCCTGGGACGGTGGAATTGTCTTATTAGGATAGATTGCAGAAACTGGGCCTGTATTCTCTAGAGCTTCAAAGAATGAGAATCACAGAATCGTTACAGTGCAGAAGGAGGCCATTCGGCCCACCATTCCGCACTGGCTCTCTGAAACAGCAACTCCCTCAGTTCCATTCCCCTGCCTTCTCCCCGTAACCCTACACATTCTTCCTTTTCATATAACTATCTAATTCCCTTTTGAATGCGTCAGTTGAACCTGCCTCCACCACGTTCTCAGGCAGCGCATTACAGACTTTAACCACTCGCTGCGTGAAAAAGTTTTTCCTCATGTCACTTTTGCTCCTCATCACATCTTTTAAACCTATGCCCTCTCATTCTCGATCCTTTCACAAGTGGGAACAGTTTCTCTCTATCTTTGTCCAGACGCCTCATGATTTTGAATACGTCTGTAAAATCACCTCTCAGCCTTCTCTTCTCCAAGGAAAACAGTCCTAACTTCTCCAATCTATCTTCATAACTGAAATTCCCTCATCCCTGGAACCATTCTTGTGAATCTTTTCTGTACTCTCTCCAATGTCCTCACATCTTTCCTCAAGTGCAGCACCCAGAATTGGATGCAATACTCCAGCTGAGGCCGAAATAGTGTCTGATACAAGTTCAACATTGCTCTTGTATTCTATGCCCCTATTAATAAAGACCAGGATACTGTATGCTTTATTAACCACTCTCTCAACTTGTCCTGCCACCTTCAATGACTTATGCACAAAAAGACCTAGGTCCCTCTGCTCCTGCACCCCCTTTAGAATTGTACCCTTTATTCTATATTGTCTCTCCATGTTCTTCCTACCAAAATGAATCACTTCGCATTTCTCTGCATTGAACTTCATCTGCCACCTGTCCCCCCATTCCACCAACTTGTCCATGTCCTTTTGAAGTTCTGCACTATTCCTCCTCACAGTTCACAATGCTTCCAAGTTTCGTATCATCTGCAAACTTTGAAACTGTGCCCTGTACACCAAGATCTAGGTCATTAATGTATGTTAGGAAAAACAAGGGTCCCAACGCTGATCCCTGGGGAACTCCACTGCAAACTTTCCTCCAGACTGAAAAACATCTATTAACCACTACTCTTTGTTTCCTGTCACTCAGAGGTGATCTCATTGAAGCTTACAAAATTCTTACAGGGTATGACAGGCTGGATGCAGATAGGATGTTTCCCCTGGCTGGTGAGTCTAGAACCAGGGGACGTCGTCTCAGAATAAGGGGCAGGCCATTTACGACAGAGAGAAGGAGGAATTTCTTTACTCAGAGGGTGGGGAATCTGTGGAATTCTCCACCCCAGAGGGCTGTGGAAGCTCAGTCGTTGAGCATGTTCAAGACAGAAATTGATAGATTTCTGGATACTAATGACATCAAGGAATATGGGGTTAGTGGGGAAAAATGGTGTAGAGACAGATGATCAGCCGTGATTTGTTTAAATGGCAGAGAAGGCGCGACCGGGTGAATGGCCTACTCCTGCTCCTATTTCCTATGATCCTACAAACATTCCTCCCTCAACAAACACTGCCAAAAGAACCAGTTTATCTCGTCATTCATCTCACTACTGTGTGTGGGATCTAGCTGTGTGAAAAAATAACTACAAGGTGCTTCTGAGATATGATAAGGTATTATATAATTGCAAGTTTTCCGATAGTATACGATAGAGTAACATAATGACTGTCATTAGGCTGGAGGTCTGAGTGCTATCCTGTTTCTCTCAATTCAAGATAACTAAGTAAGGAAAAATGGAAGAAGTACTGCAAGAAACACACATGTATCCATAAAATAACCTATGTTTTGTCAGTTTCTGAATATTAAAAGGGTATATTTCCCTCTATTCAGTAAATTTTATGAAAAATAAATCTGAGCATCAAGTGACATAACCACATTACACTCAAACCTACATCTTCAACCAAGCTGAGGCAGTGGCATAGTGGTAATGTCGTCGGGCTAGTAATCCAGAGGCCCCGGCTAATTCTGGGGATACGGGTTCAATTCCCATCATCGTACCTGCTGGATTTTAAATTCAATTAATAAATCTGGAATTGAAAGCTAGTCTCAGTAATGGTGACCATGAAACTGTTGTCGATTGTTGTAAAAACCCATCTGGTTCACTAATACCCTTTAGGGAAGCAAATCTGTCGTCCATCCTGGGTCTAAATATGACTCAGACCCACAGTAACTGCCCTCTGAAATGGCCTAACAAGCCTCTCAGTTGGGATGGGCAACAAATGCTGGCCTTGCCAGTGACACCTGCATCTTATGAAGGAATTAAAAATAAGTATTACCAAATAGAGAAATATATACCCAAGACATGTCCTGACAAAGGAAGGTGCCACACTGCTGCACAGAACACAGTTGCACTATACGGCTGTGGCTTAAACACATTATTCTGGTTGTTAACCCCTTGCTGTGTGCAAATTGGCTGCTGCATTTCTTACATTACAGCAGTGTCTACATTTCAAAAAGTACTTCATTGGCTGTGAAGCACTTTGGAACGTCCTGAGATTGTGGTCGGTGCTGCATAAATGCAAGTCTCCCTTTCTTCTTTGGATTCTAGCAAGAAGAAATGCTTTCTGAGGAGTCGAGCAGAAACTAGCAATCTTTGCAGTGTTTTTGGAACTTTTTAACGTTGTGGTAGTTGTGCACCATTTTGTGCTGCGCACAATGAATCGATATTTCCAGGCACAGAATGTCATGATAGATCAAAATATGCCACCAGCTTGAGAAAACTAATGAGACTGCATTTCCTGCTCACTTCAAGGAACAGCACTCGGCTCTGGTAATGTGTTAAATAGGGTCATAATGTTGGAAGTTGTGGTTTTGCAGTGTATGTTCCATGACTTCTGTGCAGTCCAAAAAAAAAATAAAGGGAGGTCAGTAGAGACGCACTTTAAATAAAAATAATTGGCTCCCTACCCATCAGAATGAAAAGGAGACAGAATGCTGAAAGGTATACGGGAGTTTACAAATTTCAAGACACTGCTGCTGATGCCAGCATTGTCACGAGAAGCCTGGGGTTCTGAGATAAAGCCAAGTATTAGCAGCTCCTGTACTAACATATCTAATATAACATACATCACAAAAATAGCACTTGGGTGCAGTATTCATGCATTTATAACTTTTTCTTTCAATAACTTTCTTTGTCACACTTAGATCTCACTCTGAGCAATTCTGCAGGAGGTCTGCTAAACAGTGTATTTGTGAAAGAAATATACATATATTCATCACACTTTCTGTCCCTCACTGTCTGTGTCTCTCCATCCCTTTCTTTTATTCATTCATGGGATGTGAGCATCAGTGGCAAGGCCAGCATTCGTTGCCCATCCCTAATTGCCCATGAGAAGGTGCCTTCTTGAACCGCTGCAATCCATGTGGTGTAGACATCACCACTGTGCTGTTAGGGACGGAGTTTCAGGATTTTGATCCAGCGATAGTGTAGGAACAGCAGTTTGGCACCTCATTTTGAGGTATGTCTGGTGCTGCTCCTGCAATGCTCTCCTGCACTCTTCATTGAACCAGGGTTGATCCCCCGGCTTGATGCTAATGGTAGAGTGGGGGATATGCCAGGCCATGAGGTTACAATTGAATACAATTCTGCTGCTGTTGATGGCCCACAGCACCTCATGGATGTCCAGTTTTGAGTTGCTAGATCTGTTCTGAATCTATCCCACGTAGCACGGTGATAGTGCCACACAACAAGGCAGAGGGTATTATCAGTGTGAAGATGGGAGTTTGTCTACACAATGAGGTGGTCATTCCTACCAATACTGTCATGGACACATGCATCTATGACAGGTTTGGTGAGGGTGAGATCAAGTACGTTTTTCCCTCATGTTGGTTCTCTCGCCACCTGCTACAAACCCAGTCTAGCAGGTATGTCCTGCAGGACTCGGCCAGGTCAGTCAATAGTGGTGCTACCAAGTCACTCTTGGTGATGGACATTGATGTCCCCCACATTCTGTGTACATTCTGTGGCCTTGCTACCCTCAGTGCTTCTTCCAAGAGGTGTCCAACATGGAGAAGTACTGATTCATCAGCTGAGGGAGGGTGGTCGGTGTAATCAGCAGAAGGTTCCATTCCCTATGCTTGACCTGATGCCATGAGACTTCTTGGGTCTGGAGTCAATGTTGAGGATTTCCAGGGCCAATTCCTCCCAAATGTATACCACTGTGCTGCCAGGGTGGGAGTGGGACATACCCACTCGACTGGGACTGCAGCAGGTGGTGAGGGAACCAACAAGAGGAAAAAACCTACTTGACCTCATCCTCACCAATCTATCTGTTGCAAATGCATCTGTCCATGACAGTATTGGTAGGAATCATCGCCACACAGTCCTTGTGGAGACCAAGTCCCATCTTCACATTAAGGATACCCACCATCGTGTTGTGTGGCACTACCGCCGTGCTAAATGCGATAGATTTTGAACAGGCGTTGTGGGCCATCAGCAGCAGCAGAACTGTACTCAACCACAATCTGTAACCTCCATGGCCCGGCATATTCCCCCACTCGACCATTACCATCAAGCTGGGGGGCCAACCCTGGGTCATTGAAGAGTGCAGGAGGGCATGCCAGGAGCAGCATCAGGCATACCTAAAAATGAGGTGTCAGCCTGGTGAAGCTACAACATATCAGTGCAAAAGACAGGGCTGAAGCATTTGCATCCATCTTCAGCCAGAAGTGCCGAGTGGATGATCCATCTCCCTCCTCCTGACAGATGCCAGTCTTCAGCCAATCTGATTCACTCCACATGATATCAAGAAATGGCTGAAGGCACTGGATACTAAAGGCCTGCTATCCGACCCGAACCCGACGGGACCTGACAACATGTGTCGGGTTCGGGTCGGGTCGGGTCGGGTCGCACTTCAGGTCCGGCATTCGGGCTCGGGTCTGGTCGGGCCAGATCAGACACGCTCTATCAGCACCTCAGGTAAGTGACTTAAATGTTAATTTACCTTTTGGAATTTAAAGCTGGTTTTGCTACAGTTCTTTCTCCACAGACACTGCTAGACTAGCCAAGTATTTCTGACACTTTCTCTTCTCATTTCAGTGTTCCAGCATCCGCAGTATTTTGCTCTTATGATGCTGAAGGAGTCTGGGACATTGACTGTAAGGTATAATTTGGTGGGTATGACTATTTCAGGCTGTTGCTTGACTAGTGTCAGTGTCATTCCTTTGCCTCTCAGTCTATCTCTCTCTGTCTCTCTCTCTGTCTGTCAGTCTGTTTGTGTCTGTGTGTCTCTCTTTCTTGTTCTCTGTCTCTCTATTTGTCTCTCTCTCTTTCTCTGTCTCTCTGCCTCTCTGTCAATCTGTGTGTCTCTTTCTTTGTTTGTCTCTGTGTCTCTGTTTCTCTTCATCTCTCTTTTTCTGTATCTCTTTCTCTTTTTTCTCTCTGTCTCTCTCTTTCTGTATCTTTCTCTGTTTCAGTCTCTCTCTCTCTCTGAAACATATCCAGTTGCCTCTTTATAATAGTCATATCAGTGTACTTCCTCGCTAGCTTATTCCAAAAGTCTGGTGGTTTTTGGATGAAATATTCTCCCCACTTACTGTTCACCTCCAGAATGTTAGCTAGTTTCCCTTGGTCTTTGAAATTGTCACCCCAGTCAACAATTTACTTGAATCAATTTTTTTCATTCCCTTCATCATCTTGAAAACTTCAATTAGGTCTCCACAGAGAAAATAAGTGCAGGTTTTTGACCTTTCTTCAGGAATTAGATCCCTGGTACCAGAAACACCTTTCTTGCTTTCTGCTGTATCATCTAATTCCCTAACTACTCAGTTATTCACTCTCACTCTCACACTTTCACTGATTACAGAATCGATTATCAGTTTATGCTGAGGTAGTGGATGTCAATTGGAGCAGTACAATAAACCTCATTGTCCTGGAGTACTAGGGGGAAAATCGTGTGTGTGGCTACCACTGGGCAACAGCAGGAATCGGGTAACTACCATTCACAGTCACAGAATCATAGAAGCATAGAATATTTACAGCACAGGAGGCCATTTGGCCCATTGAACCAGTGCCAGCTCTCTGGAAGAGCAATTTAGCTAGTCCCAGTCCCAGTTCCTTTGCAGTAACCCTGCAATGTTTTTCCCTTCAGATGGTTAGCCAACTCCCTCTTGAAAGCCACTATTGAATCATTCCACCACCCTTTAGAAACTAGAGGTGACATGAGGAAAAACTAAGAACCAAAACAGCGAGTGGTTAGGATCTGAAAATCAGTGCCTGAGAGTGTGGTGGAGGCAGATTTGATCATGGCTTTCAAAAGGGATTGGATAATTACCTGAATAGAAAAAAATTGCAGAATTACTAGGAAAAGGCAGGGAAGTGTGCCTAGCTGAGCAGCTCTTGCAGAAAGCCAGCGTGGACACAGTGGGTTTGTTGGGTGATTGCCTTTAAGAGTGATGTCTCTTTATGATCTTAGTATGCTAATGAGCTAAGTACCAGGACATAGTCACGTGACTACTTGCCAGACTCACTCTGTAACTGTAACACCAAGAGGCAGCTTCTGTAAATAGTTAGCTCTGGGATGTATATAATAGTTAGCTGTTAATAAACCTGTTTGAGATCTTCAATCAACTGAACCCCACACATCTCATTTATGTTGCATCAGACAACATAAAACGCTTCTCATTACAGGGTCAAATGGCCTCCTTCTGTGCAGTAACCATTGTATGATTCTTTCAGGCAGTGCATTCCAGATCATAACCACTTGTTGTGTCAAAGAAGTTTCTCGTCCTGTCGCCTTTAATTGTTTGACCAATCACTTGTCAGGGTTCACAAATGGACAGGTAGGGCGATGTGTCAGAGAGCTGATCCTGGAGTGGGAACAAATGCCAACAAAAGTCATCGCCTTCAGCAGGCAAGATGAGAGAACTGGAAATGGGGCAGATATATTAAAGAATGTGGCCCTGTATATTTCACTGTAGTGCAGGAGAAGGAAGTAAAATGGTTCACACAGGTCAAATGGAATGCTGTATTAATCAGTGGTTCTTTTGCTGTGATACAAATTCCTTTCCTTTTGTTTCTTGCAGCCAAATGACTGAGTTTTCTCAAGCAGATGCCATGACGGAGTTTACTTGGGACTAACACAGCTTGAATGAACTCTTATTATTAGGCTCCCATGATACCTCTTTTTTTAACAGTCCAGTAACCACAGAATTATATTCCTGCTGATTGCAAGTCAATTGATTAAACCACATTAAAGTGTCAAAGGCTTTAAGTTTCTGATTTATTGAGTGGCTTAAATGAATACATATTTTTGAGAAACATAAAATAATTTGGTGATGATTAGAACTGTCTTGTCTCATGTACAGTGTAATTAATTGATGTTTGATGCTGGTGCACTTACAAAATGTGTTTCAATTATTATGAAATAGATGGAAAATGATACTAAAAGCTCTTGGCTTATCCTTAATGCCAATGATTCAATATTTGTAAACTCATAAGGCACAATTTGTTCTGAGTTTCCTCTGACGTTGTTACCTCTGAATAAGAATATCACAAAATCTCAATTGAGAAGAGGCCATTCAGCCCATCATCCATGCTGCACAGACAACTCTCACCACTAGAGAGCAGTAGTACATAGACGTGGTCCCTTAGGTACAGCTAGTGACAGTAGCAGTAAAGCAGCATATAGTTAGGCAATGGATTAACATTGCTGCAAAGGATCGCAGACCAGAACATCTAGAATGGGCCTATATTCTCTGTAGTTTCAAAGAATGAGAGGTGATCTCACTGGAACACATAAAATTCTTTGACGGGCTGGATGCTGAGAGCCCAAACTAGTCTCAGGATAAGGGACTGAGATGAAGAGAGATTTCTTCACTCAGAGGGTTTTGAATCTTTGGAATTCTCTAAAGGTCTGTGGATGCTCAGTCACTGCGTATATTCAAGACTGAGAGCAATGAAGGGATATGGGGATCAGGCGGGAAAGAGGAGTTGATGTAGAAGATCAGCCAAGATCTTGTTGAATGACGCAGCAGGCCTCCTTCAGCTCTTTTTTCTCATGTTATGTTCTTACCTCTCATGAGCTGCTAATGAATACCTGAAGGGTTAAAATGGAGGATTTGCTGCAGATTTTTTGATTACCTCAAGATTCAACTTTCCAATGCTGTCCTTGCTGATCTCCACACCTCCATTCTTTACAACTTCCCATTTACTAAGAACGCAAAGTTCTCTCTGCACAGAGTCCTACAATTCCATACTTACTCTCTTCCCCCTTCCCAGCTCACAGTAAAGTTCCGCAGGTTCTCTGTGCCACAGGAAATCGATGTTTAGATCTTTATCTTCACTTTCAAATATCACCCAAGTTCTCACCACATCCCTACCTCACCAATCTTCTCCAGCACTGATCCTCCATTGCTGTGACACTGGATTCCTCCCCATTTCCGTGGTGACTGCAGTGTTGGGGGGCAGGGGGTGGGGGGAACTAACCTTAAAATTAGATTGAAGTCAGGAAACACTTCTTCACACAAAGGGCTGTGGAAATCTGGAACTCTCACCCCCAAAAAGCTGCTGAGGCTGGGGGTCAATTGAAAATTGTAAAACTGAGCTCAATAGCTTTTTGTTAAGCAATAGAGTTTTTGTTATTGAAGGTTATGGAAACCAATGCAGGTAGCTGGAATTAAGATACAGAACAGACATGATCTGATAGAATGACAGAACAGGCTCCAGCAACTGTATGGCCTACTCCTGGTCCTATGCACTTCTGTGATTATGTCCTTGTCCTCTGGAAGCCTCTCTCATTATTGCTTTCCACTGCTATTGGAGTCCTGCTAAAAAATCGCTTCCTTTGATTGTCTTCACACACATTCGCCATCTTCAAATATTCTTTTTTAATTTTCTCTCCAGTTCGACAGCCTCCTTTTCTCTTCTGACCTGTCCACCCCGCTGACAGGTTTCCCTGTGAGGACTACTGTGGAAATGTAAATAGTTGTTGTGCTTTTCTGAAATCCTAGCGTTTATTAACTTTGCCAGTCCAATCTCCAGTTATGTGGTGAGACTAGGAGCCGCTGAGATTGTTATCCTTAGAGCAGAGGTTACAAAGAGATTTGATGGAGGTGTTCGAAATGATCAAGGGTTTTGATAAAGCAAATAAGGAGAAACAGTTTCCAGTGGAAGGAGGGCTGGGAACCAGAGGACACAGATTTAAGATAATTGGCAAATGAACAGTGGATGGGAGTGGTGTGGGGTGAAAATGAGGAGGAATATTTTACATTATGACTTATGATCTGGAATGCACTGCCTGAAAATGTGGTGGAACGGATTCAGTAGTTACTTTCATAAAGGGAATTGGATAAATATTTGAAATGAAAAAAAATTGCAGGGCTATGGGGAAAAAGCAGGGGATTTGGACTAATTGGATAGCTCTTTCAAAGAGATGGCACAGACACGATGGACTGAATGGCCTCCTTTAGTGCTGGATGATGCAATCTTTTGAAGACTCTTCCAGCTACAACATCATCCATCTCTCATTCAAGATGACAAAAGAATAAGTAAAAGTAAAAAGCTGAGCTCTACAGAGGAAAAAAAAAACACTTGAGCTTTTAGCAGTGCATCCTTCTATAATATCTTTAATGGATTAAGTGACAGTTTCATATTTGCGTGGTTGTCAAGCATTGCTTTCTTACTGGTCCAGACTTACTTTCACTTTCTGTGAACTTGACTTTGATGATGTTGAAGTGCTTTGAGCTTACTGTATATTCTGGGAAACAAGACGCCATATTATGACAGCACCATGCTGGGTACAATCACCGAGTGAGAGAAACTGGATGTTGTCATGCTAAGCCCCCACCTGCCAAGAATGAGGCACATTAATTTTGTCATGAACATTGATTTTAAACTGCTGCTGGAGTGAGGAAATGACTTGTTAAACAGATCAGCCGTGGCTGGAAAAGACATTTGCATATTAACAGACGGTGCTTATGTAGATAAAGGACCATTCCCTGACACATTCAATTCACAATGGATGTTGATTACCGGACAGTGAGGAGGTGGGGAAGTGCATTCCAGGGCCTGCTGGGGTGATGCAATCCACAGGGACCAGGACTGGTTCGGCCTGCTGGCCATATAACTAACTGGCTGTTCCTGGGATCTTTTGAACCAGCCACAGAGAGTTTGAACTCAGAAAGACTGTTTGCTCCTGGACTGAGAAGATCTCTCCTGTCTGCCACCTCCCATCTCTTTCTCACAAGCCTCTGAATCCACTGAAGACACATGAACCCCAAGAGAGAAAAGTCTCCTGCAGCGAATAAGCTTTAAGAAGAATACTGGGCCCCAACGAAAAGCAAAATCTACCAACAATCAAGAACTTTACAGTGAGCTCGAAGAACCATAACAACAACTCTTCAGATATTGCCTCAAATTTTTCCACTTTATTTTTCTTCTGCTCTTTTCTGTCTCTATTTGCATGAGTGTATCGTGTATGCATGCTAGCGTGGGCATGTCATGTATCCGTAGGCATTAACTGAATTAGAGTTTAAGTTTAAGTTTAATAAATTTCAACTTTTCTTCTTTAAACCTAAGAAAACCTGTTTGTGCTGGTTGCTTTGCCTTTTAATTGAAAAGCGGTGAACAAGGATTCACCAAGGGTGAGCTAAAAACACGATGTATTTAAAATTAAACCCTGCTTCGGTAAGACCAGGTGAAGGCTGAAAGGGAACCCTAGACACCTTTCTCATCTGGTCGTAACAACGTGCAAATGAAAGTGTTCCTTTTACAGAAATAGGGCATCTCGTGACATCTCCAGTGTTGATGTTTAATTTCCTCAGTGCAGCAAGACCTTGAAAATGAATGGAGACTGTAAATTTGACTGTAGTTTTTGCTCCTCGCATTTGTGTTGCTGATTTGGTGCTGCAGAGACATAAAAATGGCCTCTGCCCATATTTGGACAAAATTAAAAGCACTGTCTCGGCTAAAGGCGTGATTGTGTACAGGATTGGATTGTACGTTTTGCATTCTTTACTAGGTTTAACAAGTCTGACTCCCTCTGATCTGTGTTACTGTGATGCAAAACGTTAAGGCAATTCGAAGCCTATTGCAAAGATTGTGAAAGACATTGAGCTGCGCCATTTTTTTAGCTGAACTGTCTTTCTCAGATGTGTCAGTTGACGGGAGGCTCATTATTTTTCAGATTTTTTTTCTCTGCTGTAGGCTGACTGCTGCAGTTTCACAGGTGCTACACAGCCCCAACATCCCAGAACCCTGCTCAATTGGATCATTCTTCTGTATGAGTGTATGTGTATGTGAATGAGAATCAGTCGGCCATTCAACAGGGGGGCATCACCGCTCCTGTCCTTGCTTGATACTTCCTGTCCAGCAGCAGTCATCAGATAATAATTATCGACAAGGACCCTAGCTTCTTTTGTAATTCCACCCATCCCTTCCCCGCTCACCTACCCCCACACTCCCAACCCTCCAACAGCCATCCCTAAACTTAGAGAACTCACATAACTTATAACATTCCAAATCCTACTCCTGGGTGAGATTAATTCAATCAGCACACATCAGGAATTAGGTCTGGAATCTTTTGATCAGTGTCATTCAGTACCACCTCACCACATATTGGCCAGGATAACTATAGCAAGCCTGTGTCCTAGGTGACCCTTCTGTTGCTTGACCATTTCTGGGCGCAATTGAATTTCTAGGCTGATGACTACCTGTCAGGGAATGCCCGCTTGCAGTGTTTCATTGTTAAGTGACTTCCTAAAACGCAATGCAGCATTTTGGGAGAATGTTGAAACTCTGCTGTGCATTAATGAATGTGGCCTTTTAACCCTCTTCAGTACTGAGTATCTTTTACAGTTTTCAAAATATACATGTTACCTGTTACATAAAATGTTCAAAAAGTACAGCCAATAAATTTTTAATGCAGAATTGTATTATGGAATAGAATTAGGGAAATGTTTTCAAAACCTTGGAGCATTTCATAATTCATATTATTCTCGGAACATACTGCAGTACTTCACTGAAGAACTTCAGCTACCAAAAACTATTTTGGTGAGGGACTTTTTCTGATGAGATCGTTGTTAGACTGTCTGGTTTGTCTTTAAGGAGATGCTAATAAAGGAGCCATGAAGAGGTTGAAAGTTGTGGAGACCAGATCTTTTATTGTCTGCATTCTGCTCTCCCTGTACAATTAGTTTTGGACTGGTGATCTATTTAAGCAAAGGATATAGATTACTCATTTAACAACTCGAAAGGATGTGGCCTCCCTAGAACACTCATAAAGCAAGATTTCCAATAAACTGGACATTATAGTATTTATAAATCATCATGATACTATTACATTAGAAAGAGGGACTTGCACTGTGATTAAATGCAGCAAACATGTGGTGCACTACAAGTTCCCAATAACAGCATTGACTCATAGAATAGAATAATAGAAAGTTTATGTCATAGAAAGCTGCCACTTGGCCCATTGTGTCTGTGCTGGCCGAGAAACGACCCACCCATTCTAATCCCACCTTCCAGTATTTGGTCCGTAGCCTTGCAGATTACGGCACTTCAGGTGTATATACAGACTCCTTTTGAATGAGTTGAGGGTTTCTGCCTCAACTGCAGTTCAGGCAGTGAGTTCCAGATCCCCACCACCCTCTCAGTTAAATTTTCTTTCCTCAACTCCCCTCTAATCTTTCCACCAATCACTTTAAATCTATGCTCCCTCGTTACTGATCCCTCTGCTAAGGTGAATAGACCCTTCACCTCCACTCTATCCAGGTCCCTCAAAATTTGGTACATCTCAATCTGATCCCCCCTCAGTCTTCTCTGTTCCAAGGAGAACAACTCCAGCCTATCCAATCTTTCCTCATAGTTGCATTTTTCCAGTCCAGGCAACATCCTCATAAATCTCCTCTGTACCCTCTCTAGTGCAATTACATCCTTTCAGTTATGAGGTGACCAGAACTGCGCACAGTACTCAAGTTGTGGCCTAACCAATCAGTTATACAGTTCCAGCATAACCTCCCTGCTCTTATATTCTATACCTTGGCTAATAAAGGAAAGGATTCCATATGCCTTCTTAACCACCTTATCAATCTGTCCTGCTACCTTCAGGCAGAAGTAGATGACTTGTTGATCTGCTTCTTGGAGGATGTGGCTTCAGCCCCTAAACCAGAAGCCCCTGCCCTTCTTCACATAGTGCCATGGGATCCTTAACACCCACCTGAGCAGGCAAGTGGGACTTTGATGTAATGCCTCATTTGACGACAGCACTTCTGACTATAGATTTCCTGCTCACACTGTGGTGGGGCTTAAATCCACAGCCTTCTGACTCAGAGGCCGTGGCTGATTATCATTTGGTTCTTTACGTCTAGCATTATAGAAGTGATGTTGGATCTATTTGATTTTGAACAGAAAGAAAGATTCCTCAAAAGGATTGCACTCGCACACCTGAGGTGATTTCCCACAGTGGTTGCTGCAGGTTTCCCTCTTTGTGACTGTCCAGTCAATTCTAATAAGAGTAACATTGGGAAAAATTGTGGCACATTTCTCTTACTATCCTATCCAACCTCACGCTTAGAGAATAAGAACATAAGAAATAGGAGCAGGAGTAGGCCATACGGCCCTGGCGAGCCTCATCCGCCATTCAATAAGATCATGACTGATCTTTGACCTCAACTCCACTTTCCCGCCCAATCCCCATATTCCTTGATATCAATTTATCTCAAAAATCAACTGATTTGAATATATTTAATGGCTGTGTTTTTATCTTTTAGCTCTTTCATTTAAAACTGAGCAAATGCACCTGCTGGGTCATCTTTAAAATTACAGTTTTAAGTTCATGCTTTGGTGCTGAAATCGTGATTGAGGGACAATCTGAAGAAATGGTTTCATTTCCACTGGAAGAGCAGGGTTTGGTTTAATACCTGCATTACTTCTTGTGTCAGAAACAAGCGCCAGCATGCAGTGCTGGTCTTAGTTTTCACTTTCATTTCATCAGTTGGATTGAAGGTGACCCAGTTTTCCGATGTCTGCTCATTTTTACTTCTCTGTGGAAGTTGGGGAGGTAGATCAGCAAGCCAGGCATCCTTTACACTCTGTAAGACTTGCTTATAATTTTTTCACTCTTCCTGTTTTCTCCCTTCCTTTCTTGAAGGTGCAGGCTCTTGCAGTGATGCAGACTTATCAATGTCAACTGCCCTTCAGTACCTCACCTTAAGTATCAGAGGCTGAGCTGAACCACAATGAACCCTTGTGATTGAGTAGCCTGTCAGCACTTGCTGTGAAGACCACTCACTTTAATTATGTCCACATGGACAAGTTAATCATGGCTAAGGAAGAAATGTCCCTGAAGTATCCTTCATAAGAGGACAAAACTGTCAAGGAAAGAATAAAAGTCAAGGGTTTGTTCATTCACAAAATTTGTTCTTCACTCCCAAGGTGTTGACACTGAGTGGCAAGAACTTGAGGAAGTACAAGGCAGATGTGGTGTGGATTATGTTTTTGATATGCCATACTGTGTGGTTTATGTGAAGGGGTTTGAGCTTGGCACGAATGCAGACTGTGGAAAGTAAATTGAGTGTGAAGGCCCCTAAAGAGCATTGAAGAATGAGGTGTGATCTCACCTCCAAGAGGGATTCTCAGTGGGACTGCAGACAGTGCAAAGCAAAGTTCAGAAATTTCTCAAAAGGATAGTTTCATCTTTAATCTGCTGTGACTGCCTGAGAAAGTTAAACTTCACTTTTAAACTTTGCAATGTTAGTGCCATTCTGACTGCACAGTTAGCAGACTCCCAATGTTAAAAACTTTAACTGGCATTCAAAAGTGTTGAGCTTGCACATGCGTGCAGTGTCTTGTCTTCCTCCAGCAGACAGCGGCACATGACACTGAGACAAAACATTGTACCTGTAGGTTCATGTCCAACTGCGCCTTGAGCGCAAAGTCTATGCTGTCACCCCAGTGCCATTCTAAGGGAGTGCTGCACTGTCAGAGGTGCCGTCTTTTGGAAGAGATGTTAATCCACAGCCTGGTTTGCTGTAAAAGATGCAAAAGATCCTATGGCACTATTTGAAGAAGGGGAGGGGAGTTTTTCCTGGTGTCCTGGACAATATTTACTCACAACCAACATTGCAAAAAGCAGATTATCTGGTCATTATCATCTTGCTGTTTGTGGACAACTTGCTATGGGCAAATTAGCTGCCATGTCTCCTATATTATAGTGTGTCTGCACTGTGGCGCAGTGGTTAGCACCGCAGCTTCACAGCTCCAGCGACCCGGGTTCAATTCTGGGTACTGCCTGTGTGGAGTTTGCAAGTTCTCCCTGTGTCTGCGTGGGTTTTCTCCAGGTGCTCTGGTTTCCTCCCACAAGCCAAAGACTTGCAGGTTGATAGGTAAATTGGCCATTATAAATTGCCCCTAGTATAGGTAGGTGGTAGGGAAATATAGGGACAGGTGGGGATGTGGTAGGAATATGGGATTAGTGTAGGATTAGTATAAATGGGTGGTTGATGGTCGGCACAGACTCGGTGGGCTGAAGGGCCTGTTTCAGTGCTGTATCTCTAAAATAAAAAAAAAATAAAATTAAAAAAAAGTACTTCAATGTCTGTAAAACACTTTGGGACATCCTGACGCCATGAAAAACAAATGCAAGTTCTTTCTGTCAGGTGAGGAGGGGTCGAATGGTTTCCCTCTTTCCCTTTCCTTGTTTGACCACAACAGGTTAAATTCTTTTTTAAAGTGGATGTACTGGCCAATTCAGTAGGTGTTTGATTACTTACTTGCTTTGATCATAATAAGAACTAATTGGACAGGCTTCTTTGAGTTAACAAAGAAAGAGGTTGACTTTATTGTACTTAAACTAAACTAAGTAAAATAATAACCTACGTTCCAACTTTCACACATACACACACACACACACAAATAGGTTACAGAGTGGGGAAGGGTAGATTGGTTGAGTTAGAGTCCATGGAAAAAAAGGGGTCTACAGCCTGAGGAGTTTGGTGATCCAGTTGGCTTTTAGCTGAATTCGGGGGTCCGAAGGCTTTTAGTTTGAAGAGGTAACCAGCTGGCACTCTCTGGATGGATTCTTACCGCCAAAGAAAATATTCATCCATCAGGGACAAATCCAGGTCCCAACTCCAATGAACTGTGAGTTCCACCAGCCTGCATGATCTTCCCAGGGGCGGCCAATTAAGAGGTTGCTTCTGGGATCCCTGTCCAATTAAGGATGGCGGGCGGGTTCCTGAGGCTGTCGGCCCAATCAGAGAGCCTGCAGCTGTGCAAGGCCGGCAACCCCACCAGGACAGGTGGACGGTGCTCCAGCAGCAACAAGAACACGAAGGTGCCTCAAAATGGAGGCGCTGTCGGAGACGTTCATCATATTCAAAAATGACAAGGGTTGAAGCCGGAAGGCCCCTCAGAGCATAGTGGATGTTCCTGAGAAATGATTTGTACTGCGGTTGCAGCCCTTCCTACCTGCGGCCCCGTCACTGGGGCACGGTGCCTTCGGCTTCGATGGCCACGCTGCCTGCCGCTGGGAGGCTGCCTCCTAGGAGCTGCTGGGCTTGTCATTCAGTGAGAGGCTGCTCCGACTCTAGGAAGATCTCTGTCTCCCTCAGTAGGTTCCTAATTGTTAATTATTGGCTACCCGCCACTGCTGGGAACCGGGCCACTCTGTCGGCTGGCTGGCACCTGATAATTGTCCACTTGGAAATGGTACCCAAGGACTTTAAGCAACTGTGGAATCATTCCCAAAATCTTCAGGAAAAAAGAGTGATATTGGGGGAAGAAAACAGCCATTTGCCAACACTTTTAACTGAACTACTAAGATGTTTCAAAGGGGAATTTCAAAAGGAGCCTTTTTGTACTCCAGTACTGCAGTGGAGTGCAAACTTTGGTTGAGTTTAGACTTTTGATGCAGAGTTCACCAGAGGCAAGAAGGCAACCATCTCAGCCAAACTGATGTACAATGTTGTGATGTTCTCGAGACTTGATTGTGGTTTGGCCAATTTAGTAAGGATATGAGACAGAGACATAGACAAGCTGTTCAAACACCATGGATTCATCTTTTATTTTCTTTTTACTTTCACTTTCCCTTTGCTGGCTCATGTGTGTATGTATGTTAGCCTCAAGTGGACAAAATGTACAAAGCAATTTTCAAAACAATCTCAAAACACTCCATCCCTCCCCTTAGTAAATGAGAGACACAGCATATTTCAATGGTTTGCTTCCAAAAATGTAAGCAGTAAACTTAAACTTAAATAGTTCACTTCATAACATAGTCACTTAAGTACAGTGGGTGTTTTCACTCATGAGTAGGATATTGTCTGACATCGGGTGTAGTCTCATTTGAATCATGTCCTTCATTTGAGATGTCAATGTCGGAATTGGATTCAATGCTTGCGAATGCTTTGAAAAATGACACGTTTCTTGTGATGATTTGTGAACTGCTCGTAGCAGTGATCATTGATCCTTTTGTATTGGTCACAACAAATGGTTGGATGTCATAAGGGGTTGTTTGCTTGTTAACATGACCATCACGTTTCACAAGTACTTTATCTCCTGGCTTAAGTGGTATTTCTCTAAATTTCATGTTTCGCTCAGCATTTATCTTCATTCGATCCTTCTGTTCTCAATCTCGTTCACGTACATGTTGATCATTAGCTCCGCGAGGTAGCTCAGGAAGACATGAGCATAGGATGTGAAAAGATTAGTGTAGCTGGAGTTTTCCCAGTAATCGAGTGAGCAGTCCCTCTGTAATTACAAAGACAATGATATAGCTTGTTCTCAGCTGTAGTTGTACGTATCACTTTTTGTCAAGAAATGCATACATCTTTCGACTTCTCCATTAGCTCTTGGTCAATAGGGTGTGATTTTTCGATGAGTGGACCCTAGGTAATTTGCGAATTTGCTGAACTGATCGCTGTTGAATGGGGGTCAATTGTCACTTCTTACTGTTTGAGGGATTCCAAACAAGGCAAAGATCTGGTCAAGGTTTGAGGTGACAGCTTTCATTGACGTAACTAATTCCACAATTGGGAATCTGCTGTAGTCGTCAGTGACAACAAGCAAGTGTTCACCTGTGGGCAAATCTGGAAAATCAACATGAACTTCAGTCCATGGTCCGAGAGGTAGTTTGGACATCTCGAGAGGATTTGACATTGTGGTTGCTTGACATGGCAAACACTAGTGATCTTGTGCTCTACCATGTGGTCAATTCCTGGGAACAGTATCTTTTCCCTAAGGAGTTGTTTGGTTTAACAATTCCCTGGTGTCCTTCATGTGCTATATGACAACACATTCCCTTAATGAGTGGGGAATGACAATACAGTTGTTGCTTAATGTGGTTGTAATGGTGAGCTTATTTCGAACATTGTGAAGATCTTGTAATGTGTGAGTGATTTGTATGTCGACGCTTTCTCGGTCACGTCTTTCCAGTTTCATGATTCTATAGTCATCATATATAATTGCAAAGTCTCATCTTGTTTTGTTGATGTTTTGATGTGTTACAGTCAAATGAGGAGGGATCGAAGGGCTTCCCTCTTTTCCCTCTCCTTGTTTGACCACAACAGGTTTAATTCTTTCTTAAAGTGGATGTACTGGCCAATTCAGTAGGTTTTTGATTACTTACTTACTATGATCATAACAAGAACCAATCAGACAGGTTTTCTTGAGTTAACAAAGAAAGAGGTTAACTTTATTGTACCTAAACCAAACTAATAATATAATAAACAATGTGACAACTTTCACTCTCACATACAGAGTAGAAATTTACACACACACAAATAGGTTACAGAGTGGGGAAAGGTAGACTGGTTGTGTTAGAGCCCAGAAAATAAAAATATATACAGTCTGTGAAGTTTGGTGATTCAGCTGCTTCTAGCTGAATTCAATGGTCCTGAGGCTTTTAGTTTGAAGAGGTAGATGATTGGTTCAGTGAGTCTCTTAGAGATAGCGATGCGGATGGGGTCATGGATTGTAGCTGGAGTATGCAATGGTGGTCAGTCAACAAATAGGATTTGAAAGCTTTCAAGCTGGAATGGAGAGAGAGAGAGACCTCCACTTGGGGTCTGCTCCTGTCAGAGTACAGCTTCTTCTCCTTTGCTGTAGAGAAAAATACCAGCTTAAAAACCACAATGGGGAGGGGCTGGTCACATGACAGTTATTCAAACATGGCAGTTAGCAGTATTTCTCTGCTTAATGAGGAAACAGGTAGTTCTGATAAACATCCTGGTTCTTGGTTCTTGCTGGGGGAATGCAGACATTATGTCTCCCTCCTCACAGTCCTTTGCTATGTAGGATACAGTGTAGCAAACTAGGTGATCATCTTAAGCTGAAAGGATGACTTTGTTGGCAGCTTGTCTTTTAAAAATTCTTTAAAAAATCATACACATTCAGAACTCCAACCAGTGGACCAAAGAAAATTATCATTCAACAAAACACATTGGCATAACAGATGTCAGCGAGTTTTAGTGACTTTGGCACCACATTTAGGCTTACTTAGTTAAGATGTTTGTCACAAACCTTCTCCTCACGACTAGTAGGACCGAATGTCGGCAATGGACTTCATGAAAGATGGTCCGCTGGGTTGAGCTTGCCTGGCTAATACTCAACATGGAACTCGTACTCTTGTAGTTTGAGTATCCAACTTTCTATTCGAGTGGGTGATTTGCTATGTGGATTCTTGAACAAGCTCACTAATGGTCTATGACCAGTTATTACTTTAAACTCACTTCCATATAAGTAGAGATGAAAGTATAAGATACCTCATGTGATTGAAAGCGTTTTCTCTCTGTTTACAAGTAACGTTGCTCTACAGCTGTTAGGGATCTGCTTGCAATGACTGATGGCACGAGAACTGCACCTAAGCCAACCGGGCTTGCATCCATGACTAACTGGGTGGTTTTTCTCAGGGTCAAAATAGGCATTTGTGCAAATTGCTGACTAAACATTGTTTCATTTGTGTACCACCCATTTGTGCGATTTAGTCCATTCCCACTTGGCAGTCTCTTTTGTCAGATCGCGTAGGGGGCAGATAATGTAGAGAGGTCAGGAATGAAGTAACTGCAGTATGTGACATGTCCTAGCAGACTCCAGGCTTCCTGCACATTTGTAGGATCCGCAGCACTTGATCAGGGATCAGGTGACACTCCTTCACCACAGAACACATGGCTGAAGAATTCAATTCTGCTTTCATTAAAAAAGCACTTGTCTTTGTTCAAGGTGAGGTTACATTCTCTGAAACATTGTCGGCATGCAGGTATGTGTGGCTGGAGTCCACTTTCAGTGTGACCGTAGATGAGAATGTCATCACTGATGTTCAGCATACCTTCAAGTCCTTGAAGTGCAGATTGAATCAAATGCTGAAATACCCCAGCTGCTTAGCTGACTCCAAAGTTGAGCCTCTTAGAATCATAGAATCATAGAATGATAGAACACAGAAGGAGGACATTCAGCCAAATGGGCCTGTGCTGGTTCTTTGAAACAGCTATCTAATTAACCCCACTCCTCTGCTCTTTACCCATAGCCCAACAAAGTTTTCCCTTCAAGTATTTATCCAATTCCCTTTTGAAAGTTATTATTGAATCTGCTTCCACCGCCCTTTCAGGCAACGCATTCCAGATCACAACAACTCGCTGCATAAAAAATGTTCCTCGTGTCGCCTCTGGTTTTTTCCCAATCACCATAAATCTGTGTCCTCTGGTCACTGACCCTCCTGCCAACAGGGAACAGTTTCTCCTTATTTCTTTGGCCTCCTTGTCTCGAGAAACAATGGGCAAACGCCTGGAGGTGGTCAGTGGTTTGTGAAGCAGCGCCTGGAGTGGCTATGAAGGCCAATTCTAGAGTGACAGACTCTTCCACAGGTGCTACAGATAAAATTGGTTGTCGGGGCTGTTACACAGTTGGCTCTGCCCTTGTGCTTCTGTCTTTTTTCCTGCCAACTGCTATGTCTCTTCAACTCGCCACACTTTAGCCCCGCCTTTATGGCTGCCTGCCAGCTCTGGCAATTGCTGGCAACTGACTCCCACGACTTGTGATCAATGTCACAGGACGTCATGTCATGCTTGCAGACGTCTTTAAAGTGGAGACATGGACGGCCGGTGGGTCTGATACCAGTGACGAGCTCGCTGTACAATGTGTCCTTGGGGATTCTGCCATCTTCCATGCAGCTCACATGGCCAAGCCATCTCAAGTGCCGCTGGCTCAGTAGGGTGTATAAGCTGGGAATGTTGGCTGCCTCGAGGACTTCTGTGTTGGAGATACGGTCCTGCCACCTGATGCCAATGATTCTCCGGAGGCAGCAAAGATGGAATGAATTGAGACGCGCTCTTGGTTGACATACATTGTCCAGGCCTCGCTGCCGTAGAGCAAGGTACTGAGGACACAGGCTTGATACACTGGGACTTTTGTGTTCTGTGTCAGTGCGCCATTTTTCCACACTCTCTTGGCCATTCTGGACATAGCAGTGGAGCCTTTCCCATGCGCTTGTTGATTTCTGCATCGAGAGACAGGTTACTGGTGATAGTTGAGCCTAGGTAGGTGAATTCATGAACCACTTCCAGAGTGTGGTCGCCAATATTGATGGATGGAGCATTTCTGACATCCTGTCCCATGATGTTCGTTTCTTGAGGCTGATGGTTCGGCCAAATTCATTGCAGGCAGCCGCAATTTACTCTATACTTATTTACTCTACTCCTTCTTTACTCTATCCAAAACCTTCACAATTTTGAACACGTCCAGCCATGCTGACTCTCGCGAATTTACATTTGTATCAGAAAAGTCCGATGTGAGTAGAGAATACAGTAAGATATCTCTATTCTTCTGCCAGCTCAATTTGATGGCAGCCTGCATTGAGGTCAAAGTTAGCGAAGTGTTTAGCACCATTCACTTTCTGTATGATATCATTGATTGTCGGTTTCAAGAGTCTTTCTCGCTGTATTGCTTGGTTTGGTGATCGCATATCAACATGGATTCTAATCTCGTTCTCACTCCTGAGTTTTTTGATGACTTGTATTGGTGAGACCCAAGGGGTAGGCTCATCCCCAACTTTCTCAATAATGTCAAGGTCAAGTAGGCAGTGAAGTTCCTTCTCTGTTTCCTGACATGAAATGGTATTCGCTGCCGTTGCTACACGACTGTGGGAACATTAGGGTCTACATGCAGCTTGCATGTAACACCTTTCAGTTTGCCAGTGAAGCAATCAGCATACAGTTCGAGAATGTTTTTGTTATGCAAAGGAATCGCATATGTGACAGCAATCATGTGTAGATCCGCTGCTGTGTGGAAACTGATAAGTGTGTCAGAAACTCCAGATATGACATAGAATACAACATTCATTCTAGTGTCTTTGAATGAGACTGGCGTTTCAAAAGTCCCAAAGATTTTCAGCCATTTGTCACTGTCGTAAGGGAAAATTTTTGTATTCCTTGATTTGCAGAGAATGGTGCAATCCTGAAGTTTGTTTTGACTCCCATGACATTGACAGATATACCTGTACCTATGGGAGCATCTACATCTGAGCAGCCAATGGTCACTGTCACACGTGGCTGTTTGCTGTGTCTGAGAGCGAGCATAAAAGTATATTTAGTGTTGTCCGTCTCTACTTTGGCCACATTCTCTCACCGTTTTGCTGTGGCATGCATATGTGGCAAGCTTCTGCTGGTATTGGTCTCTGCAGTTGATTTTGCTGATGAGCAATAAACACGAGCAAAGTGGTTGGGTTTTCCACAGACATTTCACTGTTTACCAGTAGCAGAACACGCTGTCCAGTGTGGGTAAGCACCGCCACAGTGGAAATATTCTTTGGATGAGTCACAACTATGTTTGTGAGACGGCTGTTGTTGTTTTGCAGGTGGTTTCCCAGCAGGAGCTGAACTTGGAGTGTGGTAGTTACTGTTAGCAGTTTCAACTTCAGTAGCTCTGGACTCTGAGAACGATAATGATCTTGCTCACTCCAACAGCTCTGACAGCTGTTGTCTTTCTCAAATGCTTTTTGGTGTAGTTGACTGCAGAGACAGCCTTTTTCATTATTTGTGTTTTCATTTCCTGTTTGACATGTTCAACATCACCGAAATCTCACTTGGTTGATAGTTGCCTCAATTGCGAGTAATATCGGTCAGTTATCGCATTTGCTTCTAGTTTAGTGTGTCGGAAGACAATAGTTTCATGTATTGTATATTGCTTGGCTGTAAAATAGGATGTCAGTGCATTTTTTGCTGAGTCGTAGTCATTTTGCTCAAGCGTAAGTCACAGAATCACAGAATTGTTACAGCGCAGAAGGAGGCCATTCGGCCCATCATGTCCGCACTGACTCTCTGAAAGAGAAATTCCCTCAGTCCCATTTCCCTGCCTTCTTTCCATAAAGTGTCTCAAAGATATCATCCATTTCTTCACCTCCATTGTGAAGAAGCAAGGCCTTTTTCCTTGTGTCATCTGTGATTTCAAAACCTGCCATCCTGCCTTCAAAATGTCACAGCCACTTTTGCCAATGTGGAAATACAGATGATGGCACTGAATGCAGATCAAAAGTGGTAGTTTGGGCATAGACCAAGCCATATTGATCAGCAACTAAGTGATAATGCGTAATTAAGGATCCAGGATTGTATGTGCATGTCCACTGGTCCCTGAAGGTGGCAGGACAGGTAGACAGAGTGATGAAGAAGGCATATGGAATGCTTTCCTTTATTGGCCAAGATATAGAATACAAAAGCAGGGATGTGATGCTGGAACTGTATAAAACGCTGGTTAGGCCACAGCTGGAGTATTGCGTACAGTTCTGGTCACCACATTACAGGAAGGATATAATTGCTCTGGAGAGAGTACAGAGGAGATTTACAAGAATGTTGCCAGGGCTTCAAAGTTGCAGTTATGAAGAAAGATTGGATCAGCTAGGGTTGTTTTCTTTAGAACAGAGGAGGCTGAGGTGTGACAAAATTATGAGGGGTCTAGATAGAGTAGACAGGAAGGACCTGTTTCCCCTCGCAGAGAGGTCACTGATTAGGGGGCACCGATTGAAGGTGATTGAAACTTTTTCACCCAGAGGGTGGTGGGTGTCTGGAATTCACTGTCAGGAATGGTGTGGAGGCAGAAACCATCAATTCTTTTAAAAGATACCTGGACATGCACCTGAAGTGCTGTAACCGGCAAGGCTATGGACCAGCTGCTGGAAAGTGGAATTAGATTGGGCGGCTAGTTTATTCAGCTGGGCATGACAGGCTGAATGGCCTCCTTCAGTGCTGTAATTTTTCTATGATTCTATGGTATTCCTTTCAGAGAAATCTTAGTTTAGTTTAGAGATATAGCACTGAAACAGGCCCTTCGGCCCACCGAGTCTGTGCCGACCATCAACCACCCATTTTATACTAATCCTACACTAATCCCATATTCCTACCACATCCCCATCTGTCCCTATATTTTCCCTACCACCTACCTATACTAGGGGCAATTTATAATGGCCAATTAACCTATCAACCAGCAAGTCTTTGGCATGTGGGAGGAAACCGGAGCACCCGGAGGAAACCCACGCAGACACAGGGAGAACTTGCAAACTCCACACAGGCAGTACCCAGAATTGAACCCGGGTCGCTGGAGCTGTGAGGCTGCGGTGCTAACCACTGCGCCACTGTGCCGCCCTTCTTGGCAATGATCCGAGATTAAAATATTTGTTTGATTGGATGGTTAATTTGAAGAGATCAGTGTGTGTGTTTACACTGTACGAGCTTCCTGTGTGTCGAACACAGTCTCCAACTTAAAATGCTACCTGCAAAAGTAGACAAAATCCTTCAGAAAATTTCATTCCTGATAGCAATGTTTTCTGTTTTTCACCATGCATTTTCTATTTACCTCGTTGTCATTGTTCTCAGGACTTGATTAAGGTTTGGCCGAGTTTAGTAAAAAGTGTGAGACAAAGACATAGACAGAGCAGTTCAAACACCATGGATTCTTCTTTTATTTTCTTTTTATTTTCACTCCCTTTTCTGGCTCATGGGAGTTATTTGAAGAAGTAACGTGTTGTGGATAAAGGGGAGCCGGTGGATGTACTGTACTTAGATTTCCGGAAGACACTTGACAAGGTGCCATATCAAAGGTTATTGTGGAAAATAAAAGCTCATTGTGTAGGGGATAACATATTGGCATGGATAGAAGATTGGCTAGCTAACAGGAAACAGAGAACAGGCATAAATGGGTCATTTTCTGGTTGGCAAGATGTAACGAATGGTGTGCCACAGGGATCTGTGCTGGAGCCTTAACTTTTTACAATTTATATAAATGACTTAGATGAAGAGAACAAAAGTATGGTTGCTAAATTTGCTGATGACACAAGGATAGGTAGGAAAGTAGGTTTTGAGGAAGACATAGGAGGCTACAAAGGGATATAGTAGGAAAAGTGAGTGGGCAAAGATCTGGCAAATGGAGTATCATGTGGGAAAATGTGAAATTTTGGCAGGAAGAATAAAAAGGAAGCATATTATCTAAATGGTGAGAGATTGCAGAGCTCTAAGATGCAGAGGAATTTGGGTGACCTAGTGCATAAATCACAAAAGGTTAGTATGCAGGAACAGCACATAATTAGGAAAGCCAATAGAATGTTATTGTTTATTGCAAGGGGAATTGAATACAAAAGTAGGGAGGTTGTGCTTCAGCTATACAGGGCATTGGTGAGACCACATATGGAGTACTGTGTACAGTATTAGTCTCCTTATTTAAGGAAGGATGTAAATGCATTGGAAGCAGTTCAGAGAAGGTTTACTAGACTAATACCTGGAATGGGCAGGTCGTCTTATGAGGAAAGGTTGGACAGGCTAGGCTTGTATCTGCTGGGGTTTAGAAGAGGCAGAGGCAACTTCATTGAAACATATAAGATCCTGAGGGGTCTTGACAGGGTGGATGTGGAAAGGATGTTTCCTCTTGTGGGAGGAAACTCACTGTTTAAAAATAAGGGGTTGCTCATTTAAGACAGAGATGAGGAGAAATTTTTTGTCTCATCGGGTCGCGAGTCTTTGGAATTCTCTTCCTCAAAAGGCAGTGGAAGCAGAGTCTTTGAATATTTTTAAGGCAGAGCTAGATAGATTCTTGATAAGCAAGGGGGTGAAAGGTTATCGGGGGTAGGTGGTAATGTGGAGAAATCAGTTCAGCCATGATCTTGTTGAATGGCGGAGCAGGCTCGAGGAGCCGAGTGGCCTACTCCTGCTCCTAATTCATATGTTCCTATTTTCGTATGTTCGTATGTTCACGTGTGTAAGTATGGTAGCCTCAAGTGGACTTTTCAAAACAATCTCAAAACACTACAAATGTAGGAGTTTCATTTCATTGACAGTGTAATAGGATTCCATAATTTACCTTTACACTGTTTTTCCATGATTTTCCATGGCTTTTCGCCCAAAGTCATGGCCAACAAGGGGGCAAACTCCACCAGAGAATTCACTCGTTAATTACCAGAGAAAGATGAGATTATGTGGACATGAAACTGTTGGAAGTTGTCATTATTGTCAAAGGGCTAAATCTCTTTTGAAAACATTTTCTTTGATCTAACTTTCTTTGTTAAATTGAGTGTCCATCAAGGAGAGGAACATCAGTGCTGGACACATTTTTTTCTCTCCCTGTTTCAGGCACCAATGTGAGCATGTCCAGATTACGAATAGTGCAGCCAGCTGCAGAGTCAAGTTTCCTTTATTTCGGCAAACAACATGTTTTAAACTCAGCCTAGGAGTCACATCTCCTGTTGTGCCTGCTCAATGACCAGCTGTGAAGCAGGCATCCTGGTTTGGGGGGGTATCAGCTCAGTAATTTTGATAAGGGAAAGACAGCCCAAGTCTTATTTGCTGTATAATATAGTGAATGATTTATGCTCACAAAAGTGGAACATCAGAACATAAGAAATAGGAGCAGGAGTGGGTCATACTGCCCCTTGAGTCTGCTCTGATATTTAATAAGATCATAACTGATCTTCTGCATCAATTCCACTTTCCCACCCTATCCCCATATGCCTTAATTCCCTGAGTACCCAAAAATCTATCGATCTCTGTTTTGCACATACTCATCGACTGAGCATCCCCAGCCCTCTGGAACAGACAATGCCAAAGGTTCACAATCCTTTGAGTGAGGAAACTCTAAATGGCCAACCACTTATTCTGAGACTGTAACCCCTAGTTCTAGACTCTCCAGACAGAGGAAACAGCTGCTCAGAGCAATGTTTTCATGCTCCACTCCTGCCCTGCTTTGGACTGGCTCACCTTAAATGCCACTGTGCATTCTTCCACTCCACATGTCCTGGTCACAACAATACGATGCTAAATAAAGCCAAAAACTTTGACAGAGGAAAGGACAGGTACCGTGTACTTGCAGCTGGTGAGTGATGACATGTCACAGATGTCCTACTTTAAAATAGCTCAGCAGTAGAATGGCTAAACTATGTGCAAGTACACGAGCAGTGTGTTTATTTTATGAACTATGATTACCGAGCCACATCTACACAACACACCCTGTGGGAGATTTTGGAGACAAATACAGATGTTTTCTGATTATTTCATTTACGGGTCGAGTCGAGAATACAATAAAGGATCCTAAAATTCTCAACTGTTTGAAAATTATCGACAGTGACCTGCATAGTTAGGAATATCGTGTAAAAGCTGTAAAGATACTCCGAATGCAGATAAGGAATGGTCATGACTTCAATATTGCCTCATATGCTTCAACAGTAATTGTGTGGTCCCTCATTTTAATCATAAATGTGCTTCCTGCAGTCACCAGATGCAAAACAGAGGGTCAAAATAAACTTCACAGTCTATGTTGCATTAACTGCGATTGGTCTGAGGATCCCTGGTTTGTGGTGGGGATGGTGTGGGGAAGGGAAATCACTCAGGGCTTCTGTTTCTGAACACAATTTGGTGACCCCCCCCTTGCTGGAAAGTGCACGTGCCCTGTCGACTTTGGGTGAGGACAAGTTTGGGCTCAGGTATGACTTTCTCCAGTCAAATAAATGGCTGGTGTAACTGTGGAAGCCTTAAGTTGTGAAAAAAGTAAGACTTGCATTTATATAGAACCGTTCACAACATCTGGGCGTCCTAAAGCACTTTACAGCCAATTTGCACACAGCAAGTTCCCACAAACAGCAGTGAGGGAACGACCAGCTATTCTGCTTTACTCAGTGATGTCGGTTAAGTGTTGGCCAGGACACTGGGGACAACCCCCCTGCTGTTGTCATGGCATCTTCGATGACCACCTGAGAGAGCAAATGGAGCCTCAGTTTAATGTCTCATCCGTTGGTGCATCAATCCCTTAGTGGGCGCGTTGGCCTAGATTTTGTGCTCCATTCTCTCGTGTTGGGCTTGAACCCATGACCTTCTTACTCACAGACGGGAAATTGCTACTAACTGATCCACAACTAATTCTTATGATACTTGTGAATGGCCAGTTAGAAAAGTTACCCAAGGACTTACAATCACCTGTGAATTCCTGACTGGAGAAGATTCCTCCACCCTTTACCCCCTAACCCCTGTCTTCACCAATCCCAGTCTAAATTTGTCCTCACTCAATGTCTGCAAGAGTGAAGGAGAGTCGGCAGCACTGTTGACTGCACTGTTTTTATTCACATAAAAATTTTAAAGCGGATTTACAAAAGAATTTTTTAATTTCAATCTAGTGTCAGAAGGAATGGGAATTATTCTGACACAAACTATAGCTATTCTCGGAATAAAGCACAAAAAACCTCTGTTCAGAGCCTGGGCTCCTTTGGGTTTTCTCACGCATAATTGTAGCTTCGCTAAACTTCCATTTTGTATGCTCCTTCACTGCTGCTGCTATCTGTCAGTAATCTCCCTGTTCAACTTTTGTCCAAGGCCTGTGTTATTGTCTGAGGCATAAAAGCAGATGAATGGCTGCAATTTAATATAAATGGGATATTTCACTAAGCTTTGATGTTCTTGAAGTGCAATGCGGAAGACTTCTATCGCATAATGATGAACAAGTTTGAAAGCTGAGTATAAATTGGTGAAGACGTTCTGGTGGATGTGATGATTTATGATTTCACATAATAAAATATGAAGGACTCCAGTTAGTCCTTTACCTAGAGATGAAAGGAGTGCTCTGCCCTCAATGACTGCTTTAATAGGTCTATGTTTCGTAGAACTGGATTGTACAGGTATTTTGTTAATACCAGACGACATGCATTAAAACCAATCTCTAAAGACCTGCCTTTGGGGACTGATATCAGCAGCTCTTTACAGATGGTGGGTGGCAATCTTTCTGTCGTTTTAAATCTAGCAGCATGGTAAGTCCTGCTATGACCAAACGTCGTAATAATACATAGTTGTAAATTCTAGAGGCAGCCTGACGGAAATATTATGTGAGGTATTTATCGGATTATACTGTAAAACTATGCTTAAATAGTTCACACCGGGGCTCTCTTGCACACGGACAGGGTCCGAGAAGATATCTGCTGTCTAATTAGCGACACTTGTCCTATTTAAAGTGCTGTAGACATTGCTCCACCTCTCATTCCTTCCAAGCTCCACACTGCTGTCCTACATGATCTTTCTCCTCTGAATCCTCATTATGTTATAATAAAGACTCACTGCCTCATCTTTCCCATTCTTTTTCCAGCATCTCACCACCTTCAGTCTTCCTACTCTTTCAGGACCTGCAACTTTCCACAACATACTTCTTGCTTTATATGGTCTTTTGCCCTTTTGGCTGCTATTGTCTCCATAACAACAGGTACCACACTTCAAGAGTCATCCATTGGTTACAAAGTTTAGAGTATTGCTGAAAATAGAGACATGTTAGCCAAGCTTTTCTTCTTGAACTCATCCGGACAATCGCAAGAATAACCAATGTAAGGGAAAACAACAACTTATACTGCATGAGAAGAGAGTGCTGATTGGTTGGCAAGTGAACTCTGACAGTTAACTGCCAAGATTTGTTTAAAATTTAAACTAGGCAGCTTGACTCTGACTGGTCAGGGCATTGCCCTGAGAAATGAACCAGCGAATGGCTGTCACTTATTTTGTTCAGCTGAAACAGGTGCAATGCTTGTACATGTTCTTTCTGTCTGCAAAGAACCGGGCCTTGTGTATTAATATATGTAGCTTCCACTACGCGCAAATGCACCACACTGTGAGCCCTACTGACAATCGTAAATTGGTTGTCAGCATAATTCTTAGCACAGTGAGGATTATTTAGCAATTGTTGTCCAATCGCAGAATCACATCTAATGTTGGACACTGTGTTTTGCATTTTGCAAGCACGGGCTGGTTGGATCCGGCCCATACCTTGTCCGTTGCGAACAGCAGAAGGGACATGTTGTTTGATACGATCCGCCAGTCTTTGGAATGTCCTAATTCTAAAAGATGTCCTGCCTGGGCTTTAATTGTCCCGAGGAGCGACTTCCACCCGCTTGAGGGAGGAGGTCCCGTCACAGTGAGCTGCCAGCCAATCAGCAGACGGGCAGCCCTTAGTCCCAACAGCGCCACGAGGAGCAGTGGCCGCTGCTGGGACTGCAGCCCAGCTGACCAAGGAGGATGCCATGGAGTCGCGACCTAGGTATGTTGGGGTTGCCTCATCGGTGGGGATCAGGCATGGCGACGAGGCCAGGGTAGTCGCTTGGGAAGAGAGGGGACGTCTTGGGGATGGGTTAGGAGGTGGGGACGACCCTCAATCGGGTACCTTGTGCCCGACTACACTGGCATCCCCCCCAGCGTGCGGAAAGGCCGGCAGCTATTGCTGGGCGGCCTTTCACTTCTCCAGCTGCCCACTTTCCACGCGTAAAATAACCCTGGAGGCGGGTGAGGGCCCTTAATTGGCCCCTTAAGGGCCTTGATTGGCCTCAGGCGGGTAGGCCATTTCCCCCCACCTCCTCCCCCCGTCCACCCGACCGCCATAAAGTTGGCCAGAGGCAGGAGCAGGATGGGAAGGTCTCCCGGAGCCTCCTGCTCAATTTTACGCCACCCCCACGCCACCATCCGACCCACTGGGGCGGCGTAAAATTCAGCCCTATATCGTGTTTTTAGTCACTTAAATCTCAGTGCCATTTTTAACATACCAGAAGCACAGGCTAGAGACATGTGGCTGCTGTGAGCAGAAGTAACTTGTGGTGTTTCAGAACTTTCACTTTGTGCATATGGCTCTTCTCAATAAGTTGTCCTTGAGACTGAAACCTCCTGATATGAACAACCATGGCTGGAATTAAAACAAGAAATGCTGGAAATATTCAGCAGGTCTGGGTTGGCTAGCATGAGCATGTTGTTTCTGATGCTGAGAATTGGAAGCTGCCAATTGACTAGAGCTTTTTTTTTGCGTGGTTGTGAAACATTTGAGTCTCTTGTTCTGCAGCAGTAAAGCTTTCCTGTATTGCTCCAGTGATCCAAATTTGCGCAGGCTGACCAGACTAAGTCTCAGACAGTTAACAGCATTTCCAGGATGATGGCAGTAGGATGGACAGGTGAAAACCAGCTGCCACAATTTTTCCACTGCAATGTTCCTGTGTTCAGTTACTGGTGAAGGTATTTTATTCAAACTGCCTTCATCAATTACTTGGGTATATCAGATATTTTAAAGATATATTTCTTTTCTGCAATGTTGGCAGAGCAACAGTTTTTATTGCAGACCAAAGCAATGAAACCTCAGCAGGGTGAGGGCAATGGATATTATTCCAGTGGAGTACAATCAACTAAAAACTAATGTCTTTATAAAGAAATATTGGTTCAGGAGTTCGTTTCACACCAGTTTCCACTCATCCTTTCGATGAGACATTAAGCCAAAGTCTTATTTGCCTGCTCTGCTGGTTAAAATCTCATGGCAATATTTGAGGAGCTGGTTAACGTTCCTCCCTCAACCACAGCCAACAAAGATAGATGTACTTGCCAATTCTTCATTGCTGTTTTGGGGATCTTAATGAACGTAAAATGGTTGCTGTGTTTATTTGCTTACAACATTCACTGCATTTCAAACTAGTTAATTGAAGTATCTGAGATATTTCTGAGAGACCTGGTAAACAGCTATGTAGATACAAGCCTTTCTTTCTGGGTTGCTTTGGAACACTGAGGTACGCTTCAGTGACATCTCCCATTCCTTCCCCTCGATACATTTTGTTTGCATAACAAAGTCAATCCAAGGGAAAGTGTTTGATGGTATAAAGTCCAGTTGTGAGGTTTCAAGGGTGTGATGAGGTATTATATGAAATTAAGTGTTTCTTCTTCCATATTTTGAATGGAATGATGCTCAACCACTAAGAGTCACTCTGGCACTGATCCTGTAATATACTGCAGTGGTGCCTTCACCTTTAAGAAACTGTACCTTTAAGAGATCAGGCCACTGATGCAACTGATGACATAATCAGTCTTATATAAGAAGGAGACACCATTTTGAGACATTCAGCACATGGCTTTATGGAGGGTAGACACACACCAGTGAGGAAAAGACCTGTACCTGAAATCATGTAATGTAAATAAGTAAGACCATAAATAGTGTTTGTGTTGAATGCAGAATATAAAGTCTGCAATTGTCATTTAAAGAAGACTTAAGAATACAACACAACACTATAGCCCCTTCTTAAAAGACTTTCACAACTACGAGACACAATGGATAGAATTTTATAGGCTCCAGGTGGCATTTCGCAGTGGCAGGTCCAGATGCTGAGCAGCTGTCTGCTCCAAGGAGTTGGGCAGTCTATTTATGTACTTAAAGGCTCTATTAAGAGGCGTTTCACAGAGGCACCAGCCTTTTATCGATGGCAGACCTGCCCCCGTTGCATGGGAAGGCCGTCAGCTTAAAAGAGGCACCCTTCCTCCAGCAGCCGGGGGGGGGGGGGCCACCAAGGCACAAAGAGGGGGCCACAGGCAGGGAAGGCAACCCCACAGCCTCAACCATTTCCCCAGAGGGGTTTCCCTTACGACCCCTGGCCCTGTGAATTTTTTCAGTTTTTTCAATCTTGCCTGCTGAAGGCTTGAGGTCTCCTGCCTACCTCATCTGTGTCCACCTCTCCCGGGGGTGCTACTGAGGCTACAGAGCTTCTGAGGCTTCAGAGCTGTTGGCCCTCTGATTGGGCCAGCAGCATCAGGAGTCTGCCAGCCATCCTTAATTGGACAGTAGGCCCATAGGCAGCCAATTAAGAAGCCACTTGTGGTAAAATTACCGAGCCAGTCCCACTGCCGGCGAGTGTGGGCTTGGGTCCCGCTTTTCTCCCCAATGTCGGGGTCCTGACATTCACTGTAAAATTCTGGCTAATGTAATTTCAAGATCGAGAAATTTCCCCTATAATTACTGATGTTTTAAAGATTAAAATGCCCATTCATAAATAAAAAGGTGAAGGTCTCCCTGTAAGAATCCATCTATCACATGAGTTTAGTTGTCTCAACAGGCATCGCCGCTCAAAACAAAACCATCCCTAACTTTTTACTAAAAATGTCATTTAACTTCGAGACCTGTGGGGATAATGTAAAGTGCCCCGGTGCTGCACGAGGATTAGTTTTCTCAGGTTGCAGCGAAGGCATATACAGGGGTAGAACAAAAAAGGGACTCTACATCTAACCATGCTATACCTGACCAGGGAGTGGTGGCTGTTAATACTGTGTGGCTAAAGTGGGGAGGATCCATGTTGCATTCCTCACCTTGAGGTGTCCAGTAAATTATAAAAGAATAAACATTTTAAAACAATTACTGTGCAAGAGCAGGGTGTGTTTGAACACAGCAAACCAGACTCCTGTGGCAATACAATAGGAAGAAAAATTAACACAACAAAACCTGAGATTAGGTTTGACGTCACAGAGGGGCCGAGGGCATAGCTTTGAGTGCCACTCTGATTAGTTCCCACTTTAAGCCAAAACTGTAGTTGATTGGTGCAGAGCAGAGGCTGTGCCCAAACCCCGCACAAGGGAAGGAAATGCAGAGGGAAGAGTCACAGCTGAGGACTGTCTGGGTTCTTGTCAGCTAGGACACATAGGAAGAGCCCAGGAGTATGTTTTGCACCTGTTCTGTCCTGGAGGTATCTCATCAGACGGATAAGGGTAAGGCAGAAAAGTGTGAAATAATATAAGGTGGGGGTAGGGGAGGAACAATAATATGGGTTGCAATTGAAACGCCATTTGATGCGTTTTTTAGGTTGTCGCTGGCGAAAGGTTGACATTCTAGACTGGAGTAGCCTGAGGTTCTCTATTTCTGAGGCTTATCACCCTGTGAATGCCACCACCTCCTCATCTCTTGCACATTAAAATGGAAATAAAGAGCAATTGGTGGTTGACTGGGCCTAGAATTGTCAAAGCCCAACCCAGGACATTAAGGCAAGTCACTTCGAAAAGAATTTTATAAGTCAAAGTGGTGCTTAATTATTCATGAAGAAACTCCACAAAAGCAACCCTTTATTTGAAAAAAAGTACTGAATGTTTTACTACAATACTTGCTCAAGTGAACAATCCTGTTCATTGCTCCTTAGTTCAACCCTTGGAGAGTGCAAGAAAACCATAGAAATTCTAAGCTATCGCCATTTGATTGATATAAGTAAAACAATCCCTGGTTACCCAGTAAAAGTCAATGATGTTTGGCACACTGCATGCGAGAAATTTGAAAAGCTCAGTACTTTAAATTAAATGCCGGAAGCTTCATCTTTGAATTTCTCAAAAAGAAAATTAATTTTAAATTGCGTTTTGGTTTCATGAACACAAACATACTTTGCCTAGAATTGTTACATATGGATGATGATTTTCATAAACTTCAGATAAAAATAGCCTGCTCACAGTCTTTGTACCACAACCTATTCAATCATGCAGTCTACTCACAGACATCAAAAACTATCAAGAACAGATTTTACATGAAAGACATCAGAGTTTTAAGATGTTGCACCTGTGCCAGGTAATACTTGGCTATAATCTGTGCACCAAGAATTAAGAAGAGGGTCAAAAGGGATTACATTATGCTGGCAACAAAATTTAAGTGTGTTTAGATCAAGAAATCTGTAAAATAGCATTGAATAGAGAGCACTGTGGTTTGTTGGAATTATATATTATGGGGCAAATCGGAGCAGTTTGGTCCATTGCAATTTTGGAAAGTGTGGATGAATGGGATGTGGTTTGTGCAGGATGTCTGAAATACGAATGGCAAATGCAGGAACACTACCTCATCTTTCTCCTGGGCATTCAGTAGCTTTCTGGTCTGAAAATTTACTTTATTGACTTCGGACCTCAGCTACATCCTTAATTTCCTTCACAGCAGGGCTGGGCCTGAGAAACTCGGGGGAAAGAGGTGTCAGGATAACATTTTGGTATAAGATTCTTCATTGGAACAAAACTTTAGAGGAGGGGAGCAGGGAGTGTGTGTATCCATGGTGTTGATCTATTTTTTCTTTTCTTGGAACTGGTGGACCAATTGTGCATTTCCAGTATCTTCTGTTTCTTCTCCGATCTCTTGCATGGCATAATTAACTTCCTCTGAGTATTTGAAAAATCAGTTTCTTTCCTCTCCCTCCTTTTTCCCGACCCTATTACAGAACCCACTGAGCTTTCAGTTTAAAGACGTTACGAAGGATTACGCATGAAAATTTTTTTTTTATTCATCACAGAATGCTGCCAGGCCAGCATTTATTGCCCATCCCTACTTGCCCTTGAGAAGGTGCTGGTGAGCTGCCTTCTTGAACCGCTGCAGTCCATGTGGGGTAGGTACACCCACAGTGCTGTTAGGAAGGGAGCTCCAGGATTTTGACTCAGCAACAGTGAAGGAACGGCGATATAGTTTCAAGTCAGGATGGTGTGTGACTTGGAGGGGAACTTGCAGGCAGTGGTGTTCCCATGCATTTGCTGCCCTTGTCCTTCTAGTTGGTAGAGGTCGCGGGTTTGGAAGGTGCTGTCTAAGGACCCTTGGTGCGTTGCTGCCGTGCACCTTGTAGATGGTACACACTGCTGCCACTGTGCGTCGGTGGTGGAGGGAGTGAATGTTTGTAGATGGGGTGCCAATCAAGTGGGCTGCTTTGTCCTGGATGTTGTTGAGCTTCTTGAGCGTTGCTGCAGCTGCACCCATCCAGGCAAGTGGAGAGTATTCCATCACACTCCTGACTTGTGCCTTGTAAATGGTGGACAGGTTTTGGGGAGTCAGGAGGTGAGTCACTCGCCGCAGGATTCCTAGCCTCTGACCTGCTCTTGTAGCCACAGTATTTATATAGCTACCTCAGTTTAGTTTGTGGTCAATGGCAGCCCCTCGGATGTTGATTGTGGGGGATTCAGCAATGGTAATGCCATTGAATGTCAAAGGAAGATGGTTAGATTCTCTCTTGTTGGAGATAGTCATTGCCTGGCACTTGTGTGGCGCGAATGTTACTTGCCACTTATCAGCCCAAGCCTGGATATTGTTCAAGTCTTGCTCATTTCTACACAGACTGCTTCAGTATCTGAGGAGTCATGAATGGTGCTGAACATTGTGCAATCATCAGCGAGCATCCCCACTCTGACCTTATGATTGAAGGAAGATCATTGATGAAGCAGCTGAAGATGGTTGGGCCTAGGACACTACCCTGAGGAACTCCTACAGTGATGTCCTGGAGCTCAGATGATTGGCCTCCAACAACCACAACCATCTTCCTTTGTATATTCGTCAAAGAGTCATAACGGCACAGAAAGAGGTCATTCGGCCCATCATCTTTTTACAAATGCTGATAAACCTTCTGTCTATATTCTTTAGTTTGGTTTTTGTTTCATCTTTTCAACCATGTGTAGTATAATTATACGGCAGGAAAATTATTTGGTCCATTAGATTTTTGAATAATGGGACTGAAGGGGAAAGTGATTTGATCCAAGGGAATTCTATACAATGGGAGTAAAAGGCTAATGGGTTAGTCTGTTAGAATTCTGTACCATAGAATCATAGTATGATATAAAACAGAAGGAGACCTTTTGGCCTATTACGCCAATGCAAGCTCTTTGATAGCAGAGCTATCCAATTAATCCCACTCTCCTGCTCTTTCCCCATAACCCTGTCAAAATTTCCCTTCAAATATTTATCCAATCTTCTTTTGGAAGTTACTATTGAATCTGCTTCCACCGCCCTTCCAGCCAGTGCATTCCAGATCATAACAACTCACTGTGTAAAATACGATTCCTCATGTCGCCTCTGATTCTTTTGTCAATCACCTTAAATCTGTGTCCTAAGTTACTGACCCTTCGGCCCCTGGAAACAACTTCTCTTAATTTACTCTATTTAAAACCCTTCGTGATTCTGAACACCTCGGTCAATTCTCCTTTTTACCTTCTCTGCTCAAAGGAGAAAAATCCCTGTTTCTCCAGTCTCTCCAGATAACTGAAGTCCCTCGTCCCTGTTAATATTCTCGTGCTCACTTCTGCACCATCGCCACGGCCTTGGCATCTTTCCTGAAGTGTGGTGCCCAGAACTTAACACAATTATAGAAAGTGGTGAGGCAGCTTGGGATATTTTTGAAAGATGTGATGAGATGTTTTTTAAATGTAAGGGTTTATTTTACTCAGTCTTGGAGAATGGAGCATTTTCTCTTGTTTTTTGGTACATCTAGTGTCAGTATCAAGCACTTTCAGGTTAGATGGAACTCAGCCAACTCCAGTAAGAAAATTCAGAAAAGCTCCTCCAGGGTAAATATTTCCATTTCCCATATTGATACTCTTGGGTTCCTGGTTTTAGTGCCAAAGTGTAGAGTATCATAACAGCAGAGGTACGCTGTGAGCCAACACTCACTATGACCTGGGTTCAGATTAACTAACTTCATTATTCACAAGACTGTTGCAGCGAGCAGAGAGATAAGAGATTTCCGTCCTCCTAATTTGTTCCATAGTTAAGCCCAAGTCTCGGCAGTGTGACAAGAACAAGCTCAGCCATTACACCACCCAATTCCCCAGTTTAACTGAAGATTGGTGGTGGAAGGTTATTAATATTAATTATTAATATTAGCTGCAACAATATCAGGAGGAAAGAGTGACATCACCCAGGAGCATGGATAACACGCAAACCACATGAACACTGGAGAGATGGCTTACCAAAGGCCTTATTTTAAACAGGTTTTGTTTCTTTTTGTTTTCCTGTGTTTTTTTGACTGAAGCCGTAGGTTGTTTCTTTGCTCCTGTTGTGTACTCCACACATTAGGAGAGTTGGTTTGCTATGACTCAGTGCTGTGCAATGCTTCCAGTGGAACTATAGTAAATAGATCTGTATTATTTTCCAGGTTCTTTTCCAGTTTTCTTCTTTTTCTCTCCTGAAGGTTATGTCCTTTTTACAAACCCTTGCTGGGGTACAGTCCCATGCGTGCCAGAACCCCCTCTGGACCTTAACCAAATGTTGGTTCTTCCTCCAGTCTTGACAGTGAATATCAATGGGCTCTTTTATCATAGCAGACAACACTGCTAATTAGATCCTGCCTTCATCCTTGTAGGTGATAGCTCACTCTTAAAGTTGAAGGCCCATCTTCAGGTTTGTAGAGAAACGTGGCAACAACGAAAGAACCGAAAGCAGAAATCTGATTTCAAAATGACTTTTATTGTGATGATTTTTAATTAACCGGGGAGGCTTTTTCACATATTCCCAGACCTCAGTGATTTGTGGAGAAGTACTCAGAGATGCTTTGTGCAGTGTAGTCATAGAGAAAACATGCATATTTGTAAAATTGCTTAGTTGCCTTCCTTGGGACTTTACCCTCAGTCTAGTGAGATTTTTAAAATTAGCTTTTGTTTTTTAAAAAAGCGCTGTCGCAGTTTTTAAAAAAAAAGACAAAGAGAAAAACTGCAGTTTTCTAACCGTTAAATGAAGTGGAATTGGGACAGACTCCAAGCACAGGATTCCAGCAGTCCATTCCCATTCACTCCCACATTCGACCAGCAGTGCTCCAAGCACGTATTGATCCAAGCATAACATTTCTTGGCAAACTCGAGACGTGTTTATCCAGATACAAACTGTACTCCGCATATGTTTCTGAAAGCTTTTAGCATTAATGTGAGGACAGCTCTCTAGAGGAAAATACATACAGTAAGTGGGTGGATGATTATTGCAACCCACAGCCAACTTACAGAGAATAAAATTTAGAATTGGCTTGCAGATTGGTGCTATTCGTATGTTTACTTGTGGGTTTTGTATGGTGAAGTGTTCTTTCAGCTAATCATCTGAAATGTCATGTGAGGGGCGGTATGATATAACACTGAATATAATTGTTCGCGGCATTTACAGTGACAAGTTTTGGTGCTGGCTTTGGAAGTTCTGCACTCTGAAGACAGAGGGTGCTGTTGCCATGTGTTTTGCAGAGATCAAAGGGGCCAAGGGTAGATTTGCTGTTGTGAGGCAGGCCCAGGGTGAGTAGAGGATACTTCGGTCATTGACATCTTTTGTTTTGGAAGCCAGAGGTTGGATTTAAAAACGTTCAGTCAATAAACTTAGACACTCTTTGCTTTCTCTACAAATTCCAGCAAAATGAGTTTTTTTAAAAAGCGATTTCTGCAGTTTTAAGACTGTCATACTGATTTTTTTTTTGTTTTAGAAAGCCAAGTTGCCAAAAGTTATTGTGGTACCATGATGCTCCTGAACAGCTGGAATCTGTTAAAAGACACATTGTGGAGATTATGGTTTTGATTGTTTTAAGTTACAGCCTTAGTAAACTGGTTAGAAAGATAACTGGAACGCATTAAAGGCTTGATTTAATCACTAAATATTTGTTTTCTATACTGTTCATGCTATCCTTCTAACATGATCCATCCTACTAATATTTCCGTGGAAATAAGTTTGAAGAATTCAAAAGCAGCCCCCTTCCCTCCTCCCTTCCCCCCCCCCCCCCCTTCAAATCTCCAGCAGATTTCCCTCACTAATTCACATAGTCCAACAAACAACAACAAACTTGCTCTGTAGGAGATAGCAGAGTTGGAGTGTCAGTCCAGGATTCTAAAAAATTTGGGCCCTGTAGGGACATCTGAATTTTAAGCACAGGGAGACCATCGGGCCCTTTTAGGCCCAATTGACATGCCAATTACTTGGTCAGTTTGTGGGTAAAATGGATAGTGAGATGATAGGCCAACAATGAGTTCATGCTGAATAGTTTGAGGAGAATGTATCTTCCATTTATAGTTTCAATGAACCAAAGACCAGAACAAAGGGGAGCAAAAACAAAACTAAATCTAATTAACTACAAAATATTGGCACTGGGCTTTTCGAAACTTGCTGAATAGCTCACTCAGAAAAAAAATTAGACTGCTCAGCCAAGGACTGTATATGTGGAGCAGGTTTCAGGTAAAGGCATGTTTCGTAACTCTTTTACATAAAAAACAAATCACGCAAAATGTGTGAAGTGTAACTGGATTGAGCATAGAGAATGTTGCCAACTGATCCTGCACTGCAGGGATCATATCAACAAAGATAACCAATCTGGGGTCTTTAAAGAGCAAATTCTGCTTGAATCATTTTTGAGAAACAGCTAAGGAGAAGCTTTGGGGAACCTTTCCAAAGGAGGTTAAATGGGTTGAGTGTCTGTTAACCGAGGTTCAATTGGTTTGAAGAAGAAATGGGCCAAATGGACTGTTTTAATGTCCTATGTCCTTTCATACTTGTCCATACGAATTCCTGCTGATGAGCTGCAAAGTGTTTTACCATAAACCTTATGTTGCTGACTTCAGGGTCATTAATCATTTTGTGTGAATATCATCACATATCAGTGGCAGGGCATATGTTAGAAGTTGTGGTTTGTTCTGGCAACATTACCATGAGGAATTAGCTTAGAGATACCTTAGAACAATTTCATTGTAATCATATTCTGTGTGTGCAAGTGAGGAAACCCACTGATTTTTCCAACAGAAGTTTAGAGTAGAGACACTGCCTTGTGATGTTGGTGATACCTTTCACCTGTGGCTATCGGGAGAGAGTGGTGTAGTGGTAATGTCACTGAACTAGTCATCCAGAGGTTTAGCCTAATGCTCCGGGGACGCGGGTTCAAATCCCACCATGACAACTGGTGGTATTTAAGTTCAATTAATTCATAAAAATCTGGAATTGAAAGCTACTCTCAATAATGGTGCCATGAAACTATCATCAATTGTCATAAAAGCCCATCTGGTTCACTAATATCCTTTAGGGAAGGAAATCTGCTGTCCTTACCTAGTCTGGCCTACATGTGATTCCAGGCCCACAGCAATGTGGTTGATTATGAACAGCCCTCTGAAGTGGCCTAGCAAGCCGCTTTGTTGTTAAGGGCAATTAGGGATGGGCAACAAATGCTGGCCTTGCCAGTGATACCCAGATCCCATGAAAGAATAAAATAAAATGGGCTAGAGTCCGGCCGTCAGAAAGAAGGTATATCTGTCACTGGAGCATTGTTCCCTCTGAATAAGTTGACAAAAATCACCTCTGCTAGGGAGTAAGAGTGTGCCATTTACTTTATAATCAGATGTCTAAATTAAGCCACTGCTGCTGGCAGTGCTTTTGAGGGAAAGGAGGCATAAAGTCACGGCATAAGTCAAGGTGATTATGGGCGTTGGGTACTGACAGAACTTTAATTTGAGAGTCAAGCACAATCAGCCTGTATCATCAATAAGTTACCACCCTGGACTCAGGGACGAAAGAAAAGCTGTTGGATTTTATACATGCAGTTCAGAAAATTGAAGTTTTATAATAAGCAGCTGGGAACATTTTCACTGCAAAGACTACCATGACTGTGCTCTGTACTAGAAATATTTATATAACTTGTAACACCACTGTTGTATGAGGCTTGTTGACTTTTATGAATGCAGAGCAGTCTATAAATATTGGACAGTTATCAATGCTGAGCAGATTGCATTCTGAGTACTATATGGGCAGCATTCATTCCTGTTCTTGCCCCCGATCTTGTATATAATATTTTTCCTTACCACTATTACATTTTCGCTTAAAATATACAAGCTCCTTTAGCCTCTCAGGCGGGTTCCAATCAAGACTCAGGCAGAGAAGTCTTCTCTGTGGTTCTAAAGGTTTTATGTGAAATTGGATTCTTACGAATCTTGGCCCTGCAGCACATAGTTTGTATTGAAGTGGCAATCTCACTCAAAATCCCCAGGAATAGCTGGTGTGGAAAATGGAAATATGTCATTCTGGTGCAGTAGGCATTCTTCTAAAATTTGGGTTGAAGCATATTGTTGGAGTCAAGTATTGATTGTTTTACTGTGCACCTACCTAACTTGGGAGTGCTTGATGCTGTCACTGAGTGCCCAAAGCAAAAAGTGTTCCATTGCTAAACGCTAACCTCCCCCACATTGATGTAAGTTTGCAATTGTCTCCATCTGTTATGATTGCAGTTCTGGGATGAACAAATGGAACCAACTGATTGATTCCCCTTCACAGCTTTCAGACAGTATCCTATTCAGAACCTCAGCAACCAAAGCCGCCAAAATTAAACAAGCCGTGAACCATATATCTGAGTTTGTAACATTCACCTTAAACTTAAGTATGTTTATACAGCAGTGAGGCTCTGGCCTTGTTGATTCCATCAACCTTTTCAACTGCCACTTGAGGCTCCCTCAGAAGGTGTGGAAACCAGGAATGCATCTTTACTGTGAGATTAGCTTCCACTCCCATGTCCATTCTGACAACAAGACTGCTGTCTACTACCTGCGCAATCTCGCAAGCTCCACCCCCACCACTCGCCAACTGCTGCAGGAATCTTCATCCATGTTGTCATCATCTCAAGTCTCAAATTCCAAGGCCCTCTCCCAGCTGGCATTTCCATCTCTACACACAAACTCTGCACTCGCATCACTCCCTCACCCACAACCAGTTGATTTCAAAGTTCGCAGCCTCTGCAGCTTCACCTCGCCCTGCCTCAGAAATCTGCTTCAGCCTTTGTCGCTGCCCACATCTTCTGCACCTCTAACACTGGAATTCTTCAACATTGGAAGACATTCATTCAAATGCTGTGTTTCTGCCCTCTGGAGCTCTCTGCCTAGTTCTCACCATTGTGTCATCGCTTTCTCAAAACCCTCATAGTTTTGACATGAATGTGAAAGAGTTTGAGATGTCTCCTTCCACACAAAGAGTGCTAGAGAAATGCAAGTTGTTTTCTATTATATCAATTATAGAAACAAGCTAAGTGATGTGAACACGGTCCTCTTCGCTCATTCTCTCTGCTATCTTTTCTTCTGCTTCTTTTTTGCCTCTCTCTGTCCTCACAGTCTTTTTTGTTGCAGAAAGAGATACCTCAGTGAGGACTTATAGAGGAATCAAATACTTAACAAGAGAGAGAAAGTTAACCTGGAATGGCACTTACAGAAATGCTAAGGCAACAAGAAAAGTTCATCATTGGAGTTGGAAAGAGTTTCTATACATGAGGGGGAGGGTTATGATGAGTAGATGGAGCTGATGCTTCACTTCGCGTGTGCTTTGACCCTCCTCCCATCCCAAAACCTCTGTTCCCTTTTCTCCCCTTGTTGAGTGTTCACCTTCCTTCTGCACTCTTGAGATGTGAAAAGCACTCTCAAAATGTAAGCTTTTATAGGAAAGGTGATCGACCTCCTTAGAGAAACAGCTGTAGGGTTGGTATTCTGTAAGGGTGCAATTGAATCCACCTTTGCTCTGTTTTACCTTGTAATTTTGGACTATTTTCTCTACTTTTGTAAATGCTGGATAGCACCCCCACCTCACCCACCACCTCCCCTCCACCATAATATTCCTTCCAGCTAGAGAATCACGAGAGAGGTTTGGATGAAGAAACTGCTTCAGCCCATTTGGCCTTCATACTACACACACATGAGATGGTTGTTACAGGGCAGGAGGACAGGAAATCGCTATCTCATTTCTGAGCCTAACACCTAATGTTGGAAAGTTGTTAGGCCTGTCAGTAACTGAGAGAAATGGAAATTTCTGTGATGTCTATCCATCTAACTTAGCATCTGAGAAGACAAATGCAAGAAGCCAACTTGGGTTCAATATTGCCTTTTCGCATTTCCTTTTGGGAATGCATTATTGGAAAGTATTATCTTAGCATTTATTGACCAATAAAACACGATAGCAAACCTGGAGGATCATCTACAAATGTGTCTCATTTAAAGACCGTTGAGATGTGTCACTTCTGTGGCTGGCACCAATAAATATTGGTTTTGTAGTACTGCGGATATTGCATTGACTTGTCTCTTAATGATTTCCTGCCTAACTTTGTTTAATTACCTTTCACCACAGCAAAACCGCAGAAAAAAGCAACAACACTTTTTTTGCCACTGGACTTGTCTCTCCCCTATTCACTCATGCATTGACAGAGTCCCAGTGCTATTGGTTGCTCTTTGGCACTTTGCTGGAGTGACCATTCTCCAAGTGTAGTTCATAGAATAATACAACACAGAAGAAGGCCATTCAACCCATTGTGTCTGTTCTGGCGAGTTAAATGCAGCAATTCAGCTCGAATATCAATCAGATTGAGTCAATGATTGTACTGCCCTCCAGAGAGGAGTAATGACACTCATTTGACCCTTGACCCTGCCCCACAAACAACCCCGATGAATGCCATAATTCCTTTTCCAGCCGGTCCCTTGGGATGCAATTGGTCTTTCCGCGATTTCAAAGCAGAACAATGGGATCCATCCCTTCTTCACAATCTAGCGTTCCTGGAGGACATCAACGTTTGGAAGTTATGTAGCTTTGGGAAGAATTTCCCTTGGCTGTGTAATTGATCCTGGAGCAAGATCATGGCATCTGTGCATGAAGTTACCATCAGTGTCCAGGAAGCCCTGTTGCCAGGATTCTCCTGACAGTATGGGGATAACTTCAACCTCACCAGCCAGGTGGGAAACTCACAGGATTGGTTGCAATGCAGGTTCTACACCCCACCCTACGTTACTGTCCATTGAATATTGAGTGGGATGTAGAACTGGGATACCACCCCAATCCCATGGATTTCTCACACGACGAATTAGGTTAAAATTGTGAATAAGGGTCACTGACCTGAAACGTTAACTCTGCTTCTCTCTCTCACAGATGCTGCCAGACCTGCTGAGTTTTTCCAGCACTTTCTGTTTTTATTTCAGATTTCCAGCATCCGCAGTATTTTGCTTTTAGGTTAAAATTATGCCTTGTGTGTCTGTCGGCCTTTTGGCTATGGGAGACTTCAACAGCCAAGCCCAGTCCTATCCTTGTGCACTGTCTGCACATATGCACTTTCCAGAAGGAGTTGCTGGATAGCAATTAGAAGGAGGAATCCAGACTGTTTCTTCATCGCTCCACTCCAATCCCAAGAGCACCCCTATCACTGGCCCAACTGAGATAAGCTAACTAACTTCAGTTTTGCTTTAAAATACACATCCTAACCTTCAAATTGATCCATGTTCTCACCCTATCCTGCCTCACTGAGATTCACTAATCTTGTGTTCTTCTACTCCTCTGACATCGACCTATTTCTTTATCGCGGCTCCTTCCGTTCCGTCAGCCAGTGTTCTGCTGTTAATTATGAATCTTTTCCTCAATCCCTTTGTGTCTCTCCTCCATCCTGTTTGCTGTATCTGATCATGCACCAAGCCCCACTTGCCTATCACCCCTGAACAAGCTGACCTACATTGAGTCCCGTTCCTCCAGTGCCTCACATTTAAAATTCACGCCCTGTGTTTAAACTCCTCCACAGTCTCACCCCTCTCCATCTCTGTAACTTCCTTCTGCCCTACACAGCACCTGAATTCTCTCTTCCTCTAATTCTGGCCCCTTGTATAATCCTTTTCCTTTGCCCCAAAACCGGCACCGTGCCTTCAGCTTCCTGAGTCAGTGCTTCTCAAACCTTTTTGGTTGAAGGACACCTTTTCAAATGAGTAAGTAATCATAGATGCCCCATCTAAATTATATTATATAATACTCATAATATAAAAGTGTTGCATGTAAAGAATGTTTTTATAACGTTTTTCTCTCTTTGGCCTCCTTGTCTCGAGAGACAATGGGCAAGCGCCTGGAGGTGGTCAGTGGTTTGTGCAGCAGCACCTGGAGTGGCTATAAAGGCCAATTCTAGAGTGACAGACTCTTCCACAGGTGCTGCAGATAAAATTGGTTGTCGGGGCTGTTACACAGTTGGCTCTCTCCTTGCGCTTCTGTCTTTTTACCTGCCAACTGCGAAGTCTCTTTGACTCGCCACACTTTAGCCTCGCCTTTATGGCTGTGTGCCAGATCTGGCGATCACTTTTTAAGAAAACAGATATTCACTTACAGATGACAGTGAGGTGGGTGAGCCTACTTCTCTCACTTGGCAGGAGCACAGAGAGACTAGGAGAACAGAGGACAGGTGAATGGAGAAAGCAGGAGCTCAGGGGGAGTAGGAGCGCAGGAGGAGCAGGAGCACAAAACGAGCAGGAGCTCAGGGGAGAGCAGAGCACTCCTCTGGCCCCTTCTCATTCACTTATTCCTGACCTTTACCACGGCATGTTCACATTATTTTCCCCCAGGGGACCAGGAACCCCAGTTTGAGAACCACTAGCCTAGGTTATACTGTGTGGTATTTCCTTCTTGAACCTCCACCTCCTCCTCTTCCTTATAACCTAATTTTTTGACCAAGAGTTTGGTCACCCTACCAAATCTCTCCTCCTTTGTCCCAGCATTTATTTTTCTGTGCATCTTTCCAAAATGCCTCAAGATGTTCAAGGTACCAAATACAAGTTGTTGCTGTGGTAGCAAAAGCCTCCTTAAACTCCATTATCATTGACAATGCATTTGGCCCTCCCTCCCCTTTCCCTTCTGCTGGCTGACTATCTTTCCTCTGCACCTTAAACACTTTGAGACACGAAGAGAGCTGTGGAAAGGTAAGCTCTTATTGCCTTTTAAACTGTGCATGGGCAACTGAGCTATCAGAGGAACTGCAGAAATGCATTTTAATGGTGGCTTGCAGATTTCCTTTCCTCCTATTTCATATTTAATGCAGTAATTTGCCAGACAGCTCTCTGCAGAGAATTCTCTCGGGTATTTGGTCATTTTTAGCACCTTCAATTGGATTAATTGGTCACTTTGCATGTTTGAAATGGGGGAAAGAGATGTTTTGAAAAACACTGTGTGGTTTTCATGCTGAAAAGTACTTTTAAAAAATTGTAATGCATTGCAGTTAATTTACACAAAGCAATGTTTAATGCAGAGGAAGAAAGTACTTTGTGAACAATAATAAAATACTGCGGATGAGATTTAGCTGCTCAATTTCCCACAATTTATCCTGATTTGTATTATGCTACTAAATTAATTATTGCTTTCATATAATTTCTTCAAAAACATGTTTCCCTTGTCAACTACTGTATTTGATTTTACACTGATAGGAACATAGGAACAGGCCATTCAGCTTGTCAATACTGCTCTGCCATTCAATCAGCTCATGACGGATGTGTATCTTAACTTCCATCTACCTGCCTTGGTTCTATAATCCTCAATACCCTTGCTTAACAAAAATCAATTAATCTCAGCTTTGAAATCTCCAACTGGTCCTCAGCCTTTTGGGGGAGAGCGTTCCAGATTTCCACTATCCTTAGTGTGAATAAGTACTTCCTGACATCACCTCTGGTGCCCAGAATTGAATGCAGTATTCCAGATAGGGTTTCAACAGAGCTCTATACAGCTGTAAAATAACTTCCACCCCTTTGTTTTTACAGTCCTCTTGAGATAAAGGTCAATATTACGTTAGCCTTTTTAATTATTTTTTGTACCCGTCAACTAGCTTTTAGTGCTGTGTGTACTTGTACCCCTAAATGTCTCTGCTCATTCACAGTTCTGGGCTTCTCACCATTTAGAAAATATCCACAATGGATGACCTCACACTTCCTGCATTGAACTTCACTGCCATTGTTTTGCTTGCTTACTTCATCTATCAGTGTCCCTTATCAACTTTCTCCTCCCATCTACATTATTTATTGTGCCGCCTAACTTAGTGTTGTCCACAAACTTATATATACAGCTCTTTATTCCTTCATCCAAGCCATTTACATATATAGTGAAAGGCTGTGGCTTCGTTACAGATCCTTGGGGGAAACAACGAGTCACATCTGCCAATTTGAGTACATAGCCATTATCCCTCTCCTCTGTCTCCTATCTCCTAACTAATTCCCTATCCAAGCCAATAGGTTGCCTTTAATTCCATGCACCCTCATTTTTGTTGACAGTCTCTTACATGAAACCTTGTTGAATGCCTTCTGGAAATCCATATAAATAGTGTACATGGAAATTTCCTTAACTACCTCCTCAAAACATTCAAATAGGTTCACTAGACATGACTTACCCTTTACAAGACCATGCTGGCTCTCTCTGATCACCTCATATTTGCCCAGATGCTCAGCCACTCTATTCCCATTCTAAGATTCGAGTAACTTCCTCACAACTGAGATTAAACAAATAGGCCGATAATTTCCGAGTTAATCTCTCTTGCCCTTCTTAAATAATGGCATGACATTGGCAAATTTCCAATCCATGGGGACAATTCATCAATCAAGAGAGTTTTGGAAGATCATGACTAACACATCAATGATTTCCTCACATCCTACACTTAATGCCCTGGATGGAAACTGTCGGGTCCTGGAGATTTGTCTATCTTTAATTTCATTGGTTTCTCCTTTTTTTTGTACTTATATTGAAGAATAGCTTCTCCCCTTGATTTATTTTAAGTTTTCCTTGTATTTCTGGTACTTTATCTTCATCCTCCAGTGTGAAATCTGAAACAAAATAACTATTTAATAAGTCTGCCATTTTTTCATTTCCAATTGCAATGTTTGTCATTGGTGGGGGAGCACATTAATATTAACCACCTTTTTTCTCTTAATATATTTGTAATAACCTTTCATGTTTTTTAATATATATGTAAAAGCCTTTCGCCTTATTCTTGATAACCCGGCATGCTTTTTCTCAGATTCTTTTTTTCAGCTCTTCCCACTTTCTTTATATTCCTTTGCTGTCCTTTATACCCCTCCCAGTTCATGGGATCTCTACTGTTCTTTGCCTTCGTATAAGACCTATCTTTTAGTTTTATACTATCGCTCACTTCCCTTGTTGACCAAGATTGTTCAGTTACATGAGTAGAACTCTTGCTCTTTAGGACCCTTTGGGGCGAGTTTAACTTTCTTGATACACGATGAGCAGGGAAGTTGGGCTGGTAGAGCGTGGGAAACGCAGAAGACAAGGTGACAACACTGACGAGTTTCCCACCCGGAAGCTAGTCTGATTGACAAGCTTGGCCTCCTTGAGAAATCCGGAAAATGCCACTGGACCAGTTAGTCTGCACTGGGCATAGGGTTGGCGGGGTAGGGTCCGATCCCAAAGGAAATCGGACATCAGAGACCTGAGGGATCAGAGGCTGAAGAGGTGGGAGGTCGGAGGGCTGGGGGTGGAGAGATCACAGGCTTCAGGGAGGGAGAGTTTGGAGGCACTGGGGGAGGTCAGAGGCCTTTGGGGTGGTGGGGGAGAGATCGAGGGCCTGTGGGTGGGAGGTCCGCGTCCCCGGGGAAAGGGAGGGTGTCGGAGTCCTGAAGGGGAGTTCGGAGGTCTCAGGGTGGAGAGAATCAAAGCCCTTTAAGCGGGGTTGGTGGCCTTGAAGGGGTTTCAGTGGAATCCGGGAGGAGATCAGAATTGTCGGGGGTGGGGGGGGATGTCCCATCACTGGGGGGTTATTCAGGCAGCACCCCAGATCCAGCAGGTTAGTGGAAAGGCACTTTCCTCCTGATCCAGCAGTCCGTCATTTTGCTTTAGCTGGCAATTTCCCAAAACCCGGGAAACTCGTCCAGCCAAAGTTAAGTTCTAAATGGTGAACAAAAATGAGGCATGTGACCACATTATGATACTTAAAGTGTCAACCGGCCTCCTTGGAGCAGATTGATCGCTCACCCAGCCCCACTCCATCCCACCTCTGCTAAAACTGGAAGTAGGTAGATTGGAGATGGGCTGGGGTAGAGGTTCAGATTTTTAACACTTCATCCCCCCTCCCAATCCAACCCAAACCGCACCATTTTCTGGGGTTAAAACTCCCCCCTTTAGGTCAATTCCTGCCTCATCCCTTCAAAGTCAGCCTTAGCTAAAGTCAAGACCTTGGTTCATGACTCACACTTCACCCTCTCAAACCTATTAGGGAATTCTATCATATTATGTTAGGTCACAGATCAGCCACAATCTCGTTGAATGTCGCAACAGGGTCGAGGGCAAATGGTGTAGTCCTGTTCCTGTGTTCATCCTGGGTAGGTGTTCCCTTACCTTTAGATTATTGACTAATTCAGGCTCATTACTAAGTACTAAATCTAAAATGGCCCGTTCTCTTGTTGGTTCAAGAGAAAATATTTCCCCAGCGAACTGTCCCAAATACACTCAGGAAATTCACTGCCTCTGGGATTTGAGCTGCTCTGTTTTCCCCAGTCTATGGGAAAATTAAAGCCTCCCAAAAAATGACTATTATAGCAACAAGCTTCTCTGATCCCCGCATTTATGCATCTCACTATTTTATCACTGCTATCTGGAAGTCTAGCAGTTTTAGTTTCGACCTCAAACTTTAAAAAAAAATTAAATGCAATAATCTATTTCCTCAGGTGGTTTGATTTTGTTAGTCAGACTGAACCTCCTGCTAAATTGGCAGTTTAAAAGGAGCAGAAAGAAAGGCTGTGACTGATATTAAAGGTGGCGGATGCAGCGATGGTCATTTGTATTTATTTATGAAAATGAAGACTTTAATCTTGGTGAGTATGACTGGTACTTCCATATCTCTGTCTAAATAATTAATGGATGCAGAAGTCTTTGGTCAGTTTGCATTCCCCACATTCGCTCTTTATCACCATCAAATCAGCAAGATGCAGATTAGGGACTGGTGGTGTTAACAAGATTCCTGTTTAATTTTCGTTCCTTTTTATTTCATTGTGTTCCGGCCCACTTTCACCTCCAATCCTCTAATTATGCAATTTTCTCCCATCTCTCTTTTAAATGTAACAAGTGCTAGTGATGGTCCTGTGAAAGATGAATGAGATGTGACAGTCACTCAATCTGAAAATAGTACTGCCTACCAGGCTGAATTTCTTCTGTGCTGTACACAATCTACCTGTGATTTTCTTTTTGATGGATGCAGAGTGGGGATAGATCAGGCAAAAGAAGTTATCTTGATGTAAAAATGAATTGGCAGACCTTTTGACACCGATAAATGTGGGGCGGCTGTAAATTCTTTCAACCAGGAAGACCTGTGTCAGTTTATTTTAAAGTGGGATCTTGACTGATTTGGTGAAGCCAAACTTATGATGTAATGGTGTTCTCACATGATCATGGGGTGGCCAACTCTGGATATATTCCAGGAGGTTTTGTCACATGACATCCCATTGTTCTGCCTCCACGTTCCCACCATTGGTCACCCAACACATCCATCGTTGCAGAATAACACCTTCCCAGACCAATCAGAAAGCAAATAAACACTTTGTTATGTAATTGGATGCTACTTGACTGTCAATCAAGCTGTTATTCCCATCTCCAATATTTTTGATACTAAGAAATGAAACTGTTCAAAGAAAATGAAAGTAACATTTTCTATAGCTGACTGGGAGAAGACTCGGAGGGCAGAGTTCTGGACCGGTAAATATAAAAAACGTACCTCTGGTAAAAAAAACTGAAAGTGATGCCACAAGGAAAGCTGTGACCTGATTGGCTGGTTGGGAATTTTGTTTTACTGTATTTGAAAATAAAACATTGATAAAAATTGATTAAAACCCTAATTAACTAATTAATAAGTAGAGTAACTAAACCAGAGGGAGGAGATTACTGTATTTAGTTAGCATTTAATATTTATACTAGGAATCTAGCACTAGGGACCACATAGTTATAACAATTTAGTAAGGATTTAATAAGTATTTATTTATCTTAAATTAATGTATTAATTAGTGTTAGAAATGTCAGTCAGAGGGGTGAAGTGCTGCACCTGTGAGATGTGGGAGGTCCGTGACGCTTCCAGCGTTCCGGACAACTACATCTGCAGGAAGTGTACCCAGTTGCAGCTCCTCACAGACCGCATGGATCGGTTGGAGCGGCAACTGGATGCACTTAGGAGCATGCAGGTGGCAGAGAGCGTCATAGACAGGAGTTTTAGAGAAGTGGTTACACCCAAGGTGCAGGCAGATAGATGGGTGACCACTAGAAGGGGCAGTCAGTCAGTGCAGGAATCCCCTGTGGCTATCCCCCTCTCTAACAAGTATGCCGTTTTGGATACTGTTGGGGGGGATGGCCTATCAGGGGAAAACAGCAGCAGCCAGAGCAGTGGCACCATGGCTGGCACTGTTGTTCAGCAGGGAGGGAGAAAGCGCAGAAGAGCAATAGTTATAGGGGACTGTATAGTCAGGGGCACAGAAAGGCGCTTCTGTGGATGTGAATGTGACTCCAGGATGGTATGTTGCCTCCCTGGTGCCAGGGTCAAGGATGTCTCTGAACAGACAGGGGGCATTCTGAAGGGGGAGGGTGAACAGCCAGATGTTGTGGTACACATCGGTACCAATGACATAGGCAGGAAGAGTGACGAGGTCCTGCAGGGAGAGTTTAGGGAGTTAGGTAGAAAGTTAAAAGACAGGACCTCTAGGGTTGTAATCTTGGGATTACTCCCCATGCCACGTGCCAGTGAGGCTAGAAATAGGAAGATAGTGCAGCTAAACACGTGGCTGAACAGCTGGTGTAGAAGGGAGGGTTTCAGATATCTGGACCATTGGGATCTCTTCAGGGACAGATGGGACCTGGACAAGAAGGACGGGTTGCATCTAAACTGGAGGGGCACAAATATCCTGGCTGCGAGGTTTGCTAGCGTCACTCGGGAGGGTTTAAACTAGTGTGGCAGGGGGGTGGGAACCAGAGCAGTAGGACAGCTAGTGAAGTAAATGAGGGGGAACTAGTAAATAAGGCCAGTAAGACTAAGAGGAAGAGCAGGCAGGGAGATGTTGCAGAGCACAGCGGGACTGGTGGTCTGAAGTGCATTTGTTTCAATGCGAGAAGTATAACAGGTAAGGCAGATGAACTTAGAGTTTGGATTAGTACTTGGAACTATGATGTTGTTGCTATTACAGAGACTTGGTTGAGGGAAGGACAGGATTGGCAGCTAAATGTTCCAGGATTTAGAAGCTTCAGGCGGGATAGAGGGGGATGTAAAATGGGTGGGGGAGTTGCATTACTTGTTAAGGAGAATATCACAGCTGTACTGCGGGAGGACACCTCGGAGGGGTTGTGCAGTGAGGCAATATGGGTGGAGCTCAGGAACAGGAAGGGTGCAGTTACAATGTTGGGGGTTTTCTACAGGCCTCCCATCAGCCAGCGGGAGGTAGAGGAGCAGATATGTAGACAGAGTTTGGAAAGATGTAAAGATAACAGGGTTGTAGTGGTGAGTGATTTTAACTTCCCCAATATTGACTGGGACTCACTCGGACTCATTTAGTGCCAGGGGCTTAGATGGGGCAGAATTTGTAAGGAGCATCCAGGAGGGCTTCTTGAAACAATATGTAGATAGCCCAACTAGGGATGGGGCCGTACTGGACCTGGTATTGGGGAATGAGCCCGGCCAGGTGGTCGAAGTTTCAGTAGGGGAGCATTTCGGGAACAGTGACCATAATTCCATAAGTTTTAAGGCACTTGTGGATAAGGATAAGAGTAGTCCTCGGGTGAAGGTGCTAAATTAGGAGAAGGCTAATTATAACAATATTAGGCAGGAACTGAAGAATTTAGATTGGGGGCAGCTGTTAGAGGGTAAATCAACATCTGACATGTGGGAGTCTTTCAAATGTCAGTTGATTAGAATCCAGGACCAGCATGTTCCTGTGAGGAAGAAGGATAAGATAGGCAAGTTTCGGGAACCTTGGATAACGTGGGATATTGTGAGCTTAGTCAAAAAGAAAAAGGAAGCAGTCATAAGGCCTGGAAGGCTAGGAACAGACGAAGCACTTGAGGAATATAAAGACTGCAAAAAGGAACTTAAGCAAGGAGTCAGGAGTGCTAAATGGGGTCATGAAAAGTCATTGGCAAACAGGATTAAGGATAATCCCAAGGCTTTTTATACACATATAAAGAGCAAGAGGGTAACTAGGGAAAGGGTTGGCCCACTCAAGGACAGAGAAGGGAATCTATGTGTGGAGCCGGAGGAAATGGGTGAGGTACTAAATGAGTACTTTGCATCAGTATTCACCAAAGAGAAGGACTTGGTGGATGATGAGCCGAGGGAAGGGAGTGTAGATAGTCTCAGTCATCTCATTAACAAAAAGGAGGAGGAGTTGGGTGTCTTGCAAAGCATTAAGGTAGATAAGTCCCAAGGGCCTGATGGGATCTACCCCAGAATACTAAGGGAGGCGAGGGAAGAAATTGCTGGGACCTTGACAGAAATCTTTGCATCCTCACTGGCTACAGGTGAGGTCCCAGAGGACTGGAGAATAGCCAATGTTGTTCCTTTGTTTAATAAGGGTAGCAAAGATAATCCAGGAAATTATAGGCCGGTGAGCCTTACATCAGTGGTAGGGAAATTATTACAGAGGATTCTTCGGGACAGGATTTACTCCCATTTGGTAACAAACGAACTTATTAGCGAGAGGCAGCATGGTTTTCTGAAGGGGAGGTCGTGTCTCACTAATTTGATTGAGTATTTTGAGGAAGTGACAAAGATGATTGATGAAGGAAGGGCAGTGGATGTTATCTATATGGACTTCAGTAAAGCCTTTGACAAGGTCCCTCATGGCAGACTGGTACAAAAGGTGAAGTCACACGGGATCAGAGGTGAGCTGGCAAGATGGATACAGAACTGGCTCTGTCATAGAAGCCAGAGGGTAGCAGTGGAAGGGTGCTTTTCTGAATGGAGGGATGTGACTAGTGGTGTTCCGCAGGGATCAGTGCTGGGACCTTTGCTCTTTGTAGTATATATAAATGATTTGAAGGAAAATGTAGCTGGTCTGATTAGTAAGTTTGCGGACGACACAAAGGTTGGTGGAGTTGCGGACTGTGATGAGGATTGTCAGAGGATACAGCAGGATATAGATCGGTTGGAGACTTGGGCGGAGAAGTGGCAGATAGAGTTTAATCCGGACAAATGTGAGGTAATACATTTTGGAAGATCTAATGCAGGTGGGAGGTATACTGTAAATGGCAGAACCCTTAGGTGTATTGACAGGCAGAGAGATCTGGGAGTACAGGTCCACAGATCACTGAAAGTGGCAATGCAGGTGGATAAGGTAGTCAAGAAGGCATACGGCATGCTTGCCTTCATCGGTCGGGACATAGAGTATAAAAATTGGCACGTCATGCTGCAGCTGTACAGAACTTTAGTTAGGCCACACTTAGAATATTGCGTGCAATTCTGGTCGCCACACTACCAGAAGGACATGGAGGCTTTGGAGAGGGTACAGAAGAGGTTTACCAGGATGTTGCCTGGTCTGGAGGGCATTAGCTATGAGGAGAGGTTGGATAAACTCGGATTGTTTTCACTGGAACGACGGAGGGGGAGGGGTGACATGATAGAGGTTTACAAAGTTATGAGCGGCATGGACAGAGTGGATCGTCAGAAGCTTTTTCCCAGGGTGGAAGAGTCAGTTACTAGGGGACATAGGTTTAAGGTGAGAGGGGCAAAGTTTAGAGGGGATGTGCGAGGCAAATTCTTTACACAGAGGGTGGATGAGTGCTTGGACCTTGCTGCTGGGGGAGGTGGTGGAACAGGTACGATAGCGACGTTTAAGAGGCATCTTGACAAATACATGAATAGGATGGGAATAGAGGGATACGGTCCCCGGAAGTGCAGAAGGTTTTAGTTTAGGCTGGCATCAAGATCGGCACAGGCTTGAAGGGCCGGATGGCCTGTTCCTGTGCTGTACTGTTCTTTGTTCTTTGTTCTTTATATGGCTGCTATATTGTTTTCGTTCCTAAATTTCTTGCAGAAGCATCCAGGCAATTAATCTTTAATTTCTGGAGATTCAAGGACAATCCTAGACAATTGGCACGGTGATGAAACATTTCAATGTGAATTGAATCATCGCATATTTCCATGAAGCTTTTGAAAATATGAGTGTCCCCATTAAGTTAGCTGGCACAAAAAAGTGATGGATTTCATTCATTATATATTTTACTCTGAAGGTGCAAGATTCCAATAATTTCTTTGAGAAATATGGAATGAAACAAATTCAAAGGGCAGGAAGAAGTCACTGAGCCAATCGAAGTTCATTCTGCTGGTACTGTAGTTCTTCCAGCCAAGTATTTTATGCACTTATGTCTCTATTACCCTCTCCTGCAGATTTTTCCAGACATTTATCATCCTTTTAGGCCTGATTTTAACCCACTGCGTCTGACAAGAATGAGATGTACTGGGTGTTAAAATATCAGCAATATGCTACTTACCAAGTCCATGCCATTTTAACAGGCACATTTGGGCAGCACACAAGGCCCTCATCGCAGGCTTAAGGGCCTCCTTGACCTGCAAAAGTCAGCGTCTGATGATGTAATTTGAACCTCAGGTCATGCCATTCATGCACAGTGCCAGTCACAGCTGGGGAAGCTGGTGAGAAGGTTCCAGTGTTAGGAAAGCCCAACGAAGTAAAAAGGTTTTAAATTGTTGAAGGTTGCCTTGTGGGCTTTCCTGGAGGGGCAGGATTAATCCTCCAGGGCCCCACAAGGGATCCTTGAGTGTCTGCTTTCGGAAGGATGTCAAGGCCTTGGAAAGGGTAGAGGGGAGACATACTAGAATGGTACCAGGGATGAACAACGTTAATTAGGTGGAGAGACTGCAGAAACTGAGAATGTTCTCCTTAGAGCAGAGAAGGTTAAGGGGAGGTTTAATTGAGGTATTCAAAATTAAGAGGGGTTTTAATAGCATAAATAGGGAGCTGTGATTGTACAGAGCATTGGTGAGACCGCACCAGGAGTATCGTGTAAAGTTTTGATCTCCTCACCTAAAGAAGGAGATACTTGCCATTGAGGGAGTGCAACAAAGGTTCACCAGACTGATCCCAGTGATGTGGGGATGGTCCTATGAGGAGAGATTGATGAGACTGGACCTGTATTCTCCAGAGTTTCGAAGAATGAGATGTGATCTCATTGAAGCACACAAAATCTTCACAGGCTTGACAGGGTTGATGCAGGAAGGATTTTTCCCCTGGCTGGGGTATCCAGAATCAGAGGACATAGTTTCAGAATAAGATAGGCCATTTAGGACTAGGATGAGGAGAAATTTCTTCACTCATAGACTAGTGAATCTTTGGAATTCTCTACCCCAGAGGGTGGTGGATGCTCAGTCACTGAATATATTCAAGACAGAGATCAATAGATTTCTAGACATTGAAGATATCAAGGGATATGGGGATAGTTCAGAAAAATAGAGTTGAGGTACAATATCAGCCGAATGGCAGAGCAGGCTCGAGGGGCTGAATGGCCTACTCCTGCTCCTATTTCCTAGGTTCCTATGTTCCTGCATTTCCACTGGCAGGAAGGTCAGTATCCAGAGAACACAGATTTGAGGTAATTGGCAAAAGAACCAGATGGAAGATGAAGAAAAGTTTTTCTAAACCCTACAATTTATGATGATCTTGAATGCACTGCCTGAAAGGGCGGTGAGAGCAGATTCAATGATAACTTTCAAAAGTGAATTGAAATACATAAAGCGGACAAATATGCAGGGCGATGAGCAGAGAAGTGGCACTAATTGGACAGTTCTTTCAAAAAGCTCCGCGGAGAGCTGGGATAGACTCAATGGGCCAAATGGCTTCTTTCTATGCCATAAATGACTCTGACTCTAGCTGGCACAGACATGATAGGCCAAATGGTCTCCTTCTGTGTTATATGGTTGTAAAAGCTCTAGCCTAATAACAGCACAGCTTCTAGTACAAATCAAGTGTGCTGTCACACAAGTCAAATTTAGACAGCCCATCTTGGACTACCTCGAGGCTGTGGCACACATCCTTCACACCTGTTACAGTGTAAATGCAATTTATGCAAACTGAAGTTCAAAACAAACATCTTACATTTTAATTTTGATTCTTTTTAATGTTATTGGAGAGGCAGCTACTCTGCTGTAACTTCAGGAACAAATTGTTATTTGGCTGTCGGCAAGCTGAGCACTGAGTCTAGCTGCAAGCACACGCACATAGGGCTTTGTTTGTTTCTGATCAAAAACAACACAGATCACAGCAACATACAGCTATCGGTCTTGAGCCAACGCCTGTAGCATAACAACACCCTTAGGGGATTTTATTTCCTCTGATATTCACAGTTCAACTCAAGTGAGTAATACTCCTTTGTGCAGCATTCTAATGTAGTTCTGGGCCAATTTATTTTCAATGCAGACATATTAACCAGTGCTCCACTGGCTGAAATTAAGCCCCTTTCTGATGACCACAGTCTGAAGCTGTTACCCTTTCCGACCACTACAAGATTTCATAATACTGTGGTAAATGGTTTGATATTAAAGCCATACCTTCTGAAAGAGAGAGCTTGTATTTATTTAGTGCCTTTCACAACTTCAGGATACCCCAAAGAATTTCACAGACAAAAAGTACTTTGTGTAGTCACTGTTGCAATGCAGGAAACATGCAGTTAATTTGTGCACAACAAGCTCCCATAAACAACATTGAGATAAATGACCAGATTTTCTGTTTGAGTGATGTTGGTTGAGGGATAAATAATGACCATGTGTAGACAGACAGGATCTCAGTTTAACGTCTCATCTGAAAGACTGCACCATTGACAATGCAGCACTCCCTCAGTACAGCACTGCAAGGTCAGCCTGCATTATTGTTCCAGCCTCTGGAGTGGAACTTGAACCCATAACCTCCTGTCTCAGAGGGGATAGTTGTAGATAGCTGCGAACGTTGTACCATTGTTTAAAAAGGGTACGAGGGATAGGCCAAATAATTATAGGACAGTCAGTCTGACCTCAATGGTGGGCAAATTATTAGAATCAACTCTGAGAGGGAGGATAAACTGTCACTCAGAAAGGCACGGATTAATCAGGGATAGTCAGCATGGATTTGTTAAGGGAAGGTCGTGTTTTACTAACTTAATTTAAATTTTTGAGGAAGTAACGAGGAAGATTGATGAGGGTAGTGCAGTGGATGTTGTCTACATGGATTTTAGTAAGGCATTTGACAAGGTCCCACATGGCAGACTGGTCCGAAAAATAAAAGCCCATGGGATACAGGGGAATGTGGCGACTTGGATCCAAAATTGTCTCAGTGACAGGAAACAAAGGGTAATGGTCGATGGATGTTTTTGCGAATGATAGGCAATTTCCAGTGGCACTCCACAGGGTTCAGTTTTGGGTCCCTTGCTGTTTGTGGCATATGTTAATGATTTGGACTTAACTGTGGGAGGCATGATTGGGAAATTTGCAGATGACACAAAAATTGGATGTGTAGTTGATCGTGAAGAGAATAGCTGTAAACTCCAGAATGATATCAACGGTTTGGTTGAATGGGAAATGGAATTCAATCCGGAGAGGTGTGATGTAATGCATTTGGGGGGGGGGGAACAAAACGAGGGCTATACACAATAAACAGGAGGATATTGAGAGGGGTAGAACAAGTGAGAGACGTTGGAGTGCATGTCCACAGGTCCCTGAAGGTGGCAGAACAGGTAGATAAAGTGGTGAAGAAGGCATATGGAATGCTTTCCTTTATTGGCCGAGGTATAGAATTCAAAAACAGGGATCTAATGCTGGAACTGTATAAAATGATGGTTAGGCCACAGCTGGAGTATTGCACACAGTTCTTGTCACCACATTACAGGAAGTACATACTTGGTCCAGAGAGACTACAGAGGAGATTTACAAGAATGTTGGCAGGACTTAAAAGTTGAAGCTAAGAGGAAAAATTGAGTAGGCTAGCGTTGTTTTCCTTAGAACAGAGGAGACTCAGGGGTGACTTAGTAGAGGTGTACAAAATTATGAGGGGCCTAGATAGAGTAGACAAGAAGGACCTGTTTCCCCCAGTGGAGAGGTCAATTACCAGGAGGCACAGATTTAAAGTGATTGTCTGGAATTCACTGCCAGGAATGGTGGTGGAGGCAGAAACCCTCAACCCATTTAAAAGGTACCTGGACATGCACCTGAAGTGCTGTGACCTGCAAAACTACGGACCAGATGCTGGAAGGTGGGATTAGATTGAATGGATAGTTTTTTTCAGCTGGTGCAGACAGGATGGGCTGAATGGCCTCTTCCTGTGCCATAACTTTTCTATGGTTCTATGGTTCTAAAGCGCGGCCCCTTCTTTCTTCTCAGTGAATATCAAAGATCCCACAGCCCTACCTTAAAGAAGAGCAGGGGAGTTCTCCACAGTGTTCTAGCCAATATTTAACCCTCAACCAACATCACTAAAAAAGCTGGACATCTGTCTCATTGCTGTTTATGGGATTTTGCTGTGTGTATATTGGCTGCTACACTACAACAGTGCAACACTTCATAGAACTACAGCATTGGCTGTAAAGTGCTTTGGGATGTCCTGAGGTTGTGAAAAGCGCTATATAAATGAATGTCTCTTTTTAACATGTAGTGTTTCTTCGGTTTAGGCTGAGGCATTGTGACTTTCCAACAGTTCCCTGCAGTTCTAAAACTGGCTCCCTTATGCGAGACAGCGGAATCACTAACCCACTTTTTGGGTGTCCGTGATTCAAAAAAGGAAGTCAGTTTTAGTAATGTGAGTTGAGGCAGGGGACACAACACAGATATCTGCTTCTGCAACCCAAAATGCAGAAACACCAAAATGGAGAAGTACCTTAAATGGGGAAGGCATTGCATCTGCAGTCATGCCCACTCTGCAGCACTAAGCGTCAGCTTATTAAGGCTCAACGCCACCTCACTGTCCCCAAATGCCCCCCCTTCCCCACCCCGTTAGGCTTGTATTCCCAAGATTACAGAAGATTAAGGAGTGATCTAACGGAGATTTGTAAGATGAGTAAAGGAGTTGATGTGTTAAAGAAAAATTATTTCCTCTGATGTGAGAGTGCAGAACAAGGGGGCATAACCTTAAAATTAGAGTTGGCCTGCCCCGGGGTGACGCCGAAATTCACCGAAATTTAGTCCAGGGTGGGAAGTTCTGTGAATGTCTTTCCCGTCCTCCTGCCAATTGAGGCCCTTAACTGGGCAATTAACCCCTAATTCAGGGCTTCTTTCTGCCGCAGCCGCAATTACCTGTGCGGCGGGTAGCCCAGTCACCACACAGGTAGCACTGCACGAAAAGTAGAGCCAGCTGCTTCCCGACTGTGGGGGGGTGGTGGAGGTGGGGGGTGCAGTCCCTCGTTCAAAGGCACTTAGTGCCTGAACAAGGGACCGGGTATCGGGAAAGTGGGGGGGGGCCCACTGAGGGTCACCCCCCCTGACCTTGCTGCTGATCCCCCCCCCTCCCCCGCAAGACCCCTCCCACCTTGACCTACCTTGAACCTGGTTCCAGTGCTGCTCCTCGGTGTCTGGTCGCTGCAACTTCAGCAGCAGCCACCGTTTCTGCCCGCGGTGGCATTGCAACCTCTGATTGGCCGGCAGTTCTGCAAGGCGGGGACTCCCGACGGCAGGGTCCTAAATCGTATGAAAGGCCTGCTGCATTCCAGTTAAGTGCTTGATTGGCACTAAATTTGGCGAGCCTTCCGTACAGGAGTCAAAGAACAAAGAATAGTACAGCATAGGAACAGGCCATTCGGCCCTCCAAGCCTGCGCCGATCTTGATGCCTGCCTAAACTAAAACCTTCTGCACTTCCGGGGTCCGTATCCCTCTATTCCCATCCTATTCATATATTTGTCAAGATGCCTCTTAAACGTCGCTATCGTACCTGCTTCCACCACCTCCCCCAGCATCAAGTTCCAGGCACTCATCACCCTCTGTGTAAAGAACTTGCCTCGCACATCCCCTCTAAACTTTGCCCCTCTCACCTTAAACCTATGTCCCCTAGAAACTGACTCTTCCACCCTGGGAAAATGCTTCTGACTATCCATTCTGTCCATGCCGCTCATAACTTTGTAAACCTCTATCATGTCACCCCTCCACCTCCGTCGTTCCAGTGAAAACAATCCGAGTTTATCCAACCTCTTCTCATAGCTAATGCCCTCCAGACCAGGCAACATCCTGGTAAATCTCTTCTGTACCCTCTCCAAAGTCTCCACGTCCTTCTGGTAGTGTGGCGACCAGAATTGCATGCAATATTCTAAGTGTGGCCTAACTAAAGTTCTGTACAGCTGCAGCATGACTTGCAAATTTTTATACTCTATGCCCCAACCAATGAAGCCAAGCATGCCGTATGCCTTCTTGACTACCTTATCCACCTGCATTGCCACTTCAGTGACCTGTGGACCTGTACCCCCAGATCTCTCTGCCTGTCAATACTCCTAAGGGTTCTGCCATTTACTGTATACTTCCCACCTGCATTAGATCTTCCAAAATGCATTACCTCACATTTGTCCGGATTAAACTCCATCTGCCATTTCTCCGCCCAAGTCTCCAACCGATCTATATCCTGCTGTATCCTCTGACAATCCTCATCACTATCCGCAACTCCACCAACCTTTGTGTCGTCCGCAAACTTACTAATCAGACCAGCTACTTTTTCCTCCAAATCATTTATATATACTACAAAGAGCAAAGGTCCTAGCACTGATCCCTGCGGAACACCACAAGTCACATCCCTCCATTCAGAAAAGCACCCGACAAGGGGATTTCAGAAATTTCAAAGCTGAGATTGATAGGTTTTTTTGGTAAGCCGATTCAGGGCTTGGATGGAGTTAATGTACAGTTCAGCCATGATCTAAATAAATAGACTCAAAGGGCTGAATGATCTCCTCCTATTCCTGTGTTCCTTCCAATGAATGCTTTTTACCGAAGATCACTGCACTTTTGAGAGCAGCATTTAAATGATTTTTTTTGAGTTGCTGTACAAATGCAGCAATGAAAGTAATCATTTAGAGATAAATTTTATTGCTGAAATTAAGCACCCTTTATACTTGTGTTAGTTTGGAGGTAATAGGAACACATTGTTTTGGACCAGTGTACAGGCAGCTTTTGATTCAGTAGAAGCCTTTGAATTGTGCAACATGCACCGTGACATTGCCATGAGGACTCTTTAAAGAACGCTACATCCATCGCTTAATGAAGTGCATTAAGTAATTTGACTGCCGCTCAGAGCAGCTTTTTTTTCCTTTCTGCCTTTTGCTGTGGTTTGTTCCCATGTTGCCAATTGATGTGAGCTTAAGAAACCTGAGCACAATTACTGAAATTTAATTAGCAGTTGTCCATCAGCTCTTTATTTGAACGTGCAGCAGGCAGAGGAAGGGGTTGCATTTAATGGCGCTACTTTGTTTGTTTGAAAAAGGCTTAATCCGGTTTTTTTGCACTGAAATACTTCAGAGATGATTAAGCTCAGAATGCAAGCGTAAATCTTGCTTCAACTCTTCTGTTTCATGTGTAGCAGAACACAGGCTTGACTGTAGTGGTAAAAAGAGAAAAAAGCTGCAAATGCTGGAAATGTTTTGTCAAAGCAGAAAATACTGTAAGTCTTTAGAATTGTACAGCACAAATGGAGGCCATTCGGCCCATCTTCCATGTGCTGGCTCTTTGAACGAGATATCTAATTAGTTCCAACCCCATGCTCTTTCCTAACAGCCCTGCATTTTTTTTACCTTCTCAATTGTTTTATCCCATTTCCTTTTGAAAGTTACTATTGAAACTGCTTTCACCACTCTTCCAGGCAGTGCCTTCCAGATCATTACAACTCACAGCATAAAAACCATTCTCTTCCTCTCATTAGGCAGCAAGTTAGTGAGTATCCGTGGTGAAAAGATAGGCTATGGCATTTCAGGCATGCACGTTCATCAGAATGTCATTACCTGTCTCTTGTCTTTACAGGTACTCCCTGACCTACTTTATTGTGTGGTTCCTGCGTAGATTCTTCACTTTGTGTATTGACGTTGCCTCTGTTGTTGTGGGACTGCACACATTTGTTTGCATTTGATGGGCTGCCAACATTAATGTGAGTTGTTGGTCCGCTGATGGCTCAGTTTCGAAGTATAGGCTGGTACGAAAGCTGTGGCTCAGTGGGCTGCACTCTTATCTCTGAGTCAGAAGGCTGTGGGATCTAATGCTGCACTGTTGGAGGTGCTGTCCTTCAAGAGAGATGTTAACTGAGGCTCTGTCTGTCCTCTTGGGTGGATTTAAAAGATTCCATCGCACTATTCGGTGAAAAGCATGGGAGTTCCCTCTAGTGTCTTGGACAATATTTATTCTTCAGACAGCACCTAAAAACATTGAATATCTAGTCATTATCACATTGATGTTTGTGGTATCTTGCTGTGCGGAAATTAGCTGCCTCTCTGGTGCCAGGGTCAAGGATGTCACTGAATGGTTGCAGAGCACTCTGGGTGGGGAGGATGAACAGCCAGCAGTTGTGATTTGGTACTTTGGTACCAACAACATAGGCAGAAAGAGGGATGTGGTCCTGCAGTCAGAATTTAGGGAGCTGGGGGAGATGGGAGAATACTGAGAGAGACAGATAGCACTAGCGTAGGAAATAGTAAGTTATTAGGTGGATTCAGTATAAGGGAGAAAGTAATAAAGTCTAAATCGGTGTTACTGTGCATGTGTGTGAATGCATGGAGTGTGGTAAATAAGACTGATCAGTCACAGGCATGATTTGCTATGTGGAAATATGATGTTGTGGCTATAACGGAGACCTGGCTCATAGAAGGGCATGACTGAGTATTAAATATTCCTGGATACAAGGTGTTCAGGAAAGATAGGAAAGGAAGGAAAGGGGGAGGGGTGGCAGTTTTGATTAAGGAGAACACAGTGCTGGAGAGAGAGGATCTCCCAGAGGGGTTAAGGACAGAATATAGTTGACTAGAGCTAAGGGACAAAAAAGGTGCAATTGCATTGCTCCGTGTAATCTATAGGCCACCAATTAGTGAGAAAGACATAGAGGAGCAAATTTGCACGGAAATTACAGAGGTGCAAGAATTATACTGTAGTTCTAATGGGGAACTTTAATTATCCAAAATAGACCGGGATAGTAGGAGGCTAAAGGGCAGTGAGGGGCAAGAGTTCCGTGAGTGTGTTCAGGAAAATTTTCTAGAGCATTATGTTTCCAGTCCAATGAGAAAGGAGGCACTGCTAGACCTGGTTCTTGGGAATGAGGTGGGCCAAGTGGATCAAATATCCGTAGAGAACATTTAGGGGATAGTGATCATTTTACCATAAGGTTTAGGTTTGCTATGGAAAAGGACACAGAACAATCTATAGTAAGAATAAGTAACTGGGGGAAAGCCAACTTCAATGGGGTAAGAATGGATCTGGGCCAAATAACTTGGAACAAAGGTTGGAAGGAAAAGCAATAGCTGAACAATGGGCTATCTTCAAAGAGGAGATAGTTCGGGCACAGTCAAGGTATATTCCCACGAAGGGGAAACAAATCCAGAGCTCCCTGGATGATGAAAGAGATAGAGATTAAGATGAAGTAGAAAAAAGTGACAGATGGCTGGTGGATAATACAACCGAGAACCAGGCTGAATATAGAAGGTTCTGAGGGGAAGTGAAAAAGCAAATAAGAGAAGCAAAGGCAGAGTATGAAAAGAGAGTGGCAGATAACATAAAGTCCTTTATAGGCAAATAAATGATAAAAGGGTGGTAAAAGGAGGAGTGGTCCAATTAGGGACCAAAAAGAGGATTTACGGATAGAGGCAGGAGGCATGGCTGAGGTATTAAATGAATACTTTACATCTGTCTTTACCAAGGAAGAAGATGCTGCGCAGGTCATGGTGAAAGAGAAGGTAATTTATATACTTGAAGCATTTAAAATTGATAGGAGGAGGTATTGGATAGGCTAGCTGTACTTAAAGTTGATAAGGCAACAGGACTGTATGAGATGCATCCAAGAATACTGAGGGAAGTGAGAGTGGAAATTGTAGAGGCACTGGCCATAATTTTCCAGTCTTCCTTAGACTCAGGGGTGGTGTCAGAGGACTGGAGAATTGTGAATGTCACACCCTTGTTCAAAAAAGTGTATAAAGATAAGCAGGCCAGTTAGTTTAACCTCAGTGGTGGGGAAGATTCTAGAAATGATAATTTGGGACAAAATTAGTAGTCACTTGAGAAAGTGGGGGTTAATTAAGAAAAGCCAGCACAGATTTGTTCAGGACAAATTGTGTTTAACTAACTTGATGGAGTTTTTTGATAAGGTAACAGAGAGGATTGACGAGAGTAATGCTGTTGATGTGGTATATATGGACTTCCAAAAGGCATTCGATAAAGTGCCACACACCAGACTTTTGAGCAAAGTTATAGCTCATGGAATAAAAGGGACTGTAGCAACATGGATACAAAATTGGCTTTGTGACAGGAAACAGAGAGTAGTGGTTAATAGATGTTTTTCGTACTGGAGGAAGATTTGTAGAGGAATTCCCCAGGGGTCGGTGTTCAGATCCTTGCTCTTCCTGATATTAGTGACCTAGATGTTGGTGTACATGGCACAATTTCAAAATTTGCGGATGACACGAAACTTGGAAGCATTGTGAATTGTGAGGAAGATAGTGTAGAACTTCAAAAGCACATAGACAGGTTGGTGTAGCGGGTGGATAAGTGGCAGATGAAATTTAATGCAGAGAAGTGTAAAGTGATTTATATTGATAGGAAGAACGTAGAGAGACAATATAAAATAAAGGGTACAATTTTAAAGGGGGTGCAGGAGGAGAGGGACCTGGGTGTATATGTGCATAATTCATTGAAGGTGGCAGGACAGGTTGAGAGAGCAGTTAATAAAGCATACAGCGTACCGGGCTTTATTAATAGAGGGATAGAGTACAAAAGCAAGGAAGTTGTGTTAAACTTGTATGGAACACTGTTGCGGCCTCAACTGGAATATTGCGTACAGTTCTGGGTGTCATACTTTAGGAAAGATATGAAGGCATTAGAAAGAGTGCAGAAAAGATTCACAAGAATGGTTCCACGGTTGAGGAACTTCAGTTACGTGGACAGATTGGAGAAGTTGGACTGTTTTCCTTAGAGAAGAGAAGGTTGAGAGGAGATTCAATTGAGGTGTTCAAAATGATGAGTAGATAGGGAAAAAACTGTTCCTATTGCTGGAAGCATTAAGAACAAGAGGGCACCAATTTAAGGTAATTGGCAAAAGAAGCAATAGTGACTTGACTGAGAAAAATGTTTTCATACAGCAGGTGGTTAGGATCTGGAATACACTGCCTGAGAGTGTGGTGGGGGCAGGTTCAATTGAGGCATTCACGAGGGAATTGGATTGTTATATGAAAAGGAAGAATGTGCAGGGCCACCGGGAGAAGGCGAGGGATTGGTGCTTAGTAAATTGCTCCTTTGGAGAGCCACTGTAGGCACAATGGACCAAATGGACTCCTTCTGTGTCGTAACAATTCTGTGATTCTGTTTCCTGCATTACAACAGTGACGGTACTTAGTAGGTTGCAAAGCAGTTGTAAAATCCTCAGGTTATGAAAGTCAGGAAAGAGATACATGTCTTTCTTTCTTTGATAGAAACGAGCAAGGTTTAAAGTTCAAACCTTGAGCTTTGCTGAGTTAACTGATCTTAGCTGCTGCTGTGGTGGCCTTTAATGTCCCCGGATTAGTTCTAAAGCTTCTCAGCTTTCTTTGATTGAGTGCATGTTTTTTGTATGCTTGTGGTAACACACTGGAAGAACAGCCACACAACCCGTGAGCAATGCTTTTCTTCATTTTTGTATTCAATGTTTCACAAAACCCTGTCTGGCTGACAGGAGGCCCTCATATTAGCTGTCTCCAAGAGCAACCAGTTGGGTTTGTAAAAGTGAAGTCCAGGCATGGCCAAAAATGCAGAATTTTCTGCCTTTTCCTTCCCTGGTGCAGGCAGCGGTGGGAGTGTCATGTAAGAGGCACCACTGACAGGTTACTGGGTAATATTGTCTGCCCAGTTGTGCTTTGACTGCTAAAGTAGAGGCCTACATGGCAACTAGAAGCTCACATGCAGTGTGAACATTGATGCTCCTCAATGCAATACTTACCAAATGGACAACCAAAGATTCTAAAGAAAGCAAGGGTAAGTGATGATGACCTCATTATGATGTGTCACTCATCAGGATGGTAGCGGATGGGTGTAACAATCTATCTAAAAAGAGGCAGAAGGATCACTTCTTCTGAGTCTCATACTACCCCAGCTCTCAAACATCACCAGTTAGAGCAGTCGAAAGAAGAGGCATCAGGTAAACTGTGTGAGTCAAAGCTCCAGAGATAGAGCACAATACACTGCAGATACTGGAAATCTGAAATATAGAGAGAAAAATTATGGAAAAACTCAGCTGGTCAGGCAGCATGTATGGAAAGAGAAAGGTAGAGGTAACGTTTCAGGTTGGCGGTCTTTCATCAGATTTGGAAGATGTTATGGATGATCAGTTTTTGAGGAGGAAGAGAGCGAGGGGAAAAGGGAGCATAGAGGGAATAAAACTACGGCTGGAATTTTACGCCTCCCCCCACCTCCCCCCTACTGCTGGCAGGGTGTAAAATGGAGTGGGAGGCTTTGGGGGCCCTTCCCGACCTGCTCCTGCCTCCGCCGCCATTTCACCATTTCACAAGGGGTGGCGGCAGCGGGAAACGGCCCATCCGCCCCAGGCCAATCAAGGCCCTTAAGTGGCCAGTTAACGGCCGTTTAAGAGCCTCCACCCACCGCCACGGGGATTTTACCATTGGCAGGCAGGCAGCCCGGGTCCAGAAAAGCCACATGTAAAAAGTAGGTGGCCTGTGCCCGACGGAGGGCCGCCCCCTATGCCCCAACCGTCCCCAACACCCAACACGTCCCCATCCCCCCAATCGACCTCCCTTGCCTCGCTGGGGCCCGACCAATCACCCCCGGTAAGGTCCCAAAAACTTACCTCTTTTCCGTCTTCTCTTCATCTTGATCATGAAGCTGGGTTACACTCCCAGGAGTAGCCACCGCTCCCAGTGGCGCTGCTAGGATTAAGAACTGCCGGTCCGCTGATTGGCTGGCAGCTCCATTAGGTGGGACCTCCTGCCTCAATGAGGTGGAAGTCCCGCCAAAGACCAATTAAGGGCCTGGGGACCGTAAAATCCAGACTGAATCCCCAGGCCTGGCGGAGGCGGGATCGCCACTGATTTTTGGGTCTATGGACGGCTCCCATCCGACTTGCTCAAAATTCCGGTCTAATGGTCTGTGATTAGGTGGAGGACAGGAGATGATTAAATAACAGAAATGGTCCTGGTGGAAAACAAAAGGTGGCCATAGTGTGAACCAGGAACATTAAACCTGTTTGGCATGCTTTTTGCAACTGTGGCGTTCTAGGCCATAAACTATTATTTTTTAACACTGGAATGGATCACGAGTAACTTTGCGCCGGCGATTAACTAAAAGTCATTGAAGTCATTTTCCTCACTGTTGTATTCTGGTGATTTGGTTCAGACATACCAAGTTAGTAATAGTGTTCATTCCTCTGTTTATTTTATTTCCCTCCCTCAGTGAAGCCTTGGGGTATTTGTGATGATAAAGCTACTAGATAAATGCAGGTTGCTTTTGTTTTGCTGTTGTTGTAGCTATCTGAAATTTAACGTTTTCTTTTTGCTCCCCATTTTATGGGTATGTATTGTACTTTAGACATTTAGTGAAAAGCACCATTGTTCAAGATTTTTCTTGCGTTAATGTTTCTGTTTGATATTGGTTAGTAATCCAACAGCTTTGATTCTAAGTTATTTTAAATTTTAGCAGCAATATGTGACTTCCAACTCCTGTTATGTAAATAAAAGCAAAATACTGCGGATGCTGGAAATCTGAAATAAAAACAAGAAATGCTGGAATCACTCAGCAGGTCTGGCAGCATCTGTGGAAAGAGAAGCAGAGTTAACGTTTCGGGTCAGTGACCCTTCTTCGGAACTGACAAATATTAGAAAAGTCACAGATTATAAGCAAGTGAGGTGGGGGTGGGGCAAGAGATAACAAAGGAGAAGGTGCAGATTGGACCAGGCCACATAGCTGACCAAAAGGTCACGGAGCAAAGGCAAACAATATGTTAATGGTGTGTTGAAAGACAAAGCATTAGTACAGATTAGGTGTAAATACACTGAATATTGAACAGCAGCAAGTGCAAACCTGAAAAAAAACCTGAAAAAAAAACAGTGGGTAAGCAAACTGAACAAACTAAGATGAAATGAAATAAATGCAAAAAAAGATTGTAAAAAATGTAAAAAAGAATGTAAAAAAAAAAGGGGAGGAAAAAATAACTAAAAATGAAAGTAAAATGGGGGGCTGTCATGCTCTGAAATTATTGAACTCAATGTTCAGTCCGGCAGGCTGTAGTGTGCCTAATCGGTAGATGAGATGCTATTCCTTGAGCTTGCGTTGATGTTCACTGGAACACTGCAGCAATCCCAGGACAGAACTGTGAGCATGAGAGCAGGGGGGAGTGTTGAAATGGCAAGCCAGTCCCCATCCACCACCACCCTCCTCCGCCTGGCTGAACTTGTTCTCACATTGAACAACTTCTCCTTCAACTCCACGCACTTCCTTCAAGTAAAAGGTGTCGCTATGGGTACCCGCATGGGTCCTAGTTATGCCTGTCTTTTTGCGGGATATGTCGAGCATTCTTTGTTCCAGTCCTACTCAGGCCCCCTCCCCCAACTTTTTTTACGGTACATTGATGACTGTACCGGTGCCGTTTCCTGCTCCCGCCCCGAACTAGAAAACTTTATCAACTTTGCTTCCAATTTCCACCCTTCTCTCACCTTTACATGGTCCATCTCTGACACTTCCCTTCCCTTCCTCGACTTCTCTGTCTCCATCTCTGGGGATAGGTTGTCTACCAATATCCATTATAAGCCCACTGACTCCCACAGCTACCTCGACTACACTTCTTCACACCCTACCTCCTGTAAGGACTCCATTCCATTCTCCCAGTTTCTCCGTCTCTGACGCATCTGCTCTGATGATGCTACCTTCCATGACGGTGCTTCTGATATGACCTCCTTTTTCCTCAACCGAGGATTTCCCCCCACTGTGGTTGACAGGGCCCTCAACCGTGTCCGACCCATTTCCCGCACCTATACCCTCCAATTAAGAATGGTGGCCTGCCTCTCAGAGCTCCTTTGGCAGAGCCATTGCCGCCGTCAGGGCGAGTGGGGGATGGGTGTTTACCCTCCGTGAGCCATAGAGCGGCCAGAAAGGAAGGCCCCTGGCCCCAGGAAGCCACTGGTAGGCCACCGTGATGTAATCGGCAGTCACCCCCATGCGGTGGGGGGCTGTGCCAATGCCAGTGGGGGCATAAAGTTTTTTTTATTCATTCATGGGATGTGGGTGTCACTGGCCAGGCCAGCATTTATTGCCCATCCCTAATTGACCTTGAGAAGGTGGTGGTGAGCTGCCTTCTTGAACTGCTGCAGTCCATGTGGTGTAGGTACACCCACAGTGCTGTTAGGAAGGGAGTTCCAGGATTTTGACCCAGCGACAGTGAAGGAACGGCGATATAGTTCCAAGTCAGGATGGTGTGTGACTTGGAGGGGAACTTGCAGGTGGTGGTGTTCCCATGCATTTGCTGCCCTTGTCCTTCTAGTTGGTACAGGTCGCAGGTTTGGAAGGTGCTGTCTAAGGAGCCTTGGTGCATTGCTGCAGTGCATCTTGTAGATGGTACACACTGCTGCCACTGTGCGTCAGTGGTGGAGGGAGTGAATGTTTGTAGATGGGGTGCCAATCAAGCGGGCTGCTTTGTCCTGGATGGTGTCGAGCTTCTTGAGTGTTGTTGGAGCTGCACCCATCCAGGCAAGTGGAGAGTATTCCATCACACTCCTGACATGTGCCTTGTAGATGGTGGACAGGCTTTGGGGAGTCAGGAGGTGAGTTACTCGCCTCAGGATTCCTAGCCTCTGACCTGCTCTTGTAGCCACGGTATTTATATGGCTACTCCAGTTCAGTTTCTGGTCAATGGTAGCCCCTAGCATGTTGGAGATGGTCATTGCCTGGCACCTGTGTGGCGCGAATGTTACTTGCCACTTGTCAGCCCAAGCCTGGATATTGTCCAGGTCTTGCTGCATTTCTACATGGACTGCTTCCGTATCTGAGGAGTCGCGAATGGTGCTGAACATTGTGCAATCATCAGCGAACATCCCCACTTCTGACCTTATGATTGAAGGTAGGTCATTGATGAAGCAGCTGAAGATGGTTGGGCCTAGGACACCACCCTGAGGAACTCCTGCAGTGATATCCTGGAGCTGAGATGATTGACCTCCAACAACCACAACCATCTTCCTTTGCGCTAGGTATGACTCCAGCCAGTGGAGAATTCCCCCTGATTCCCATTGACCTGTTTTGCTCGGGCTCCTTGATGCCATACTCGGTCAAATGCTGCCTTGATGTCGAGGGCAGTCACTCTCACCTCACCTCTTGAGTTCAGCTCTTTTGTCCATGTTTGAACCAAGGCTGTAATGAGGTCAGGAGCTGAGTGGCCCTGGTGGAATCCAAACTGAGCGTCACTGAGCAGGTTATTGCTAAGCAAGTGCCGCTTGATGGCACTGTTGATGACACCTTCCATCACTTTACTGATGATTGAGAATAGGCTGATGGGGCGGTAATTGGCCGGGTTGGACCTATCCTGCTTTTTATGTACAAGACATAGCTGGGCAATTTTCCACATTGCCGGGTAGATGCCAGTGTTGTAGCTGTACTGGAACAGCTTGGCTAGGGGCGTGGCAAGTTCTGGAGCACAGGTCTTCAGTCCTATTGCCGTAATATTGTCAGGGCCCATAGCCTTTGCAGTATCCAGTGCCTTCAGTCGTTTCTTGATATCATGCGGACTGAATCGAATTGGCTGAAGTCTGGCATCTGTAATGCTGGGGACTTCAGGAGGAGGCCGAGATGGATCATCAACTCGGCACTTCTGGCTGAAGATTGTTGTAGCCGTTAATGACCAGTTAATTGAATTAATCGGCTGCCTGCCTCCAATCGGAGGTGGCCGAATTGCTGCTGTTCCCACTTCTGGGAATATCCCGTGGCAACAGGAAGAAGTTGGGCTTCCCTCCTGTTGCCTTCTGCCGCCATTTTAGGAGCCGTCCCGCCTCCCAGTCCATCTTCAGAGGGCTTGCAAAATTTGGCTCAAAATTTCCACTTGTGAGGGCGGGATAGACTCATCTCCTTAAACATAAGATAGTCACTACTAAATCCAATAAGGAATTCCAGAGAAACTTCCTTTCCCAGAGATTGCTTAGACTGTGGAACTTGCTACCACATGGAGTAATTGAGGTGAATAGCATAGATGCATTTAATGGGAATCTAGATAAGCACATGAGGGGGAAAGGAATGGAGGGATATGCTGATAGGGCGAGTTGAAGGGAGGAGGAATTTTGTGTGGAGCATAAACACCAGGAGGAACCAATTGAGCCAAATGGCTGGTTTCTGTGCTGTCTATTTTATGTAATTTATTTTCATTGGAGAAAATAAGACTGAAGAGATAAGTGATACAGTTCTTCAAATATCGATAAAGTTGAAGTAAACAGGCTTTTAGCAGGACTAGAGGACACAACGCAAAGTTAACAAACTTGTGTGAGGCTCAAGATTGGGAAGTTTTTCCTCAGAAGTTAGTGACAGTTGGATCAGCCTCCCAGAGGAAGTAGTAGATGCAAGGTCAACTGACACCTGAGCAAAAAGGAGCTGGCTGGATAACTGTTGAGGTGGGAGACTCAGGGTTGCAGAGATCGGAGATAGCACTGCCTGATTTTTGTTTTCAGGAGAGGTAGAAGTCAACTTCCTTGAAAGTAGAGGATCAACAACAGGTAGAGGAATTGCATGGAAACAGTCGCTGACTAATACTTGAACTCTGGATGGAGAGAGCTTAATGGCCTATGGACTTGTTTTGCATTTTATTTATAATGTTTATTTATAGGTGCCTAATACCAATACAATGGGTTGGATTTTGTGTAGGAAGTGGGGCTCCCTGCGCGGGCCAAAAGGATGGAGAGAACTCCGCCTCTGCATTTTTGGGGCCCCCAGAACAATCCTCTGATGTTTTTAAATGTGAGTTTTAGGAAAAGGGATCTCCTTTAAAGACGGGGATCCCGCCTCCAAAAAAAAGGAGCGGTACTGCAAAGGCCTTGATCTAAGGCCCAGCTCCGGATCCCCGGACCCAAGGTAAGTGAGGCGGAGTTACCGGGGCCAGTCCAGAACACCCTGGCAAAGGGGGTGCTGGGGGGTGGTCTTGCGGACCAGGGTGAGGGGGGTCCTGGGGGTGAATTGCTTCCCGGTGGGGAACTCCCTTGGCCACATTTTGCCCACTGAGGAGGTATCTCCCCCCCCCCCCACCCCCACACTGAAGCCCACCTGGAGGGTGCCTCATTTTTACAAGACGTCCTCCTCACAATGCAGATGCACCCACCCCCTACCGCCCCCCTCATCGTTGGTAAGCTCCCAGCGGCAGCGGGAAGAGGCCCTTAATTGGCAATTAATAGGCCACTTAAGGGCCTCAATTGGTTTCCGGGCAGGAAGGCTGTCGTCGACTTGTCCCGCTGCCGGGATGATCGCTGGGCAATGGGGAGCCAACGGGCCCTTCGCCCTGCCACCACCACCCCCCCCCCCCACCCCCCCCACCACCCATCGTGATGCTCCATGCCTCCCTACCTATGATCCCGCCTCGGGGTGGGGGTGGGGGGCCATAAAATGCAGCCCAAAGTATCATATGAAATATCAGCACAAGTGAGTTGATGCAAAGCCCATAGTGTGGCAAGCATACACATCAGGGTTGAAATGTGCACATGCATATGTACATGCATCTGCTCGTATACACACATCGTATAAACCCTTCTTTAATTGCATATAGCTCCAGTTTTTTCTCCCATTATTTCCTTTACAACAGGGTCAGATTTACGCAAGGGGATTTAGTCTGGAGAAAAGGTCCTACCCCCCCATTAGACATGCCCCACGGTTTCCTTTATAGCTGCAGCCTCTACCTTAAGGACAAACTATGGCGTAAGGAATGTTCATTCTTAGAAATCAATTTAATTGCATGAAAAAATATACAATGTATTCCGTTGCCAGCTAAGAAGCTATGCTACTCTGCAAAAACATGCTCCTTTTATTCATGGTATATTTTTGTGCAGCCTCAGCTTCCTGTGGGCATCTTATTATCTGAGCCCATTAGAGCAGAATAGTTTTTTTTTGTTCTCACTACAGGTCCCAAGTACTGTAATAACTGGGGGGGTGGGTAGGGTCTGATCCACTCTACTGAGGAAAATGAGGAGATAAATTATCGCAAACTGTTCAGTTTTTTGATTGACAGACAACATCATTTGCAGATTTTGATGCACTTTAGGGTGTTTCCTCTTTGTTGCCCCAAGTAGTGGATCATACCTGTTAGAAAATGATTGTTTGTTTGATTGGAAATGAGTAAGAAATCCCCTGTGGTCTAATTTAGTCATCTACAGTAGATGGTGAATATTTCTCCAATACAATGAGAGTGAGAGGATAGAATGTGACAGTTCCTGGGATCATTGGTGACAGAAGCCGTAACAAAGTCTGCAACTGCACATTATAATTCTGCCTGAGCGTCCTAAGTTATCAATGTCTCTACATTCAGATCCAATCAACGTAAATGTACTTCTTTTCAATAGTTTCTCGATGGAAAATGAAAATTGAAATATTATTGTTTAATATATTATTTGTTGAAATGATATCAACAAATCATTTCTAATTGGTCTTCTATTTAGTTTTTGTATACTCATTCCTGCTACTGAATGCTCAAGTCTTGTTAAAATAAATGCAAGTTGTTGTTATTGTTGTCGTTGGTGGTGGCAAGATTTCTCAGAGCTCTTTACAGTTCGAATGAATGAGAATCGGCACTGAGTGGGAAGAATTGTTTGAATGGATTTAAGAGGCAGAGATGAAAAAGTAGTTGGAAAGAAAAGTCTTCCAGGGTTTTTATTTACAGCAGGGAGGGAGGAGAGAAGGCAAAGGAAATTCCAGTGGGCAGCAGCAAGGTGGCAGAGAGGGTGGCCATTCATTTTGGAGTCAAGGGTTCACGAGCGTCTTTTTCTCCCATGTGATTCGAAGGCATAAGCTTACCAACTTCTTTGTCCTATATCAAGGGCAGAATTTTACTGGCCCAATGGAGAGGGGTTGGGAGGTGGGAGCACTAATAAAATGGTGGCTGAAGGCATCAGAAGGGAAGTTGACATATTCCCGCTACCACGGCATTTTACCAGTGACAGAAATCTAAGTGGGCAGCCGCCCATCGGGTGCCCAATTGTGGCAATTAAGAGACCAATAAAAGGCCACCTCATGCTCCCACTGGCATTTTACTGGCATTGGGAGGGGCCACCGCCACATGGGGAGACTGCCAGGTAAACCCTGCCAGCAGGTTTCCAGGGCCCTCCTTTTTGGCCCCTCCATGACCTATGGAGGGGCCCTCACTCCCCCCAGCACCCCCCTCAGGTTTCAGGCCTCTGCAATTATAGCTGCCCTGGTCTGTTTAAATTGGGTCCTGACTTGAACAGTCCCATCTCCGACCCCTCACCGGGGCCTCTAATTGGCTGCCAAACCTGTCTCAAGGCCAATTAAGAGAGAGCCCCCATGGAAATCGGGGCCTGTGACTGCTTCCCCTCTGATTGAGCCAACAGCTCCAGGAGGTGAACTGCCGTCCTCAATTGGATGGCAGTCCTGGCAGTGGTGGCCTCTTAATTAGCCACCTCTGGTAAAATGCCGCCGCATGGTCCCACTGCCCTACGATGTGGGGTCAGTTCCCCCTTTCAGTCCCAGTGGTGGGACTTCTTACCTGGTGATAAAATTCAGCCCTTCTAGGCCCAATGAAAACATCTTCCAGCTTAATGTTCAAAACCCAGAGACCAGCCTTTTGGCTTGTGTGAACTCTTACATATCCCCAAATCCATCAGCCTTCCTTACTGGCACCTCAATTAAGTCGAATGTCAGAGGAGTGATGTGTGCGAACAGGGCCCTGAGGCTAAGAGAGGTCAATAAGGCAGCTTAGGGTAAAGCTGTGCTGGCATCAGAAGGTGAGGGTAAATGTTGTGTAATTGATTCCTAGCGACTTGCCGTACTAGTAGAAGATGGTGAGACTAGAGTAATGGAAGCACGGGGTTTTAAGAAGGTTAGAACATGAATGGTGATATTGTGGATGAGCTGAGGCCTCAGGAGGGTGAAGGTGGATTGGCTGTCAATCATGGTTCCCTCTCCTGCTCACTATTCAGTGACTCCAGTGGAGAGGGTGCCTGGGAAATGGATATTGCTCGAGAACAGCATCAGGCTCAACAGTGATTCCCACTCTCGAGTCTTTTCCTCCATCCCCCTCCGCCCATCGCCAGTAGCTGAATAATCACCTGACACTCGCTGTTATGTGACACGCCAAAAACTCCATTCTCTAGTCACTGACTTCATCCCTCTCCCTGGTCACTGGCTGAAGCTGAACCAGACTGTTGCAACCTGGCCATCCTACTTGTCCCTGAGCTGAGCTTCCAACACCATACATTCTCCCTCAACAACACTGGCTACTTCCACCTTCCTGTAGCATTGCCCCATCTGCTGCTGAAACCCTCGTGCATGCCTTTTGCTAACTCTGGACTTGACTATTTCAATGTACTCCTGGTGGCCTCCCAACTTCCACCATCCATAAACTTGAGCTCCTCCAAAACTCTGTTGCCTGTATCCTAATGGTTAACAGTGAGGTCCTAAATTTTAAAATTCTCATCCTTGCTTTCAGATTCCTTCTTGGCCTGGCCAATCTCGATGTCTCCAAGATCTCTGCTCTCCTCCAATTCTGGCCTCTTGTGCATCCCCAATTTTCATTGCTCAACTGTTGGCAGCCATGCCCTCAGCTGTTTAGGCCCTAAGCTCTGGAATTCCATGCCTAAACCTCTCCACCTTGTGACCTCTCTCTCCTCCTTTAAGACGTACCTTAAAGCCTTCCTCAACTGTCCTAATATCTCCTTATGTGGCTCAGTGTCAAAGTTTGTTTGGTAATGCTCCTGTGAAGCAACGTGGAGTGTTTTCCTGCATTAAAGGAGCGATATAAATACAAATTGTTGTTATTGTCTCGGGTTTCACATGGGTGAGGCACCAGATGGTTGCCTTTGTATCTGAACCAGATTAAGATTTAGGAGCAGGCTTTGAAATCTCATATTCTGGGATCTCGGCCATTTTAACAGTCACTAAATTCCTGGCGCTGGCAGCCTTAAAATCCCAGGATTTCACAGTAAAAGCAAAGTTTGCTCAATCACCAAGAGCAGTGACAAAGAGAGAAACAGAGGGGGAAAAAAAGGGACATGTGAGTGAGAGAAACCGGGCATGAGAAAGAGGGTGAGGTGTGATAACCAAAGATATTGGACAGGATTTTTCTTCAAGAGATGGGAAACAGAAGTCAAGACCATTTCCGGGTTCTGAACTTCCCCTCAAGAGGAAGCAGTCACATGGCCCGATTTCCATGGGGGCGCCCCCTTAATTGGCCTTGAGACAGGTTTGGCGGCCAATTAGAGGCCCGGGTGAGGGGTTGGAGATGAGACTGTTCAAGTCAGGACCCAATTTAAACAGACCAGGGCCGCTATAATTGCAGAGGCCTGGAACCCGGGGCGGGGCAGCTCCTTGATTCGTCAATGTGGACTTAGAGGCCGTAAGGGAGAGAAGGGAGGTCCTCTTTCCAGAGGGTGGCAGGAGGAGACCACCCACCCAGACTAAACAGGCCTGGATGGAGATAGCTGAGACAGTCAGCAGAAGGAGTGTGGTGTGCAGAAACTGCACCCACTGTAGGAAGAGGCTTCACGGTCTGATAACGTTCTGGCAAAGTGAGTGCAACCCCCAACCATCAGGACAGGCCTCTGGGTATTCACCCTCCAGCAGACACACCAGCTGAGGAGCCTCAGGGTGCTTGCTGCTCCTGAACATGGGAGGAGTGTGCACCCTGGGCACTTACTGACCCCTCAGAATGGCTCAGAGCCATAGTGCTGCTGAGGACCTGCCGGCACTGAGACATGCAGCTTCTGATGAATAGGAGCAGCTGGCTTTGGCCATAGAGGGCAGAAGTGCCTTATCTCACTCCCTTTTGTCCTTGCAGGAGAAATGGGCTCATAATGCCCATGAGAGGGCCCAGAAGGGAGGTGGGGTGCCCTACCTTCATGTTATCACCACAATGGAGGAGGGAGCCATGGACATCGCCAAGGTTACGGACCATGAGGGACTCGGGCAAGATGAAATGGGCATCGATGGTGAAGATGGTGATTAGAGAGTGAAATGCATTAATTTAAGGAGTGCATTGCAGCAGCATACTGAACACTGAGTTGCATGGGGGAGCCTCAGCACTGCAGAGACGTCTGCTCTCCAAGACTAGTTCTCATGATCTCTAATATAATATATAAAAGCAAAATACTGTAGATGCTGGAAATCTGAAATAAAAACAGAACATGCTGGAAATACTCAGCAGGTCTGGCAGCATCTGTGGGGAGAGAAGCAGAGTTAACATTTCAGGTCGGTGACCTTTCATCAGAACTCATAATCTCTTCTTCTGTCTCCTATAGAGGCAATGAGACCAGGTCCCTCAGCATTACCAGGCCAAGCATAGCAACATCAGAGCTCTGAAGAGGCACCGTCACATCTTACAAGCGCACCCTCCACCAGCACAGATCCGTCACCTCGAGTCTTCACGAGCGGTTAGAAAGGGTGGTACTGGGTGATGAGCATGGCACTAGTGTGCAGGAGGAGGTGCGAGAGGCAGAGACAGCTGTAGGCAGTCCCCCTCAGAGGAAGGAGGACAGGCACAGCCCTGTTCAGCTGGGCACAGATTCAGGGTGTCAGGAGTCACAGGAAAGGAGACTCCACCGAGACCAGCAACAGATGTGCTCCCACATGTCAGAGTTCCCTGAGGTAGTGCAGGGTCTTGGGTAGAGAATAGAGGAGTCCATCCAACTCATGTGCACCACCATGGCTCAGGGCTTTGAGCACATGAGCTCCTCCATTGAGAGAGTGGCCAAGCTCAAGGAGAGCTATATGCGACAGCAGTTGGAGTACATGCAGGAACAGCACACTGATGTTCACAGGACCAGTCAGTGGCGCTGGTGGTGCAGGGATGTCTGGACGGGATGCCAGTTTGGCCCCAGCTAATGCTTCACTCCAGCCCAGCAGGGCCCAGCGACAGAGGCCACCCCTGCAATGATGCAAGTGCAGCAGCCTCTGGTGGTGCCTCCAGGGGCACCTCCATGACAAAGACGACTGCTATATGTATTTCAGCCGCAGGCAGAGACGAGTGAGAAGAACGGCTCCACCTCCTCAGAGGTCCCGTGGAGCACCACGTAGAAGTGGCTGAGTGCATAGGCCACCACAGCAGGCAGAGCACAGAATGGGTCACTGGGGTGTCTTCTACCCATTACAGTACATTGTTTGCCTTTGTGAGCACCATGTAATTATTGACACATGAAGCCAGGCATGTCAGCCTCCTTTTATTAATGGTGGGATAAGAAAAGAGGTATGACGTGGTGATGGTGAAACCTCTGGCCAGATGTGCATCTTTCAGTGGCGTTAAGGCTGCATCTTCAATGGATGTGTTAGCACAGGCAGCTCAGAGTGAGTTCCAAAACACACCATTGTTCCTGGGTCAGAGAGGCTCAGTTGAATCGAGCCCAAATCAGATGAACTCTGACATTAATGGTATCCTTCCGAGATCTTTGAACCCCACACCGGGGCTGGCCTTCTCCCTGTGCAGCCGGGGCACCTCAGTGTTCTGCATCCTCCCCTTTTGCCTCCTCTTCCTCCTCCTCTTCTACATCCTGTTCCTCCTCATCCTCCAATGAGCTGTGTCCTTCCAGGGCCTCAGACCCTTCAAGGTCCACATTCTCTCTGATGGGCCATGTGATGGAGAGCGCAGCAGAGCAGCACAATGAGTGAGACCCTTGCAGGAGTGTATTGCAGGGCTCTATTTGACCAGCCCAGGCATCAGAACCACATCTGTGGAAGTCTGAAGGCCTGCTCAATGGTTGTCCTAGTGAGTAGTATCAGTTGTATCGCCTCTGAGCCTCTGACTCTGGTAGAGGTGTCAGTAGCCATCTCTTCAAGGGATATCCCTTGTCACCTAGAATCCTAGAGGGGTGAAGTAAAGATCTGAGCTAGCCTGGACTGGCTGAGGATGAAGGAGTCATGCAGCTGCCAGGAAAGAGGCTCTTGTTATGGTCGGAGACCAGCTGAGCATAGAGAAATTGGAAGCCCTTCCTGTTGATGAATCTGACTGGCTCAATGCCTTGATGGCCACATGGGTGTAAGATGATACCCTACACCTGGGGGAATCCAGCGATGGAAGCAAAATCCACTGCCCTCTGTCCCTACAAGGCCCTGTCGTCAAATGAATGTACTGTCCAGCTCTGGCAAAGAGGGCATGAGTGACCTGTCAGATGCAATGGTGTGCAGACATTTGCGAGTTGCCACCAAGGTCACAGCTGATCCTTGGAAGGAGTCAGAAGCGAAGAGGTTCAAGGCTACAGTGACTTTGATGACTATTGGAAGGGCAAGGAGACCAGAGCTGCAAGGTGTGAAGTCTTCAGTGACGAGGATACAGATGACAGTGGCCATGTGCCTGGAGAGTCATAGTCTCCTGTGGTACTGGTTGTCGGTCATCTCTAGGTAGTTCCGTCTTCAGTAGCAGATCCTTTGTAGAGGATATGGCCTCCATTGCCTTCCTGCTCCTCTTTCCTCTCCTGTGCCCTCCTGATGCCCAGAGTTCCAGCCTTTCGCATAGGGTGTTGCCCCTAATTGCCACTGGGCCCAGAATCTGGCAATCGTGTTCCCAATACCAGCTGCAGCCTTCCTTTTAGACAGGTGTCCTGATGGCTACGTGGGTGCAATCGATGATGCCCTGCACTTGGGGAATCCAGAGATGAAGGTGAAACCCACTGTCCTCTATGCCTGCGAGGCTGCATCTGTCTGCAATTAAATGTACTGTCCAGCTCTGTCAAAGTGGGCATCAGTGACCTGTGCGATGCAATAGTGTGCAGCCATCTGCGAGAAGGAGACAGAAGCGAAGACATTCAAGGCCACTGTGACTTTAACGGTTACTGACAGCGCATGGCGACCAGTGCTGCAATGTGTGAGGTCTTCGGCAACAAGGGCATAGCTCTTTGTGACCATCTGCCTGGAGAGTCACAGTCTCCTGTGGCACCGGTTCTCGGTCATCTCATGGTAGCTCCACCTTCGGTGGTAGATCCTATTTTGAGGGTATGGCCTCCGTGTTCTTCCTGCCCCTTGTCCCTCTCTTCTGCCCCTCTATTGCCTGGGGAGGATGTTGCTCCTCATTGCCACTGGACCCAAAATCTGAAAGTCATGCCCACATTGTCAGCTGCTGCCTTCCTTGTGCTCAACTTGTTCCCCTAGTTGTGTTTGTCAGCCTTACCCCCTCCTCTTGTGCCCCTGCAATGCCAGGAGAGTGATGGACCCCCTGCACTGTCCAAGCACTTGCTGCTCACTTTCCATGCAACCCAATGACACCTGTGTGCTGAGGCCCCCTCTGCGCCGTTCACCCTTTCATGGGACCCACCAATTCCCTGAGGTGGCCATGACTGGCTCCCCGCTATGTGTCTGCCTCCATTCACGTGGTCTTCTCCAGACAGCGCGTGCAGCACATGCGCCCCCATGAATACGTCCCTTAACAGGTTCTCAATGAGCTCTTTAACAATGTTAATTGATGCTGTTAATGGATCGGGTCAGCCATCCCGTCCTCCCCCACCCTGGTCAAACTCACTGGCACCGTGAATGACATTGGGAAACCGGCGGGACCTGAAAATTCAGACCATGTTGTAATTGGGAGATTGAAAAGAACCATCAAGTTATTGGAGCAAATACGAAGGTGCTCTGAGAGAGAACTGTTGACATTTGAGGGACAGACGATAAAAGGATGCAGAGTTTGAAAACATGATACTTGCTGATGAGTGTTAGCAAAATAAAAATGTGGAAAATTTCACTTCTATATCAAGATCTCCAACATTTACGGCACAGTGGTTAGCACCGCAGCCTCACAGCTCCAGCGACCTGGGTTCGATTCTGGGTACTGCCTGTACTGAGTTTACAAGTTCTCCCTGTGACCGTGTGGGTTTTCGCTGGGTGCTCCGGTTTCCTCCCACAGCCAAAGACTTGCAGGTTGATAGGTAAATTGCCTCCAGTATAGGTAGGGGGAAGGTGGGGATGTGAGCGTGTAATGGGATTAATGTAGGATTAGTATAAATGGGTGGTTGATGGTCGGCACAGATTCGGTGGGCCGAAGGGCCTGTTTCAGTGCTGTATCTCTAAATAAATAAATAAATTTACATATTGTTTTGTGTGAGCCTGCTGTGTACAAAATGCCTTCTGTATTTACCCACACAGCAACAATCGCCCAGAGTAATTCAATAAATATGAAGTGCTTCAGGACATCTTGAGATGCTTTATAAAAAGCTTAGTTAGTTCGTTTTGTACACACCACGGGATCATGAGCAATAGAGATGAGCTATTTGAGCAACTGATTTAAATACATGCCGGATTGTATTGTCTTGGTTACTGAAGGAACCTGCAGTACTTCCATCTGATAACAAAACAAGAAGCTTGTAAATGTTAAAGGAAGCTGACAGTGAGGCCCTGAGTTCCTGATAACTACTACAAGAACATGCATTTATATAGCGCCTTTAGTGTCGTAAAACTTCCCAAGGCGCTTGGGATACAACAGGAGTTGTATCAGACAACATTTGACACCAAGCCACATTAGCAGATATCAGAACAGATGACCAAAGGTTTTGGTCAAAGGGGTAGGTTTTAGGGAGTATCTTAAAGGAAGAGAGAGGGGTAGAGCAACAGAGGTTTAGGGAGGGAATTCCAGAGCTTAGGGCATGGCAGCTGAAGACATGGCCACCAATGGTGGAGTGATTTAAAAATTGGGGATGCTCAAAAGGCCAAAAAGGGGTGCAGGGATGTCGGAGGGTTGTCGGCTTGCAGAATAAAGTAATTCACAATCCTGAACCCTCCCTGGAATGAAGGGCTGGATAAACATATTGACGGCGGCTGCTCCCCTGCAATCATGTGGCGGGGGCGGCATTAGCAACGCTGTTCATGGCGCCACCTGATGCAGGAGCAGGAGCTGACGCCATTTTTGAAAGGCTGCCAGCCCTGCAAATAGTTCAAAACATTCAGAGTTGACCCCTTTCCCACCTCGGTGGCACCAGCTTCTCCTGGACGGCAAAGTGAAGGCGCGTGAGTGCCGCATGACGTGCTCAAGATTGAGAACTAAAGGTAAGACCACGGGGAATTAAATTTAAATTTAAGCAGGAAGGTATTTTAAATACTTGAAGTAGGGTCCCGTCACAGAGTGGCAGAGGGGCTGCCACGGAGCCTCACCACCGCCGGGAAGATCGGGCACGGCAATACCGGCAACGGGTTCCATGGCAGCAGCTGCCGCTCCAATTCTCTGTCCCCCGACCCCCCACCACGAAATCCGACGTCGGAACAAAATCCAGCCTGAAAGCTCTAGATCCTGATGTTAGGTATCCAGGATTGCAAAGCCTACAGAGGAGAGAAGGAAATTTGATTTGTTTTTCAAAGTATGATGGGACTGGCTTATACACCAAGTTTAATATTAGACCCAACTTTTGATAGTTAATGCATTTGAATTATGTGGTTGGATCATTTTTGTATTCCAGGTGTGTGTGGCAATACAATATACAATACAGCCTTGGACTGGATGCAGAAAACACTTCGAGATAATGACTTTTGCTGTCTTTTGAAGAAACCAGAAAATGTACGCAGCGAGTGGTTAGGATCTGGAATGCACTTCCTGAGAGTGGGATGGAGGCAGGTTCAAAAAGGGAATTGGATAATTATCTGAAGAGGAAAAATGTGCAGGGCTACAGGGAAAAAGCAGGGGAGTGGGGCAAGCTGAGTTGGTCTTGCAAAGAATGGCCTCCTTCTGTGCTATAGCTGTGCTATGATTCTATAAAAGTTCTCCCTGTGTCTGCGTGGGTTTTCTCCGGGTGCTCCGGTTTCCTCCCACAAGCCAAAAGACTTGCAGGTTGATAGGTAAATTCGCCATTATAAATTGTCACTAGTATAGGTAGGTGGTAGGGAAATATAGGGACAGGTGGGGATGTTTGGTAGGAATATGGGATTAGTGTAGGATTAGTATAAATGGGAGGTTGATGGTCGGCACAGACTCGGTGGGCCGAAGGGCCTGTTTCAGTGCTGTATCTCTAATCTAATCTAAAAACAGACTCGCCTTTGTGTTAAAATGAACGGTTTTGTTTTCCCATTGTGGGGTAAATCTGGAGACTTTATCTAAGAAACATACAATTTAGTAATAAATAAAACACACGCCTTTTGAAGGACAGGTTTTTTTGTCTTTGCTTCAACTCAGTAGCACTCATTACATTGCTGCATTAAGTTAACTTAGCACTCCTTGGTGTGGTGTTAAGTTGTAAAGTCCACAAAGCCTCAAATGTGGTTTCAGTTACAAGCTGGTATTTAATCTGCAGCAGTTAGTGGGCAGCGTTTTAACTGACCTCATTTCATCTGGCCAAGGGAAGTGAGGGGAAGAAGAGAGTCAATGTTTTGTTCCTGATTGCTATTCAGTTGAGACCCTTTTGAAAAGTGAGCATCTGTGGACGTCAAGTGAAAACAGGATCAGGTTTGGCTGTGAGGTTCCCTACAGTCGAATAGCTTGTCAGCACTTGCTATCTCAGCTTGCAGCTGAATGGTTTTCAGAGAGATCAGTTTGTGCCCCCTGGAACTTTAGCCCAGAAACAGTCAGTATCTTCAGGAGAGAAAATAAGGGAAGAAAGAGTTAACAATATTTTCTACTCTTTAAATCGAATGATTGCTAAGTATAAATTGTGCATAGTCCCACTGTCACTTTGTTTAATTAGTGTTTGTCATTATAAGATAATAAATCACATCACAAGACAGTTTGAGTCAGTTTAATTGTCCAAAAAAAATTAAAATAAATGTTAAGTGGTGACATTTTATTTCCCTAATGAGAATGACTGTATAATCTAGGTCTTTCTCAAGAGGTGGGGAAAATAATCATCCAGAGGATACTGCCTAATATTAAATATTATCCTGTGTTTATTCTGCCTGTAATTAGAGGAACAAACAGAAGATTGATGTATTTAGTTCTTGTGTAATACTGAGGAAGCGAGTATGAGGAGGGAATATACCACAGGACTCTGAGATTTTTTGGAAGAAATTGGTCGTCATGGGGTTAGTTAACCTCAAAGTAGCATGGTGCAAAATGGACTGTGGATAAGAATTGCAGGAACATGGAAGACTGAAGTGGTTAAGGAATTCTGAGATTGTGCAAAGAGTGAGTTAGAGTAAGAGATGGGACGATGATTCTTGGTTGAGGATATAGGGAGGGGGAAGGATGTGTGAGATGACATGTTTGTAGTCTTATTAATTAAGATATAATCTTTTCCCTCTAATTCAAATAGATGAATTCTAATTACCAATAGCTGTAAAAGAGAAGCAGACAGATGCAGCAAATGCACATCCGCTAATGCATCACAAAACACCACAGTCAATGTTTGAAGGGATTTCTCAGATCCTGAAACTAGTGCTGCTGGATGTGAATTCTTTCCTAACCAGTGCAGTCAAGCATATGTTCTCCCCTCACTTGCTGACTAATTCCCGGAGCCCACCAGTGAGACAAACCTCTCATTCCACTCCTACTCCTGTTAAACCCCGGGATCCCCCCTCTCCACAGTTATGCCAAGCCCTCGGCACTGTTCACCCATACACACTTTCAAGCTGGTATCACTGGAGGCACCATTAACTAACTTTCTAAAGACGAGTTCTTTACCCAGAGAGTGGTGAGAATGTGGAACTTGCTACCACAGGGAGTAGTTAAGGCGAATAGCACAGATGCATTTCAGGGGAGGCTAGATAAGCACATGAGGGAGAAGGGAATAGAGGGTTATGCAGATGCAGGAAATCTAAAATAAAAACAGAAAGTGCTGGAAATACTAAGTAGGTCAGGCAGCATCTGTGGAGAGAGAAGCAGAGTTAACGTTTCAGGTCAGTGACTGTGCTGATTGAGTTAGTTGAGGAAAATGGGGAGAGGTTTGAGTGAAGCATAAATGCCAGCATGGGCTGGTTGGGCTGAATGGCCTGTTTCTGTGCTGTATATTCTATGTAATTCTATGTAAAGTTATTTGGAATGGGAAAATGGCCACGGTTCCCTCATAGCTCAATGATTTAGATGAAGTTAATAGCTGCACATTTTTACTCATTCCCTGTCCGTTCAGAGTAGGGTCAGATATTAGGCTAGATTTTTCAATGTGTATGTTCTTGGGACAGGAACTTTGTAGAGCAGATCATTTACCCAACTGTTGACACCTTAACTCTTAGTTTCAGCCTTTATTAGATGTTCACTGTGATCTATCACTCTGTGTTAATCTGTTAATTGTGTATCAATTGTTTGATTATATGCAGGTGGAGGGTATTAATTGGGGTCTTACTTGAGCACTTATAAGGAGTCATGTACTGAGACTGGTGGAGGTTTTGAGTGGGGAGTTATATGTTTGTAAAAAAAAATTTTTTTTTTTTTTAAAATGGAATACTCGACAATAAGTGTGAAACTGAGTAAAGATAGGCTCCAGCATTACCCTTACATGACAAGCTTACTGGTGTTTAACATTGGGGACCTTCAGGTAGGGAGGGAGGATTTACTTTGGTGGTGTACTTATTCAAAGAGTTCATTTGTAGTGAAGCTGCCTTTCAAACACAAGTAGTGTTCAGGAGTGAAGTGTGTGTTTTGAGCCAATAAGAACAACTTGTTTTCATATTGTGGAATAAAATGTCCCAAGAAGCTTCACAGGAGTGTTATTAAAATTTGACATCAAGCCACATAAGGAGATATTCAGTGAAAAGCTTGGCCAAAGAAGTAGGTTTTAAGGAATGTCTTAAAGGAGGAAGGTGAGATTAAAGAAAGAAAGATTTGCGTTTATATAACACTTTTCACAACCCCTGGAAGTCTCGAAGTGTTTTACAGCCAATTAAGTATTTTTGAAGTATTGTCACTGTTGTAATGTAGAAAATGTGGCTGCCAAGTTGTGCACAGCAAGCTTCCACAAACAACAATGTGATAATGAGCATATAATGTGTTTTGATGTTAATTGAGGAATAAGTATTGGCCAGGACACTGGGGATAGCATCCCCTCCTCTTCAAGTTAGTGCAATGGGATCTTTTACATTTAACCAAGCAGGAAGAATGGAGTCTTGGTTCAACATTTTCTCTGAAAGATAGCACCTCTAACTGTGCAGTACTCCCTCACTACTGCACTGAAGCGTCAGCCTTGATTTTTTTTTTGGCACTCAAGCCCTCTGTGAGACTTGAACCTCAAGCTTTGTGATTCAGAGATAATACTGCCACTAACTGAGCCACGGCTGACAGACATTGTATAGTGGAGAGGTTTAGGGAGAGAATTCTGAGTTTAGGACCTAGGCAGCAACAGGCACGGCCCCCCAATGGTAGAGTGATAAAAATCGGGGATGCTCAAGGGGTCAAAATTAGAGGAACACAGAGATCTTGAAGGGTTGTGGGGCTGGAGAAGGTTACAGAGATAGGGAGGGGCAAGACCATGGAAGTTAGAGCAATTGAAGTTTGGATGACCTCAGGCTTATGAAGGATAGAATTTGGGAGGCTGGCCAGGAGTGCATTGGAATAGACTTCTTTGGCCTCCTTATCTCGAGAGACAATGGGTAAGCGCCTGGAGGTGGTCAGTGGTGTGTGGAGCAGCGCCTGGAGTGGCTAAAAGGCCAATTCTAGAGTGACAGACTCTTCCACAGGTGCTGCAGAAAAATTTGTTTGTCGGGGCTGTTACACAGTTGGCTCTCCCCTTGCGCCTCTGTCTTTTTTCCTGCCAACTGCTAAGTCTCTTCAACTCGCCACACTTTAGCCCCGCCATTGGAATAGACTAGCAGTAACAAAGGCATGAATGCAGATTTCAGCAGCAGTTGAGTTGAGGCAGGGCGAAGTTGGGTGATGTTACAGAGCTGAAAGTAGACAGTTTTAGTGATGGCGCAGATATGTCAGAAGCTCAAATCAGGGTTAAATATGATAGCAAGGTTGTGAATGATCTGGTTCAGCTTCAGACTGTTGGCAGAAAGAAGGACTGAGTTTCTGGCTAGGAAATGGAGTTCGTGGAGGGGACTAAAGGCAATTGCTTCAGTCCTCCCAATATTTAATTGAAGGAAATTTCTGCTCATTCGGTACTGGATAAACAGAGTGACAAATAAGTGAAGCATCTGCATAATTTTAGATTGCAACATCAGCCAAACCCTCCATTTTATTAAGAATGGTCACTTACCTGAAGCATTAACTCTACTTCTCTCTCCACAGATGCTGTCAGACCTGCTGAATATTTCCAGCATTTCTTGTTTGTGCCTCCATTTTACAGACCCAGCATGGGAGGGGCAAATGTTGAAAGTGGGTGCAAAAATGTTTGAGCTGTTTGGCATTCAAGGTTGCCCCCCTCAGAGGAGATCACTGCAGCATACCAGGGGAGACAGCAGTCAGGGCATCGCCATCTGTGGGAGGATATGGAGAAGAACTTCAGAGACTTGAAGAAAGTTGCCGAGGTAAGGTGAGAAGAAGTTTCTTATCCCAAGTAGTTTGGCTGGGTATACATGTTATAAGGCTGCTGATTTTTCAGCAGGTCAGGTCTTTCACCTGCCTGGTCACCCCTTCTGTATCTGGCCTGGACCTGATCCATTTTCCTATATTGGGGGTCATTCCATATGTACAGCAGGTTGCTGGAAGGATTGCTGCTTTCTCTGGAAACTCGTCTGTGCAACCGAGGAAACTCGGGCAGTGCTGCAGTGGGGATGCTGTTTCACCAGAAGAAGCAGCGAGGGACCTTTTCGAAGGGGCAGAGGTACTCTTAATGCTTCCACAGAAGGCTTAAGACTGAAGTAAGGGCTGGGCCTTACTTAGGAGGGTGAAGAAGTCACTACAAGGGCTTCTCCTGCCATTGGGAGGACTCTGGGGGAGGATGGGCAGCCTCTGCCACTTGGACGCACTCCAGCTGCAACTTACAACTGAAACTCTTGTCGCACCGTAAAGTGGCTGCATAAAAAAAAACTTTCCCACAACATCTTCCACAATGTTGCCTCTCCCTTTATTCGCACACACCATAGGGATCCAGAATGGAAGCTTTGAGAGTCATTTAGGCACTTTTGAAATTTTTAGTATTTAAATACAGGACACGATGAAGCTTAGCAGAATGGAACAAACTGGCAAAGGAGGAACCCCAGGTATTTCAGGCTATTGGTGCTGTTTGAGAAGGCCGCATCCAATGTTTTAGGAAGGTAGAGTGTAGAAGGATTAGGTTTCTCAATTGCTAAGGGGTATTTCTGATTTAATTCCCTAGCATCCCTCCTTTTAGCTTTTGGCTTTTCCCTTCTCCCTCAAGGAACATGGAGAGTATTATCTATTATTTCAAATTACTCTGTTGTAACCATAAATGGAGCAGTCCATCTTTAAGGACACAGTTCCTGAAAGACACCAACGTGACTTGTCTTTAATGCGCATTATAAATAATTAGGTTAAAGGCACTGTGCGTGCTTTGTGTATAAAGAAAATGGAGATTTCATGTGCAGTCCCATTACCTAGGTATTTGCATAAAATTATGTATTTAAATGAAGCTGTTGCATATTCTGTACGAATGCAATGATGGCTGGTGGACAGTCAAGTAGGGAGGAAAGCTGACATGATCCCCTGGTCCACTTGCCCACTTTGCACTATTGGAATGAGATCACAGTAGCACAGAGAATATTATCCTCATGTTTATCATTGGTTATAGATGATTTATCTGAAGCTCTAGTTTGCTGGAGTTCAGCAGCTTTTAATGATAGATATGCTAGTGTAGTAGTTATGTTACTAAATTTGTGACTGAGGTACCTAGGCTAATCACAGAATGTGAGTTCACATCCCACCACAGTAATTGGGGAATTTAAATCTATGTAATTAAATCAATCTGGAATAAAAAGGCTAGAATCAGTAATCATGGCCATGAAACTACCAGATTTTTGTAAAAACATATCTGGTTCACTAATGTCCTTTCAGGCAAAGAAAAACCTTACCTGGTCTGGCCTGTACGTGTCTCCAGACCCACTAGCCATGTGTTGACTTCTAAATGCCTACTGAAATGGCCTAGCAAGCTGGTCAGTTGTATCAAAACTGCTATGAAAAACTATGGCCAAGATTTTGTGTGAATCCGTGAGGAGGGGAAGGCTGGGCCGATCCCCAATCTCACTGAAATCTTGCGTCAGCTGGCCAATTTAGACTAGCAGGCGAGGGGACCAACCCTGTTGTGTGATTGCCCATTCAGCGGTTGGAGGCGAGGACTAATGAAGTGGCCTCATTATCAGCTGACACCAATGGATGTGCTGGTTCCACCTTTAAAGGGCTGCCAGCACTGGAATGTAGCCTAAGGCCTCCTTCAGACATGCTACAGCCATACCCTTAGGACCTCCAAACAGTAGTGCAGCCCTGCCAGTGGGAGAAGGTCAAGGTCAGCAAGGCAGGCATAGTGAAGGCCAGCGGGGAAAGGCGCAGTCTTCAGCGACACTGCCCCTCCAACATCTGGAGGTAGCTTGTAATGGGTTCTTTTATGTTGTCTGATACAACATAAAAGTATGGTCCAGTTGGTTGAAGATCTCAAACAGGTTTGTTACAGCTATTATATATGGTACAGAGCAGAGTATTTACAGAACTTGTCTCCAGGTATTACGGTTGCAGAGTGACTCTGGCTTGGGGTCACATGACTACATCCTGGTACTTAGTCATTAGCATACTAAGATCTTAAAGGGATATCACTCTTAAAAGGCAATCATACAACAGTCGCTCATCCTCTGTTTGTACACCCTTGCTACAGGGTACCTTCTCAATGCTGGCACCTGCTTGTGGTCCCATCTGTGGCCTTCTGCTGCTTCCCCATCCCAAGATTACCCCTGCAGGTGGCCATGAGATTGCTGCTGTCTGGATTCGTGTGGCTGCACTTCCCTCCCTCTTAGGTTCTCCTCCTCGCTGGAGGACCCACCTCCTGAATGGATGATGCCCAGGTGGGTACTGCTGGTCTGAAGGGTCACTCTGCCAGAGGCTTCCTCCCAACACCACCTCGTCCCATCCCCTCTCAGCCCCCTCTCAATGTGCCAGCAGCCAGATGGCACGATAGCAGCTCCACCCCAAAGCCCTGGCACCTGAACTCCCCTTCCTTGATGCAAATTGCTCTGGCCATGCTGCCCCAACCTCCCTGTGAAGGCACACTGCCTCACTTCAGGGCTGCCCAATGCGGCAATGACCTCAGCTGCACCCCCGTTACCGCCATGATGTACTTGCCGGGGCTCTGACAAAAATTCAAACTGGCCCATAAAATACCATTCAATTACAACTTTAATTACCTTAACTACCTCTTAGTTGCCATTTTTCCAAAATGCATGCTGCTCACACTTGATTTGCTATCAGCCGCTGGTGAAATCTGGACCTGGCATGATGGCTTTGGACGTCCAAGTCAATGCCACCCCACGCAATTTTTCAGCCCCCACCCCCTGCCTCCAAGGCTGCCCTCAAAGTGACCAGAAAATCCCAGCCTATAATGCACTGGACTGCAATGGTTCAAGAAGGCAGCCCCACCACCACCTTCTCAAGGGCAATTAGGGATGGGCAACAAATGTGGGCATTGCCAGCGATGCTCACATCCCATGAGTAAATAAAAAAAATCAACACCAAACTTAAACTGGCCTTTCCTTTTTGATTCACTGTAAAATGAGAATATTTCACACAAAGAGAAAAGAGTCGTGAGGATGTGGAAGGTATTGCTTCAGGAGGCCATGGGTACGGTGCTGCGTGTTGTGCTGGAGCCCTGTCTCCTTCCACATGCATGCCTTTTAAAAGAGAGATAGATATTTGGAAAGTAAGGGTATTGAAGGATATGGAGACAGGACAGAAAAATGGGATTAAAAAGATAAAGCAATAGCTAACAAAAATGAAGGAGCAGGCTCAAATCTGAATATCCTTCAGCTGGTCCTACATTCTGCACAGTTGTTTTGTTAAATTACCCTGCAGATTATTCACGACAGTTAGCCTATCCAATAGGAGGCTTTAGGTTTTAGTATCTGATTTGATGGACAACATATACAGTGGATGCAAAATGCATGTTCATTTTTTAAAATAGAACTTCATGAATCCTGAAGCTTGGCTTCTGTTCGATGTGGTTGATAAAAGACCATTGAGAATTCAGTCGCCTTTTACAGCAGTTGAACTGCAAGGTTGTGACAATGCAAAATGGTTTGTGGTTTCACATTCACTCAAACCATATTGTGCCATTCAGATATGAGGTTATCCAAAATTGTCTTGGATTAAAGGTGTGACAGCCCTTCCAGGAGAGGGGCTTTCCGAGCACTGTAGCTTCACACCTGTTGAAATAAAACTGCAGTCCAGAAGTAAGCTAGTTTTAAAAACTTCCCAGTTATTCCATGGAACTTCATGACTTTCATTTCTGACATTACCATAGAGCAGGCAGGACAGCTGGCTACCTGCTTGCTTTAAAGAAAGGACTTGTATTGATATAGCAACTTTCACATCCGCACGATGTTCCAATGCACTTCACAGTCAACTAAGTTTTTTTTTGTGTAGCCACTAGTGTTATGTAGGGATGGATGAGAAAGAAATACAGAGTGAGGGGCGCATGGAGTGGAGACTTTGCTGGAATGAGACGTAGTCAGAGAGTGAAGGTGGGAATTTGGTTCACGTGGTAAGTTCTGATAAGTTTTTCTCAAGTTCAATTATGATGAAGAGGCAGGCTTTGACATGGAACTTTCAAACTTCAAATTAGTTAAATTGCCTTGTAAAATAGCTGCCTGGTAGTGGCAGTTACCTGTCAATCAGCTGAAAGTAGTTGGTTCAATAGATGTTAATTAGAAGCGGGCTGGTGATTCATCAGAGGCTCTATAAAAACAGTCAGGTTTTCAAACCGCACGGAATGAGGGGTGCATGGAGAGGAGACTTTGCTGGAGTGAGACATAGTCAGAGTGTGAAGGTGGGAGTTTGGTTCACGTGGAAATTGGGGGCAGAGGGGGAAAGAGGAATTGACGTGTGGTGTTCCAGAATAGAAGGTAAGTGATTGGTTGGTGAACATTTTCTTTTTTTCTCTTATAGAAACTAAGGAATTTTAACTGGGGTAAATATAACATTAATTGGAATAATAAGAATAAGAATCTTCTGAGACTCGGGTGATTTATTAGTAAGCTTTTAATAATTGTTGTAAGGTTTATCAGCATTAGTAAAGCTTACTAGTAGTGGGGCTTAGTATTAATGGGGTTTATTAATTATAAATTAAGAAAAATAAATTAACACATTATAAAGATGGCAGGGCAGGTGATGTGTTGTAGCTGCAGTATGTGGGAGCTGGTGGATGCCAGTGTGATCCACGGCAAACACGTCTGCAGCTCGAGGAGCTTCGGTTCAGAGTCAGTGAGCTGGAAGCTGAGCTACAGACACTGCAAGGGGGAAGCTACTGAACACTTTGTTCCAAAAGGCAGCGCAGTTCTAGTCACCTCTTTATAGAAAGGATGTAATTGCACTAGAGAGGGTACAGAGGAGATTTACAAGGCTGTTGCCAGGACTGGAAAAATGCAGCTATGAGGAAAGATTGGATACGCTGGGGTTGTTCTCCTTGGAACAGAGAAGGCTGAGAGAAGTTCTTTACACAGAGGGTGGTGAGTGCCTGGAATATGCTGCCGGGGGAGGTGGTGGAAGCAGGTACGATAATGACGTTTAAGAGGCATCTTGACAAATACATGAATAGGATGGGAATAGAGGGATACGGTCCCTGGAAGTGCAGAAGGCTTTAGTTTAGGCAGGCATCAAGATCGGCACAGGCTTGGAGGGCCGAATGGCCTGTTCCTGTGCTGTACTGTTCTTTGTTCTTTGAGATCTGATTGAAATGTGCAAAATTTTGAGGGGCCGGGATAGATTGGAGGTGAAGGGTCTATTCACCTTAGCAGAGAGGTCAGTGACGAGGGGGCATGGATTTAAATTTGGTGATTGGCAGAAACATTAGAGGGGAGATGAGGAAAAGCTTTTTCACCCAGAGGGTGGTGATGTTCTGGAACTCACTGCCTGGAAGGGTAGTTGAGGCAGAGATCCTCAGCTCATTCAAAAAGAGTCTGGATATGCACCTCAAGTACTGTAAGCTGCAGGGCTACGGACCAAATGCTGGAAGGTGGGATTAGAATAGGTGGATTGTTTTCTGGCCAGCACAGACATGGTGGGCTAAGTGGCCTCTTTCTGTGCCTTAAACTTTCTATGATTCTACCCCCTTAGGATAGGGTCTTCTGATTTAGTCAGTGGTCAGGGACAGGAGGGTGTGACTGTGAGTGAGGCAGATAAGGGGATCGAGGAGGCTCAGCCCTTGCAATTGTCCAACAAATTTGAGATTCTTTCAGCTTGTATAGATGAGAGGGCTGCTGGGTGGATGAGCAAACTGACCGTGGCACCGTGATACAGAACTTGCCGTGCCCCTAGCCAAGCTGTTCCAGTACAGCTACAACACTGGCATCTACCCTGCAATGTGGAAGATTGCCCAGGTATGTCCTGTACACACAAAGCAGGACAAATCCAACCCGGCCAACTACCGCCCCATCAGCCTACTCTCAATCATCAGTAAAGTGATGGAAGGTGTCATCAACAGTGCCATCAATCGGCACTTGCTTAGCAACAACCTGCTCAGTTTGGGTTCTGCCAGGGCCACTCAGCTCCTGACCTCATTACAGCCTTGGTTCAAACATGGACAAAAGAGCTGAACTCTTTCTGAAGAGGTGAGGTGAGAGTGACTGCCCTTGACATCAAGGCAGCATTTGACCGAGTATGGCATCAAGGAGCCCTAGCAAAACTGAGGTCAATGGGAATCAGGGAAAACCCTCCGCTGGCTGGAGTCATACCTAGCACAAAGGAAGATGGTTGTGGTTGTTGGAGGTCAATCATCTGAGCTCCAGGACATCACTGCAGGAGTTCCTCAGGGTAGTGTCCTAGGCCCAACCATCTTCAGCTGCTTCATCAATGACCTTCCTTCAATCATAAGGTCAGAAGTGGGGATGTTCGCTGATGATTGCACAATGTTCACCATTCGTGACTCCTCAGATACTGAAGCAGTCTATGTAGAAATGCAGCAAGACCTGGACAATATCCAGGCTAGGGCTGAAAAGTGGCAAGTAACATTCATGCCACACAAGTGCCAGGCAATGACCATCTCCAACAAGAGAGCATCTAACCATCTCCCCTTGACATTCAATGGCATAACCATCGCTGAATCCCTCACTATCAACATCCTGGGGGTTGCCATTGACCAGAAACTGAACTGGAGTGGCTATATAAATACCCGTGGCTACAGGAGCAGGCCAGAGGCTAGGAATCCTGAGGCGAGTAACTCACCTCCTGACTCCCCAAATCCTGTCCATCTACAAGGCGCAAGTCAGGAGTATGATGGAATACTCTCCACTTGCCTGGATGGGTGCAGCTCCAACAACACTCAAGAAGCTCGACACCATCCAGGAAAAAGCAGCCTGCTTGATTGGTACCCCATCTACAAACATTCACTCTCTCCACCACCGACGCACAGTGGCAGCAGTGTGTACCATCTACAAGATTCACTGCAGCAATGCACCAAGGCTCCTTAGACAGCACCTTCCAAACCCGTGACCTCTACCAACTAGAAGGACAAGGGCAGCACATACATGGGAACACCACCACCTGCAAGTTCCCCTCCAAGTCACACACCATCCTGACTTGGAACTATATCGCCGTTCCTTCACTGTCGCTGGGTCAAAATCCTGTAACTCTCTTCCTAACAGCACTGTGAGTGTACCTACCCCACATGGACTGCAGCAGTTCAAGAAGGCAGCTCACCACCACCTTCTTAAGGGCAATTAGGGGATGGGAAATAAATGCTGGCCTGGCCAGCGGCGCCCACATCCCATTAATGAATTAAAAAAAAAATACAGGAAGCCATTCAAGCAGAGGGAATAAATAGGAATGTGGTGGCAGCAGGAGGTAGTATAGTTAGGGGTATAGACACTGTTCTCTGCAGCCAAGAGCAAGAATCCAGAAGACTGTGTTGCTTGTCTGGTGACAGGGTTCAGGCAGCTGCTCAGGGCTGGAGAGGAACTTGGAGTGGGAACGATCCAGTTGTTGTGGTCCACGAGGGTACAAAAGACAAAGATAGTAATAGGAAAGAGGTTCTGCATACAGAGTATGAACAGGTAGGGGCTAAATTAAAAAGCAGAATTTTTAAGTTAATAATCTCTGGATTATTACCTTGGCCATGTGAGCCGCATGGAAGATGGCAGGATCCCCAAAGACACATTGTACAGCGAGCTCGCCTCTGGTATCAGACCCACCGGCCGTCCATGTCTCCGTTTTAAAGAAGTCTGCAAACGCGACATGAAGTCCTGTGACATTGATCACAAGTCGTGGGAGTCAGTTGCCAGCGTTCGCCAGAGCTGGCAGGCAGCCATAAAGGTGGGGCCAAAGCATGGATAGTCGAAGAGACTTAGCTGTTGGCAGGAAAAAAGACAGAAGCGCAAGGGGAGAGCCAACTGTGTAACAGCCCCGACAAACAAATTTTTCTGCAGCACCCGTGGAAGAGCCTGTCACTCTAGAATTGGCCTTTATAGCCACTCCAGGCACTGCTTCACAAACCACTGACCACCTACAGGTGCTTACCCATTGTCTCTTGAGATAAGGAGGCCAAAGAAGAAGAAGAAAGAAGATTACCTGAGCCACAAGCAAATTGGCATAGGGTAAATGAGATTAGAAATTTAAATGCATGGCTCAAAGATTGGTGTTGGGAAAATGGGTTTCGATTCATGGGGCACTGGCACCAGTGCTAGGGAAAGTGGGACATTGGGATGGTCTGCACCTGAACCATGCTGGGACAATATCCTGTTGAGTCATATAACCAGGATGGCAGAGAGGGCTTTAAACAAAATAGTGGAGGTGAGCAATCTAGTGAGGGAAGATGTGATAATTTAGAGAGAAGAGAAGGCAAGAGAGCAAAGTAGCAATAAGGGAATTGGTAATCTGTGTATGGCAGGAAGGGAAGCTTGGAGGGAATCAAAACTGGTAACGGGAAGTAGAAATGTAGTAAGCGAAATTAGAAGAAAGATGAACTGAAGGCAAGCATCAGAATGTGGAATAATGTTAAAAAGACAAAGTTAAGGGCACTCTATGTGTGCACACAGCAACAGCGTAGATGATTAAAGACACAAATAGAGGTAAATGGGTATGATTTTAATTGCCATTACAGAGACGTGGTTGCAAGGTGACCAAGACTGGGAACTGAATATTCAAGGATATTCGTCATTTAGGCAGAATAGGCTAAAAGGCAAAGGGGGTGGGTAGCTCTTTTAATAAGGGATGAGATCAGTACATTGGTGAGAGAGGATCTTGGATCGAAGGATCAACTTGAATGGAACTAAGAAACAGTAAGGGGCAGCAAATTTTGGTGGGAGCTGTTTATGGGCCACCAAACAGCAGTGGTAATGTTGGGCACAGTATAAGTCAGGAAATTAGAGGAGCATGTAACTTGGATAATACAGTAATAATGGGTGCATTTAACATACATATAGACAGGGTAAACCTAATCAGCACTAATGCTGTGGAGGATGAATTCCTGGAGTGTGTACGAGATGGGTTTCTGGAGCAGTACATTGAAGATCCAAACAGGGATCGGGCTATTTTAGATTTAGTATTATGTAATGCGAAAGGCATCATTAATAACCTTTCAGTAAAGGACACTTTGGGAGATGGTGATGATCATATGATAGAATTTTACATTAAGTTTGAAAGTGATATAGTTCATTCAGAAACTAGGGTCTTAAATCTGAACAAAGGAAGCTATGAAGGTCTGAGGGGCAAGTTGGCTATGGCGGATTGGGAAAATACACTAAAAGATTTGACAGTAGATAGGCAATGGCTAGTATTTAAAGAAGTATTACATGGTTTACAATAAATATATATTCCTCTAAGACACAAAAGCCCTGGAAAGATTAATCAAGCGTGGCTAACAAAAGAAGTTAAAGATTGCATTAGATAAAAGGAAGTGGCTTATAAGGTTGCCAGGAAAAGTGGTAAGCCTGAGAATTGGGAGCAATTTAGAATCCAGCAACGGATGACCAAGAAACTGATTGAAAAAAGGGAAAAGAGAATATGAATGCAAGCTAACGAGAAACATAAAGGAGGACTGTAAAAGATACTTTAGGTATGTGAAAAGGAAAAGATTAGCAAGGACAAATGTGGGTCCATTACAGGTGGAGACAAAAGAAATTATAATGGAGAATAGGGAAGTGACAGAGAAACTAAACAATTACTTTGTGTCTGTCTTCATAGAGGAAGATACAGAAAATCTCCCAGAAATACTAGGTAACCAAGGGATTTGAGAAAATGAGGAACTGAAAGAAATTAGTATTAATAAAGAGGTGGTACTTGAAAAATTAACTGGATTGATGGTTACAAAATCCCCTGGACCAGATGAGCTACATCCCAGAGAGTCGAAGAAGGTGGCTATGGAGATGGAAGGTGCTTTGGTGGTTATATTTCAAAATTCTATAGATTCTGGAAAGGTTACTACAGACTAGAAAGTAGCAAATGTAACCCTACTATTTAAGAAAGGAGGGACAGAGAAAACGGGGAACTATAGACCTAATAGTTTGATGATAGTAGTAGGGAAAATATTAGAATCTATAATAAATGATGTGATAACTAGACACTGAGAAAATAATCATATTATTGGACAGAGTCAACATGGATTTGTGAAAGGGAAATCCTGTTTGAAAAACCTGTTGGAGTGTTTTTGAGGATGTTACTTGTAGCATAGATAAGAGTATCAGTGGATGTGGTCTATTTTGATTTTCAGAAGGCTTTTGATAAGGTCCCACACAGGAGATTAGTAAACAAAATTAGAGTACATGGAATTAAGGGTAATATGCTAGTATGGATTAGAAATTGGTTAACAGACAGAAAACAAAGTAAGAATAAATGGGTCATTCTCAGGATGGCAGACTATTACTAATGGGATATTGCAAGGAGCAGTGCTGGGGCCATAGCTGTTTACAATCTATATAAATGATTTGGATATGGGGACCAAATGTAATATTTCCAAATTTGCTGATGACATAAAACTAGGTGGGAATGTAAGTTGTGAGGAGGATGCAAGGAGGCTTCAAGGGGACTTAGACAGGCTAAGTGAAAGGGCAAGAACATGGCAGATGGAAGATAATGTGAATAAGTGTGAAGTAATCCACTTTGGTAGAAAAAACATAAAGACAGATTTTTTCTTAAATGGTGAGAGGTTGGGAAGTGTTGATGTCCAAAGGGACCTGGGTGTCCTTGTTCATGAATCACTAAAAGCTAGCATATAGGTGCAGCAAGCAATTAGGAAGGCAAATAGTATGTTGGCCTTCATCCAAGGGGTTTTGAGTACATAGGAATGTAAGAATGTAGGAGCGAGTAGGCCATTCAGCCCATCGATCATGGCTGATCATCCACTTCAATGTCTTTTTCCCACACTATCCCCATATCCCTTTGTCATTGGCATTTAGAAATCTGTCAATCTCTACTTTAAATATACTCAATGACTGAGCTTCCACAGCCCTCTGTGGTAGAGAATTCCAAAGATTCACAACCCTCTGAGTAAAGAAATTTCTCCTCATCTCTGTCCTAAGTGGCTTCCCCTTTATTTTGAAATTGTATCCCCTGGTTCTAGACTCCCCAGCTAGGGGAAACATCTTACCTGCATCTACCCTGTCTATCCCTTTAAGTATCTTGTATATTTCAAGGACATCGCCTCTTATTCTTAGAGACTCTAGAGAATACAGGCCCAGTTTCCCCAATCTCTCTTCATAGGACAGTCCCGCCATACCGGGTACAAGTCTGGTGAACCTTTGTTGCACTCCCACTATGCCAATAATATCCTTCCTAAGGTAAGGGGACCAAAACTGCACACAGTACTCCAGGTGCAGTCTAACCAAGGTTCTATACAATTGAAGCAAGACTTCACTACTCCTGTACTCAAATCTGCTTGCAATAAAGGCTAACGTACCATTAGCCTTCCTAATTGCTTGCTGTACCTGCATGTCAGCTTTCAGTGACTTATTGACGATGACACCCAGGTCCCTTTATACATTTACACTTTCTAATCTCTTACCATTTAAGAAATACTCTGCACATTTATTTCTCCTACCAAAATGGATAACATCACATTTTTCCACATTATAGTCCATCTGAAGCGTTCTTGCCCACTCACTAATTCTGGCCAAATCCCCTTGAAGCCACTTTGCATCTTCCTCACAACACATTCCCATCTAGTTTTGTGTCATCTGCGAACTTGGAAATATTACATTTGGTCCCCACATCCAAATCATTGATACATATTGTGAACAGCTGGGACCCAAGTACTGATCCTTGCGGTCCCCCACTAGTCACAGCCTGCCAATGCGAGAATAACCCACTTATTCCTACTCTCTGTTTTCTGCCTGTTAACCAATCCTTGATCCATGCCAGTATATTACAAGAATAAAGAAATCTTGCTGCAGTTGTAGAGAGCCTTGGTGAGACTGCACCTGGAGTATTGCATACAGTTTTAGTCTCCTCATCTAAGGAAGGATATATTTGCCACAGAGGGAGTGCAATGGAGGTTCACCAGACTAATCCCTGGGATAGTGGGATTGTCTTATAAGGAAAGATTGAGAAAACTGAGCCTGTATTCTCTAGAGTATTGAAGAATGAGAGGTGATCTCCTTGCGATCATGACAGGGTGGATATGGATTGAATGTTTCCTCTGGCTGGTGAGTCTAGAACCAGGTGACATAATCTCAGAATAAGAGCTAGGCCATTTAGATCTGAGATGAGGAGGAATTTCTTCACTCAGAGGGTGGTGAATCTCTGGAATTCTCTACCCCAGAGGGCTGTGGAAGCTCAATCATTGAGCATGTTCAAGACAGAAATAGATTTCTGGATACTAATGACATCAAGGGATATGGGGATAGCGCAGGAAAGTGGCATTGAGGTAGATGATCAGTCATGATCTAATTGAATGCCGGAGCAGACTCAACAGGCTGAATGGCCTATTCCTGCTCCTATGTTCCAGCTTAAATTCATAAAGTGTCTTATGTTATCAAAACAACTCAAACTGCTATTTTCGAGCTGTAGAGTAATTGCCTTGGATCATTAGGATCACTCTCGCCACTGGGTTAGAAGGTTGTGAGTTCAAATCCCACTCCAGAGACTTGAACACATAATTCAGGCTGGCATCTGAGGGCAGTACTGAGAGTGTGCTGCACTGTTGGAGGAGCCGTCTTTTGGATGAGCCATAAGACCCAAAACCCTGTCTGCCCTTTCAGGTGTATGTTAAACATCCCATGGCACTATCCGAAGAAGAGTATCTCTCTGGTGTCCTGGTTAATATTTATCTTTCAACCGACATCACTAAATTGAGATCATCTAGTCATTATCACATTGCTGTTTGTGGGACCTTGCTGTGTGCAAATTGGCTGTTGTGTTTCCTACATGACAATAGTGACTACACTTTGAAAAATACTTAATTGACTGTAAATTGCTTTAGGAGATCCTGAGGTCACTATATAAGTACAAATTACTCCCTCCTTTTCTTTCTTTAATGTAACCATCATTCGGATGTCTCTGAGAACCGGATGCAAATGCAGAACTCAATTTCCTAAGTAAGAGAGCAATGTGTTTGTGTAACTCAAGGTCCCTGTTGCTCTAAACCATATCATTTGGATATTGCGGTTAAAGAAATATTGTTAAGCATTCCAAGAAAGCTTAATTTATCTTGCTTATTTTGGCTGATCTTCAAAAAAAAACAAGGCTTGGCATTTGAACCACATTGTAGTGTTATCTAGTCATCAGAAAGAATTCTGATTCAAAACAGATCAGTTTTCAATCTTGTATTAGATATGCCAAGAACACCCTGTGAAAGATCAGCAGGTCATTGCAACATTAGGAAAATATTTTTGTTTTGTGGCAAAAAAAACAGAGTAAATGGGGTTTTCCATTAAGCAAAGTGATTACTTAAAAAAAAACCTAATTGTGTTATTGTTTCAACATCGACCAGAGTGTTACAAATATAATAGGCATGTATGAAAAGGAGTAGGCCATTCAGCCCCTCGAACCTGCTCCACCCGTTCAATTGGACTCTGGTTGACTTGTACCGCCACTCCATTTACCTGCCTTAGCTCCCTATCCCCTGATACCCTTACCAAACAATCTGAGTCTTGAAAACTCCAATTGACCCTCAGCATCCACAACCTTTTTGGGAACAGAGTTCCAGATTTCCACTATCCTTTCTGTGAAAAAAATGCTTCCCGATTTCACTCCTATATCACCTAGCTCTAATCTTGAGATTTATGTCCCCTTATTCAGATTCCTCCATCAGAGGAAAGAGTTTATTTGCATTCATTCTATTGAATATTTTACCATTTTTTGCGTGTCAGTCAGATCACTCCTTAATCTAATATATTGAAGGGAATAGCTCAGTTTGTGCAGCTGGTCCCCAAATAAACCAATTAAACCTCTGTGCCTGGGGTTAATAATTTATTGAGCCTTTTTTTCTTAAAAAAAAAAGGGTCAGTCATGGTGGCAAAAAGAAAGAAATAATGTTTTGAGAGATTTTGGTGTAATATGGTAGAAGGGAGTAACGATATCAACAGAAGCGCTGCTCCCTACTTGTCGTGATTCGGTGCCTATCTTCGATTAATGACCAAAGAGGTGACAGTGAACAAAATGATCCTCATAAACAGTGTGTCAATTTTGTTAAAGCAATGAAACAGGACAGTGGTCACTTAGGCATGGCAATTACAGCACCAAAACAAGTTGTTTGGCCCATCATTCCTATGTATTATATTGGCTCCATAATTAGATAAATGGCAGTTTGTCTTCTCTTTTCACTTAGCAGCAACCAAATCCTAATGCAGTTGTTTAATGGGAAACAAAGAATAAACAGACCCACTACCACCATCTTCTCTGGGCAACTAGGGATGGACAACAATTGCCAGTGATGCCCACATCCTGAGAATGAATTTTCTTTTAAAAATGTGCAATTTTAGATGCCCAGTGTCCGTATCAAGCTCTCCAAGTCATGTATGGGACAGTTGTCCAAGGATTGAAGCCTCTCCCTGCACAACCTCGGCTATGAGCTGCAGGAGAGCAACAGTATGACAATTTTTGCGCTCGCGATTTCTAAAAGCGCACACTTACCATTTTAATCAGAATAAGGAGGTCTTCCTGCAATGGGTGAGGTTGCCAGTTAGAAGCAGTTTTATGCTGTGGATCCACAGTCACTGGAAACTGGATTCATATAAGACTATTACAGCCTGAAGACAGCTCCTCAGCAATTAAATAGGAGATTAAAATGTGCAATTCTCTGACTGAGAGAGCCTCCTATTTGCAGGTTGTTGTTCGTGTTATTTTAACAGAAGCATCTGCTTTTTAATGCACAAGGCATGACTAATGTGCCACAAGAAAACGCTCTATAACTTTCGGAATTCAGGACCCACCTGCCTTTTGCTAATAGTCAGCAGGTTTTAATGAGGCTGATGCTGTTTTACAACCTATGTGTTCTGCTAATATAATCTTTTTGCATCTGCACCAGTGACTGCTTTTCTGGCACTGCTGAGTAGTCTTCTTGCCCAGAGCTTTGTCCAACTGAGAATAGTTGCAGATTGGGTAAGCACTGACTTTGGGAGATTTTTTTTCCCCCTCTCTTGTTTTCTCCACTTGTCTCCAGAAGTTATGCTGAGATATGGTCTCACGGGTGCCAACAACCTTTCACTACTTCAAGCAAGTGCTGCCCTTGTTGTATGAGCCCAGGCAGAGTGTCAATAGGCCTGTCAACCAGTAATCTAACTGTGATGAGGGGTATCATGGGTAAACCTGGCTCTGTCTTTATCTGATAGCCACATACAATGCTGGGAGGAAGTGCTTATGTCTCAATAACCTGTCTCTATAGGCCATTCAATTGTATCATTAGAAATGATCTGTCCTCAGTTGGGCGATGAAGTAAGTTGTTCCTTCAAGGCTTAAAGGAAGGAAAATAACGACAAGTGTTCACTATCACTGCCTCTGTCATTCTCTGTGCCTAATTCTGTGTGTCTCATCTGTCACTGTCTCTTTTTTTACTCTCTCTCTTGCCCTATTTACATGGCCATCAGGGATTCAGTTTGTATCCCATTTGCTGCTAATTCAATCCTTCTGGGTCACATTACCACATCATCACATGCAGTAAAACCTTGGGACTCCAGCTTATAGCAGAATATGCTCCTGATAATTCTGCATTACAGTATTCAGACAGATTTCTGAAATGATATGCACTGCTTAGCATCTTACTAAAGATAAATCAGCAAACCTATGCATTATATAATGCCAATTTCAATGAATATCACATCACAAATATCATGTTTCAAACCATGTTCTGAATGTGTTTATAGTGCAGATTAACTGACAGCACAATCTTGGACAGGTTGGTGTTGTAAGATGTACGAAAGAATAACAATCTTGTTACGACCAGGTGAGAAAGAGGTCTAGGTTTCCCTCTCAGCCTTCACCTGGTCTTACTATAACAGGGTTTAATTTTAAACACAGTTTTTAGCTTCCCCTTGGTGAATCTTTGTTCACTGCTTTCCAATTATAAGGCAAAGAAACCAGCACAAACAGGCTTTCTTAGGTTTAAAGAAGAAAAGTTGAAATTGATTAAACTTAAGCTCTAACTCAGTTAACGCCTCCTGATACACGACGCGCCCATGCTAGCATGCATATGCGATACACACATGCAAATAGAGACAGAAAAGAGCAGAAGAAAAATACAGTGGAAAAGTTTGAGGCAATATCATGAAGAGTTTTTGTTGCGGGTCTTCAAGTTCACTGTAAAGTTATTGATTGTAGGTAGATCTTGCTTTTCATTGGGGCCCAGTATTCTTCTTAAATCTTGTTCGCTGTAGGAGACTTTTCTCTCTTGGCGTTCATGTGTCTTCAGTGGATTCAGAGGCTTGTGAGAAAGAGATGGGAGGCAGCAGACAGGAGGAATCTTCTCAGTCCAGGAGCAAACAAACTTTCTGCCCAAACTGTTTGTACAAATTCAAAAAACTCAGGTTGCCCAGTAGGTTAGTCATGTCACTAGCTGGTTTGGACATGTCCATTTGTGTATTCGGCCATCTTAGCAGTCAACCGGGAATGCGAGTTCCCCCACCTTCAACGTCTGGTAATCACAAGTCCATTGTGGGTTGAATGTGTCAGGGAATGGCTGCTTTGTCCTTCCAAACACTGTCTGTTAATATACAAATGTCTTTTCCAGTCACAGCGGATCTGTTTAACAAGTCCTTTATTCACTCCAGTAACAGTTTAAAATCATTGTGCCTCATTCTTGGCGGGTGGGGGCCCAGCATGACAATCTGCAGGAAAAAAAAACTCTTCATGGTATACTCCTTTAAAATTCTGTTTGTGAGTCTAAACCCAATTCCTGCAGACTCTGTCTAAAAAAAAAAGTGATTTTGCACTTAGCACTCTGTACCTCCTACCAACCACTATCACTGTCTCATGTACCTGGGTCACTGTTATCGTGCTCTTCCACTGTAACATTAACACCAATAGTTTGTTCGTTCGTTGGTGTCATCTTCTTCCCAGAAGGTTGACTCATGGAGCTGCACATCTGTCTGTCCTGTGCTGTGCTTACACGTAGGCCATTTGCATCTAGTACACTCTATCTGTCATTCATCTGCTTCCCTCTCCTACGTTTTCCATCGATCTTTCCTTCCAATAATTATCTCAGACTACCTTCTGCTCTAATGATGTGACCGAAGTATGCACTAATTTCCTCTTTTCTCCAGCCATTTCCATCACTTCCTCATTAGTCTTTCTGGCTGTGTAGGATATGCAGAACATCCTCCGATATGTCCACATCTCAAATATGTTCAACATATCAATAGTCTCTTGATTCGTTGTCCATGACTCCGAGGCATATAACACAAATGGCAAAATGTAGTACTTCAGCATTCTTTTCCGAAGATTCAGGATTAGTTTCTTTGATGTTAACAAGTCCTTCATTCTGACAAAGCTGGTCTTGGCTATCTCAATTCTCCTTTGGATCTCACCAATCACTAATCACCCTGAGGTATAATGAGATGTCACTTAGTGATATTGCCTTAATACCACTAATTACCACATCAGTCTTAAATTTCTGTAACTAGTTGTATTCAAATTGGATGGCCTAGATTTGAACTCTGGGTCAGAGAAGTGCATGCGAGGGGAGGGAACAGGGTGGGGTGGCCTGGATGAGAGGCAAAGTTTCATGTGGAGGCCCGAAGAGATTTTAACTCCTGGGTCTCATTTTCATATTCAGGCTCCGACTCCCAATAGAACCCAGCAGGGATCACTGCCTGAACAGTGGGCAGGATTAAGAATGCTGCTAAGGCAGGAATTTGGGCAGCAGGAGGCTGCTGCTAGCAACCCAAAAGGAACAGTCTTGCACTGTAAGATAAGTGACGGGGGGGTGGGGGTGGTGTGGGGCAGGGGGGTGCAGGGGCAGTTGTGGGAGGGGGGCATGTGGGATCATGGGGTGGGGTGGGGGTGGGGTGGGGGGAAGTCCGGGAAGAGGAAATCCAATGATTTCGTTGTAGGGCCTAACTCCTCCCGCCCCACAAGGGAAATTAATCTTTCTTTCAAATAAAGTAACTTTATTGGGCTTTTTATGGTCCTGGATCCAATCCCAAACAGGATTGGCTTGGTGGGGGAGGCCCACTGCTCCTCTGCTTAGGCCTTGGATTACAATAGCTGATTGCCCCTTAATGTGGAGGCAGTGGTGTAGTGGTAATGTCACGGGACTAGTAATCCAGATGCCTCAGCTAATGCTCTGGCAACATGGGTTCAAATCCCACCATGGCGATGGTTAAATTTGATTCAATTAATAAATCTGGAATTAGTCTAATGGTGACCATGAAACCATTGTTAATTGTTGTAAAAACCCATCTGGTTCACTAATTCCCTTTAGGGAAGGAATTCTGCTGTCCTTACCTGATCTGGCCTGCATGTGACTCCAGACCCACAGCAATGTGGTTGACTCTGAAATGGCCCAGCAAGCCACTCAGTTGTACCTAACTGCTACAAAAGTCGATAAGGAATGAAACCGGATCACTCAATGCTGACCTAGGCACTGGAAATGACAACGGCAAACCCAGGGCTGCTGACCCAGCAAAGTCCTCCTTACAAACATCTGAGGGCTTGTGCCAAAATTTGGAGAGCCATCCCACAGACAAGTCAAGCAACAGCCTGACATAGTCATGCTCACGGAATCATACCTTACAGGCAATGTCCCTGACACCTTCATCACCGTCCCTGGGTATGTTCTGTCCTACCAGTAGACCCACCAGAGGTGGGTACACAGTCGGGAGGGAGTTACCCTGGGAGTCCTCAACATTGACTCCGACCCCATGAAGTCTCATGGCGTCTGGGCAAAAAAACCTCCTGCTGGTTACCACCCCCCCTCAGCTGATGAAACAGTGCTTCTGCATGTTGAACAATAATTGGAAGAAGTAGCAAGAGTTCAAAATGTACTCTGGGTGGGGGGGCTTCAATATCCATCGCCAAGACTGGCTTGGTAGCACCACTACTGAACGAGCTGGCCGAGTCCAAAAGGACATAGCTGCTAGATTGGGTCTGCGGAAGGTGGTGAAGGAACCAACGAGATAAAAAAACTACTTGACCTCAGCCTCATCAATCTACCTGTTGCAGATGCATCTGTCCATGTCAGTATCGGTAGGAGTGATCACCACACAGTCCTTGTGGAGACAAAGTCCCATCTTCACACTGAGGATACCCACCATTACGTTGTGTGGCACCACCACCCTGCTAAATGGGATGGGTTTCGAACAAATCTAGCAACTCCAAAACTGGGCATCCATGAGGTCTTGTGGGCCATCAGCAGCAGAATTATATTCAACCACAATCTGTAATCTCATGGTTCTGCATATCCCCCCACTCTACCATTACCATCAAGCCGGGGGACCAACCCTGATTCAATCAAGAGTGCAGGAGGGAATGTCCGGAGCAACTGAGGTACCAGCCCGGTGAAGCTACAACACAGGGCTATCTGCGTGCCAAACAGCAGAAGCAGCATGTGATCAACACGTGTTCATGTGCAGAAGTCAAGGCTTGAAGCATTTGCATCCATCTTCAGCCAGAAGTGCCGAGTGGATGATCCATCTTGGCCTCCTCCTGAAGTCCCCAACATCACAGATACCAGTCTTCAGCCAATCTGATTCACGCCATGTGATATAAAGAAATGGCTGAAGGCATTGGATACTGCAAAGGCTCTGACAACTATGGGCTCTGACAACATTCTGACAATAGTACAGAAGATTTGTGCTCCAGAACTAGCCATGCCCTTAGCCAAGCTGTTCCAGTACAGCTACAACATTGGCATCTACCCGGCAATGTGGAAAATTGCCCAAGTATGGCCTGTGCACAAAAAGCAGGACACATTCAACCAGGCAAATTACCGCCCTATCAGTTTACTCTTGATCATCAGCAAATTGATGGAAGGGATCATCGACAGTGCTATCAAGCAGCACTTGCTCAGCAATAACCTGCTCACTGACACTCAATTTGGGTTCTGTCAGGGCCATTAAGTTCCTGACCGCTTTACACTATGGACAAAAGAGCTGAACTCCAGAGGTGAGAATGACTGCCCTTGACATCAAGTCAGCATTTGACCAAGTTTGGCATCAGGGAGCCCGAGCAAAACTGGAGTCAATGGGAATCGGGGGAAAGCTCTCTGCTGGTTGGAGTTATACCTAGCACAAAGGAAGATGGCTGTGGTTGTTGAAGGTCAATCATCTCAGTCCCAGGATATCACTGCAGGAGTTCCTCAGAGTAGTGTCTGAGGCCCAACCATCTTCAGCTGCTTCATCAATGACCTACCTTCTATCATAAGGTCAAGTGGGGATATTCACTGATTGCACAACTGGTTCAGCACCATTCGTGACTCCTCAGATAATGAAGCAGTCTGTGTCCCGATGCAGCAAGATCTGGACAGCATCCTGTCTTGGGCTGGTAAGTGGCAAGTAAAATTTGCACCACACAAGTGTTAGGCAATGACCATCTCAAACAAGAGAATTTCCCCTTAATGTTTATTGGCATTACCATCACCGAATCCCCCACTATCAACATCCTGGAGGGTTATCATTGACCAGAAACTGAACTGGACCAGCCAAATAAATACTGTGGCTACAAGAACAGGTCAGAGGCTGGGAATTTTGCAGCGAGTAACTCACCTCCTGACTCCCCAACGCCTGTCCACAAGGCACAAGTCAGGAGTGTGATGGAATACTCTCCACTTGCCTGGATGGGTGCAGTTCCAACAATAGTCAAGAAGCTCGACACCATCCAGGACAAACAATTCCACTTGATTGGCACCCCATCCACCACCTTCAGCATTCACTCCCTCCACGACTGACGCACAGTGGCAGCAATGTGTACCATCTACAAGATGCATTCCAGCAACTCATTAAGGCTCCTTCGACAGCACTTTCCAAACCCGTGACCTCTACTAACTAGAAGGACAAGGGCAGCAAATGCATGGGAACACCACCACCTGCAAGTTCCCCTCCAAGCCGCATACCATCCTGACTTGGAACTATATCGCCGTTCCTTCACTATCGCTGGGTCAAAATCCCGGAACTCTCTTCCTAACAGCACTGTGGGTGTATCTACCCCACATGGACTGCAGCAGTTCAAGAAGGCAGCTCACCACCACCTTCTCGAGGGCAATTAGGGATGGGCAATAAATGCTGTCCTAGCCAGCACTGCCGTGAACAAATAACAAAAGGCATCAATGTGTCACTGCTTTTTTCAAGAGGTTACTGCCGGCTTAGAACGAGTATCCTTGCTCGTTCTGCAATTTAAAATTGAAGCCTTTTAGATAAGGGAGTGGTAAGGTCCCTACTACATTTTAACTGCCCCCCCCCCCCCTCTTTGTTTTTGCCAGCCAGATGAGTTAAAATCAGAGCTAACAAGTCATGCAGAGTTTGCAAAGTCTACTTTGCAAGCAAAGGCTGAATGGCTGCATTCTGTTCTATGCAAAATTGTCTCAAACCATAGTAAAACTGTTGCTTTATCATTCAATCCTGGATTTTAATAAACCATATAACACGTTGACAGGAGAACAACATGTGGGGAAATCATCCCCTTGGCACATGATGTGTGCTGTAATTATAATCCATTGTGGTAGAAGGAAATGAGTGATTGTCACCTCTTAAGGTCTTGTGACTAGTTAAACTGCTGTTGAAAAAGATCACAATTGCTCCCTCGTGATTTAAAGGAAATTGTTGAGGTTTAGAATCCAGTGCAAAAACTAATCACAGTTTGCTCCTTTTTGAAAAATAAGAGGCAATAAAAGCTTCTGTACACTAATATGCGCCCTGGTTTCTGTATTTATTCAGCGCACAGGAGCTTTTTATTGCCATGTCTATCACTGAGGTGCACATAGAGCAGTCTCCTCAGGAGTAGACATCACTAACCAGCCAGACCCAGTGTACACGTTCTGGGAGAGGAATTTCAATCAGTGCCATTGCCTGTTTACACAGCCGTAAATTGCATTACACTGTAGCTGAGCAATATTTAATCTGTCCTGTGGAGATTGGAGTTTCTTGTCTGACACCAAGGCAGATCGGATAATTTTACAGCATGACAGCTCCATATGCAACTGCAGAGGTGTATTCCACCACTTTATAGAGGGCTCCATTGCAATCTTTGTGTGTCTTTCTCCAATTCATGAAATCTACTTTTGTCATTGCTCCTCTGAACTTTCTCTTATTTCTCTTAAGCCTGAAATACATCATCCTGTACAACTTTTCCTGCTCCCTACATCCTCATTATGCTGCAGCTAGTTGCATCATGCTGTCTTAGATGCTTATTCACTCTTTCAAAACTTCATACTTCTTCAATCTTTGCATCCTCTTCTGGTTTACGGGCTAGCCACTGCTGTTTGCTTTATCTGCTCTCTTTTCTTCTGTCAGCAATTTTCCCTCCTTGTTGCCTCAGAAGCTTTGCACTCCCTGGTATCTTGCCTTTCTTCATGTATGGATTTTCACAATGAGTATTGGCAGGTTATTTGTACTTGGAGGATATCAGAGCTGATCCAGATCCTGTCGTCAACCTAACATTTCCTTCCCACTAGTTTGCAATCTGAATAAAAATCTGAAATGGGAACCCTGACTGATTTTTGGCACCTTTACCACCCACTCTCCTCCAGTTATGCGATGCTGCTTCTGCCACCTCCCAGTTTAGGTCAGGTAGCTCAGCCAAGGCTAAGTATCAAACCTCACACCTTTTATGGCCTGAATGACTCGAGTATTCATTGAATAAAATCACTAAGCTAATGGAGGAATCTTTTCAACTTTGATGTCCAGCATTTTGAGTTTTTCAATTTAATAATGAGAGTTTAAAAAAAAATTAAGAACAGAAAATCCCTGAAATGCAGAGCAAAGTAATTGATATCAGAAAGAGCAAGGGCGGAGCTCAAGTCTTTTGTTAATGGATCTCTCTCTCTCTGTAAATCTTTCTCTCTTTCTCTCTCTGTCTCTACCTTTCTCTGATTTTGATCAACGCAGTTCCCATAAGATTTTTGAAGGTCCATGTTTTGGTATTTTGGCCTTATTCACTATTGACTTCTTGAATCTGAAAGTAACACAATCTTTTTCTGTAATCCCACAAGCCCCATAGACTGCAATAACATCTATTTTATCGCGAATTATTAGGCTTAATTTGCATTTAGTTTTAATTTACTCAGTGCAAGAATTCAACCTTTGTTTTGAATGAAAATTCTTTAAAAATGAGGTGGTTGGAGCTTTACTCTTGGGTGCAATAGCAGCTTTCATCACAGAGTGTCATTCTTTACATGGCCAATACTTCAATTGCTTCCAGTTCCTGCATGGCCTAATTTCACAACTTCCACCAGCATGAAACAATTGCAAACTTGTTCACTCTGTGGTTGCAGATGGACTCAAGCTGAGATCATGATAATGCAATGCAATTTCACTCCAATTGGCACCAAAAATAGAAGACAAGGTGTTTCAAAGATCGCGTTTACGTTTAAGTAAAGAAAGTATTTTGGAATTAAGACTGTCTCTCCTGGTTTTATATTTTTAACTGGTCAATATGTTAACTATCATTTGCTAAGCCAAGGCTGATGGGACATGCATTCGGTAAGAATAAGAATTTACATTCATAGAAACGTAGGAAAATAGGAGCAGGATTCGGCCCTTCGAGCCTGCTCCACCATTCAATACAATCACGGCTGATCATCCAAACTCAGTAACCTGTTCTCGCTTTCTCCCCGTATCCCTTGATTTCATTAGCCCTAAGAACTATAACTCTTTCTTGAATATAAAGTTATACAGCACAGAAACAGGCCCTTCGGCCCATCGTATCTGTGCCGGCCATACAGCACCCAACTATTCTAATCCCATATTCCTGCACTTGGCCCGTAGCCTTGTACGCTATGGTGTTTCAAGTGCTCAGCTAAATACTTCTTAAGTGTTGTGAGGGTTTCTGCCTCCACCATCTCTTCAGGTGTACAGGTCTAAAATGCAAAATAATTTTTTTTTTAAATATCCAAGTTCAGTTATCAATCTGAAACAAATCCCCAGTTAATTCTTACAGAACCATCACTCAAGCATGTTCCGCATTCACTTGCACCCACATATATATATTGAATGATTTGACCTCAACTGCTTTCCATGGTAGAGAATTCCACAGGTTCACCACTCTCTGGGTGAAGAAATCCCTCCTCATCTCAGTCCTAAAAGGCCTTATCCTTAGACTGTGATCCCTGGTCCTGGACTGCCCCGCCATCAGGAACATCCTTCCTGCATCTAGTCTGTCCAGTCCTGTTAGAGTTTTGTAGGTTTCTATGAGATCCCCTCTCATTCTTCTAAACTGTAGCGAATACAAGTCTAATCGACCCAATCTCTCTTCAAACGTCAGTCCTGCCATCCCAGGAATCAATCTGGTGAACCTTCAATGCACTCCCTCCATAGCAAGAACATCCTTCCTCAGATAAGGAGACCAAAACTGCACACAATACTCCAGATGTGGTCTCACCAAAGCCTTGTATAATTGCAGCAAGACATCCTTGCTCCTGTACTCGAATCCTCTCGCTATGAAGGCCAACATACCATTTGCTTTCTTAACTGCCTGCTGCATCTGCATGCTTACTTTCAGTGACTGGTGCACAAGGACACCCAGGTCTCGCTGCACCTTCCCCTTTCCCAATCTATCAGCAGTTGACCAAAAGAGATCTCAGAAGCGTTGTTAAGGAGAGGTGAGGTTTAGGGAGGGAATTCCAGAGCTTAGGACTAAGGCAGCTGAAGGTACGGCCACCAATGTTTTTTTTTGTTCTTTCATGAGTGTTGCTGGCAAGGCCAGCATGTGTTGCCCATTGCTAATTGCCCTTGACATAGTGGTGGTGAGCTACCTTCTTGAACCATTGCAGTTCATTTTGTATAGGTGCACCCACTGCTGTTAGGAAGGAAGTTCCAGGATTTTGACCCAACGACAGTGAAGGAATGACGATGTATTTCCAAGTCAGGATGGAATGTGACTTGGAGGGGAACTTGCAGGAGGTGGTGTTCCCTTGTGGCTGCTGTTGTTGGTCCTTCTAGGTGGTAGAGGTCGCAGGTTTGGAAGGTGTTGTCAAAGGAGTCTTGGCGAGTTGCTGCAATGCATTTTGTGGATGGTGGAGCAATTAAAGTTAGAGATGCGCAAGAGGTCAAAATTGAAGGAGTGCAGAGATCTTTGAGGGTTGTGAAGCTAGAAGATGTTGCAGAGATAGAGAGGTGGCAAGGCCATGGAGGGGCTTGAAAATAAGAAGAAGAATTTTAATATCAAGGCATTGCTGGACCAGGAGCCGATGTAGGTCATCAAGCACAGGGGTGTTTGGTGAACAGGACTTGGTGCAGGTTGGGAGACAAGCCACAGTGTAACATAAGTATTATTTGATTCCTTCACAGGGTGCACCCTTAGTGACCATGCATCCATTTCTCTCTTCTATTCTAGCTTTCCTTCATATTCTTCTTGAGGTGCTGGGGCTTGAGCTGTTCCAAACTGTTAGAAACCTCATGGAATGGAGGTGGCCCTGATATCAGGGCACTCCTGTGGTCTGGGATAGACATGGAACATGCTCAGTCCATTTTTTATGGTTTCCTTGTCAACCTGATTGTAGACTTCTGTTCTAATGCTGTCCTGTGCATTGCCATGAGGGAAACTAGCCTTCTGGGCATGCCCACTTGCTACTCCACTGGTACTAGGAACAGGATTCTGATTCCTGCACAAAAGCAGGAAGATTTTCAGCTCTCAGTGCCCCAATTCTGGAATTTCCTCCCCAAATTCCTCTGCTTGTACCTCCCGCTCCTCTTTTAAAACACTCTGTAAATTCTTACTCTTTGTCCAAGCCTGTGGTCACTTGTCCTAATATCTCCATATACAGTTCTCTGCCACATTCTGTCTGATAATGCTCCTGTGAAGTGCTTTGGGGTGTTTTGTTGCATTGAAGACGCTATATATAATGTAAGTTGTTCATTGTTTGCGACCCTTGGAGATTTGCCTGTGGTTTTAAGCTCCATCAGAAGATGTAATCAATAATCAGCTGTATTCAGGTTAATATAAAATGACCATGATCTGTCAGAAATTGTTGACTGGATGGGCCAGACTGTATTACATGCTTTCATAGTCAGTCAGGGGGAATGAATTTGAATGCTAGAATGAACTGTCAGTCCGAATCAGTTCCACCTATTCAGTACATCTTATCAATCCGTGGATGGCCTGCTAGATGAAGCAACATGGGGAAAATTTTCTGGTCTTAGAAGACAATTTCCAGGTCCCAATTCCATTAGTGTCTGCCTCCACCCGGCTGTGCAATCGTCTTGGAGGCGGCCAATTGACAGGCCACCTCTGCGCTTGCTGTCCAATTAAGGACGGTCGGTGGGTTTTCAGGCAGGAGGCCCAATCAGAGGGCTCGAAGATGTGGATGGCCAGCAGCCCTGCACTGTGCAATGTGGGGTTCAAAATGTGATGAATATTGAGTTTTCCTTGCTCTTCCTTCGACGGAGCAGACAAAAGTTTTGTCAAGTCCTTCCTCAAGACATAAATGGGTCAGAAATGCTCTGTTCCAGTTGCTACTTGTAGCAACATAGTAAGAATGGTTTTTTTAAAGATTGATTTACCGTACAATTCCAAGCATCTACCAAAGTAGTTGTGTTGTCAAAATCAGTTGAGGACTTTTGTAAAAATGTGAATTGTATATGAAATGTATGATAGTCACAGGCTTGATTGGCCAAATTACCTTTTCTCATTCCATGCCTTTATGATACTAAGGCTGGAATTTTATGGAGCGGTGGAGGCCCCACCCACTGGCTGAAAAGTTGGGGGACAGCCCGCCTCTGCCGGGCCTGGCAGCCGTACAGTGATTTTGCATGGCCCAGGCCCTTAATTGGCCATGGGTGGGACTTCTGCCTCTCTGAGGCAGCAATTCCCACCTCCAAGAGCTGCCAGCCAATCAGAGGGCCAGCAGCTCCTCAGTACCAGCGGCACCACCAGGAGCAGTTGCCAATGCTGGGACTGCACCCAGCCAGAAGGAGGATCGTAGATCCTGGCACCGTGTGGTGAGTGGGGTTTCAGGCCTCGCCGGGTAAAATCAGCTGGTCCCTGGCGAGGGGTGGTGGGGATAGATTAGGAGGGTGAGGGGAGGTGCTTCAGTGGGGGCAGGTTGTGCCGCGGTGTGCCTTCCATAGGTGCCCAATCAGGAGACCCAACCCAAGACCGCAAGCAGCCTTCCCAGGTGGTGAAGGGCCTCAATTGGCCTGGGGCGGGTGGGCCATTTCAACCTTCCCCGCTGCTCGTCAAATGTCAGCGGGGACAGGTAGGCAACAGGAATGGCACACCCCAGCCCCACCCACCTCCCACTCAATTTTATGCCCTCCCCCTGCCTCCAGTCTGCTCCCATGGGGGCTGTAATATTCTGGCCTAAGTAGGGAATCTGTAGATCGGACTGAAGCTGTAAAAAAAGACTAACGTTAAAGTAGTAATTGTAGGAAAAAACATTTTAACATTTAAGAAGGTAATAAGGCTGATGTCTTAGGCGAGTAAGGTGGCTTCTACTCAATATCCATCACAAGAACAGTTTGTATAGAGTGCTGCCTACGGTTTGACTTTTGATTCTTAAGCCACAGGACCATATTATTTGATTTATATTTAATTTTGGAATTATTCATAAAGTAAGTTCTGGAAACAACTGAAAAAGATTACTTGAACATCATTGAAAGGTTCTGGCATGATATTTAATGTGCTTTTACTGACATGGGGGATTAGTGAGAGAACACAATGATTTTCCTTTTATAATTCATTCACGGATGTGGGCATTGCTGGCAAGCCAGCATTTATTGCCCATCCTTAATTGTGCTTGAGAAGGTGGTGGTGAGCTGCCTTCTTGAACCGCTGCAGACCATGTGGTGAAAGTACTCCCATAGTGCTGTTAGGTAGGGAGTTCCAGGAATTTGACCTAGCAACAATGAAGGAACAGCGATATATTTTCAAGTCAGGGTGCTGTGTGACTTGGAGGGGAACTTGCAGGAGGTGGTGTTCTCATGTGCCTGCTGCCCTTGTTCTTCTAGGTGGTACAGGCCGTAAGTTTTGAAGGTTCTGTCGAAAAGAACTTGTATCCTTTCAAGCTACCTCTGAGGAATAGAAACCAATAATGCTTCATCCAGGGATTCCTCCATTTCCCATACTCTTTGATAAATATTGTGTGTTAGTTCACTGATTGTATCACAATTTGCATAAAGCAATTCTGATTGTACTCCCTTGACCTTCTTTAATGACAAGACTGATCGACAAACTTCAACTCAGCAAACCTAGGAAAATTGGCACCTTTTTCAGAATGAGAGATACAACCATTTTGAAAATTATAAACGCACATAATCTCAACTAATATAAATTACCAATAACAGCCACAAATTGAACCATTCCATTTCTGGTCTATGGGCAATTTGAGGTCTGGGAAAGATTATAATTTTGATAAGGTTTGCAGACATTGGCAACTGTGTTTCAGTTTCAGACCATGTAAAGTATTACAGCCAGACATGGTGATGCTCTTTCAGAAAGGTCTGATTGCTCTATTTGATAACTTTATTACTGTTGCTGTTCTTGTTAATGATTAGAAGCCTATATAAAGGGCCAAGGCCATGCTGTAGACACCACCAAAACTGAAAAAAATAGGACAGAATAGAATCATAGAATGGTTACAGCATAGAAGAAGGCCATTCAGCCCATCGTGCCAGTGCTGGCTCTCTGCAAGAGCAACTCACCTAGTCCCACTCCCCTGTCTTTTCCCTTAGCTCTGCAAATTCTTTCTCTTAGAATTATCCAATTCCCTTTTGAAAGCCACAACTGAATCTGCCTCCACGACACTCTCGGGCAGTGTACTCCAGTTCCGAACGATTCACTGCATAAAAATGTTTTTCCTCATGTTGCCATTGTTTCTTTTGCCAATCACCTTAAATCAGTGTCCTCTGGTTCCCGATCCTTCTGTCAGTGGTAACAGTTTCTCCCTATCTACTCTGTCCAGGCCCCTCATCATTTTGAACATCTCTATCAAATCTCCTCTTAATTTTCTCTTCTCCAAGGAGAACAGCCCTAGATTCTCCAATCTATCCACGTAACTGAAATTCCTCATCCCTGGAACTATTCTCATGAATCTTTTCTGCACCCTCTTTAATGCCTTCACATCCAGCCTAAAGTGTGGTGCCCAGGATTGGACACAATACTCCAGTTGAGGCCGATCCAATGTTTTATAAAGGTTCATCATAACTTCCTTGCTTTTGTACTCTATGCCCCTGTTTATAAAGCCCAGGATCCCATATGTTTTATTAAGCTCTTTCTCAACCTGCACTGCCACCTTCAATCATTTGTGCACATATACCCCAGGTCCCTCATGTTCCTGCACCTCCTTTAGAATTGTACCTTTTATTTTATATTGCATCTCCTCATTCTTCCTGCCAAAATGAATCACTTCACATTTCTCTGCATTGAATTTCATCTGTCACTTGTCTGCCCATTTCACCAGCCTGTGTCCTCATGAAGTTTATCACTATTAAAAGATGAGGTTAAAAGATTTGCACAGCATTTTATGTGTGCTCAGGATGTTCCAAAGGACTTCACAACCACTGAAGCACTTTTAAAATTCAGTCACCGTTGTGATGTAGAGAAATGTCACAGCCAATTAGCACACAGCAAGGTCCCACAAACAGCAATGAGATAATTACCAGATAACTGTTTTTGCTGCAGTTGGTGGAGGGATAAATATTGGCTAAGACATCAGTCAGCTCCCTGTTCTTCTCTGCCTAATGCAATGGGATCTTTCACACCACTTGAGTGGGTAGACAGGACCTCAGTCTCTTCCAGAAGATGACACCTCTGATAGTGCAGCACTCCCTCAGTACTATACTGGAGCACAAGCCTAGATTATGTGCTGAAGTCTCTGGATTGGAGCTTGAACCTACAGGCTCAGCATCAGAGAGCTGCCACTAAGCCAAGGCTAACTAATAAGAGCAAACCAAGTGAAGCAGTCAGTTTCAAAACCCGGTAGATTGAGAGGTTAAGCATTCTACAATTTTGTCCAACTATCCCATCCACCAACATTGAGGTAATTTTTAAATCTAATGTCATGTAATTGTCTGCCTTCAAAGTCTATAATTTCCTGACTTGAAATATGGTTCCCAAATTGCTACAGTTATAGTTTTTGTCTCTTGTGCATTAATCATGGCTGTCTTTGTCTTGTTTGGTAGATTTTTTTCATCTCCCTTGTCAGTTAGCTGTGCCTTTGTCTATAGATTGAAATCTATGTTGCTTGATGAACCTTTCCTCTCTGCCTTTGTCACAGTTCAATCAGATATCCATGTTCTGCTTTGATGTTTCGATTTGCCAAGGCTTTCTTCTGCAGTATCTCTGATTGCTGTAATGAGCAGTAGAATGAATTAACCACTTTCACTAACTGGACAAATTCTATGTGCTGTCCTTGTCTTAGATAATTTTCACACAACCAGGTTGCTTCAGCCAATACTTCATGTGGTTGTATTTTTTTTACATAGGATATACAGCACAGGAACAGGTTACACACCCCCAGTTAGTGTCAGAGCAATCTTTGACCTAGTCTCAACTATCGTGCACTGTTGTTGGTTAAATTTAGAGTATTAGTTTCTTCATATCAATTGTAATGCTGAATGAATTCATTGCATGTATTAAGTCCTTCCTTGTTAGTAATGGGTATTGATTGGAGCTTGACCCATTCAGGTTGAAAGCTGTCTTGTGCAATAGCACAAAATGGGCGCCAGCTCATCAACAACCTGTTTTACACTCCGCCTGATATTCTTTTCCATAACGGGCTGAATGTAAATCAGGCTTCCAATACGTTAGCGCCTATAATGGGTTATTTCCCAAGACACATTTTATCCACCATTGCTGCTCAGCCACAAATATACTATTTGGTTAGACTATGCATCATCATTCCAAGAATTTTCCAATCGCAGTCAGTTCCTCAATCACTTGTATGGTAACAGCTGCCCTGTGGCCACATTACGTGCTTTAGAAATATTCATTTCACTTGGTAAACTCAAAAGTACCTGGATTTTGAGAATCATTGACAGCAGCACAGTTACAAAGTCCAACAACAAAACCTTCACTTCAATGAAAGTGGAATGGAGCAACTGAAGTCAGCTTGATGAGCTAACTGACCCTTTCCAGCTTTTTCTTACACATTTTGTTGTCGATATTTGAAAATATATACTCTACGCTTTTGACATATCTATTCAACATTTCATATTGGCATGTAATAATCTTCCTCATGCATGAAGTGAATATCAATGCCATATTTATTGTCATCTCTGTTTTCTAGTTGTTCTAGTAAGGAATCATTTTATTCTAACAATCTGAAGCCAAGTGCTGAATTCAATGCGATATGAAAGTAGAATTTATTTGGCAGTTTGAACGTGTGATAATAACATAAGAAAAAGTCAAAGACAACGAAAAGCCATTTAGTCCTTTTGGAATTTTGACTTCTTCCCAATATTAAGCTACTTTTCCAATGTTAGTTTTCATTGAGAAGCTAGTATTTCCTATGATCTTATATATAGAATATCTGACAGGAATGCTATAGGAAAAACAGTGATCTCTTCTACCATCAATTGAGACACTGGGAATAATTTGGCCTAGCCAATGTGTAGTCCAGATCTGTCCCAAATGTCAGAAAACACCATCCTGCCAGCCTGCGCAGCCAGGCTAAAGAACAACAAAATTGCATTTATTTAAAGTAGGATTATATAGAAGGAAAATACATGAAACAAGTTTAGTATCTTCCCTCTGTGGCAGATGTATGGTTTTTCCATGAGTAGATGGATAATGACCGCTATGTTGGCCAGTTATACTGCACAGTTTTTGTGTTGATGATTTCGGCTTTGCTTCAATAAAAATTGTGTAGTGCAATTTCAGTGCGAAGCTGCCCTAATCATATTTGGGCATGCAGGTGAGTTTAAACTCCAGGAGATAGAACACAAGTAAAGTTTCAGATAGTTTCTTCATTGAGTTTCTAGTCATGGTGTCCCAGCTCATTGATGGCATGATGCAATATTAAGTCATGACAACTACATAGATCAGCATCAAATTCCCATTCACACATGTATAATGGCATCACAAAGGACCCATGAACAAGCTGAATAGCAAATTTTGTTTTTTGAGTTTGTATACATGGAGGCTGAAACTGGTGTACCATGTAAGACCTGGATTTTGCAGTATATTAGAAGCTCCTTAAAATTCCCCCTGATGTTTGAGCTCCACTGCATAAGCCCTGTTTCCAACAATTTGTCTGATGTAATTAAACCATTGAAAGGACACATGGTGCCTGAATGGGAACCCATATGTGGAATTAATAAACAGCACTTGGGGGCAGATTATTTGCCCATTTTGACTTGTAATTGCACAAATTTATAGTTTCTTTTTGAAGATGCCTTTGCAGATTTTAAGCTTTGAGAAACGTGCACTCTGCCTCAAATTGTTAATTAACAATGCAGCTGATACTCTAATTTGATTATATCTATATAATTGTATTGGGATTATTTATTACTGCAATTTAAAGATGCACTGAAAAGAATTATTTGTAACACCTATTCATTACCTTTTCATAATTTATCGTATAACCTGGAGCCGAACAACTTCATCATATGAGGATGTATAAACTGTCACAATTAGATAAACAAATAAATTAATGACTTTGCCATGCAGAAATCCATGACCAGCGCTCATCATTTTTCCGTTATTTAATTTGTGCTGTTGAAAATTTTCCATGTTGATTAACAAGGCAGTTTCCTATTAAGTATAAGTTCATGATGGGCAAAGGCTTCAAAATTATCTGCTGACAACAGTTCTTCCTGTAATGATCATCTAATTGGGTTGGCAGAGACTTCCATCACAGATTGTAGTTTCACAGGTGGTCACAGATGAATCAAATCCTCTGCTTTTTAAATGTTGGGAAAAAATTGCATTCTACTTAAAGACTGCTGCAAGTTGTCAAAAAAATTTCCAGTGGGTGGTCACAGTACAGAGATGAAGCAATGCCGCTCAACATTAAGCTACTTTCCTTCTCTCTCCTTTCTTTCTGATGTCTACTAAGAGGCAAATGTGAGCAAGGAAAAGAACCAAAGTCCATAGGGCAGGGTGCAACCACAGAATCACACAATTTGTTACAGCACAGAAGAAGGCCATTCGGCCTGTCGTGTCTATGCTGGCTGTCCAAAAGAGCAGTTTACCTAGTGCCGATCCCCCATCATCTTCCCATAGCCCTGCACATTTTTTATTTTCAGATAATAGTCCAATTCCCTCTTGAATGCCTCGATTGAACCTGCCTCCACCACACTCTCGGGCAGATCCTAACCACTGGCTGCATGTAAAAGTTTTGCCTCCTGTCACTAATGCTTCTTTTGCCAATTACCTTAAATCTGTGGGTCCATTGTTTGCGACCCCTCCACCCTCTCCAGACCCCTCATGATTTTTGAATAACTCAGTCAAATCTCAACCTTCTCTTCTCCAAAGAAAACAGTCCCAATTTCTCCAATCTATCCACATAACTGAAGTTTCTCATCCCTGGAAACACTCTCGTGAACCTTTTCTGCACTCTCTCCAATGCCTTCACAACTTTCTGAAAGTGTGGTGCCCAGAACTGGATACAATACTCCAGTTGAGGTCAAACCAATGTTTTATACAAGTTTAACATAACTTCCTTGCTTTTGTACTCTATGCCCCTATTAATGAAGCCTAGGATACTGTATGCTCTACTAACTGCTCTGTCAACCTGTTCTACCACCTTCAATGACTTATGCACATAAACACCCAGGTCCTTCTGCTCCTGCACCCTCTTTAGGATTGCACCCTTTCTTTTATATTGTCTCTATGCTTTGTTCCTACCAAAATGAATCACTTCACACGTCTCTGCATCACTATCCTCCTTACATACACAATGTTTCCAAGTTTTTTATCATCCGCAAAGTCTAGTTCATTAATATATATCAGGAAGAACAAGGATCCTAACACTGACCCTTGGAGAACTCCATTACAAACCTTCCTCCAGTCTGAAAAACATCTATAAACCATTACTCTCTATTTCCTGTCACACAGCCAATTTCTTATTCATGTTGTTACTGTCCCTTTTATTCCATGAGCTATAGCTTTGCTCAAAAGTCTGTTGTGCGGCACTTTATCAAATGATTTTTGGAAGTCCATGCACACCACATCAACATCTGTGCTGGTTTTCCCAAGTGACTATTAATGTTGTCCCGAAAAGTCATTTCTAGAAGCTTCCCCACCACCGAGGTTAAACTGGCTGGCCTGTAGTTGCTGGGCTTATCTTCACAGCCTTTTTTGTACAAGGGTGTAACGTTTGTAATTCTCTAGTCCTCTGGCACCACCCCGAATCTAAGGAAGACTGGAAAATTACAGCCAGTGTCTTCGCAATTTCCACTCTCACTTCCCACAGTATCCTTGGAGGCAACTCATCTGGCCCTGGTATCTTATCAACTTTAAGTATAGACAGCCTTTCCAGTATCTCCTCCTTATTAATTTAAAACCCTTCAAGTGTCTGTATTACCTCCTCTTTCACCCTTGCCTGCACAGCATCATCTTCCTTGGTAAAGACGGATGCAAAGTATTAATTTAATACTTCAACAATGCCCCCTGCCTCCACGTGTAAATCCCCTTTTTTGGTCCCTAATCAACCCCATTCCTCCTTTTACCACCCTTTTACTATTAATATGCCCATAGACTTTTGGATTCCCTTTTATATTTGCTGTCAGTCTCTTTTCACACTCTTTATATTCTATTTTCATCAAGGGTGAAAAGTACAAGAGAAGGGTGACAGAAATTTAGCTGTTGCCCAGCTTGAGTTTTAAAAGCCTGCAGCTTTTGGCAGAGATTAAGGCTATCCTTGTTTTGAGGTCTTTGGAAAGAATGAATTGGGGGAGGGGTTTGTGCAAATAGGAAAAGGGATGGATATTGCACTCGAGAGGGTACAGAGAAGATTTATGTGGATGTTATCAGGACGGAAGAATTTTAGCTATGAGGAAAGATTGGATAGACTGACGTTTTCTTTGGAGCAAACGAGGCTGAGTGGAGATTTAATTGACATGTATAAAATAATGAGGGGTCTAGATGGAGTGGATAGGAAGGACCTATTTTCCCTTAGCAGAGAGGTCAATATCCAGGGGGGGCAGGTTAAAGTAATTGGTAGAAGGATTAGAGGGGAGTTGAGGAGAAATACTTTCACCCAGAGGGTTGTTGGGATCTGCAACTTACTGCCTGAAGCAGTATTACTACCCTAATAGCAGTTAAAAAGTACTTGGATATGCACTTGACGTGCTTTTACCTACAGGACTATGGACCAAGTGCTGGACAGTGGGATTAGGCTGGATAGCTGTTTATTGGCTGGCACAGACACAACGGGTCGAATGGCCTCCTTCTGTGCCATAAATTCTGATGATTCAATGGGAGGGGGATGTTATGTTGGAGTTTTACCTGGATCTTGATGAACAGCAGAGGATGGTTTAGCAGATCAATTTCAATAAAATAATGTGAAACAAGAAATGGTGTGATAGAGGCATTTACACTACGAGCTTAGTATTGGCAGAAAGGGGTTTCAGCTTCACACTGATGCAGTATTTATGTGGAGCAACTCGAATGTTAAGGCCTGAACTGACTCCAAAATAAAGCAGAGTTGGGTTTCCCTCTCGAGGGAACCTGACTGCTCTTCGCTTTGGTGTCTGCTTTGACCCTGACTCTGGGCTCCAGCTATATTACACAATAACACTAGCCCTACTACAAAGTGAAGCTGCTTTGCCATGGCTGTCAGGACAATGCACCCAGAGAGAGGTTGGAAGTTAAATCTGCTGCTAGTTATCCACAAGTGCCACTGGTGCCTTCTGCTATGAGGTGACTAGAGTAACCAGGGTGGCTGGTACAATGACTTGCTCTCCCACAGAAACAAATTACTGCAAATCCTGGAAATCTCCAGACATCTAACCATGCCTCCCCATAGCAACATCGTTAAGATCTGAAAACCGACTAAACCCAGCTCTCCACTGGAGCAGCATTGTACAATGCCAATGCATTTTACAACCCAATGATGCCTTTGGTGTTTTGTAAGGGGAGAGACTTAAAAGTCCCTGAATGATAAGCTAGGTAAACATTTGTTTGCAATTCTGCACAGTAAAACTTGTTTCCTTGTCGAATGATACCAGTTTAGTTTAACAAAACCGTTTTATTTGTCGCTGCTGCCAAATTAAATTTAGCCTTGAGATGCTGACAGCTAAGTGGACATGGATCTTTGATGTTATATCTGCCAATCACACTGTTTACCACAATTAAATAACACTTTCACATCAAACCTTGCATTAAAGTAAGTGAGTCATTTCCATTCTGTGTGGTTACGGTGAAAGACTTGTTAGCTCAATCAGATTGAGAATGTTTCGATTGAACGTCTTGAATTGTAGGAACAAGGTTAGGCCATTCAGCCCCTCAGACCTGCTCTACCATTCAATTAGATTATGGCTGATCTGTACCCCAATCTTGTTTACCCACCTTTGCTCCACATCCCTCAGTATCTTTAGCTAATAGATCTTGGTCTTGAAAACTCCAATTCTCCCAGCATCCACAATCTTTCGTCAAGAATTCCAAACTTCTGCTACCAATCTCCTTCCAGAGATTCACTATCTTTAAAGTACTTAATGAAACTGCCCCGCTTGGACCCAAAAAGATTACTGGTTTGATCTTCTATCTGCCTTGAGTTACCTGATGTCAGACAAAAGTGCAAGGAAGTACAAGTCTTGCTAAGTTATGTGGGAGAGACAGCCAGGGATCCTTACAGACAACTAACTGGTGACACTATCAAGAAACAGGGCTCCAGGCAGTCTTATCTCATGTGACCTCCACAGTCAAATAACCAGACAATTCTCTTGTTTCTAGGTCCACATATAAAAATGGTTACTTGTGTGAGTGACAGAGGGCAGTTGGTACCCATGAGCTCATACAGCAGGTCAAGTCATTGACTATGGAGGGGAAGGTGAAATCGAAGGAAAATAAATTGTGGTGGGAGGGAATCTTTTTAATCATTTTTGTTTGCAATAGTTGGTCTTAAGTTAAAATGTCATGCATCAATATTTATGGCGATAAAATAATTATTTCACTACTTTGTCAGTCAAGTCAAGAATAGGAGCAATTAGACCTCATTTTTATTTTAATATTGATGTGACAAGTTATGGATTAAAGTGCTTGTAAAAAACATTTCAAATTAAAGTAATTTAAGCTAACAAAAATAAAGGTGTACAACCATATCTGACAGTTAAATCTCATTCTTCTATGACATTACAGAGAACACATACCATGTGGCATTTTGCATCAATAAGCTTGGCATCTGAGGAGTGATCATTCGCTTCCTCACCTCCAGCTTCCCACTACCTATTGTAACTGTTCTTCTTGTTTTCTATTCCATTACTACTACTATGGCTAGTTATGCTTTTTTTATTATTCATTCATGACATGTGGGCATCATTGGCTAGGACAGCGTTTATTGCCCATCCCTAATTGCCCTTGAGAAGGTGGTGGTGAGCTGCCTTCTTGAACCGCTGCAGTCCATTTGGGGTAGGTACACCCACAGTGCTGTTAGGAAGGGAGTTCCAGGATTTTGACCCAGCAACAGTGAAGGAACGGCGATATCATTTCAAATCAGGATGATGTGTGGCTTGGAAGGGAACTTGTAGTTGGTGATGTTACCATGCATTTGCTGCCCTTGTCCTTCTAGGTGGTAGAGGTCGCGGGTTTGAAAGGTGCTGTCTAAGGAGCCTTGGTGCATTGCTGCAGTGCATCTTGTAGATGGTACGTACTGCTGCCAGTGTGCATCGGTGGTGGAGGGAGTGAATGTTTGTAGATGGGGTGCCAATGAAGCTGACTGCTTTGTCCTGGATGGTGTCGAGCTTCTTGAGTGTTGTTGGAGCTGCACCCATCCAGGCAAGTGGAGAGTATTCCATCACACTCCTGACTTGTGCCTTGTAGATGGTGAACAGGCTTTGGGGAGTCAGGAGGTGAGTTACTCGCCGCAGGATTCCTAGCCTCTGACCTGCTCTTGTAGCCACGGTATTTATATGGCTGGTCCAGTTCAGTTTCTGATCAGTGGTAGCCCCTAGGATGTTGATAGTGGGAGTTTCAGCAATGGTAATGCCATTGAATGTGAAGGGGAGATGGTTAGATTCTCTCTTGTTGGAGATGGTCATTGCCTGGCACTTGTGTGGCGCGAATGTTACTTGCCACTTATCAGCCCAAGCCTGGATATTGTCCAAGTCTTGCTGCATTTCTACATGGACTGCTTCAGTATCTGAGGAGTCACGAATGGTGCTGAACATTGTACAATCAACAGCAAACATCCCCACTTCTGACCTTATGATTGAAGGAAGGTCATTGATGAAGCAGCTAAAGATGGTTCGGCCTAGGACACTACCCTGTAGTGATGTCCTGGAGCTCAGATTGTTTGACCTCCAACAACCATATGTCAGGTATAGGCAGCTGGGATCGAGCGAGTCCCTCGAGGAGTATAGGGGATGTAGGACTATACTTAAGAAGGAAATTAGGAGGACAAAAAGGGGCGTGAGATTTCCCTGGCAGATAAGATAAAGGAGAATCCTAAAAGATTCCATAAGTATATTAAGAGTAAAAGGGTAGCTAGGGAGAGAGTAGGTCCCCTTAAGGATTAGTGTGGAAATCTATGTGTGGAGCCACAGGAAATGGGCGAGGTCTTAAATGAATATTTCTCATCTGTATTTACCGTGGAGAAGGTCATAGAAGCTAAGGAGTTCAAGGGAAGGAACACCGATATCCTGGAGCATATCAACATTACAAAGGAGGAGGTGTTTGAGGTTTTGAAGCGCATTAAGGTGGATAAATCCCCAGGGCCTGACCAGGTGTATCCTAGGATGCTATGGGAAGCAAGGGAGGAGATTGCTGGGGCCCTGGCAGAGATTTTTGTATCATCGTTAGCCACAGGTGAGGTACCGGAAGACTAGAGGATAGCTAATGTTGTGCCTTTATTTAAGAAGGGCAGCAGCGATAAGCCAGGGAACCACAGGCCAGTGAACCTTACATCAATGGTGGGAAAGTTTTTGGAAGGGATTCTGAGAGACAGGATTTATATGCATTTGGAAAGGCATGGTCTGATTAGGGATAGTCAGCATGGCTTTGTGCATGGGAAATCATGTCTCTCAAATTTGATTGAGTTTTTCGAAGAGGTGACCAAGAGGATTGACGAGGGCAGGGCGATGGACGTTGTCTACATGGACTTTAGCAAAGCCTTTGACAAGGTCCCACATGGTAGGCTGGTCCAGAAGGTTCAAACACATGGGATCCAGGGTGAGCTAGCAAATTGGATACAAAATTGGCTTGGTGATAGGAGGCAGAGGGTGGTAGTGGAGGGTTGTTTTCAGATTGGAGGCCGATAACCAGTGGTGTGCCACAGGGATCGGTGCTCGGCCCTCTGTTGTTTGTCATATATATTAATGACTTGGATGTGAATGTAAGGGGCATAATTAGTAAGTTTGCAGATGACACCAAAATTGGTGGTATAGTGGACAGTGAAGAAGGTTGTCTCAGGTTACAACAGGATATAGATCAACTGAGAAAGTGGGCAAGGGATTGGCAAATGGAATTTAACGCAGACAAGTGTGAAGTGATGCATTTTGGGAAGTTAAACCAGGGCAGGACATACACAGTGAATGGCAGGGCCCTGGGGAGTGTTGTTGAGCAGACAAACCTAGGGGTGCAAGTACATAGTTCCCTGAAAGTGACAACACAGGTGGACAGGGTGGTGAAGAAGGCGTATGGTATGCTTGCCTTCATTGGCCGAGGCATTGAGTACAAGAGTTGGGATGTCATGTTACAGTTGTACATGACGTTGGTTAGGCCCCATTTGGAGTAGTGTGTGCAGTTCTGGTCGTCGCACTACAGGAAAGATGTGATTAAGCTAGAGAGGGTGCAGAAAAGATTCACAAGGATGTTGCCTGGTTTGGAGGGCTTGAGTTATAAAGAGAGATTGGATAGGCTGGGTCTGTTTTCCCTGGAACGAAGGAGGCTGAGAGGGGACATGATAGAGGTATATAAAATTATGAGAGGCATAGATAGGGTAGATAGCCAGAGTCTGTTTCCCATGGTAGGGGTGACTAAAACTAGAGGGCATAGATTTAAGGTGAGAGGGAGGAGGTTTAAAGGGGATCAAAGGGGTAAATTGTTCACACAAAGAACAGTGGGTATCTGTAATGAACTACCAGAGGAGGTGGTGGAGGCAGGAACAGTAGCAACATTTAAGAGGCATCTGGACAGGTACTTGAATGAGCAAGGCATAGAGGGATATGGAATTAATGGAGGCAGATGGGATTAGTATAGATAGGCATTATGGTCGGCATGGACACGATGGGCCGAGGGGCCTGTTTCTATGCTGTACGACTCTATGACTCTATAACCACTACCATCTTCCTTTGCACTAGGTATGACTCCAACCAGCGGAGAGTTTTCCCCCTGATTCCCACTGATCTCAGTTTTGCTAGGGCTCCTTGATGCCATACTCGGTCAAATGCTGCCTTGATGTCAAGGGCAGTCACTCTCTCCTCACCTCTTGAGTTCAGCTCTTTTGTCCATGTTTGGACAAAGGCTGTAATGAGGTCAGGAGCTGAGTGGCCCTGGTGGAATCCAAACTGAGCGTCACTGAGCAGGTTATTACTAAGCAGGTGCCGCTTGATGGCACTGTTGATGACACCTTCCATCACTTTACTGATGATTGAGAGTAGGCTGATGGGGCGGTAATTGGTCGGGTTGGACTTGTCCTGCTTTTTGTGTACAGGACATACCAGGGCAATTTTCCACATTGCAGGGTAGATGACAGTCTTGTAGCTGTACTGGAAAGCTTGGCTCGGGGCGCGGCAAGTTCTGGAGCACGAGTCTTCAGTGCTATTGCCGTAATATTGTCAGGGCCCATAGCCTTTGCAGTATCTAGTGTCTTCAGTCGTTTCTTGATATCACACGGAGTGAATCGAATTGGCTGAAGTCTGGCATCTGTGATGCTGGGGACGTCAGGAGGAGGCACTTCTGCCTGAAGATTGCTGCAAATGCTTCAGCCTTATCTTTCGCACTGATGTGCTGGGCTCCTCCATCATTAAGTATGGGGATATTTGTGGAGCCACCTACTCCAGTTAGTTGATTTATTGTCCACCACCATTCACAACTGGATGTGGCAGGACTGCAGAGTTTAGATCTGATCCGTTGGTTATGGGATCGCTTAGCTCTGTCTATCGCATGCTGCTTACGCAGTTTGGCACGCAGATAGTCCTGTGTTGTAGCTTCACCAGGTTGATGCCTCATTTTGAGGTATGCCTGGTGCTGCTCCTGGCATGCTCTCCTGCACTCTTCATTGAACCAGGGTTGGTCTCCTGGCTTGATGGTAATGGTCGAGTGGGGGATATGCCGGGCCATGAGGTTACAGATTGTGGTTGAGTACAATTCTGCTGCTGCTGATGGCCCACAGCACCTCATGGATGCCCAGTTTTGCATTGCTAGATCTATTCGAAATCTGTCCCATTTAGCACGGTGGTAGTGCCACACAACACAAAGGAGGGTATCCTCAATGTGAAGGCAGGACTTCGTCTCCACAAGGACTGTGAGGTGGTCACTCCTACCAATACTGTCATGGACAATGATGTTTTCCCCATTTGTTGGTTCCCTCCCCACCTGCCACATATCCAGTCTAGCAGATATGTCTTTTAGGACTCGGCCTGCTCGGTCAGTAGTGGTGCTACCGAGCCACTCTTGGTGATGGACATTGAAGTCCCCCACCCAGAGTACATTTTGTGCCCTTGCCACCCTCAGTGCTTCCTCCAAGTGCTCTTCAACATGGAGGAGTACTGAGTCATCAGCTGAGGGAGGGCGGTAGGTGGTAATCAGCAGGAGGTTTCCTGTCCATGTTTGACCTGATGCCATGAGACTTCCTGGGGTACGGAGTCGATGTTCAGGACTCCCAGAGCAACTCCCTCCCTACTGTATACCACTGTGCCACCACCTCTGCTGGGTCTGTCCTGTCGGTGGGACAGGACATACCCGGGGATGGTGATGACAGAGTCTGGGACATTGTCTGTAAGGTATGATTCCGTGAGTATGACATGTCCCAACTTTGGCACAAGCCCCCAGATGTTAGTAAGGAGGACTTTGCAGGGTCGACAGGGCTGGGTTTGCTGTTGTTGTTTCCGGTGCCTAGGTCGATGCTGGGTGGTCCGTCCAGTTTCATTCCTTTTTATTGACTTTGTAGTGGTTAGATACAACTGAGTGGCTTGCTAGGCCATTTCAGAGGGCATGTAAGAGTCAACCACATTGCTGTGGGTCTGGAGTCACATGTAGGCCAGACCAGGTCAGGACAGAAGATTTCCTTCCCTAAAGGAAGGACATTAGTGAACCAGATGGGTTTTTACAACAATCGACAATGGTTTCATGGCCATCATTTGACCAGATTTTTAATTCCAGATTTATTAATTGAATTCAAATTCCACCTTCTGCTGTGGTGGGATTTGAACCCATGTCCCCAGAGCAATACCCTGGGTCACTAGTCCAGTGACAATACCACTACGCCACTACCTCCCCTGTATTGAGATGGACACTTGATGCTTCTCCTGACTGGATCAAAAACTTGCCATGCAGAAGAATCACAGGTACAAACCTGCATCCTACCAAGTTGCCTTTATAAAAACTAATTGCTCCAAACTTTTAATCACTTACCGATTAATTTGAATGTTACTTCTGTTGTTAAGACAAATCCTGCTTTGCAAAAGTTGTGGTTTTTAAAAAAAGAGAAAATATTTTAAGAACTTTAAAAATAAGCAATAATTACCTCCTTTGAGATCTAAGCTCAGGACTTCTGACTTCCTAATGGGGTGTTATCTCTGTTTGGTAGCTCCATGACTGGCTTAAAAATATATACAATACAATATAGCAAACATTTTATGCCATCAATAAAGCCTAATACTGTGTTGAAGGTGTGCATTTTTGTACCACTTCGTTTTAAAGTTCTGCTAACGTGCTGGCTTTGCCCAGTGCAGCTATGTTGATTACAACTTTGAGCACAGCACTGTCATTGAGGAGGTAGTTAACAAAAGTTAATCATGGGGAATTGCTCACCATGGTGAAGAGTTCAAATATAATGTAACACAGGCCAAAGTAAGGAAAGGTGGGAGTGAGAAGGAGATCGAGCAAACTGTTCTGTTTTGTGTGGAATTATGAAGTTGTGGAATGGCTCACCAAGGAAGATAATGGAAGTAGGTGTTAGAAATGGATTCAAGCAATGATTGGATGCATTTTTGCTGAATGACATAATGGAGGGATATGGTTAGATGCATATTGTTGGGTTGATCTATCAAAGAGGAGCCAATGGGCTTTACTAATCCTAACATTTATTTTCTGACATTATTGCAAATAAAAGTATTGAATAGTGAGTATAGAGGAATGTTTAGGCCAGCGCACATTCCTTTAAGGGACTTGGATGTCATAAAGCATAATAATAAAGCTCAAGTAGTTTATCAATGTCATCAAGTGCCCCCACAGCTTAACCCTCTCCCTCTGTCTTATCTCATGATGGACATCCTGATAACTATTGTGTGATATATAATGAACGCACTATCTAAAATTCTTCTACATCTTCATCTCCACAGTCCCTATTTATCGAAAATTCCTCCATTGGGAAAAAAACCACACCTCACTCACAAATGGTTTCTTAAATTTTGATCTCTGCCTCTCGTGGCCCTGCTATTCATGACCATGTTGACATATTTGTTGACTTTCAGCGCCCTTGTTCCCTTCAGATCTCATTTGGTCTCCACAGGCCTCCATCCCTGCTCCTCTGTCAAACCACCACCTCCACAGCTTCAAATCTGCAGGCCATGAGCTTGAAATAACTTGGCAATCGGCCAGCCTGACACCCCACTCACGGCCAGAACTCGGCATTACCCCATTTCCAGGAGCATAGCCAAAATAAGGAATTACCAAGTGGATAATTACATACATGAATCCACAGCCTCTGGCTTTGTTGACTACACATCATGTACACCAACAGTAACTTTCACTTGTATATATGTGTGTGTGTATGGTTGTATGTCTGTGTGTGTATATCTAATTGTGTGTACCATGATAAGTGGCCAAAAGTCTGGTTGAAGAGACAGGTTTTATAAAGGCTTTTAAATGAGGATAGGGAGGAGAAGAGGTTTAGGGTGGAAAATATCAGAGAGAAGGAGCCAAGCAGGTGAAGGCACAGCCTTTGGTGGGGCAAACGTGGAGGGTAGCCAAATGTTCAGAGTCAGAGGAGCAGTTTGTTTGCAGAGGAGTGGGAGGGGCAGAGATATATGGCTGGATGAATCTGAAGAGATAGGTTGGGATAATGAGGTTATAGTGGAATTTGAAGATTTTAAATTTAATGCTTTGGGGGGGAAGGGAAATCTGCATATTTAAAATTTAAATCCATATCACCAACAAGGACGTGTAGCAGATATCTGCAACTTGCTGGTCTAATTTAATGAAGTGAGCCTTGATCCTAACTGTTCACGCACAGGGATTGTTCCCTGGTCCCCAGTTCACAGCGATCCAATCTCATACCCACACAGTGCCATACGCAGCAGTGACATGAAAGGACCATGGATTGATCATAATTAAGAGAGGAGAGTTTGTGTGAATAGCAGAAGAACTCTCCGCTCTTCAAATGGTTCCGTGGGAATGTTAGCTTTCTCCTGAGAAGGCAGCAGGACCTTGTTTAATATCTCAACTGAAGGACGGCACCACTGACACTGCAGCACCTCCTCAGTATTTCATTGGGAACGCCGTCTATATGCACTCGAGTTCTTCCATCTGGTTTAGAAAAAAAATAATTAAAAAGAGTCAGTAAGAAATTTGCCAAATTAACATTGGAAGACCGATTCGATAATGTGTGCAAGTGTAGTGGATTGTGTCGACAGTATACCACACCTATTTCATTCAAAGTTCAGGCAACATCAATACCCTTCAGCAAAAAGGCTTACTGAGACAAAAAAAGACAAAATACTGCAGCTGCTGTAAATTTGACTTAAAAGCCGAGAATGCTGGAAACACTCAGCAGGTCTGGCAAGAGGTCAACGACCTGGAATGTTAAGCCTCTGTTTCTTCTTCTCCAGAAGTGCCACCTGACCTGCCGAGCGATTCCGATATTTTCTATCTTGTTTTAATTTCCAACCTGCTGTGACTTTGCTCCGATGAGTACCAAGTTGTTCTGTCGCATCAATTTGCTTTCCTTCTGAATAGATTGATCTCTTTGAATGAAATTTGAAGAAAATATGCAAAACCTAGTTACCAGGTGCACTTTGTGGCTCAGTGATGTGGAGGGTATAGTGTTAAAATATGGCCACCTAATCAACCATCCAGCTGAGTTATAGCTGGCACCACTAGAACTTCATTTTCCAAATCATTGCAACAAAGCCTGTGCTTAAAGATTTTGTTTCTAATGGGTCATTTTTTAAACAGTCGCGACTGGAATATTATAGTCACAGAAACGTAGCAGGCTTAAAGTAAAGAATTTCCCGGCCCTGTGGTAGCAGGAACAGAGGCAGGACGGATGGTTCCCTGGCACATACCCGCCGGAGGAGGTTCCCAGCAGCTGGCTCTGACCCGGATCATCTGCCCATACCGCGGAGGTGGGCAGCCAAATTAAATATTTAAGGATCCATTTAGGGTTTATTATTCAGGCCTGCCGGGATTTTGCCAGCGGTGGGGACACCAGCTTAATGGATGTCGCCTCCCTGTGGCAGCCCGGGAGATCTGCAGAGCCAAAGTCTCCATGACCATTAAAAGGGGTGCATGGAGGAAAGGCCCCCCCCCACCCCCACCTCCACCGCAGACCAAACACTCCCTTCAGAGGGCTTTCTCTTCCATTCCTCACGTCCTTCCACCATCAGCTATCCAGAATTTTATTTTAAAATTACCCCTGCAAGGGTGTCTCCATGTTGAGTTGTCCTTGCGGCCCCCAAACTGCCTCACCAGCGCCCACCTCACCCAGTGTCACTGCTGAGGGTCCAGAGCTGCCCACCCTCTGATTAAGCCAACAGCGTGGAGAGTCCGCGGGCTCAGAGGGGGCCAATTAGGAGGCGCCCTCCAGGAAGGTAGCTCCTCCAGTGTAGGTCCTGGCAAGTGTGGGCTTGGGACCCCCATTTGGACCCAATGTTGGGGTCCCAAAGCCGGCGGTAAAATCCTGCCCAAGGACTCTTGTTAATTGAAATCTAGAGAGAATGTGATCTCAATTGGTAACAAATTTTGCTTTTTTCTTTAATTTTTTTTGAGCCACAGAGAATGGTTGTTGATTTCTCCAATTCATTCTTCTCTGCCTGTCAGATGTGAAGAGGCAGCCAAGCACCTCAACTCCTGCTTGATGGCTGTTGAATTGGTGAATGAGGTGGGTGATTGAAGGGTTGTCATTTGTGCCACTCCATGGTACCTTTCCCAGAGATTAGCACCTGCTAAGGGAGGCAGATCCTAGTTCTAGGCCACGTATTCCTGTCCGTGCATTTATCAGCAGCATGAGTCATTGCAAGTAAACCTCTCTACCAATCTCGACCCTGAGAGGACCAAGTGGGCAGAAATGGTTGATGGCACAAGCAGAAATGGTTAGTGGGTGAGACCCATCAGGTAACACTGGCTTGTGATCACTCTGGCATACAGGCACCACTAAAAGCATGCAATACTGTGGGGGAAAGGCTACAAAGAAAACATGTAACATTGAGGTTAATGATTAAATCAAGCATTCACATATTTTGGTAATGAGATTTGGCGTACTTTCCTTGCTTTGTTTGGAAAGAGGAGCCAATTGGCACAAAGGCAGATGAGAACCTCAGTGCCAATGGGAAGAAAATAAAAACAGAAGAAAAATCAGTTTAAGAAATTGCTCAAGCCACTCAACTTCATAAATTTATATTATTGTTTCTATGTCATGGCCACCTCAATTACCACTTCCGTACATCAGGTGTCCTATATGCCAGAACAGTGGAAATAGCATGCAGGAAAGCCGCGCACTTAAATGTTAATAAACCCAATAAAGAATTGACAAAAAGCTTGTTTACCACCCCCACCCCCCCCACCCAGAGTGGTTAGAATGTGAAACTCGCAGGGGTGTCACAGTGGCGCAGTGGTTAGCACCGCAGCCTCACAGCTCCAGGGACCCGGGTTCGATTCTGGGTACTGCCTGTGTGGAGTTTGCAAGTTCTCCCTGTGTCTGCGTGGGTTTTCTCCGGGTGCTCCGGTTTCCTCCCACAAGCCAGAAGACTTGCAGGTTGATAGGTAAATTGGCCATTATAAATTGTCACTAGTATAGGTAGGTGGTAGGGAAATATAGGGACAGGTGGGGATGTTTGGTAGGAATATGGGATTAGTGTAGGATTAGTATAAATGGGTGGTTGATGGTCGGCACGGACTCGGTGGGCCGAAGGGCCTGTTTCAGTGCTGTATCTCTAATCTAATCTAATCATATGGAATAGTTGAGCCAAATATCATGGATGTGTTTAAGGAGAAGCTGGATAAACACAAGAGAGAAAGGAATAGAAGGTTATGCTGATAGGGTTAGATGGAGATAGGTGGAGGAGGTTCATGTGGAGCATAAACACCAGCATGGCCTGTTACTGTGCTGTAAATTCTATGTGAACTGTGATTTGCAGTATTGCAAGGAAATTTGGGAGAGCGCATCAAATTTCTGATTTTTAGATTTTACAAATAAATGTTAAGGCGCAGATCTGGCAGGGCACGGCACGGTTTGCACTGATTCTCAGGCTATTGCAATACCACCCAAAATCAGGCAGTAGAAGTGATGCAAATCTCGGCCAACATACTGCAGTTCAGCCTGGTAGACGACTGTCCTTGGCCTTGCAGCTGCTTGCATTGTGCCATACAACTGCCAACGTAGAAGGAGGTCCTTCGGTTTAACTTGGCTGTGCCAGTGAGGTCTCCTCCACCAAAACTATTTACATTCATCCCACCTCCCTGCTCTTTCCCCGTCCCCTTTAATATCTATCTTCAAGTGTTTCCTCTCAGACCCCCTTAAAGTTTGTGGTGACTCATCTCTAATGGCCACTTGTGGGAATGCATAGAAAGGCCTAGAAATTTCAAGTGTCTGTCCTTAGCCATTCAAATAAAAGGTACTTCACCCTCTATTTGTGCTCCTTCTAATGAAATATCATACACAATGCTGAAGAAATCCCACTACCTCAGTAAATTGCAGTGATGGAAGGAGATTTGGGAGAGAACATCAAACTTCTGATTTTAACATTTTGTAATTACAGGCTGGTGTTCACAAAATTGGTTTACCCATTGTACATTCAAAATATTCATGCTAATTCTGTTTAGGGAAAAGCATTCAGGTCAAATCACTGTTTCGAGAAGGCATTTTAAGTCTAACTGACAGCATTGTCTCATGGCTGGAATCAATTACATTTCATGGTGTGTTAGTAATTGGGAATTATTATTTGTTGGAAATTATAGGTGTTGCTTACAGGAACAAAGCAAACTCTGGTTCCCTCAGAGTGTCATCTGAACATAGTCAGGTTGGATCAGTTAGTAGCATTCTAAGTGGGCCAGAAGACTATTGCTTTGAGCTTCACTCCACAAATTGAACACGTAATCTTGACTGAAACTATGATACAGTGCTGAGGTCAGTGTTATATTGTCGGAATCAAAGCCCTTCAGATAAGTCCTTCAGGGCAGCGCAGTGGTTTGCACCGCAGCCTCACAGCTCTTGCAACCTGGGTTCAGTTCTGGGTACTGCCTGTGCGGAGTTTGCAAGTTCTCCCTGTGACCAAGTGGGTTTCCGTTGGGTGCTCCGGTTTCCTCCCACAGCCAAAGACTTGCAGGTTGATAGGTAAATTGGCCATTGTAAATTGCCCCTAGTGTAGGTAGGAGAATGGTGGGGATGTGGTAGGGAATATGGGATTAATGTAAAATTAGTATAAATGGGTGGTTGTTGTTCAGCACAGACTCAGTGGGCCGAAGGGCCTGTTTCAGTGCTGTATCTCTAAATAAATAAATAAAAATAAGCCATTAACTTCAAGTCGCTGCCGCCTTGTTCAGGAGGACATTAAATATCCTGTGACATTATTTGAAGAACAGGGAGTTCTCCAGTGCCCTGGGTAATGTTTCTGCTGCAACCACGAGCAAATTACCTGGCCATTCATCTCCATTTTGTTTATTGGATCTTTCTGTGTGCAAAGAAGCTACCACATTTGCTTACATAGCAATAGTCACCACACTTCAACATAACACATTCTAAGTGAAGTTCTTAGTGATATTTCTCAGAGATGTGATAAGAGGTTAAATAAACACGCATCTTTTCAGGAACTGTGGTCTACCTATGAACCTTCAATTTATAGACAAACGATGGGGGCCAGATCTGCCTGCAAAAGCAGTGTTGAATCATTCACTCCCATAAGATAATCATTACCCAGTTCAGATCTTACAATAATGAGAACACGACTGGTAACACTGAGGTCAGTTTTCTTCAAAATACTGTGGAATTGGAAATATGTTGGGGACCAGTGGCACAGCCTCTATCATACAGAAGAGATACAGATTTAAGTCCTCATTATAAGTGGTGTTTTAGAGGAATCCCACTCTGGGTACCCAGTTGCCTAGTGGTGGTGGATAGGGAGGACAAATCCATGTGCTTTTCTCCAGCCTCTAGCCTGATTTCCTTGGGTCCAATGCGCTGGACTTGATTCTTGACCACAGCCTGAATTAATTGCCTTCCATGGGGGCTGCTCTCTCCATCAGTGATATCACTGGTGTGTCCGAATAGCGAAGGATGCCTGACTCAAGGGTCTCCATGCCAACAGTAAATTTGATGTTATCTTTCATAAGTAAAACTAGGTGAATTTTTTTTAACTGACTACAAAAAGAGCATTGCAATAACTTAGAGAAATGTGAGATTGCGGGGTGGGGAGGTGGTGTAGAGGAGCTGCAACTAAGGGGTAAGAAAGCAAAATGTTTCTGTGCTTCAATTCAAAAATGGTGCGTAAATGCGAGCCATGGTCGGAACACCTTCTCCCTTATGGATAATCTATATTTTCATTTCCAGTTATAAAATTGATGGATGTTAGTTTGATTCAGCTGGTAACGTTCTTATCTCTGAATCCAAAAGCAAATGCTTCAAACCCTGTTGTGGGAATCACCTTAAGAGGCTGTTAGTGAAGATCACCAGAGGAAGTGATGTCACATCACACATGACCAGAGAGTTGTGGATGTAGCCCGATAGAGTGAGACGTGTGTTGGTGTGCTCCTGTAGTAGCTATGAGTATGTATGTGTTCCAGTTTGTTATATTAAAAACCCATGTATTCTTTGGATATTACTTGTGCTCCCTGCGAATCTTGCAATAGTTCACATTCCAAAGGAACGAGTAATATGACAAGCCCAACTCCAGGACTTGAACGTGTAACTTAAGCTGACACTGCAGTGCATCCCTTTAGGTGAGATGTTAAACTGAGGCTTTTTCTACATGCAGAGGTGAAAGGTTATACTGCTAGTGTCCTGAGTAACATTCCTCCCTAAACCAGACCCGCCAGAAACAGATTAGCTGGTCGTTCATTTCATTGCTATGGGATCTTGTTGCATGCAAAATGGCTGCCACATCTGCTGAAAAGGTTTGCTGCATTTGTATGTATTTGCAAAGTGTTTTGAGATATTTCTGACCGATACTAATTTCAGTTTTTTTCTTCCCCTTTTAAACACAAAATAGGGTGTATTTTTCTGATGAGCATTTTAAGACTAGGGGCTCTGTGAAGCCTAGCTGGAACTCCCTCTGAGCCTGCACATCCCTAAAGTGTACTAAAGGCTTTTTGCTGCATGTGTGCGTACCCTTTTCAAAGGGCAGTGGAAGCAGATTCAATAACAACATTCAAAAAGGGAATTGGAGACATTCTTGAAGGAGAAAATCTTTGCAGGGCAGGGTAGTGGGACTAATTGGACAGCTCTTTCAAAGAGCCAGCACAGCACGATGGGCTGAACAGCCTCCTTCTGTGCAGTTTCTTTCTATGATTCCATGCAATTAAAACCCTGACATCGAAATGCTGTTTTAATAAACAGCATCATTAGCAACATTTCCATAGGAACACAGCTTTGCTAGCGGCAGCAGCAACCCAGTTTGTTCTCGCTCACAAACACTGAACCCATTGCTGACCTGTCAGCACTATGTAATTGGAAACACATGGCAGCATTACAACAATAATAATAGAGCTAATACCCTGCTGGACGGCAATTGGAAACATTAAAAAAAGAGACAGAGTTCAGATAAAGTTTGAAATCCAGGAGTCAATGCTGTGATTTTTGGGAAATTCTGGAAGACAGCACACAGTGCAGCTGAAGCAGTGAATTTTATGCTTTTTGAATTTAATTTGGCGCTCCAACTACACTTATCTTAAATCCTGCGGCGATTCATATTCTTGGCCCAACTTCAGTCAGAAAACATGTACTACTGACTTTGCAGCAGATTACTTAGTCCCCTCTTCTTTCAAATCCACATTGAGGTTGAGCGTTACACGGTGTTTAAAATGTTTATGCCATTTTTGAAAAAGTTGTAAAGCAATGGTTTTCTCCTGTTCTCGCTTGCCAAATAAGGCTGGTTGGAACGACTGGAGTAAATGCACAAGATGGATTTGTATGTGGCTTTGAGCCTAAGAGTGAGTCAGAACTTGAAGAGGAGCTTTGAACAAGCTGTTATGTTGCACAGGGGAGTACTGTCGCTGCAGTTAAATGCCAAATTTCATCCATCTTAATGTCAGGGCTCATATTAAAATGTCTTCAGGGACCTAAGGGAGGGACGGGTGATAGACGTCAAATCAATTTTCAGGCAATTGCTAAGGTTTTTTGAACTCCAATCCTTTGTGATGATGGCATGGTTACACAAAGGGAGGTTATAAATAAAGTCCATATATCAGGGGAACAAGACCTTTCAAAAATGCCAGTGACTGTATGATGCCTGGTACCTAAATATATGGCTAGTCATAAAACTTAAACTGTGGTCATAAAGTACAGCATTGCTCACGACCCACAAAAGGTTCAAAGGGTAAATTTTGGGGCAGGAGCTGGTGCAGCTGAATCCAGAACCGAACTGGCTCTCCCAGCTTGGGAGTCACGTGGATCTCTGCTGCTTTTCTCAGTGACACTGTGGAATGTTGTAATATCCTGATTGCAGTTCGTAATTTGAGAGATTTGGAGCATGCTGTATACAGTTATTCAGTTAACTGATGCTTGTTAGACCTCTCAGGTGTGTCTGTGTGTCTGTGTGTCTGGAGCCAGGGCTCCCAGCCCCAGGCCAAAAAGGCAGGGGAACCCCCGCCTCTGCCTTTTCCTGCCAACCACCCTTGCTGTGATACTCTGGTCTGATTATAGCAAAGTTTTAGGAGCCGGGATCCCCGTGCCTTTAAAGACAGTGGCTAGAATGTTGTGGGGTGGAAGGCCCTGCCTGTTGGCCGAAAAGTCAGTGGGGGGAGCCCACCTCCGCTGGGACTGGGGAGCCACGCTGGGATTTTCACTCTCCAGGCCCTTAATTGGCCTTGGATGGGACTTCCACCACCTTGAAGCAACAAGTCCCGCCTAGTGGAGCTGCCAGCCAATCTGCGAGCTGGCAGCTCTTAGTCCCAGCAGCGCTACCGGGAGCGGTGGCCACTACTGGGACTACACCCAGCCATTGCAAGGAAGAGGAAGGACCACCCCGGAACTAATGCAAGTTTTTGGGGCCTTGCCAAGGACGCGTGGAGGAGTGTGGTCTAGTGGGGGCAGTTGAGCCATGGGGGGCCCTCCAAGGGGCACAGGGTGCCTGATAATTAGGCAAAACCCCCCAGTCCACAAAAAGGCCGCCAGGTTTTATATGGCAGTGTTCTTGGGGCCTTTGCTGCCCAGCTGCCGTGGGTAAAGTACCAGTGGTGGAGGGAGGATGCCCTTAAATGACAGTTAATTGGCCACTTGAGGGCCTTGATTGGCCTGGGGCAGGTGGGCCATTTATCGCTGTCACCGCCCCGCGTAAAATTGCAACGGGGAGGGACATGTATTGGGAACGCCCACCTCCCCCTCCCACCTCCTACCCAATTATACGGCCACTCTTTCTCTCCCACCTCCCCCCCCCTCACAACCCACCACTAGCCTGTTCGTTGGAGTGTTGTAAAATTCCAGCCAGGGATCCCGCCTCCATGAACTACCCGCCAATCAGAGGGTCAGCAGCTCAGTATTATCGGCAGAACCACCAGGAGTGGTGGTCACTGCTGGTACTGCAGTGGCCTTGGACTAAGGCCCAGCACTGGAACGCTGGACCATAGGTAGGTGAGGTGGGGTCCCCGGGACCAGTCCGGAAGGCCCAGTGGAAGGGGGGGTTCCGGGGGGGTGTGGGGTGAAGTGTTCCCAGTGGGGGGGTCCTCCATGAGCCACAGATTGCCCAAGGGGGAGGGATTCCCCCCCAAGCCCGCAGGGAGAGCACTCTCCCCATGTGACTGAGACACCCACCGCCGCTGAAAAGATCCCAGAGGTGGCAGGAAGGGGCCTTGAATTGGCCATTAATAGGCCACTTAAGGGCCTCAATTGGCCTTTGGCCTATTCTGCTCCCGGTAAGATTGCCTGGCGACAGGCCCTCCGCCCCCGCCACCCATCACGATTCTCCAGGTCTCCCCGCCTCCGGCCCCACCTCATGGGGTCCCATAAAATCCAGCCCAAAATGTGGAAGGGTTCAACCTAAATTATAGAATCCTGGAATGATACGGCAATGAAGGATGCCATTCGGTCCATTGTGCCTGGACCAGCCCTTTGAAAGAGCCATCCAATTAATCCCACAGCCCTGCGCTCTCTCCACAGCCCTGTAAATATTTCCCCTTCAAATATTTCTCCAATTCGCTTTTGGAAGTTGCTATTGAATCTACTTTCAATGCCCTTTCAGGCAGCACATTCTAGATCACAAATCAATGCGTAAACCTTTTTTTGCTTGCGTCGTCTATGGTTCTTTTGCCAATCATCTTAAATCTGTGTCCTCTGATTACCGACCCTTCTGCCACTGGAAATAGTTTCTTCTTATTATTCTAGCAAAACCTTTCATGATTCTGAACATTTCTATCAATTCTCCTCTTAATCTTTGTTAAAAATTAGTTCTCTTTTGATTCTGGCAACCTACCTGTGCATTTCCAGTATATTTTGTTTTCATAAATTCCAAGGTACTCCATTTATTTGTAGAATTCAGAGTTACATTATATCCCTAAAAATTGAGTGTCCCAAGCTATGCGGAAAATGGGCACTGGGCTAGAGAGGGAGAGGGAGAGGCTAGGAGGGGGAATAATAAAAAGCTTAAATAAAAGCAAAATACTGCGGATGCTGGAAATCTGAAATAAAAACAAGAAATTTTGGAATTACTCAGCAGGTCTGGCAGCATATGTGGAGAGAGAAGCAGATGCTGCCAGACCTGCTGAGTATTGCCAGCATTTCTTGTTTTTATTTTATAATAAAAAGCTTGGTTGAAGAGATGGTTTTAGGAAGGTTTTTAAAACAGGGCGGGGAGGAGGAGAGATTTAGGGAAGGAATTCCAGAGAGTAGGAGCCAAGTCCCCCACTAGTAGCAAGATGAAGAGAGGGACGTATACAAACAGACAGTCAGGAGAACCGAGTTTGTCACAGGGAAATATTGTACTGGGATTGGGAGTGGGGGGGGGCGCGGGGAGACTCGCTCAATGGGTGTGGCAAGGCCATGGAGGGATTTAAAGATGAGCACATACACCTATAAAGGTATATAAGCAATGGCATGAACCTATAGCTAGAGCGAATAGGGTATTGGGGTGCATTCCTAAAACAATTGATTATAAAACGAGGCTTACTAGTTTGTCCTTGTCAGGCCTCACTTGGAATATTGCATCCAGTTTTGGTTTCCTCAGATGGTGGGTGATATTGAGGCTTTGGAAAGGGTGCAGAGGAGGACGACTACTCTAATTCCCAGTATAAAGCATCTTAGTTGCCAAGATAGGCTGAAAGAGTTGGCACTCTACACTCGAGAGAGATGTAGATTTAGGGCTGATCTGATTAAGGTTTATAAGATGATGAAGGGAATAGGTTACATTCCAGTCGACAGTTTGTTCCTATTAAGTAGATCACAGAGGACCATGGGTCACAAGTTTTACATGTATATGGCCACACCTAGGTTAGATGTCAGGAGATGATTCTTTTTCCAGAGAATAATAGATCTCTGGATTAGGCTGCCAGCTCATGTGGTGGACACTGGCTGAATTGCTTCAAGTGAGAACTGGATCTGTTTCTGGCTGGGGCAATGATCATTTCTTATAAAAGGTTGGCAGTGCAGGAAATTCAGGGTCAGAGTGATCTCCTGGACTAGTTTTGATCATCTAGATAGATTGGAGAGGAATTTATTACCCAAATTGACTTGGGTTTTTGTGGGGGTTTTTTGCCTTTCCCAGAGGGCTTTTGGGTGGGATGGGGTGTGTATTTATTATGATACACAAGGTATCACCATTGTATGATACAGGGTGGAGGATCCAGAGTCAGTTCCTGTACATCATTGTGTGTCCATTGTCATGCAGACCCCCCACCTGCCAAGAATGAGGCATATTAATTTTATCATATGAACATTGATTTTAAACTGTTGCTGGAGTGAAGAAAAGACTGGTCAAAAAAATCACCAGACACTTGGCTAGAAAGACATTTGCATACTAACAGACAGTGCTTGTGGAGACAAAGGACTAATCCCTGGTCCACTTAACCCACAATGGACTTTGATCACCAGACATTGAAGGTGTAAGGAAGCACATTCCAGGCCCTGCTAGGATGATACAATCCACAGAGCCAGGACTGGTTAAACCAGCTGGTCACATGACTAACTGGCTGGTCCAGTTTTTTTGAACTAGCCACAGGACAGTTTGATTTCAGAAGACAGTTTTGAACCTGGAACAAGGAAACCTCTCTCTCTATCTCTCTCTATCTCTCTCTATCTCTCTCTATCTCTCTCTATCTCTCTCTATCTCTCTCTATCTCTCTCTATCTCTCTCTATCTCTCTCTATCTCTCTCTATCTCTCTCTATCTCTCTCTATCTCTCTCTATCTCCCAAGCCACCGGACCCACAGATGACACGTAAACCTCAAGAGAGAAAAGACTCCGATATCGAAACAAGTTGCAGCATGAACTGGGCCCTAAAAAAACAGCAGGACTGACTGGCAACCAAAAACTCCACATTGAACGTAAAGGACTATAACTACCAGATATTGCCTCAAACATTTCCCCTTTATTCCCTCTACTTTTTCAGTCTCTATCTGTATGTGTGTTTATTGCATATGCATGCTGGTGTGGTCACCTCGCATATTTGTAGTCGGTAACCGGATTAGAGTTAAGATTACTAAGCTTCTACCTTTCTAGTTTAAAATCTAAGAATCTGTATTGATTTCTTTGCCTTACAATTGGAAAGTGGTGAACAAGGATTCACTAAGGGAGAGCTAAAACACGGTGTTTTTTAAAATTAAACCCTGTAACGGATAAACCAGGCAAAGGCTGAAAGGGAACCTCTAGACCCCTCTCACTTGTTCGTAGCATCATACATAATAGGATGCCAGTGAAGGTCAGCAAGGAAACATCCCTCAGCATCTATCCTGTCAAGCCCCCTTAGAATCGTGTATGTTTCAATAAGATCGCCTCTCATTCTTCTAAACTCCAATGAGTATCGGCCCAACCTGTTCAACCATTCCTCATAAGACAATCCCTTCATCCCAGGAATCAGCCGAGTGAAGCTTCTCTGAACTGCCTCCAATACAGGTTTATCCCTCCTTCAATAAGACCAAACTGTATGCAGCACTCTAGGTGTGGTCTTAACACCCTGTACAGTTGTAGCAAAACCTCACTATTTTTATAATCCATCCCCCTTCCAATAAAGGCCAACATTCCATTTGCCTTCCTAATTATTTGCTGTACCTGCATGCTAACTTTTTGTGATTCATATACAAGGACACCCAGATCTCTCTGTAGCACAGCATTCTGTAGTCTCTGGCAGCATCTGTGGAAAGAGAAGCAGAGTCAACGTTTCGGGTCAGTGATCCTTCTTCGGAACTCAGTTCCAAAGAAGGGTCACTGGCCCGAAATGTTAACTCTGCTTCTCTTTCCACAGATGCTGCCAGACCTGCTGAGTGGTTCCAGCATTTCTTATTTTTATTTCAGATTTCCAGCATCCACAGTATTTTGCTTTTATTCTGTAGTCTCTCTCCATTTGAATAATATTCTGCTTTCCAATTCTTCCGACCAAAGTGGAAAACGTTATGGGCCATGAAACTCAGCTTTGAGTCAAACAGGACACACAGGTTGTGAATGAGCTGGATAAGTGGTAGGGGTGGGGAGCTGAGTTTTTAATATTGCCAGTTGAAAACATCCTATTGCAATGACACGATAAGACCACAGCCCTACAGAAGTAACTCTCAGATTATTGGAATAATTTTTATTCCAGTAATAAGCTGTGAATTGCACTTCTGTCCTCTTCACATTTTGCCCTCTGATGACAGATCGCGGGAAGAAGAGAAAGATGAATGTGAAGAAGAGGGCAGGAAGGAAACGGGAAAACCTTCTTTCATCATACTAATGTTGCCTTGGACCATCCTGACCAGATACTGGTCCATGGATGTAAGTGAATAACTGTGTTCGGGAATAATGATGGGGAATTTGGGATTGTAGGCAGAAAGCTTTTTTAAAGGCAATGCCAATGAAGAGGTGTCAGGATGAAGCTCTGCAGAGAACCTCTCATTTATCCATTGTTACAGATCTTACTGTGTGGCAGCATCAGAGGCGAAAAATAACACATACAGAAATCAAGGACATGAATTGAATGCACTACTGTGTGAAATAATTAAATTGCTGCCTGTTGCTGACTCAAAAAAAGATAATGGTAATTTTTTTGAACAAGTGGGTGAGTCATGTGTACTCACCTACGTGGATGGTTCACAACCAATTGCTACAGTGGATTGTTACGTATGACAGCTCAATACACACAGCTACACTTTTCTCTGAATTATACAATGCTTGCACCTTTACATATATTACTACATACAGTTAAACAGTAAAAGCTTTGCAATTACAAAGTACTTCTGTTCTTCAGTGGATGATTCAGAGGAGCTTGTGAAAAAAGCATTGTGGTTGGAGGTCATTATTACCTGCACTACCAGACCACAATTTTTTTTTAAATTTTATTACAAATCCTTTCAGAAAGCTCCCCAGCAATTAACTGAGTCATACAGACCCAGGAGCACACAGGTTTGATCCCCAGTATGAGTTTACTGATCTCAGCTGGGCTGGCAATGGGTGATGCAATTATTGACCATGATGCTCCTCAGCCAAGAAGCAGGAAAATTCACCAGGGTTCCTGCTCCTGATCACAGTGACCTGTCATCAAAAGTGCGTACTTGTGCATATTGGGTGATGGCAAGATCAGCCTCAGCCAGAACTCTACTGATACTTGCTATCTAATCTTGCACATAGGATGAGCACTTAATCTGCAACAGGTTTTACTTGATAAGGAAGTCAGATAAGGAGTCAGTGTATCAGGCTCACTGCTTTCCAGATTAGATCGACTGACTCAGTACAGGGGCAGAGGTCAACCCTGGGACCTGCCTGTACTTAATGAATGCACTGCATCACAGGAGCTCAAGGACCTGGCAATTTGTGATCTGCTTAATTAAAAAGAAGGGCTATTCTGATACATTATCCTTTTTAACAATTGTCAGTGTGGGAGTCAGGATGGGTCCTTTTTCATGTCACTAAAATAATGACTAAGATTTTCAGCAAAATAAATCTTGTGGACCAAAATCTCCCAAGAAATTAAAAGGTGAAGTAACTTGTCAAAATTGAAAGTAGCCAAGATTGCAAAATGTGCATTTTCATTTTTTTATGCTCATCAAAATGGGGATGCTAGAGCAAAACAATGGAGCACTTTCCTATCACAAGGAGCCAGCGTTGACATCAATCACTCCCACATCAGCTGCAGCATGAATTAAGTGCAGAGAATATCTGAATCTGCTTTCCTGCAACCTCAAAAGAGAAAGAGATACTTGAAATTATCGAGCACCTTATTTTATCTCTGACACATCTGAAAGCACCCCACGTCAATTAGTTTTTCAAATGCAGTGACTGTTGAGTAAGCAAGAATGTCAGCCAATTTGTGCACAGTAAGATCCCACAATAAGCAATGAAGAGAATGATCAAATAATTTTTTTGGTGGCATTAATTGTGGAAAGAATGTTCAAGTCACCAGGAAAATACTGTGCCCTTTTCCAAAATGTGTGGTGCATTTTTCAGTATCTACCTGAAAAGTCAGGCAGGGTTTTGATTTAATGCCTGATCGGAAGGATGGAGCATCCTTTCTGTATAATATTTTCTGTTTCCTACACTAGCCACCCTGACGTAGATCTCCAATTTACTAACACAATAGGGGCAGTTTCTGTTCTGCACTTGCACTCATTAGGAGCTAGATCAACACTACTGAGGTCCATTTTCCAAATGTCTTCACAGCCAGCAAACAGAAAGGAGGCTTTCATCCCGTCAGCCTGGAAGAGGCTGCTTTTCTGCTCAGGTGCAAAGGCACTGATAGACATCTTTTCAAATGCTTTTAAATGTTAAAAGCATTTAATTTACTAAGAAACTGACGAGTGTATACAAATTAAACTAGAAATGGTTCTGTATAGTTTTTTTTTTGAAAGTCATTCTCAGTTATTTAATATCAGGTTACTCACAGGTGATGGATAGACACTCTTATCAAAAATGCTTATTTTTTTGTGATAAATCCAATTTCAGCAGCGTTAATGAAACTGTACCTGATTACCACTCTTAAATACATCAAGGATTTTTTTAATGCAAGGGAAAATACATAAACAATTACATTCTAAGCCGTTACTCAATTGCACTGGTGCATGGAAGATCTTACGTTGGTGATGATGCCAAGCAGCTTGACTGGAAACTTGAACCATAAACTCACTTTAGAAAACTAGTGCAATTTCAAGTGCAACTTGCACCCAGATTGCTGATTGCACCCAAAGTGGAAACTCTACCATGTTGTGTTTAAAACTTGTATCAAACATTGCTTACACTAGACTTCGAGTACCATGCACAGTTCTGATCTTAATATTATAGAAAGGATTGGGAGGCACTGGAGGAGATGCATAAAGGAGTCACAAGGCTGATACCAAAATGGAGACATTATACTTATGGGGAAAGGTTAACCAAGCCACGAATTATTTCTCTTAAAAAGAAGAGAGCGGATAGAGGTCTTTAAAATTATGAACAGATTTGACAGGATAAATGTAGTGAAGATGTTTCCACTTGTTGGGAAACCCAAAACTAGGAGTCATGAATATAAGATAATTACCAGTAAATCTAATGGGAAATACAGAAAAAAACTCCTTTACCCAAAGAGTGGTTAGAATGTGAAACTTTCTACCACAGGGAGTAGTTGAGGTGAATAGCATTGATGGATTTAAGGTTGACTAAATAATCAAATACGGGAGAAAGGAGTAGAAGGTTATACTGATAAGGTTAGATGAAGAGAGGAGGGAGGAGGCTCATGTGGAGCATAAATGCCAGCATAGACCAGATGGGCCAAATGGCCTGTTTCTGTACTGTACATTCTATATAATTCAATGTAATTTAATCCACTGTGCCATCCACTCCCTCTAACTTTATCTTATTTCCCTCATGCTTGTTTTTATTGTAACAAAGATCACTAGCCATGATCTTCATATCTCCATTGAAGAAGTCCTTTAGTTCCACATTTCAAATATTAGCATTATAGCAAAGCCCAGCTTCAACACAGACTTATCTTCATCTAATTGGCTTGTGCCAGCTGAAAGGTTATGGTCCATGTGTATTGAACCACTTGCCTCTTCAAACCCTAGTGAAATTGCAAATTTAATGGCAATAATTTCACTGTGCTCATGACAAGTGGATATTTTCTTAGTGTTTTTCTTCCAGGGAATGTTTAGACCCAATATGTAGTGAGTTTACTGCTGTGAGTTCTGAACTATTGGCGGCAGAGAATATGATCAATTTTAAGATTTTCCCATTGCTGTAGGAGTGGTACGCATGAATGACTTGACTGCTTCTGAAAATGGTTGACTGCATTTGATACAGACAAAGTGAGAAGACAGAAATGTTATTAACAACAGAATCGTAGAGATTGCAGCCTAGAAGAAGGGTACTATGTTGGTAACTAACTCCTCCAGCTGTTTACTGAGGATCCAGTACACATTGACTGATATAAGCTTGTGGTTTTTGATAACTAACGCAACACCAGTTTGTGCTTTTCTGTTAAATCTGGATGTCACTGTAGTCATATCTTGGACAGGGTTGGACTTAGCAGTGTGCTTTACAAGTATTTGTAAAGGATGCTATATATCAGCATTATTCATTTTTCCAGTCAGCACTATATATTACAGATAGATATCAACCTAAGACGATCAAGTAGTCCATAGGAATGTGCTACTGAGCACAGCATGCTCAAATACTGTTGATATGATCAGGTAAATATTTCAAAGTTTTTTTTTTAGTTATATTTATAGGATTGCAGAACATTTGTACGGAACTTTCCTTTAGGAGCCTAAATGGATGAGGAATCTTCAATATGGAGGGATGTGACTAGTGGTCCGCAGGGATCAGTGCTGTGACCTTTGCTGTTTGTAGTATATATAAATGATTCGGAGGAAAATGTAGCTGGTCTGATTAGTAAGTTTGCGGACGACACAAAGGTTGGTGGAGTTGCGGACAGTGATGAGAATTGTCAGAGGATACAGCAGGATAGAGATCGGTTGGAGACTTGGGCGGAGAAATGGCAGATGGAGTTTAATCCGGACAAATGTGAGATAATGCATTTCGGAAGGTCTAATGCAGGTGGGAAGTATACAGTAAATGGCAGAGCCTTTAGGAGTATTGACAGGCAGAGAGATCTGGGCGTACAGGTCCACAGGTCACAAAGTGGCAACGCAGGTGGATAAGGTAGTCAAGAAGGCATATGGCATGCTTGCCTTCATTGGTCAGGGCATAGAGTACAAAAATTGGCAAGTCATGCTGCAGCTGTACAGAACTTTAGTTAGACCACACTTAGAATATTGCATGCAGTTCTGGTCGCCACACTACCAGAAGGACGTGGAGGCTTTGGAGAGGGGACAGAAGAGGTTTACCAGGATGTTGCCTGGTCTGGAGGGCATTAGCTATGAGGAGAGGTTGGATAAACTCGGATTGTTTTCACTGGAACGACGGAGGTGGAGGGGCGACATGATAGAGGTTTACAAAGTTATGAGTAGCATGGACAGAGTGGATAGTCAGAAGCTTTTTCCCAGGGTGGAAGAGTCAGTTACTAGGGGATATAGGTTTAAGGTGAGAGGGGCAAAGTTTAGAGGGGATGTGCGAGGCAAGTTCTTTACACAGAGGGTGGTGAGTGCCTGGAACTTGCTGCCGGGGTAGGTGGTGGAAGCAGGTACGATAGCAATGTTTAAGAGGCATCTTGACAAATACATGAATAGGATGGGAATAGAGGGATACGTCCCCGGAAGTTTTAGTTTAGGCAGGCATCAAGAGCGGCGCAGGCTTTGAGGGCCGAATGGCCTGTTCCTGTGCTGTACTGTTCCTTGTTCTTTTATGGTAGATGTGCATGGTCTAGAGTGGGCATTTGGTGCCAAATGTCCATTTTTTTTATTGCATGCATCGTAATGCTTTTATTGCAAAGTATTTGCTCAGAGTAGACTATTTAGAGTGTTGGAGCCAAAGTAAATAGCTAACACAGGGAAGAGAAAAGCAAATATGGGAGCCATTTCAGTATGAAAATTTAAAGATATTCCTTTAGTACCAGAGAGTGCTCTAGCAGTGCTGTAGTTAAGCAACATGTCAGATCTAAGCAGAAGAAATTAATCCATAAAACACGGTACTTCAAAGGGCAGTTAAAGTTAACCACGCCAATGAGGGACTGGAGTCATATATAGGTCAGTCTAATTAGGGATGGCAAGTTTCCTTCCCTAAAGGACATTAATGAACAAAATAAAAAACAGGAAATGCTGAAAACACTCAGCAGGTCAGGCAGCAGCTATGGAGAAAGAAACAGAGTTAATGTTCCAGGTCCTTTCATCAGAACACAGCAGACAACATACACTGGGACTATAGAAATACATGTTTGTATGCATTGCTGTCTATTTGAGAAGCTTCCACTCACTCTCTATTTCTCGAAGACTTTTCCAAAAGTTACAACCAGTTATGATACCACATAGAGCTTAGAGATCATAGTAGTCTTGTGCAATTGGTTATGACCAACTAAAGCCAAATGGAGACCATTACAGATTATGGTAAAAGAATGGACATGGAGCCCAGCAACAGATATTAGACAGTTAAGTGTTGCAATCTAAAACAGGGCAACCTGATCCATCTTGGGTCACGCAAAAATTAAATGACCACCAGGCAGAGCTTTCAGCAGTAATGGGATACATTAGTCTCATGTTTAACAATATCTCTGTGCCTATGCCTTGTGAAGCATTTCACAAGTCACTTTGCAAAGTGTATAAGCTTCTCTGATGGAACAATAATTTGGAATAAAATTTTTAATGATGGTGTCTTCAACACCAATTAGTGATTAAATTTCATGTAGATTTAGATAACTCAAAAACAGACCTTAGCAATAATGTCCATACTGTGCTTACCAATAAAAATGATTACATAAAATAGCCCATGCACATATTAAGCCTGTAAATGGCAGTGCTGTAATTTTTATTTCTTGTAGTCTGAACAGCGACTTAATGTAAACTGTGCAGTTCTTGTCTATTTAAATAGCTGTACATGGTTTTCTTTTGTAAAACTAATATTGGACACAATAAATTAAATGAAGTGGGCGCCAACAATTTATTATAATAGGGTTCAACTACAGTGCCAATTAGTGTTGAGTTAGGGCTGTTTTTTCTGCTTTGGACTCAGATTCAGTGGGAACTGATTCAGACTGGCCAAGCTAATTTCATTAACAGTACTCTGAATGCTCATTAGAGATGGAAGATATTCATCCCGCCAGTCTAGACAGAATTAAAACCCAGGTTTCAGAGGTGGAGAAATGGTGCTTTTAATTCATTGTGTCACCCAATCTGTCGTGGAATTTGTTTTTTCTCTATCTAGCTACAGAATCTGTGAAATGTGTGCATGAGGCAGCAGCTGGAAGATAGATGTTCTCCAATTAACACCATGCACACTTTACCAGTGCAGTAGTTGTCATCACCTCCACACTGAGTCAAAACCTGCTACTTTGTGTGGTGTTCTGACAACGAGTAATTAGAGTACAGGTGACGTTGGTATTATTCTAGATCTCTTTATTCACGCAGCATTGAAATATCTGCCTTGCTGGGAACTGAAATTGTTGTATTTGAATCCAGACCGACCTGAAAATTAAGTTAAGATGCACAGTTTACCTCTTCCTTCAAAAGGTGACATTCCCTTATACAAGAAAGTGTACGCATCAAGTTGCTGAGCTGCTTTTGGTTTCTGTGCAGTCTTTTATCTCCAATGCTAATCAAGCAAAACTCCAGAATATCTCTCCACCCTCACATCGCCACCATTCAACCCTGAACTCCAGTCAACTTTAGTCATTCGCCCTCCACTTCCACTTGGCTTGAGGAACATTGTGTTCCTTGGGTATTTCATCACCTCAGTCTATACTTACTCCGAAAGTCACCAATCACATTCCCAACCAGATTCGGCTTCTTTTCAAAGTGGGGAATTGTTACGGCTTCAATTTTTTGTTAGTATTCTGTGACACATTTCCACTCCACAGAAGGGATTAAAAAAAAAACTTTCTTTAAGTTCCCTCTCTGTTGCGAGCCATTTCATTGCTGCCCCTGGCTGAAATCAGAAACACAGTCCATGGAAAATCACAAGAGTCAAACCTTAAGTCTCATTTCACTGACTTAACAACCCACCGGTGCCATTAATTGCTGAAATTGAATAAAAACTGAAAGGGATGTTAATGTAGCAACAAGAGCCGAGAAAAAAAATCACAATGGAGTGAAAAGGTTTCATATTAGCATATCGCTGCATAGGCAATATAATTTGTTCATAGTTTTAAAATAATTTGCTGTAATTTTAGATGAGGTATTAAAATGAGGTCCTATTTGCCTGCTCCAGTGTTTCAGGTGGATGTGGAAGAACCAGAGCAGTATTTGGCAAAAAGAGTCAACATTCTCCCAGTGTACTGGCCAACATTCCTCCCTCAATCAATTCTTGGAATTCACCAATTGCAAATTGACTGCTGTATTTGTCTAAATGACCACAGTGGTTGAGTTTCAAAAGTAAATCATTGGACTTGAAGCACTTTGAAAAGCCCCAAGAGCACAATAAGGCACTGAAAGCAACTAGAATCTTAATTTCATATTCAATAGCAATATGACGTATAAACATTGTTAGATGCTAAAAGTACTTAGCCAAATGTACATATAGTGAGAAAGACTTTACAACAAAAACAACTTGTGTTTACATGAAACAGTAAAAAGTCCCAAGGCACTTTACAGGAGCATTGTCAAATGAAACATGACGCCAAGATATATAAGGAAATATTAGGGAGCATGATCAAAAGCTTGGTCAAAAATGTAGGTTTTGAGGAACGTCTTAAAGGGAAGAGAAAGTTAAAGAGCCAGAGATGTTTGGGAAGGGAATTCTAGAGCTTAGGCCCTTGTCTGCTGAAGCCACGTCACCAATGGTGGAGCTAAGGCTGGAGGTGATTACAGAGCTAGGGAGGCGTGAGGCCATGCAGAGATTTGAAACAAGAATAAGAGTTTTAAAATTGAGGCACAGCTTAACTGGGAGCCAGTGCAGGTCATCCAGCACAGGAGTGACGGGTGAGCGGGACATGGTACGAGTTAGGATGCAGGCAGCAGTTTTGGATCACCTCAAGTTTATGGAGGGTAGAATGTGGGAAGCCAGCCAGGATTGCATTGCAATAGTCAAGTCTAGAGGTAACAAATGCATGGATGAGGGCTTCAAGAGCAGATGAGTGTAATATACTGAGTATCAGTTTAATACAGAATGTCTAATGAGACTGCTGAGGTAAAAGAAACAGGAGCTTTATTGAAATACGTCTTACTGCTATGGCTTACATCATCCAAGAGACTGCACGAGAGATCCAAAGCACCTGGTGTTATACCACTACCTGTGATGAGGTACACAATATGATTAGTATATAACACATTATACTACATTTCCCACCAAGAAACTGATTTCTGCTTCTATATGGACAATTGCTGTGGTGATTTCAAAAGTCTACTCGAACGGGTCCTCTTCTCCTTTCGAGGGGATTGAGGTTTTGAGCACTGTGAGTGATCTCAGACTCTGCTGGGCAAGAGGGAAATTGGTAGATGATTCAGGTTCACCATTTGGGATTGGTGGATGAATGCAGCATCTCTGGTCCATTAGATAGGTAGATGACTGATTCCTTGAGATAGGAGGCTGCTTTTGTCTGGCCACCACTGTACGTCTGTTCCGCCTCACCGTACCATGTTCTGTTTAGATGAGGTCGGATTGTGGATGTGATGTCTGTTCAACCACGTCTCCATAACGAGCTTGGTATCAGATCCAAACTTGCTCGACTGGTTGGAGGTCTGGCAGGTTTTGTGCCTTGTGATGTTTGTCATTGTTCCATATCTGGCTGGAACGATCTTTGTCCTCTTTCTCTCTCATTTTGTCCAAGTCATCAACTTGTACTTGTGGCATGAGTGCATGTGTGAGAGTAGGGAGTTGTGTTTTCAGTATTCTTCCCATTCGGAGTTCACATAGCGCGAGACCATTTTGGAGTGGAGTTGAACGATAGCTCAGAAGTGCAAGTTGGATGTCATCATTCTTCTTCAGCAATGCTTTCGATGTAGGCACCTCTTTCAGCTTCACAATTGGCTTGAGGTTGTCTTGGTGGGCTGCTAGTATAGACAAATCCATACAATGCTGTGGACTCTTTAAAGTATTTGTTGGCAAACTGCAGTCCATTGTCTGAAATTACAAGGTCTGGGATTCCAGCAGATATCTCCTTCAACGATGTAATCATTGCTTTAGAAGTATGACCCTGCAGTTGCTTGACTTCTACCCATCTGGAGTAGTAGTCTACAACTATCAAGAACATTTTACCTCTGTACTCGAAAAGGTCCATCCCAAGACGTTCCCATGGTCATGATGGAAAGGAAGATGACATTAACGGTTCCGAAGAAGGGTCACTGACCCGAAACGTTAACTCTGCTTCTCTTTCCACAGATGCTGCCAGACCTGCTGAGTGATTCCAGCATTTCTTGTTTTTGTTAACGGTTCTCTTGTCTCCTGATGATGAACAGCACAAGTAATACAGCTAGATTTCATCTCTGCTGTGATATTGAGAGACCTGGCCACCAAACAGAATATCTTGCTCTGGCTCAACATTTTGTGATACCCAAAAGTCCTTGGTGCTATCTTTGTAGTATGTCGAGTCTCAGAACTCTCGGAATGACCACTTTCTCGTCATAAATGAGTAAATCATCAACTATACTGTGGTGTCCTCTCTGTTCACAGTACTATCTGAGAATGGGATTGTGTGGTATGGATGCTGGCCATCCTTTCGCTCAGTATTCTTGGACTTGAGCACATTCTTCATCAGATTTCTGTGCATCTCTAATTTCGTTCAGTCACTGAGCTGTTGCTGATAGATTTGTGTTGTTCTCAATGCAAAGATTTCTACCTCTTCAACAAGGGCTACATCACCTTGTTCAGACCTTGTCACTGAGATACGAGACAAAGCAGTCACTGTAATCTGCTGCTTTCCTGGAACATATTCTGTCTTTGCATCAAACCTTATCATCCTCAGTCTGAATCGGCGTACTCGTGGAGGCATTTTTGCTAACTCCTTTGAATTTAGGAGCGTCACCAAGAGCTGTGGTCTGTCTGTATCTTGAAGTGAAGACCAAGAACATGATCTGTGAATTTCTCACAAGCCCATGTGCTTCTTTCTCTATCAATGCATATCTCTGTTCAATCTCTGTCAGTGAACAGGGTGCATAGTAAACTGGTGTGTGCTTTCCATCCATCTGTCTCTGAAAGAGTACAGCTCCAAGTCCTGTAGAAGATGCATCTGCAGTAATGGTAGTGGGTAGCTCTTGTTGGCCAGGGGCTGCAAGAAACACAGAATCAGTTACAAAATGCTGGAATTGTTTGACCTGTAGTAACCTGGAGCTCGGACACTGGCCTGTACTGGTAAAAACCTGTTTGAACTAATTACTTTATGGGATAAGACAAAGAACAGGACACAGGCCTTATTTGGACACGGTGTGATACCGGGGTCTTTGGGCCTGGGCCAATTAAGAGAAGCTGTGAACGAGGTGATCAAGCTTAAACCAACCGGAAAGAGACAGCTCAGATTTGGAGAGATAAGCAACAGGATAAGAATAGGAGCTTTTTTGGGCATAGAGCCAGCGAAAACTCCGGAGATCAACCATCATGGAAGCGGAAGACCCTGCGTGAGCGACGCGACGACGACGTAGAAGAGAGAGAGAGAACGGAACGCCTGGCCAGCGTTAACTCTCCCTTTTTCGGGTAATATCCTTTGTATTCTGTGACTAGGACAGGGAAAGGTCAGAGAAACCTAGTGGGTGTGCTTATGAATTCTAGCTAGTTTTGTTATTAACTGTATAACTCAAGGGAGTTGTAGGTTTCTGTCTAACTAAGTGTATAAGCCTTATTCTTACATTGTACAACAACGTGAATAAAGTAAATTGATAGTTAAAGAAAGGACTGAGTTCCCCCTCTTTGTACTAAGCCAGTAACTGTAGCTGTGGACAAGGGGGAGTTGACTCCGCTCCACGGTTAACACTCTGGGTCGTAGTGAGCTACTACATCAGGTGATATCATCATCTCTTTGATATTCTCAAAAGACCTCTGTTGTGCTTCCTCCCAGCACCATGTATTCTCCTGTCACAACAGCTGTTGTAGTGGCTCATTGACTACAGCTAGGTTTGGCAGAAACTTTCCGACTTGGTTTACTATACCCATGAATTTCTGGAGCTCAGTCACGTTCCGAGGAACTGGAAACTACTTGATTGTTCTTGTCTTCTGTGGATCAACTCTGACACCAGATGCATCCACAATATGCAGTCAGCTGCAAGAATTCACATTTGTTGTTGAGTGTAAGTGTTGCTTCATCTAGGCATTGCAACACAGCTCTTACTCTAGTGTCCTGTTGTTCTGTCTGAGCGGATCCAGGGATCAGGACATCATGCATATGACATATGAAATACAACCCCATCCAGTCCTTCTAGAATGCTTGACATTGTCCTCTGGAAGATTTTTGGCACTTGTGATACCAAAGGGGAGTCTGTTGAAACAAAACCTTCCAAATGAATGTTGTGAGCAACTTAGACTCTTCATCGAGGGGTAGTTGCCAAAAGCCACTATTTGCATCTAGCTTCATGAAGATTCCTAATTTAGCTAAGCTCTCGTCTACAGACAACATAGGATGAACTTCATATTCAACTGCTTTGTTCAGCTGTGTAAGATTGGCGCAAATTCTGATAGATCCGATGGGTTTTGGCACCAGGACCATCCCTGAGCACCAGCTTGTAGGTTCTGCCACAGTTGAAATAACTCCTTGATTCACCATAGAGTCGATTTCCTTCTTTACTTTTGGCAAGAGTGGGTGAGGATCTTTTCTCAGTGTAAACAGGCACACAGGCTTTGCTTCTAGCCATAGGGTTACATGAAATGCTGTCTTCAGCTTCCCTAGTCCTGTGAACAGCTGTGGGAATTCAGCTCTGAAGTTTTTTGGCTGCTCTCCTTGGCTTTTCAGTTCCTCTACTCTGCAAATCCGATGCAAGCCCGTACAGGCTTTCCTGCTCAAAAGTGAGCAACTCTGGTTTTGACTCACATACAGTGTTTCTATGATTTTTTTTCTCGATATTGAAAGGTTGCCCTCAGTTCTGCTATGACTTTGAGCTCTATCCCTCCTGGCCCGTATAATTTTTTGCATGATGGCTGAAGAGAGCTTCTCTCTAACCACAGTTCGGCATCAGAAAGAACCGAAACTGCCACACTAGCTTAAAGTACATCTTGTTTCCCTCTACTAGGATCTCAGCACTCCAGCAACTTCTGCTTGGTTCCTGGATCTCTCCAAGGAAAGGCACTTCAATGTCATCGATATCCTCTACTTCATGGATCTTGCCACCTTTCGAAGGCTTCCCTTTGTGCGTATTCTGTACAGGCTTTTTGCTACGGCAGACAGACTGAAAGTGGCCCATCTTTCTGCAAAAACAGCATTTAGCCTCTTTGGCAGGGCAATTTTCCTGCCTGTGTCTCTCTTTGCCATACCAATTACAATTAGCTTGGGCTGTTGATATATGCTCTTCCTGTCACCCATGCGCTTTTACGCCAGCTTTCCCTTTTTTATTTTTGACAAACTAAACTGAGTCGGCTGCTTTTGAGTTGGGGCTCTCCTCGTCACCTCGAACCATGGACTGATTCTGTTTCCTGACCTCCGCTTATCCACTCAGTTGGATTGCCTTTGCTAAGGTTAGATCATCTTTTGACTGCAAGTGGTCAGACAAGGCACCATCCAACACTCCCACAACAGTTCTGTCTCTGATCAGTTCATCTTTCAAGCCACCATACTCACTTTTCCACAAGTTTATGCAGGTCGTTTATAAATTAATCAACACTTTCCCCTTGACGTTGGGAACGTTTGTTAAATTTCACCCGCTCAACAACGATATTACTTCTCAGTTTAAACTATGTATCGAGTGCTTTGATTACTTCATCATACGTGGCTTTCTCCACACAATCAACCATCATATATAACCGTGTACTGATCTGCTCACTGCTCGGCTTCACAGTGAGGCCGGACGCAGTGCGATCTCTGGCAAACCTCCAATACCATTTTGGCCATGCTTCAGCTTGATTGAGGCCTGCGACTTTCTCGAAGCTTTCTGGCAAAGGACTTTCCCATCATTATTTTTCACCCACTGCCATCATATAATATTCTGAGTATTTTTAGTTTAATACAGAATATCTAATGAGACTGCTGAGGTAAAATGAACAGGAGCTTTACTGAAACATGTCTTACTGCTATGGCTTACATCTTCCAAGAGACTGCACGAGGGATCCAAACCATGTGGTGTTACATCACTTCCTGTGATGAGGTACACAATATGATTAGCATATTAACTACTTAGAATCAACCCATTAACAACCCAATGTCCAATATACTAAAATGAGCTGAGACAGAGCAGAGTTAGGCAATATTACGGAGGTGAAAATGGATGGTCTTCGTGATGGCACAGATATGTGGCCAGAAGCTGATCGCCGGGTCAAATACGACACCAGGTTTATAAATGGTCTGGTTCAGCCTCAGACAGCTGCCAGGGAAAGTAATGGAGTCAGTGACTAGGGAACAAAGTTTATTTTTGGGACTGAAGACAATGGCTTCAGTCTTCCCAATAAATTGTTGGAGGAATCTTCTGCTCATCCAGTCAATGTGTCAACTGCCTTTTGTAAACGTGCTGTTGAATATCTCAATCCTTATTTTGAGTAGTGGTTGCAGCTTGTTTTATCTCTTCATTCTTAAATCTTAATTTATCTTGCAGTACACCATATTTTTGGGACCACCCTTATGATTCAAGCAAAGTAAAGAGTGATGTTTCAAACTCATCTTGGGTATTGAGCCGAACAATTTAGTTAATTCCTTGTGAATTATCAGTAGTCCACACCTATTTACATTTAACAGGAACTGACATCACAAGTACAATGAGTAGTATCTTGGAATTATGACTATTTTGCACATGTGTGCCTATTGTGTAAAGATGCAGAGTGGTTTGGCTCCATTTCTTTTACAGCAAAGGAGCAGTGCTGTTAATTAGATTAAAGTAAGAAACATTTTAGTCTTGGGTAAATTAAATCAAAAATGAAAGCTCTGTTTCACTGGTGAGCGTAGCTTTATGAATTGTACCTGTTTTTACACTCACCTGTGTTGTGTTCACAGCAAATAAAAGAGAATATGAGGTTTTAAATGCGGATCCAAAAATGGGGTTACTAGAGGCATCAGATTTGTACCTGGGACTCACGGCTAACTCAAGAATTCTGTATTTGTTGACTTATTGGCATATTATTTATGTTGCCGTATATTAATAAATGTAATTCTGCAGTAAGAGCACTGTTTTCCTTTTGGGCAGCAGAAACTCTTGTCAGATGTTAGGTCTTAACAGCAGCTATTGCAGTTCAAAAAAAAAAAATTCACTGTGTGATGTAGTTTGAGGCATTTTGATATGATAAGACTCAATATAAATACAGCATTATTATTGTCCTTAGAGAGTACACAGAGGCAAGCAGTGAAGATGATTGTGGGTATTCAGAATCCAATTTATGCAGAAAGGTGAAAGGAATGGGTCTGTCATGTTGAGAAAAGAGACAACTTCAAGGTGATCTAATTATACTTTACCAATTCCCAATCGATCCACACAAGATATTAATTATGTGAGCACCAAGGCACAAGTTAAAAACTAAGAAGTTAGGCATTAGAAAAAAAGTCAGGCAGAACTTTTTTTACCAAAGGGTAACAGATGTGTCAACTCACTTACTAGGGGTGCCCATTGAAGAAAGCATGGGCTCAGGAGAGCGATGTTTAGAGCAAGAAGGCATTGAGTGATATAGTGAGATGGAAGATAGATGCAATTGATCTGTTAGAAGCGACAGGCTTATCAGGTCAACCTAATGACCTTTCTCCATTCTTTAGAATTCTTAAGTTTGAAATATTCAGCATAATGCCCTATCCCTATTTCAAGAATCTAGATTTAGAATCCCACATTGCGCAATGTCCATCTAATGTACAAAAGCATAAAATGAGAGCATAAAGGGGCAGGTGAGAACTTAAAGTCCTCTCTAATCTTAAATAGAGGGTGAGAGAATAACCTTTTAGCAGTTCACAGCACCCACTTCTAAAATGAAATATATAACATGTAGGACTCGTATGAGATTACAACAACATTCACCAAGTAAACTACAGTAAGTACGTTTCAAGGTGGAATGAGCTGCTGTTCATTTTGAAATTTTGGTTACATAAATAATTACATTGTTAAAGCTTTTTGAAGTCCATATATGAACATTACTGTCAAGGACTGTGTGTTTGCAGAACAAACTTGTCTTGAAATTGGAGAAATTGTTCTGGCAGTACATGAACAGATTAATGACAGTTTACGTCTGCATAAACAATCACATTTTCCACTAGCATAACTAATAAAGAAAGTGTAATTGGAATTGATGGAAGTTTTAAAAGTATGTTTTCTAACTTTAAATTGTTTTGATGAAATGTGAAACAGAATTTTGCCACTTGTCATTTGCAATGATCTTCAAATTGCTACATGCTCACTCACAACTTCATTGCAATCTGAACCTGTGAACATTAAGACCATGGGGTTTAAATAGGACTGTGTGATACTAGTAATGAGTGTGTTATGTATTAATATGAAACTCCTTGACTATTTAACCTGTTTTGTTTAACTAGGCTAATGTCTTTGTTAAAATAACAGAGAGGACTGTCAAATGAAGGTGATGACATGTTCATTGTTAATTACACACGAAAAGGTTTCAACTTGTGCCTAACTGCATATATATTAAGCAGAGTAAGCTAGCTATGAAAGCAGCGCTGTTGTTCATTAGGTACGGTTCTGGCTGAGATGCAGCTGAAACAGAAGGACTTGCATTTATATTAGTGTCTAATTGCAGATCTCAAATATCTCCAAATGCTTCATACATAATGAATTGCTTTGAAATCCAGTGACCGGTGTTCACATGAAAAATAAGGCAGCCATTTTGAACACTATAAAATCCCACAACACTAATTTGATGAGTGACTGGTCGATCTGCTTTTGTTGCTGTTTAATTGAGGGATGAATTGTTGGCCAAGTCACGAGATATGAGAGACAGGCAGTTCCCAGTACTCTGTCCTTGCTGCTCTTAAATCAGCCAATGCATGGAGAGTTGTGCAGGTTCATTTGTCCTTTTGGTCCTCACTTCCTCCGGGGATTCATTGTGGAAGTGGCCTGGCTGAAACTGGGAAATCTTGGCAGGCATCTGCAATGCTGCTATCCAGCAAATACTTAAATTCTTTGTGTGTCCTTGCACACATATCATAGAAAGTTAACATGCAATTAAGAAGACAAATGTTATTTTAACATCTACCACAAGAGGTTGGAGTATTAGAGTGAGGAAGTCTTGCTGCAATAATATAGGGCCTTGGCGAGACCACACCTAGAGTACTGTGTACAGTTTTGGTCTCTTTATCTAAGGAAGGATATACTTGCCTTAGAGGGGATGCAATGAAGCTTCACTAGATTGGTTCCTGAGATGAGAAGGCTGTCCAATGAGGAGAGGTTGGGTCGAATTGATTTATATTCTCTGGAGTTTAGAAGAATGACAGGTGATCTCATTGAAATATATAACATTTTTAGAGAGATTGATGGGGAAGAAGCAGAGAGGCTGTTTCCACTGGCTAAAGAATCTAGAAATAGAGGTCATAGTTTCAGGATGAGGGTCTGAGATGAGAGGAGGAAAAGTTTCTTCACTCAGGGTTGTGAATCTTTGGAATTCTCTACCCCAAAGGGCTGTGGATGTTCAGTTGATGATTATATTCATAGAATCATTGAATCATAGAACGTTTAAGGCACAGAAAGAGGCCACTTGGCCCATCGTGTCTGTGCAGGCCGAAAAACGATCCACCTATTCTAATCTACCATAGAATCATCGAAAGTTTAAGTCAAGACTGATAGATTTTTGGACACTAAAGGAATCAAGGTATATGGGGATAATGTGGAATTCATGTATTTCAGCCATAATCTTATTAAATGATGGAGCAGGCTCAAGAGGCTATATAGCCTAGCCCTGCTTCTATTGGTTATGTTCTTATTTCTCACCCAAACGCTGTTGTGACTAGGGGTCATTTGAAAGTGTCAAAACTGAGATTTTTGTTAGGTAAGGGTATGAATTGATAAGGAACCAAGACAGGTAAATGCAGTTAAGATATTGATCAGGTCTGAGATGAGGAGAAATTTCTTCACACAAAGGGTTGAGAATCTTTGCAATTCTCTACCCCAGAGAACTGTGGATGTGCAATCATTGAGAAAATTCAAGACCGAGATCGGTAGATTTTTGGATGTGAAGGGAATCAAGGGATGTGTGGATAGCTGAGGTGATCAGACGTGATCTTACTGAATGGCGGCAAAGGCTCAAAGGGCTGAATACACTCCTTCTGCTTCTGTTTCTGTTCTTATGGTATTATCAGCCAATATCTAATTGAACGACGGAACAAGCTCAAAGGGCTGGATAGCCTACCCCTATTCCTGTCTTCCAAAACATTACACCAACCTGTTGAATCATTGGTTGCCATCTCATTCCAGTCTGGTCGCCTGTCCTCTTCACCTTCATCAATGTAACATCCCATGAGTGCAAATCTACAATGAAAATGTACAGACATTTCATTCCTCATTGACATTGAAATTGTTCCTGTCGATCAGCAACACCACAAAGATCACTGATGTGGGAAAGAGCAGTGTCATTTTGATGCAGGCAAGATTATTCACCCAAAGTGGGTACTTTAGTACCTACACTGCTCCCAACTTAACCAGGAAATGAAAAAGTAGAACATCATTTTCTTCAGCTTAATGAGTGCAAAAGAGGCTTAGAAATATGAGCTGAGTCTTCTAAGCCTTCTCTAAACTGAAGCTTTTGCTTAAAATTACATTTTGAGATCTTAGACATTGTGCATTGATTAACATTGTAAGAGGTTCTGTTCCCATACCCCCTTACTACAGTTCTTGGACTTTAGGAATTACAAGAACAAAATTGCACATGACACAGGGTTTGGATTAACCATGAATTGTTTTATTGAATCCAATAATATCCCTAATACGGACACCTCTATGGTTAGTTGAAACAGAAATGAAATAAAACTGTCCTCAGTACAAAGCCTCCTGCAGTAACTTAAAATTGACACCCCAATTCCCAGCTGAACCCTTCAACGATTTGACCACTGTTCCCAGTTACCCAAAACAAAGTCACTACGACTTGGTTCAAACTTACAAATTTCAGGCAAAAACACTACACTTTATCCCAATCCCTCAGACCAAGATCACTATGAATTGGCTGAAAACACAATCACCCACACGGCCATTCGGTCCCGGTGTTGATTATAGGTCCTGAGTCAAGATGACCAACTTTGACCCTTCTTCTGACTGCAGCCCCCATAGTACAAACCCCTTCACGATTTGACTGAAAAACTTACAATCACCCACACAGCTGGTCATTACCAATGTTGATTGTAGGCCTGGACCTGAGATGACCAGTCCCCCTCCTCCTTCACATACCTGCAGCGCCAAACCCTTCGATCTTGTTCTTTTTATGATGATCCTTATCGAAATATCATGAACATATCTCCTGAAGCCATCCTGTTGGATGGTCAGCGCTTGGCACCTTTTATTCTCTTTCCACTGTTACCTGCCTGGTCCAGACAGATCCATTTAGTGCTGATGTTATTTCCATGACTGAGAACAATGAACTCCACCAAGGTGAGGTATTCCAGGCTCCAGAGCTGATATACATGAAAAAGGTTTCTCTGCTATCTTGACAGGAGTGAATGTTGTGGTCTGGGGCTGGTTAGTTGTAACAACAGCCTCCCTAGTTACTTAACATGATGGCAATTATCCTGTGTCACTGTTATGATAATGTACCAAATTCCAGTCCTTTAACAGTATCAGTTCTGTTGTGATGTTGGAATGTTTGAAATTGACCCATCAGAATACAGCCTGTCTCTGTGTGCTTTGTTTTATTTTTTTATTTAGAGATACAGCACTGAAACAGGCCCTTCAGCCCACCAAGTCTGTGCCGACCATCAACCACCCATTTATACTAATCCTACACTAATCCCATATTCCTACCACATCCCCACCTGTCCCTATATTCTCCTACCACCTACCTATACTAGGGGCAATTTTATAATGGCCAATTTATCTATCAACCTGCAAGTCTTTTGGTGGTGGGAGGAAACCGGAGCACCCGGCGAAAACCCACACAGACACGGAGAACTTGCAAACTCCACACAGGTAGTATCTAGAATTGAACCCGGGTCGCTGGAGCTGTGAGGCTGCGGTGCTAACCACTGCGCCGCCCATGTGTTGTGTTGAGGTTTGGCTCTTATTTACAGTACTATTGTCCGTGGGAGTTGGGGGTTCCTTCCCCATACTCCACAAAGTCCAGTTTTAAAGTCCAGTTGGGGATGGGGGAGGAATTCTGATCCTACAACATATTTGTGCAAATTTCCTCCGCATGCAATTTTAATGCAGCCCTTAACCATTTGGACAGATGAATTTTACATCAATATTTTAAACAAAAGAACTAAAACCTGTTTAATTCATAGCAGTAAGAAAATGTTCTTTGTTCCAGAGCCAGCTTACTGACAGAGAGGGGAACTTTGGAGTTAATCATAAGCAATATTCCCATCAGAGATTTTATATTCTGGCCAAAATTAAACTTTTTCTTATGTTCATACAAGGAATGTTGGTGTTACTGGCAAAGACAGCATTTATTGCCCATCCCTAATTGCCCTTGAGACGGTGATGGTGAGCCGCCTTCTTGAACCACTGCAGTCCAGGCATTGTAGGTGCTCCCACGGTGCTGTTAGGAAGGGAGTTAGAACATTTTGACCAGTGACAATCAAGGAAAGGTGATATAGTTCCAAGACTGGATGGTGTGTGACTTGGATGGGAGCTTGCAGGTGGTGGTGTTCCTATTTGCCTGTTGCCCTGTTCTTCTAAATTGTAGAGGTTGCAGTTTTCGAAGGTGCTGTTGAAGAAGCCTTGGTAAGTTGCTGCAGTTCATCTTTTAGATGATACACACTGCTGCCACTGTGCGCCAGTGGTGGAGGGTGTGAATGTTTAAGGTGATGGATAGGGTGTCAGTCAAGCGTGTTGCTTTGTCCTGGATGGTGCCAAGCTTCTTTAGTGTTGTTGGACTGGCACTCATTCAGGCAAGTGGAAAGTATTCCATCACAATCTTGTCTTGTGCCTTGTAAATGGTGGCAAGCTTTGGGGAGGCAGGACATGAGTCACTCATCACAGAATACCCAGCCTCTTGTCATGCCCAGTAAAGACATATCATATTCCTACTTTTAAGATGCAAACTTTATTCAATGTGGACTCTTTGAGATTTACTTATCCTTTTAAAAAAAGTGGGCACTGTGCTGCAAAGATGGCTACTGAAGGTCAGATAACCTGGCCTCTGTCTTCAAACACTGCCTCACTGTCTCGAAAGGACAAAAGGTTACATTCCAGACTAAGAGGTGTAGACTACACTCATTCTGAAACCATCAAGAGACATTCTTGAATTGAATAGATTTCTTCTGAGACAAAGAAGGTTTGAAGTAATCACATCAAAACAGAATGATACTCATCCAGACATTAATAGATAGCCATGGATTCCACATCCTGGTTCATTGTGTGGTCACACCAGGGAAGGAGACCATGTGTCAAATAACAAAAATGCTAATATGATGAATTTTTACCTTTAAAAAGCAGTTCTCTGGAGAGAGAGGGAGAGATCAGGCCAACATCACAGAAAGCAATCCAGCCAGTGGCTGTGAAAAACTGTTCTTCCAGGCAAGGAAGGAGCTCTGCTGCTGATACTACACTTCAACTTGCTGCAGCAGAGAACTGAAAGTTGACCACCACGTCCAGTTTGAAGTCTTAACCACCAGAAATCTATAGCACCGCAACAAGTTAAAGACTACAAATACCCAGGCCTGCACCTTTCAAAGAGATTATCTTCCTGAGATGTTTCAACAGATTTGTCATAAACCATGAACACCTAGCTCACTTTGAATTATATCCTACCCTTCTCCCTTTATCTATTTATTCTTGAGTATGCATTGGTGGGTGAATGTGTGTGTGAGTGGTGTTGCAAACATTTCAGGAATCGTATAAAGTTAGTTATCTTTTGTTTAACCTATGAGAAAACCTGTCATCTGTTTAATTGGCAAGTAAAGCAAAGGGGTTGAAACACCAGTAAGACAAAAACACTGTCCGTGGTCAGTTGGTAGATGAAGAGCAGAAACGAACTATGCCATCACCCACCTGTCTATAACACTCTGATCTGCTCGTGGCCACAGTATTTATGTGGCCAGTCCAGTTAAGTTTCTGGTCAATGGTGACCCCCCCACCCCCACCAGGATATTGTTGGTGGGATATTCAGCAATGGTAATGCTTTTGGGACTATAGGGGAGATGGTTAGATTCTCTCTTCTTGGCGATGGTCATTGCCTCTCGCTTGTGTAGTGAAAATGGTACATGCAACTTATCAGCCCAAGCCTGAAGGTTTTCCAGGTCCTATTGCATCAGGGCAGGGACTGTTTCATTATCTGCAGAGTTGTGAATGGTACTGAACACTGTGCAATCATTAGTGAACATCCCCACTTCTGACCTGATGATGGAAGGAAGGCCATTGATGAAGCAGCTGAACATGGTTAGGCCTAGGACACTACCCCAAGGAACTCCTGCAGTGATGTCCCGGGGCTGAGATGATTGGTCTCCAATAACCACAGCCATGTTTCTTTGTTCTAGGTATGACTCCTATCAGTGGAGAATTTTCCCCCTGATTCCCACTGACCTCAATTTTATCAGTGATCCTTGATGCCTTACTCAGTCAAATGCTGCCTTGATGTCAAGGACAGTCACTGTCACCTCATCTCTGGAATTCTGCTTTTCTGCCTATGTTTGGATAAAGGCTGTAATGAGGTCAGGAGCCGAGTGGTCCTGGTGGAACCCAAACTGAGCATCGTTGAGTTGGTTATTACTGTGTAAGGGCTGCTTTATAGCACTGTCGATGATACCTTCCATCACGTTGCTGATGATTGAGTGTAGACTGATGGGGCGGTAATTGGCCAGATTGGATTTGTCCTGCTGTTTGTGGACAGGACATAACTGGGCAATTTTCCACATGGCCGGGTAGATGCCAGTGTTGTAGCTGTACTGGAACAGCTTGGCTAGGGGCGCAGCAAGTTCTGGAGCATAAGTCTTCAGTACTATTGCTGGGATGTTGTCATGGCCCTGAGTTTGCAGTATCCAGCTCACATGGAGTGAATCAAATTGGCTGAAGACTGGCATCTGTGATGATGGGCCCTCAGGAGGAGATCATCCATTCATCTCTTCTGGCTGAAGATGGTTGCAAATGCTTTGGCCTTGTCTTTTGCATTGACATGGTGGGCGCCCCCATCATTGAGGATAGGGATGTTTGTGGAACCTCTTCCTCTAGTTAGTTGTTTATTTGTCCACCACAATTCATGACTGGATGTGGTAGGACTGCAGAGTTTTGATCTGATCCTTCGTTTGTGGGATGCTTAGCTCTGTCTATCACATGCTGTTTCCACTGTTTAGTATGCCTGTGTTGTAGCTTCACCAGGTTGGCACCTCAATTTCAAGTACTCGTGGTGCTGCTGCTAGCATGGTCTTCTACTTTGAACCAAGGTTGATCCCTTGGCTTGATGGTACTCGTTGAGAGAGATATGCCAGGCCATGAGATTACAGATAATGGTGGAATACAATTTTGCTGCTGCTGATAGCCAGCAGCCCTTTGTGGATGCTCAGTTTTGAGTTGCTAGATCTGTTTTATCCCATTGAGCACTGCGGTTGTGCCCCTCAACATGATGGTGGGTGTCTTCAGCGTGAAGATGAGGCGTCCGCTCCATAAGGACTGTCCAATGGTCATTCCTACCAATACTATCATGCAGAGATGCAGGTAGATTGGTGAGAACAAGGTCAAGTAGATTTTTCTCTCATGTACATTTGAAGTCAAGCATTCCTCCCTCAACCAATATCATTAGAAACAAATTAATTGACTATTAGTTTCATTGGTGCTTGTTCTTGTTGTGGCTGTGCACAAAATGGCCACTGTGTTTATCCACAGGACAACAGGCATTGCACTTGAAAGCATTCATTAGTTGAAGAACATTGAGACACATCTTTTATTTTATTCATTCGTGAGATGTGGGTGTCACTGTTGGCCAGCATTTATTGCCCATCTCTAATTGCCCTTGAGAAGGTGGTGATGAGCTGCCTTCTTGAACCGCTGCAGACCTTGGGGTGTAGGTACACCCACAGTGTTAGGAAGGGAGTTCTATGATTTTGACCCAGTGACAGTGAAGGAACGGTGATATAGTTCCAAGTCAGGATGGTGTGTGACTTGGAGGGGAACTTGCAGGTGGTGGTGTTCCCATGCATTTGCTGCCCTTGTGCATCTCAGTGGTGGAGGTTGCAGGTTTGGAAGTTGCTGTCTAGGGAGCCTTGGTGAGTTGCTGCATTGCATCTTGTAGATGGTACACACTGCTGCCACTGTGCGTTGTTGGTGAAGGGAGTGAATTTTGAGGGTAGTAGATGGGGTGCCAATCAAGCGGGCTGCTTTGTCCTGGATGGTGTCGAGCTTCTTGAGTGTTGTTGGAGCTGCACTCATCCAGGCAAATGGAGAGCATTCCATCACACTCCTGACGTGTGCCTTGTAGATGGTGGACAGGCATTGGAGAAACAGGAGGTGAGATACTCGCCACAGAATTCCCAGCCTCTGACCTACTCCTGTAGCCACAGCATTTATATGACTGGTCCAGTTCAGTTTCTGGTGAATAGTGACCCCCAGGATGTAGATAGTGGGGGACTCAGCGATGGTAATGCCATTGAACGTCAAGAGGATGTGGTTCAATTCTCTCTTGTTTGAGATGGTCATTGCCTGGCACTTGTGTGGCGTGAATGTTGATTACCATTTATTAGTCCAAGTCTGGATGTTGTCCAGGTCTTGCTGTATCAACTGCTTCAGTATCTGAGGAGTCGCAACTGGTGCTGAACATTGTGCAATCATCAGCGAACATCCCCACTTCTGAGCTTATGATGAAGGGATGGTCATTGATGAAGCAGTTGAAGATGGTTGGGCCTAGGACACCATCCTAAGGAACTCTTGCTGTGATGTCCTGGGACTGAGATAATTGACCTGCAACAACCGGAATCATCTTCCTTTGTGCTAGGTATGACTCCAACCAATGGAGAGTTTTCCCTGCTGATTCCAATTGACTCCAGTTTTGCCAGGGCTCCTTGATGCCAGACTCGGTCAAATGCTGACTTGATGTCAAGGGCAGTCACTCTCACCTCACCTCTGGACTTCAGATCTCTTGTCCATGTTTGGAACAAGGCTGTAATGAGGTCTGGACCTGAATGGCCCCATTGGAACCCAAACTGAGTGTCAGTGAGCAACTTATTGCTGAGCAAGTGACGCTTGATAGCACCATCGATGACCTGTTCCATCACTTTGTTGACGATCGGGAGTAGACTGATGGGGCGGTAATTGGCCGGGTTGGATTTGTCCTGCTTTTTGTGCACGGGCCATACCTGGGCAATTTTCCACATTGCTAGGTAGATGCCAATGTTGTAGCTATACTGGAATAGCTTGACTATGGGCACGGCAAGTTCTGGAGCACAGGTCTTCAATACTATTGCTGGAATGTTGTCAGCGCCCATAGCCTTTGCAGTATCCAGTGCCTTCAGCCACTTCTTGATATCATGTGGAGTGAATTGGATTGGCTGAAGACTGGCATCTATGATGTTGGGGACGTCAGGTGGAGGCCAAGCTGGATCATCCACTAGGCACTTCTGGCTTAAGACAGATGCAAATGCTTCAGCCTTGTCCTTTGCATCGATGTGCTATGCTCCCCCATCATTGAGGATGGGGACATTTGTGGAACCACCTCCTCCTGTTGTTTAATTGTCCACCACCATTCACGACTGGATGTGTTAGGACAGCAGAGCTCAGATCTGATCCATTGGTTGTGGTATCGCTTCGTCATGCCTATCACATGCTGCTTCCCCTGTTTGGTATGCAAGTAGTCCTGTGTTGTAACTTCACCAGTCTTGCACCTCATTTTTGGTCCCCCGGCTTGATGGTAGAGGATGATTATGCCAGGTCATGAGGTTACAGATTGTGGTTGAATACAATTCTGTTGCTGCTGATGACCCACAGCACCTCATGGATGCCCAGTTTTGAGTTGTTTGAAATCTATCCCTTTTAGCATGGTGGTAGTGCCACACAACACAATGGTGGGTACCCTCATTGTGGAGAGGGGACTTTGTCTCTACAAGGACTGTGCAGTGGTCACTCCTACCACTATTGGCATGGACAAATGCATCTGTGACAGGTAGATTGGTGAGGACAAGGATAAGTGGCTTTTTCCCTCTTGTTGGTTCCCTCATCAACTGCCACATACCCAGTCTAGCAGCTATGACCTTTAGTACTTGGCCAGTAGTAGTGCTACTGAGCCACTCTTGATGACGGACATTGAAATCCCCCACCCAGAGTACATTTAGCGCCGTTGTTGCCCTCACTGGATCTTCCAATTGGTGTTCAACATGGAGAAGCACTAATTCATCAGCCAAGGGTGGGACAGGTGGGGAGGGGCAGGGGGGTGGTGGGTGGCAATCAGCAGGAGGTTTGACCTAATGTCCTGAGACTTCATAGGGCCCAGAGTCAATGTTGAGAACTCCCAGGGCAACTCCTTCCCCACTGTATACCGCTGTGCCACCACCTCTGGTGCAGCAAGACCTGGACATACCCTAGTCTGGTGATTGTGCCTAGGACATTGTAAGGTATGATTCTGTGAGTAAGACTGTATCAGGCTGTTGCTTGACTAGTCTGTGGGACAGCTCTCCCAATTTTGGCACAAGCCACCAGATGTTAGTAAGGAGGACTCTTCAGGGTTAACAGGGATGGGTTTGCCATTGTCATTTTTAGTGCCTAGGTCAATGCCGATGGTCCGTCCGGTTTCATTCCGTTTCTTGGACTTTGTAGCGGTTTGATACAACTGAGTGGCTTGTTAGGCCATTTTAAGAGTCAACCACATTGCTGTGGGTCTGGAGTCAGACCAGGTAAAGATGGCAGATTTCCTTCCCTGAAGGGCATTAGTGATGCCAGATGGGTTTTTACAACAATCAACAATGGTTTCATGGTCACCACTAGACGAGCTTTTTTTAATTCCTGATTTATTAATTGAATTAAAATTCCACCATCTGCCGTGATGGGATTTGAACCCATGTCCCAGAGCGTTAGCCTGGGGCTCTACACTACTAGTGTAGTGATATTACCACTATGCCACCGCCTCCCCATCTGTCATAGCTAACTTTTATCTCTCAACCAACACCTAAAGCAGATATTTGGTCAAATATCTTATTGTTGTTTGTGGAGTTCTGTTGCATGCAAAATGACTGCTGTACTTCCCTACGTTACAATAGTGACTACACTTCATTTGGCTGTGAAGTCATTTGGGACTACCTGAGGTTGCGAAAGTCACTGTAGAAATGGAAGCTTTTTCTTTCTTTAAGAGAAATGATAATGTGCTGTACAAGTTTTTTTTTGTTATACATTTACTTGCTTACCAAGGCAATAAATCTCAGTCTTTGTCCAAGGAACATTTTGTAACCTGGTGTCCAAACCAAATACAGCCAGCAACAGAGTAATGCCCTTTCTAACTCATCCAGATATACATCTTAGCCCCAATCTCGCTGCAACAGCATGAATATTTCTCTCATCACACACTCAAAATCCTTGTGCCTTCTCTGAGTGAAATGTGAAAATTGTGCTGATTGTTGGCAGTTTTGTGCTGAAGATTAATCCCAGTGGAGGAAGTGTTGTTACAGCCTAAATTCTTTCCGCTTAACATCTTTAGAGCTGGCAGGGAGAAAAGACTTGAGGTGCTTTTATATTAGAGGAGTGAAGCCAAAAGCAGGCACGCAGTGGGATAAATAGGCAGATTTTAGTCCTTATCTGTTCAGGTAGCTGAGGTAAACCTGATTTTATATAAAAAGGTTTCCATTAGTTCTGTCTCTGGGTGGTTGATACGAAGATCTCATTGTCCTATGGTAAAGTTGACATGTGATGACCAATACATGTAGCTTTGGCTCATGGCACTCGCCTCTGTGTCAAAAGGTTATTGGTTCAAACTCCACTCCATCTGAACACAATATATAGGTTGACACTCCCGGAGCAATACCAAGGGAGTGCCGTCTTTCAGATGAGACTTTAAACCGAGGCCCCATCTGCCCACTCAGGCAGACGTGAAGGATGCCATGGCAATATTCAAAGAAGAGCATGGGAGTTCTCCCCGGTGTTCTGCCCAATATATATCCCTCCACTAGCATCACCAAAAACAGATTAACTGATCAATATTTCAGTGCTGTTAGTGGGATATTGCTGTGTGCAGATTGGCTACTGGGGAGGTGTGAAAGTGGAGGGGTGGTGCGGGGGGGAATGACTGGAATAAAAGATTTTTTTTAAGTGAATGCATTTGGATGCATGTTATTTCCTTATACATTTTTTTTACTACAAGCAACTAGCAGCTTGTTTTTCCACACCTCCTGGCGTTGTTAAACATCAGTTGTGGCTAAAAATGGGATGTGAAGGTGGGTGTTGATTAATGGAATGGAAGAAAAACGCTTTATGTGGGATTTTATGCTAATTAACCTTTATACCCTCACCCATGTCAGTTTGAAAGGTCTAAATTAGTATCTGCTGCTAGGTTTTCAGTATGTGAGAATTTCTTTGAATTGACTGAATGAATTTAAGCAAGTGGTGAGAGGCTTGAGGTGCGATGTATTTGCACATTAGCATCTGTGTGCTGTTTTTTTTATTTACTTTGTACCGTATTCAGAAATGCTTTTCTCCAACTGACGCAGATATTAAAAAGAAGTATCAAAATGAATTTTAAAAGTATCACTTGCATTACATTGTTCATCCTTATTACCAATAATTGTAGTGGGGATAATGAGTTCTTTGACAAAGCAGTGTTGGAAATTAGATCTATTTATCTCCGCTGACGGAAACACAACAACTTGCCTTATATTTTTAAGGCAATTTGTGTAGAACAAGTGCTAAACCAGTAACAGCATACCATAAATTGCAATTCTTTCAAGGTGCTAAATACCCTGTGGCTGCCTTGAATAGCTTGTATTTTAACATTTTGAAAAAATCAAACACATGTCATGCGTTTTACCAGCTCAACCTTTTCATAAAAGTTTACAGGCTGTATGATCTTCAAATAAATTACAGGTTTGATAATAAATAACATCTGCAATGTGTAGGGTTTATGTCCAACTTTATTAGGAGATGTGAATTTAAAAGAGAAATGGAGGGAACAACGTCCCATACCATCTCCATTTAATTTCCACTCATGTTTCTCAGTTCTTTACTATTTGTTATCTAAGTACTTTAACCCCTATTTCTTTGAGCTACCTGGCTTGGGTCAATGAAGTTATTGTACCCTCTCATTAAGTGAAGTCTTTTCTTCTGACCTAGCTTATTTCTCAAACCATTGTTCCAGGTGGCTTTGATATCACATCAGGCATGTATCAGTGGCACCAACCTGTGGCGGGTGGTCCTGAGCAACCATCAAGTAACCCTAAAGGGATTCGCTAAGGTAAAATGGCTTTTATAGGGTCTCCAAGATTGTTGAGGCTACGAGCATAGGTTTCATGCAATGTAGGAATAGATTGACTGAGATAGGAACTGAATGTAATTCTGAGAGGAGAAAATGTGTCAAGGCTGCCCAATGATCTGGAATGACTTAAGTTACAGAATCTATTAAATAGAAGAACAAAGGGCTTATGAAATATTCAGTAATTAAAAGGAGAGAAGCACGAATCAAGGAAAGGTTCCCCTTTTGTGGACACCAAAGTAAATTTGGTTTAAAATGCTCACTTGTATCGAAATGTCTTTTATTTTGCACATTATTGAAACTTGAGAGAGATTTGTTATTCTGTCTCTTTGTGTAATATTCTGCTTACTGTTAAACTAGTATAGAATATCAGATGGTTTAAAAGAAACATGAGCTTTATTAAACACATTTTACTACTATGGTTTACATCTTCCAAGCCTGTACACGAGGGTTCCACACACATGGTGCCACATCACTTCCTGTGATGAGGTATGCAGCATGATTAGTATATTGAACCCAGTAACAACAAATGTCCAGTATACCACTACGCTCCTCTATTCCTTGCCTCAAGTCAGTCATGGACATCAACCGAACGTAGTGCACTAAAGTAGATTGTGGCATTGTACAATTTGATATGGGTTTGGCAAAACTCTCCGTAGGTCCTTTGCAAGCAAATCATGCTTACGTTTCTGGGAGGTGGTTGATATAACACTGGATTTTAAAGGCAGTCAGAGACATGACCTTGAATGACTAACTATCATTTGATAGGGAAAAAATGGCATATGAAACACAATTCGTGTTTATCTGCTGAGACCACCCAGAAGGACAAGAGCAGGGCAGATGATGCATGAGAACACCATCATCTGCAAGTTCCCCTCCAAGTCACAACCACCTTAACTTGGAAATGTATCGTTGTTCCTTCACTGTTGCTGGGTCAAAATCTTCTAACTCCCTCCCGAACAGCACTGTGGGTGTACCTACATCGGATTGACGGCAGCAGTTCAAGAAGGCAGTTCACCACAACCTGGTCAAGGGCAATTGGGGATGGGCAATAAATGATGACCTTGCCAGTGGCAAACACATCCCAATAATGAATAAAAAAACAAAAAAACTACAGCTCCAGCGTACAATAGAATCACTTTTTTTTTAACAGATACAGCACTCACGCAGGCCCTTCGGCCCACCGTGTCTGTGCCGACCAAGAACCACCCATTTATCCTAACCCTACAGTAATCCCATATTCCCTACCAACTACCTACATTAGGGGCAATTTACAATGGTCAATTTACCCATCAACCTGCTAGTCTTTGGCGGTGGGAGGAAACCGGAACACCCGGCGCAAACCCACGCGGTCACAGGGAGAACTTGCAAACTCCGCATAGGCAGTATCCAGAATTGAACCCAGGTCCCTGGAGCTGTGAGGCTGCGGTGCTAACCACTGTGCCGCCCCAATAGAGAGATTCTCTTTTACATGCCAAGGTCTTGAAGAGGGTGAAGGAGGAGATTTAATGGAATGGTACCAGGAATGAGGAACTTCAGTTACTTGGAGAGCCTAGAGAAGATGGGACTGTTCTCCCTAGAGCAGAAAAGGTTAAGGGGAGATTTGATAAAGGTGTTCAAAATTATGAGCTGCTTTAATAGAATTGATAGGAATCATTTCCAATGCCAGCAGGGTTAGTAACCAGAGGAAACAGATTTAAAATAATCGGCAAAGGACTCTGGAGGGAAATGAGAAGTAATTTCTTAACACAGCAGTTATGATGTTGGAGACGCAGCCTGAAAAGGTGATGGAAGCAGCTTAATAGTAACTTTCAGAAGGGAATTGGATATATGCCTGAAAAGGAGAAATTTGCAAGGCGATGAGGAAGGAGCAGAGTAGTGTGATTATTTTGATAGCTAGTTCAAAGGGTCAGCATAGACAAAATGGGCCCAATGGCATCCATCTGTGTTGTATGATTCTGTATTAATGTAGGACAGTGAGAGTTGGATATCCAGTCAATGTTATTTCATTAACAAGGCATTTAATGGCTCAAATAATTAAAAAGGGTGTTAGTTAATTGATCATGCAATACATTTGGGATTGCATTTATGTTGTGGTAACAATCTTCTCCATGCAAGCATTTCCTGTCCACAAACCAAATTGTTGATAGACTGCAAAAAATTCGATGTGTCCTGAGATCGATATTTACTCTTCAAGTGGTGCACAATTTACAATGGAAAGTGAATGTTTCAGTGATTGGTGCGTATGTTCAAGTGCAGGATTTACTGATGTGAGCGTCTGTTACAATTAGATAATGCCAGTGCGTATCAGAATTGAACAAGCCACATAATGTGATAAAATGCTAAGTGAAGGCTGTTTTCTCTGTGCTGGATATATATAAGCGTGGATTTTCTTCAGTGTTTTTACAGCGAAGCAGTAGATATTAACCCTTTTGAAGACTAGTACATTTTTACATTAAAAATCTGTATTTTTATGCATGGTGGAGGTTCGGACAGCAGCTAATACTGAGCCATACAGGCCAGGAAATTCATAGTATTTCAGTCTGCCTATTTTGTTTAGCTGAAACAAGTGCAATGTTTGTACATGTTCTTTCTGTCTGCAAAGAACAGGGCCCTGTGTATTAATATATGTAGCTTTCAGTACGCGCAAATGCGCCACACTGCGAGCACTACTGACGATCTTAAGTTGGTTGTCAACGTAATTCTTAGCACTCTGTTGTCCAATCGCAGAATTACATCTAATATTGGACACTGTGTTTTGAGTTTTGCAAGCTCAACATTGTGCTTGTTTCAGCTAAACAAAATAAGTGACAGCCATTCCCTGGTTCATTCCTTAGGGTAATGCCTTGACCAATCAGAATCAAGCTGCCTGGTTTAAGTTTCAAACAAAGCTTGTCAGTTAACTGTCAGTCACCGTAAACTGGTGCATTCTCCATGGCAACGCCTCTACCAATCAGAGTTCACTTGCCAACCAATCAGCACTCTCTTCTCATACAGTGTAAAGTTGTTATTTTCCCTTACATTGGTATTCTTGCACATTGTCCTGATGAGTGCAAGACGAAAAGCTTCAACAACACGTCTCTATTTTAGCAATACAATGTCAAGTGTTAGGAGAGGGAGAGAAAAATAGGCTAGAATTTCCACTTTGGGCCATTGGTTTATGCTCCCACCCTGCGAGTGTATGTTTGTGTGAATGCTGTGTGAACACAAGGCAGAGTTTAGTTGTGATACCACAACCCCTCCCCCCCCCCTCCCCCCCCCCTCCACCCCTGCCAACACATGAACCTAGCCATCACCTTTTGCTATTCGGGCAAAGTACAAAAAACCTGTTAGCATCCACTGTGCCCAAGCATGAGAGAGGTTGCAGACCTGAAACATTGACTCTGTTTCTCTCTCCACAGATGCTGCCGGACCTGCTGAGCGTTTCCAGCATTTTCCGTTTTTATTACTGCTTATTGCTAACATTGGACGCCTGAAATAGGGAAAGCATTCCCTGTACGCCATTGTTTCGCACATAAAAATTCACAGATGAAAACCCAGTTGTACAACAGTTGAACAATTAATGCCTTGGCTGTGATCAAACACATCAACAGGGAATGCAATAGGTATTGTGAATGGAAGAGGAGGAGTGATAATAGATGTAGTCAAATTAACAATGAATTAATGGGTTGACTCATAGTTTGTGGGGGATGGAGGGAGAGAAGGGTGGCTTGCAGGTGGCCCCTCAAAATCCTGCTCACATTCCTTGGTACTACCCACTTCTACACAATTTGAAAAGGGTTCATTTGTAGTTAACTGTGTTGCCCTTCCGTCCTTGTCTGCCCTTTGCACATGAAACATGTAACTATCTTCGTTTTACCATGTAATCATCTATATAATGAACACACACTGGCACTAATTGGCTCTTTGTAATTATTTAGCTCATTAGACACAAGTGTGCTCCATTTGGTGCCATAATCTTTGTATTTGATCAGAATTGCTCGACTAAAGAATTTGGGTAACCAAGCGAGCAACTTCCTCCTTTCCTTTCTTGTAATTTAAATTCACATTGATGGACTAACTTCAATCCACAAGATAAAATTTGCTTTTTGTCGTGGCTCAGTTGATCGCACTCTCTGGGTTCAAGTCCCACTCCAGAAACCTGAACACAAAATCCAGGCTGATGCTGCAGTGCAGTGCAGAGGGAATGCTGCATTGTTGGAGGTGCTGTCGTTTGGATGAGACGTCAAACCAACGTTCTGTCTGCCCTTGAAGAAGTAAAGGGAATTCTCCGTTATCCTGGCAATTATTTATCCCACAAACAACATCATTAAAAATAAACAGATTATTTAGTCATTACCTCATTGTTGTTTGTGGGGCCTTGCTGTCTGTTAATTGGCTGCTGCATTTCCTACATTGTAACCATGGTGACACTTCAAAAATATTTGACTGTAAAGCAGTCCTGAGGTTGCAAAAGGCGCTTTCCAAATTGAATTTCTTTCTTTATTTATTTATTTTAATGCTCATTATATTATTTACTGGTATTTTACCCTACCCCAGCAAGGCTGCAGTTTCATCACTTCTGCAATTCGGCTGTTCCTACGTGAAAAAGTTACAGGTCCAATTTGTAAACTGTATTCATTTTCCAAAATATTCCCAAGCAAAGGTGCCTTGCCATCAAATTATTCAGGATTCAGCTACCAAACAATACAAGTTAAAACTCAGAACGTGCGACTGCACGGAACTTTTTAACCCAAAGGATAGTTATCTAGCCAGACACTCCAGCACTTTCACTGCAAGAGCCGCCCTCTCCTGATAAGACTTTAAACTAAGGCTCAGTCTGCCACATAAATTAGACATTAAAAATCCCATTTCATTACTTTGAAGAGTGGGGGTGTTCTCTGTGTCCTGAAAAATAATACTTTACAAATAACATGAAATAATTTGCATGCCTATTCATCTCATTGATATTTGTAAGATCTTTCAGTGTACGAATGGTTGCTGCAATCAGGAGGGTGACTGATTTAGCTACAAGGAATGTGAATGATAAAGGGGATTTATTTCTTAATATGCTGAAAATAAATGATGAGGTCTACTACACAGTAAATCAGCAAAATGGCATACTTCACTTTAAAAGAGAGAGGATGCCTGACTTTCTTTGCCTTTCACAAATAACTTTTGCCACATACTGTTTCTGTACCAAATCATTGCCTAATGGTATGCAGCATGAACTGCCACTTTCACTAGGGACAGTGATTAGGGCTGAAGTGACAGAGTGAATTTTCCGTGACAGACATTCGGGTCAAAGCTATTTGGGTAGGAATGCAAAAAAAAAAGAAATCATTGTTGTTGAGAGTCATGGGGTCTCAAAGATCAACCAACCCAGAATTGGTGATTGCTGAAATTTCTTTGTACTTTTTTTGTTTGAAAGTTGGTACTGCCCTTTAGAATAACAGTTCTGGCATAGTGAGAAGGTCAGAGTGCAAAAACAAAATGGCCTGGATTTTAGCCTGGAGGTGTGCTCGGTGTGGTGTTTCGAGGTCGGGAAATCCAGAAGAACAGGTCCCCCAAATGTCCTACAAATTTAACTGCTGTGCTCCTTTATTTTTTTCTGCTTGCCAGGCTAGAGGCAAGAAGCACAAGGCCAGAGCTGAGGAGAGCAGGTAGGTCTAGTCGGCTGGGTGTTACATGAGAGACAGGATTGAGTGTGTGGGAGAAGGTGGCATGTAGAGGACATGGGCTGGTAGGGATTGTGAATGTGGCAGGTGGGGGACAGGGACAGGTGTGCTGAGGGGACTAGTGAGCTCATTACGAAGGAGTACTTTGAGAGATTTTACAGTGCTGCAAATTACTTCAATGAAACAGATTATTTCTGCAGTGCATTAATCTTTGTTGCCATCTAAATAGATTGCAGTTTGAAGAAATTACTTCTAATGCTACTTAACGTTTTCCCTTCTCAGATGGACAAACACAGCTGCAAATTCCCACCAGATTTAGTGTAAATTCTTAAAAGCCCAAAATGAGAAGGATTAGATTGCCTTGAAACCAGGTGCTCAGTAAAGAATGGAAAAAAAATGACAGGATCGGACAAAGTCAACATGGATTTACGAAAGGGAAATCATGCTTGACAAATCTACTGGAATTTTTTGAGAATGTAACTAGTAGAATAGATATGGGAGAACCAGTGGATGTGGTGTATTTGGACTTTCAGAAGGCTTTCGATAAGATCCCATATTAGAGATTAGCGTGCAAAATTAAAGTACATGGAATTGGGGGTAAGGTACTGACATGGATAAAGAACTGGTTGGTAGACAAGAAACAAAGAGTAGGAATAAACGGGTCTTTTTCCGAGTGGCAGGCAATGACTAATGGGGTACCGCAGGGATCAGTGCTAGGCCAGCTATTCACAATATATATTAATGATATAGATGAGGGAATTAAATGTAATATATCCAAGTTTTCAGATGACACAAAGCTGGGTGGGAGTGTGAGCTGTGAGGAGGATGCAGCGAAGCTCCAGTGTGATTTGGACAAGTTGAGTGAGTGGGCAAATAAATGGCAGATGCAGTATAATGTGGATAAATGTGAGGTTATCCACTTTGGTGGCAAAAACAGAAAGGCAGATTATTATCTGAACGGCGATAGATTGGGAAAGGGGGAGGTGCAGCGAGACCCGGGTTGTCCTTGTGCACCAGTTGCTGAAAGTAAGCATGCAGGTGCAGCAGGCAGTTAAGAAGGCAAATGGTATGTTGGCCTTCATAGCAAGAGGATTCGAGTACAGGAGCAAGGATGTCTTGCTGCAATTATACAAGTCCTTGGTGAGACCACATCTGGAGTATTGTGTACAGTTTTGGTCTCCTTAACTGAGGAAGGATGTTCTTGCTATGGAGGGAGTGCAGCGAAGGTTCACCAGACTGATTCCTGGGATGGCAGGACTGACGTATGAAAAGAGATTGGGTCAATTAGGCTTGTATTCGCTAGAGTTTAGAAGAATGAGAGGGGATCTCATAGAAACCTACAAAATTCTAACAGGACTGGACAGACTAAATGCAGGAAGGATGTTCCCGATGGTGAGGGAGTCCAGAACCAGGGGGTCACAGTCTAAGGATAAGGGGTAAGCCATTTAGGACTGAGATGAGGTGGGATTTCTTTACCCAGAGAGTGGTGAATCTGTGGAATTCTCTACCACAGAAAGCAGTTGAGGACAAATCATTAAATGTATTCAAGAAAGAATTAGATATAGTTCTTAGGGCTAATGGGATCAAGGGATACGGGGAGAAAGCGGGAACAGGTTACTGAGTTTGGATGATCAACCATGATCGTATTGAATGGCGGAGCAGGCTCGAAGGGCCGAATGGCCTACTCCTCCTATTTTTCTTTGTTTTTTCTACATTTCTAGTGGGTTAGGTGGGGAGATGCTAGAGCAGATAAAGGTTTGTAAAATATAATAAATACATTTAAAGGTAAGAATCGACTACTCAACTGCAATTCAAACACATCCAGTTGCAATTCGTTTCTCGGCTAAAATCTCTTGTCTTTGGAGCACATGCAGAAATGTCAGGGGCAATGAGCAGATCTCATCTGCCCCTGGTGTTCTGGAATTGAAAGCTAAGCTCAGTAATGGTGCCGTGAAACTATTGTCCATTGTCACAAAAACCCATCTGGAGGGAGTGTGGAGATGAAGTTACAATCGGAATAGCCATGATCTTATTGAAAGGCAGAGCAGGCTCGAGGGGCCGACTGGCCTATTCTCGCTCCTAATTCCTATGTTCGGATGTTGGTTCACTAATGTCATTCAGGGAAGGAGATCTGCTGTCCTTACCTCGTCTGATCTACATATGTCTCCAGACCCACGGCAATGTGGTTGATTCTTAACTGCCCTCTGAAATGGCCCTAGCAAGTCACTCAGTTGTCAAGGGAAATTAGGGATGGGCAACAAATGCTGGCCTTGCCAGCAATGCCCACAACTTGTGAAAGAATATTTAAAAATGTGGCTTGCAAGAGCCTGAGAAGGGGGCTGGGGAGATGGTGGGAGGGTGACCATGGAATGCCCAGGGTGACTCTCCCTCTAGGTTCCACACCTCTTTCTCAGTGAAGAAACACTTGGCATCACCATGCAATAATGTTGCTGAGATCAGACACTGTGAGCTTGAAGAAGGGGGGATGGGAGGAAACACACCCTCCATTGTGTTTAAGTCTCCAGTGTACTATAGTACCCTATCCATTCAGAGATGGATTTACTAGGAGGGGGGTTACAGATTATGTTTTAAGATATTTTCTTCCCCTTTCTGTTGTTCGAGTTTCCCTGATATCTTTTCCCTTTTGAAAGAACCCTCTCCCAGGTGTCTGCCAGTGCAGTTAGTTGACCACCTGCCAGAAGGCTGGGTGAAAGTAACTAGATGCATACCTCTTGTGCTAAGTTTCCCTCCCTCCTCATGGAGCAGCAGCTGGTTTTACACTCAATGCCCTATCCACAGCAAGGTGGAGATAGGGAATTCACTGCAGCCAGCAGCCTGGGTTACACCACTCCACAGTGCAGCCCTTGGGGCTGAAATGCAATGAGGCGCAGTTGTCCAGAACCCACAGTTTACAGGAAAATAAAATCTCGCAATGCCAATTAGAGAGATTGCCATGGCCTCGATATCGGCATCGAAATTCTGTTGCAAGGAATTCTGCTTTTCTTTTCTTTATTTTTTCTTTTCTAAATCCCACAGAAACACCACACAATTTTTCAAAGTGTGGGCGGACCACCTGCTCACAGGCGTCTGCTGATACCACTCTTTAGCTGGTTGCTCGGAATTGCACTTGAGTCAACAGTTTCCCCCTTTCCTGCAGGAATACACCTGCTTATCATCTTTCTCTTTATGACCTGAGAGTTTGGACTCTCGTCCTGTGGGAAATTGCAGATGCAAGCCAGTGTCTAACCACTTAATACTGCTTAGTACAGTGAATTATAATGAATACCCTTTGGTTCTTTTCTGTTCTGTTAATTTGTTGCTTAATGGTGTGTGCTGCAGCCATCAATGGGGCAGCTAGCTGGGAGGTGTCATTAAGCCGACAATTTGAGGGAGTTGAATTAACATTTATAGACTTAACCCAAGAGTGCTTCCAACAATCATCTCACTTCAACTGTATATATTTTAATTCAGCTCCCTTGCATTGTAATTTAGCTCTCAAAGTAAGATGGACAACTCAGGCTAGTAATTGTTCGTACTCTGACAGGCTTTCTGTAGTTGGTACAAGAGTCCTTTATTTGGGGAGGAGGTGGGGTGGGGGGTGGAAATCAACCAAGTTTCTCCCTATTGATCACTGCTCAGTGACCTACACAGAAGTGTGTGTGCACCGACATTAGGTTAGGACAGAATTTGAACCTTTTCACCCACAATTAGCTCACTGTCAAAGCTCATGCACAAGGAATATTACTTGGCAAGATGTTGGTGACTGTGGAACTATGCTTGAGGAGGGTGAGGGTATTGGAGAAAAAAATTGTGGTGAGTTATTTGATTTTAAAAGGGGCAGGGCATTGAGAATCTCTCATTCTGAAGGTGCCTGGGTGGTGAGACCCTCCTAAGAGGGGTCTGGATGGTGAAGGCCCCTCTTCAGAAGGTAGTGAGAATCACTTTTTCCAAAAAAAAATTCATGCTGGAAATGTGCAGAAGCCATTGAAGCTTTTTTCTACGCACATCATTATCGGTTGATGCATTCTTACAGCTCAGCAGCCTCAGAACATCACCCGCATCACTGGCTTGATCAATAAGCATTTTTATTTTTCCTGAGTGCACTGGACACTTGTTTCAGATCCTGCATCGCAGCACTTAAAACAACATCTGTAAACAATGTCAACAAGTCAAGTTGCAACCCAGTGAATGTTACGACAACTGGAAAGCATTCATACTGTCTTGTTAAGTTTGTAAGGAGACAATCAGACAGCTACGATGTTCACATGGTGTCTCTGTCTTGCTGCCTTCGATGCTTGCAGATAGTCATTAGTCAGCAGTCACTCAGGTGGTAAACCATTCCACAGGGGCATGGTCTGTGGCAGGAAAGCGCTTGAATGATGGACAGTGTGTGAGTGTTTCATTTGCAGATGATATCCTTTGTCACCTACTAGGTTGATCTGTCAAATGTCTTCAGTGAAGGTATAAATTAAGTCAGGACAACAGAGCTGTCCCACGAATCATCTCATGGAATTGCACGCAGGGTTGACATAAATGTGCCTGCATTTCAATGGCAGAATGGTTGTTCCAAAAAGAACTCTCGTTTTTCAACCTGAGGTTCAGATATTTAACCACAACACGTACAGTTGACGCGTTTGCAGTATACGGGGAGGGGTTTGTGTTCTTGCCTTCTATGCTGTTTTCCTTCCAAAGTGAGATAGCACCATGCATGAGTGTCTCAAGGCTCCAGAGGTCTGTCTATTGTATTAGACAATAGTAAAGAGTTGGTCATGTTGCCTGACTTTGCAGTTAATGAGAGCTCCCAAATGTGAGGTGGATTCCATTTCTGTCAGCTTGCTTTCCATTTAAAAGTAAATGAGGTAGGAACCAGGCATCAGGAATTAAGGTAAAAGCAAAATACTGCGGATGCTGGAAATCTGAAACAAAAACAAGAAATGCTGGAATCACTCAGCAGGTCTGGCAGCATCTGTGGAAAGAGAAGCAGAGTTAACGTTTCGGGTCAGTGACCCTTCTTCGGAACTGAACCCGGTCCGAAGAAGGGTCACTGACCCGAAACGTTAACTCTGCTTCTCTTTCCACAGATGCTGCCAGACCTGCTGAGTGATTCCAGCATTTCTTGTTTTTGTATCAGGAATTAAGGACCAAGTTGACCATTGGTAGTTGAGTCTGGGTGGCATTGAACAAGTTTTGCTGTGCTTTGTCAACTGCTCAATGGCCTCTTGACCTTGCTTGGTATGATCTGGTAGATGGCAGTGTAATGTGTAAACAAATATGTCAGACATTGCCCGATAAGCAGGTCATACAAACATACGTACGAACATACGAATTGGAACAGGAGTAGGCAGTTCGGCCCCTCAAGCCTGCTCCGCTATTTGATAAGATCATGGCTGATCTGATTGTGGCCTCAACTCTACTTTCCTGTCTACCACCAATTTTTCCCTTTGAGTCCCTTGTCAATCAAAAAGCCATCTAACTCGGCCTTAAAAATATTCAATGGCAGAAATGGTCATAAATTAAAAATCTGGATATTTGTTGGACAGTAACATGAAGGCCAAAAGATGCCAATGCAACTTTTGATAATTCAATCCAAACTAAGGTACACAACTTTTGTATGTTGAGGTGCTGAGAGCCTATAGAGAGCCATTGAGTGATATTACTAACGGATACAGTGCTGCAGATATGTATTGATTAGGTAGTCTTATTCAGAGAATCTAAAGAATGAACAGTATTGAAGATGGATTGGGCGAACCAATACAATAGGAGAAACTGTTCTTTGGCTTAAATACTCAGATAATGCTAAAAATATACAGCAGGTCCATCAGCTTCTGTGGAAAGAAAAGTTGGGTTCATGTTTGGTGCGGAGCTCTCATCAGAACTAGAAACCCTTGGCCCATCCTTTCTTATTGCAGATCCTTGTGCACTTCCGCCTTTTCCTTTTTTATTCCCGTTTCGAGCATTGTAATTCTGTCTTTTTCTCTCTGCTATTCCAAAGTTGAAGTTTAGCCAAATTGCCAGGGCCCGAGTTTGATTCAGCCTTTGCGGGAAGGTCACTGGGCAACCATCAGGAATGGGAGATATTGTAGGCATGGAATGTTACAGCGCAGAAATTAGCCATTTAGCCTATCAAATGGGTGCTAGTGTTTTTCTCCACATGAGCCACCGAGACCAATCGCACTGTTCTGCTCACTCCCAAACTCGATGATATTCCTCTTACTTCTCAGCAACTATCTAATTTCCTTTTAGCATTTGCCAGATTCATCAGATTCACACTAGGGCTTAGAGGATTATGAGGACAGTTTTTGTGGCTTGTATTCCATTGAATATAGAAGATTGAGGGATAATCTGATCAAAGTGGTTAAAATGTTAAAAGGATTTGATAAGATAGAAACGGAGAAACTATTCCCTCTTTTGGGAGAAATCAAGAATGAGGGGACATAATCTTAAAAATTAGAGTTAGGCCATTTAGGAGGGAAATCAGGAAGCAGCTTTTCACACAAAGGGTAGTGGAAGTCTGGAGTTGTCTGCCTCAAAAAGTTGTGGATGCTGAGACAATTGGAGCTTTCAAGACTGAAGGCAATAGATTATTGTTTAGGTAATGTTATCAAGCGAAATGGAGGTAAGGTGTTCGAATTTGCCTGAGATATCGATGTGATTATGTCAAGTATTTGTTAACCAGAGATTAGTCAGAAAAAAAACAAGAAATGCTGGAACCACTCCGCAGGTCTGGCAGCATCTGTGGAAAGAGAAGCAGAGTTAACGTTTCGGGTCAGTGACCCTTCTTCGGAACTTCGGAGTTCCAAAGAAGGGTCACTGACCCGAAACGTTAACTCTGCTTCTCTTTCCACAGATGCTGCCAGACCTGCTGAGTGGTTCCAGCATTTCTTGTTTTTATTTCAGATTTCCAGCATCCGCAGTATTTTGCTTTTACATTAGTCAGAAAAATGCATGTTGAAACTATAGCAGACATGTTGGCTACATCTCATATCAAGGTGAGAGTTTCGGGTATTAGCCAAAACAATGAAGGCGCAAGTTCCTTTGGTTATATTAACTGCTCAACACTTAAACCATCACAACACCATATGCAAGTCTGAAGGTTGGGTTTTGTGATGACTACTGTACAGTGTCGACGTTTCCGACGCATAGAGGAGGGCAGGTAACACAGCGGCCCTGCAGACCATGAGCTTGCTACCAGGTTTGAGGTCTTTGTCATCAAACACTCTTTTCCTCAGACGACCAAAGGCTGCGCTGGCACACTGGAGGCGATGCTGAGTTTCATCGTTGATGTCTGCCCTTGCTGAGAGGAGGCTCCCAAGGTATGAGAAGTGATCCACATCATCCAGTGGTTCACTGTGGATCTTGATAGTCGGGGCACAGTGTTGCGCTGTGGGAGCAGGCTGGTAGAGAGAGGACCTTTTGTCTTCCAGATATTTAGCTTAAGGACCATTCATTCATACTGCAAATTTAGTGGCAGGACAGCGCTCCAATATCAGTGTCCTCTCTCAGGCCAACATCTCAATATCGAGACACTGGTCATGGCTAGTCAGTTAAGTTGGGTGGGCCACATTGTCCGCATGCCTGACACAAGACTCCCAAAACAAGCTTTCTACTCCAAGCTATACGGCAAGAGGCTACCAGGAGGGCTGAAGAAATGCTACAAGGATGTCCTTAAAGCCTCCCTGAAAAAATATGATATCTCCACTGATTCTTGGGAATCTCTTGCCCGAGACCGCCCAAAATGGAGAAGAAGCATCATCGATGGTGCCAGTCAGTTTGAACAACGTCGACATGACCAGGCAGCAGCCAAGTGCAAACAGCGGAAGGCGCGTTCGGAAATTCGAGCATCCCTTTCACTCGCTTCACCAAACACCACCTGCCCCACCTGTGGCAGAGTGTGTGGATCCAGAATTGGACTATTCAGTCACCTAAGGACCCACAATCCTGGAGTGGAAGAAAGTCATCCTCGATCCTGAGGGACTGTCTAAGAAGAAGAAGATGAAGTTTGGGTGAAAAGGAAGTCACTTCAATACACAGTCTGAGCATCATGTGATAACTCACAAAGAAAGGGTACAGAAATATCAGGAGATGACTCTTTTTTGAGCTCAGAACACACAGGACAGCTGGAAGGGAGGGACAGCATCTAGAAAACACACAGGACAGTCAGAGTTTTATCACCTTCGGTATGCAAGAAACAGGTTGTAGGAATCTATTCCATAACCGTATTAGTTATTAGCATGATAGAGTTATTAGTATTGGTGTTTGAGTTATAAGAACACAAGAAATAGGAGCAGAAGTAGACCATATGGCCCATCGACCCTTGTATAAACTTGTATTTGGACAACACTCTCGAGCCTGAATCATGGGGAATCATGTGTTTTAAAGGATTTCCTAACATAGACAGGAAAATGGAGTTGAGGTACAGATTAGCCATGATCTAATTGATTAGCAGAGTAGGCCCGAGGAGCTGAATGGCCTGCATGTGTTCCTATGTTCCTAAAATAACTTATGGATTCCACATCAACAATATTGTTAATTTTTATTTTCCATCCTCCCTAGTTCAGGGATACTGAAACTAATGTCCTGCCACTGCTTGCCTGAGATCAACTCAGAGCAAGGATTCAAGCTAGGATCCTTCTGGTTTATACAGCTCTGCTTGTATGGCTGTATGTATTGCTGTATGCCCATGAAACATGGATGACATACAGCTACCAGGAAAAGAAGCTCAATTTCCATCTTCGCTGTCTGCGGCGCATAATGGGTATATCCTGGCCGGACAAAATCACAAATGTGGCAGAGCTCTCAAGTGTGTTGCCACTAATCAAACAGAGGCGGCTTCAGTGGATCGGACACATCCGCAGGATGGAAAACAGTAGCATATCCGAGGACCTCTGTATGGTGAGGTAGCCGGGGCCAGATGACCAGTGGGGCACCCAAAGCTCCGCTTCAAGGATGCTTGCGAGCGTGACATGTAGGCTCTGAATGTCGACTAATGCACCTGGGAGTCACTAACTGGCGAAAGAGAGAAATGGAGAGATCCTATAGACTGGCATGCACTACCATGATGACCTGTTGCTACAGCAGCTTGGCAACAGGCGTCAACATCAAAAACAACAACTCACAGCGTCACTCGGCAGCTTCACGTGCAGCACTTGTGGCAGAAACTGCCTCTCAAGGATTGGCCTTCACAACCATCAACAAAGGTACACCAAGAGAAGACACCCCACCTAATTGGATTGTTTGCTACGTGTCCATCATCTTTCATAGATGGGAGGATGCCAACCCACCATGCAGCTCTGCATCTGTGGTACATTTTAAATGCTGAAACATTGAGGGTTCAAATCTAGATAATGTTTCTGCGGAGAGAAATGAGCAGTAGTTATATTTTGATAATTGGTTAATCAATAAAATGTAATATAAAGATTAATCCTCCAAATCTGGCCCCTTGAACATCCTCAATTATTATTGCTCCACCACCGATGGGTGTGCTTTCAGCTGCTTCCCTAAACTTGTCCACTTCTCTCTCCTCCTTTAAGTCATTCCCTAAAACCTACCTCTTTGACCAAACGTTTGGTCACCTGTCCTAATATCTCTTTATGTGGCTAGGCGACAAATTCTATCAGATAAGGCTCCTGTGAAGTGACTTAGGACACTTTTATTGCATGAAAGACACTGTATAATTACAAGTTGTTGTTGTAATTGGAAAAAAGGTTGCTTCCTTTCACTGAAGCAATACATGAAATTGAATCACCAATAAATAAATCAAAACTGTGTTTGAGTGTTAAGTAGTTATATGTATTGTGGAAAACAGCTCAAATAAATTAAAAGTGACAGTATAAGAAATGATGAGTGGAAATTGCTGTACCTCTGCTGCTAAAAGGAACCACTGAGGACAGCTGTCAGTGAACTGTAAATAATATTTAAGACCACAGGACAATGTCTGCATTTAAATGGGAATCAGTCTGGAAGTGATTGACAGCTGGTAAACTGTCCCCTGCCGCCCGAGGAATGCAGTCCTGCTGGGTTTTACACAGCATGCCATCTTTATAAATTGTGTCTCCATGTAAAGCAAGGAAGAAGCAGATAGGACAGAGCCCACACCTGCAGGGTGTCCGAGGCCCCTCGGTCTCTCAGTGCTCTAGGGTTCATGCCCCACCCCCCACCTTGGACTGCTTTCAAATATGACCCACGAGCAAGTGACATTTATGTCGAAGAAATTAAAGAGGTTGCTTCTGCCAGCTGAATAATGATCAGGATTTCCCTTGTCAGTAAAAAGCCGAGGCCAGCTTATTCCCATTTAACTACAGCGGTCAATGCAAATGAAACCTTGTACCATCTTAAAAATGTTCACCTGCAAGTCTGGCCTTTAATCTGCAATGAATTACTTGCCTACCTCTAACTATACTAGCTCAGTATTTGGCTGTGAAAAACAGTCTCCTGGTATTAACAATTTTTTTTTTAAAATTTGCTTTGTGTTTTTCATTTGCCACTGGTATTCTAGAGATGATTACAACAGAAGGTCACAACTTGTCAGCAATTACATCACGTCAACATTACAATTTACCCACTAAAGTTTTTTCACTAAATGTTAACTAGCTATTCAGCATTTTTATTAATGTGCCGGATGTTTAATGCCATTGCAAATTTGTGGCATTTTTTTGGTCTGATGAACAGTTATTGTTAATTAATCAGTGACAATCACCACACAGTGAGTTAGGTAGCCAAGAGAAATGTCAGACAGCCAACGGCACATAGCCTTAGGGCTGAGGATGAGCTGTTGAAACAATGAATTAGTACAACAGAAAATGGTTAGAGGTAGGTTTCCCTGCCCAGTTCACTCCACCCACCCAATGCAATGAGTAAACCAATTTATTTGACCATCCGGGGAGGCAAAGAGCAAAACATTGTGAGGAAGAACTAGAAACTTGGAGGACGGGTTAACCAGTGTCAGTCGTGCACATCACCTTTCATAAACTTAGCATTCAGGGCCATTGTTTTGAGCATTGCCTTGTTCAACGGCCATTCTCGCTAATGCTCCAGTACACCACCACCCCCACTGTTGTATGATCTCGCTAAGAGTGATGTCCCTTTAAGAGCTCAGTATGCTAATGAGCTAAGTACCAGGATGTAGTCATGTGACTAGAAGCCATAGTCACTCTGTACTGTAATACCCTGGACCAAGGTTCTGTATATAATTTGTTCTGTATTGTGTGTATTAGTTTAGCTGTAAATAAACCTTCTAGAGATCTTCAAGGAACTGAAATCCACCTACCCCATTGTGTTGCTTAAGATAACACAAAAAAACTCATGACAACGACCACATGTTGTGATGTGTAATGGTCGGTTGAAGTGATTTATGACTTTACACCCTTCTCGGGACTAAACCAAATCAGGCATACATCCCTATGAATCTCCTTTAATTAGTTTCAAACTAGACAAATTCCTATAGACATAATAGAGAATATTATCATCTTTTGGATAGCCTATTTTTGAAAATAAATATGGCTAAGTTATCTTTCTTTGGCCTCCTTATTACGAGAGACAATGGATAAGCGCCTGGAGGTGGTCAGTGGTTTGTGAAGCAGCGCCTGGAGTGGCTATAAAGGCCAATTCTAGAGTGACAGGCTCTTCCACAGGTGCTGCAGAAAAATTTGTTTGTCGGGGCTGTTACACAGTTGGCTCTCCCCTTGCGCATCTGTCTTTTTTCCTGCCAACTACTAAGTCTCTTCGACTCGCCACACCTTAGCCCCGTCTTTATGGCTGCCCGCCAGCCCTGGCGAACGCTGGCAACTGACTCCCACGACTTGTGATCAATGTCATAGGATTTCATGTCGCGTTTGCAGAAGTCTTTAAAGCGGAGACATGGACGGCCGGTGGGTCTGATACCAGTGGCGAGCTCGCTGTACAATGTGTCTTTGGGGATCCTGCCATCTTCCATGCGGCTCACATGGCCAAGCCATCTCAAGCGCCGCTGACTCAGTCGTGTGTATAAGCTGGGGATGTTGGCTGCCTAGAGGACTTCTGTGTTGGAGATACGTTCCTGCCACCTGATGCCAAGTATTCTCCGGAGGCAGCGAAGATGGAATGAATTGAGACGTCGCTCTTGGCTGACATACGTTGTCCAGGCCTCGCTGCCATAGAGCAAGGTACTGAGGACACAGGCCTGATACACTCGGACTTTTGTGTTCCGTGTCAGTGCGCCATTTTCCCACACTCTCTTGGCCAGTCTGGACATAGCAGTGGAAGCCTTTCCCATGCGCTTGTTGATTTCTGCATCCAGAGACAGGTTACTGGTGATAGTTGAGCCTAGGTAGGTGAACTCTTGAACCACTTCCAGAGCGTGGTCGCCAATATTGATGGATGGAGCATTTCTGACATCCTGCCCCATGATGTTCGTTTTCTTGAGGCTGATGGTTAGGCCAAATTCATTGCAGGCAGCCGCAAACCTGTCGATGAGACTCTGCAGGCACTCTTCAGTGTGAGATGTTAAAGCAGCATCGTCAGCAAAGAGGAGTTCCCTGATGAGGACTTTCCGTACTTTGGACTTCGCTCTTAGACGGGCAAGGTTGAACAACCTGCCCCCTGATCTTGTGTGGAGGAAAATTCCTTCTTCAGAGAACTTGAGCGCATGTGAAAGCAGCAGGGAGAAGAAAATCCCAAAAAGTGTGGGTGCGAGAACACAGCCCTGTTTCACGCCACTCAGGATAGGAAAGGGCCCTTTCCTTAGTTATAAATATCCCAGCTATTATAAGGGTCTGGGAAACTCTCTTCAATACATATCTTTCCACTTAAAGAGACACAGAGAGGGGGTTCTTGTAGTTGTATACAGAATGCTACATGAGACGATTTATAACTTTTATATATTAAATAATTTAATATGCAATACACTTTTAAGTGAATAAGTATATCACAATATTAAATATTACTAAGAGATGTAACACATAATCTTATTTCTAACATAGAATCCAAAAGTTTAACCCTGCTAATGTTACAGCAAAATATCTTACAATGTCCATCAATAAGTCAAAGTAAACTTTAATCTTAAATTCCCTGAGTAAGCCATAGGGTGAGAAGTATTGTTGAGGAATTCAACACTTCTAATTTTTGTTTCAGGACCTCTCATGTTTATACTGTTTCTAAGGTATCATCTGACTTTTTAGCATATAGGTGTTACCTTTCTGTGTGTGTTTTTCCTACTTTTAAAATCCATATTTGGTAATATCATTAACTCACATCTTCACTTAATGTTTTGCTGGAATTCCCCTGCTCTTGAAGTTGTGAACATTTATCTGGTCAAAATGTTTATAATTGTGTTTACTTGACCTCTTGTTCCTGTAAGTACTATACCATTTATTGTTTTATTGTCTATAATTGTGTTTTTTATGGTAGCTTGTATCAACCTTTTGAGCCGATCTGTCTACATCACCAACCAACACTATCAATTAAGTTTATTGCTACCTCTCACTGATGTCACACAAGATATTTCAATGTGTACTTATGCTCCAAGTCCCTGGCAACAGAAATGCTGATATGGATATCCCAACTTAAAAGGGGTTTCTGGTTCACATTCTATTGTAACAGGGACCTTGAAAGAGCTTGAAATTTCTAACTCTACCTTCTTAAAGGGGAAAGTCAGTGAGTCTTAAAAACTGACCATTTATTAAATCCCTAATTCTAAAAGTTATAATATATTAACTATATCTAAATTCTACCTAATTAAGCCTCTTATACCTATATTCGATCACAAGATCACAATGTCATGTCAAGACTCTCCACAAAAGCAAGTGCCTAACCTCAGCAGTGCCACTCTGGCACCAAACAGAGTTCCGACACTTCACAGGAAATGTCATCCAGCACCTACACCCTTCTAGTAAGAGATACAAGTTTTCTGACATTGCGTGGAAGAAGCAATTAGTAACAGTTTTATATTAAGTACTGTATATCATTAATAGACTACTGTTGCCCATCCCTAATTGCCCTTGACAACTGAGTGGTGTTCTAGGCCATTTCAGAGGCAGTTAAGAGTCAACCACATTGTTGTGGATCTCGAGTCACATAAAGGCCAGACCAGGTAAGGATGGCAGATTTCCTTCACTAAAGAGCAGAGTGAACCAGATGGGTTTTTACAACAGTCAATGATAGTTGCATGGCACCATTACTGAGACGAGATTTCAATTCCAGATTTTTTTCAATTAATTAATTGAATTTGAGAGATTTGAGGATTCAGGTTCACAAGACATTAAAAGCAGCACCTCCATGGATAAACTCATTAAAAAATGTTAATGGAATATTGGGTTTAATGGCATGAGTTAAAGAATATTTTAGTTGGGATGTAATGGCGAATCTATAAAAAAAATCCTTAGTAAGACCATAATTGATGTGCTTTGCAATTTTGGACTCCACACTATTGGAAGTTTGTTAAGCCAGGAAGGAGGAGACAACACTAGAATCACTTCACTAGGATGTTGCCTGGCAAGAGGGATTACAATTGTAAAGAAAGAGTTAAAAATGGCTGTTTTTGTTAGGATGGAGGAGAGTACAGGGTGCTTTGATGGTGATGTTTAAAATTAGTGAGGGAATGGGATAGGGTTGAAGGGTGTAGAATGAGAGGGACATAGATGAAACACAAGAAATTTAGGAGACTTACTTATAGAGAGGGTTATGATGCTGTACAATGTATTACTAGAATTAGTGATTGAAGCAATGATCAGATAAAAATAGATAGATGGTTGAAGGAAAGAGGAATAAAAGGATATAGGAAGATAGCACATGGGATTATGAGTACTGCTCAAGGGAAGCTAGACATCATCATGGACTATATTATACAAACATCCTGTTTTCATGTTGTCATTTCTGTACTATATAGTGTGGATCTCTGGGCAGTTGATGCCCTTTCACAGGTAAAAGGCAATTGTTGCTTACAATAATTTCTCTTAACGGATGATTTCATAGATTCTCCACTTAGATCATTGCAATTGTTTTCACAAAGTCTTCTGAAGCGTCTTTTTGCCTTCAAGGCAGCCCTTAGGGTAGTGTTCTCATTCTATTACAGAAAGACAACATTGTAGCATCAAACCAATGTGTCTGTTTTTCTTTGAGGATAAATACACGGTTTCTAGTGAGCCTACAGCAATCTCTACCATTCTGAAAAATGTTATGCCATGACATTTTTCTAACATTGAGTACTTTTCTTGTACTTCTTTATTTGAAAGGAAGAGACACTATAAAAGCTGACTGTCCGGCCTTTTGCCTGTTAAAGTTTGCTGTACCCAGGAGGAAGCTACTTCTCATGATTGTGATTTGAAGCCACGGAATTGTCTCGTCTGGCCACATAACAAGATTTGCCAGTAGTGACTCGAAGAGTATAAGACCACAGTAACACCCTGCAATATACCTGCTTCTAATGACTGTACTGTTAGGTTGCTTCAACACACAACACTAACTTGAGGAAAGTTCCCCGAAATGGATGTAGTTTATTATATAGAGTGTACAGAAGAGAAACAGGCCATTCAGCCCAACTGCTCCCTGTCTGTTTATGCTCCACACGAGCCTCCTCTCACCCTGTTCATCTAACTCTATCGGCATATCTTTCTATTCCTTTCTCCCTCAAGTACTTATATTGCTTCCCCTTAAAGGCATCTAGATTGTTCGCCTCAACTACTCCATGGGGTATCAAGTTCTACATTTTAACCACTCCTGGGTAAAGAATTTTCTCAAGAATTTCCTTTTGGATTTATATTATTCTTTGTACCTGGAGCAAAGGAAGTATCTTTTGGACCAATTTGAAATTGCTGAAACATCGAATTCAATTGAGCAAAAATATCAGTTTGAAGCATTTTTATTAGAATAGATTGAGGAGGTAGTTTGAGACCGACCAAACTCATTTCACAGTGGACCTTTACAGCCTGCAGGCAATGGAGATGTTCTCTCCATTCAGCTGGCTTGATGAATGCCTTCTCTGTCTGTTGGCTGCAAGGCTCCTCTGTGAAATGAGTTTCGGCTCATTCTGTGGAAAACTATAATATGATCTGCATCACTGTGACTGACTCCAGGAACTAAGTAGCTAATGTTTCAAATTGCACCCCATGCATTGTGGAGAGATTTTGTTAACATAACGAGCACAAAGCAATCGCATAAATATTCTGCACATGTTATGGAGTGAAGATTGAAGCTAAAACTAAAGGAACGCTTACAACGTATCCCAATTACATAAACACCTATTTACATTTGTAATATTGATTGAGAGATAAATATTGGTCACAGGACCAAGGATAACTCCCCAGCACTTCTTTGAAATAGTGCCACAGGATCTCTTAATCACCTTAGCAGGCAGATAGGACATCAGTTTAACATCTCATCTGAAAGACAACACCTCTGACAATGCTGCACTCCCTCAGTGCTGCACTCCCTCAGTGCTGCACTGGGCTATCAGCCTAGATTTTTGTGCTCATATCTCAGATATGAACCCACAATCTTCTGACTCAGAGATAAGAGTGCTATCAACTGAGCCACAGCTGATACCTGGGTTAGTTTTGTCTTGATATTGTGCAGGTCACTAGATTAGCATTCTATGGGGAAATAAAAATAGATTTTGTCCATCTTGGCACTGCACCAAAATTGCCTCCTATCAATATATTTAGACCACAGTTGTATGGCCACCTTTCCTCTAACATGAGCCAATGCCAGATGCAGGTTGGCTTAAATGAAGTGGCATAGCATTAACCTTAGTCAGGCAATCTGATTCTTGATCAAGTTACAAGAAGAGCTGTGAAATTGTTTCTCGCACATAGTTTTAAAAAAATAAAACGCTGTGTTTTGCATTGGATGTAGAGTAACCCTAGCTTGGCATGAAGTCACATTTTAAACATGTTCAGGTGCTCCACTGACCCTCCTGAGGATTTTCTAAATGTTGGATTCTTTTTCTCAGCTATGGCTCAATTGGATCAACTGTGACTCAGTGGGTAACATTCTCACCTGAGTCAGAAGTTTATGGGTTCACCTCTTACTCCAAGAGATTTGAGCACACAATCTATGCTGACACTCCAGTGCAGTACTGAGGGACTGCTGAAGTGCTGTCTTTTGAATGAGAAATTAAACCAAGGCCCCATCAACCCACTTAGGTGGACATTAAAGGTGCCACAACAGTATTTTGAAGAAGGGTAGGGGAGTTGTCCTGTACAACATCCATCCCTCAACCAACATGTAAAACTGATTATCAGGTCATTAGCACATTGCTGCATGTGGGAGCTTGCTGTGCAGAAATTGGCTGCCATGTTCTCTACATTACAACAGTGACTACACTTCAAAGATACTTAATTCATTGTAAAATGCTTTAGGACATCCTGATGTCATGACAGGTTGCCTTATAAATGCAAATCTTTCTTTCTTCAACCGTATGCAAAAATCTGTCCTTCCTACGTTGTCATCTCATGCAAGAAAAATTAGCAACCCCCCAACACTGAAATTCTGTGCATGCACCTAGACACACACATGTGTCAACCTCAATTGGCACAGAGATCAGCATCTGCCTCTGAAGAACTCTAGTTTTCCAGCTGACTGTTACACTGTACAGATACTGGTTTGATACCAGGAGCTGAACCATAGATGTAATCTAATTCACCCGAAGTAGCTCTAATCTGGTGGCAGGGGAGGGAGATACAATGGAGAATAAACTATTTTGAGAAAAGTCGTACAAGATAGATATTGGTGCTGGATGTCTTTTTTTTAATCCATTCTCTGGATATGGACATCGCTAGCAAGGCTGGCATTTATTGCCCATCCTTAGTTGCCCTTGAGAAGGTGGTAGCGAATCAACTTCTTGACTTAACATAAGAAATAGGAGCAGGAGTAGGCCATCTAGCCCCTCGGACCTCGACTCCACTTTCCTGTCCTATGCCCATGTCCTGCTACTTTCCATGTGGTGAAGGAACTCCCACAATGCTGTTAAATAGGGAGTTCTAGGATCTTGTCCCAGAGACGGTGAAGGAATGGTGATGTACATCCATCAGGGTGGTATGTGACAGAAAGGAACTTGGAGGTGATGGTACTCCTGTGTGAAGCAAACGCATGTCTCTTTTTCTTTCCAAGCACCATAATGAGCACAACAAGAACTGACGGAATAGTTCGGTTTGAACTGCATCTTTCACTCTTCATACAGCTGAAACATGTCAGTGGTGGTTTAAGGCATTAAAGAGCTGTGTATTGGAAAAGATTTATTAAATCTATGAGGAATTATTCTGTGTAGGAGAGCAGCTGCCGCATAGCGACTCTTTGTTTTTCTAAGGTAGAACTACATAGCTTTGGATTCTGTAATTGAAAGTTGCACTGCTGGTGCCTTGATGGTCACAAGCTGATGCAATTAGATGCCCACAGCTTGTCATCTTGATGTTCACAGGCCGCTGGCTATGCCTACACATTCTCTGCCTTACATGCACAAGGCTCTAATTCAGTTGACATCTTAAGGTTATTTATAGAATATATTGGCTCTTGGATCTTGCGTACTGGCCGCTGGAAATGAAATAGTATTTTTTTGCCTTTCTGTATCTTCCTCTCTGTAGATTTGTGATGTGTATTCCTTAGACTTCAACCCTTTTCCATCTATCACCCCCTCCGTACCCTCACCACCACCATTTGCCCTATTACTTATACATTTATAAAAGCCGCGTTTGACTTGTTTCAATGCTTTACTCCTTTTTTTCTGCTCAGAGGTAAAACTAAATGCCTTGGTATCTCTTTTTTGTAAAATCCACACAGATATTCATGGAGCATTAACATTAGCACCGTGCATGTTAAGTAAGTAAATGCTGGAATTATGCAGCCATGATCTAATTGAACAGCTGAACAGGTTCGAGGGGCTGAATGGCCTACTCCTGTTTCTCTGTTCCAATGTCTAAAAAGCCAAAATACAGGTATTTGATGAAGAGTTCACACCTGAAATGCTAACTTGTCTTATCTCTTTTCAAATACCGACAGACCTCCAGTGTATTCCTAGCATTTGCATTGGTTTTATCTCTAAGGCTTCACGTTTATGGTTTTAAATTGTAATTCTGACTTCCTTGCGTCACATCCAAATGTCACAAGTTTATTGCAAAATGAAGATCACCAAACAGTTAGAAGCATCTTGAATGTAAAATGTCTCTCCATGACAGGATCTGTAATCAAATTTGACATTTCCATCACTTGTTCCTTTTTAAACCAACTGTTTCTGTTTCAGACAATCCTACCAAAGGTGCATACTGTCTTTTATATTAATCTCTATTTCCATCCATTGAAGCATATAGGTTAAAGAAATACAGGATAGATGAAGTGAGTCAACATTTAATTTGGTCTTGGACTCAATAGTTTGTTCTTATAAATGCACTGTCAGTAAATTTATAACTGGTCTAAATTATAAAACTTTATTTCTACCCTTCCCACCTCCACTTCAGTGACATATGATATGGAGGCATTAATTATTAGGATTTGATTAATTTATTGATTATTATGGGTTTAATTAATGTCTTAATTATGTTTTTAAAATTATTTTTTCATTATCATCGTTTCAGCGAATTTGTTATGGGTTTTGATTAATTCCTTAATTATTACATTTTTTGATGAATTTCCTCAGCAGTACAATTCTACCCCATGATCCCATTGCCTGTTCTGCCTTTATTACCCTGGCCTCACCCATCTTTGACAGAAACAGGGGATTGCACCCACAACATCAAACACTCTTCCTAATAGCCTTCACATTATTACTTACCTCCCTCCCCTGCCTGTGCTTTAACATCCTGCTTAAAACCTATCTCTTTAATCAGGCCATTATCCTCTTTTATTGCCATTCTCCAATCACTACTGAAGCATCCATTTTCGTCTCCGTGAAGCACTTGGCCATGTTGTAACACATGAAATGCACTCTCTAAATGCAAGCTGTTCAGAAAGAAGCCCTGCTGAAGAATAGCAAATTTTCAAATTTTGCAGCTAAGTGCTGCTGTGGGCTTTAAATTCAAATAAGCACGTATCACTGATTGACACAGTACCTGCATTTCTATCTCTTTTAGATCCAAATTAGCTGCTAGATGTGCCAGAGGTTCTTTCTGTCTGAGCAGATTGACACTGACGGACTTCAGTTGTGACCCTGAGCTAGTGGAAGGAAGTCTTTCGTCCCCATGATGTTGGCATTCTGGTTGCTTTACTTGTGCTGCTTGAATTCAGCAAATAGGTAAGAATTGGAACCATTGCTTCCAGGTAAGCCAAAATAGTGTACAAAAACATCCATCTCCATTCATGTGCATAGTCCTTGACATTCTACTGAGCAGGCTACATCCTATTATCATCTTAGATTGCCATCTGGTTTTCAGTTTAAGCTTTAGCTACTTTTTCATGCTTGCCATTGTTTGCCAGTTTTCCTTTATCGAGTGACAGTTACTTTGATGCCACATTTCAGCACTGCAATTCTGGCAAGGTAAGCGTACCTTGCAACCTCTGTGCCAGTAGAGATCTGGATGAACCTATTAGCCCTGACAGTTCAGAAAAGACTGATAAATGGAATGTGGCAAAGCATGTGATTTCAAAGGAAGAAGGAGGCAGAGCAGTATGGACATTTTTGTTACAATACAGACTCAGGGTGGATCTTACCTGATAAACGAGTCCACAAATTCAAACACAACGGGTCAAAAGCAGTTCTGAACATGCCCATCTCTACCCTCCTCAATCTCTCTCCAAACTTATTAACGTGTATGTGGTAGGAGTGGGGAAGATCATTTTGAAACTGCTAGAGACCAGAGGCTGGATTTGCCCCGATCTGCATGCAGAGGGTTGGGCTGGGAGAAAACTAGTAAGCAGGTAATAAGGAAGGCAAATGGAATTTTGGCATTTATTGCTAAAGGAATAGCGTATAAAAGTAGGGAAGGCATTAGTGAGACTGCACCTGAAGTATTGCGTACAGTTTTGGTCTCCTTATTTGAGGAGGGATGTAGTTGCATTGGAGGCAGTTCAGAGGAGGTTCACTAGATTGATTCCAGAGATGAGGGGTTTGTCTTATGCAGAGAGATTAAGCAGTTTAGGCCTTTACTCTCTAGAGTTTGGAAGAATGAGAGGAGATCTAATTGTGGTATATAAGATGATGAAGGGGATTGACAAAGTAGACACAGAGGATGTTTCCTCTTGTGGGGCAATCTGGAATGAGAGGTCATAGTTTTAGGATAAGGGGTAGCAGATTTAAAACAGAGATGAGGAGAAATTACTTCTCTCAAAGGATCATGAGCCTGTGGAATTCACTACCCCAGAGTGCGGTGGATGCTGGGACATTGAGTAAATTTGAGGAGGAGATAGACAGATTTTTAACTAGTAATGGGTTGAAGGGTTATGGAGAATGGGCAGGAAAGTGGAGTTGAGGCCAAGATGAGATCAGCCATGATCATATTGAATGGCTGAACAGGCTCGAGGGGCTGAATTGCCTACTCCTGCTCCTAGTTCTTATGTTCTGATGACTCCCAGTCTCTGATCACCTCTTGTTTAAAATTCTCCTCCCCATGTTTAAACTTCTTTATGGCTTCGCCCTTCCATATCGCTGTAACCTCCTCCAGCCCAACTCCCTATTCCTTTGATTCTTGCCTATCGTGCATCCCTCCTACCCTGTGTCCCATTATTGTTGCCCATGCCTTTCGCTGCCAATGACCCCACATTCTAAATTTCCCTCCCTAAACCCTTTTGGCTCACAACCTCCCTTTTCTCCTTTAAGACTCTCTTTCAAATCCTCCTCTTTGACGAAGGTTTTGAGCATTCTTCCTGATATTTCCTTTTTTTGGCTCAGCCTCCATTTTCTGATTGGACCTCTTGTGATTACTTTTTGGACGGTTTGTAAAAGGCACATTATAAATGTAAGTTATTGTTAACATTAGTAGCCAAGTGTGGATTAAGTTCATGGTACATTCCTTTGTTTCTTACTTTAAGTGGCTGTTTTAAATACCTCTGCTGAAATAGCAGGCAGGAGTTTTGCATAAAGGCTCCGAACATCTCTCCACATATATAACCCAAGAAACAAGTCTAGTCTATAAACTGCGTTTGAAACTCCTGTTTATTATAATATCTTTCCTTATCTCTTTTATGAAGTCATAAAAATAAATGACACAAAACCTGCAAGTTGTAGAGTTTGAACATTTTATTTCATGCTTTCTGTACTCCAGTGCAGCTGATCTCAACTTGTTCCCTCTGGTTATGTGTTTAAGCAAAGCATGTGGATTACAAATGTAATGCTGAGACAGGATTCTATGATCCCACAGTATGCTTAAAACGACATCACCAATATACACAAAACTTTTTATTTAGAAAAATTCACAGTTCAGTAAAATAACCTTTCTGCATTTCCAGCCCCTTGCTCTGTATTAGAGACCAATATCTGTACACATGCAATAAATTATAAAATGCTGTAGAGAAAGAAACCGAGTTAATGGTTCAGGTCGATATCATTTTATCAGAACCCGAAGACCTGAAAGCTGACTCTGTTTTTCTTTCCATAGATGCTGTCTGACCAACTGAGTCTTTCCATCATGTTCTGTTTTTATTTCAGAATTCCAACATCCACAGTATTTTGCTTTTGAATACAAGCTGGCCACTTCTGCATTTTTAACATAACATGCAGGGTACTCTGCAACTGAAATCTTTTTCTTGAGTGTGTCACACACACAGGAAGTGCGATGATACAACAATTCTGAACAAACTCTGAAGAGTTATAAAAACTGACCTTGTCTTTTAAAAAATGGATCTTTATCTTTTTTTAAATGCTCCAAAATGGCTGCAGAAGCAAAAAGAGATTGACCTTTGTACGTTCAAATTGTCTGAGAGGGACAAAGGAAAATCTTCAAAGTTAAGTGGTGTCAATTGCACCTAATCTACACACATCCTAAAACATTCCAGAATTGAATGTCTTCTTCTGAAACAAAGAAGGTGTGAAGCAGCCATGTCCTGGGCCATTGTGTGATCACCATGGGGAAGAGACCAAAGTGTCTCCTACCAGGAGGTGAGAAGTAAGAGAGAAAAAAGCAGCATCCAGACGCTTGTTCTAGCAAACCAGAAAGCCCGTGTCCTGCTGTAGAATTCTGCATCTACACCTATATTGAAATATATAAGATTCTGAGGTCACTTGACCAGTAGATGCTGAGAGGATGTTTCCCCATGTGGGGGAATCTAGACGAAGGGGGCATAGTTTCAGAATAACAAGTCGCCCATTTAAGACAGAAAAGCTGTTTCCATTAGCAGTGAACTAGAAGTGATCCATTAACTTCAACTGAACTTTCAACCAAGAGAGAAATTTACAATCACCTCAGGCCTGCAACCAACAAGAACTCAATTTTCAAGAGAATTCAACACGGTTACTGTGGCCACCCCTGAAACTTACCCCCCCCCCCTCCCTCCCCTTCCCCCCCCCCCCCATAATTGTTTTCCCCTTTTTCCCTCTCTATCGGTCTTTTCTTGTGAGCGAATGCGTGAGTGGATGCGATTGCGACAATTTCGAAATAAGGCGTATTGATTAATAAACAATTGATTTTCTGTTGTTAAAGCTACAAGAAAATCTGTCACTGACTGTTTATTTGACAAGTAAAACACGAAGGGCTTAAACCCTAATAACAAAACACACTTGCTGCAGTCAGGTAGGGAGTTGAACGGTGGGAACCACCCACATCCACCATGTGGCCATAACAAGTGCAAATTTATACTCTGTATTGAGTTACATGCTCGGTGCCAGCCACTCAAGTAACTGATTCTCAGTGGGTATTTATAGTAACAAATTAGCAAAGCGCCCAGTATTAATGTCCCAGTCTGAGAATATCGGTAGAATATCTTTGAACATGCAGTGAAACCAGAACAGTTTCAGTACACATTGTAATTAAATTAATCTGTATTATTGAGTTTTTCTCTATTATTGACATTAATTATTCATTGTAATCTGTTGCATTTGATTAAATCATGCCAGGTAGGTGGGTATAACTTTTTATAACATTTTATTCTTAATGTGATGTATATCATTGGTTTAAGATAATTGAGTGTCAGGGTCCAGTGCAATCAATCTTACTCTTTCCCATTACCCCTGTGTTCGCTGGCTTACATTGACTTCCGGTTGAACAGCGCCTCGATTTTAAAATTCTCATCCTTGTTTTCAAATCCCTCCATGGCCTCACCCTTCCCTGGCTCTGTAATCTCCTCCAGCCCCACAACCCTCAGTGATCTCTGAGCTCCTCTGATTATGGCTTCTGGACCATCCCCGATTTTAATTGCCCCACCACGGTGTTCGTGCCTTCAGTTATCTAGGTCCTAAGCTCTGGAATTCCCTCTATAAATCTCTGCCTTTCCTTTCTTTTCTTTTCTTCTTTAAGATTCTCCTCAAATCTGCCCTAATATCTCTTTATTTGCCTGGGTGTCAAATGTTGTTTGCTAATGTTCCTGTGAAGCACCTTGCGATGTTTTACTATGTTAAAGGTGCTTTATAAATACAAGTTGTTGTATTTCATGTTTGTTTACTCAAATGAAACCAATCTGTAAATCACTATTAAAGTCTAATTTTGAGGCAGGGATTCCACAATTAAAGTTCTACAGAGTTACTTTACTAAATTGTAAATTTATACCCACCTACCTGGCATGATTTAATCAAATGCAACAGATTACAATGAATAATTAATGTCAATAATAGAGAAAAACTCAATAATACAGATTAATTTAATTACAATGTGTACTGAAACTGTTCTGGTTTCACTGCATGTTCAAAGATATTCTACCGATATTCTCAGACTGGGACATTAATACTGGGCGCTTTGCTAATTTGTTACATAATCACAGGTTGGGCCTAGACTCATTGGTGTTTAGAAAAATTAGAGGTAATCTTATTGAAATATATAAGATTCTGAGGTCACTTGACAGGGTAGATGCTGAGAGAATGTTTCCCCATGTGGGGGAATCTAGAAGTAGGGGACATAGTTTCAGAATAACAAGTCGCCCATTTAAGAGAAAAAAGCTGTTCCCATTAGCTGATCATGTAAGGACCAGGGGACACTGATTTAAGGTTTTAGGCAAGAGATGCAGGGGGCATGTGAGGAAGAATTTTTTTACACAGTGAGTGGTAATGACCTGGAACTCACTGTCTACAAGGGTGGTGGAAGCAGAAATGATCAATTGGATGGGCACTTCAGGGAAATAACCTTGCAGGGCTATGGGGATACAGCAGGGGAGTGGGACTGACTGGATTCCTCCACAGAGAGCTGGCATGGAATCGTTGGGTCGAATGGCCTCCTTCTGTGCCATAATGATTCCAGGACACTATGAGGAGGAATTTCTTCTCTCAGAGGGTATTGAATCTCTACCCCAGAGAGCAGTGGAGGCTGAGTCATTGAATATATTCAAGGCTGCAATAGACAAATTCTTGAACTATAAGGGAATCAAGGGTTATGGGGAAGAGGCAGGAAAGTGGAGTTGAGGCCAAGATCAGATTAACTGTGATCTCATTGAATGGTGGAGCAGGATCGAGGGGCATATGGCTTACTCCTACTCCTGTACCTTATATTCTGACATAGTTTTAACCATGGCAACACTGTCTTGTCCAGGATTTGACTGCATGAAGTTATATTTGCGATCAGGGAGTGTGAGCCATGACTCCAAGCTTTCTTTTATAGTAGCTGCGATGGGTTTACAATATAGTTGTTCCAAGCATTCCTAGGTGCAAGATTCCCAACCTAAAGAATTTTTTGAATTTTTTGCTTGTCATTTCTGAAGTTTAAGACAACTATGTAGCTACATAGGGAGGATTTTACACGTTGTCTTAAAAACATCCTGGGGGTTATCATTGACCAGAAACTTAACTGGACCAGTCACATAAGTACTATGCCTTTAAGAGCATGCGAAAGGCTGGAAATTCTGTGGTGAGTAACTCACCTTCTGACTGGCAATGCCTGTCCACCATCTACAAGGCACAAATCAGGAGTTTGATGGAATACTCTCCACTTGCCTGGATGAGTGCAGCTCCAACACTCAAGGAGCTCAACACCTCCCGAAGAAAGCTTGATTGGCACGCCTTCCACCAGCTTAAACATTCATTCTCTCCACCATTGACACACAGCAGCAGCAGTGTACCATCTACTAGATGCACTGCAGCAACTCAGCAAGCTTCCTTCGACAGCACCTTCCAAACCCGCAACCTCTACCACATAGAAGGCCAAGGGCAGCAGACACATGGGAACAAAGAAAATTACAGCACAGGAACAGGCCCTTCAGCCCTCCAAGCCTGCGCCGATCCAGATCCTCTATCTAAACCTGTCACCTATTTTCTAAGGGTCTGTATCTCTTTGCTTCCTGCCCATTCATGTATCTGTCTAGATACATCTTAAAAGACGCTATCGTGCCCGCGTCTACCACCTCCGCTGGCAACACGTTCCAGGCACCCTCCACCCTCTGCGTAAAGAACTTTCCACGCATATCCCCCTAAACGTTTCCCCTCTCACTTTGAACTCGTGACCCCTAGTAATTGAATCCCCCACTCTGGGAAAAAGCTTCTTGCTATCCACCCTGTCTATACCCCTCATGATTTTGTACAGCTCAATCAGGTCCCCCCTCAACCTCCGTCTTTCTAGTGAAAATAATCCAAATCTACTCAACCTCTCTTCATAGCTAGCGCCCTCCAGACCAGGCAACATCCTGGTGAACCTCCTCTGCACCCTCTCCAAAGCATCTACATCCTTTTGGTAATGTGGTGACCAGAACTGCACACAGTATTCCAAATGTGGCCGAACCAAAGTCTTATACAACTGTAACATGACCTGCCAACCCTTGTACTCAATACCCCGTCCGATGAAGGAAAGCATGCCATATGCCTTCTTGACCACTCTATTGACCTGCGTTGCCACCTTCAGGGAACAATGGACCTGAACACCCAAATCTCTCTGTACATCAATTTTCCCCAGGACTTTTCCATTTACTGTATAGTTCACTCTTGAATTGGATCTTCCAAAATGCATCACGTCCCATTTACCCTGATTGAACTCCATCTGCCATTTCTCTGCCCAACTTTCCAATCTATCTATATTCTGCTGTATTCTCTGACAGTCCCCTTCACTATCTGCTGCTCCACCAATCTTAGTGTTGTCTGCAAACTTGCTAATCAGACCACCTATACTTTCCTCCAAATCATTTATGTATATCACAAACAAGTGGTCCCAGCTCGGATCCCTGTGGAACACCACTGGTCACACGTCTCCATTTTGAGAAACTCCCTTCCACTGCTACTCTCTGTCTCCTGTTGCCCAGCCAGTTCTTTATCCATCTAGCTAGTACACCCTGGACCCCATGCGACTTCACTTTCTCCATCAGCCTACCATGGGGAACCTTATCAAACACCTTACTGAAGTCCATGTACATGACATCTACAGCCCTTCCCTCATCAATCAACTTTGTCACTTCCTCAAAGAATTCTATTAAGTTGGTAAGACATGACCTTCCCTGCACAAAACCATGTTGCCTATCACTGATAAGCCCATTTTCTTCCAAATGGGAATAGATCCTATCCCTCAATATCTTCTCCAGCAGCTTCCCTACCACTGACGTCAGGCTCACCGGTCTATAATTACCTGGATTTGCCCTGCTACCCTTCTTAAACAAGGGGACAACATTAGCAATTCTCCAGTCCTCCGGGACCTCACCCGTGCTTAAGGATGCTGCAAAGATATCTGTTCAGGCCCCAGCTATTTCCTCTCTCGCTTCCCTCAGTAACCTGGGATAAATCCCATCCGGACCTGGGAACTTGTCCACCTTAATGCCTTTTAGAATACCCAACACTTCCTCCCTCCTTATGCCGACTTGACCTAGAGCAATCAAACATCTGTCCCTAACCTCAACATCCGTCATGTCCCTCTCCTCGGTGAATACCGATGCAAAGTACTCGTTTAGAATCTCACCCATTTTCTCTGACTCCATGCATAACTTTCCTCCTTTGTCCTCGAGTGGGCCAATCCTTTCTCTAGTTACCCTCTTGCTCCTTATATATGAATAAAAGGCTTTGGGATTTTCCTTCACCCTGTTTGCTAAAGATATTTCATGACCCCTTTTAGCCCTCTTAATTCCTCGTTTCAGATTGGTCCTACATTCCCGATATTCTTTCAAAGCTTCGTCTTTCTTCAGCCTCCTAGACCTTATGTATGCTTCCTTTTTCCTCTTAGCTAGTCTCACAATTTCACCTGTCATCCATGGTTCCCTAATCTTGCCATTTCTATCCCTCATTTTCACAGGAACATGTCTCTCCTGCACGCTAATCAACCTCTCTTTAAAAGCCTCCCACATATCAAATGTGGATTTACCTTCAAACAGCTGCTCCCAATCTACATTCCCCAGCTCCTGCCGAATTTTGGTATAGTTGGCATTTCCCCAATTTAGCACTCTTCCTTTGGGACCACTCTCGTCTTTGTCCATGAGTATTCTAAAACTTACGGAATTGTGATCACTATTCCCAAAGTAGTCCCCTACTGAAACTTCAACCACCTGGCCGGGCTCATTCCCCAACACCAGGTCCAGTATGGCCCGTTCCCGAGTTGGACTATTTACATACTGCTCGAGAAAACCCTCCTGGATGCTCTCCAATGTCCTCACATCTTTCCGAAAGTGTGGCACCCAGAATTGTACACAATACTCCAGCTTAGGCCAAACTAGTGTCTTATACAAGTTCAACATAACTTCCTTGCTCTTGTCCTCTATGCCCCTATTAATAAAGCCCAGGACACTGTATGCTTTATTAACTGCTCTCTCAACCTGTCCTGCCACCTTCAATAACTTATGTACATATACAGCTACATCCCTTTGCTCCTGCACCCCCTTTAGAATTGTGCCCTTAATTCGATATTGTCTCTTCACATTCTTCCTACCAAAAGGAATCATCTCACATCTCTGCATTGAATTTCATCTGCCACTCTCTGCCCATTCCACCAACTTGTCTATGTCCTTTTCAAGTTCTACACTTTCCTCCTCACAGCTCACAATGCTTCCAAGTTTTGTATCATCTAAAACTTTGAAATTGTGCCCTGTATGGCAAGTTCTAGGTCATTAATATATGTCAGGAAAAGCAAGGGTCCCAACTCTGATCCCTGGGGAACTCCACTACAAACTTTTCTCCAGCCTGAAAAATATCCATTAACCACTACCCTTCGTTTCCTGTCACTCAGCCAATTTTGTATCCATGTTGCTACCGTCCCTTTTATTTCATGAGCTACAAGTTTGCTCACAAATCTGTTGTGTGGCACTGTATCAAACGCCTTTTGAAAGTCCATGTACGACACATCAACAACATTGCCCTCATCAATCTTTTCTGTTACCTCCTCAAAAAACTCCAGCAAGTTGGTTAAACATGATTTTCCCTTATGAGATCCATGCAGGCTTTCCTTAATTAACTCGCATATGTCCATTTGACTATTGATTTTGTCCCGAATTGTTTTCTCTAGAACTTTTATCACCACTGAAGTTAAATTGACTGGCCTGTAGTTGCTGGGCTTATCTTTACACCCTTTTTTGAACAAGGGTGTAATGTTTGCAATTCTTCAGTCCTCTGGCACCACCCCTGAGTCGAAGGAAGATTTAAAATTTATGGCCAGCATCTCTACGATTTCCACCCTCACTTCCCTCAATATCCTTGGATGCATCTCATCCGGCCCTGGTGCTTTATCCACTTTAAGTACAGACAACCTATTTAATGCTTCCTCTTTACCAATTTTAAGCTGCTCTAGTGTCTGACTTACCTCCTCTTTCAACATTGCCTGGGTTGCATCTTCTTCCTTGGTAAAGACAGATGCAAAGTTTTAATTTAATACCTCAGCTATGCCCTCCGCCTCGATGTGTAAATCTCCTTTCTGGTCCCTAATTGGCCCAGTCTTCCTTTTACCACGCTTTTACTATTTATATGCCGATAGAAAACTTTGGGATTTCCTTTTAATGCTAGCGTCCAGTCTCTTTTCATGCTCTCTCTTTGCTTCTCTTATTTGCCTTTTCACTTCCCCTCTGGACCTTCTATATTCAGCCTGGTTCTCGATAGTATTTTCTACCTGGCATCTGTCATAAGCACACTTTTTCTTCTTTATCTTAACCTCTACGTCTTTTGTCATCCAGGGAGCTCTGTATTTGTTTGCTTTACTTTTCCCCTTCAAGGGAAGATACCTTGACTGTGCCCGAACTATCTCTTCCTTGAAGGTAGCCCATTGTTCATCTATCGGTTTTTCTGCCTGCTTTTGACTCCAATTTATTCACCCCAGCTCCATTCTTGCCCCATTGAAGTTGGCTTTCCCCCAGTTAATTATTCTTACCTGGGATTGCTCCTGGTCCTCTTCCATAGTTTGCCTAAACCTTATGATACAATGATCACTATCCCCTAAATGCTCTCCTACTGATACTTGATCCACTTGGCCCACCTCATTCCCAAGAACCAGGTCTAGCAGTGCTTCCTTTTCATTGGACTCGCAACATACTGTTGTAGAAAATTTTCCTGAACACACTCTAGGAACTCTTGCCCTTCACATTGCTAGTATCCCAGTCTATATTTAGATTATTAAAGTCCCCCATTAAAATAACCCTATAATTTTTGCACCTCTCTGTAATTTTCTTGCGAATTTGTTCCTCCATGTCCTTCCCATTAGCTGGTGGCCTATAGACAACACCAAGCAATGTAACTGCACCTTTTTTGTTCCTTAGATCTAGGCAAATTGATTCTGTCCTTGACCCCTCTGGGTCATCCTTTTTCTCCAGCACTGAAATGCTCTCCTTAATCAATACTACCATCCCTCCCCCTTTTTTCCCTTTCCTATCTTTCTTGAACACCTTGTATCCAGGAATATTTAATAACCAGTCCTGCCCTTCTTTGAGCCAGGCCTCCGTTATAGCCACAAAATCATATTTCCACGTGGCAATCTGAGCCTGTACCTCACCAGTCTTATTAACCACACTCCATGCATTCACATACATACACATTGACCCTAATTCAGATTTTATTACTTTCTCCTTTACTCTGACCCCACCTTATAACGTACTATTCCCTACTCTTGTTCTATCTATCTCCCCCAGTATTTCATGCACCTTGGTATTCCTCTCTAATACTTGCAGCTGGTTCCCACACCCCTGACTAGTTACCAGTTTTGCTTCCCCCCACCAATCTGAGCTCCCTCTCAGGTTCCCATCTCCCTGACAATTAAGTTTAAACCCTCCCCAACAGCACTAGCAAATCTCCCTGCAAGGATATTCATCCCAGTCCTGCCAAGATACAACTTATACAGGTTCCACCTGCCCCAGAACTGGTCCCATCGTCTTAGAAATCTGATGTCCTCCCTCCTACACCAGTTCTCCAGCCACGTATTCAATTGCTCAATTCTCCTATTCCTATGCTCACTTGCATGTGGGACTGGGAGTAATCCTGAGATTACTGCTTTTGAGTTAGAGTGATAAGGCTAATAAACTTACATCTTTCTTGTTTAATCCTAAGAAAACTTGTCTGATTGGTTCATTTGCAATTACCTTTAGAGAGCAGTGAGCAAAGACTCACTGAGTTGGTAAGCTAAAATTACTGCATTTTAAAAGATAAACCCTGTTACCGCCAAACCAGGAAAGGGGAAAGAGGGAAGCCTGAGACCCCTTCCTCACCTGGTCCTAACAATATAGTAAAAAGCCAATGATACACAGAGCATTGTGTCTTGGTGGTAATTGATCGTGTTCAATATTACAGCTGTATACACCTGTGCTCTGGCCCCATTTTTCATTCAACTCACAAAAGCCATTTTGTAATTTTACCAGGGCATTTCATTTACCATATATGGCTTTGCTGTCTAAATGAAGAGCAGCAGTCTTGCAGGCATTAATGTCAGTTTCCGAAAGTTATGAATGAAATGCTCGCAAACTTCAGATTCATGCATTTTGTGTGTAAATGTCATGTTTCCCCTGCAGAGGTGTGGACATTTGAACTGGAACAGGAATCACATAAATTGGTGCCTTCAGTTTGAGTGGAAGTTGCACAAGGTCAAGTTGAGAATAGCAGTAAGGGAGTGGGTCAGGCCAGGAATAGTGCTGGGATCATCCTCTGCATTTCCTGTTCTCCCCATCCCCAGGCATTTCTGCCACCCATCTCTGACCATTTCAGTGATACTTGGAAGCTTTACCTTTTGCACAAGCAGCAGAAATAACTTCTACAATTTCCTCTCTCAAAAGATTCCTCTGCCATATATACATGGCAAATGCACTGAAATTGGTGAGATTCACTACCAACAATTGCAACAAATGATCAAAATGTGATTTCAAAATCATTCTGGATATTGAGGTCTGCATTACATTCCCTGTTTGAAAGATATTTCTTCACTCCTAACTCTCGATATCTTCTTTTGTTAACCTCAACGGGTTTACAAACAGCGTATTATTTATCGGCACAAGTATTTAAATATCCTATAAATGCTTTTGCACATCATTTTAATATTTTTAAGACAAGAAAAGGTTCAGTAAACCATTTTATTGAAGAAACTTTGGTCAATTGATCAGATCCTGACAGTCTTGCAGGCCGGTGAGAAGTGGAGAGCGATCACTGCTTAATTATTGTTTGCTTTTCGACATTAAGAAAACTCCTCACTCCTATTTTAAATATTTCCTCTATATCAATTCTATTTTGTTCAAGAAACAGTTGAGAAAGGTATTGCAAGAAATGTTTATTTTGTATTTGTCTAACAGATGGAAGGTATTGTTTAATTTAAAGAAATTGTAATATTCCAAACTCCCTCCATCATGTTTAAAAAAAACTTTCACAAACATTATTTGTGAAAAATCTTTTAATTGAAGAAGTATTTGGAAAAACATGTACATAGAGAATTACTTCACAAGCGCTACTAATGGAGCTGAATGCAGAAGGGCAGTGGTTGCCTAGGTTACCTCACTGATTCCAGTTGGAAATGTTGATCCAAGCATCTTAATGCACCGAAAATGTATTTTTGCACTTGTTGACGTCATACCTGACTGACATATAGTGATGTAATGCTTTTATAATAACTGATTTCCTAGAGTTTGCCATTATGAGGTCACATGGAACAGCCCACCTGGTATCAGTGACAATTATACAAAAATAGCATACCCACCACCGAACAAGGAACCATCAACCTGTTCAGCTGTCAGTTGGCACTTCAACTGTGTGTTGGTTTGTTATTGTTTCAATGGAAAATGTCAACGTTTTTCCAATGGTGCATTGCAAGTAAGAATGTGTTCCTCAATTGTAAAGATTGGACAGATCTTTTTTTTTCTTGCGGACCGTCAAATGAATTACTATTATTGAAAACCATTCTAACTGCAAAGAACAAACATAATTTGGAATTGGACACTGTCAGCATCAAATTAGATGAACTGTAGGACTGGAGTCTATCAACAACAAGTTACATAGTGCCTTTAATGTAGTCGAATTTCCCAAAGTGCTACACAGGAGTGTTATTTAACAAAATTTGACACAAAATTTCTCTTCAGACGATATTATGACAAGTGACCAAAAGTTTGGTCAAAGGGATAAGACTTAAGGAGCATCTTAAATGTAGAGAGAGGGGTAGAGAGCCTCAGGGAGGGAATTCCAGAGCTGTGGGCACGGCTGCCAATGATGCGGTGATTAAAACCGGCCAGAATTGGAGCAGCGTCGAAGGTTGTAGAGCTGGAGAAGGTTACAAAGGTAGGATGGCGGGGGGGGTGGGGTGGTGTCCATGGCAGTATTTGAAAACCAAAGGATTAGAAGAGGGAAGTTGAATTTGTCAGAAATAATCTAGCTAATCTTACTTTTTCCTGCCATTATACACGAAGTTGAGGTGAAAAAGTTTTAAAATGAGCTGATGGTTTCTGAGACCAACCATAACTGCCTTGGGACAGTTTCCGACATTAAAGGCACTAGATAAATGCAAGCTGTTATAGGTCTGCTTATTTAGTGTTCCTTTTCTTCAAGACTACTTTCAACAACTCTTTGAGTTAGGGACAACTTAACCTAGTGTAAATGCATTGATGAGCTTAATTTGAGCAATGCCAAAGCAATACTTGTCAGCGCCTGGAAACAAAAAAAAATGGTGAGATTGGAGTGGTGGTGAGTGTTGCTTGGTATAAAAATGGCAGGGAGATTGCCATATTTAGAAGTGTATGACTGTCATTTGTGATGTGAACCACTGGCATATTTGTGGATGAGTTAGAGAAATGAGTTTGAAACTCATTTTAAGTTTGTTTGTGGGTCTGTGCTGGAGATTATTATTAGTGGGCAGTGACTGGGATGGCAGTCTGCAACATCTGTATGAAAGCAATATAATCACATAGTACACAACAGATTTCAAACCCTGGACTGAAAGTTGCCAGTCAGGTTTACTTTGGGAGCACAAAGTTTAGCTTCTTTTGCCTGTCCCTGAGTGATTTAACAGTGCTCAGGCACTTAAGCACCTGGCGCTGGGATCCTGGTCCATATAAGGACAGGGATCCCGCCTCCAAGGGCTGACAGCCAATCAGACAGCTGGCAGCATATTAGTATCAGTAGCACCTCCGGGAATGATGGCCACTGCAGGAGGCCTGGGAGCAGGCCCAGTGGTGCAACCCCAAACCAGAGGTAAGTGAATTGGGGTCGCCATGGCCAATCCTGCAGGCCCCGGTAATGCTGGAGGTTGGGGGGGGTGGGTTGAGCAATGAGGACAGGGGATGTTACTGGAGGGGAGGCCTTTGCTGCCGGGGGCCCTCTGTGGGCCACAGATTGTGACCTTCCCGCGTGGCGGAAGCCCCCCCGGCACGGGCTTTAATTCCAGCAGTGGCGGGAAGAGACCCTTAATTGGCTACTGATTGGCCACTTTAGGGCCTCAATTGGCCTCTGGGTGGGAAGGCCGTCTTCGGCCTTTCCTGCCCCTGACATAATCGCAGCGCGACGGGAAGGCAATGGGCAATTCTATGGCCATGCCCCCCCTCCCCCTCCCCAGCCCCTAGCCTGTCTCCTGGGAGCCCATTCAATTCAGCTTGATATATCTGGGGTTAGATTCCCAAGAGGAAGAGCTGTTGGAAGTGTTGTTCATCAAAGTCTCATTGAAATGTTCCAGTGGTTTAATTGAATTTTAATGATCCTATGACTCTATTTGAAGCAGAGCAGAATTCCCCAAGTGCTTTATCCTTCCCCAGCAGAACACCAGTAAAAACCCACTGGCCATTCCTCTCAATGATGGTCTTGCTGTGCAGTTTGTAGCACGTAAGAAGATCATTTGCTCATTGTGTCTGTATTGGCTCTGTGTTAGAGCTATCTAAAACTAATATCATTGCTATTTGGCCTCCCCATAATATTGTGTGTTACACAGCTGTTATTTGTATCGATGAAGCTTTTTGGGGCATGTCTAAGATATTTTTAGATGAAATCTTATTTGAGCAATCCGCACTTGGTGCAGCTACAACAGAGAAATGTGCCAAGTTGGAACCAATTGACAGCTGCACTGTGACTGCAAGGATAGCTAATGTGCGAAGTGCAAGTTTCACCTCTTCTGGTCATTGTTGGCCACACAATCACCATGTGATGTGTAATGTTTCAGCACTATTTCACAGAAAGGATTTGGAAAGAAGAGGCACATTTAAGGACCATAGAAAGGATTGTGTTCACAAAAGCTCAACATTAATGTTATTTCTCCATAAACTATAAATAATAAGCAATTCATTAGCCTCTTCCAGCAATTGATAAACACTTCACATCCATTGTGTTGGACGGACAGGGAATCACATGGGTTGGGTTGGTATGACAGAGACACATAAAGCCAATCAGGTCTTTAAACAAAAAGCGGTGAGGAATAGCTTTGTCCACACTCAGATGGCTTCCAAGAAATAATTTTGCTTAAATCAAGAAAGATAAGCTACTGATGTGGGGAAGCATAGTGCATTCATAAATTTTGTATTAAAGCAAGATGCATTGATGGAAGTACAGAAATACAGTTATAACTGTACATGTTCACTTGCTATGAAACTTCATTGATTCATATTCTTGCCTTATTTGATGTGTCTTCGGTCTTCCTTTATGAAATTGAAGTGAAATTTATGAGTATCTCATTCAGAACACATCCCTGGGCTACACCATCATATAGTTAGACACTGGGAATAGCCCTAAATGTAAGACATTTAGACCACCTACAGGACTGACCATCACTACTGCATCTGAAAGAATATCTCAGGCAAGATCTCAGGAAATTTATAAGAGTTATCATTGATCATAGACAACTGACAAGCTATCTTTCAGAAATTCTTGTTGAACCTATCATTTCTTCAATGGGGCGCACTCTGTCAGGAATGTTAGAAGTCAACAAAAAGATCAAAAGCCTTTGACGGAATATCTCAACTGTGCTATCCCACCTTCCCATTAATTACAGGTGCTGCCACAAGAAATGTAAGGAAACATTATGTTTTGGAGCAATAGAAGATGATGCACTGAATCTCTCCTGGCAGGATTCAAGCAGCAATGATCTCAATTACATCACGCAGTTAATCAAACTGGGAAATTTTCCAGAAACTGAAGGAGAAGGTGTTGAGCCAGTATGATTGATCTGTCCCTCTGTCTGTAGCCACTGTCCACGTGTTGCTGTTGTATATGCCAGGTTGCAGTGCCAAGGAGTACACAGCTTTGGTTAACCCTGCCCAACTGGACCTGTCAGTCCTGATTTGTCAGGTAATGTAATTTCTCAAATCAATACTTAAATAGTCAACTCTACACCATGGGAATAATGGCTGCTTTATTTTTGCATTATTATAATGATTCTCTTTTGACATTATATAACGTACTCACTTCAATATGCAAGATAAATACTGCCTTCTGTTGCAGCATTTAATTCAAATTAAGTTCCGGATTTTCTCCTATTAAAAGATAAACAACCAAGTCGCTGTTGATATTATGACAGGATTGTTTTAATTTGCATTGTCGTCATGACACTGCTATCCTTGTTAGCGGCATAATCTGGCTTCTCTTTACACTTCCGCTGCTGGTATACAGACTTGTGATGACAGTAGTAGCTGAAAAAGAAAAACTGCAAGGTCTTCAACACAAAATTTTAATCATTGATTTTATTTCCATGGATCACAGACTACTGGTCAGTGTAATGGACGAAGAACGATTTATTAGAGGTATTCACCAGATCAAGAGATAAGTTTAGTTAAGGAAGGCCTTTCAGCTTTTTGATTTCACAAGAACACAAGAAATAGGAGTGGAAGTAGACCATATGGCCCATCAAACCATTCAACACGATCATGGCTGATCTTAGGCTTCAAATCCACTTTCCCGCCCGCTCCCCATATCCCTTGCTTCCCTGAGAGATCAAAAATCTGTCTATCCCAGCCTTAAATGTATTCAACGATGGAGTATCCACAACCCTCTGGGGTAGAGAATTCCAAAGATTCACAACCCTCTGAGCAAAGTAATTTCTCTTCATCTCAGTCCTAAATGATCAGTCCCTCGTCCTGAGACTGTGCTGCCGTGATTCAGATACCCCGACCAGCAGAAACAATCTATCAGTGTCTTCCCTATCCAGCCCCTTCAGAATCTTGGATGTTTCAATGAGATCACCTCTCATTCTTCTAAACTCCAAAGAGTATAGTCCCAATTTACTCAGTCTCTTATCATCGGACAACCCTCTTATCCCAGGGACCAATTTAGTGAACCTTCATTGTACTGCCACCAATGCAAGTATATCCTTTCTTAAATGTGGAGACTAAAACTGCACACAGTACTCCAGATGTTGTCTCACCAAAACCCTGTTCAATTGTAGTAAGATTTCTTTATTCCTGTGCTCCAATCCCCTTGCAGTAAAGACCAACATGCCATTTGCCATCCTAATTGCTTGTTGTACCTGCATGCTAACTTTCTGCGTTCCTTGAACAAGCACACCCAGTCTCTTTGAACATCGACACTTACAAGTTTCACAACTTTTAAAAGATATTCTGCTTTTCTATTCTTATGACCGAAGTGAATAGCTTCACACTTCCCTACATTATATGCCATCTGCCATCTTGTTGCCCACTTACTTAGCCTGTCTATATCTCTTTACAGCTTACCTTTCCATCTACTTTTGTATCATCAGCAAACTTAGATACATTACTCTCTGATACTTCATCTAAGTGATTAATATAGATTGTAAATAGCTGAGGCCCCAGCACCAATCCTTGCTGCACTCCCTATTCACTACCTGACAACTTGAAAATGCCCTGTCTATGCCCACTCTTTGCTTCCTGTCTGTTAACCAATCCTCTATCCATGTTAATATCTTCTTCTTCTTTGGCCTCCTTGTCTCGAGAGACAATGGGTAAGCGCCTGGAGGTGGTCAGTGGTTTGTGCAGCAGCGCCTGGAGTGGCTATAAAGGCCAATTCTAGAGTGACAGACGCTTCCACAGGTGCTGCAGAGAAATTTGTTTGTCGGGGCTGTTACACAGTTGGCTCTCCCCTTGCGCTTCTGTCTTTTTTCCTGCCAACAGCTAAGTCTCTTCGACTCGCCACACTTTAGCCCCGCCTTTATGGCTGCCCGCCAGTTCTGGCGATCGCTGGCAATTGACTCCCATGACTTGTGATCAATGTCACAGGACTTCATGTCGCGTTTGCAGACGTCTTTAAAGCGGAGACATGGACGGCCGGTGGGTCTGATACCAGTGGCGAGCTCACTGTACAATGTGTCTTTGGGGATCCTGCCATCTTCCATGCGGCTCACATGGCCAAGCCATCTCAAGCGCCGCTGACTCAGTAGTGTGTGTGCTGGGGATGTTGGCCGCCTCGAGGACTTCTGTGTTGGAGATACAGTCCTGCCACCTGATGCCAAGTATTCTCAGGAGGCAGCGAAGATGGAATGAATTGAGGCGTCGCTCTTGGCTGACATACGTTGTCCAGGCCTCGCTGCCATAGAGAAAGGTGCTGAGGACACAGGCTTGATACACTCGGACTTTTGTGTTCTGTGTCAGTGCGCCATTTTCCCACACTCTCTTGACCAGTCTGGACATAGCAGTGGAAGCCTTTCCCATGCGCTTGATGATTTCTGCATCTAGAGACAGGTTACTGGTGATAGTTGAGCCTAGGTAGGTGAACTCTTGAACCACTTCCAGATCGTGGTCGCCGATATTGATGGATGGAGCATTTCTGACGTCCTGTCCCATGATGTTCGTTTTCTTGAGGCTGATGGTTAGGCCAAATTCGTTGCAGGCAGCCGCAAACCTGTCGATGAGACTCTGCAGACACTCTTCAGTGTGAGATGTTTAGTTTAGTTTAGTTTAGTTAAGAGATACAGCACTGAAACAGGCCCCTCGGCCCACCGAGTCTGTACCGACCATCAACCACCCATTTATACTACTACTACACTAATCCCATATTCCTACCACATCCCCACCTGTCCCTATATTTCCCTACCACCTACCTATACTAGGGGCAATTTATAATGGCCAATTTACCTACCAACCTGCAAGTCTTTTGGCTGTGGGAGGAAACCGGAGCACCCGGAGAAAACCCACGCAGACACAGGGAGAACTTGCAAAATCCACACAGGCAGTACCCGGAATTGAACCCGGGTCGCTGGAGCTGTGAGGCTGCGGTACTAACCACTGTGCCACTGTGATGTTAAAGCAGCATCGTCAGCAAAGAGGAGTTCCCTGATGAGGACTTTCCGTACTTTGGTCTTCGCTCTTAGACGGGCAAGGTTGAACAACCTGCACCCTGATCTTGTGTGGAGGAAAATTCCTTCTTCTGAAGACTTGAACGCATGTGAGAGCAGCAAGGAGAAGAAAATCCCAAACAGTGTGGGTGCAAGAACACAGCCCTGTTTCACGCCACTCAGGATAGGAAAGGGGTCTGATGAGGTGCCGCTATGCTGAATTGTGCCTTTCATATTGTCATGGAATGAGGTGATGATACTTCGTAGCTTTGGTGGACATCCGATCTTTTCTAGTAGTCTGAAGAGACCACGTCTGCTGACGAGGTCAAAGGCTTTGGTGAGATCAATGAAAGCAATGTAGAGGGGCATCTGTTGCTCGTGGCATTTCTTCTGTATCTGACGAAGGGAGAACAGCATGTCAATGGTCGATCTCTCTGCACGAAAGCCACACTGTGCCTCAGGGTAGACACGCTCGGCCAGCTTCTGGAGCCTGTTTAAAGCGACTCGAGCAAAGACTTTCCCCACTATGCTGAGCAGGGAGATTCCACGGTAGTTGTTGCAGTCACCGCGGTCACCTTTTGATTTCATAGAGGGTGATGATATTGGCATCGCGCATGTCCTGCGGTACTGCTCCCTCGTCCCAGCACAGGCAAAGCAGTTCATGTAGTGCTGAGAGTATAGCAGGCTTGGCACTCTTGATTATTTCAAGGGTAATGCCGTCATTCCCAGGGGCTTTTCCGCTGGCTTGAAAATCAATGGCATCACTGAGTTCCGATTTTGTTGGCTGTACGTCCAGCTCATCCATGACTGGTAGAGGCTGGGCTGCATTGAGGGCAGTCTCAGTGACAACATTCTCCCTGAAGTACAGTTCTAGGTAGTGCTCAACCCAGTGATCCATTTGCTTGTGTTGGTCAGTGATTGTGTCCCCTGATTTAGATTTGAGGGGGGCGATCTTCTTGATGGTTGGCCCAAGAGCTCTCTTAATGCCATCATACATTCCTCTGATGTTTTCGGTGTCTGAGGCCAGCTGAATATGACTGCATAGGTGTTGCCAGTAGTCATTTGCGCAGCACCTGGCTGTTCTTTGTGCAGTGCTTCTGGCTGCTTTAAGTGCTGCGGATGTTAATATATTACCCCCAATTCCATGAGCCCTTTGGTGTGACATCTTATCGAATGCCTTTTGGAAATCCAGGTATACTACATCTACTGGTTCCCCTTTATCTACCTTACTAATTACATCTTTAAAAACTCTAATAAATTTATCAAACAGGATTTCCCTTTAATAAAACCATGTCGATTTGTTCTAATCGTACTGTGTTTTTCTAAGTGCATTGTTAAGACTTCCTTAATAATAGGTTCCAGCATTTTCCCAATGACTGATGTTAGGCTAACTGACCTGTAGCTCACTGTTTTCTCTCTCCCTCCTTTCTTGAAAAGCAGTGTAACATTTGCCAACTTCCAATCTGGTGGGACCGTTCCCGAATCAAAGGAATTTTGGAAAATCATAGCTACTGCAACCACTATCTCTGTTGCTATCTCTTTTAGAACCCTAGGGGATTTGTCCAATTTTAATCCCTTATGTTTCTTCAATACCTTTTCTCTGCTGATATTAATTTTGTTAGTTTCCTCACTCTTTTTAGCCCCAGGTTAGTGTCGATTTCTGGTATGAAATTTGTGTCTTCTACTGTGAATACAGACACAAAATATTTATTCAATCCTCTGCCATTTCCTTATTCCCCATGATAATTTCTCCAGTCTCTGCTTCTAAGGGAACACTGTTTACTTTAGATACTCTCTTCCTTTTTATATATCTATAAAACATGGTTGTCCAACCTTTTCGCGTGGTAGGGGTGGGGGGGCCCACTTTACAATTTTTGTCTTACATAGGGGGGCCAGTGAGACAATTTTGAAAAGATAACGGCATTAAAAAGTTAGCTTACTATCAATCAAAACGACAACAAATGTGCATTTTTGTGAATGAGAGGTTTAGTTTATTGACTTACTCTCCCATCACTATGTTGGACACTGATTAAGTGAGATATCTGGCATTTTTTTTGCTTGCACAAGTAGTCAATGTTTGCCCTTATACTTGTTGTAGCCATGCGGAGTATTCCAGATAGATGTCCATCTGTCAGAAGTGATCTTGATCACTCTCTCTCCCTCTCTCTTTCTCTGTCTCTCTCTCTCCCAGTGTTCCCACTCTCTCTCTCTCCCTCCCTCTCTCGCTCCTCTCTCTCTCTTCCCGTCCTCTCTCTCTCTGCCCTCTCTCTCTCTCTGTCCCCCCTCACCCTTTGTCCTCCCTCTCTCTCACTTTCTCTCTCCCCCTCTCTCTCTCTTCCCCCCTCTCTGCTCCACCTTCCCTTCTCTCTCTCTCTCTCTCCCCCCCACACCTCTCCCTCGCACTTACTCCCCTTCTCTCTGTCCCCTCTCACTTTCTCTCTCACCCCCCCCTCTCTCTCTCCATTCCCCCCTCTCTCTACCCCTCTGTTTCTCTCTCCCCTCTCTCTCTCTCCTATCTCTCTGTTCCCCCTCCCTCTCTCTCTCTCTGCACCCTCTCTCCTCCTCCTCTCACTTTCTTTCTCCCCCTCTCTCTTTGCCCCCCCCCTCTCTGCTCTCCCTTCCCTTCTCTCTCTCTCTCTCTCTCTTCTCCCCCAACCTCTCTCTCGCTCTTTCTCCCCTTCTCTCTCTGCTCCCCCTCCCTCTCTCTCTCTCTGTTCCCCCTCCCTCTCTCTCTCCCCCCCTCTCTCTCTCTCTCTGTTCCCCCTCCCTCTCTCTCTCTGTTCCCCCTCCCCCTCTCTCTCTGTTCCCCTCTCTCTCTCCCCTGTCTCTCTCTGTTTCCCCCTCCCTCTCTCTCTCTGTTCCCCCTCCCTCTCTCTCTCTCTGTTCCCCCTCCCTCTCTCTGTTCCCCCTCTCTCTCCCCTCTCTCTCTCTGTTTCCCCCTCCCTCTCTCTCTCTGCTCCCCCTCCCTCTCTCTCTCTGTTACCCCTCTCTCTCCCCTGTCTCTCTCTGTTCCCCCTCCCTGTCTCTCTCTGTTCCCCCTCCCTGTCTCTCTCTGTTCCCCCTCCCTCTCTCTCTCTGTTCCCCCTCCCTCTCTCTCTCTGTTCCCCCTCCCTCTCCCTCTCTGTTCCCCCTCCCTCTCTCTCTCTGTTCCCCCTCTCTCTGACAGTTGCAGGGAGTGGTAGTGCTCAGCATAGCCACTTTGCATTTGGTCAGTTAAAAGAAAAGTCATGTTGAGTTTCACAGCTGACAGCTGCTGGCATCAGGAAAAGCCATTTCTGAACTTCAGACAGATTCGGGCTTTCCGGTGACCTTTTTTAAAAAAAGTTGGAATCTGCTGGAAAACCCCAAATCTGTCCAAAGTTCAGAAATAGCAGTTCCCAATGTCAACACCTGTCAGCTGTGAAACTGAAAGCGCGATGTTTTAAAAAAGCTAGTCTGAAAGGAGAAGACAATGGAAAATATCCCATCTCTGAAATATATCCGGGAGCTGGAAGGAAACCTTTGACAGGCCAGAACCTGGCCCGTGGGCTGTATGCTGGACAACCAATCTGTAAAAGCTCTTACAATCTGTTTTTATGTTTCTGGCTAGTTTACTCTCATTCTATTTTTACCTTTTTTTATAAACTTTTTGATGGCCCTTTACTGGTTTCTAAAACACTCACAAACCCCAGAATTGCTATTTATTCTTTATTCATCCTTCCAGTATCTTTTCCTACATTCAAGCAGTGAGACAATGAAAAACATCATGTAACATTAGGTGACACAGCTTCCAAGTCCAATTGGATTTCAAAACCAAACATGGTTTGTACTGAGAGAGGACTGGAGTATAGGATGTATACACAGAGATGAGGTGAGTACATAGTAAGTATCCATTGTATACCCAGTTCTTTCTGTACTCAGGAAAGGGGGAATCAGAAGAATAGACTGGCCAGCTGGACTCGGTGGTCTTTTCTGCCCCGTACATTCCTATATTTATGTGTAAAGATTGGTTTGCATCTGCACTTAGATCAGAACCTGATTTAACAGAATCTGTTAAATAATTAGATCTGAACATCCTGCCATGTCAGATTTCATAGAGTGATACAGAACTGAAACAGGCCCTTTGGCCCACCATCAACCACCCATTTATATTAATCCTACATTAATCCCATATTCCCTACCACATCCCCACAATTCTCCTACCACATACTGGGGGCAATTTACAATGGCCAATTTACCTATCAACCTGCAAGTCTTCGGTTGTGGGAGGAAACCAGAGAACCCGGTGGAACCCACGCGGTCACAGGGAGAACTTGCAAACTCTGCATAGGCAGTACCCAGAATTGAACCTGGGTTACTGGAGCTGTGAGGCGGCGGTGCTACCCAAATTTCTTTACCCAAATTACAGATTGTGAATTTCTGCTTCATACCCTGTGGGGTTGGGCTGAACACTTATTGTCAAATACTCAGCTGATCTATTAACATTTTTTTATTCATTCAGGGATGTGGGCATCACTGGCTAGGCCAGCATTTATTGCCCATCCCTAATTGCCCTTGAGAAGGTGTTGGTGAGCTGCCTTCTTGAACCGCTGCAGTCCATTTGGGGTAGGTATACCCACAGTGCTGTTAGGAAGGGGGTTCCAGGATTTCGACCCAGCGACAGTGAAGGAACGGCGATATAGTTCCAAGTCAGGATGGTGTGTGACTTGGAGGGGAACTTGCAGGTGGTGGTGTTCCCATGTATTTGCTGCCCTTGTCCTTCTAGTTGGTAGAGGTCACGGGTTTGGAAGGTGCTATCTAAGGAGCCTTGGTGCATTGCTGCAGTGCATCTTGTAGACGGTACACACTGCTGCCACTGTGCGTCGGTGGTGGAGGGAGTGAACGTTTGTAGATGGGGTGCTAATCAAGCGGGCTGCTTTGTCCTGGATGGTGTTGAGCTTCTTGAGTGTTGTTGGAGCTGCACCCATCCAGGCAAGTGGAGAGTATTCCATCACACTCCTGACTTGTGCCTTGTAGATGGTGGACAGGCTTTGGGGAGGCAGGAGGTGAGTTACTCGCCTCAGGATTCCTAGCCTCTGACCTGCTCTTGTAGCCACGGTATTTATATGGCTACTCCAGTTCAGTTTCTGGTCAATGGTAGCTCCCAGGATGTTGATAGTGAGGGATTCAGCGATGGTAATGTCGTTGAATGTCAAGGGGAGATGGTCATTGCCTGGCACTTGTGTGGCACGTATGCTACTTGCCATTTATCAGCCCAAGCCTGGATATTGTCCAGGTCTTGTTGCATTTCTGCACGGACTGCTTCACTATCTGAGGAGTCACGAATGGTGCTGAACATTGTGCAATCATCAGCGAACATCCCCACTTTTGACCTTATGATTGAAGGTCGGTCATTGATGAAGCAGCTGAAGATGGTTGGACCTAGGACACTACTCTGAGGAACTCCTGCAGTGATGTCCTGGAGCTTGGATGATTGACCTCCAACAACCACAACCATCTTCCTTTGCACTAGATATGACTCCAGCCAGCGGGGGGTTTTCCCCCTGATTCCCATTGACCTCAGTTTTGCTAGGGCTCCTTGATGCCATACTCAGTCAAATGCTGCCTTGATGTCAAGGGCAGTCACTCTCACCTCACCTCTTGAGTTCAGCTCTTTTGTCCATGTTTGAACCAAGGCTGTAATGAGGTCAGGGAGCTGAGTGGCTCTGGCGGAACCCAAACTGAGCGTCACTGAGCAGGTTATTGCTAAGCAAGTGCCGCTTGATGGCACTGTTGATGACACCTTCCATCACTTTACTGATGATTGAGAGTAGGCTGATGGGGCGTAATTGGCCGGGTTGGACTTGTCCTGCTTTTTGTGTACAGGACATGCCTGGGCAATTTTCCACATTGCTGGGTAGATGCCAGTATTGTAGCTGTACTGGAACAGCTTGGCTAGGGGCGAAGCAAGTTCTGGAGCACAGGTCTTCAGTACTATTGCCAGAATATTGTCAGGGCCCAGAGCCTTTGCAGTATCCAGTGCCGTCAGTCGTTGCTTGATATCACGCGGAGTGAATCGAATTGGCTGAAGTCTGGCATCTGCGATGCTGGGAACTTCAGGGGGAGGTCGAGATGGATCATCAACTCGGCACTTCTGGCCGAAGATTGTTGCAAATGTTTCAGCCTTATCTTTCGCACTGATGTGCTGGGTTCCCCCATCATTGAGGATGGGGATATTTGTGGAGCCACCTCCCACAGTTAGTTGTTGAATTGTCCACCACCATTCACGGCTGGATGTGGCAGGACTGCAGAGCTTAGATCTGATCCGTTGGTTATGGGATCGCTTAGCTCTGTCTGTCGCATGCTGCCTATGCAGTTTGGCACGCAGATAGTCCTGTGTTGTCGCTTCACCAGATTGACACCTCATTTTGAGGTATGCCTGGTGCTGCTCCTGGCATGCCCTCCTACACTCTTCATTGAACCAGGGCTGGTCTCCTGGCTTGATGGTAATGGTAGAGTGGGGGATATGCCAGGCCATGAGGTTACAGATTGTGGTTGAGTACAGCTCTGCTGCTGCTGATGGTCCACAGCGCTTCATGGATGCCCAGTTATACATTGCTAGATCTGTTTGAAATTGATCCCATTTAGCACGGTCGTAGTGCCACACAACACGATGGACGGTATCCTCAATGAGAAGGCAGGACTTCGTCTCCACAAGGATTGTGCGGTGGTCACTCCTACCAATACAGTCATGGACACGCATCTGCGGCAGGCAGATTGGTGAAGACGAGGTCATGTATGTTTTTCCCTCGTGTTTGTTCCCTCACCACCTGCCACAGACCCAGTCTAGCAGCTATGTTCTTTAGGACTCGGCCAGCTCGGTCAATAGTGGTGCTACCGAGCCATTCTTGGTGATGGACATTGAAGTCCCCCACCCAGAATACATTTTGTGCCCTTGCCACCCTCAGTGCTTCCTCCAAGTGGTGTTCAACATGGAGGAGTACTGAGTCATCAGCTGAGGGAGGGCGGTAGGTGGTAATCAGTAGGAGGTTACCTTGCCCATGTTTGACCTGATGCCATGATACTTCATGGGGTCCGGAGTCAATTTGAGGACTCCCAGGGCAACTCCCTCCCCACTGTATACCGCTGTGCCACCACCTCTGGCGGGTCTGTCCTGCCAGTGGGACAGGACATACCCGGGGATGGTGATGGCAGTGTCTGGGACATTGTCTGGAAGGTATGATTCCGTGAGTATGACTATGTCAGGCTGTTGCTTGACTAGTCTGTGGGACAGCTCTCCCAACTTTGGAACAAGCCCCCAGATATTGGTAAGGAGGACTTTGCACGGTCGACAAGGCTGGGTTTACCGTTGTCGTTTCCGGTGTCTAAGTCGATGCCGGGTGGTCCGTCCGGTTTCAATTCTTTTCATTGACTTCGTAGCGAATAGGTGCAACTGAGTGGCTTGCTAGGCCATTTCAGAGGGCATGTAAGAGTTAAGGGCATTGTTGTAGGTCTGGAGTCACATGTAGGCCAGACCAGGTAAGGACAGCAGATTTCCTTCCCTAAAAGGCATTAGTGAACCAGATGGGTTTTTACAACAATCGACAATGGTTTCATGGCCATCATTAGACCAGCTTTTAATTCCAGATTTATTAATTCAATTCAAATTCCACCTTCTGCTGTGGTGGGATTCAAACCCATGTCCCCAGAGAAATACCCTGGGTCTCTGGGTTATTAGTCCAGTGATAATACCACTACGCCACTGCCTACCCTAACTTCATTGTGATCAATAGGAAGCATATTAACGTTGTAGAAATATGCTATAGTTTACATCCACCAGTCTTAATTGATGTCAACACATCCCTAATGTCATGTTTTTTGATTTTTTTAAAAGAAAATTTAATGCATTGCTGTTAAAAATGGTGAATTTTGCTCATTAACTTGTCAAATTCATCCCTTTCTTTGCAATCACTGTCACATGATATTATATACACTTTATAAAATATTTATATCTTTAAAACTGCTTTAAAGTGTTGGAAAATGCACCAAATGCAGGGTAAACATTTGGAATTTCTGTAGGTAAGAAAGGCATTTTTTCAGATACCACCCCATGAACCCCTATGAAAAGTAAACCTCATCAGGAACTCCCCTTCCTAATCGCAGGTTCACCTCTGATGTCCCCCACCTCTAAATTTTGTTGCTACCCTGCATTGATCACTATAGGTGAATCTTGGCATTTTACTGTGCCCATCCCCTTAATTGCTCTCTTGGTTGTAACACAAGATACGTAGCGGAGCCCATTAGTTGCCTTTTGTGCTAGTGTGTACGTTCAGACAGGATAAGCCACGAACACGGACAAGGTAAACATGTGCACTGTGTTGTTTGCCAATACACTATTATCTACATAATATTTTCAAGGATTTACAAAGCTTTGGTGAGTGCCCTCACTGAATTGCTTTAGCTGCCAGCTTTAATGAACCATCTATTGTGTTTGGCTGCATAATTTGGTTTATTGTAAGACTGTGATTCTTTCTTAAATGACAGCTCTTCCAGTTTAATTAATGTAAACTTTGACACACTGCTACACATGAGGGCTTAATGCAGACCGAAGCTCAGGGCTAGTTCAATCATCCTTGCTTTCCTTGCTATGCTTGATTGTGGCATTCAAACTTGTAAAAGAGGAGCCTTGGGACAACCCAGGACCTCGGGGAGGGTAAGAGCGTTTGTTTGAAAACTCTTGATTTTGAGCCCCAAGGTTCCTGTTTAGTTGCAGACATTCGGTTGGGTGAGCCTTGTCATCTCCAGGCTGGGTTGCTGGATTGAGTTCAATGCAGATTGGGAGAGGATGGAGGAAAGTGCTGAAGTGCAGCTTACTGTGGATTGTGTCCAATGATAACCATTGAAGCAACACTGGCTGCTAAGGGTTTACTCAGACTAAAGAAAGAAACACACGCAATTATAAAGTGCCTTTCACCAGCCTCAGAACATCCCAAATCACTTCAGAGCTAATTAAATACTTTTGAAGCGTGGTCACTGTTATAAATGTAGAATACATGGCAGCCAATTTGCACAAACAGCAATGAGATAATGACCAAACAATCTGTTTTCTAAGTTGTTGTTTTCCCTTACATTGGTCATTCTTGCAGATTGTCCTGATGAGTGCAAGACGAAAATCTTCCACAAAATGTCTCTCTTTTCAGCAATTCTCAAAATCTGTTTTTTAATGATGTTGATTGAGGGATAAATATTGTTTTAGTTTTAGAGATACAGCACTGAAACAGGCCCTTCGGCCCACCGAGTCTGTGCCGACCATTAACCACCCATTTATACTAATCCTACACTAATCCCATATTCCTACCACATCCCCACCTGTCCCTATATTTCCCTACCACCTACCTATTCTAGGCGCAATTTATAATGGCCAATTTACCTACCAACCTGCAAGTCTTTTGGCTTGTGGGAGGAAACCGGAGCACCCGGAGAAAACCCACGCAGACACAGGGAGAACTTGCAAACTCCACACAGGCAGTACCCAGAATTGAACCCGGGTCGTTGGAGCTGTGAGGCTGCGTGCTAACCACTGCGCCACTGTGCCGCCCGGGGAGAACTCTTCTGTTCCTCAAAATAGTGCCATGAGATCTTTTACGTCCACCTAAGGGGGCAGACAGGCCCTCAGATTATCGTCTCATTCAAAAGACAGCACATCTGACAGTGTCAGACTAGATTTTGGTGCTCAAGTCTCTGGGGTGGACTTGATGCCACAACCTTCTGACTCATAGGCGAAAGTGCTACCCAATGACAGGACTACTCAAAGCAGCAGTATTATCAGTAAAACAAGGAGAAGCAAGAAAGGTTGTGATAGAGAGAAGTGCTGGAGGCTAGGGATCAGGGTGGTGTCAGCAGCCCAGCCTAGCCCAGCCCATTCTATGCTCTGAGTAAACAACACCACCATCAGCGTCTAGCCACACTACTTCAGAAAATGCAGTATTTACTGACAGGAGATTGAGTTGAATGAAGACTGTTAAAATATTTACGTTTCAATTTTGAACCTTTTGATCATTTGAAGAAATTCGTATTCTGAAGTTACAGGAGAATCCTTAGGCATTATGGCATTCAATATTTCCCAACTGATATGACCCCCCCCTGCAAGGCCCCCACAATCAATTTTGGAAAGTGTGAAAATAGATAAGTCCCCTGGGCCAGATGGGATTTATCCTAGGATTCTCTGGGAAGCTAGGGAGGAGATTGCAGAGCCTTTGTCCTTGATCTTTATGTCGTCATTGTCGACAGGAATAGTGCCGGAAGACTGGAGGATTGCAAATGTTGTCCCCTTGTTCAAGAAGGGGAGTAGAGACAGCCCTGGTAATTATAGACCTGTGAGCCTTACTTCGGTTGTGGGTAAAATGTTGGAAAAGGTTATAAGAGACAGGATTTATAATCATCTTGAAAAGAATAAGTACATTAGAGATAGTCAGCACGGTTTTGTGACGGGTAGGTCGTGCCTCACAAACCTTATTGAGTTTTTCGAGAAGGTGACCAAACAGGTGGATGAGGGTAAAGCAGTGGATGTGGTGTATATGGATTTCAGTAAGGCGTTTGATAAGGTTCCCCACGGTAGGCTATTGCAGAAAATACGGAAGTATGGGGTTGAAGGTGATTTAGAGCTTTGGATCAGAAATTGGCTAGCTGAAAGAAGACAGAGGGTGGTGGTTGATGGCAAATGTTCATCCTGGAGTTTAGTTACTAGTGGTGTACCGCAAGGATCTGTTTTGGGGCCACTGCTGTTTGTCATTTTTATAAATGACCTGGAAGAGGGTGTAGAAGGGTGGGTTAGTAAATTTGCAGATGACACTAAGGTCGGTGGAGTTGTGGATAGTGCCGAAGGATGTTGTCGGGTACAGAGAGACATAGATAGGCTGCAGAGCTGGGCTGAGAGATGGCAAATGGAGTTTAATGCGGAAAAGTGTGAGGTGATTCACTTTGGAAGGAGTAACAGGAATGCAGAGTACTGGGCTAATGGGAGGATTCTTGGTACTGTAGATGAACAGAGAGATCTTGGTGTCCAGGTGCATAAATCCCTGAAGGTTGCTAACCAGGTTAATAGGGCTGTTAAGAAGGCATATGGTGTGTTAGCTTTTATTAGTAGGGGGGTCGAGTTTCGGAGCCACGAGGTCATGCTGCAGCTGTACAAAACTCTGGTGAGACCGCACCTGGAGTATTGCGTGCAGTTCTGGTCACCGCATTATAGGAAGGATGTGGAAGCTATGGAAAGGGTGCAGAGGAGATTTACTAGGATGTTGCCTGGTATGGAGGGAAGGTCTTACGAGGTAAGGCTGAGGGACTTGAGGTTGTTTTCGTTGGAGAGAAGGAGGAGGAGAGGTGACTTAATAGAGACATATAAGATAATCAGAGGGTTAGATAGGGTGGATAGTGAGCGTCTTTTTCCTCGGATGGTGATGGCAAACACGAGGGGACATAGCTTCAAGTTGAGGGGTGATAGATATCGGACAGATGTGAGAGGTAGTTTCTTTACTCAGAGAGTAGTAAGGGCGTGGAACGCCCTGCCTGCAGCAGTAGTAGATTCGCCAACTTTAAGGGCATTTAAGTGGACATTGGATAGACATATGGATGAAAATGGAATAGTGTAGGTCAGATGGTTTCACAGGTCGGCGCAACATCGAGGGCCGAAGGGCCTGTACTGCGCTGTAATGTTCTAAATCCTTTTTCCTTGGTAATACCATCCAACCCCTGACAAGTTGGCACAATACAGGTCACATTTTCATGTAAAACACTGGGTCAGTGACCAGCATTAAAATATCAAGGTCAAAACGCTAACTAGTTGCATTGGAGAAAGAGCTGTCTAATTAGTCCACTGTTCCACCCTTTCCCATAGCCTTTAAGGTTTTATTTTATAAGTATATATCCAATTCCCTTTTGAAAGTCACCATTGAAACTTGTACCTTGGACAGTGCGTATAAAAATGACTTGAAAGACTTGCATTTATATAGCGTTTTTCATGACCACGGGACGTCTCAAAGCACTTTACAGCCAATGAAGTACTTTTTGAAGTGTAGTCACTGTTGTAATATCGAAACATAGAAAATAGGAGCAGGAGTCGGCCATTCGGCCCTTCGAGCCTGCTCCGCCATTCATTATGATCAAGCCTGTTCCCGCTTTCGCTCCATACCCTTTGATCCCTTTAGACCCAAGAGCTATATCTACCTCCTTCTTGAAAACATTCAATGTTTTGGCCTCAACTGCCTTCTGTGGTAACGACTTGGTGAAGAAATTTCTCCTCATCTCAGTCCTGAAAGGTTTACCCCATATCCTTAGACTATGACCCCTGGTTCTAGACTCCCCCACCATCGGGAACATCCTTCCTGCATCTACCCTGTCAAGTCCCGCTAGAATTTTATAGGTTTCTATGAGATTCCCCCCTCACTCTTCTGAACTCCAGTGAATATAATCCTAACCGACTCAATCTCTCCTCATACGTCAGTCCAGCCATCCCAGGAATCAGTCTGGTAAACCTTCGCTGCACTCCCTCTATAGCAAGAACATCCTTCCTTAGATAAGGAGACCAAAACTGCACACAATATTCCAGGTGTGGCCTCACCAAGGCCCTGTATATTTGCAGCAAGACATCCCCACTTCTGTACTCGAATCCTCTTGCTATGAAGGCCAACATACCATTTGCCTTTTTTACCGCCTGTTGCACCTGCATGCTTACCTTCAGCGACTGGTGTACGAGAACACTCAGGTCTCGCTGCATATTCCCCTCTCTCCGTTTATAGCCATTCAGATAATCTGCCTTCCTGTTTTTGCTACCAAAGTGGATAACCTCACATTTATTCACATTATACTGCATCTGCCATGCATTAACCCACTCACTCAACTTGTCCAAATCACCCTGAAGCCTCTCTGCATTGTCCTCACTACTCACCCTCCCAGTTTTGTGTCATCTGCAAATTTGGAGATATTACATTTAGTTCCCTCATTTAAATCATTAATGTATATTGTGAATAGCTGGGGTCCTAGCACCGATCCCTGCGGTAACCCACTAGTCACTGCCTGCCATTTGGAAAAAGACCCATTTATCCCTACTGTTTGTTTTCCGTCCGCCAACCAATTTTCTATCTATCGCAGTACACTACCCCCAATCCCATGCGCTTTAATTTTACATGCTAATCTCTTATGTGGGACTTTGTCGAAAGCCTTCTGAAAGTCCAAATAAACCACATCCACTGGCTTCCCCTCATCAACTCTACTAGCTACATCCTCGAAGAATTCTAGTAGATTTGTCAAGCATGATTTCTCTTTTGTAAATCCATGCTGACCCTGCCCAATTTTACCATAGTTCTCCAAGTGCTCTACTGTAAAATCTTTGATAATGGACTCTAGAATTTTCCCCACTACTGATGTCAGGCTGACTGGTCTATAATTCCCTGCTTTCTCTCTACCTCCCTTTTTAAATAGTGGGGTTTCATTAGCTACCCTCCAATCTGTAGGAACTGTTCCAGAGTCTATAGAATCTTGGAAGATGACCACCAATGCATCCACTATTTCTAGGGCCACTTCCTTAAGTACTCTGGGATGCATACCATCAGGATCATAATGGCATACCATCAAGAAATGAGCTGTTGTGATAGCAACGCAAGGTATCCCAGACTGCTCTTGTATATTTTACAGTCATGGATGAGGAGAGGCTACATTCCCCCATCTTACCCAGTTTATGGTGCATGGAGTACAAGACAGTAACGGCCTTTTGAAAATGAGGTTAAACAAAATGTCAACAAGAAGACGAAGGAGTGAGGTAGTGTTTACACAAATGCAAAATAGATGAATTCCCAGAGATGTCAGAACACTAGAACTGCCTCGATCTTAAAATTCTTATCCTTGCTTTGAAATCCCTCCACGGCCTCATCCTTTCCTATCTCGGTAACTTTCTGCAGCCTTACAACCTTCCAAAATTTCTGCGCTCTTCCAATTCTGGCCTCTTGCACATCCCCGATTTTCATTGTTCCACCATTGATGGCTGTGCCTTCAGCTACATCGGCCCTAAGCTCTGGCTTTCCCTCCTGAAACCCCGCCCACCCCCAGCCCCCACCCCTCTCTCCTCCTTTCAGATGCTCCTTTAAGCCTGTCTCTTTGATCAAACTTTCAGTCACCTGTCCTAATATCTCCTTATTTGGTTCGGTGCCACATTTTGTTTAATAATGTTCCTGTGAAGCACCTTGGGGCATTTTACAATGTTAAAGGTGTTACAATAGTGACCACGCATCAAAGGAACTTAATTGGCTGTAGAGCGCTTTGGAATGTCCAGAGGTTGTGAAAGGTGCTTTCGAAATGTAGGTCTTTTTGCAAGTTATTGTTGTTGCATTTGATTCGGCTTACAGCGGTCTGATAAAAGGCTGAGATGCCCAAACAGAAACCAAGCCAAACTGCCCAGTTGGGTCCCAGTGCAGTCCCCATTCGTTTCAGACTTAACTGATGGCAGTGTTGTTGCTACAATTGATCATAGCTCCTTTCAGCCAAGGTTAGAGGAATAATCAAGCATTGTTCACATTTCTGATCAGCATCTGGAAACAACGTAGGATCAGGATAGGATGAATTTTAACTTTTGGTAGTACAAAACAGATAATAGCTGATCAGGCGACCCCTAAACATCTCCCGATTTTAATGGAAATGCAAATTTGCTGTGGCGTACAGCGGGCATCTGATATACAAGAACATAAGAAATAGGAGCAGGAGTAGGCCATACTGCCTATCAAGCCAGCCTCGCTATTCGATAAGATCATGGCTGATCTGATCTTGGCATCAACTTCACTTTCTTGACTGTTCTTCATAAGTCTAGACTCCCCGATAGTTCAAGAAAATGTCTATCTCGGCCTTGAATATATTCAATGACTCAGATTCCACTGCTCTCTGGGGTAGAGAATTTCAAAGATTCATGACCCTCTGAGAGAAGAAATTCCTCCTTATCCCTGTCTTAAATGCGTGACCCTTTTTCTGAAACTATGCCCCCATCTGATCTGATATCACCCATTCTACAGTAGAGTCCAAAGTTAAAATTAACCTCGGTGAGTCTTGGTTGTGATTGACTCCATCTTTCCCTTGCTCACTATCACATACGCACACATACACCCACCAAAACACACGCCCTCTCACCTACCCACCCACTCACGTAATGAATACCTGAAGACTGTTTTGTGGAACCTCACAGTAATGTGAGTCACTGTGTTCAAGAGAGAAGGAGAGGAGACTGGTGCAGAGGGGAGGAGTAAGTGCGTTGATGGGAATTACAAGGGGAAAAAGTAGTTAATGGAAACATTGGCATGTACTTTCCAGCAGCAAGTTCAGCAGTTCATTGAGCTTCTGAATTAAAAAGAAGAGAGTGTGAAAAAGATTGCGCCTTCTGAGCTGTGCTGTTCTTCGTTTAGCAGGCACTTCTGTCACACTAATTTATTTGTCCTGCATCCTAAAGCTGGTGCCTGTTTATTTTACATGGAGGTGCAATGCAATCCTACCATGGTGTCTTGAAAATTTGAAATCAGTTTAAAAAGCCTGTACCAGCGACCACAAAACAGATTCACCAACATACTTTCCGAAAATGAAACCTGCTGTCCTGGGCCTATATGCGACTCCAGTCCCCCACCAACGTATTTAGGGGGTGTAACCTTCAAATAGGAGCTAGGCCATTGAGGAAGCATTTATTCACACAAAGTGGGGTAGTGGAAATCTGGAACTCTCTCCCTGACAAAGCTGTGAGGCTGGGGGTGGTGGGGGGGGTCAATGGAAAATTTCAAAACTGAGATTGATAGATTTTAGTTAGGCACGGGTATTGATGTTTATGGAACCAAGGGAAGTAGTCGGAGTTAAGATAGAGAGCAACCACGATCTAACTGAATTGCGAAACAGGCTCGAGGACCTCAATGGTCTAATCCTAACTCACTCTAAACCCATTCACTTACACAGAGCTGAAATAGGACCAGTTACATTCCTAGTTCCGATGACTCTCAATTGCCCTCTGCAGTGGTCTAATAAATCACTCAGTTGTATCAATTCACTGGTGGCGGTTCAAAAATAAGACCCACCACCAGCTTCTCAGGGCCACTAGGGATGGACAATAAATACTGCCCTTGCCAAGCGACACCCACATCCCAAGAATGAATTAACAGTTAAAAAGTGAAAATGTGTTGCTGTTTTATGGTGCATTGTCATCAGCTGTGCAGAATGTGGTTGTCCTGGTAACAGTTGCACAAGCTGGTTTATTTTATATTTGAAATCATTTTATGCAGCGGCTGAAAAGCCAAATGTAAATCCAAGCTGCGGCATCTCCTCCCTGAGATTCTGTTCCATATTCCATGAAAATTCAATTCTACCTTCAGTGACTTTTTTGCAATTGTACCAGTGCTGATTTCACAGCTTCCTGTTTCACTGATGTAGCAGTTTTCCAGGAGCTCTGGAGAAAAATGATTGGATTTGAGACCAAATATTAAAAGCATCATTGCTGGAATGTCTGATGTCTAATCCTACCTCTCTGATGCACTCTATATGAAAGTGTTGGCAACTTTGTTGTGCAAGTGAATCGGTGGTTGTTCTCCTTAGAGCAGAAAAGATTAAGGGGAGACTTAATAGCAGGATTTTGACTTTTGAAGAGCTTTGATAAAGTATATAGGGAGAAACTGTATCCTGTGGCAGAACGGTCAGGAATCAGTGGATACCAATTTAAGATAACTGACAAAAGAACTAGAGGTGAGATGAGAATTTTTACGCAGCAAGTTGTTATGATCTGGAATCCAGAAGGTGGTGAAAGCAGATTCAATAATAACTTTTAGAAGGGAATTGGATATATATTTGAAGGGGAAAAATGCAGAGCTAAGGGAAAAGAGAAGGTGAAATTGAATTTTCATAAAATATGAAATAGAATCTCAGAGAGGACAGAGATTTAGCATGCAGGTACAGCAAGCAATTAGGAAGGCAACTGGTATGTTCGCCTCCACTGCAAGGGGGTTGGAGTAGAAGAGCAAGAGGCCTAAATATTCGGACCCCTCTGAAGTCGAGAACAGAGGCGGGGGTGGCCCGAAAATACCGGCGCCAATCAGAGTGTCAGTTTCAGGACAGTGTTCCCGTCGCAAGCAATGTTAACAAGGGTGGGACAGGGATCCCACTCTCCTCCCGATCGAGCCAATTAAAGTGTTTAAAAAGCTTTTTAAGAGCTTGTTGGAGGAAGAGGGTGGAATTTTGAAGGGAGCGCAGAGATTTCAAGAGGTGTTTGTTGTAGATCTGCTGAAGGGAGGCGTGTACAGAATGGAGAGCCAGTCATGTCTGCCCCAGGGCATCTCACCCATCCCCTAAGAGGGTCAGCAGGGCAAAGGGGGATTCGGCATTTGGTAAGGAGGTGCCCTTGGCACTGCGCAGGTGGCAGGGAGAATGGGCACTCAGCGCTCAGGCATTGAATGGGATCGTCATACCCCCAGCATTGTGAGGACAGAAGAGCAAGGGGCAAGGCTACCAAGGACAATTGGGCAGCCAGCTGTCTGAAAGGAAGGCATCAGCTGGCAATGGGTACATAAGTGCCAGATTTTGGGTCCAGTGGCGATGAGATGCAACACCTTCCGAGCAACAGGAGGGCACGGAAGAGAAAAGAGGGGCAGGACCGCAACGGAGGACATATCATCACCATTGGATCTACTGCCAAGGAAGGACCTGGAGATGATGGGGACACGGTGCCGCAGGAGACTGAGACTCTCCAGGAAGATGGTCACAGAAATCTGTGCCCTCTCTGCCAAAGACTGCGCACCTCACAGCTCTGATCTCCATGCCCTGCCAATAGCCGTCAAAGTCACTGTGGCCTTGAACTTCTTGGCTTCTGGCTCCTTCCAGGGCTCAGCTCCGGACTTTTGTGGCATCGTGCAAGTGGCTGCACACCACTGCATCTCGCAGGTCACGGATGCCGTCTTTGTCAGAGTTGGACAACACATTCATTTCATGCCAGACGTGGCTGCGCAGGGACAGAGGGCAGTGGGTTTTGCCTCCATTGCTGGATTCCCCTAGATGCAGGGCATCATCGATTGCACCCATGTGCCCATCAAGGCACCCAGTGACCAATCAATCAGATTCATCACCAGGAAGGGCTCCCATTCCCTCAATGTCCAATTAGTCTGTGACCAAAACAAGAGCTTCCTCCGTGTGTGCGCTTGCTTTCCTGGCAGTTGCCATGACTCCTTCATCCTCCAGCAGTTCAGGCTGCCTCAGATCTTCACTCTAACCCCCAAAGTGCTTGGATGGATCCTCGGGGACAAGGGATATCCCTTGAAGACATGACTATTGACCCTTCTGCGGGAGCCCCAGTTAGAGGCACAGAGGTGATACAACCAGTACCACCTTCTCAATGGGACAACCATTAAGCAGGCCATCAGGCTTCCGAAGATGCAGTTCCGGTGCCTGGACCATCCAGATGGCACCCTCCAATACCCTCCTGCAAGGGACTCGGTCACTATGGTGGTCTTCTGCGCTATCCATAGCATGGCTCTCCAGAGAGGTGTGGACATTGAAGACCCTGAAGGAGAAAGCTCATTGGAGGAGCAGCAGGAGGTGAGAGAGGAAGAGGAGGCAGAGGGAGATGACACTGAACAAAGAGGTGCCCTTGCTGCATGATGAGGTGGCCTCCCCCTACCACCTTCTGGGAAGAGGGCCTCCCTCCTCTCCCTCACAACCTCCAGCATTAGATCCACGTCACCATCAATGAAACGAGGAGCATCCCTGCCCTGGGTGTCAGCCCTCCTGCTCACCTGTGGCATTTCACTTCCCTATGATGCTGTGGAAGGCTTTGGCACAATCATTAGTTTTCTCCCTTAGGATAACCAGCAGCCTCAGTGATGGCTGCCGTGGGGAATCTAAATCAGTCCCACACTTCATCGACCTACCTCCCTTCCTGCCTCCACTGGCTCTTAGTGGACAGGAAACCCATCTCCATACCAATTTAGTGCTTCCCCACATGAAAATTTTAACTTTAATCAGTTTCCCACTGGAGGCGGGTTTCTGATCTGAAAACAAAACCGGCTCCTGTTTCCTGTCTCTGTCTTTTGGTAATTGTATAGGGCTTTAGTGAGACCACACCTGGAATACTGTGTACAGTTTTGGTTTCTTTACCAAAGGAAAGATATACTTGCCTTGGAGGCAGTGCAAAAAAGATTCATTAGATTGATTTCTGGGATGAGAGTGGTGACTTGTGAGGAGAGATTGAGTAGACTTAGGCCTATATTCTTTGGCGTTCAGAAGAATGAAAGGTGATCGCGTTGAAATGTATCGAATTCTGAGAGGGCTTGACAGGGCAGTAGCTGAGAGGTTATTTCCCCTGGCTAGTGAGACTAGAACTAGGGGGTCATAGTCTCAAGCTAAGAGGTCAACCATTTAGGCTGAGATGAGGAGAAATTTCTTCACTCGGAGGGTTGTGGAATCTTTGGAATTCTCTACCCAAAGCGGGATGTGGATGCTCAGTTGTTCAGTATATTCGCAAATGAGATTAATAGATTTTTGGACATGAATGAAATCAAGGGATATGGGGATCGGACGGGAAAGTGAAGTTGACGTAGAAGATCAGCCAAGTTCTCATTGAATCACGGAGCAGATTCGAGGAGCTGTATGACCTACTCCTGCTCCTATTCCTTATATTCTTATGACTGGAACTAATTAGTTAGTTGTATCAGAGAGCTGCCACAGTCATGATGGGCCCAATGGCTTCCTCTGTGCTGTGCCATGCTGTGATTTTATTCTATGATGTGTATCATTACTCAAGTCAAGATCCCGTTGTCTGTTGCTTTCTAGTATTGTTACAAATATGTCACGCATACTGTATTATTCTGCTGCCAACATGCAGTGGTGTTTAAAGCGACCTGTCCCTTTAAGGTATAAAACCTAATTGCTGCAAATAATCCCAAGCTTGTAGTCATTTAGAATTTAATTGGTGTTCGTCAGAGACATTTGGCAATTGTCAAGTGCCGCAAGTCACAATCATCACCAACCTCAGATGCCCTTAATTGGCCTTTTATTGTGTACTTTTGATATCACAAGTGTGCACGTAGTTATATATAGATAGATGTTGTATAATTTTAACAAATTCATACAATGTGCCTCCTATCAATTGATCTTAAGTCGAGGTTGTTTTGTGCCTTTAATAGAGGCATGTTGTATTTTTAAAGCAATTTAAAGGGACGCAGTTTTCATTAATTGGCAAAACTTTGATCTATGTTTTGTCAAACACTATGAACTGCATCATATCACTGCATAAATACCATCGCATCACTTACACGTGTTCATGAGGAAAATTAAATTTGCGCAAAACTGTAACACAAACCATTTCCTTCCATTGGCTGTGCATTGTCTGCTCTATCGTGCATCCCGCCAACTCCAGGACAACAATTCTGATAAAGGGTCACTGACCTGAAACGTTAACTCTGCTTCTGTCTCCACAGATGCTGTCAGACCTGCTGAGTATTTCCAGCATTTCTTGTTTTTATTTTAGAACAGTTCTGTAATGTTTCTTCCTGCTCAGAGGCAAATCCTTCAAACATTCAGAATTTTAACTGAGCCAAGCACACAGGTCAGTGCCCAGGTTGGGAACCAAAGGGTTAGTAAAGTCTCCAATATGACTGTGCCAATGTGAAACCCAGTTCGTAAAACACTTCTAAAATTTTTCTAAATCCAGTATTCCTCAAGTATTAAATGTCAGCATTGCTTTGGATCATTATTTTTAAACTTCACTGTCAGCATCCATAATGATTTCAATATTTAAGTCACTCCCTCCTGATCTCAGCACATGCAATAATAAATCTGCCTGTAAATCCATGGGACTGAAAGTAATCTATATTCCAGTGGCTCAGTTGATAGTGTTTGCACCTCTGAGTCAGGATGTTGTGTGTTCATAATCCAGAGATTTGAGCACAAAATTTAGGCTGACACTCCATTGCAGAACTGAGGGAGTGCTGCACTGTCAGAGCTGCCGTCCTTTGATTGAGGCGTTAAACTGAGGCCCATCTGCCCTCTCAGGTGGATATAAAGGACCTCACAGCATTATTTGAAGATAAAGAAAAAAGAAAGACTTGCATTTATATAGTGCCTTTCAAGACCACCAGACATCTCAAAAGCACTTCACAGCCAATGAAGAACTTTAGAAGTGTAGTCACTGTTGTAATATAGAAAACGCAGCAGCCAATTTGTGCACAGCAAGCTCCCACAAACACCAATGTGATAATGACCAGATAATCTGTTTTTGTGGTGTTGAAGAAGAGCAGGGGAGTTATCCTCAGTGTCCTGGTGAATATTTATCTCTCAACATACATCCCGAAAAAAAACTAATTATCTGGTTATTTATGCCATTGCTGTTTGTGGGATTGTGTTGTTCACAAATTGGGTACTGCATTTCCTATGTTACAACTGTGACTACATTTCAAAAGTACTTCAAAGCGCTTTGGAGTTTCCTGAGGTTGAGAAAGGTGCTATATAAATGCAAGTTTTCTCTGAAGCATTACAATCTCCCTTGCCTTTGCTAAACAAACGCTGCTGTGCCAGAGATTACAGTTGCTTTTGTTTGGAACCTGCTTGTTTAGAGGTCATTTGTTCTTCAACAGAAGTTAATCAGTCTCAGAGTGACAAATGATTGCGTGCTGGAATGTGACCATTTGCATTTGTAATGCAGGGCAATTGAATGCTTGTTACATCAACATTTGCTTAACATGAGTGATGTCAGTCGTGACACAGGGTGGAGGAGAGGCACCTGAGTAATTGTTGTCTACCTCATCAGTCGTGATATCAAGATAAAGAAAGGCATTATAGCTTTTAAATAGGGATACGTCTATTGTACATGAGACCTGGAGCAGTACGAGTGAAGGTATTGCACTTACCAGCAATAGAGAACATCACAGCATAAGAAATAGGAGCAGGAGTAGACCATTCGGCCCCTCGAACCCACTCTGCCATTTGATGAGATCATGGCTGATTTTCAACCTCAACTCCACTATCCTGCATGATCCCCATATCCCTTGAAAAAAACATGATAATGGGATAGGTAAATATGTGACCAACTTCTGTACTATTCCCAGATTTTAGTAGGGCTAACAAGAACTGGACTCGGCCATTCAGCCCCTCGAGCCTGTTCCGTCAATAGTGGATTCAGTTCAGGATTGAAACAAGCCAGCAAATTTGTTGCGAATCAATGATATTGAGGTTAGAACCATAGATGTTTATAGTACAGAAGGAGACTGGTTCTTTGCTAGAGAAGTGCAAAACTGATCCCATTGCCCTGCTGTCTCTCCATGGCCCTGTATCTTCCTCTGCTTCAAATACTTATTACCCTTATCTTAAAACGCGGCGCAGTGGTTAGCACCACAGCGTCACAGCTCCAGCGACCCGGGTTCAATTCCGGGTACTGCCTGTGTGGAGTTTGCAAGTTCTCCCTGTGTCTGCGTGGGTTTCCTCCGGGTGCTCCGGTTTCCTCCCACATGCCAAAGACTTGCAGGTTAATAGGTAAATTGGCCATTAGAAATTGCCCCTAGTATAGGTAGGTGGTAGGGAAAATATGGGAACAGGTGGGGATGTGGTCGGAATATGGAATTAGTGTAGGATTAGTATAAATGGGTGGTTGATGGTCGGCACAGATTCGGTGGGCCGAAGGGCCTGTTTCAGTGCTGTATCTCTAAACTAAACTAAACTAAAACATTTAATGGTTTCCCTTCAACTACTCCCCATGGTAAATTATTCTATGTTCTGACAACATTCCACGGAAAGAAATTTCTTTTAACCTCACTTCTCAGTCTCTAAGAGAGAGGCTTGAAAATACTCTTTGATAAGGATAGACAAAAGTGTTAGAACATGATACTTTCACCTCTAAGACCTGAGGTCAAATTTAACCTAGACAGATCAGACAAAAAATGCCTTTCTCCTAGCAGTATTTGTGAGATCTGTATGGCCTCAATTCAGTTCCTATTTGGCATGAGCATTAAGCACAAAATTTCTATGTAAACTTACACTATAATGTCACTTTTAGGTTCCATTCATGTTGTAGCTGGAATCTTGGTGTAAAACAGCTTTGCTTTGCACTGATGCTTCAGTAATTGTGTAAATACAGCCTGACAGCCTTCCTGACACTGGAATTAAATGGAGTGAGATGGGCGGTACAGTGGCACAGTGGTTAGCACTGCAGCCTCATAGCTCCAGCGACCCGGGTTCAATTCTGGGTACTGCCTGTGCGGAGTTTGCAAGTTCTCCCTGTGACCGCGTGGGTTTCCGCCGAGTGCTCCGGTTTCCTCCCACAGCCAAAGACTTGCAGGTTGATAGATAAATTGGCCATTATAAATTGCCCCTCATGTAGGTAGATGGTAGAATGGTGGGGATGTGGTAGGGAATATAGAATTAATGTAGGATTAGTATAAAATGGGTGTTGTTGGTCAGCACAGACTCGGTGGGCCGAAGGGTCTGTTTCAGTACTGTATCTCTCTATGACTCTATGGCAGTCTCACCTCACTTTGCTTTGCAGTCAAGTCTAGGCCTCATGCCTGTCTTACACACCAAGGTTAGCATTGACACAAGCTTCACACCAACACTGAGCATGCAGAGTGGCAATACATGGCAATTCCAGCACAAGCACTAAGGGCCAAATGGCCGTCTTCCGTGCTGTATGATTCTACAATTCTATGAATTCAGAGAGGCTGTAAGATGGCAGGTGTGGGAAATGGGAATAGAACACTGCTCATGAATTGTGCTTTCAGGACCAGCAAAAACCTCAAAAATATCAATGAGATTGAATGATCAACCAGGTAATCTCGCTTTGGTACTTTTGCTTGAAGAAGCAATGTCAGCAAGTACAATGGGGGAAATCCATGCTATTCTGTGGATTTTAGCACTCAAAGAGGCTTGCAAGCTGTCACCGCAGTCCAGCTACTTGTCCTCAAACAGATTTCAAGGAGTGCTAAAGTGTTGCACAAGGGGAGTGGAAGTGTCTCCATGGAGTTTGAACCTGATGGCCTCTCTGAGAGAGAGAGCAGTTGTCTTATCACACCTGCCATTCCACTCGTGCCCTTGCAGTTGCCTGTCAGCCAGCCAGTCAGCCCAGACTGCTGCTGCCCCTGGTGAGGATGGTGCAGTTCACAGCCAGGCGTTCTAGGCCCAGAGGTGCTTGAGGTCATCTTCCAAGGCCATCTGCAGTCTGCTCCACTGAAAGTCAGCAGCCTTTCACCAGCCGTGCTGCAGCCACTTGGGTAGCACATGGCACAGGCAAAGGCACATGGTTGACAGGCACTAAGAGTATGCACAGGGGTGATTAGTTGATTTCAGATGCAATGTGGCATGATTTCATCCATGAATTTGGTTTGGAATGTTTATTTTGTGGTGGCTTTTATTTTTGCATTGTGGCCATCACTGTAATAATCAGTGACAGAGGGAAGGGAAGGTGTGGGACTGCTGGTGAATGGCGAATTGGGGTTGTAGTTACTGGTATCACACTCAGATGAGTTCTTCATGGACAGCCTGGCCAGAAAGGCGCTGTTTAGGTTGCTTCCTCCCTTCCTGCTCCTTCTCTCCCTCTTCATCCTCCTCCTCCTTCTCCTCAAGCTCTTCGTCTGCAGCTGCTTGCTTTCTAGTTGGCACCAAGGGCTGTCCCCTCATGATGGCGAGGTTATGCAGCATATGACCATATAAAGCTTGACACCTGTTCTGCCAAGTACTGCAGGGCTCCTCCAGTGTGGTCCAGGAAGCAGAAGTGTTGTTTCAGCATGTCAATAGTCTGCTGTATCACATTTCGTGGGGCAGCATGGATTTCATTGTATGCATGTTTCCCACTTGAGCATGGGTTGCACACTGAAGTCATCAGCTATGTTATCAAGGGATATCTCCAAAAATAAGGAAAATACAGCATTACAGATTGTAGGGGTGTGTAGACAATTGGATAACTAATTCTTCTCCTTGTGCTTTGTTTGCACTGACTGACTATACTTTGCATCCCCCAAATTAGCCCCTTGAATAGCCATTTAATTTTATTAGTTGTGGGAGGTGGGTGAGAGGAATGGAACGATTCAACCCATGAACAGCTTCACAGTTACTGTCTGTGCTCCCTCTCAGCTAACCTACCAGGAGGTGAAGTTAAGCAGTGCAGGAAGGAAGGCCTCCATCCATTTTGGAAGGTCTAATGCAGGTGGGAAGTATACAGTAAATGGCAGAACCCTTAGGAGTATTGACAGGCAGAGAGATCCAGGCGTACAGGTCCACAGGTCACTGAAAGTGGCAACGCAGGTGAATAAGGTAGTCAAGAAGGCATATGGCATGCTTGCCTTCATCGGTCGGGACATGGAGTATAAAAATTGGCAAGTCATGCTGCAGCTGTACAGAACTTTAGTTAGGCCACACTTAGAATATTGCGTGCAATTCTGGTTGCCACACTACCAGAAGGATGTGGAGGCTTTGGAGAGGGTACAGAAGAGGTTTACCAGGATGTTGCCTGGTCTGGAGGGCATTAGCTATGAGGAGAGGTTGGATAAACTCAGATTGTTTTCACTGGAACGATGGAGGTGGAGGGGCGACATGATAGAGGTTTACAAAGTTATGAACGGCATGGACAGAGTGGATAGTCAGAAGCTTTTTCCCAGGGTGGAAGAGTCAGTTACTAGGGGGCATAAGTTTAAGATGCAAGGGGCAAAGTTTAGAGGGGATGTGTGAGGCAAGTTCTTTACACAGAAGGTGGTGAGTGCCTGGAACTTGCTGCCGGGGGAGGTGGTGGAAGCAGGTACGATAGTGACATTTAAGAGGCATCTTGACAAATACATGAATAGGATGGGAATAGAGGGATATGGTCCCCGGAAGTGCAGAAGGTTTTAGTTTAGGCAGGCATCAAGATCGGCGCAGGCTTGGAGGGTCGAATGGCCTGTTCCTGTGCTGCACTGTTCTTTGTTCTTTGTATCCTATCTGAAACTGAGGCGCTCACCCCCAAGGAGAAATCCCAGATAAAACAATGCATTAGCTTGATGATTTGAGCTCAGATTTCCCAACCAGGGAGTTTTGCTCTACTGCTGGAGTGGCTGAGCCAACCGACAGCCTACCTGTCATTCCTTTTGTCTTTGTCAACTCTAGTTCCTCAAGGGAGCCACTGGCTGTTATACAACTTGGTTCAACAGTGAGAATTCTCGTGGGTTGCTCGATGATTTGAAACGAGGAGGTTCGAATTAAATCACTTTTCACTTTTGGCGTGCAGGGTGAAATTGCTCAACAGTTTAACGTAAAGTCAGAGTCGGTACAAAACTGGATAGTGTAAACCATCAGCATCATCATTCATTAAAGTAAAAGTACTATTTGATTGGTAAGGGTGCATTGTCCTCATTATTAGCCTGTTCTGATATTGTACGTTCCTCTCTTCCCCACAGTGGGATGAATTTCACCATCCTCAGCTGAACCATTCTGGGAGAGGGATGGAAAAACTGAGAAAAGAAAAATTTCCCTGTTTCTCTCAAGTATCCCTTTTGGTCAGTCAGCAAAACAACACTGACAGTCTCCTGAGGCCTGGCTACAAAGCAAACTGTGTCTTTGGAAGGGGGAGAGGGAAAAAGGAGCTGTTGTAGATTTAAAATCAAACATTGATATTATTAACATGGTCTTGGTCTTCTCACATTGTTGTTGTAATTACATTTTGAAACAACAACTATGACTTTTATCCATTGTATACCAGTCTTATCTCTCAGAGGACATTTTCACTACCAATCATCACAATCTCAGACTCTCATTTGTGACTCGGTTCATCGGCACTAAAGCCCATATTGTTAAGGAACACTTATGTTGTCATCCCATCTTGTTCTGGGTCTGCCTCATGGCCTCTTCCATGTTGGTTGTGGTTTGGTAGTGAATGTTTTGGCGGGGTCAGGCTTCGGGTGAGGCACGAGGCATCCACATGAGAAGAGTTGGTGATGATTAACCAACCAGGATGGAAGTGATTGATTAGTCAGGTTGCAGTGAGTCTCATTTAAGATTTTACCCTAAGGCTTAACCTTTACTAGTGTGTGAAGCGATCTGGAATCACGTCCACCAATTTGTCTATTCACTGTTTTGCCGCATGCTCCTGTTTCTGAGCCGTCTTTACATATGAATGTTACTGGTGCATTGTAGAGCCATTGGGCCTGATCTTTACTCTGTGGAAGCAAATGGGTTTTGAGTGAGGTAAAATCTAGCCCTTATAGTTTGCAATTGTAGCCTGTGCTTGAACTCCATATTTGAGATAGGGAGCTGATGCAGAGCTTGCAAGTGCAATGCCCCTACAGCAGTCAGAATGGTCCCCATTGGAGGTAATTGTGCTAGCTACGTCGGTGAATGGTGTCACTGATTCTACTGTTTTGGGTGAATCATCAGCTATTATGAAGGTAGCTGGAATAATATAATGTCCTAGCAATTGCACTTTTGTCTTGTTCCAGCTGACCTGAAGACCAAGGTCGGGCACCTTGGCCAAAGATTCGTAAGGCTTCAGTGAAGGTGTCCACAGTTTCATTCCAGACCATTATGCGATCCACACAAGGTGAACATGGTAATCAGTGAATAAGTAATGGCATTGTCAATGGTTGCGAGCTCTACTGAAGCACAGACTCTGGTCATGCCATTTGGAGAGATGACAAGCTAGACAATCAGAGAAAAGAGATAAATGTTAGAGGGGTATGAGAAATATCATGGGATATGGTTATTTTAGATGTACTGGGAAGAGCCAGGTGGCCGACAGCAATCTTTCTTGGTGCTGTACATTCCTACGTTCCTACATAAATATTACATTGTAGTTATAGTGCTGGCTTCACAGCCTGTTGGGTGTGAGCCTTATCACTGCCTAATCCTCCCAGCAATAGTTCATGTGCATGTGGACTACACATGGAAAGAGAATAACAGTGCCCATTGAGAGGCAAGATCAAATAGGAAATACAAATGCTTAATCCTGCACAATAAGTAAGAAATAGTCTGTTGAAAAATTACTATGTGTGGCCTGCATTAGTGGAAAGGTGTAAGATAAATAGTCCTTTCCCCCTTTTTTTTAATCAAGATGTACACATGGAAAATGTAAATGGATTTACCATTCATGTTGAGCATTTCATAATATGTAAAGCTCACTTTAAATTATCATACATAAGCCAGTCAAAAAAATATTGATTGTTAACCAAGACAAGACCAGAGTGCAACACTGAGTAAAGTCCAACTGCACTCTTACTTGGCCAGACAGTGAAGACTTAGTTGAGCACGGCAAGTTGCGAACTAATACTATTTATTTAATTCCAACTACAATAAAGTCATTGATACAGTTGTAAGGCTAATTGTTGGTGATTACACTAAAAGTAAATGAATAGAAATTAGCATAAGTACAACAATTAATTTAAGTGCATCACAGCATCTCCACCTTCATAACTTGGTTTCACTTGGTAATAGCCGAACAAAGTTACACAGGACAATGTCCAAGGTCACAGTACAGATTCAACCTAAAGTTTGTCATCAATGTAGCACAGATAGGCTCCTAGTGTCAACACTGTCCCTTAATCAAGTGAGTGTTAAATCATACACTGAGCTGTGGGCCAGAATTTTAAGCCCCCCAGAGAGCCAGATGGTGATGTGGGGGTGGCGGAAAATTGAGCGGGAGGCTTCTGGAGGCCTTCCCAACCCGCTCCCGCCTACGCACCACTTTATGGGAGCACTTAACGGCCACTTAAGGGCCTTCACCCATCTCCACGGGTATTTTAACCGTGGCAAGCGGGCGTTCAGTAGACATGACAGGCCGCCCAGTGATACTGGCACAGGATGCCCGATTGTGGACCGCCCCCACTTCCTCAACCACCCCCAGGACCCGAGACGCCTCCCCCCCCTTCCCCCCAAACGAACACCCTTGCCTTGCCAGGCTGCAACCGATCTGCCCAGCAAGGCAAACCAAACTTACCTCGGTCCTGGCTCCATGGCATCCTCCTCGGTCAGCTGGGCTGCAGTCCCAGCAGTGGCCACTGCTCCTTGTGGCGCTGCTGAGACTAAGAGCTGCCTGCCCGATGATTGGTCAGCAACTCAATGAAGCGGGACTTCCTCCCTCAAGCATGTGAAAGTCCCGCCTCGGGACAATTAAAGCCTGGGGACCCGGAAAATGCAGAACAGATTCCCGGGCTATGCGGAAGCGGGTTCGCCACCGACTTTTATGTCGGTGGTGAACTCCTGTCTGCCTAAGGTAAAATAATTGCGCCATCTTCAATGGTTATCTTCCTTCTTTAGGTTATCTTCATCTCTTCCTAGTGTCAGCTAACCTAGCAAGTACTAGATGTTCTCTATTGGCTGGAATACTGGGCTTTCTCTGGGCTGGATTTTATGATGGGTAAATGGAGCGGTGGCCACTGCTGGGACTGCAGCCCAGCCGAGGACATGGAGCCAGGACCGAGGTAAGTTTGGTCTGCCTCGCCAGGCAGATCAGTCATGGCCCAACAAGGCAAGGGCGTCCGTCTGGGGTGAAGGGGGGGGTGTCTCGGGTCCTGGGGGTGGTTGGGAAAGCGGGGGCGGCCCTCAATTGGACACCTTGTGTCTGACTGACGGCCCCCCCCCCCCCCCAGGTGCGCTGGAAGGCCACGAGGTATCATTGGGCGACCTTTCACGTCTACTGGATGCCCACTTGCCATAGGTAAAATACCCGTGGAGGCGGGCAAAGGCACTTAAGTGGTCGTTAAGTCGCCACTTAAGGGCCTCAATTGGCCTGGGGCAGGCAGCCAGTTTGTCGCCCCCCCTGCGGATCACCATAAAGTGGGGCGGAGGTGGGAGCGGGCCGGGAATCTTTTGATTTACATGTATTAAATCTGACCTTAACTATCTTAAAGTCACCCAATAGAAACTTAATTTAAAGTGGGTTGGCTGCCACAAGTTGGAATATTTTATATCACCTTTCCATAAAAAAGGATTTGTAAAACAAGTTACATTGTTTTTTCAAAAAACTAACTGTATTCAAAAAAATTTTTTTTAAAAAGCTACTGAGATGAAAAGTAATTAAAAATACTGAAGAGCTAAACTGCAAAGTTGTTTCCTCAAAGATTGTAAATAAGAAGCCTGTTTCAGGAATAAACACCTCACAAATATTTCATTGTGAGATCCCTGGTCCCGTACATGATGTATATTATTTTGTATTATTATGTCAATACATGTTGTGATGATCGAATGAAATGAGTCTAGTGTTGCTCTGCATGTTCACTTACTGTCTGTGAAATAAAGCAACATTAAGATTTGTATGTGGCCTCATCTTACCAAGTGTTTTCTCAGTTTGCCTGCATAAGGAAGCACATGTGAGGGCATGTGGGAAGGACATCCCCGAAGTTTAGCCGTTGTAGATATTGGGAAATGTTAATCAACTCCAGTACATAAGGGATATGAGATCTGCTTATAGAAGTGACCGACACTACTGGAGCTGAAAAGTTGTCAGTGGGAGACCTAAAGTTGTAATAATGACCAATAACGACCAATAGAGCATGGCTACCCAACCCGAACCCTACGGGACCCGACGACATGTGTTGGGTTCAGGTTGGGTCGGGCCGGATCGGACACCCTCTATCACCACCTCCGGTACGTGGCTCCAATTTTAATGTACTTTTTAAACAAACTTTCAAGTCCAGTTACAGTTTTTGTTGCTTATCTGCACAAGTGAAAAACAGAAGCTAGGTTAACTGAACATTCAGGTGATCGGGTTGGGTCGGGTCAGGCGCGGGAAAAATGAAAGGACTCGGGCCTGGTTGGGTTCGGGTCAGATGTGGTTCTGTCGGGCTCAGGTCGGGTTTCATTTGCAGACCCAAGCTGGGCTTTAACGACCAACCCATGATGACCAATTCTGTCATATGGGTCACTTTCAATGGTATCATTCAACCAAATAGATATGTGTCTGAAGTAAAGGTCTGCAAAGGAAACCCGACCCGAGCCCGAATGCCGGACCCGGAAGTCCAGCCCGACCCGACTTGAACCTGACACATGTAGTCGGGACCCATCGGGTCGGGTATCAGGCCTTTACATCAGTAATAGGTAAAGGCCTGCTACCCAACCAGACCCCGACGTGACCTGACGACGTGTCGGGTTCGGGTCCCGTCAGGTCGCACTTCCGGGTCCGGCATTTGGGCTCTGGTCAGGTTTCCTTTGCAGACCTTTAGTCTGAAACTATAATTGCCAAATTTTAAGTAGTTCAACAAAAATGTTGTCTCAGAGGAGACAACATTTTAATAATAGTCCTATCTCTCAATGCCTCATATAGAATGTGTGTCAAAAACCATAAACACTTGACTCTACCAGAATATGTGTGTGCCAAGTGCCTGTCAGGCCTTTCATTCACTATTATCTTTGACTTCTTGTTACATGCGGATATGTTTGAGGGCTTGATTGAAGAATAATATTTCGATCATTACTCCTTTCATGAGGCAGAGGTGCAACCTAGGCTTATAAGAGTACCCCCTTCTTATCTTGCAAGAGTATCCTTAGTAAAGTCTGAAAGGACAATGGAGAGCCATCATAAGACTTAAGATTTTGAAATTAATAGTCCACTCAAGTTTCTGTGGCCAGGAGTCAAGGCAGATTTAAATTAGTAGGAGAAAAGATTCGATAAATCAAGAAGTAGTGGTTAGGCAGCCCCAAGTTTGGATATTAAAAGACTAAAGATTGTATGAAAAGGAAAGACCAAGGGCAATGAGGACTTTGGCAGTTTTCAAGTTTGGGAAAGAATGAGTTAAAAGTAGAAATGGCGTAATGAACATAAGCTTCTAGATGTCTTTAGAACATGCTGCTACGTATGGTATGATATAATTTAGAATGTGCTACTCACAGAACATCAATACTGAGTGATTTTTTTATTGTAGTAGACAGTTGGGATCTTTTCTGTGATGTCTTGTTGGGCTGTCAACTGTCTCCTTAGAGAAGTGAGCATGTGGCCAATTCTTACGCTGTTAGAACCCAATTTGAATGCAGGCATCAGTTATGACTGAATTGAAAGGTGTTCTGAATTTTTATCAGTTCTTGGCTGATTTGATAACTGAAGCAGCTCACAGATTTAGAGCATCATTTCAGGGGAAGAAAACCCCGACAGATAGTCCCAGCATTCCATCCATGCTTTTATTAAATTATTAACAGTGCTGTTGATTAGCTGTAACATCTCTCCTCCACGAATGGTAAATGGGACAAATTGAATTATTTGTAATATGGGTGGTATTGTTGTTGAAATAACACCCACTGTATCAAATTTTCATTGAATTTTGTGCATTACATGAATATCTCAGAATTTGCTGGATTTGGTACAAATGGAGCCATTGGTATTAGGCTTCATTCCTTACTTTCAAAAATCACTCCAATGGGGAAGTGGGTGGCGCAGTGGTTAGCACTGCAGCCTCACAGCTCCAGGGACCTGGGTTCAATTCTGGGTACTGCCTGTGCGGAGTTTGCAAGTTCTCTCTGCGACCGTGTGGGTTTTCGCCGGGTGCTCTGGTTTCCTCCCACCGCCAAAGACTTGCAGGTGATAGGTAAATTGGCCTTTGTAAATTGCCCCTAGTGTAGGTAGGTGGTAGGGAATATGGGATTACTGTAGGGTTAGTATAAATGGGTGGTTGTTGGTCGGCACAGACTCGGTGGGCCGAAGGGCCTGTTTCAGTGCTGTATCTCTAAATAAATAAAATAAATAACCAATCCATTCCCATGTCATGCAAGTTCCTTTCTAATGGCTGCGAACACCCCAGTGGACTTAGGCTGCCCATATAAAACCATCCAGAAATTGGCACGAAATGGACAGATCCACTCAAAAGGAGCAAAGAGGGTGAAATGATGTAGAAATGGAAGTGTTGTGTGATTGATTAGGAAGTTGGATTAAAGATGCAATGCGGAGGGAGCTTTACTTTGCATCTAATCCATCTGGACCAGGTGTTGAACAGTTACCAGCGCCAATATAACTGCACCCCATGGTGAATCGGCATCTACAAAGATGGTGGGAGGAAGGAGGAGTTAGCGAATGTGGGGAAAAGTAAATGTATTTATAGCCAGAGTCGAAAAAGAAAACTAATATTATAAAAAATGCATTTTAAAGCTCGCAAATAACTTTCAGTCGTCTTTTGATAGAGTAAGTTTTAAAAGTCCCAAGTGCTGTATAGACATTTCAAAGACGATGTTCTGTATATCTTTGTTAAACTCTTTACGCCAAGGCTTAACTCCATTGTTACAGGAAGTTGGTCCAGTAACATGCTTTTAGAGGAGTAAAAGTAGATTTTTCTTCTTTCAGCAAAATTTCAATACAAATATTACCTTTGGAATATTCTGGAATCTCAGTAGGAAATATAAAATTACACTTGACTTATGAGTTCAATCTTTCAAATGAAAATTTGAAGAATCTGTTTATCCTCCCCATAACTTAGCAAAGACCTGAGCCTCCAATATAAGATAGCAAATATTGACTCCTGGATCACATAATATGACATTTTCTGTAGACCTTTGAAAATATTACTAGAGTAAAGACTTATTCAAGAAGCTAAATGTCATATTCAAATGTCCTTGTCTCTATTAGCTCCAGAATTATCTTTTTCTGGCAGAACTGTTGAAGAAATATAAATTGCCGTTAAGTGTTGCAAGCTTTGAATTTTTTTTTGCTTAATTTCAATATTGCCCCTCCCCCCTTCCTTCAGGTCTCTCTGAGTTGCACTGCATACTCTAGCTGAAAGGTCTGACCCACAGCCTTTTGCCAATTCCTGCCAATGGTTGCTCGGAGGTCCATGACAGATCAGCTGAGAGGAAGCGTAGAACTGGGCAGAGCGTTGCTTACACTTGCGAGTTACATTGTGATTTCCGCAATTTGCTAACCTTTTTAAATCATGAGTGAGGAAATCTACCCATAGCCTGTTAAAGCTACCAAAATTCCTGTTCATGGTGTCTTTGGAAGGAGCGCAAAGGAGGATATCAATGCAAATTCTACACAAAATATCTGTTCCTAAGCTGGTTTTAGTAAGTCATTTCAAAGCATAGAATGGTGGAAATCACAGAGTTCAGTGACTGTTCAAGTGTTTCCTTCTACAAGAAAGGGCAGGGAAATGGGATTTGAGAAGATTGCTCTCCCTCTAGCAATAATGAGCTGAAAATTTCAGCAAAACTATAATGCTTGGGATTATGTGATAGATAAGATAAATACAATTGGTCTTAAAAGGAAGACATGATCACACTATTTCGCAGAGCTTCCTTTCAGCACAGACATCAAATGCTTCTATTTATTTCTCAAAAAAGAATAGTTCATTGCCAAATCTGATACTTAAACTTAATAGTTTTAAGAACAATAATGGCAAAATGCTACTTTAAAATCAAGTATATATGGTATACCATGTGTCTTTATTCTCTACATATATGAGGTGGCTTATAATTGAAGGTGACATTTACTTTTTTTGGAGGGGAGACCTCCTTGGAAATAGTAACATGGGCCAGAGCGGGCGAGGAGGCAGGGGGTGGGGGTGGGTGGGTGGGTGTAAAATCATGTAGGATGGTGGGGATGTCGCCTACCCACCCCCACTGCTCTCTTACCAAGAGCGGGGGAAGTGCAAGTGGCCCACCAAGAGCGGGGGAAGTGCAAGTGGCCCACCCAGCCTTCAGCCAATTCAGGCCCTTGTGACCAATTAATGGCCATTTAAGGGCCTCTTCCCGCCACCCTTGGTATTTTACCAGTGACAAATGAGCACTTCAGCACCTGAGGAGGCCGCCCAGTAATACCTGGAGGCCTCCTTGCAGCCTTGGGAGTCGGGGGGAGTGGGCCCTTCTAATTAGGAATCCTGTACCCACCCCCCCCCCCCCCTCAGAAACATGGGCTACCCTGCAGAAACTGAAACACTGCCCTATTGTTTGAACCTCCCCACCCCCCCCCCACCCCCCATCAAACCCCGCCACCCTCACCAGAGCCTGACCGATTGTCCCTGACGAGGTCCAAACCCCACTTACCTTCCTGTTTTACCATCCGTCCATCGTCCTCTTCTTGTTGGGTGCAGTCCCAGCAGAGGCCACTGTTTCCAGTGGTGCTGCTGGGACTGAAGAGCATCCTGTCTTCTGATTGGCAGGCAGTTTTCGACAGCGGGACATCCTGCCTCTGAGGAGTGGAAGCCACCACTGCAGCCAATTAATTGCCTGAGCCATGCAAAATAGCAGCGTGGATCCCAGCTTTCCAACTGGTGGGCAGAGCCACTGCCTCCACATAAAATTCTGGCCATGATTTATACACGTGCAATTTATCTGTATTTTGTAGTCTACACTTTTATGTTACTAAAAGCAAAAAACCCAACCAATTTAGCAGTGGCTCTAACACCTGTGCAAATTGGGTATGGCCTCTGCAGTGCTAATTTGACTATCAATGCATGTGTTTCAGGCTCGTAAAATGGTGCAATGATTTTGAATTTAGACTCTAATGTTTTGAACCTGGCATTTTGATGTAGGTTAACCATACCAATTAGTGTCTCAACACCTACGTTTCCTGCATTACAACAGTGACTACGCATCAAAAAGTACTTCATTGGCTGTAAAGTGCTTTGAGATGTCCGGTGGTCGAGAAAGGTGCTACATAAACGCAAGTCTTTCTTTTTTATATTATCTCAGACAGTTCTTGGAGGCAAATTTAAGAATTCATTTTTACAGAATTTTTCATCTACAGACCTCTTCTGCGAAAGATTTTGTCTAGTTGATGTTACAAAGACTGGTCTTGAATGAGATTTCCCACTGTGCTTCAATTATTTGTCAGCTAGTGAATTGTTATAACTGGGATAGCAGCTAACTCCACTCCACTCTACCCTTTGCCAAGTCCTGTAATTCTTTGGACATCCGTCTGTTATAAAGGACTCCAAGGATTTATATAGCTATGTGACTTGTAACCAAGGGACCACATTCAGAGTGACAGGGGTAAACCCGCCTTTGTACAGAAGGATCCATCACCTTTGGGTGTTCAGTTTTTAGGCTGCATGATCAAATTGTGTTGGTATTCAGAGGGACCTGAGTGTCCTTGTACGTGAGATCACAGAAAGTTAATTCGCAGTTACAGTAAGTAATTAGGAAAGAAAATGGTATGCCAGCCTTTATTGCAAACGGATTAATGTATCAGAGTGAATAAGTCTTACTGCAATTGTGTAGGGCCTTGGGGAGAACACACCTGGAGTACTGTGTGCAGTTTTGCCCTCCCTACCTAAGGAAGGAGATACAATCCTTGGAGGGCGTGTAATGAAGGTACACTATACTGATTCCTGGAATTAAGGGATTGTCCTATGAGGAGAGATTGTGTAGACTGGGATTATATTTGCTGGAAATTAGAAGAACGAGAGGTGATCTAATTGAAATTTACAAAATTCTTACAGGCATTAAGAGGTTAGATGATAGAAGAATGTTTCTTCTGGCTGTAGTCTAGAACTGGGGCTCACAGTCTCAGAATAAGGTGTCGGCCATTTAGGACTGAGATTAGAAACTTCTTCACTCAGAGGGTTGTGCATCTTTAGAATTCTCTACCCCAGAGAGCTTTAGATGCACAATCGTTGAACATATTCAAGACACTGATATATTTTTGGATACTAAGGAAATTAAAGGATAGGGGGATAGTGCAGGAAGGTGGAATTGAGGTTGAAAATCGGCCATGATTGTGTTGTATCGCACAGCAGGTTCAAAGGGCCAACTCATGCTCCTATTTCTTATGGGGCTGAATTTTACTGGCACCTCAAAGCCAGGGCTGGTAAAATTCTGCGGGGAGAGGCCCACCTCAACCCATGGCATTGAGAAGGGCCCGCTGCAAATTACCAGTAGCAGGGGAACCTCAGTGCGCATCCCCCACCCCCTCTGCTTGGGAACGGCACCCCAATTACCATATGTAAAACCGTATTTACCTCTGCAGATTATGCTGCTCGCTGCCTCTCCATGGACATTGCCAGATTTTTCGTTGAACAGGCAGCTGTCACGTGCCGTCCCGTTCACAATTAAAAAAGCTAGCGGGTCATCGGAGGCAGAAGTTGTCACCTGCGAAGGTCAGTTCTGATATTCAGGGGTCTCACTCTGCAAACTGGAAGGGAGGAGGGAGGAGAGATATTCAGGGGTCTCACTCTGCATACTGGAAGGGAGCCACTGATTCCACCCTCCGTAATGGTTGGCAGCTCTGTGCCATTCACTGCCTCTGTCATTGAAGGAGCAATGGAACTCGAGTCACCCTGTATGTGGGGAGAGTGCCAGAGACGGTAGGCGTATGAAGCTTATATGTCTTGTGGGTCAATTGATGCAGCTTGTACAATCTTTATGTGGTCATGCGGTCCCACTCTTAGTGGGAGCTAAGACGGGCAATGCCATGCCATGCCACATAGCTGCTGCACCAAAGCACCTGATGTACCACTCAACATCAGTCTCTGCCCTTCAGAAACCTTCGAAGAACTGAAGGAACAGAGTTGAATTGCAACCTGAAGATGGGGATGGTTCATCCTATATTCATTGATGTGCTACTCGAGAGGATCCATATGCGCCGCAGGCAGTTGCAGCACACATAGAGGCCCCCGGTCGTGAGCAGCAGCGCCCAAGGAGAGCTCGCCACTACAGATTGCTGCGCAACTACAGGTCCCGGATGACATACCTGCAGATGTCAGAGCGCCAGTGTCAGGGGCAACTGCAGATGTCGAGAGAGGCAGTGACACATCTCTGTGCCCTGCTGAATGATGACCTGCAGCCCAGGGCTTCAGGGGACATCCTGTGCCTGTGGCCCTCAAAGTGACAATGGCTTTTAATTTTTATGCCTCTGCATCATTTCGGGGGCCCACTAGAGACCTTTGTGGGGGTCACACAGTCAGCAGTGCACCGCTGCATCAGGGAGGTCACTGATGCCCTGTTCGAGAGGGCTGGTGACTATATCCGCTTCACAACGGACCCTGAAAGCCAAGCCCAGAGGGCCACTGGTTTCTGCTCCATCGCAGGATTCCTACACGTGCAAGGAGTCATAGATTGCACCCGTGTGGCCATCAAGGCTCCCGCCAGCTGACTAGCTGAATACATAAACTGTAAGGACTTCCACTCAATCAATGTGCAGCCCGTATGTGATCATCAGAAATGATTCATGCAAATCTGTGCCCACTTTCCAGGCAGCTGCCATGACGCCTTCATCCTGCGCCAATCGCAGTTGCCGTTGCTGTTCACTGAAATGGCTCAGATGGAGGGGTGGCTTCTTGGAGACAAGGGCTACCCCTTGCATACATGGCTTCTGACACTGGTGAGACACCCCAGCACTGCTGCAGAAGAGAGATACAACACCAGCCACAAAGCTACAAGAGCTATCATTGAGCAGGCGATCGGCATGCTGAAAATGCAATTTCGCTGCCTGGATAGATCGGGTGGTGCCCTGCAATACGAGCCGGAAAGGATAGCTCACATCATTGCTGTCTGCTGTGCTCTGCACAACTACACACTCAGTAGTGGGGAAGCCTTGCAAGATTAGGAGAGACGTGAGCAGAACTCATCCTCGGACAATGAGGATGCTGAGGACTTGCAGCAGGGAAGGCACATGGGAGGACAGAGAGCGTCCAGGAACCACATGCAGGGTGAGCAAGCTAGGGATGCACGGCAATGCCTCATTGATCAAAGGTTCTCCACACCATAGGAACCACCGTGGGCTCTGCACGCCACACAGCACCCTCATTCACCTGTTGTACAGCAGTCCGCATCTGCAACACCTTTGCATCCACCATTACTGGCAGCAGAATACTGAGCCATTGTCCATAATACTGCATCCGTGGAGACACACATGAGTGATACTGGCATGGCAATGATGTTATTCCATAGATTGGCAGTTCTGAAAGGCCAATGATGTAATGGGAGGAGCCGCGATCGGTAAATGCTGGCATACTTCATTCACACAGTAAATGCAATGCACGTTAGTGAAGCCGATTTTGTTTTCGGCCTTTCGACAGTGTTGTGTCACCCATGCAGATCCATTTGTGTTGGGATGCTTTTTAGAAATGCTTGCAGATTCTCCTATGCTGTGCCACTTCTGTGTTAGCAGCCTGTCTGTAGGAAGGCTGCTGATATGATGGTCCTTTGGCTGTGGATGACTTTGACAGTCATACCCTGTGCACACGAGACCTGAAGGGCCCCGGCTGGCTGGGGGAATGATTGTTCATCCCCTTCCAGCATTGGACCCTTCGACGTCGAATGGCCCCATGGCTACTTTACCTCCTCTGCCATCTCCAGCCAGGCTGCCTTGTTCAGGCGGGAGGGCCTCTTCTTACCATCTCTGGTGAAAAGGACCTCCTGCCTTGCCTGCACAGCCTGGAGAAGAGTGAGCAGTGAGGCTTCACTGAACTTTGAGGCCACCCTAGAGTACCCCTCTGCCATCCTTGACTTTTGGTGTGGTCCTTTAAATGCAAAAGTGACTTCACCGTGTAACAGCTCTAACTTCTGACTGCACGGTTTGTCTTGTACATGTTTGAACTAATGCAGAACTAGTGAGGAAATCTGTGCTGTTGTCTTGGTTTTGCAACTATTGCACATCAACGCATGTTCACAAACACTTTGCTTCTGCAGCAGTTGATCATGGTTATAGGTGTAGTATTTCTAGTTGGCAATGCAGCTAGAATATGAACATATTTTCCTGTTTTCTTACCAAGACCGTTTAATTACAGTTTTACATGTCTTTTCACATAACAGTTAGCAGAGAAATGGATACAGATTCCAAATGCATATTAGTCTGCAGCTTTTTACAGTCAGGTGATTAGAAGCCCATAGTATGTAAATATTCTTTAATTATAGTTTTATTTCTGTTGTGTATTTGCCTTTTTATGGTACATTTAAGTCTCACGTCCTGGAATGTGCGAAATTAAGATTATTCATCCAGGTGTGGCACGCCTACAAGAAGGAATGTTACACTTGAGTGGAAGAAGAGGATCGCAAATTCACAGGACACGGGGACACAGCAGGGTAAGTATGTGGCAGCAAAGCAGAAAGTGCCGGGGTAACACAGCAGGTCAGGCAGCATCTGTGGAGAGAGAAGCAGAGTTAACTTTTAGGTCTGTGAACTTGGTCATCAAGTTAACTCTGCTTCTCTCTCCACAGATGCTGCCTGACATGCTGAGTTTCTCCAGCACTTTCTGTTTTGCTACCAGATTGACAGCAGCCCCACTCTTCAACAGTGAGCTAAGTATTTCTTTGACAGCTGTCAGGAAGCAGGTGCTGGAGTGCTTTAACTAGGGCCCCAGCACCTGTTGCACAGCTGTCAAAAGGTTCCTCACTGCACCGAATGTCTCGCCTCCCCATGTAATATGGGAGGAGGGTGGCTGTGTGCAGTGATGCTAATGAGCCCCTGCGCATAATATCGTGGGGGCTCGGCAGCCAACGCTGAATTTGGGAGCGCCGCGGAGTGCGGCACCTGAATAAAATTCAGCACATGTTCTTCTGAATTACTTTGAAGTGAATTGATCATTGTTATGTAGGAAAATGGGATAAGCTTGGACACACAAGATCCCACTAACAGCACTAAGTTGGAATAAGCAGTTAATTTGTTTTTGTGATATTGGTTGAGGAAGGACTGTTACCCAGGATAACTTGTAATCGCCTTGTCCTTTTTTATGGGTTCATGATCGCGAGAACAAGCTGGCGGGATCTTGGTTTAACCTTTTGTTCAGTGGATGTCACATCCAGTAGTATAGCACTTCTTGACAACTGCACTGGAATGTCAGCCGAGATTATATGCTCAAATTCAATGAAGCACAAAACCTGCAGTTTTATCACGCAGAAGTAAGAGTGCTACCAAGCTGATATATAATACTTTAATTCACTGATATCATAATATAATGAAAAAGTCCATTTGGCCCATCTTATTTTATCTATTCTGAGAGATCCTAGTATCTTCCCATTTCACCATAAATTTTTATATTAAAATGAATCCAGAGATTTTGCCTCCACTACTCTTCCTGGAAGTCTATTCCATAAATTGAGGAATATCTTGACATCAGTCCTAGATCTGACCACTTTGCATTCTGGGTCCAAGTCATCTATGTAGATAAGAAACAGCAGTGATCCCAACACCAAGCTCTGGGGAGCTCCAATAAGTACATCCCCTGATATTAACATATCTCCTCTAATGAGTATCCATTGTTTCTATCTTTCAGCCATTCCCAGAATTTACCCTGAATCCTTATAATTTTGAGGTAAGTTAAGAACCTTTTGTGTGGCATTTTGCTGACGCCTTTTGGAAATGTAACTACACCATGTCTTAGGACTTATCATTGTCCGCTTAGCTCATCCTTCTGCAAAGAAGTTGAAGGAGGCTAGCGAAGAGGAACTTTAAAGCTACATATCTATTTATGGAAAAAACATTCAGTTACTCTTTTACGTAGATGCCAATCATTCATGATGGGTCAATAAGGATCTCCTATATGTAGGAAAATGGGAAATGCCTTTATGATTTTGCTACATGGGGCATATAGTGTGAACCATTAAGAGCAAGATGATTCTAAAGTTTGACGAGTGATGGTAGCACAATTGACCAGTGACTGTAGATGAGCAATGGTTGACTAGACTGATTGCTGAGACGAGTGAATTGTCCTATGAGGAGAGATTGAGTAGACTAGGCCTACCTTCCCTAGGGTTTAGAAGAATGAGAGGTGATCATATGGAAACATATAAATTTTTTAAGGGGCTTGACAGGACAAATGCTGGGAGGATGTTTCCCCAGGCTGGTGAGTCTAGAACTAGGGGTCAAAGTCTCAGAATAAGGGGTTGGCCATTTAGGACTGAGATGAGGAAATATTTCTTCAATCAACGGGCAGTGAACCTTTGGAATTGTCTACTCCAGAGGGTTGTGGATGCTCAACAGATCGAAGATCAACAGATTTTTAGATTCTAAGGGAATCAAAGGATAATGCGGGAAGGCGAAGCTGAGGTAGAAGATCAGTCACGATCTTATTGAACGGTGGAACAGGCTTGAATGGCCAAATGGCCTACTCCAGCACCTATTTCTTATGTTCTAATGTGACAGAAATCAGTCAGGGTTCCCAGTTCGGATTTCTATCCATTGATTCCTTTTGGAAAATACATATGTGCGGACATCAAATGAGGATAGTAATGTGATACTCTGCACTGTTGAATACTCTACAAACCCTCAATGCTGAGTTAACGAGGGCCACTGAAGTCTGAAAACTTTAACTACATCACACTGCAAGGTAACCATCTTAAGAGTCAATCCACACTGAGCTGGCCAACAATAACTAAATTTGTTACAAAGGTTTCTTTGTGCATGGTGAATTCAATACAAACGTAATTATGAGGCATAGCAGTACCCGCCAAAAACAGGCTTTCATTTAGTTTCTGCAAGCCAAGAAAAAGTACTCTGGGGTAGTTTAACTAGATATGTTCAATGTATAGGATTGTTTTGTACTAGATGAAAAATGCAGTTGATCATTGACACCATGAGATCCAGCATGAAGCCAGAGCAAGTTGACAAAGTGGGGAGAGAGAATGCAAAAAGAATGGTAATGAAAGCACAATAACAAAAAAAGTGAAACATTGCAACTAAACATGAAGACAGTAATTTATGACCAATCAGAATCTGTTTTTTGAAGCAAATGGTCTGGTATCATTTAATATAAATTGTGAACAGCAGTGTTCCCAGCATTGATCCTTGTGGAACATCATTTCCCACCGTCTGCCACTCTGAATAATTACCCTTTATCCCTACTCCCTGCTTTATGTCTTGAAGCCAGGCAGCTATCTACTCTGCTACTTTTCCCCTGAATCTGCATTCTCTGACCTTATTCATTAGTCTATTATGTGGCACCTCATCAAAGGCCTTTTGAAAATCTAGATAAATTACATCTACTACATTACCCTTATCTACTCTCTGTTATTTGTTCAAAGAATTCCATGAGGTTGATGAAGCAAGACTCTCCCATCTGAAATCCATGCTGATGATTCATTATATTTTTTTGTTTCTAGATGTTTTTCTATTTTCCCCTCTAGTAGAGATTCCATTATTTTTATTACCTCCAATGTTAAACTGACTGGTATATATTTCCCTTATCAGGAACAAAACACTGGGCCTATTTCATTGCCCACAGCCAAAACGTTCATGGCTATATGTGCCCATGCCTGTTAAAAGCTGAATGGAGAATGTCTAAATGTATTTAATTTATGATCCTTACAGTTTGCAGATAGAGTGGCTGGATTCAAACCCAGAACAGTGTGCTAACAGAATCTCACATGTGTGTGTGTACTATTGCTCTTTGATCCTGCAATTTAAAGCACACTGTTTTATATGCAACAAGATAAATTCAGAGGTACTCTGTTATGGATGTGCAACCAGCATCAATGTAGTGGTCCAGTCATGGAGTAGAGTTAGTAAATGTGCACTACTCTAGGGCGGCACAGTGGTGCAGTGGTTAGCACCGCAGCCTCACAGCTCCAGCGACCCGGGTTCAATTCTGGGTACTGCCTGTGTGGAGTTTGCAAGTTCTCCCTGTGTCTGCGTGGGTTTCCTCCGGGTGCTCCGGTTTCTTCCCACATGCCAAAGACTTGCAGGTTGATAGGTAAATTGGCCATTATAAATTGCCCCTAGTATAGGTAGGTGGTAGGGAAATATAGGGACAGGTGGGGATGTGGTAGGAATATGGAATTAGTGTAGGATTAATATAAATGGGTGGTTGATGGTCGGCACAGACTCGGTGGACCGAAGGGCCTGTTTCAGTGCTGTATCTCTAAACTAAAAGTTCTCATAATTAAAAGATTTTTTTTAAGCCTCCATTTCAAAATTCTGAAAGTTGTCTTCAAATCTCTTCATGGCCTTGCACCTCCCATAGCTCTGTAATCATCCTCCAGCCTCACAACCCTCCAAGATCTTGGTGTCCCTTCAATTCTAGCTTCTTGCACATCCCTGATTTTCATCACCCCACCATTGGTGGCCTTGCCATTAGCTGCCTCGGCCTTAAATCTGGAATTCCTTTCCTAAACTTCTCTGCCTCTCTACCCCTTTCTCATCATCTCAGATGCTTCTTTAAGCCTAAATCTTTGGCCAAGATTTTGGTCATCTGCCCTAATATTTTCTTTTGTCAACAATCTCTGAAGATGTACTTCTATTTGTCCATTCAAAAAAAAGATCACATTTTGGTAACATCCTTATGAAGTACCTTGTGTTAATAGTGTATCTTTTTAAAATTATATGCAGGTGGAGGGCGTTAACTGGAGTCTTCCTTGAGCACTTATAAGGAGGCTCTTACTGAGACTGGTGGAGGGTTTGAGTGAGGAGCTACATGCTTGTAATCCATTTACTCTGTACAATAAATGGAAAATGAGTAAAGATAGGCTCCAGCATTATCCTTCCACAACACGCTTTCTGGAGTTTAACAAGATAGCAGAGGATGGTTGCCTCAAGCTGAAGGTTGGAAACTAGGAAAAACATTTTTTCATCGTAAATTAAAATTTCACTGGCTAGTGTGGAAAATATGGCAGAAAGCCGGCGTATATTGTCAGGGTATGGTTATCCTCCGATGTTCTGAGTCTGAACCATGTGACCAGTGGAAGAATGAAGTGGATATGTGGACACGAGTTACGTCTCTACCAAGGAGGAAACAAGGTATGGCCTTGGCTTTGTCTCTTCCTACCAAAAGTAAAATCAAAAGTAAATTGTTTTGTGAACTGGATACCTGTCAGGTAGATACTGATGAAGGTTTGGATCTTCTGTTAGAATTCTTGGATGAAATTTGCAAGAAAGAACACCTATTGAATGTGTATGAGGCATGGTCAGACTTTGATAGAATTCGGAAATCAGATGGTTATTCAATGGAGGAATATATCATGGACTTTAACAAACTGTATAAATGGTTGAGGAAATTCAATTTGGAGATCCCTGGTTCAGTGCTAACATTTAAATTGCTAGAATGTGATAGGGTGATATGGACAGACTCTTGGTTCTAACTGGGGTCCAGCTCTTGGAAAAAGACTCTCTGTTAGATCAGGTGTCTGCTGCCTTAAAGAAATTCCTGGGGAAACAGTCATTTCCTGTAGTCCTGGTAGAAAAAACAGGGCATTCTGCAGTGACACAAAGAATGGAGGACTCAATGTTAACTGGATTTTGAAATGGTCCAGCTACTGGTTGCGGGCATATGTATAATGGAAGAGTTAAAAACAGGAGGACTGAGGATGAAAGCACCTTTGGCAGGTTTGACTATTACAGTAGAAGACAGAATTGGAACAGCAATCATAGGTGAATGAATCCCAGGAATGCCCAAGGAACAGTTAATCGGGGCTTCAAGTGTGACTCAAAGTATCATTATGCAATGAACTGCCCAAAGTGGAGAGGCAGAGTCCTAGAAGTAACACATGACACAGAGAATTCTGAGGCGGAAGAGGAAGATAATTTTGAATGTGAACGAATTGTACTAGTCACAAGAAGTTTTAGTCCTGTGATGAACGTGTTGGTTGCAGATTCATTCAACTGTGCTGTATTAGATAGTGCTTGCTCGTCAACAGTATCTGGAACTGATTGGTTACAATGTTCCATTACTGAGTGAATCCACAAGGTTATGGATTATGTTACAACTGAGGCAGGAGTAATGCACTGTCAATTCAGTCCCACTACTCCACAAGTCACAACATAATATTAAAAAATGTCCCACCTACTGGAAATTAGCCAAATTAAACACTTTAGTAACCCCCAGAATAAAACAGACCAAACCAGGTATCTTTAAACAACAACAAATTGACTATTTATTAATAAACTAAACCTTAAACACTATTAAGATAAATTTATGTCTGAAAACTTTATAACTTCTTATTTTCTCTAAACCTAATGCACACGCACATACATTGAAAGAATCAACGCTTAACCAGTTTTAAAAATAGTATTTCTAAGAAATAAAATAAGTAGCTGGGTTGTAAGTCCTGGTGAGCTATGTTCCTGGTTGGTGAGGTGTTCCAGATTAGAATAATCAGATGCGATTCTAAGTCTCCAGGTGAATTCAATGAAACAGTCTTTTAATAGATAGGCATTCAAAGCACTTCAGTTGCAGCAGGCATCACACAGTTCTTTTAACATGGAGTATAGCCACAGGTCTATTTGGATTCTAAAATTGGTAGTTTTTCAGTAGAAATTTTACTGAGAATTCCAGCAAACACAAACAAATGATAGAAAATCCCTCTTGAAGGCAAATGTTCTTTTTCCTGGGTTTTTTTCTCTCCTTAGGCAATAACACAGCCTGCAACTGAATGTAGTTTTTCTGCTAAGAGAAATTAGACAGCTTCTTCCTTCAGAGCTTGCTTCGCTGGACTCTAATTCAAACCGGTTGAAGCCAGTCTTTATCCACAGTTAAAGGTTACAGTATGCCATGTGACCTCCTCTCTCTCCTGCTGTGGCCTAGGAAACAGGTGCAGCTGCTGGCACGCTGTGCTCAGTCTTAAAGGCACACTATTTTTAAACAGAGTTTTAAAGGCACACTGTTTTAAACAGAGGAGAAAAAAACAGTTCTGTGACAATTACAAAAATACTACCATCTTTAGGTTTGGTGATGACCACACATTTAAGTCACTGAAGAAAGTAGTAATTCCATGTAAAATAGCCAGAGTAAGCCACTTTATCAATATTGATGTAGTCTCCAGTGAAATACCTTTAACTGTTGAGTAAACCTTCAATGAAAAAGGCACAAATGAAACTTGATTTGGAGCATGAAAAGTCAATTGTTTTTGGAAAGCCAGTGAATTTGCAGTTTACCCAATCAAAGCATTATTGTACCCCCTTAATAAAACCTGATATTTCCAGTCAGAGTGTTAAAGAAGTATTAATGGCATCAGGTGATAAGAATCAGAGTGATAAAAAGCAAATTGTCTTTAAGTTATACAGACAATTTGCTCATCTTTTTTGTCAAATATTAAAAACCCTACTAAAGGATACAGGTGTGATTGATGAAGAGTATACGAGGATAATAGAAGAGATTAGTGAAAAATGTGAAATCTGTAAAAAGCATCAGAGGACACATCACATCCTATTGTAACCTTCCATTTGCATGTGAATTTAATGAGGTAGTTGCCATGGATTTAAAGGTATGGGACAAAGACAAGAATATTTTCATTCTACATTTTATAGATCTAGCAACTACAATTAGTCTTTCTAAAGTAATAATTAGCAAGGCAAAAAGGTGGTTACGGACAAAATCATGGAGAAATGGATAGGGACTGAACTTGGGGCACCAGCTAAGTTTCTGACTGATAATGGAGGGGAATTTGCCAATGACGAGTTCAGAGATGTGTGAAAACATGAACATTATGATTATGAATACTGCAGCTGAAATTCCTTTCAGCAATGGGCTCTGTGAAAGGAATCACGCATGACTGATGAAATGCTGCATAAAATCTTAGCTGACCAACCAAACTGCCAGTTGACAACTACTCTGGCATGTGCGGTTCATGCAAAAAATTCACTGCAGATGGTTGGAAGGTATAGTCCCTATCAATTGGCCTATGGACGGAATCCCAAATTGCCTTCTGTGCTGTGCGACAGTCCTCCTGCTCTCGAAGGTACTGAAATTAGTGCCATTTGTTCTGCACATTTGAATGCTTTACGTGCAGGGAGACGGGCTTTCATCAAGGCTGAGGTCTCGGAGAAAATTCAGAGAGCTCTGAGGCATTGTATCAGGCCATCTGAGGCGGAATTTAATTCAGAAGACTTAGTATATTATGAAAGAGAGAGTCATAGGGAATGGACGGGCCCTGGTAAGGTAATAGGTCATGATGGTAAGACAGTAGTTATCAAGCATGGAAATCAAACTGTTAAGGTTTATTCCTCTCAATTAATCGGGGTTGATTACAAAATCTCTGAATATGAGCAGCTCCTAGAGGGAAATGAGGCACCTTGTACCTCAAATGATGATGTGTTTTGTGTGAAGGTCCTGAGGAACAGAATGAGGTAGATCAAGGGTTGGATAGTAATCTGAGCAATCATGACGCTCAAGGAAGAGCTATCACATCCAAAGGTACTTAGGTAAGATATATTCCAGAGCGGTCGAATAGATGGAGGTATGCAACAATTGTGGAATGTGCAGGCAAATCTACAGGCAAGTTTAAATGCTGGTTGAATGTTCAAGATGATGGCCAAGAAGCAAGGTCCATGGACTGGCAAATGGGATGAAAGAGTGAAGAGTAAGAAAGCACAGTGCAAATTCTAATAGTGAATCTGGAAGTGACTCCTGTGTCAGGAAACAATCCCGTACTGGAAAAAGAGCCTCCGATAGGCGCGAGGGAGATCTTATAGCAGTGGTCCCGAAAGACATCACAGTGCTAATAGAGGCCATAGTTTGAATAGATTCCACAATGAAATGAAAGCTAGAGAGCAATCTCAGAATAGAACTAGAAGCAGAAGTCCACATGACCGTGACGTTTTAGTGGCTGCCAATAAACTTGAAGATAAACTAATAAGAGAAGCAAAACATAAGGAATTAGAGAGTTGGGGAGAGTTTGGTGTTTATTCTGAAGTACCAGATAGGGAATAGCTGGCCTTGTCACATGGATAGATTTGTACTGAAAAAGTCCTTCCCGATCGTATTTGGTTGCGAAGAGTTTTGAAGAGCAACTGGGTGATACTAATGTTAGAGTGGACTCTCCCACTGCTCTGCCCATCTTACCAGCCCATCTACTTCGTCCTGATTTCAGTATTTCTTACAACACAGGAGGCAGCAGGAATCTCACTGAATGCAGAAATTCTTCAGAGACCAGAGGCAACAGGAATCTGCAACTTTTCAAATGCAGGATTCCTTTTCAAGAGATGCAAGTCTCCTTTACAGAGAGAGGTAACACTTTTCTGGGTCTTTTTACTCTGGCTCCAGGCAGGTCAAGCAAAGGGTTTAAATGCCTGCTGTCCCATTCAAGGGCTTTTTAAAAGATCCAAAGTGAAAAAGAACCTTCGTGAACATGGTCACATGCCCAGACACAGTGGGCTGAATTTTACCAGCCCCTCAACATTGGGGGTCGTAGCCGGGGGTCCCATAAAATTCTGCCGGGAGAGGCCCGCCTTGACCCCTGATGCTGAGAAGTCCCCGTCGCATTTTACCGCCGGCGGCGGGACCTCGGTGCAGCCCCCACCTCCGTCGAGTGGCGGGGTCTTCAATTAAATATTTAAATTACTTAAAACAATATGCTAATTAACTTACCTGGTCCCGGCGGCCATCCCACACTGATTTTACGGCCGCCAGCCTTAACTCGCGTGCCTTTGGAACTTGTGTTCAGAGTTCTGAGGCGAAACACTGATGGGGAGGGGGTATGATTGAAATTATCGGGGTTGGGGGGGGGAAGCAGGAAAAACAATTCTTATTACCTATGGGGATGGTGGGAAGGATTTGAAGGGCAAATGTGAAGCAGTTGGGGGGAAATTGATTTTATTAACATCAGCCAATAAAACAACAATTGTGGGGGTTGGGAAAGCCTTTCATAGTTAATTTCAGTAAAATGTGCATTGTTAAACCTTTAAGATGTCAAATTAATGCTAAGTACTTGAAGCGCTTTAAAAATGGTGCCAGCTCCTGCATGGTGGTGCTGAATGTCATTGCCAGGGTGGAGCGGCTCCCCCTCTACGTCATTGGGGGTGGCCGCTCCGCCCACTCCATTTAAATGAGGCCCCAAGCAAAATATTGCAGGGGATCAGCAGCTGCGCTTCCGTGTCGGAAAGCCGCTGACTTCAAAGCTCGCAGACGCGACATGAGGCGCACTAATAAAATTCAGCCCCATGTCTCCCCCTAGTTCAAAAGCTGCTCTGAAGAAAGGCCAAACCCCTATGATTTCATTGAAACTGCTGACCTTCCTGTCCTTTTACAAGTTTAACCTCTTTTTAAAACACCCATAAAGTTTAGCTATTTGTGCTGAACTTCCTTTCAAAACATTGCAGGAATTCCAATTATTTTTGCAGGTGTCTTTCACTGAACAAAATTCTTTTTTCATTTTTTTTTTAAACACATAAAAGTCTAAGATTTTAGTACAAAAATAAAACCTTTTGTGACACTACGGCCTTAATGATGCTTCCAGGGTGTTTTATTTCTCGGTGAAATCTGTTTTGTTGAAAATTGGTTGTGTTCAACTAAAAGCAGATCCTGCCATGTTTTATCGGTATCACAAAGGGAAACTTTCAGTCATCTTCATGATGCACGTTGATGATTTCTTATGGGGTTGTACTGCGGATTTTGAGAAATGTGTTAATAATAAGATTAGGGCAGAATTTAAGATTGGGAGTCAGGCTTGTGGGGCCTTGAAATTTATTGGTTTAGATATTAAGCAGACTAAGTCTGGAATAACTTTAAATCATCAATCCTATTTAGAGAGTGTTACTCCCATCCCGTTTAATCGTGCTAGGTCATCGCAGAAAGATGATGATATATCTAAAGCAGAGACTGAGCAATTGCGAAGCTTGATTGGTTAATTAAATTGGTTGTGTACTCAGACTAGACCTGATGCTAGTTTTGACGTGTTGGAGCTAAGAATGATGATGAAATACCCAAAAATTGAGAATCTTTTAAGGGCAAATAAAATATTTAAAAAATTAAATCTGGAGAAATGTGTACTAAAGTTTCATCCTTAGGTGACCCAAAGAACATTAAGCTAATCATTTTTAGTGAAGCTTCACATGCTAATCTTCCTGCTGGTTCCATATTATTTCTGATAGGTGAAAATGGGGAATGTTATCCTTTAGCTTAGGAAGCTAAGAAAATAAAAAGGGTAATTAAAAGCACTTTTGCTGTGGAAACACTGGGTCTTATGGAGGCAGTGGATAGGGACTTCTATTTGTCAAATATTTTAGGTGAAATTCTGAACAAGGGACATACTAAAGATAGGATACCCATTGAATGTTACGTGGATATTTGTTCTTTGTGGGACAATGTACATTCTGCAAAAAGGTGAGTGAGAAAAGAATACATATTGATCTTGCTGGATTGAAACAAATGCTGGAGAGAAAGGAAGTCTCCAACTTAAAGGATAGATGCAAGTCATCGGCTGTCCGATTTTTTTCACAAAAAGAAATGCTAGTACAAAGAAATTGTTAGGGGTGCTAGAGAAGGGGCATTTCACAATGTAATACTTTGTACCTAATATGGAATTATTGGGATTCCTCGCTGCAGTCACAGTCGACAGAATGCATTTGGCTCGATCCACACATCTGCATAAAGGCTTTGCAGTGACCGATGCCAGTCTTGAGGCGATTGAGACTCAGCCAAGTAGACAATGTTTCATTGGCTCCTGATGAGAGGGATTCCTCTGGGTCATTAGACAACTCATGTGCCTTGATCTGCAGATGTGTTGATCAATCAGCAAGACACCAGCTGTGGGGTTTACAGTCGAGGGGGTGAACGGTATGTAAGACGCTGCCCCTCGACTTGAAATTCTTTATTGCTGTCTCTTTCTGAAAGAGAAGATGACAATGGTTGGACAATAGAAATCTAGATCAGTAAAAATAAGTAGGTTGACAAGTATCTTCTACAGACCTGTAAGAACAAAACAAACTCCTTAGATTGTGCTGTAGGAGGTATCTCTCCACTGGAAGCCCTCATGGTTAGATGGCTCACTGGCAGCCTCTGTTTAACAGATGAAAAATGTCTACGCAGCTGTTGTTGTCTGTACTTTCAGGAGGGAAGAAAATTTGTGTGGAAATTAAAAGTACTTGACTCTGGTGTTACGCATCGATATCTAGCTGTGTTTTACTGATGTCTGTTCATCATCCATGTTTCTGGTATCTTATGCAAAACCTGGACAAGTACGAGTTGAGCTTTTATGACATAGCACCCGGAGTGTCAGAACCAAACGTATTCGTCAACATAAACATCAAACTAGAAAATTAGAAAAAACTGGCCAATCGCTTACTAACTGTGCAATTGCAGATGTACATGTGCTGAAGAGATTTTCTCAGCAGCATTCTGATCCGACCTCACAGGAAGTTTAAATCCTGCACTGATTTTAGTCAGTAAATGTGCACGGTAAGTAAGAAACACATATACGTCAGTCTTGAATTGATCTGAAGCCAGTCGAGGCTGGGCAGGCTGTGTGCCACTCAATGTCTGCAAAGTACTCTTTGCATTTAAGGTTTTGCACATGAGCAATGTTGCTTCTATGGGCTGAGGAATTGCCAATCAGGAACTTATCATGAATGAGATGTTAAACAAGGATAAAGCAAATTCCAGGCAGACCTGGATGGAAGGGATTTACTTCTAAGATCTCATAGTTTGTTTATGTTGAACAGTATATTTTTCTGGATATTATTGTGGGGCTAAAAGAACGATACCAAAATAGTTATTTCCCCATCTGGCTGATCTTGTTTTACTTTGAATCTTTTCACAGGATTAAATTGGACAGCGAGACATTACCTCAGAGGCTGTAAATTCACGGGGATTAATTTGTAGCAGAATTAAAAGAAAGGCACTTAAATTGAAGGCTGTTGTGAAAGACACAGGAAAGTAAACATGAGATCAATACCTGGGAAATTAACTTGACCCCCACCACCTCTTGCCACTCCCGCCTTAGCACTCCGTTACATTTTAGATTTATTTTGAATGCTTTCAGGAAAGATCACAGCACAGAGGCGATGGGGCTGAGGGTGACTGGTCAGATCTGCACATTGAAACACTGTGGTCCTGAAAAGCAAGAGAATGGCATCTGTTTTAGACCCAGGAGGAAGGCAGGACCAAGGGAACAATATTGCCTTTGATGGGAAACTATTGCATTATAGATGCAGTTTTAATAAGGTCACTGGGCTTCATTTGTTCTAATCAGCATTGATCCTGCTTTAAATCACAATCAATGTGAGCATGCACAGGGAGCAGCTAATCTTCGAGTTCCTACTCACAGAGAAATCCGTGCACCAGCATCATTGCAACAAAGTTGTGAATGGTTTGCTTTCATTTCAGTTTTGGCTGCAGCCGAGCTAAATCCAGGTAAAATTCTTGTGTCTCTAGGGATTACGTCTTTTGAAATCTGGAAATATTGCATTTGCCCCCAACTGGGTAAAGGTGAGCCCTTAAATAATAAACTAGTGCCAGAAATGCAAGAAAAAATCACATTCAATATTGCTTGTTCATTCAGGGCAGCGATAGTGAGGAAGCCTTCAGCAGGACAGAAAGTTCCCCCCCTCAAGCCTGCGCTTTTCAGAATGTTTTAGAAGTTGGAAGATTGCAGAGCGGAGGGAGATCAGTTTAAAGCTCACTGCAGTCCCTCACCGTAGACAAGCATAGGGAGAAGGGTAAAGAGGATTATGCTGATAGAGATAGACGAGGAAAGACAGGAGAAAGCTTAAATGGAGCCACAATGCAGGATGGACTGGTTGGGCTGAATGGCCTGTTTCTGTACCGTTTTTCCTATGTAATCTGCCTTGATAACTGACGTGTACTCAGGGTTGCCAACTCTAGTTGGATGTATTCCTGGAGGTTTCATCACATGACCTCCCACCTCCAACTGTCTGCCTGGTCAAGCAGCCATATTTTCCCCCATCTCAGCTATTTTTATAAATAATAAATATGTGATCAAACAAAAGAAATATTTTCTTTAATGCGCTTTTGATTTTTTTTTCCTGGATTTCTTGCAGCAGTGATATGGAGATTAATTTCTAATCCTGGAGCTCCAGGATGATCCTGGAGGGTTGGCAACATCAATGTGTACCGCAGTAGTGAATTTTATGAAGGCACAACTAGGCCTGTCCTGTTATGGAGGGAAACAGCTGCCACACGATTGCTCATTTTTAAAATTCATTTATGGGATGTGGGTGTTGCTGACAAGGCCAGCATTTATCGTCCATTCCTAATTGCCCTTGAGATGTTGGTGGTGAGCCATCCTTTTGAACTGCTGCAGTCTGTGTATTGAAGGTACATCTACAGTGCTGTTAGGTAGGATGTGTTAATTGTGTATCAATGGTTTGATTATATGCAAGTGAAAGGTGTTAATTGGGGTCTTAATTGAGCACTTATAAACAGACACACACTGAGACTGGTGAAGGGCTTGTGATCCTTTTACTCTACACAATAAATGTGAAACTGAGTAAAGATAGGCTCCATCATTATCCTTCCATAACAAGCTTTCTGGAATTTAACAGGAAGTTTCAGGTTTTTGACTCACAGTGAAGGAATGCTGATATAGTTCCAAGTCAGGATGGTGTATGACATGGAGGGGAACTTGCAGGTGTCCGTGTCTGCGTGCCCCTGCTGCCCTTATTCTTCTAGGTGGTAGAGGTAATGGGTTTGGAAGGAGCCTTGGTGAGTTGCTGCAGTGCATTTTGTATATGGTACACATTGCTGCCACTGTGTGCTGGTGGTGGAGGGAGTGAATATTTAAGGTGATGGATGGGGTACCAATCAAGCGGACTGCTTTGTCATGGATGATGTTGTGCTTCTTGAGTGTTGTTGGAGCTACACTCATCCAGACAAGTGGGGAGTATTCCATTGCACTCCTAACTTGTGCCTTGCAGACCGTGGACAGGCTTTGGGGAGACAGGAGGTGAGTTGCTCACCCCAGAATTCCCAGCCTCTGACATGCTCTTGTAACCACAGTATATATGTGGCTGGTCCAGTTAAATTTCTGGCCGATGGTGACACCCCCACCCCTGGAATGTTGAGGTGGGGGATTCAGTGATGGTAATGGAATGTCAAAGGTAGATGTTTAAATTCTCTCTTGTTGGAGATGGTCATTGTCTGACACTTGTTTACTGCAAATGTTACTTGCCACTTATCAGCTCAATCCTGAAGGTTGTCCAGGTTTTGTTGCATGGGCAAGCTACTTCATTATTTGTGTTGCAAATGGTACTGAATACTGTGCAATCATCAGTGAACGTCCCCACTTCTGGCATTTTGTTGGAGGAAAGGTCATTGATGAAGCAGCTGAAGATGTTTGGGCCTAGGACACTGCCCTGAGGAACTCCTGCAATGATGAACTGGGGCTGAAATGATTCGCCTGGATTGGCCAATTGATGATTGACCACATTAGAACTTTCCTAGCTGCTGGAATGATGTTTGTTGAGTTCAAGAGGGCACAGCAGGGCATATTGGTTCCTAATGAAAGGAAGAGACAGAGCATTAAAAGAAGCAAATATTGAAACCCAAAGTCTTGTTTAATCCTCCAAATCCTCCTCATCTTGTGTTATGTGGTGATTTTAGGCCCTTAAACGATACCATTGCCCACTTAGCTTGATTCAGTCAAGCTATGTCCAGAACTTACTGGATTGTTGCTTTTGTTGGTTAAAACTCAAGATTCCCTTTCACAGATCATCGTATCAAACAAACTGCATGATCTGGGTAGGAGACCTGTTATTTTTGATAAAGGGGAAAGGTTGCAAGTACCTCAGTCATAGAGTCATAGAGTGATACAGCACCGAAACAGGCCCTTCGGCCCAACAAGTCCATGCCGACCATCAACCACCCATTTATACTAATCCTACATTAATCCCATTTCTCTCTCACATCCCCACCTACCCTCAATTCTCATACCACCTACCAGTAACTGTGGTACTCAATTCCTCACTGGATTTCCTGTTATGGGAGTTTCACCAGCTGACCCCATATTTCTGGCTAATGTCATATTTTGTATTGTGTTCCCCTAATTGTGCCATGAGTAATTTGGATGAAGTAACATACAGGTAATAAAATTGGCATGAGTTTTGTCATCCTTGAAGTATGTATGTGACGGTGTGTTGTCACTGTTGTGTGTTTTATTGCTTTTCACATGACAATGTAGACAGGTGATGGTACACGATTTATTACATGGAATAGTGACATCTAGTGGAACAGCATTCATAACAAGTGTCCCAGGTTAGGGTTAAATTTATTACAAAAAGATAATCAAAAAGGCTAATGGGATGTTAGCCTTTATAACTAAAGGGCTAGAATATAAAGGGGAGGAAGTTTTGCTCCAGCTATACAATGTTCTGGTTATTAGACCCATCTCTGGAGCACTGTGTACAGTTCTGGGTACCATGCCTTAGAAAGGAGATATTGGCCTTGGAAGGAGTGCAGTGCAGATTCGCCAGAATGTTACCAGAGATCCAAGGACTAGATTATGAGGAAAGATTATGTAAACCAGGCAGGATGGCTCATTTTTTGACCAGTGCAGACACGATGGACCAAGTGGCCTCTTTCTGTGCTGTAAACTTTCTATGTTCCTATGGTTGAAGCTTTTAGGATTTTGAAAGAAATTGCTAGGGTCAATTGAAACTTTTTCTACTTTAGGACATGGGGATATAACCTTAAAATCAGAGCCAAGCTATTCAGAAAGGAAGTTAGGAAACACTTCTTCACAAAAAATTGGTAGAAGTATGGAACCCCCTCCCATAGAAAGCAATAGATGCTAGCTCAAAGAATAATTTTAAATCTGAGATCAATCGATTTTTGCGAACCAAGGGTATTAAGGGATATAGAGCTAAGGCAGGTGGATAGGGCTGAATGGCCTACACCTGTTTTTACATTTCTGTTCTCCATCCCTAATTGCCCTTGAGTTGCTGCTGAGTTGCCTTCTTGAACTGCTGCAGTCCATATGGTGTAGGTACACCCACAGTGCTGTTAGGGAGGGAGTTCCAGGATTTTAACCCAGCAACAGTGAAGGGACGGCGATATAGTTCCAAGGCAAGATGGTGTGTGGTTTAGAGAGGAATTGCAGGTGGTGGTGTTCCCATGCGTTGGCTGCCCTTGTCGTTCTAGGTGGTAGAGGTTGCAGATTTGGAAGGTGGTGTCAAAGGAAGCTTGGTAAGTTGCTGCAGTGCATCTTGTAGATGGTACACACTGCTGCCACTGTGCGCCAATGGTAAAGGGAGTGAATATTTATGGTGGCGGATGGGGTGCTGATCCCGCAGGTTGCTTTGTCCTGGGTGATGTCAAGCTTCTTTGATATTGTTGGAACTGCATTCATCCAGGCAAGTGCAGAGTATTCCATCACACTCTTGACTTGTGCCTTGTAGATGGTGCACAGGCTTTGGGAAATCGGGAAGTGATGGTAATGCAATTGAACGTCAATAGGAGATGGTTAGACTCTCTCTTGTTGGAGATGGCCATTTCCTGGCACTTGTGTGGTGTGAATGTTACTTGCCACTTCTCAGCCCAAACCTGAATGTTGTCCAGGTCTTGCTGCATGCGGGCACAGACTGCTTCAGTATCTGAGGAGTTGCGAATGGTGCTGAACACTGTGCAATCATCAGTGAACATCCCCACTTCTCACCTTATGATGGAGGGAAGGTCATTGATGAAGCAGCTGAAGATGGTTGTGCCTGTCGTGATGTCCTGGGGCTGAGATGATTGGTCTCCAACAACCACAGCCACCTTCCTTTGTTTTAGGTATTATTCCAACCAGTGGAGAGTTTCCCCCCGATTCACATTGACTTCAATTTTGCTAGGGCTCCTTGATGTCATACTCAAATACTGCCTTGTTGTCGAGGGCAATCACTCTCACCTCACCTCTTGAATTCAGCTCTTTTGACCATGTTTGGACTAAGGTTGTAATGGTGTCTGGAGCCAAGTGGCCCTGGGAGAACCCACACTATGCATCAGTGAGCAGATTATTGCCACTTGTTAGCGCTGCCAATGACCCATTCCATCACTTTGCTGTCATCACTGAACCTTTCGATGGTGTTCAGTTCAAACTTCAGTTGACAGTCGGACAAATGGGCATATGGCTGGAATTAATGTTAGATTAAGTCACAATGATTAGAAGAACCATATCTTGTTCAATTCATTTCAAAAATTCATAGAGTTTTACATTCATTTGAGGTACAGTTTATGATCAAAATCTGTGATGTGATGGCAACCACAGTGGAATAGCTCGATAGTGCTCGCTATCTAGGTGCACAATGAAGAATGGACTTTTAGGCAAGATACCAAAGTGTTACCTGCCCCTCTAATAATATCTCAGTACATAATTTGTAACTTCAGGAGAGACATTCAGGAGAGAATTTAAGGAAATTTCTCAGAAATGTGTGCCTATTCCTATTTCTTCAGCTGTCATTTGCTGTTTAGCCATTCAGGGGAAGCTGTGCAAGTGAATTCCACCTAAAACTATAAATCCAGAGAGTCCATTGTTGCACATCATACAATAAGCCGATCACTATCTTGCATGAAACCATCATATGTTAGCTTTAATTACCAGCATTCATAACCAAGATCCTTCATTTTCTCCCTCAGAAAATCCTACTGTGATAAGAGCAGCCAAAAGAATGATTCCATTTAATCTTCTTGATTCATCCAAACATTCTCGGGTGAAGGATAATTGTGCAAAGATTACGTGTCCTTTTAATATGTTTAAACAACATGCGAGACCCTATTTTTTTTAAACCCTAGCTGGCTTAATGGGGAGGAAAGGGATGGGGGAGAGAAAAAAATCCATTTCTGCAATTTTGCCTCCTTGCTTTAGTGCAAAATCTCTGCCTTTTGATTCCTTTTATCATGATGCAGTAGCGTGACACTGTAATTTTTTTAATATGCAAGCCTTCTGACAGATACAGCCAGCTCTCCTTGGAAAACAAGCAAAACTGACTATAAGTATGATCTCCTCTACCTCTCAGCTGCTGTCAGATTCCTAATTATTTATAATAACCAGGCGAAACATGAACATGATAAATATATGTGTTTATTTATTTATTCCCCCCACCCCTACTCTGTTGCTAAGGCTTTGGATATTGTAAACCTGAGAGAATTTGAAGAGACAGGTGTGCTATCAATGTAAGGAAGGGATAGAAGGGTTAAGTAATAAAATGGAATTTTGAACACTCTGTAACACTTCCAGAGACATATCAGTGCCTCTCAGCAGACTGAATTCCCTATCTTGAGTGAATTCCAGTATTTAGGGTCAATGAGTAATCATGTGGAATTTAATAATCGATTTGAAAATTGTGAGTGGCACAGATGAGTTATCAAATGGTCATCTTGCAGCAGAGACGGACAGTGAAAGCACCTGTCACAGTCTGTCAGTACAGCATAATTGAGCAAAAAAACAAACGCTTTACCTTTGGTTTCATTAGCCAAGTAACGAAAACACATGCCATAAATCTTCTAGTATCAAAGAAACACTTGCATGTCCATAGCGCCTTTCACAACCACCGGACATTTCAAAGCACTTTTTAACCAATGAAGTGTAGTCCCTGTTGTAATGTAGGAAACAAGAAAGCCAATTTGCGCACAGCAAGCTCCCACAACAGCAATGTGATAATAAGCAGATAATCTGTTTTTTTGGTGTTGATTGAAGGGTAAATATTGACCAGGACACCAGGGATAAGTCCCCTGCTCTTTGAAATAGTGCAATGGGATCTTTTACGTCCACCTGACAGGGCAGACGGTAAAGGCCTGCTACCCAACCCGAACCCGACGGGGCCCGACGACATGTGTCGGGTTCAGGTCGGGTTGCACTTCTGGGTCTGGGGTATTCGGGCTCGGTCGGGCCGGGTCGGATACGATCTATCACAGGTAAGTGGCTCTACTGTTAGTTTAATTTTTGGACTAGAAAGGTGGTTTTGTTACAGTTATTTTAAGCTTGTGCAGATCAGCAACAAAGTGAAAAATGGAAGGTAAGTTAACTGATGGATGGGTCGGGCACGGGGAAAAAATGGAAGGACTCGGGCCGGGCCGGGCTCTGGTCAGATGTTGGTTCTGTCAGGTTCAGGTCGGTTTTTTTTGCAGGCCTTTAACAGAGGGGGCCTTAGTTTAACATCTCATCTGAAATACGACACCTCCAACAGTGCAACACTTCCTCAGCACTGCACTGCACTGAAGTTTCAGCCTTGATTTTTGTGTTCAAGTCCCACAACCTTCCGACTCAGAGGAAAGCATGTTAATAACTGAGCCACAGCTGACTCACATTAAATACAATAAATACATTAAATACACTATGTTCCTATATATACTTTCCTTATGTAATTGTACACAGTGTTGGGGCATAAAATAGCCTGTGTTTGGCACTAATGAACCTCCAAAGTAATAAAAACTGTATTGGACTAATTCGGTCACCATCAACTAATGGCTCTTACTACAGCCAGATGAAGTTGTGGAACATGATCTCAAATCATTGGTAAAGATCCCGGAATTTCATGTAATTAAAAATAGAATTTGGTTGTTTTCAGTCCATTGATGCCCCGCGTCTAGCCAGCAGAAATCAGGGGTTGTATGGAGCTTTCGTTGAAACCGTAAGCTTGAGGAACCACTCTTCTACTGGAGAAGGAGCCACCTGCATCTAAAAAAAATACAGTTGTAAATCAATGTGCCAAATCTGTTAAGATACTGGGACTTCTGGTTTAATATTTCCATGGTTAAAAATCTGAACAGAACTGTCGATTATCAACATAAGAATTCAGCTCCAAAAAAAATGGCATAAAAGGTCCTATAAATTATACTTCTAAGTCTCTTCTTGGGTGAAGATACTTGATCTCCCGTGAAAGCCCCCATTTTTTAACAACTTCATAGACCCCTGTTTATTTACGACACACCTTTGCTACTCAATTGGTCGATGATAGGTCTGAACCAAAAAACATCTCTTTAACTAGTGGTTTGTGACAGCAGCCTGTTTCCCGAAAGGGGGGGCAACACGCCCAGGCTCCACACAACTCAGACCAGGACCTCGATTTGTGGGGAACTTGTCCTAGCCTCCCACTCTATCACACTGTACACCAGTGCTTCAATATGCCGTGCCACTGCACCAGTTACAATGTTATGAATGGAAAGGCAACATGAGAGTTGGTGGCTGTGAATATTTCCCTTTAATTAGTAAGTTGAACTAAGTCAGTTAGAAAATCTACTTATAGAAACAGTCGAGGTGCAGATCTGAATATGATGTCGCTAAGAATATTCAGATGTTTGCTAACTCCAAGGCAGCCACTGAATGTGCAGCCTGTTGGTCACTGGTAGCCTGCTTTTTATAGAAACCATTTGAGTCTACAGTGTATTTGAAATCCAAATCTGAAGATTTTTGTGTCCCTGTATATAACATAGGCATGAGGAGAATGGATGGTCAACTTATTTATTTCAGGACAGGGGTTTGTGTGGCAAGTGTCGCTGATCCAATCAGCACCCTGCATTGTGATGTTGCCTGTCTTGAATGGACTATTGCAGTGATCCTGATAAAAATGGTCCCAGGATTCTGAGTGTTCCTCACTCTCCTTATTTAATTAGAAGAGTGAGGAATCGACCTCACTAGCTTTAGATCCTTAAACTCCCTTAATCTCTTAGAACAATGGGTAGCTTTAATTACACTGCAGATTGGTATAGTTCATGGTTTGGTGCATCGATGGGCAGGTGACCTGCATGCCTGCTGATGGCAGCACGCCAGTACTGTGGAAGTGACACAATTGTGAGCCTAGTTGTGTCTGTCGCTGCCTATCACTGCACCACACGCTATCTGGGAAATAGAATCAGGGAGCAATTGGGTGATATTTAGAGCAATATCTTGCTTGACCTGCCCACAAAACCAAAATGCTAACAAATCAAAATGTTGGGCCTGCTCACTCCCTGGGAATTTTTTTAAACGAAAGTTCATTTCTGCGTATTTTTGATGTAGCTGACTGGGAGAACATAGTTGATGATTTGATCAAGGTTCACCTAAGCATCTACTGCAATGTTTATAAAGACACTTTATATTTAAAACTCTTTAAAAGGTACTGGGGTGGGGGGGGGGGGGGGCGGTGGTGGGTGGTGGGGGGTGGCTGGGTGGATGGTGCTATGTCATAGATTCAGACAGTGCAGGAAGAGGCCATTCGGCCCATTGTGCCTGTGCCATCTCTTTGAAAGAGCTATCCAATTTAGTCCCAATATCCTGGTCTTTCCCCATAGCCCTGAGAATTTATCCCCTTGAAATTTTTCTCTATTCTACCCAGTTCCCCCCACCCCACTGTCCCCACTATGACCCCCTTACATACTGTGGGGAGGTAATAAATTCTGGGTGGAAAAAGGACCATCCCTTTTGTTCAGAGATCAAATCCATCCCTCCGCTTTCTCACAATATCCCTTGATCCCTTCTCTCTCCAAGAACTTTGTCTAGTTGTCTTTCAGGCTCATTTATACTGTCTGCTTCAGTACTCATCCTAACCATTCCACAAGTCTGTTAGATTTTGTATATGAAAGTTGTACCTGACTTTCTTGCTCCTAGTTACCTAACTTTATATTTGGCCCATTATCACTCCATTCGCCTTGCACCATCATCTCTTTTGTCATTTAATCATTATTGTCTTTCTCCCTATCACAGACCTTTCGCTTTTGTTTTTCAGTCTGTCCGCTGCTTTTCCCAGCTCTTCATTTGCTTCAAAAAGTTATTCATCTTTTAACATTTTCCAGTTCTGATTAAAAATCAGTGACCTGAAATGTTACCTCTGTTTCTCTGTCTGTCTGTCTCTCTCTCTCCATACATGCTGACTATCCTGCTGTGTATTTCCAGTATATTTTGCTTTTATTTCAGATTTCCAGTATCCACAGTATTTTAGTTTTATTTCCTAGTGTTCTCTGTGCTCTGCAGGCCCCCACTTGCCAAGAATGAGGCACATTGGTTTGTCATGAACATTGATTTTTAGCTGTTGCTGGAGTGAGGAAATGACGTTTTAAACAGATCAGCTGTGGCTGGAAAAAACATTTGCACACTAACAGACATCTTTTGCTCTTTTCTGTCTCTATTTGCATCTGTGTATCGCGTAAGCATGCTAGCGTGGGCGCGTCATGTATCCGCAGGTGTCAACCGAATTAGAGTTTAAGTTGAATAAATTTCAACTTTTCTTCTTTAAACCTAAAAAAAACCTGTTTGTGCTGGTTTATTTGCCTTATAATTGGAAAGCATTGAACAAGGATTCACCAAGGGGCAGCTAGAAACACGGTGCTTTAAAAATTAAACCCTGTTACGGTAAGACCAGGTGAAGATGGAGAGGGACCCCTAGACACCTTCCTCACCGGGTCGTAACAGAAATTTGGGTGCTAGCATCAGGAATTGACCCACAGACAAACGAGAAAAATTGGAAATGGAAACAATTTGGCTTCCCAATCAAAAAAGAACAGGATTTCAATACAGGTTTTCTTGTGGTTGTGTGTACTTGAATACTAACACGTCTGCAAATGAAGCTAGTGGCTCCCAAGCCAGTGTGAAGTAACTTGGGATAAGTTAAAAGCACTGTCTATGGAGGAGCTGAGAAAAATGGCTGAGCAGTGTGGCATCACTGTACATGGCAAGGCTATGAAGTCTGAACTTCTAAGACTAGTGGCCAACCATTCTTCCCTTGAATCTGAAGAAGCAGAAACAGGGTTAGAAGCAGACTCCAACAGCGTATTGTTAAAAGATACAATTGGAACAAAGGAAACTTGAATTAGAAGAAAGAGAAAAGGAGAGGGAGAAAGAGAGAGCCTTCCAGAAGGAACGTGAAGAAAATGAAAGGGCAGGAGAGGGAGTGTTTTAGTTCAGTTCAGAGATACAGCACTGAAACAGGCCCTTCAGCCCACCGAGTCTGTGCCGACCATCAACCACCCATTTATACTAATCCTACACTAATTCCATATTCCTACCACATCCCCACCTGTCCCTATATTTCCCTACCACCAACCTATACTAGGGGCAATTTATAATGGCCAATTAACCTATCAACCAGCAAGTCTTTGGCATGTGGGAGGAAACCGGAGCACCCGGAGGAAACCCACGCAGACACCGGGAGAACTTGCAAACTCCACACAGACAGTACCCAGTATTGAACCCGGGTCGCTGGAGGTGTGAGGCCGCGGTGCTAACCACTGCGCCACTGTGAGAAAGAAAATTCCAGACGGAATGTGAAGAAAGAGAGCTGAAGCGGCTTGAGTTAACTAGGAGGTGACAGAGTAACCCCAGTGAAACCATGGCCAATATGGAGGAGCGTAATTCAGGGCTGGGTACAGAATTATTAAAATTAGCTCAACTAATTCCAAAATTCAATGAAGAAGATGTAGAAGAATTTTGTGTCCTTTGAGAAACTGGCAAGACAGCTAAAATGGCCAGCTGAGACCTGACCTCTTTTACTACAAAGCAAGCGAACTGGAAAAGCCCATGAGGTTTATTCCTTGTTCCAGATGAGAGTTCATCAAATTATGAAATGGCAAAAAGTGCTAACATCAGGGCATATGAATTAGTACCCGAAGCCTAACGCCAAAAGTTTAGAACCCTCAAGAAGCAAGCTAATCAAACTTATCTGGAGTTTGAAAGAAGTAAGCAGCTGGCTTTTGACCAGTGGCTGAGGGCTTTTAAAGTACAGCTCAGCTATGAGAATCTCAGAGAAGTTAAACTGTTATAGGTATTTAAACACTCTCTCCCACTGTCCATAAAGACACATGTAGAGGAGCAATGGGTTCAGAGAGCCTGGCAAGCGGCCATTCGGATCGATGAGTTTGCTTTAATTTATAAATTGGTTTCCCAGGGGAGAACATTTCCTAGACACCCCCACAAATCCAAAAAGGACAAAGGGTGGGATGGTTATAGGAGCCCAAGCAGTCCTGGGAGAGAAAGGAAAGCAGGAGACATAGCCAAAAAGGAAGGTTCTGTGAGCAAGAGTGAGACCTGGAGACCTGTGTGCTTCCATTGCAATAAAGCAGGGCATTTAAAAGCTGACTGCTGGAAACTAAAGGGAAAAACTAATCAGGGCACACCCACTCAGTGAAGAAGTAAACCTGATGGAAAGCACAGCAGAACAAGCTGTGGTTTTAACTGCAATAAGAGTGAGACCCAGGAAGCTTACGGCTGCACGTGCAGGAAAATTTAATAGGATTCCTGAAGGCTATCAGGGTTTTGTGTCTGAAGGGAAAGTAACCCCATACCCCTCAAGCGGGACAAGCAAGCCCATAGTGATTCTCAGGGACATAGGGGCCACTGGATCCCTTATACTAGGAAAAGGCCTGACCTTTGCCCCAGAGAGTGTAGTGAACACCAAAATGCTGGTGAATGGTATTGGAGGGCAGTGTATGCCTGCACACCGGGTGCACCTGGAGTGCGACCTAGTTTCGGGATCGGTGACCGTAGGGGTTGTCCCTAGTTTGCCTGTGGACGGGGTTGACCTGCTCCGAGATAATGATCTGGTGGAGGTGAAGGTGGTAGCCCCCCAGTAGTGAAAGAAAGACTGCAGGAGTCAGAGGCAGGGCAGTGGCAGGAGACGGACATCTGCAGTTTCCCTGAATGTGTAGTGGATCAGACCATGATGAAACCAGCTCCCCCAGAGGAGATTGAATAGGCATTGCAAGCAGATGACCATGAGCTCTGTCTATCTGAGACTTTCTTTGGCAAGTTAGGAAACCCAGGGAATGAATTAAACAGATTTTCCCTAGCTGAGGCGCAGCGAACCGATGCAGTATTGCAAGAGATAGAGCAGGCTGCCCAGTCTGAAAGTGAAGCAGAGGGACTCCCTGATTGTTATTTAAAGAATGGGGTATGGATGAGGAAATAGAGCTCTCCTCACAGACCTAAGAACAAGGGGTGGACAGTAATTCACCAGTTTGTGGTGCTGTAGAGATACTGGGGAGAAATATTAAGAAGGGCCCACGAGACTACAGTTTCTGTACATGCCGGTATACGAAAGCCTGCATAAGACAGCATTTTGACTGGCCAAAACTCCACAAAGATGTGGTGGAGTACTGCAGGAGTTGCTACGTGTGCCAGGTTGAGGGGAAACCCCAACCTGCAGTGAAACATGCACCCCTAAGTCCTGTACTGGTGTCAGGAGGACACTCCAGCAGAGGGCTGGCGAACTGTAAGGGACCCCAGCTGAGAACAAAAAGGGACAGGCAGGCACAAGGCTGGCAAATGTTTAGACAGGGAAAGGGAATAAGTGACCAAGAGGGCAGGTTAAAGGAAGTCTGGGAGGAATCCTGGATGAAAACCCCTACTGTCTGGTCAGCCGACCCCAAACAATGTGAAAAGTTAGACTCCACATCCTCCCACGTAAATGCAGACACTAGAAGCACACCACCAGAGTTGCTATCAGCATTTACAGGAACCTGCAGAGACAAAGAAAGACCTCTGGGGGTGGGGGGGGGGGTGGTGGGGAGGGCAGAGAAACCGTAAGGATGATGCTTCACCTAGTTGAAGTGTCACAGGTGAGTGCACAATTACCTGCAGGCATGAGTGTCTCAGAGGACAAAGGGGAGATTAGCAAAGAATCCTCCCCCACACTCAGAACCAAAGAGAACCACCCATCCCCCAAAGTCAAAAGCCTTTTCATGACTCAGCAAAGCACTGAAAGAGAGTGCAGGATAGACCCACCCACTACTGACTCTCCCGAAAAATAAATCCAACTCTGAGCTAATTAAACCTAACCATCTCAAAGACCCTAGGCAGTCATGGAAATGGGCCAACTGAAGAAAAACTTCCCCAAAGAACCACATGTTTACTGGGATGCCAAAAAGGGGACAATTAGAGCAGCACTGGCACCAAGAAAAGACAGGCTGTAATAAGTTTTAGGATTTATGAATGAATGGGAATGAATGAATGAGAGAAATGCGTGTTTTTTTTTTCTGTATCATATATTCTCTCGAACCTTTTAATTAAATGCGCTTTTCTCATATCACATTTCATTCCATTGGGTGTGGAGGTGTCATGCCAGCCCCCACCTGCCAAGAATTGGTTTTGTCATATGAACATTGATTGTTAGCTGTTGCTGGAGCGAGGAAATGACTCGTTAAGCAGATCAGCTGTGGCTGGAAAACAACATTTACATACAAACAGACATCGAAGGTGAGGAAGCGCATTCCCGGGCCTTCTGAGGAGGATACAATCCACAAGGGCCTGGACTGGTTAGACCAGCTGGTCACATGACTAATTGGCTGTTCCAGGGTTTTCTTTTGAACTGGCCACAGAGTTTGAACTCAAAGACTGTTTGCTGCTGGACTGAGAAGATCTCTCCTGTCTGCTCCCATCTCTTTCTCACAAGCTCTGAGTCCACTGAAGACACATGAACACCAAGAGAGAAAAGTCTCCTATAGCAAACGAGGTTTAAGAAGAATACTGGACCCCAACAAAAAGAAGGATCTCCCTACAACCAAGGACTCTACAGTGAGCTCGAAGAACCATAACAAAAACTCTTCAGCTATTGCTTCAAAGTTTTCCAATTTATTTTTCTGCTGCTCTTTTCTGTCTCTTTCTGCATGTGTGCATCACGTATGTTAACATGGAATCATCCGTAGGCATCAATCGAATTAGAGTTTAAGTTGAAATTTATTAAACTTGAACTTTTTTTCTTTAAACGTAAGAAAATCTGTTTGTGCTGATTTCTTTGCCTTATAATTGGAAAGCGGTGAACAAGGATTCACCAAATGGGAGCTAAAAACATGGTGTTTTAAAAATTAGACCTTATGGTAAGACTAGGTGAAGGTGGAGAGGAGCCCCTAGACACCTTTCTCACTGGGTCATAACACCTGCTATTTGCTCCCTTTACCATCGAGGACAATTTTATATCCCTGCATAATCCTGAAAACGTCTATTTGATCACCTCACCTCAGACAACAAGACCAAATTATATATCACTCAAAAGGAGATGTATATCTCAAAAGGTAGATTGTTGACACATGGCCAGACAGAAATGAAGGTTAAAGTTTGAGCTGGATAGTCAACCTGATTAAAGGTTACTATTGTTTCTACTTCCCGACATCCCAAGAATGGAGGTGCCCATCTCAGTTGCTCCTGAAGTATAAGAAACACAAAGGGAGTGGTTGAGGTTAATAGTATAGATCTACAAGATGCACTGCAGCCACTCGCTAAGTCTTCTTCAACAGCACCTTCCCAACCCACAAACTTTACCACTTAGAAGGAGAAGAGCAGCAGGTGCATGGGAACACGACCACCTGCAAGTTCATCCCCAAGTCACACACCATTCTGACTTGGAAATATATCGCTGTTCCTTCACTGTCACTGGCTCAAAATCCTGAATTCCCTTCCCTACAGCATGGTGCGTGTACCTCCCCCATACGGGCCTATAGCAGCTCAAGAAGGCGGTTCACTACCACCTTCTCAAGGGCAATTAGGGATGGACAATAAATGCTAGCCTAGCCAGTGGTGCCCACATCTCATGAACAAATAAAAAAAGAATTACGGGGAGGTTTTGCTAATAAGAGTTAGATGAGGAAGGATGGGAGGAGGCTCAAGTAGAACATAAAAACCGACATAGACTGGTTGGGTTGAATGACCTGTTTCTATGCTGGCCATTCTATGTAATGTTCTGCAGGTGGTGGCCACCAAACCCTAGGGCCATTTTTCCCTGTCCTTCTCCCAAATAGTGCTGGAAAGATGCAAAGGAAAAATGAACACCATTTCTTTGCTCCTATTTTGCGGTTCAACAGTGCTACATGCAAACTTCCTCTACAGCTCTTCTGGTGAAAACATGTGACTAACACCTGAATGGGGAGAGGTGTAAATTTCCCACAAGTGAATGACAGAGACTTTGGAGCCAGGTTTTCTTTTCTCAAGGCTGGTTACAGTTTTGGATCAAATGCTCCCCACCTTCCCCAACCACCCCGCCACCCACCCTCATCCCCCCCCCCTCCCCACCCCCCTATCTCCTAAAAAAAAAAGAACCAGGTGCTACTCATTCCTGAGCTGCTGTTTAGATCTTGTCTACAAAGTTACAAAGTATTTACAGAAACAGACCATTCAGCCCAATAGGTCCGTGCTGTTGTTTATGCTCCACACAAGCCTCCTTCCACCCTTCTCATTCCATCAATATATCCTTCTATTCCTTTCTCTTGCATTTATCCAGCTTCCACTTGAATGCATCTGTACTATTTCCTTCAATTACTCCATGTGGTAGCAAGTTCCACATTCTAACCAGCCTCTGGTTAAAGAAGTTTCTCCTGAATTCCCTGCTGGGTTTATTGGTAGCTATCTTATATTTATGGCCCTTAGTTCTGGGCTTGCTACAAATGGCAATATTTTTGCTAGATCTAATTTATGAAATCCTTTTGTATTCATAAAAACCTTCATCAGGTTAACCCCCTCAGCCTTCTCTTTTCTATTTTTCCTGATAGGTATAACCTCTCAGTTCTGATATCATTCTCATATGTCTTTAGGGGTAAGTTGGTTTTGTCAAAGAGAGGGTTTTTTTTATTTTTGACTTAAAAAGTAGTCTTGCTTGCTGCAAGGTTTGTTGAACAATGCTGTTGTTTTAGACTTAATGTTGAGCTAAATGGGGATGGGGTTTCACCGGGGTCAGTCAGGCAGACCATGTTGAGGGGTAGGAGGAGCGGTTGTTGAGGGTAGGGGGTGGGATGTTTGTCACTGGGGGGCCCTCCACAGGCCACTAATTGCCCAAGCAGATGGGCCCGCCCCCAGCCCCCAGGGATGCTGCCTGGTTTAACTGGGCAGCCTTCCCACATGGTGGGGGACCCACCAGCCACTGAAGATACCAGCGGTGGTAGGAAAAGGCCTTTAAATAGCCATTAATTGGCCACTCATCCTCTGGGTGGGAAAGTCGTCCTCGATCTTCCCCGCTCCAGCAAAATTCAATAGCATCAGGAAGGTGATGGGCACTACATCCCCCACCTTCCCTTGCCATTTTGTGGGCACTCCCCCCCGCCCCCCTCCCACCTCCCAGCCTGTCCCTAGAGGGCTGATTAAAATTCAGCCCTAGATTCAGTCCTAAGACACCCCGTCCCTTCTTTTTTTATGATGTACCTTATTTGGAGACAGACATGGGAGAGACAACCAGAAGCCACTATGGAAACTGGCACAGCCATTGGCTTTGGCCCTTACTGAGGCGCTAATGATTGTATCCCTTTCTCCCTGACTGTACACCTCTTTCAAGACACTGGGAACAATAAGGGAAGCCTCGTGGTTGAGCAGGCACAATCCTTCTATTCCCACACCATCATTCTTCATCTCCACATTTGGTCCCCTGTTCCTCCTCCTCTTGCCACCCTCTTAGCATCTCCCTCCAGGGTGCACTGCAGATGTACCCAGTCTATTGGTGCTGCTGCCATCCCAGCCATTGTATAGCAATGAAAGCTTATTCACAGGGGATGGAACCTTTTAAATTAATTGAAAATCACAGCCTCTGATGGGAAAAATTTAATTCAAAACTTACCACAACAACAACTTGTCTTTATATAGTCTTAAATGTAGTAAAATGCTCTGAGGCGTTTCACAGCAGTGTTACCAAACAAATTTTGACACTGAGCTTAATAAGAAAATATTAGGACAGGTGAACTGAGAGAGGCAGAGCGGTGGAGAGGTTTAAAGGAGGGAATTCCAGAGCTGAGAGCCTAGGCAACTGAAGCACAGACATCAATGGTGGAGCAATTAAAATTGCATGTGCATCATAATCCAAGGGTGTTCAGATTTTAAAAAAAGCTTTTTGTCTCATGGAGCATCAGTTAAATTTATATTCTCAGGTCCCAGTGTAGCATTGGAGCGTCCAGTCGTCTTACTCTGAGATTGAAGTGCTACTGAATAAGGCAATCCACCAAAAATAGTCTTACGTCCTAAAGGAATGGGATGAAAGTTTCCTCTCCCTGCTCACTGTAAGAACTCTACGTGAAACATATTTGGTTCATCTCAATCTAACATTGGGCATTCAGCACAGAACCACCTGAAATTTGGCACAAGTTAGCAGTACTTTTGGTCGTCTCACTCAAGTGAGGCCACATGGGATGACTTCTGGAATTGGTGCACTGGCATTGTAGGAGGTGCTGTGGTGTGGTTAGAAAATGTGATTAGTTTTTATAGTCTGAATAGAGCTTTATAGTGCCCTTGGCTTGTGCATAGCAGACGAAGGAGTAGTTGATACTGACGGTGGGAGCAATGGTGGGGTTGGGTAGAGGGTGCAAAGGCTGGAAAAAAAATGCTCCATTCTCTAACACTAACACCACTCACCCTACTGAACTGAAGGCTCATTGAAAAACCCCACGAGCCAGAGTTAAAATCACATTCAAAGCAAAGAAAAATTTTAATTTTGCTTTTATTCTTATTATGACCAAACTGACCAGACCATCGTCTCCATGGATTAACTGAAATGGTCTGTTCTAACTGTGCAATTATTATACCATTTAGTAGTGTTACAACTGGCATCAGCAGTCCTGGGTTACTGAGAGGGGGGAGGGTGCAAAATTAGCTCAAGGTTTGGCTCCTGATTACTGTGCAGGGGTTCTTGCTGGATTGAGCTCACAAATGCCGACAAGATTGGGTCTGGCTGCGGTGTTTTTCAATGGTTTACAAGCTGCTGATTCTTGCTGTATTAGTTCACATTTGCTGAATGGATATTTGGGCGAGATAACAGAGAATGAGGTTGCAAGACTCAGTGCCTTCAGGACAGATGGAGAGAAAATTTGAGAGGTCTTTTAAGAACTATGAGAAACACTTTAACATTTTCCTGATACATTTCTTGTTTCCAGCTAGCTTTGCATCTTCCCTTAAATGCTACCTTTCCTTCAGCGGGCAAATGCTGCTTTTGAAATGTTTTCAGATCAAATTTGTGTGAAAAGCAGAAATCGCACAATGTCATGCCAGTTCCCAGTGTGCCCAAGGGTCTCCTTAGACTGGACAGAGGAGCCTTCCTTTTCTTGTTTGTTGGCTTGAGACTAAACTCTGCACCAACCCCACTGATAAAATGTTAATCAGCTCGACAGGGGGATAAAATAATTACTGTTCTGATTTGTAATCTGCTGAGCATCTCTGTCATTGGTTATGCATGATAGATGCAACAAAGAAGCAAAGAAAGATGTGGCGCTGAGTCCCTGAGGAGAAGAGCAAGAATGAAAGCCGAAGACGTTATTTATTGTGCCTAAAAACTGCAGCCTGAGCACCAATTAGTTGCTTCATTTCTGGTGGGAAATGTGGCCTTTGGGACAGGAAGTGGCATAAACCTGTGGCCTAGTTGTTAAATAGACAGTGGCTGGTGGGGCTAGATTTGACGTGATGAAGTTTTAATCCTGAGGCTCACGGAACTAAACCCCGTGTTCCATTACTGTACAAGAGAAGGTTATTAAAGCAATTTAAAGACAGAGGGGTGGGGAGCACATCAAGACATCCAGCCACTGAGAAAACAGAACTGCAGTACCCGTTACTGACTACATGTTTGGTGATTTAAAATAAAGAATATCTTGTGGAACTTGTTAGAGTACAGCTCAGTCTAGTGGCTGCAACTAATGGATCCAACCTTTGTCATTGTCCTGGATTCCAATTAATTCCTGAAGTATTTAACTCTGCCCATGGTTATACAGGCAGTCTGACAAATTGCGATAATTTAGTTTCCAACACGATACTCCAATTAATAGGTTTTCAGCTTCCTTACCTTTTTTTTATAAACCCATTTTTTTAACCTCTGTGTTATTTTGTCCCTTGTATGCATGTCCTTCTTTCCTGAGCCACACTCCTTTCATAACAAATAGGAGCTAGAGTAGGCCGTTCGGAACCTTTGAGCCTACACACCATTCAATACGATCATGGTTGATCCTGTACCACAACTCACCCTCCTGGACTATTCCCCATATCATTTGATTCCCTTAGCATCCAAAAATCTATCAGTGTCTTGTCTTGAATATACTCTATGGCTGAGCATCCACAGCCCTGTGGGGTGGGGAATTTCATCTTCCCCAAACATAACAGATGTATAGAGGTCAATCTGCTATTCACTTGCTTTTTCTTAAACTGGCCTTAAGGATGTACATGAAGGGTTGATTCATTCATAAGTTGAGAAACCAAAATGAAGGGCCAAGGCCCATAATAGTACAGGTTGAAATGAGTAAAACAGAACACAAGATAAAGTCAGAAAGTAGTGAGTAGTTAATGCCAGGCTTCAATTTGTAAGAGGAAGGTTAAAAGGGATGATATTGGCCTTCAGTGGAAAAGAAAATTGGACAGGGGGAGCTATCGCCCACTTCGCACTAACTCCCGAGATCAATTTCACCCCCAAGGAGTTCTAGCAATGAACAGGTTTGAGTAGGAGTCAGCCTGATGAAATTTTAATTTCATCACAGTGATGGCTTACTCTAGAGAAAAATCTCATCGAGCAGCCTGGCTGAGATGGGAACTCAATGTGGAGAGGAAGGGACATGCAGTGCCCCAGGCCCTCCACACTGCAGTATAATGGCTGTATCTTGTTTAAAAATAAAATGCTAAACCTTTGTAAAATTAATCAGAAAATCTTTGGCATTTGACATTCTACTTTCATAGAGACCCAAATTAGGTTAAGGGGATAAAGATACTCATTGCTATGCAAGAAGAGCTTTCATGTATATCACAGCTTTAATGTAATTAAACATCCCAAGATGCTGCACAGGAGCATTATCAAGCAAAACTTGACCCTGAGCCACATAAAGTGATATTTGGACAGCTGACTAAAAGCTTGGACAAAGAGGTTTTAGGGAATGGCTTAAAGAGGAGAAGAGAGGCGTTGAGGTTTAAAGAAGGAATTCCAGAGCTTAGGGCCTAGGTAGCTGAAGGCAAGGCCACCAATGGTCAAGGCAATGGAAATCAGGCATGCGCAAGAGGCCAGAATGATTCATAGTTTATAAATTAACTTAAGTTAAGGGGTGCAATAGAAGGCAACAACCAGTCTCTGCAAGTAACTGAAAAGAATCTCATTTTTGGTGACCTTTTGATGTGTGGGATATTTCAAGAGAGAACAGTGGTTCACATTGTTGGAGCTTTATTATGCTCTGTTGTTAGTTTTTGGGTTTCAATCCATGAGGTAAAATCCGAACATTATCTGCATTGTTGTAGGGTGTAAGTATCCAAATTAGGATTCCAGAAGATATCTCAAAGGATTAACATGGTCATCTAATTTCTGTTTGACAGGTTTTGATGTTTTTTTTCCTGAATTTTTTGTACATTTTTTTTCTTTTCTCCTGCAATCATAGCACAGTTTTATTTGGGTAGCTGATGTTGTCTCTACATAGTTAGGAGAGGAGCATTCCGTCAACATTTTCAGTGGGTCCATCACGCAGAGAAATTCAAGGCACTAAAGACAATTTGAGCTGCTTCCGTTGAAGGCTAAGGCCGGGAATTTCATCAGATCCACTCCCATTTCACCATCGTGACTTAGCCGGAAATGTGGCAGAATCCCGGCTTAGGTTAATGGAGTCTCTACCGTAATTCTGGCAACATTCGGGCGACAAAGCCAGGGGTGAGGGCAGCTCTGAAGGTATTTCGGCCAAAATGAAAATGGCAGTGAGAGCAGCCGAAATCTGGCAGCTGGCTGCTAACTGACCTCTTGGGTGGAGCAATGTGCAATGAGATATTGAAGAGATTTTTATTTAAATTGAAAGCCCTAGCTGAAGGACTGAGGCCCACACCGAAGATCGATGTTTTTAGAAAAACAAAGCAGAAGGTCAGAAAAATCAAGAAGTAGGGTTAGATGAAACCATACTTGGATATTGGACCCATGTTGGGTGTTGGAGGAAGGGAAAGATCGAGAGAGGTAAGGAGTTTGAAGTCCCATGAGAGAATGAATAAGGAATGGTGAAGTGAGCCTTCATTTCAATGTAGCTGGAGGACATGTGTGTAGGGTGACAGATTTGAAGCTTGGGAGGTGAAAGATAGTGAAAATAGAAAAAAAAGCATTTTAACCCACTGCTGTGTTTATTTGTTAATTAGAAGCCTGTAGTTTATACATAACAATGTAAAACGCAGAGTATGTTAAGCAATGCAAATTCTAAAGAGAAACAGATTACCAAAAAAATGAATTCTGCAGTGAAAACTGTATGATGTAGCCTTTAATCTGCCAACATTTGACCTTATTAATACTGCATTATACTTGCATATCTACTGAAAGATTTTATACACAATGAAATACCTACAGGGCTCCTCACTCCAGCAGCACGGCTGTCACCTGTTCTCCTGTCAAACGCCTCATGAATATCAACAGGTGCACAATTAGTAAGTCAAAAACAGCTCAACTCTATAATTGACTGTGTCACCCGCATCCAGATGCTCTATCATGGAGTCCCATGTTTATATAACTATAGCTTAAAACTGGAAGTTGTTTGTATCTGTCTATCTGTCTCTCTCTCTCTTTCTCCTTCTCTCGCTTCCTCTTTCTTGCTGTCTCTTTCTCTCGCTCTCTCTTTCCCTCGATCTCTTTCCCTCGATCTCTTTCTCTCGATCTCTTTCTCTATAATAAGTATATAGATATCTATCTCTAGCTCTGTCCTTCTCTATTTCTAACTCTATCTCTACTCCTCTTTCGACCTCTTTCTCTATAGCTTTCTCATCTTTCCTTAATAGGTCATCGACATATTTTCTAATCATAAGGTACAGGAATATTCACAAGATACTGTTCTCAGTTTGAGGAAATTTTGACTGCAAGCCAAACTCTGGGCTTCATGCAGATTCTATTTACGCTGAAGGTTATTATGAGCGTCATTTACTCCTACCTCTAACTGTTTTTAACTGACAATATCTTAAAAAGCTTTGTTATTAAAATGTCACATAGATAGGCATTAGCATAGATTTTAAAGCATATTTCCCAGGCTCCCCTGTAGGGTACGTTTTTTGTTCTCTTTTTTTCTGTGTTTTTTTTTCATATATTTTATTTGTTTTTCTGATTAGCGCAATGGTGGATATCACTGCTAAATAACGGAAGGGCAGATGGTGTGTGGCCCCTTCATATTCTGTCCCAAAACAGGGGTTGGAGGGTGGGGGAGGAGAAGTGGGGGGGAGGGGAGGAGATTTCTTCTGTTTTCTGTTTATACCAAAATTGTAAAGAAAATCACAAATCTTCACATTGCCCAATTTGTCGTGAAATCATGCTTGTAGTTCCATTTACAATTTAGCTACAAATATCATACGTAGAAAATTCACCCCACACATGTACATTAACTCTTAACCCCAAAACACCCTTGATGCACCAGTGTGATACAATCCTTGCTACACTGCTCCACTCCCAGCCTCAGAAACATTATTGGGGGCAGCCTAAAATTTGCTGCCAAATTTCTAAGGACCCAACCTGGAAAACAAAGTAATTCACCAAAATTCTGGCTTGAAAAATTGAGCACCAAGAAGTTCTGTGACCAGAGTATAATGTGCCACATACTGGAGAGTGACATCACACATATATTTTGCATTATATATTTAAATACATTTAAGGCATGTCTATCAGACTTTAAAAAATGAAAAATGTTCAAAGAAAGAACAATATATGAAATGAACAGGAGTAGGCCACATGGCCCATTGGGCCTGCTCCGCCATTTAATAAATTCACGGTTGAACATCTACATCAGCACCTTTTTCCTGCCTTATCCCCATATCCCTTGATTCACTTAGGGCTCAAGAATCTATAAATCTCTGTCTTGAATATGCTCAACAACTGAACATTTACCACTCTCTGGGGTGGAGAATTTCAAAGATTCACAACTCTCTCAATGCAGAAATATCTCCTCATCTCAGTCCCAGATGGCTAATATCTTATAATGAGACCATGACCCCTAGTTCTCGACCATAGGGGAAAGAGCCTCGCAGCATCTATGCTGGTTTCCTCTGAGCTGGAGGTGAGAATTTATAAGCAGAAACCTTCCTTCACCAGGATCTCCAGTAATTGAATCCTGAGCAAGTTAAGGGGAGATTGAGTGGAGGTGTTCAAAATTATAAGGAGTTTTGATGGAGTCAATAGGGAGAAATAGTTTCCACTGGCAAAAGCCTCAGTAATCACAGGACACAGATTTGAGTAATTGCCAAAAGAACCGGGAGGGAGATGAGGAGAATTTTTTTATGCAATGAGTTGTTATGATCTGAATTGCACTTCCTGAAAGGGTAAAGAAGCAGATTAAATGGTAGCTTTCAAAAGGGAACTGGATATATTAGAAGGGGGAAGAAGGCAGGGCTATGGGGAAGGAGCTGACACATCTGCCCCCTTCTGTGCTGTATAATTCTGTGAATTAGAATTTGTGGCCCAAACAGAACAGGTGATACTTAAACACAGCTGAAGAATAATATATTGTGCACCAAATGGTTTAACAAGCAAGTCCTTGTAAAGGAGAATAACACACAGTTTTCTGTGGAGCTTACTGGTTTCCATGCTGCTGAGTCAGGGCAAATGCCGGAAGAAGCGTAAGTGAATAGCGTTGAATAGTGGAGATGTGCCAATCAATGAATATTCTAGAATGTTGCTTGATAATCCTGAACCACGCCATAGGAGATCTGCGAGTAAATTTGTATATTTTTTTATTCATTTCATGGGATGTGAGTGTCGCTGGCAAGGCCAGCATTTATTAACCATCCCTAATTTCCCTTGAAAAGGTCGTGGTGTGCTGCCTTCTTGACAACTGATTGGCTTGCTAGGCCATTTCAGAGGGCAGTTAAGAGTCAACCACATTGCTGTGGATCTTTAATCATGTAAAGGCCAGACCAGATAAGAGTGGTAGATTTCCTTCTCTAAAGAATATTAGTGAACCAAATGGGTTTTTACAGCAATCCAGTAGTTACATACTCGCCCTTAGTGATACTGACTGTTCAATCCACATTTATTTAATTAACTGAATTTAAATTTCCAGCTGTCTCTGGATTACTAGAACAGTAACATAACCACTATGCTATTGCTCTCAAAATGAAACGACACAGATAGTACCATACCGATGCACCCTAGAAAAGTTTACACAGTGCATATGCTCAGAATTTGGCATTCTGGGAGCTATAGTCACAGCTAAGCCCCTACGACTAAAAGCAAAGCAATCACTTCAGGGGTAGGGAATAAAAACCCAGGCTTTTAGAAATACATACTGCTATGGCCAGGTGAGAAAGAGGTCTTGGGTTCCCTTTCAGCCTTCAATTGGTCTTACTGTAATAGGGTTTAATTTTAAATGCACCATGTTTTTAGCTCCCCCTTGGTGAATCCTTGTTCACCGCTTTCCAATCATAAGGCAAAAAAACCAGCACAAACAGGCTTTCTGAGGTTTAAAGAAGTAACGTTGAAATTTATTAAACTTAAACTCTAATTCGGTTGACGGCTACGGATGCACGACATGCCCACCCTAGCATGAATACATGCTACACACATGCAAATAGAGACAGCAAAGAGCAGAAGAAAAATAAAGTGGAAAGATTTGAGGCAATATCTGAAGAGTTGTTGCAGTTCTACGAGTTCACAGTAAAGTCATTGATTGTAGGTAGATCTTGCTTTTCATTGGGGCGCATTATTCTTCTTAAACCTTGTTCGCTGTAGGAGACTTTTCTCTCTTGGGGTTCATGTGTCTTCAGTTGATTCAGAGGCTTGTGAGAAAGAGATGGGAGCAGACAGACAGGAGGTCGTCTTCAGTCTAGGAGCATTCTGCTTTCTGTAGGCTCTCAGTTCAAACTGTACAATTCAGGAACCCTCAGGTTGCCAAGCAGGTTAGTCATGTGACTAACTGGTCTGACCACATCTTGGCTCTGTGTATTGTATTATCTTAGCAGGGAATGGAATTCGCTTCCCTGCCTTCAATGTCTGTCAGTATGTAAATGTTTTTTTCCAGTCAAGGTCTGGCAGTCCTTGTCACAGGCCTTCTCTTCTTCCCAGCAACAATTTGAAATTTAATGTCCATGTGGTGAAATTAATATGCCTCATTCTTGGCAGGTGGGGGCCTGCATGACAATACGTATAAATTACAACATGGAAACAGGTCATTTAATCCAATTAGACGGTGTTAGTGTTTACCCTGTACACAAGCAACAAGTTCTAATTAGCCAAACTGTTCCCATATCCTTTTCTCCCCTAGTCCTTCATCCACATATCCTATCCTATCTTCAGTGTTGTCACAGTTTCTGCCTCAAGCTTTAGGCCTAGAAGTGAATTCCCAGCCTCATAACTCTCTGAGTAACCAAGTTTCTCCCGCCCTCTAAACCTCTTGCACTTAATCTTGAGCCTGTAGCCCTTGTTCTAGACCCCTCACCTAATAAAAACAGTCTGCTTTGATCTATTTGTCGAGTCTGCAAGTAATGATCTTAATGAAGGGACACAAGATAAATTGGTGGGTTAGAAATCTTATTTTAAACTCAGGAAATTTACATACAGTTAGAGAATTTACAGCACAGAAACAGGCCATTCGGCTCAACTGGTCTGCACCGGTGTTTATGCTCCACATGAGCATCCTCTCATCCTACTTCATCTAACCCCAACAACATATCCTGTTATTCCATTCTCCCTTATGCATTTATCTAGTGTCCCCTAAAAGGGGTCATCGCATATTTGAAATTGTAAGAAACAGAAAGTGGCAGAGGGAAAACATTTAAACAATTTAATTGGTTCAGCTTATGTCTTTTTTTAACTGGTACAATTTGCTCTCTGGTCATAATTAAAATTCTGCTTCATTGAGGTTTTTGAGGAATATCATGTTGGAGTCAAGCAGGTGGAAGTGTGACATCACAATGTGCATCAGCTCCAGTGTAAAGTTCAAGTGTGGCAGACAGCAGGAAATGTGCAAAGTTAACCAACTTTTAAAAAGCTGCAGGGGTGCGAATGTCATTTGCTCCATTTTTATGGGCGTGGGGTCCATGATTGGCAGTGTGCCCATCTCCATTCAGATCGAGGTGGGTAAGGCACAAAATTCATCTACCCACCTTATCTGAATGATCTTGGCACAAGTTCCTACGCCTCCAGCGCTGCTCTCTTCTTCTCGCCTCTGCTGGCAAATCCTTCACACAGCAGGAGGCCCAAGCAGTGTTGTTGCAGACCACGTGGTACAGGCAGCCTGCTCTTTCTTAAATGCAGGCTATCTCTTAAAGGGAAGCTGGAAATAAAGATTGCAGCAATGGAAATTCTTGCAAACTGAACACCAGGCAGACAGAGGGATCCAGACTGACCGATGCTGGAGGCATTGGTGGTGCAAGTCGGCAGGAGGAGAGACCCCTGGTCCCACAAGGAACCAGGGGACCCTCACGGCCCACCCTTTTAAGGGAGTGAAAGCAAGTGGCCAGGAGGGTCAGCTCCTGGTGTCTGGACTGGAGGACCTGGCAGCACTGCCACAAGAGGTCTAATGAGCTCATGCAGATGGTCAAGGTCGGTGAATGCATCTTCACATGACACCTTCTACCCAGCAAACCACCAACCAGTCATGCTGCTCAATGCCCCATGCCCCCATCACTCACACAGCAGCAGTCCCTGGCACTCGGGGATCACACCTTACATCCAGATACTCCACCTCACCCTCTCACACCTACCAATGCTGGCAGCCTCACACCCACTGCGTGCTGCTTCCACATACCTCCAGCTATTCCGCCATAGCAGGCACTTCACCCAAACACAGTGCTACACAACCAGTGATATTCTGCCCTCTGTCTTGCAGGATAAGATAACACACAGCAAAAGGGAGTAAAGCAGAGCCAGCAGGCAACAAGGAAGCCTGCATCTCCTGTACCCTACAACGTCATGGGGCCTTCTGCTACGGGGCGCGCAACACCAACATTTCTGGGAACACTGAGGTGATGGCATCTTCCTGCCATATGCCCCTTCTCAAGCTGCTGATGTGTGACTAAGGACCTCTTGCTTCCCACACCAACCCCATTGCCTCACATCAACCTTCTCCTTCTGAATTCCTGTTTTCTGACACCCAAGAACTTCTGCCTGTCCATCCACAAGAGCCCCACGAGGAGAAAAGAGAGCAACAGCGCAGTACTGAAGAAGTGTTGCTTGATCTGACACTTGCAGCCACCAGCTCAGGCACTGGTACTGCACTTGAGGCTTGCACAGAGTCAGGATAGGCACATGGTGAGTCACGAAAATTAGTGGTGCCGTAAATAATGAGGAGGAAAGCCTTCGATTACAGGACAATATAGATGGGCTGGTAAGATGGGCAGAGCAGTGGCAAATGGAATTTAATCCTGAGAAGTGTGAGGTGATGCATTTTGGGAGGACTAACAAGGCAAGGGAATATACAATGGATGGTAGGACCCTAGGAAGTACAGAGGGACCTTGGTGTACTTGTCCATAGATCACTGAAGGCACCAGTACAGGTAGATAAGGTGGTTAGGAAGGCATATGGGATACTTGCCTTTATTAGCTGAGGCATAGAATACAAGAGCAGGGAGGTTATGATGGAGCTGTATAAAACACTAGTTAGGCCACAGGCGACATGTTTAGATAGAGGATCTGGATCGGCGCAGGCTTGGAGGGCCGAAGGGCCTGTTCCTGTGCTGTAATTTTCTTTGTTCTTTGTTTTTTAAGTGCTTGATGGCCGGCACAGACCTGATGGGCCGAAGGGCCTGTTTCTGTGCTGTATAACTCCATGACTCTATGACACTAGGCATGAGTGGGCTGCAACCAAGCTGGGGGAAAGGATGATTCATTTGCCAGTTCACTGGAGATCAAGGTGGCAGCTGGGTATTGCTGCAGAGAGCTTGGATGAGGGCCTCAATAGGGTGCATACAGGAGAGTGCTGATGACCATGCACACCGAGATGCTGGGTGCATTGGCTGGCCTACCAGGCAGCCTTCTGTCACTGTCAAAGAACATGGAAGAGTCCGGTTCCCACATGGCAGAGGGTGTGGAATTGAGCTTGCCTTCTCTACTCCATCTCCGTATTGTGTTGCAGGCCCAGAGGCAATGAAACTGCTGTCTCAAATCTGTAGCCGCCTTATTTTGGGCAGCTCACCTACTCCTCTGCCATCGCCTGTGAGAATGCAGCAACGCTCTCTGGCAAATGCATCAAAACATCTCCAAAAACAGTCCGGAGTACTTTCAAACACGTTCCGATTTTTTTAAAAAAGGTTCTAAAAATTTAACTTACCTGCATTCAGGGTGCATGGTTCTTTAAATAGTGCTACAGCTGGGCGCATCTTGCTGCTTCACACTTTTTACTGAAGTGGACAACGTAAGCGTTGCAAGGATCTGCGTTGTCCAAATTTGGAATCCTGGAGTCACCTCAGCCAGTTGGGCCGTGTGACGTCAGAATGTCACCAATTCGATGTGTTCAGGCCCACAGAGCTGTGTGCGCCCATGTCCTTGAAGAATGCCGCGTGGGTTGCACAGCTAGTGCCCTGTGGCTCGACCTGTCCCTCGGAGAAGCGAGTTAGACCTTCATAGCGTGATTCAGTTTCGTGCCTCAGGTTCCTTTGTTAGATTTTATGTATTATGGATTTTGAAAGATATTGAAGTCAACTGACATGAGACAAATACTGTTAATAGGCACTATTTAGGGGAGAAGACGAACAACATATCCTAAGAAAAGGGACCCAGAATTTTTGCTTAACATTCAGAGCACGACAAAAAAGGATTATGTGGCTGAAGATAAGAGCTGCTCTATAGTTATATTCAAGATAGTAAAAATTACTCTCTTGATCTTGCTGCTTCAGTGAGTTGAAGCACTGTCATTTTTTTCTTTATTGATTTGAAGTTATCTCTGATAGGAATATTAAATAAAGCTATCATAAGTGTCCCTATGAAGAATAGCATGGTAGTTTTCCAAGCTATATGTCTGGGTGTCAAGCATCATCTAACTATTCAAAATTTATTTTTAAATGCCATTTTGATTCTTGGGTCTGTTGGAGGAGTATGGGCTCAATTCTCACTTCAGGATCTGAGCCCATGATCTACTGCAATGTATCTGGGTGTGTCTTTTCACCCTTTTTAGCCTCACCAGGCCGCATATCTTCTGCAGCTGGTAGGCTTGGTGCCTGATCAACTATTCGCCATCTAACATTGCCACCTTTGAGCCATCGAGCTGGTAACATGCAGGGGATTGCCAGCTAACCACTTTTCCTTTCTTTCTCTCTCTCTCTCTGTCTGTTCAACCCCCACCACACCCCCAGCCCTCTCACTTCTGCACCAGTACGGTTGAAGTCCAGAACTGGCTGAATGGGGCCATTTTGCAACTTTGTGAGTTGGTCCTTCACTGGCTGTGTCCACTTGTCAAGTTCATCAACTTTTAGTTGATCGCATACCATTTTATTCTGTAACACCTTAACCGCTGAAATAAGTGGCTGCATTTCCAACGTTGAGAAAAATAACAACAAGTATATTTTTATAGTGCCTTCAATGTAGTAAAATGTCCCAAGGTGCTTAACAGGAACGTTATCAAACAAAATTTGACACTGAACACAAGAAGGCGACATTAGGGTAAGTGAGCAAATGCTTTTAATTGGTAAAAAAGATAGGTTTTAAGCAGCAGCTGAAAGGAAAAGAGAGGTGGTGAGGTGAAGAGATCAAAATTCCAGAACTTAAGGCCTCGCTCTAAGCATTGAATCATTCAATAATAACTCCAGCATCTATCATCCTATGGTGCTGAGCACTCACGACTCAGCTGCTGCTGCCGATGACCTGGGTCATTCATTGCTTCACATAGCTTGTCTATTAACAGTTGACTTAAAAGCATCCCTCTGTGCAGGTAATGCAAAATACAATTTTAGTATTGATTTCAATCATTTTCAACGTGGCTGTAAGTAGAAGGGAACATTTGAGAGAATGTGAAACCTGCCTGACTGTCAATTTCAGTTGGAATTTTCTGACAGGTCCTTGTTTGTTTTAAGCAAGAGTTTACAATGTAGCTTGCAGGCAATATGCACACTTTAATTCTATTAGAATGGTTAGTAAAGAATAAAATTTGAAATGTATGCAAACCAGCACTGATGGTAATTGTGAAAACAGCAATAGCTGCTATGCTATCCAAATATCATCTGTAACACATGTGCATCTATGCTGATGGACTAATCACAGGCCTGTCAATGTCAGCGAAAGATATCTGTGCTCCTCCAATTATGGTCTCTTGTGCATCCCCGATTTTAATCGCTCCACCATTGGCGGCAGTGCCTTCAACTGCTGAGGCCCGAAGCTCTGTGATTCCGACCCTAAACCGCTCCACCTCTGTTTCCTCCTATAAGATGCTCCTGAAAACCTAACTCTTTGGCCAAGCATTTATTCATCTGCCCAAATCTTACATGGCTCAGTGTCAAATTTTGGTTTGATAATGCTCCTGTGAAGCAGCTTGGGATGTTTGACTATGAGTAAGGTACTATATAAATACAATTTCTTCTTGTAAGATGGAAACATTAATGATAGAAAGTTAAACAAAGGTAGGGAGAAGCTAAGAGAAACAATCCTAACCAGGGCAGTATATGGAATGCTCCAAATTCACCTTGATACCCGAGGGCTCGAGAGGGCAACATGTTGCTGAGCAATTGTACTCCGGGTTGATAACGAGCAGCACCTGGGGGAAAGGGCAGAAGTGTTGACGGCGTTAGGTCCAGCCGTGAGGCCCTCCATGATCAAATAGCCTCGTAGCATTCCATAGGTTCACATTGCTGGCACCAATAGTATCATACTTCATTAAGAGTCATCTGTAGAGGTGAGGTTGCAGGGGGGATGTGGGACTGGCTGGTGAAGTCTTGAGTTAAAAATGAAAGATTCAGAAACTAAACAGAACTATAAGTGAAGGCTACTGACAGCACTGAATTGGGTGTGGACAAATTAAGATGGGCTAAGCAGCAGTAGATGGCAATTAAAGGTGAGCATATCAATATGAGGTTATGCACATTGGCAAAGTCTGCTCCACATTCATGATGGCTGGAGCATCGTGGCTGGACATGCAATCTAGGCTGACACTCCAGTGCATTGGTGAGGGAGTGCTGCACTGTTGGAGGTACTGTTTTTCAGATAAAATGTTGCCCTCCCAGGTGGATGTAAAAGATGCACAGCACTATTGAAATAGAGGAGGGGAGTTCTACCGGTGTCTAGCCGATATTTATCTCTCAACCAAAACCAAAAGAAATGATCTAGTCATTAAGTTAATTGCTGTTTGTGGGATCTTGCTGTGTGAAAGCGGGCTGTTGCATTTCCTACATCTGCCTACACTTTGAAAAGTGCTTCATTGTCTATAAAGCACTTTGAGATGTCCCAAGGTAATGAAGGACACGATGTAAATGCAAATTTTTTCTTTCCTACTTTACACAGGGTAATGAATGCGCTTGGGAGCTAGCACCAGGGAATGAATATAATAGCACAGCAAACAACATGAATTGAATTGGAAAATGTTGGAAAGACTCAGCAGATCTCTCCACCATCAGTGAAGAGAGAAAAAGAGTTAACTTTTCAGGTCGATGATCTTTCATCAGAAAGGTTGTTGGAGGCCAATCATCTCAGCTCCAGGACATCACTGCAGGAGTTCCTCAGGGTAGTGTCTTAGGCAAAACCATCTTCAGCTGCTTCGTCAATGACCTTCCTTCAATCATAAGGTCAGAGGTGGGGATGTTCGCTGATGATTGTGCAATGTTCAGCACCATTCGTGGCTCCTCAGAGACTGAAACAGTACGTGTAGAAATGCGGCAAGACCTGGACAATATCCAGGCTTGGGCTGATATGTGGCAAGTAACATTCACACCACACAAGTGACAGGCAATGTCCATCTCCAACAAGAGAGAATCTAACCATCTCCCCTTGACATCCAACAGCATTATGATCACTGAATTCCCCCCCCTATCAACATCCTAGGGGTTACCATTGACCAGAAACTGAACTGGAGTAGCCATATAAATACTGTGGCTACAAGAGCAGGTCAGAGGCTAGGAATCCTGCAGCGAGTAACTCATCTCCTGACTCCCCAAAGCCTATCCATCATCTACAAGGCACAAGTCAGGAGTGTGATGGAATACTCTCCACTTGCCTGGATGGGTGCAGCTCCAACAACACTCAAGAAGCTCGACACCATCCAGGACAAAGCATCCCGCTTGATTGGCACCCTGTCCACAAACATTCACTCCCTCCACCACCGACGCACAGTGGCAGCAATGTGCACCATCTACAAGATGCACTGCAGCAATGCACCAAGGCTATACTCAGGCAGCACCTTCCAAACCCGCAACCTCTACCACCTAGAAGGACAAGGGCATCAAATGCATGGGAACATCACCACCTGCAAGTTCCCCTCCAAGCATTACACCATCCTGACTCGGAACTATATTACCGTTCCTTCACTATCGCTGGGTCAAAATCCTGGAACTCCCTTCCTAATAGCACTGTGGGTGTACCTACCACAAGAGTGGTGGCTGCGTGGAATGCACTGCCAGCGGTGGTAGTAGAAGCAGATACATTCGGGACATTTAAGCGAGTCTTGGATCGGTACATGGATGATAGTAGTATGAAGGGTATGTAGGTAGTTTGATCCTAGAGTAGGTTAAAGGTTCAGTACAACATCGTGGGCCGAAGGGCCTGTACTGTGCTGTACTGTTCTATGTTCTATAAGGACTGCAGTGGTTCAAGAAGGCAGCTCACCGCCACATTGTCAAGGGCAATTAGGGATGGGCAATAAATGCTGGCCTTGCCAGTGACACACACATTCCATGAAACGAATAAAAAAAACTGCTCTGATGAAAGGCCATCAACCTGAAAACTCTGTTTCTCTCCCCACAGATGGCTACCTGATTTGCTGTGTATTGCCAGCATTTTCTACTTTTAGTTCAGATTTCCAGCATCTGCAGTATTTTGCTTTTGTATGAATTGCATTGGATCTTTCTTAGACTGTGAAGTTGATTTGAATTACCAGACAGATCACAATGAGACGATATCTTGTGCAACACATTGTCTGTCCGGCAATAATTCTGGTAATTAATCGGGAAGGCAGATAATTGGAGCACAAATTATAGAGGTTTCACTGTGCTTATTAATTTCAGTGTTGTACTGTACCAAAAAATAGTAGCTGAGCACAAAAACCAATGTAGAGTCCAATTAAATGATTGTTTGACATTCCGGAGATCCAGCCAGTTAAGTTAACCGATTGATTTGAATGAATGATATTTGGATAATTGGCTTCCAACTGTATAAAGAGAAATGATCAAATACTCAATGGTTCCTCAGCTGCTGGGACCATAAAAATGTCATGACATGGAAAACAACCAATCAAGGATGAATAATGTAGTATGGATATTCTGGATGTTTTGGTTGATTGCCTTTCGCAGAGCAGGGAGAAATTTTGCATAACATTCCTTCAAGTGAATAGTTTATTAAAGGCCATGCTACGGAAAACATATTACTGTATGGGGAAGAAACAGGTTTGGTCTTTTCTGGATTCTATGTCAGAGTGTTCCTAAACAACTGTGTTTTTTCTGGGTGTCAGCCATGGCTCAGTTTGTCTTTCTGAGTCAGAAGGTTGTGGGTTCAAGCCCCACTTCTAAGACTTGAGCACAAAATCTAGGCTGACACTGACAGTGCAGTACTTAGGGAGTGTGACACTGTCGGAGGTATCGTCCTTTAGATGGGATGTTAAACTGAGACCCTGTTTGTTCACGCAGAAGGATGTAACAGATCCCATGGTAATATTTCAAAGAAGAGCAGAGGAGATCTCCCTGGTATCCAGGCCAATATTTATCCCTCAACCACCATCACTAAAATGGATTATCTCACAGAATTGTCACAGCACAGAAGGAGGCCATTCAGCCCATCGTGTCTGCACTGGCTCTGCAAAGGAGCAATTTACCTAGTGCCACTGCCCCACCTTCTCCCCCCTAGCCCTGCACATTCTTCCTTTTCAGATAACAATCCATTCTCTTTTTCATGCCTTGATTGAACCTGCCTCCACCACACTCTCAGGCAATGCATTCTGAATTCTAAACACTCGTTGCGTGAAAAAAGCTTTTCTTCATGTCCCCATTGCTTCTTTTGCCAGTTACCTTAAATCTGTTCCCTCTTGTTCTTGATACCTCCACCAATGGGAACAGTTTTTCCCAATCAACTCTGTCCAGACCCCTCATGGTTTTGAACACTTCTATCAAATCTCCTCTCCACCTTCTCCTCTCCATAGAAAACAATCTCAACTTCCCAAATCCATCTACATAACTGAACCTCCTCATCTCTGGAACCATTGTGTTAAATCTTTTCTGTAATCTCTGAAATGTTGTCACTCATCTTTCCTGAAGTGTGGGACCCAGAACTGGACACAATAGTCCAGATGAGGCCAAACCAGTATTTTATGCAAGTTTAACATAAATTCATTTTTTTTGTACTCTATACCCCTATTAATAAAACCTAGGATACCGTATGCTTTATTAACCACTCTCTCAACCTGTCCTGCCACCTTCAATGATTTATGCATATATATACACCCAGGTCCCCCTGCTCCTGCACCCCCTTTAGAATTGTACCCTTTATTTCATATTGTCTCCCTGCATTCTTCCTACCAAAATGAATCACTTCTCACTTCCCTTCATTAAATTTCATCTGCCACTTGTCTACCCGTTCTACAAACTGTGTCCTTTTGAAGTTTAACACTATTCTCCTCACAGTTCACAATGCTTTCAAGTTTTGTATCATCTGCAAATTTTGAGATTGTGCCCAGTACACCAAGGTCTAGGTCATTAATATATATCAGGAACTTCAAGGCTCCTAACACCAATTCTTGGGGAACTCCACTACAAACCTTCCTCCAGTCCGAAAAACATCCATTAACCACTACTCTTTGGTTCCCGTCCCTCAGCCAGTTCTGTATCCATGTTGCTATTGTTCCTTTTATTCCCATGAGCTAGAACTTTACTCACAAGTCTGGTCATTATCACATTGCTGTTTGTGGGAGCTTACTGTGTACAAATTGGCTGCCATGTTTCCTACATTGCAACAATAACTACACTTCAAAAAATACTTCTTTGGCTGTAAATGACTTTGAAACATCCTATATAAAAATGAAAGCAAAATGCTGCAGATGCTGGAAATCTGAAATAAAAACAAGAAATGCTGGAAGCACTCAGCAGGTCTGGCAGCATCTGTGGAAAGAGAAGCAGAGTTAACGTTTCGGGTCAGTGACCCTTCTTCGGAACCGAAGAAGGGTCACTGACCCGAAACGTTAACTCTGCTTCTCTTTCCACAGATGCTGCCAGACCTGCTATATAAAAATGAACCTTTTTTCCTTTGTCTTCCTCACTCCTCTTCCTCCTCCTCAAGAAACTGAAGGATACTCAGAGCCCAGAACTCTTCATGATCTTCTCAGACCTGAGCAACATAGGAAAGTGATTCAATAACACCAATGCCCCCTCTGGCTGGTCTCAAATACAAAAACCACCATTCACTACTCTATGGGGTTTGATTTTGTTGTGGAGTGTAGATCAGATGGATGATTAGACAGAATGCCCACTCTGCCCTCTTGATGATATTAGCCGGGAGCTGATTTATTTTGTTGGTTGGGCCTCATTGAAATAGTACAGGTGAGTTGTTAGCGCGAATTGCACTGCTTGTAGGCTGCTGGTCATTGCAAGGGTAGGAAAACCAGGAGGACAGATATCCATCATGGGCTTACAGCAAAGGAGAGGACTGGAAGCTTCAGGGGTTCCACTCCAGCCCTGCCTCAGTTCATCTGCTGCTGAAACCCTAACCCATGTCTTTGTTAACTCTAGATTTGACCATTTCGTTGCACTCCTTGTTGACCTCCCATCTTCCACCCTCCATAGACGAGCTCATCAAATACTCTTCCGCTTGTATCCTAAGTTACACCAAATCCCATTCACCCATCGTCCTTGTGCTCACTGATCTACATTGGCTTCCAGTCCGGCAACACCTCACTTTTAAAATTCTCATCCTTTGTTTCAAATCCATCTATGGTCTCACCCCTCCCTATCTCTGTAACCTCCTCCAGCCCCATAACTTTCCAATATATCTGCACTCCTCCAATTCTGGCCTCCTGTGCATCCCCGATTTTAATCGCTCCACCATTGACGGCTGGATCTTTAGCCCTGGAATTCCCTCCCAAAACCTCAGCACGTCTATACCTCTCTTCCTTCCTTAAAGACGCTCCTTAAAACCTAGATCTTTGACTAAGATTTTGGTCATTTGTAGTAATATCTCCTTATGTGGCTCAGTGCCAAATTTTGTTTGCTAATGCTCCTGTGAAGTGCCTTGGGACATTTTATGGTATTAAAGGTGCTATATAAATGCAAGTTGTTGTTGTTGTAAACTGAACTGCAGATTTTAGGGCTGGAGAAATTTAATGAGCACATGCAGCAGAAAGGAGATCAAAAACTCTCTCAGACTGAAGAAAAAATTGACTGCCAGACCTGTTTCCAGTTTCGTCTGTCTGCAGGGTAAGTTCCCTGCTTCCCAATCTGCACTGCCCATTGTTTGTGGGCAGTTGAAGAAGCAGTGGTGTCAGGTGCTGACTAACACAAAAATGGTATTGAGGATCCTTACAACGACAGCTGACTCTTGCTTGAACACTTTAATTATGGCAGGAGCATTGGCCACCTAAATCGAGTGGGAAAATTTCCAGCAGGCAATCGGTGTTTTATTTCCCCTTGATTTTCATCCACTACCACTTCATTTACAGATGTAAACAGGGTGATTGCAAGGCTAAAAGGCACCAGCTTTCTCTGACATCCCTCAGTTGTGCTCTCCGTCAAATATTTATCCAGTTCCCTTTTGAATTTGCCACCTGTGTTCCCCCCTCTCAACCGCCCCGTCACCTCCACTACTTCAAGATGTCTGTCCTATGTCTTTACCAGATTCTGCATGAAATAGTTAAATTTAAACTTGCTATTCATTTTCTATTTCTGGGCTTAAATCCATACTCTATTGTGGTAGAGTTGTGATTATATGAAGGTGAGAAAATGAGGGAGGAGGGTGCGGATAATAATAAGTGAGATATCAAATTGAGAGAAGGGAAACTGAAAATTAGAGCGAGGGAGAGACAGAGAGAGAGAGGGAAACTGGGCTGCAACTCTGTCCATTTGATCAGGCACCTGAATTCCAGTCCAGTGCAGACTAACGACCTGAAGGTTTCCTTTCTCAGCAGGGGCGTTAGGGGAAGTTAGTGAATTGGAAATGCTAAGGAAATTTCTACTGACAGGAAGCAAAAAGATGGTAAGGTAATAAAGTATGTGGGATGGGAGGTTACATTAACATTTTGAAATCATTAAAAAGGGAAAGTGAGATTAAATTGGAACGTGTAGAGATGTCAGTGCAGACTGGCACAAGTCCAGTTTATCTAATTATACTTGAGAACAGACATCGTTTATTTTGATTACTGTATTAATTCACCCAATGTACTCTACTGCTAATTAAAAAGTGAGGTAAGAAAAGCTGCAAATAAAAGAGGATAGTATATTAAAAAAATTACACGCTTGAAGAATTTTCATCATTATCGCTCAAGCTAAAGAAGGATTGTGATTAACATCCTTTTGTCTATTTTCCTGTTTTTTTTTTAATGTTGATATTACTGAAAAGATGAATATGACTGAATGGATTTTCTGTGCCTGAAGTTTTGAGAGCTGAATTAACATACAATCACAAACTTATTTTATCATTTATTAATGCTCGGCATCATATAAGGCCACAATCGAAGCCAAGGATGAGAAAAGACCATCTAACCTATCCAAGCTCAACCCTTTAGCATTCTAATTGTCCAGTCTAAGACCCCGCTGCTGCCTGAAGGCCCTCGTCCTGTATTGCTACTACATTGCCTGTCAGATTTAACCCAAAGATTTAGCACTTTTTGCAAAATGTACTGCTTTCCAACCCCAACCGCCAGCTGAAGATGCAGAAATGAATGGGCTCCACTCCCTTGCTTCCGCTTTGGGCTACTGGCCACTGCTATTAATTCAGATGCTGCATCCGGACTCCTTTTGAGGGTATTGTGAGTGACGGTAATAAGTCACAGCTGAAATGACCCAACCCTTGGCCTTTGGTGAAGATGGGCCACACTTGGCTTCCATAACTTCAAATATTGGCCGATCAGAGAAAATTACAGCACAGAAGGTGGCTAATTCAACCCATCGTGCCTGTGTCCGCTCGATGAAAGAGTTATCCAATTGCTGCCACTCACTTCATACTTTTCTGGCTATAGCCCTGCAAAAAGTGGCATTGCTGATTGGTGCAAAAATCTTTAAAGCCTGAAGATTATTCCTGCTTCCTGATATTGAGAAAGCCATTTCTTGTGAGGAGGCAAAGGAGGAAACGTTATTGCTACAATTAACTTTATTTTTAAAATAATTGGGCTTTGTTGCAGCTAATGTGACACTAAATGAATCAACATACCAACCATTTAGATCCAGATTTCTTCTTGATTATCCTTATTTGCTCCGGATAATAATTTTGAGCTCCTTCATTAACCAAACACCTGCCACAAGTTCTAAAAAGAGAGAGTACGTTTGACTAGCTCCCATTACCACAGGCCAGTGATTTCATTAGGGTAAACCTATGTCATGAGCCAGAGAGGGGCAAAGTCAGTCATGTTCCTACTTTTGATCCTTATCCAATAGCCCATGCTAAGAAGTACATGTGTGTGGATATTGAATGATAGGATCTGGCTTGGTTGTGCAGCCCCCTTTGGTTGAATGGCCATCTATAATTACTATTGAAACTGACAGGACACTTAGAAAGTCAAAACGCAATCCATCAGAGTCAACATGGTTTTATTAAGGGTAAATTGTGTTTGACTAATTTGCTAGAGTTCTTCGAAGATGTAACAAGTAAAGTGGATAATGGGGATCCTGTAGATGTAGTATATCTGGACTTCCAGAAGGCATTTGATAAGGTGCCACACAAAAGGTTAATACACAAGGTAGGATCACATGGGGTTAGGGGCAATTTATTAGCTCGGATAGAGGATTGGCTAACCAACAGAAAACAGAGAGTCGGTATAAATGGGTCTTTTTCTGGTTGGCAAGATGTAATTAGTGGGGTGCCACAGGGTTCGGTCCTTGGGCCCCAACTATTTATAATCTATTTTAATGACTTGGATGCAGGGATAGAAGGTACTACAGCCAAATTTGCAGATGGCACTAAAATAGGTGGGATAGTAAATTGCAAAAGAGAAATAAGAAATTTACAAATGGATATGGATAGTTCACGTGAATGGGTCAAAATTTGGCAGATGGAGTTTAACGTGGATAAGTGTGAGTTTATCCACTAAAATAAAAGCAAAATACTGCGGATGCTGGAAATCTGAAATAAAAACAAGAAATGCTGGAAATACGCAGCAGGTCTGGCAGCATCTGTGGAGAGAGAAGCAGAGTTAATGTTTCTGGTCAGTGACCCTTCTTCGGAACCCGAGTTCTTTGGAGTTCCGAAGAAGGGTCACTGACCCGAAACGTTAACTCTGCTTCTCTCTCCACAGACCTGCTGAGTATTTCCAGCATTTCTTGTTTTTATTTGTGAGTTTATCCATTTTGGTGGGAAGAATAGAAAGGCAAATTATTATCTAAAAGGAGAGAAACTTCAGAGTGCTTCGGTGCACAGGGATCTGAGTGTCCTTGTGCATGAATCGCAGAAAACTAGTATGCAGGTGCAGCAGGTAATAAGGAAGGCAAATGGAATTTTGGCATTTATTGCTAAAGGAATAGAGTATAAATGTAGGGAAGTGTTGCTGCGACTGTACAAGGCATTAGTGAGACCGCACCTGGAGTATTGCGCACAGTTTTGGTCCCCTTACTTGAGGAGGGATGTAGTTGCATTGGAGGCAGTTCAGAGGAGGTTCACTAGATTGATTCCAGAGATGAGGGGTTTGTCTTATGAAGAGAGATTGAGCAGTTTAGGCCTTTACTCTCTAGAGTTTAGAAGAATGAGAGGAGATCTAATTGAGGTATATAAGACGATTAAGGGGATTGACAAAGTAGATGTAGAGAGGATGTTTCCTCTGGTGGGACAATCTGTTTTAGGACATAGTTTTAGGATGAGGGGTAGCAGATTTAAAACAGAGATGAGGAGAAATTACTTCTCTCAAAGGGTCGTGAGGCTGTGGAATTCACTACCCCAGAGTGCGGTAGATGCCGGGACATTGAGTAAATTTAAGGAGGAGACAGACAGATTTTTAATTAGTAAAGGGTTGAAGGGTTATGGAGAATGGGCAGGAAAGTGGAGTTGAGGCCGAGATGAGATCAGCCATGATCGTATTGAATGGCTGAGCAGGCTCGAGATGCTGAATTGCCTACTCCTGCTCCTTGTTCTTGTGTAATGTGCCAAATGGAGAAGGTGCTGATTGGTGGCTGTGACTGTGAAAAGTGTCCTAGCAAATAAGTCAGCACCCTCAGGAGAGATGGAGAGAAAGCTAACAACGAATAATTGGCAAAAATAACAGAGAGGCTGCAGTGCCTTGTAGGCATGTAACTTTCTCTGAGCTGCTTCTGCTCCAACACTGTTATTCAGTGGAACAGTGACAGAAAGCCCACCTACGTATGTCAACAAGGTTCCTGCTGCACATCTGGCAAAGCTACACAAGTGGAGTGGGGCGAAATTCCCAGCTATTCAGACTATTTTTAACTTTGGGGGATAGTGAAAAGCATGCGATATCTGCTCAGCCACCTACTAAACACCTCTCCTGATCTGAAGTCATGGAAATGAAGACCAGCAGAGGTATATAAAGGTATATTATGATGTGTCACGTTTCACACTGTCGCTCAAAGTCAAGATGAGCCCAATAGTATTGAGGTGTATGCCCATTAAACTCGAAAGGGGACTTACATTCTCAAGTGTGCTGTTGTCTGGAATTGACAAGCTCCTGTTAGCTACTTATTCACAGTTCCTGCACACGGGCCGGGATTTTGTGTGGCCCCCTGAGGCAGGGTTGGAGACCCTGGGACACGGAGTATCGTGACAGCTGGCGGGGGGGCGGACGGCCGTCCCCTCCCCATCACCCAGCAATCTTCCCGGGGGCAGGTTCGGACAAAGACGGCCTTCCTGCCCAGAGGCCAATTGAGGCCCTCAATTGGCCTATTAACGGCCAATTAAGGGCTCCTTCCCACCGCCGCTGGGATCTTACCAGTAGCAGGATGTGCCTCCACAACGCGGGAAGGATGCCTGTAACACGAGATGCCCTCCCTATGGGCTTGGGAGTGTGTCCCTCCTTCGTGGGCAATTTGTGGCCCACGGAGGACCCCCACCAGGAAACAGTTTGCCCCCTGGACTGAACGACCACCCCCTAGCCCCCGCTTCACCGTGGTCTTCTGGACTGGTTCCAGTGACCCCGCCTCACCCACCTCTGGTCCAGGTTCCAGCACTGGGCTTGGGTCTAAGGCTTCTGCCCAGTGAATGGCAAAAGGTATCTAAATTATCTAAATGTAATGGTCTTGAAATTCTCCTGGGGGGTTTGGAGAATGGATGTCCCTCGAACACTGTATCAGAAGTGGTCAATGCAATCATGTTGAAGGATTCTTGCATCCTGTATCTTACACAAATACACTTCTTTGATAGAGTCCTTTGCAATCCAGTGGCACTTAAAAAGACGGGTGAAATTCAACCTCGGCAGGAGCGCAAAAGGAGCAATAAAATGAGAATAATTGAAACATAAAATTCTTAAGGGGTTTTACAGGGTAGATGCTGAGAAAATGTTTTGCCTGACTGGGGAATCTAGAATACAGGGTCATAGTCCCAAAATAAGGGATCGGCCATTTAGGACTGAAATGAGGAGAAATTTCTTCTCTCAAAGGGTTGTGAATCTTTGGTATTCTCAACCTCAGCGTATTATGGATGTTCAGTTGTTGAGACAGAGATTGATAGATTTTTGGGTACTGAGAGAATTAAGGGGCATGGAGGTAGTGCATGAAGGTGGTGTTGAGGTAGAAGATCAGCCATGGTCTTGTTGAATGGAAGAGCTAGCTTGAAGGGCCAAATGGCATATTCCAGCTCCTATTTCTTATGTTCTTATCGTGAATTGGTCAACTGTTAGACCCTGTTCCAATTCTGCCTTCCACTGACGTGAATCAAAAGTTCAGTCAAGCATGGTTTGTAATGTGTGGCCCATTTTGCAATCCCATGTTCCACTTCAGCCCATTATTCTAGGGTAATTAAGACTACTGGTTACAAATTAAAGCACTCCTGTTATCAGTATCAGCCTCCATACAGGACCAGTGATGCAGTTTTCTCATCTTTAGCCCGATGTAGACCTTCTCGAGCCAGCAGGAAGGCTCAATCAGCCAAAAATTAAGTTGCAGATCACAATTTTGAAACAACTGCATGTGCGCCATAATTTGCTGCCTGCGCAGTGGAGCCTGTCCCGCAGTGAAAGATTCCAGGGCAATGGAAGGTGAAGGGCATTAGACAGCTGCTTTTCCAAGCCTCAAATCAGCAGCTGCAGCCAGTCTTGCATTTTACTGTTTAATATTTATTGCTATCTATTGTTACCTCTTCTTTTTCCAATGGAAAATCTGCCACTTGAAGGGTATCAAATATAGAAAAGTGTCAAAGTGCATCGATGACTATTATACAAAAGAAAAATACTGTGGATGCTGGAGACTCGGAGCAGGTCAGGCAACACCTGTGGAAAGAGAGGGAAACAGAGTTAATATTTGAGGTTGATCTCTCATCAGAACTGCCAGAAGTTAAAGATTTAACAGTTTATAGGCAAATGCAGAGCCAGAATAAAGGAGGGGGGAGGAGGAAAGCACAAAAGGGAAGGTCTTTGATAGGGTGGAGGACAGAAGTGATTGAATAAAAGGGTTGATGGTGCAAGGCAAAAGGGGATGATCATATTATGTTGGGCCCATTTATGTATCCTGGGCGGGTTGATCAGTTTTAACCAATAATAATGTGTTTACATCCAACCAACTAAAACCACTTTATCCCACTCTTAGTTTCATTCAATCAAATAACTCTTTCCTGTTTAATAATGAGATTTGTGTGCATATATATATATAGTGTGTGTGTGTGTGTGTGCGTCTCAGAACATTTACATATAATTAAACAGTTTATTCATCTGTCTCAACCTCATCTCACCACATTGTTCCTCAATACTGTCGATTGAAAGGTTGGAAAAATGCACTTCAGGCACATGTGAGTTTACAATTTCCAGTCTGTCTGATAAGAAGGGTTGCATTGGTACATCCCCCAGGTTATTCTATTGTGCAAACAGATATTGGATGTGTGAGTGAAGTCCAAAATGGATGATGCCTGGGAACCACAATAAAAGAAAGGACTTGCATTTGTATAGCACCTTACAGGATCTCAGGATGTCACAGAGTGCGTCACAGCCAATCAAGTACTTTTGAAGTGGAGCCACTGTTGTACTGTGGGAAACATGGCATCCAATTTGCACACAGCAAGCTCCCACAAACAGTAATGTGATAATAAGCAAGTTATCTGTTTTAGTGACGTTAGTTGAAGGATGAATATTGACCAGGACTCAGGGGAGCACTCCGCTTCTCTCCTTCAAAATAGTGCCACAGGATATTCCACATTCACCTGAGAGGGCAAACAAGACCTCAGTTTAACATCTCAGCTGAAAGATGGAGCCTCTGACAGTACAGCACTCCCTCAGCACTGCACTGGAGCGTCCGCCGAGCTATTGTCCCACAACCTTCTAACTCAGAGGGGAGAGTGAGCAGAGCAACTAAGTCCACTGAACCTGTGAGGAATTAAACAGAAATGTGTGCAATTAGTCAATATTAAACAATTATGTAAGTTGCTTATAACATGTTGGTTTAAATGTGAGTTCCTCTGTTTCCAGTTTAAAGAAAGGGCTTCTGTTATATAATCACTTTATCACTTATTTCAGAAAGCTCCCAGCCTGGAACAAAAAGAATGTTTGGAGAATTTTATATACAATGAATTGTCTTGAAGTGAGTGAATATTATGCAAACAGATGTAGCAGTCATTTTGTGCATAGAAAGTTCTTATCAACATCAAAGCAACGAATGACTGGTTAATCTGTTTGTTTTGGTGGTGAGGTGGGAATGTTGACCAGGAAACTGGGAGAACTTCCTGCTCCTTTATGAATAGTGCCATGGCATGTTCAACATCCATGGCTTTGGGTTCAGCTGTAGTGTGATTGGATGGATTTGCAATCAGCTGTAGTGCGATTGGCTGGATTTGTGATCAAGGGCAATTAGGGATGGGCAATAAATGCTGGCCTAGCCCACAGTCCCCAAATAAATTAATTAATTATTTTGTGACTGAGCAGATATGTGATCAGCTGTCATGAGCTACTACTGATCCTTCTCACTCAATGTGACGATTAGGATGCAGTTGAACTCAAATCCTGATCCACCTCACTGATCTGCAGTAGTACAAATCCCAAACCAATTCAGTTACTTGGAACAGAGACTAGTTATTCAATTATTATTCATTGTATGCCTTCAAATAGCTATTGATACTTGCAGGTTTGATGTGGGATTTTCAGACTTGTACAATGTAAGGAGCTGTCCATTGAATCCATCATCAAAATGTATATGAAAAATCAAGGACTTAAATTGCAGTGGATAGCTCTGATGTGGTGTTATTCATTCATGCCTTTGTTAACTCTAGACTTCACTATTCCAACTTACTCCTGGCTGGTCTCCCACATTCTACTCTCCGTAAACTTGAGGTCATCCAAAACTCAGCTGCCCGTGTCTTAACTCACACCAAGTCCCATTCCCCTATCACACCTGTGCTCACTGACCTGCATTGGCTCCCGGTCAAGCAACATCTTGATTTTAAAATTCTCGTCCTAGTTTTCAAATCCCTCTGAGATATCTGCGCTCCTCTAATTCAGTCCTCTTGTGCATCCCTGATTTTAATTGCTCCACCCGTGGTGGCCGTACGCTCAGTTGCTTACATCCCAAGTTCTGGAATACCCTCCCTACACCTCTCTGCCTCTCCACCTCACTTTCCTCCTTTAAGACACTCCTTAAAACCTACCTCTTTGACCAAGCTTTTGGCCATCTGACTTAATATCTCTTTTTGTGGCTCGGTGTCATACTTTGTTTTATAATGCTCCTGTAAAGCGCCTTGAGATGTTTTATTATGTTAAAGGCACTATATAAATGTGAGTTGTTGTTGTTGTTAGCACCAGCACAAGCATGATAGGCCAAATGCCCTCCTTCTGGGCTGAAATATGCATAATTGTATGTTAAGTAGGTTGTAGTAGATTTGACAAAATCAGATTTTTATATGACTAAAGACGTATATTGAACATAAAATTAACTGATGCATTCTCCTACACAGGCCTCCTCCACATTAATAATGCAGTACTTTTTCTCAGAGAGTGCAACAAAAAAAGCGCTCATCTGATTACCTGGGCCTTAATCTGTGGCATATTTCTAGGCAGATTTTGTTTCATCAGATTCTTTTCTCTCTAATGGAAAATTTACCAGCTGAACAGCTTTAACATCTTCAACATTTCAAAAGGAATAGAAAGCCAGCACCATATGTGTAATTAGGATTTTGCCTGAGGCAGTTATCAGCAGACTGCCATCTTGATAACATTACACTGACAGTTGTGAGCAGCGCAAGTGAATATGTGGGGATTGCTGTCAGGCACACATGTGTTTCTCTTAATGAAACCTCATGTATAGCAACTGACCAAAAGGCTCTTCACTTCACATGCATTTCTGTGCTGATCACATTCTTTCAATTTTCATTGCCTGGAGGTATGCTTCATTTACACAATAGGCAGTTGTAAATAACGCTTGATATTTCTTTTATCTCTGTAACTTTTTCAACTGCATTTGTTGTGCAGAAATATTTTGTAATTCGCGAAGAACAAGCCCCATCTCTTTTTCATTGATGAGTCCCATCAGCCAGCATCGCAACATGTTCCTCGATCGCTCTCTTCCCAGGAACTCATCCGCTTGTCTCTTGAACCCATTTGTAGTCGGCTGTAGTGGTCTTCACTGGTAACTTACTTCACAGCATGCTTAAACTCCTTTCTTAGTGAGTGACTAGCAGCCATATAGTACGTTTAATTACGTAGTATTTACAGCACAGGAACAGACCATTTATCCCAACCGCTCATGCTGCACTTGTTTCCTCTCACCTCACTTCATCTCACCCTATCAGCATATCCTTCTACTCCTTTCTCCATCATGTGTTAATCTAGCTTCCCCTTAACTGCATCTATGCTATTGGCCTCAATTACTCCAGTTCCACATTCTAACCACTCTGAATGTAGCCAATGTCCTTAAGTGCTTCAAAGACAGGGGAACCAACATTAATAAACAAGTTATAGGAGCTGTATGAGGCTATGGTGGAAAAATTAGGTGGACCTAAAGCTTAGTCGAAAGGATGGTTTTGAGAAGGCTTTTAAAGGTAGAGAGACAGAGCTCTCCTTCCATGGAACTATTGAATGCCACTGTCGACCTCTGCTTGGCCTCCCCCGCATTTGCCTCCAAACCATCACCTTCCCTTCCCCTCCTCTCCTCCCTAGGGCTTACCTGAGCTGCTGCTAGCATGGCAGAAGGCCCAAATTCAATCACTGACATCACACGAATGCCTCTGGATGTGCAACAGGCACCCCTATAGTGAAAGTGAAGTCCGAGGCCCAATTTCAGCTGAGCCTCTGTATCCTGCCTCTTATTTGCAGCGCGTTACCTACTCTGGACCCAGAAATAGGCCTAAACATTGCAACATTTTACAACTTCCACAGGATGACTAAAACTTAAAAGTTTTGTGTTGGCTTATGAATAAAATGCATTTCAAATGCAGGCATCGCAGTTCTCAGCACATTTATTCTCTGGGTGGTTCGATCTACTAATAAGATATGATGTGATCTCATGGTAGCGTTTAATGTTTCCTTGTACAGGCTACCCACTCTAGCTTTGATACTTGAGGCTCTTTTATCATTTTGGTGGAACACAAAGAGGAGTGAGTGGCCTCCACTTTGGAGTTCATATGAGTGAAGACTTTTAACTTATTGCAGACAGATTTGCACAGACTAAGGAACATGGGGTACAGTATAACAGATTAATTTTCAGCTTGACTGTGTTTGCCTTCACTAAATTTATCTTCCAGAAGCAAATTTAAAATGTGCAGTAGTTTACATAAGTATGTTCATTTAAATTAATAAATAAATTACATTTCTTAATTTATAGCTGTTCATCTGACGTATAGCCTTGTTTAGTTGTGCTGTCGTTGCCCATTTCCTAGGGCCCTGTAGTCCAATCCATGATTGGTCATCTGCCCAGTATACCCCACATCCTTGGCATTCTCCTTGTTTTAGTACTGAATACCATGATGTTTTGCAATTACACTGTGGAGTGAAGAAGAAATCTTCTTAAAGAAACACTGTCACTGTCCACCCATCACCATGGATCCAAAATAGAGACTAAGCAAAAAGGAAGGAATGTTCTTTGTCGTTTACCTCATTGTTCTTATTTTTTAAGGATAAGGAAACATATTCTCATTTGCTATGTAATTGTGAATAGTACAAAAGGACAATTGTCTGTCCCTCATTGCTATGATTGTTTTCCAACTGCTGGTCAGAGGCAGGCTGGAAACAGCCATTTTGTGTGGACTCTCTTCTTCAATGATATCATGAAGTGTTACCTACAGCCCATTATCTCTATTCATGATGTCAGTGGAGAGTGCAAAAGAGGGCATAATGTACAAAATGGACAACAGCAATAAAGCGGAGGCCTCACAGAGAGAAAAAAAGAGAAGCAGGAAAGAGCTTGCACTTATAGAGTTCCTTGTACATCCTAAGCAAGTCCCAAAGCCATTCACGGCAACTAAATTAATTTTGAATTATATTCATTGTTGTCATGCAGCCAATATTCACACTTGCATAAACAACTGAAGAAATAGATGACCTGTTTATCTGGGTTTTTTTGGTGTTCTTTGTGGAGGGGCAGATATTTAGCTGGGACATTGGGAGCACCCCTTGCTATTCATCAAATAGCGCTACAGGATATTTTATATCCACCTGAGCAGGCAGATGGAGCCTCAGATTAACATCTCACCCAACGAATGGCCTCTCTGGCGATGCATCATCCTTTCAGCACCATATTGACAAGCAGATACTTTGTGATTATGAGATAGATTAAAAATAGATGTTGGAATAGATGAAAATAGCAAAAAGATATTGGTGTAAATGCCACGCAGTGTTATAAGAGAGCGTAAAGTTACGATGTTAAAATAAAATACTCATGTCAAAAATGGGAAAATACACACTGATGAACAATGGAGGTTAGAGTCAAGGCGCGTTATTGGAGCATTTGTATAATACTATTTTCGTGCCAAATTTAGATCATAACGCATTAGTCCAGCACAGAGTTGTGATTGTAACACCAGGATATGCCAATCACTGTAGACCATCGCTTGACGCAAGCATTGTTGGTATTGTTAGAATAGGAACACCTGGCCCAGCTATAATGCCAGTGTTATACAAAAACCCTGATGTCCCCTCATCTTAAACAATTCAAACATCAAATCACCAAGGAAACAACCTAAGGTTTTACTGTCTCTTCCTACACTTGATGAAAATATTAATATTGCTTTCTGAAGACTGTGAGTGACAGGCTGAAGCTTTGCTTTATGTACTTCTACTTTTCGATATTTTTTCTTTCCACTCCAGAAAGAAAAAGAAGATCTTGCATTTACATAGCACCTTTCATGACCACAGGATGTCCCAAAGAACTTTACAGCCATGGTACCGAAGGGATGATGCATTGCCATTCATTGGATGAGATGTTAATCTGAAGCTCCATCTGCATGTTCAGGTGGATATAAAATATCCTGTAGCACTATTTGAAGGATAGCAAGGGGTGCTCCCAATATCCCAGCTAAATGTTTGAGCCTGCACCAAAAACACCCAAAAAAAAAGATGAATGGGTCATCTATTTCTTCAGTTGTTTGTGCAAGTGTGAAAATTGGCTGCATAACAACAATGAATATAATTCAAAATTAATTTAGTTGCCGTGAATGTCTTTGGGACTTTTGAAGTGTAGTCACTGTTGTAATGTAGGAAATGCAGCAGCTAATTTGTGCACAGCAAGCTCCCACAAACAGCAATGTGATAACGACCAGATAATTGTTTTTAATGAAAGCAAAATACTGCGGATGCCAGAAATCTGAAATAAAAACAGAAAGTGCTCAGCAGGTCTGGCAGCATCTGTGAAGAGAGAAGCAGAGTTAACGTTTCAGGTCAGTGACCCTTCTTCAGAACTTGTTGTTAATGATGTTGGTTGAGAATTACCGATTGGCCAGGACACGGGGAGAGATCCCCTGCTCTTCTTCAAAATGGTGCCATGGGATTGTTCACGTTATAGAGCTGATGGGGCCTCAGTTCAATGCCACATCTGATAGACGGCACCCGCAACTGTGTTGCTTACCCTCAGTACTGCACTGAAATACCAGCTTAGAACTTGTGCTCAAGTCTCTGGAGTGTGACTTGGGCTTATACCCTTTCTAGCCCAGAGGAAATGGTGTTACCTACCGAGCCACAGCTGACACCTGAGTGCAACTGCTCCAGGAGAGGGGACAGGGGAAAGAGATGTTTCCAGATCTTTATTGATTCTGCTGCTGAATTGGCCCACGGAGAAGGCCGTGAGAGGGCCAGAAAGTGTCAACCTCACCATTGGATATGGATCAAGCTCCCACAGTGCACCTACTCTCGGTGCCAATGACCAAAATTGAGTAAGGTTTGAGCAAGCCTGCACACTAACACAGCCATTACACCAAACCCACCACATCACCCCTGAGTTGTTGCAGCAATAACAGCATACCATCCAAGAAAGAGTTACGGCTATATTTTTAACAGTTGGTTGGTCTACGTAACTTAACATCCATCTGCAAATAGAAAGTGTTGTATGATTGCCTTTAAGAGTGATGTCCCTTTAAGATCTTAGTATGCTAATGAGCTAAGTATCAGGATGTAGTCATGTGACTAGAAGATCATAGTCACTCTGCAACTGTAACAACTAGAATAAGGTTCTGTAAATAGTTAGCTCTGTACTGTACATAAGTGTTTAGCTGTAATAAATCTGTTTGAGATCTTCAATCAAGTGGATTCCACACCTCATTTATGTTGCATCAGACAACATAAACAATTCATTATTTGATGGCAGCGGTGGTGAGAAGACAAAGTCTAAGTTGAAGACCATGGGTGAAACAGCTTTGAAAATGACCGTTCCTACAGCCACTAGAAAGAATGTTCCACAGAAACACTGGCCCAAACAGTATAAAAAAAAGGAACTTGTCTCCAGCTGTAGAAGACAGAGCTCAGAACGACAGGCAGCAAGTAAATCAGGTGAGCCATTGTGCCGATGATCATGGGATCTCTGTTTAAAAAAGATAAGCTTCGAAGTGCTTAGAAAGTTGTTTTTGTTTTGTAAAGGCCCCATAAAAAAGGGAAAGACCCAGCTCCTCTCCCAGGCTGATTGAGGTCAGTGCCATTTCAGGAGACACCTGTTAGAAAAAGCATGGGAAAACCCCGATCACCGCAGAGCCTCATCCACGCAGCCAAATTTTAAAAAACTCATTAAACCACTCAAGCGTGAAGAAGAGCTTCTATTCATGCAGCCACAGCTATAAAAATACCATTAAATCACTCGAGCGTGAAGAACATAAACAAACTCTAGCAAAAAAAGCTATTGAACTGCCTTTTGCACAGCTGTGTAGACAGACCAGCTTAAGTGCTGCAAGATAAACACAGAGCACGATCAACTACCTGCTCCTCTCAATCCAAGCAGCTAGTCTAAATAACAGAGTTTCTTAAAGGGGAAGCAGAGTCATAGAACAGGTCTTAAAGCAAGTTTTAAACAAAGCAACAGCAGGAAGATGGATACCAAATTTCCTAGCAGGAACTGGAAGGCCATGGATATCCTATCTGAGTTCCAACTTTTTAAACAAAGAATGCAATTATGCTTCACAGACCAAGTAATTATAGAACCAGAAAACAGGCTGTGAAAATACTGATAGCGGTTGGAAATGGGGGATTACACAGAATCAATACCTTTGGCTTATCTGAAGAGGACCAGAAAGATCCCGCAAAGATATGGAAAGTGCTAGTAGATCAACTCCGGTTACAAGTAAATTTTACAATTCACTACCTGGAATTGATGTCCTATAGGCAACAGCCAGAGGAATCAATAGACTAGTTCGTCAGTAGATTCCATAGTAAGGGCAATGAATACGACTTCTCAGAAACCGAGCTCTCAGACCAAATAATGGGGCTGGTGATTGTATCAACATCCATTGAAGCATTTCAGTAAGACCTCTAGGGGAAAAAGAAAGGTTACAGCATTGATGCACTGCTAGAAGTTGGCAGGAAATACGAAACCATTGTAGCTGGACAACAGCATCTGCAAGCACTAGGTGCAGCCAACAGTATCAGCATGATAACCAGGTTGAAAAGAGCAAGCAAGCTGTGTGGTAAGTGTGGTTGGTCTCACCCACTGTGAAGTTGTCCTGCATTTCAAGACCTCTGCAAGGCGTGCGGTGCAAAAGGACACTGGGCCCACCTATGCAAAAAATCTGGCTCAAATGACGCAGCCAGAAGTCACAGTAGGGCACAAACAAACAGAAGACAGGCGCAGCAACAGGGAAACAGCAGCAAGGAGAGCTCCAGGGACCTGCATAAATGCAAGCCGATACACGAAGTCCACAGAGAAACAAACCTGAGACAAGACTCGGAGATAAACAATTCTCAGCCATACGACGAACAGGCATTTCACATTGTGAACCTGACACATCGTGTTGATGAAGTCAAACAACAGGAAGCTTTTGCCACCATTAACGTCATGTGTCCAAGGAAAGCTGGCAAACATACACTCAGGGTTAAGATTGACACCATAGCTAGTGCAAATATCCTACCAGACCGAATCCTGAAGGATATGTACCAGAGTCATTGCAAATCAATGACAACTGCAAAGTTACCTGCATAGAACAGGTCACCCATCCCTTGCAGTAGCACACTAACAATGCAACGCAGCTATGGCAAGTCACCATAGATGCCACAAATATTCTACCTGGTAGACATGAGCAGACCAGCAGTGGCAGGACTACCAGTGTGTAAGGGCCTCAACATGGGTCACCAAGGCACCCACAACAGAAGAAGAGACCAAGCATTGGGTCAGTCCACGACCCACAATAAATGTACCCGAACAGGTCCAACATCATAGGAGATTACAAAGGTGATGTCGTACTGCATCTCAGAGAGGATACAATTCCCTCAATCAATCCTCCCAGAAAATGCAGCGTGCACATACAAGAAAAGCTTAAGCGTGAATTGGATGGCATGGAACACAATGGCATCATCTGTCGTGCGCATTATCACACAGACTGGTGCAGCTCAATTACCTGCGTTCTGAAGAAGGATGGAGCAATCAGGGCATGTCTAGATCTTCGGTGTCTAAACCTCTCCCTGAAGAAATGATCCCACAAGATTCTGACATTAGAAGAATTGAACCCCAAATTCACAGGAGTGAAATTCTTCTCCAAGTTGGATGCTAAACATGGATTTGGTCGGTACACCTAGATAAGGAATCTCAAGAAGTCACCACCTTCAGGACACCATTTGGAAGATACTGCTTCCAGAGACTACCCTTCAGCATATCTGTCAGTCAAGATCTGTTTCAGCAACATATGGACAGAATCATAGAAAACGTGCCTGGCTGCATATGCATTGCCGATGATATTGCAGTAATGGGCAAAAGCACAGAAAAGCATGATTGAAACTTCCATTCACTGATGGCAGTAGCTCATCGTGAAGTGCTCACTTTTAACAGCAACAAGTGTCAGGTGAATGTCAGTCAGATCAATTTCTTTGGCTCCATCTATTCTGGTTGCAGAATCCGTCCTGAGCCAGGCAAAGTCGAAGATATAAGGCATATACCTACCCCACAAGACAGGGAAGATGTCTTGGATTTTTCGACTTCTTGGCATGGTGCATTCCAAATTTTTCTGACAAAGCATCATCACTGAGAGAGGTCTTAAAGAAGACATACCATTTGTACGGCAGGAGGACCATCAGCATAAGTCTGAGTCTTTCAAACAAGCATTGTCAGCAGAAACCTGTACCCTGCAGTACTATGATCCAAGGAAGAAGACAATCCTGGAAGTCACACCTCACAGAAAGGGATAGGAGCATGCATCCTGCATGATGGCAAACCAATTGCATTCCGGTCTCAATGTTTGTCCCCAGCACACTCCAATTCCTCAAACATAGAGCATGAAACACTTGCTCTGGTTTTTGGGATCACAAGATTCTACACCTACCAGTTCGGTAAGCAGCTCATGGTGGAAACTGACCACAAACCACTGGAGAGGATCTGGTGCAAACCATTGACATGCGCACCATCTTGACGACAGTGGCTCTGAGTGAAAGTACAGGGGTACGACTTCGACGTCTGCTGCACACCGGGTACCAAAATGGTCACCTCGGATACGCTGACTGGATTGCCAAACCCGAGCAGGAATGAAGAAGTTCCACTGGATCTACAAGCAGACAGCATAGACATCGACGTGGAAGATGTGCTCAAAATCGATTTATTGTATTTTGGTCAGCACAAACGTGACCAACTGCAATCATAAACAGCAAATGGCCCACAACTGAAAACACTGTGGAGCATCATCAAAGAAGGTTGGCCTGACATGGTAAAAGAGGTGCCAGAAACCCTCAGATGCTTTTGATCTTATAGAGATTGTTACGACCAGGTGAGGAAGGGGTGAGAGGCTCCCCTTTCGCCCCTTCTCTGGTTTGACCGCAACAGGGTTTATCCTTTATTAACACACTGATTGAACTTGAAAACGCAGTGCAGATTGCAAGCTGGGTGTCGAGATTCGAGTTTGGTGAGTGGGGATTTTTAAGTGTTATCTTTATAAAAGTCTGGTCTGCAGTTAGCACTTAACTTATCCTCCAGATAAAGTGGGGTTAAGAAAGTAAAGTAAGTTTCTTACAGTCTTAGGTAGGGATTAACAGGCTTTACTGCAGAGTAGCTGATTAGTTAAGTAGCTGACCAGTCAGATCTGGTTGCTGCAGTTTCTGCTTCAAAAGGCATAAGTACAGAGGTCTGGGTGCAGCCTGCAAACAGAGTATGGATTGCAAACTGAGTGTCGAGATTCAAGTTTGGTGAGTGGTGAGTTCGGTGAAGGGGGAGGAGGTGCTCCATTTTTCTGCTTTTTTTTCTACTTTTTTAACCCCCCATTAATTAGCTCCTGCTTCGGTGCAGTGGGAGGAGCTGTTTGGTGAGTACCTTGGAAGCTATTCTACTTATAATAAGTAGTCTGTAAAGTTAAGGTATGGCAGAGCAGCTCTGCCAACTGGAATGTACAGCCTGTGGAATGTAGGAAGTCATGGATGCACTATGTGTCGTAGACAAATAGATCTGCAGGAAGTGTCACCGGCTGCAGAAGCTTGAGCTCTGGGTTTCAGAACTCAACCGGTGGCTGGAATCACTGTTGTGCATCCGCGAGGCGGAGGACTATGTGGATAGCACGTTTAGGGAGGTGCTCACACCATAGGTTAGGAGCATGCAGGCAGATAGGGAATGGGTGACCACCAGACAGTCTAACAGAACCAGGCAGGTGGTGCAGGAGTCCCCTGATATGAACTCACTCACTAATCGGTTTTCCATTTTGGATACTGGTGAGGGTGATAGATCCTCAGAGGAGTGCAGTCGGAGCTAAATTTGTGGCACCACAGGTGGCTCAGCTGCACAGAAGGGGCGGAAGAGGAGTGGAAGAGCAGTAGTGATGGGAGATTCATTAGATAGGGGAACAGACAGGTGCTTCTGCGGCAGTAAATGTGATGTGTTGCCTCCCTGGTGCCAGGGTCAAGAGTGTCACGGAGAGGCTACAGGACATTCTTCTGGGGGTGGGTGAACAGCTGGAGGTCGTGGTCCACATTGATACCAAATGACATAGGTAAGAAGGGGGTGAGGTCCTGAAAACCGATTTTAAGGAGCAAGGAAGGACATTAAAAAGCAGGACATCAAAAGCAGTAATCTCAGGATTACTCCTGATCCAACATGCAAGTGAGCATAGGAATAGGAGAATTGAGCGATTGAACATGTTGCTGGAGAACTGGTGTAGGACGGAGGGCATCAGATTTCTGAGACATTGGGACCAGTTCTGGGGCAGGTGGAACCTGTACAAGATGGACAGATTGCATCTTAGCAGGACTGGGTCGAATATCCTCACAGGGAGATTTGCGAGTGCTGTTGGGGAGGGTTTAAACTAAATTGTCAGGGGGATGGGAACCTAAGAGGGAGCTTAGATTGGAGGGAAGCACAAATGGTAACTTGTCTGGGGTGTGGGAACCAGGAGCAAGAATTAGAGAGGAATACCAAGGTGCACAGAATACTGGGGGAGATAGAGTAGGGAATAGTATGTTATTGGGTGGGGTCAAAGTAGGGAGAGGTAATAAAGTCTGAATCAGGGTCAATATGCATGAATGTGAATGCACGGAGTGTGGTTCATAAGACTGGTGAGGTATAGGCGCAGATTGCCATGTGGAAATATGATGCTGTGGCTATAATGCAGACCTGAATCAAAGAAGGGCAGGTCTGGGTGTTTGATATTCGTAGATGCAAGGTGTTCAAGAAAGATAGGAAAGGGAAAAAGTGGGGAGGGATGGTGGTATTGATTTAAGGAAAGCATTGTAGTGCTAGAGAAAAAGGATGTCGCAGAGGGGTCGAGGTCAGAATCAATTTGGCTAGAGCTAAGGAACAAAAAGGGTGCCATTACATTGATCGCTGTTGTCTATCGGCCATCAGCTAGTGGGAAGGACGTGGACGAACAAATTTGCAATGAAATTACAGAGAGGTGCAAAAATTATAGGGTAATTATAATGGGGGACTTTAATTATCCAAACATAGACTGGGATAAGAGTAGTGTAAAGGGCAGTGAGGGGCAAGCGTTCCTAGAGTGTGTTCAGGAAAATTTTCTACAACAGTATGTTGCTAATCCAATGAGAAAGGAGGCACTGCAAGACCTGGTTCTTGGGAATGAGGTGGGCCAAGTGGATCAAGTATCAGTAGTAGAGCATTTAGGGATAGTGATCATTGTATCATAAGGTTTAGGCTAACTATGGAAGAGGACCAAGAGCAATCCAGGGTAAGAATAATTAACTGGGGAAGGCCAATTCAGTGGGGTAAGAATGGAGCTGGGGTGAATAAATTGGAGTCAAAAGCTGGCAGGAAAACCGATAGATGAACAATGGGCTACCTTCAAAGAAGAGATAGTTTGGGCACAGTCAAGGTATCTTCCTGCGAAGGGGAAAAGTAGAGCAAATGAATCCAGAGCTCCCTGGATGACAAAAGAGGTAGAAATTAAGATAAAGAAGAAAAAGTATGCTTATGACAAATGCCAGGTAGAAAATACTATTGAGAACCAGGCTGAATATAGAAGGTCCAGAGGGGAAGTGAAAAAGCAAATAAGAGAAGCAAAGAGAGAGCACGAAAAGAGACTGGCAGCTAGCATTAAAGGAAATGCCAAAGTTTTCTATCGGCATATAAATAGTAAAAGGGTGGTAAAAGGAAGACTGGGCCAATTAGGGACCAGAAAGGGGATTAAGACATGGAGGCAGAGGGCATAGCTGAGGTATTAAGTGAATACTTTGTATCTGTCTTTACCAAGGAAGAAGATGCAACCCAGGCAATGTTGAAAGAGGAGGTAAGTCAGACACTAGAGGGGTTTAAAATTGGTAAAGAGGAAGTATTAGATAGGCTGTCTGTACCTAAAGTGGATAAAGCAAGAGGGCCGGATGAGATGCGTCCAATAACATTGAGGGAAGCGAGGGTGGAAATCGCAAAGGCACTGGTCATAATTTTTCAGTCTTCCTTAGACTCGGTGGTGATGCCAGAGGACTGGAGAATTGTAAACGTTACACCTTGTTCAAAAAAGGGTTTAAAGATAAGCCCAGCAACGATAGGCCAGTCAGTTTAACTGCAGTGGTGGGAAAACTTCTAGAAAAAATAATCTGGGACAAAATCAATAGTCGCATGGACAAATGCAAGTTAATTAAGGAAAGCCAGCATGGATATCTTAAGGGAATATCATGTTTGACTAACTTGCTGGAGTTCTTTGAGGCAGTAACAGAGAGGGTTGATGAGAGCAATGCTGTTGATGTGGTGTACATGGACTTTCAAAAGGCGTTTGATACAGTGCCACACAATAGACTTGTGAGCAAACCTGTAGCTCATGGAATAAAAGGGACAGTAGCAACATGGGTACGAAATTGGCTGAGTGACAGGAAACAAAGAGTAGTGATTAATGGATGTTTTTCGGGCTGGAGGAAGGTTTGTCGTGGAATAAAAGCAAAATACTGCGGATGCTGGAAATCTGAAATAAAAACAAGAACTGCTGGAACCACTCAGCAGGTCTGGCAGCATCTGTGGAAAGAGAAGCAGAGTTAACGTTTCGGGTCAGTTACACTTCTTCGGAACTGGATGGTTTGTAGTGGAGTTCCCCAGGGATCAATGTTGGGTCCCTTGCTTTTCCTGATATAAATTAATGACCTAGACATTGGTATACAGGGCACAATTTCAAAGTTTGCAGATGAAACAAAAATTGGAAGTATTGTGAACTGTGAGGAGGGTAGTCTAGAACTTGAAAAGAACATAGACAAGTTGGTGGAATGGGCAGACAGGTGGCAGATGAAGTTCAATGCAGATAAATGTGAAGTGATTCATTTTGGTAGGAAGAACATAGAGAGACAATATAAAATAAACGGTGCAATTCTAAAGGGGGTGCAGGAGCAGAGGGACCTAGGTGTAAATGTGCATAAGTCATTGAAGGTGGCAGGACAGGTTGAGAGAGCAGTTATCAAAGCATACAGTATGCTGAGGTTTATTAATAGGGGCATAGAGTACAAGAGCAAGGAAGTTGAACTTGTATAAGACACTATTCGGCCTCAGCTGGAGTATTGAGTCCAATTCTGGGCGCCGCACTTGAGGAAAGACGTGAGGGCATTGGAGAGAGTACAGAAAAGACTCAAGAATGGTTCCAGGGATGAGTAATTTCAGTAATGAAGATAGATTGGAGAAGTTGGGACTGTTTTCCTTGGAGAAGAGAAGGCTGAGAGGTGATTTGATAGAGGTATTCAAAATCATGAGGGGTCTGGACAGAGTAGATAGAGAGAAACTGTTCCCACTCGTAAAAGGATCGAGAACAAGAGGGCACAGATTTAAAGTATTGGGTAAGAGAAGCAAAAGTAACGAGGAAAAACTTTTTCACGCAGCGAATGCTTAAGGTCTGGAATGAGATGCCTGAGGACGTGGTAAAGGCAGGTTCAACTGAAGCATTCAAAAAAGAATTAGACAGTTAGATAAAAAGGAAGAATGTGCAGGGTTACAAGGAGACTGCAGGGGAATGGAACTGAAGGAGTTCCTCGTTCAGAGAGCCAGTGCAGACATGATGGGCCAAATAGCCTCCTTCTGCGCTGTAACAATTTTGTGATTCTGTGAACTTACCACGTCAGTGAGCATTTGCTCCTCCTCCTCTAATATAATTGCAAATGAACCAATCAGACAGGTTTTCTTGGGTTTAAACAAGAAAGATGTAAGTTTATAATCCTTATCACTCTAAACCGGGGGGTGGGGGGGGGGCGTTGTTGGCTCTTTCAAAGTCAATAGGTGTTGATGGCTCTTGACGACCACATTGATAAGGCTATCTCAGGTAACTGAATCAGACAGCACCCCATTGTTCTGGCGAGGCTGAGTCAATCATGTTTGTCGCCAGTCTAATCCTTTGGTGTTTCAAATGGAAATGTTTGTGGCCATCTTGGCTGTGAGCTGTTCTTTTAAAAAAAACTATTTGTAACAATTTCCAGTAAAAGTCTCAGGCAAAGTTCCAATTGATGAAATTAATATTTTCCCATTTGGCATGTGGGGATTTCATAACAAGATGAACGCAATATCTTGAGGTGCGTCACCTTCAATGGAAAATAAGTGATTATGCCAAAAGCTCTCTGACAGGACATCTTGTCACAACTTCACCAATGCCATATGGGCATAGAGCGAACAAAATGCTACACGAGACACTGATTATTGGCCAGGGATCAATACTGACATCAAAAGGTTAGTGAGGATATGCGTGGCATGCCAGAGCCACCAGCCACAACAATGCAAAGAACCTCTATACCCTCACGAGATTCCGTCAGTCCCTCGGTCCAAAGTCGCAACTGACCTATTTTCCATTAATGAAGATGACCTTATCTTAGTCACTGATTATTTCTCCAAATTTCCAATTGTCAGACAGGTAAAAGACACATTGAGTGCCATTCGGTGTACCTGAAGAAATTATTTCTGACAATGGGCCACAGTATATGGGCAAACCTTTCAGGGATATGTGCGCCAAATGGGGCGTAAACCATGTGACATTCTCACCACATTACCTTAGATCTAATGGTCTTGCCGAGCGAATGGTTCGCAAAGTCAAAGCACTTATCCTGAAGTGTAATACAACGAAACAAGATTATCATGTTGCTGTGCTCCACCTCAGAGCCACACCTATGGATATGGGCTTACCATCACCAGACAAGTGCAGACTACTCTGCCAAGCCATCATCTGTCCAAATTCTCCGAGATGCAGGAGACACTGCTCGAAAAACAGGGGAGAATGAAGATGGTACATGACTGACACACAGTGGTGGAACTACCTCAGCTACACGTAGGACAAAAGGTCAGGGTCATACACCCCACAATGAGAACATGGTTACCCGCAGAGATATCCAAAGTATGTAGTAAACCTATATCCTACAAGATCGCAACATCTAGCGGAGTGGTGTTGAGAAGGAACCGAAGCCAACTAAGAGAAGTGTGCAATACTCCAATTGCAACAGCGGACTCAAGAGAACACATTTCGATGATGAGGGTGTGACAGAACAACAGGATAACAACCAACACATTGATAACATGCCTGCAAACCCAAAACAGCCAAGAGTGAAATCCACATCCCCAGGAGCTTATACCATAACCAAATCTTGAAGAGTTGTCAAACCACCGAAACGGTATATGGACTCTTAAGCTTCTACACTTGTAAATTTTATGAGCTATATCCCATATAACTAATTTTGATATCTAATGTTATGTGTTTTTTTATTGTAGCATACAAGACTCATCTTTGGAAAGAAAGGGGATGTTGTATGATTGCCTTTAAGAGCGATCTCCTTTTAAGATCTTAGTATGCTAATGAGTTAAGTACCAGGATTCAGTCATGTGACTAGAAGATCATAGTCACTCTGCAACTGTAACACTCAGAGTAAGGTTCTGTAAATAATTCTCACTGTATTGTATGTAAGATTTTGGTTGTAATAAATCTATTTGGGATCTTCAACCAACTGAACTCCACACATTTCATTTATATTGCATCTGACAACATAAAGAACTCATTATAGAAAGAAACATTAGTCCAGATTTGCTAACTCAGCTAGCTGTCTTTTAATGAATCAGGCACTTTGGCATTTTAAACCTCAGGCAAAGGGGGTTAAAAAACTATCATGTTGTACCAAAGATTTCTTTGCTGTGAACTTGAAAAGGATCTTGGAAGGAAAAGTTCTGGAAAAACCATGGAAAAGCACAATAGGGTCATCAGCATCCAGAATGAGAAGAGAAAGCTCTGGCTCTGCCTTGATTTAAAAAAAGTATATGAATGGGAGCGTACTGCATGTATGGATGGCTGTATACTGAGTATCTGGATATTTTGATAAATTCTTCTCAAATTTTTTCCTGAGGTGATAATCAGGTTTAAATGTGTCGGTTTAGGCAACACAGGTTTATCTGAAAGGGCAGCTTTATGCTCGCTTTGCTTTGTAGGCTGCACAACTGTTTTTACTGAGATCCTGGGACCATCATAGTGAAGTGTTACAAGGGGGAACTGAAAAATAATGGCCATTTGTCATTCTGAAGGGACTACACCCAAAACTTCCCTTTACTGACACTGACAGGCCTGTCGAATTTTGAATTGGGACCATTCCTTTTCTCAGAAGGAGAGTTGTACTGAGATTCAGTTCGGTGATAACATACACAGCACTTGATACTGGATTTTTTTTTTTCATGCCGATTATACTGTCAGAATTTTACTTTATTTGCTATGATAGAATATATTCAAATTTAGCAAATTAAGATACTGTTCACTGGCACTCAGACTTGCTCTAGCAATTGCGCACTTTTGGCCATTGCCAATCAGAGCAAGCAGGTAATTCCATTTGTTTAATCACCGCACCAACTCAATTAAAGCTTCACAAAGTATGACCTAGGCAAGCCTGCCAGGTTAAGAATATTATTTGGACTACCTGGGCACTTGAAATGTCTAGTAATACTTGTGATTTAGTGCCCACACTAGACAAGTGGTCAAAGTATATGACGTATATACATTGCAGGGTGCAATTGATGTTTGTTTTCCCTTGGATATACTGCTGAATATGATGACCTATGACCTGAGCTATCTGGAACCAATGGCATGACAGGCCTACGAAAATGTGGATCTCGGAATCTGCTATTCTTGCTCAAGAGGGACTGTACCTACAGCCCCTATCACGAACTTTCTGCTGACAAGCCTTCAAACTGCTCTGAGCTTCTTGTTAAAGTCCACCACCACTCCTTTCTGACTACAACCCCTTTTCAGAACTCCTGCAACAACACTGAACATAGTACTTCCACTCACTCTGCAGCAGCAAGAAAGAGTCAAAAGCACCTCACCTGGAGGTCCCATGCTGATGCCTTTAAACAGCACTAGTGAGGGGGTTCCCCTCGTGCAGCTGAATGCATTTTCAGCTGAGAGTGTTTAAGAGGACCTATGTGGTCCAAAATAGGAGACCGACGCCAAATTAGCGTTAGCCACTGCTTGACATCACAATCTGCCACTCTGCATGCTTCCAGCTCACGCACAGCATGTACTAGAGCACTTACAAGCATGGCATGTCACATGGGCCACACCAAAAGTGGCCAGAAGCAGTTTGCTCAACTTTTCTGATGTCCAATCTTCCATAGCACTGGCACCAGTGGCAATACAGAGCTCAATTTTGCAGCCAAGGAATCCATTTCGTTAAGCAATCAGGTCTCCAGGTTACGCAGCACAGCCCAGTGAAACTGGCCCCAGCTGAAGATGAAAAAGCAGACAGCAACCCATTGATACCATTCTTCTGAGCCCCACTCACTCATCAGTCCCATCCTCAATGACATTTATGGGCTCCCTCTCCCCCAAAGGTTCAAACTTTAAAAATCTGCTGCCTGGCTTGCATGTTCCTCCATGGTCTCCTCCAATTCCCATCTTTGCACTGTTTTCTATCCTTATATTCCATGTTCATTAGTTCTGTAAGACTGGCCTGCAGTGCATCCCAGACCCTTTCTTCCTCTCCGCTTCATCTTCATTGACAAGGCCTTCAGCTGAGGCAGCCATACTCTTTAAAACTTCATCCACAAACTGCTTGCGCTTTAAAAGCCTTCTCAGAACACATCTCTTTGATGGAGTATTAGGTCACCTCTTCCAACTCTTCTCCACGTACACTTCTTTTCTTCTCTCTGAAGTGCCTTGGGTCACTTTCCTACCAGAACAGTGAATTTACATTTATCAAGAGAGGATGAATGGGCTGGGGCTCTTTTCCCGAGAAAAGAGAAGGTTGAGGGATGACCTAATAGAAGTCTTTAGGATTATGAAGGGGTTTGATAGAGTAGAAGTAGAGGCCATAAATACAAGATTGACACTAATAAATCTAAAAAGAAATTCAGAAGAACCCTGTTTAGACAGATAGCCAACACAAGGAGTAGTTGAGGTGACTAGCATAGATGTGTTTAAGGGGAAACTAGAAAAACACATGAGGGGGAAAGGAATAGAGGTTATGATGATAGGATTAGATGATGAGGGTTGGGAGGAGGCTTTTGTAGAACTAAAACACTGGCATAGAACAACTGGTCTCAATGGTCCATTTCTGTGCGGTAAAGTCTATGTAATTCTATGTAAAAGGAGCTACATCAATGGAAATTGTTGTTTTAATAATAGATTAGTTTAAAAGTGCTTTTGGCATTTAGCACAACTGTCTGTGCGGGGGAATGAGAGAATGCACCCAGTTTTTTTTATTCTTTCATGGGATATGGGTATCGCTGGCAAGGCCAGAATTTGTTTCCCACCCCTAATTGCCGTTGAGAAGGAGCAGCCTTCTTGAACCACTGCAGTCCATCTGGTGTGGTACTCCCACAGTGCTGTTAGGGAGGGAGTTCCAGGATTTTAATCCAGCGACAGTGAAGGAATGGCGATATAGTTCCAAGTCACAATGCTGTGTGGCTTGGAGGGGAACTCGCAGGTGCTGGTGTTCCCATACATCTGCTGCCCTTGTCCTTCTGGGCGGTAGAGGTCGCAGGTTTGTAAGGTGCTGTTGAAGGAGCCTTGACGAGTTACTGCAATGTAACCTTTATATGGTACATGCTGCTGCCACTGTACATCAGTGGTGAAGGGAGTGAATGTTTAGGTTTGTGGATGGGTGCCAATCAAGTGGACTCCTTTGTCCTGGATAGTGTCGAGCTTCTTGAATGTTGTTGGAGTTTCACTCATCCAGTCAAGTGAAGAGTATTCCATCACACTCCTGACTTGTGCTTTGCAGAAGGTGGACAGGCTTTGGGGAGTCAGTAGATGAGTTACTCGCCTCACAATTCCAGTCTCTGATTTACATTTGTAGCCACAGTATTTATGTGGTTGGTTCAGTTCAGTTTCTGGTCAATGGTAACGCCCAGGATGTTGATAGGGGGGGATTCAGCAATGGTAATACCACTGAATGTCAAGGGCAGATGGTTAGATTCTCTCTTGTTGACTGAACAATAGAGTTTGACGGTGAGCAGCTGTTGAGGATTTCAGATGAGTCTTCAGCTGTTCTTAGTCGAACAATTGCGTCAAATTGTGGCACAATGGGGAGATGGTGGAATTTGTTTTATAAAATTTATGCATTTCATAGCCAAGAACTAATCCCCTAAAGCTCCATTATTATTTAAGATTATCAAGTATCTACAAGTTACAGATGTTGGTGCGATTGACACTGAATGGACGCCTGTGTTTGAACAGGACAAACATTGCAGGCGCCTTGAATTAGTGCCATGTTTACCTAACTCAATTACTCCTCTAAGTAATGTAATTACATTAGGAAGATTTGAATACTGTTGGATTATATTCTTTATTAGTGCAGCATTGTTAGATGGAACTTTCAAATTAACCAGCAATGAAAGTATTCTTTTATACTTCCATCACTTAAATCTTGCTTCTTCTCATGCATTTTAATTATGCTCCATTATTAGATTGTAGGCTTCATTCCTGCACTGTTCCATTGTAGCTACATAATTATTTAAACCATATTACAGATAAGAGACAAAGATGCTTACCTGTTTAAAGGGCCTCTTTCCAACCTCAACAACTCTGATATTTATTGTTATGAAAGTGCTTCCATTTTTTAATACTTTTGAGGACACATGTTTATAAATTGTGGAAATTGAATCATTTGAAAGACTGAAGAAATTCCATAGATGCTGAACTCTTTTATTTTTTAAAAAAAGGGTAACTGGAAGGACTTGTGACTTTGTTTAAAAAAAAGTCCCAACGGAAGTCACATGTCTTAAGTTAAGTAGGAGCCTTGATGTCTATGGGAGTTGTTTACAGAGAAGTGACAGGTCAAAATTAATGGTGATCAAGAATTGGTTTCATTTTTAGATATTTTGAGTCAGTTGGGGGTAAGCCTGCTAAGAGAGAAGCACCCAGCTCATCCTTTTTCCACCTCTTTGAGATACCCTGAGAATCCCAACGCAGTGATTCTCCTGGAAAGCTGCCAGTCTAATCCTCAACGTCACCTGAAAAGAACTGCTCCAAAAAGATCCCCGTGACAGCCGTCTACGTGTATTTGGATGCCAGAATAAAGGACCAGCTGGCAACGTACTATATCTTATCCTTTTCCTTCAAGAATTTTTTAAAAATTAGCTGGAGTTTTTTTTGTCTTTTTGTAAAGAGATCTCTGCAGAGAAAACTTTTTTTTATTCTTCTTTAACCTGCGTGGGTGTGTGTGTTGGGTTAATTTAGAAGGGAACTTTCATATTTAAACCTGTGTATGAGTAAGCTTTGCATATTTATTGAATAAGTCTTGTTTTATAATAAATTAATAATTTTCTTGTTTATTAAAGAAACCTGGTTGGTGGATTTTATTCTGAAACTAAAATAAAGTATACAATTGGTCATATCGGTAACTGGGTAAAACATTTAAATATATATTGTGACCCATGGCGAAGTGGAACTAGACAAAGACAGTGCACTCCTCCAGCCTCGGTCGTAACATATAATTGGGGGCTCAGAGTGGGATAACCCAAAGCTGATGAAGTGCAATTGTAATTGGGGTAAGAATAATTGAAAAGGGGAAAAGGAAAACACCAGGTTTCTTGTGTATTAGAGTAAAGTTTACGCTACTGGAATGGCTTTGTCAGTTGCTACAATCTTTCGAGAGAGGGAGGATTTATCCCTGCATGATTTGCAAATCTTAACCAAAGCTAGGCTAAAATAATTGGCAGAAAAGTTGAAGTTATAGTTAAAACCAGGAGCTAAGAAAGCAGTCATAATTGAGGTAATAGCACAGGATTTAAAATTGGAAGAAGGAAAAAGCAATCCAGTTGGTAATTCAGTTGGATTAGCTAAAATGCAGTTGCAGATGAAGCAGGTTGGACAGGAAAAAGAAATGAGAGAACTTGAACGTGAAACAGAAAAAGTGGAAAAAGGGAGAAAGAGAGGAAAAGGAAAAAAAAAGGGCATTTCAAAGGGAGCAAGCAGAGCAGCAGGAGAGAGAAAAGGAAAGAACATTTCATAAGCTGAAACTAGAATTGCAAAAGGATAAAGAAGAGGCAGGAGCGAGAAAGGGTATTCCAGTTAAAAAGCTGGAACTCAAACAAAAGGGTGGCCTTGACTCCAGTGAAAGTTCTGAGGAGGAAGAATCAACCCAGGACCCAGTGCGAAGCTGTTTAAATTTGTGCAAGTCCTCCCAAAGTTTGAAGAAAGGGATGTAGAGGCAATTTTTCATTTCTGTTGAAAAGCTAGCTAAACAAATGAGGGGGCTGAAAGAAAACTGGACACTGCTCATGGAAAGCAGGTTGATTGGCAGAGCTCATGAAGTTTATGGTGTACTTTCTGAGGAGGCTTTTGCAGATTATGAAGTGGCAATAAAAGCCATAATTGGCCATATTGGTAACTGAGCAAAACATTTAAATATATGTTGTGATCCTTGGAGAAGTGGAACTAGAGAAAGACAGTGCACTCCTCCAGCCTCGGTCGTAACATTATTCGAGGGTTTTCACAGTTTTAGGAACGCTATTTTCTCCTCTTGGCCCTTGCTGATCACAGATCTGGCAAAGCAAGCACTCAGATCCAATGTCCCTGAAACCAAATGCTGCACAAAACCTTCTTTTCCTAAATCTTTATTCCTGCCTCTCTGGAAATTGTCAGTGAATACTGAGGTACAAGTCTTCAAGTGCAACACTGAGGGAGTGCTGCATTGTTGGAACTGCCGTCTTTCAGAAGAGACATTAAACCAAAGCCCCATCTACTTCTCAGGTGGACATAAAGGATCTATTGAAGAAGAGCAGGGGAGTTCTTCCCAATGTCCTGGCCAATGTCCTTCAACCAACAGCACTGAAACAGATTATCTGGTCATTATCATATTGCTATTTGTGAGAGTTTACAGTGTGCAAATTGGCTGCTCTGTTTCCTACATTACAACAGTAAATACACTTCAAAAGTATAATTGGCTGTGAAGTACTTCAGGATGTTCTGCAGTTGTGAGAGGCATTGTTGTTACCATCAGCTGAGGAGAGGTCGAAAGGCTCCCCTTTTGTCCCTCTCCTTGTTCGACCGCAACAAGGTGTATTCCTTTTTAAACAGTGGATGTGCTTACCAATTCAGTGAGAGTTTAACCTTTTATGTGCTATGATCGTAAAAGAATGAATCGGAGAGGTTTTCTTGAGTCTAGACAAGATAGAGATTAGTTTATTGTACTTAAAATCAAACCACGATCTAAGTGAAAATAATAAAGTACACTCTGACTTTCACACACACACATATGAGAATCACAGACACGTAAATAGGTGACAGAGTGATGAAGAATAGGATTAGAGTCCAGAAAAAATAAAAATAATATACAGTTCGTGGGGTCTGGTAATTCAGTTGTCTTCTGGCTGAATTCTTCTGGTTCTGAAGTCTCTGGCTGGTAGAAGTACATTTATAGCTGGCCCACCTGGTTCAGAGTTTTCTTGGAGACAATGATGTAGGTGACTTTCTCTCTGGGGTCTCTGTCTGTAGTGATGGTAGACTTGGATGTTCCGCAGTTACAAACAGGTTGTGAAATTTGCAATGCTACCTGGGGAGGGAGAGAGAGAGTGAGCCCCACCCGGAACCTGCACTGTTCAACTCTCAAAGCTTGTCTACTGTGTACAACAAAAACTCCAAGTTCACACAATCTGGGGAGACAGTCACATGGTTCTCTCAATTCTTTTTAACTTTAATGAGCTCCAAAGTCTAAGAATCCCAAATCTTTCTCAGGTCATATTGTTTCAATGTTTACCCCTGGAGGTAAGTCTCCACTAGTGAATGCTCCAAGATGGCTTTGAATGTCTTGCTAACGAGGGTGATACTCGATAATTTACTCAACTGTTCAAGTCATGGATGGGAGCTTTTTAGACATGCGTCTCCACTTTGATCTCTTAGAATGTGAGGTATTTCAATGCAAATTGTGGTGATCATCTTAGCTGCCAATTTTTATATAGTTGCATGTAGGATTCCAGCTTTCCTTTTTAAAAGTTTAATGTAGGTTTCCAACTGATGAATTAAAAATCCTCATTCAGCATAGCATGTTTTCCTGGGATTGGATAAATGCAAGTTCTTTCTTTTCTTTTACAAGTACCTCACCCAAATGGTCATTCCTCATGTGTGAACCTTGATAGCTACTGTCAGCAAAAAGACTAGTATTTATGTAGAGCTTCATTGCATTCTTTAGGTAATCTCTTAAAGTGCTTTGCACACAGTGGATGACTTTGAAGCACTGTGACTGTTGATTTGGAGCCAATTGTTCAGTTGTTGGACACTCGACAATACAACCTATCTTTGCAATATCCACATGGGCCCTTTCCAGAACACGTTGCCTGATGACAATCAGAAGCAGGATCTTCAGCTGATTCCCCTCCATGCCTCAGAGATACTGAAGGTTTAATGCCACCCAGGGTGAGGTCAGCTACCTGAGTGCAAATGGTCTGTGTGGTTTAGTGCTCATACTGTGCAGTGTATTTACCAACTAAACCATGGGGAAAAGCTGCTATGCAATGGTATAATCCATATCTGGCATATACTCACAAGGTGACAAGATAGATATGTGTGAGGAAAGCATCTGACACACCATAGCTCATCCTTCCAACTCTTTTTTATATGATTCCAGCGTTTATGTCTCCATTAAACTACATGGAAACCCGTTCCACAAGTTAATAACTCTGTGTGAAGAACTTCCTGACATTACTCCTAAATTTGCCTTTTACCTGTATTGCCCTCATGTCATGCTCAACTTGAAGTTTGTGTCTAATATGAAGAGTTTTGATAGAATAGGTAACAAGAAACTGTCTCCAATGATGGGCATAAAAACAGAAAGTGCTGGAAATTGTCAGCAGGTCTGGCAGCATCCGCAGAGAGAGAATGAGAATTAATGTTTCAGGTCTGTGACCTCTGGTTCAGATGAAAAGTCACAGACCTGAAACGTTAAGTCTGCTTCTGTCTCCACAGATGCTGCCAGACCTGCTGAGTATTTCCAGCATTTTCTGTTTTCATTTCAGATTTCCAGCATCCGCAGTATTTTGTTTTTATTCCAGTGACGGGCAGTTTGATAACGAGAGGACACAGGTTTAAAATAATTGGCAAAAGAACCAGGGGAGGAAATTTGGAGAAATGTTGATGCAGCATGCTGTTATGATTTGGAATGCACTACCTGGAAGGATGGTGGAAGCAGATTCAACAGTAACTTTCAAAAAGGATTTGGATAAATCCTAGAAGGGAAAAAATGCAGGACCATGGGGAAAGAACAGGGGATTGGGACTGAGTAGACAGCTCTTTAAAGAGCCAGCATAGGCACCATGGGTAAATGGTGCTGTAAAATTTTATGGGTGGAATTTTATGCTCTCTCCCACAGTGGGTTTGGAGGCAGGAAGGGCATAAAATCGGATGGGATGGTGGCAAGGGGGGACCCCGCCACCAACCCGCCTCCACCAAATGTTAGTCTGGGGTGAGAAGGCCTGTGAACAGCCTTCCCACCCCGCCGGTAATTAACTGGGTAATTAACCCCTAATTAAGGACTTCTTCCCGCCACAGCCACAATTACCCATGCGGCAGGTGGCCCTATTGCCACACAGGAGGCATGGCATGAAAAACCGTGCTGACTGCTTCCTGGCTGTGGATAAATGGGGGTGGCGGGGGGGGGGGGGCTCATTCAAAGGCGCTTAGTGCCTGAATGAGGGACCCGGCATTGGGAAGGGGAGGTTGCCCGATGAGGGTCACCCCCTTGCCCTTGCTGCCAGCCCCCTACCCCCCCACTCCACCACGCCCCCCACACCACGAGACCCCTCCTGCCCTGACCTACCTTGAATCGGGTTCCAATCCCTCTACTACAGCAGCAGCCACAGCCTCCACACTGGTGCTGCAGCTGCCAGCTCTGATTGGACAGCAGCTCTGCAAGCCGGGCCTTCTGGTGACGGGGTCCTAAATCGTTTGGAAGGCCCGCCACTGTCCAGTTAAATCCAGTTAAGTGCCTGATTGGCACTAAGTGTGATGGGCCTTCCATACAGGAGCCGACACGGGGATCTCAGCGTTGTTTTCCCTCGATGTCGAGACCTCCGCTGCCAGCACAAAATTCCACCCAATGATTCTGTGACCAACTATCATGTGCTTCTGTGAGGTGCCAGCCACCTCCTTCAAGACTGAAAAGCACAAGTTTCTCCAGGCTTTCTGATGCTGACAATCAGTCTTTTGTTTTGTCTTTGCAGCATCTCCAGGGCTTGAGTAGTCTTTATAAATGTGAGTTCTTTCTTTTCATTGTGCTTCATTGGCCTAAACTAGACACGTGTTCATTGTCTTCTGCACAGCATACCAGCTGTTTAAAAAATAATAGGTTTCTTCGTTCTCATCTTTATAATTAAAATTCCTCCAAAGTACAAGTGTACAAATGTGTGCAACTCCTAAATTCAATGTTTCTCTGACATGTACATAATTTTGTGCCACCCGTAAATTTTAATTACCAATCGGCAGTTGACAAGTTTTGTTTGGGAATCACATGGATGAATCTGTCGTGCTTTTTAGATCTATGATGCTAATGATGATGTTTTTTTCACACTCTGCACTTTGGTTTAATTTTAGCTTGTCATCTTTTCTCATTAGTTCTTAAGGTGCTCTTCTTACCCTCTCAGCTGTGTTTCCCCATAAGTTGATAATTATTACTTGCGATGTTTTATCTTTGGAGTGAAATGAATTCACCCAGTGTGGAGCAAGTTGTGCAGACTGGGATGGATATCACTCCTTGCAGAATGCCAGTCTTGATCCATATTAATTCTTGTGCTCATTAAGGTGAGGGATGACAGTGCTGCAGAAGGCAACCTTTTATTTTTGCCTTTTCTTCAATGCTGTCCTTGCAGTGACAACATCAATGGTTTCTGAACAGGTGAAGTGGGCATCAGTGGCAATGCAGAGTGCATTTTGCAGCAATTGTCTTTCACCCAAATTGTATCGAGCTTCTCTAATATTCCTATTTTTATGTGTCCTATTTTATTGGTGGAAGGCCCTTGCGGATGAGGCTCAGATTTGGGTTAGTTTGTTTTTGGACTATATGTACTGAAATTTGTCAATGTTAACCTTTCCTGTGCCACAGATGTATTTATTTGTCCTGGCTTTTCTATCGACAAGAGACCCAGCTAAAGGGTAGAAGCAATTACAATGCCTCAGTGGTTGACATGGGTATATGTACGTGTGCCTGTGTCAATCTTTGCATTAGAACATAGAACAGTACAGCACAGTACAGGCCCTTCGGCCCACGATGTTGTGCCGAACCTTTAACCTACTCTAAGATCAAACTACCTACCTACCCTTCATTCTACTATCATCCATGTACCTATCCAAGAGTCGCTTAAATGTCCCTAATGTATCTGCTTCTACTACCACTGCTGGCAGCGCATTCCACGCACCCACCACTCTCTGTGTAAAGAACCTACCTCTGACATCTCCCCGAAACCTTCCTCCAATCACCTTAAAATTATGCCCCCTGGTGATAGCCCTTTCCACCCTGGGAAAAAGTCTCTGGCTATCCACTCTATCTATTCCTCTCATCATCTTGTACCCCTCTATCAAGTCACCTCTCATCCTTCTTCGCTCCAATGAGAAAAGCCCTAGCTCCCTCAATCCTTCTTCGTAAGACATGCCCTCCAGTCCAGGCAGCATCCTGGTAAATCTCCTCTGCACCCTCTCTAAAGCTTCCACATCCTTCCTATAATGAGGTGACCAGAACTGAACACAATATTCCAAGTGTGGTCGAACCAGGGCCTTATAGAGCTGCAGCATAACCTCGCGGCTCTTAAACTCAATCCCCCTGATAATGAAAGCCAACACCCCATACGTTGCCTTAACAACCCTATCAACCTGGGTGGCAACTTTGAGCGATCTATGGACATGGACCCCAAGATCCCTCTGTTCCTCCACACTGCCAAGAATCCTGTCTTTAAGCCTGTATTCTGCATTCAAATTCGACCTTTCAAAATGAATCACTTCACACTTTTCCAGGTTGAACTCCATCTGCCACTTCTCAGCCCAGCTCTGCATCCTGTCAATGTCCCGTTGCAACCTACAACAGCCTTCCACACTATCCACAACTCCAGCAATCTTCGTGTCATCGGCAAACTTGCTAACCCAGCCTTCCACTTCCTCATCCAAGTCATTTATAAAAATCACAAAGAGCAGAGGTCCCAGAACAGATCCTTGTGGAACACCACTGGTCACCGAGCTCCATGCTGAATACTTTCCATCTACTACCACCCTCTGTCTTCTATGGGCCAGCCAATTTTGTATCTAGACAGCCAACTTTCCCTGTATCCCATGCCTCCTTACTTTCTGAATGAGCCTACCATGGGGAACCTCATCAAGCGCCTTGCTAATATCCATATACACCACATCCACTGCTCTTCCTTCATCAATGAGTTTTGTCACATCTTCAAAGAATTCAATAAGGCTTGTGAGGCATGACCTGCCCCTCACAAAGCCATGCTGACTGTCTCTAATCAAACCATGCTTTTCCAAATAATCATAAATCCTGTCTCTCAGAATCCTCTCCAATAATTTGCCCAATACCGACGTAAGACTGACTGGTCCATAATTCCCAGGGTTATCCCTATTCCCTTTCTTGAACAAGGGAATAACATTTGCCACCCTCCAATTATCCGGTACTACTCCAGTGGACAGTGAGGACGCAAAGATCATCGCCAAAGGCGCGGCAATCTCTTCCCTCGCTTCCCGTAATATCCTTGGGTATATCCCGTCTGGCCCCGGGGACTTATCTGTCCTCATATCATTCATAATTTCCAGCACATCCTCCTTCTTAACATCAACCTGTTCGAGCATATCAGCCTGTTCCACGCTGTCCTCACAAACGACCAGGTCCCCTTCACTAGTGAATACTGAAACAAAGTATTCATTTAGGACCTCCCCTACCTCCTCCGACTCCAGGCACAAGTTCCCTCCACTATCCCTGATTGGCCCTACCCTCACTCTGGCCATCCTCTTGTTCCTCACATAAGTGTAGAACGCCTTGGGACTTTCCTTAATCCTACCCGCCAAGACTTTTTCATGTCCCCTTCTAGCTCTCCTAAGTTCATTCTTCAGTTCCTTCCTGGCTACCTTGTAACCCTCTAGAGCCCTGTCTGATCCCTGCTTCCTCAACCTTAAGTAAGCTTGCTTCTTCCTCTTGACTAGCTGTTCCACATCTCTTGTCATCCAAGGTTCCTTCACCCTACCATCCCTTCCTTGCCTCATCAGGACAAACCTATACAGCAGTCGCAGCAAGTGCTCCCTAAACAACCGCCACATTTCTGTCGTGCATTTCCCTGAGAACATCTGTTCCCAATTAATGCTCCCCTGGACTTCCCATTGGCTGCTTTTTAACCAATGAAACTCCAGTATTTTGGAACTTGCTTCCACCTCCAAAACAGGACAGAGGACGAATAAGAACTTTTAAAGTTAAAAAAGTTTATAAAGATAGATGAGATTAAATAAACGAAAGTCAAATGAAAGTTTATAAGCAGAAACTAAGCTGGAACAGAGAACGAGAAAGAAGTGAATAAGAGAATGAGCAGTATTAATAATATAACTCCTCTACTGTTGCTAAATTACCAAACTGCTTATCTGACATTTAGTACTGGATGAGCAGAAATTTCCTCCAATTAAATATTGGGAAACTGAAGTCATCGTTTTCAGTCCCCACTCCAAACTCCGTTCCTTCGTTACCAACTCTATTCCTCTCCCTGGCAACAGTCTGAGACTAAACCAGTCTCTTCGCAACTTTGGTGTCATATTTGACCCCGAGATGGGCTTCCAACCACATATTCGCGCCATTACTAAGACCGCCTATTTCCACCTCTAACATTGGCTGACTTTGCCCCTGGCTCAACTCAAATCCTCATTCATGCCAAAGTTACCTCTCAACTTGACTATTCCGACACACTCCTGGCTGGTCTCCCACATTCAACATTCATTAAGTTTCAGGTCATCCAAAACTCTGCTGCCCATGTCACCCCTGTGCTCGCTGACCTACATTGACTCCTGGTCAAGCAACGTCTTGATTTTAAAATTCTCATCTATGTTTGCAAATCCCCCAAGGCCTCACTATCTCTAATCTCCTCCAAGATATCTGCTGTCCGCTAATTCTGGCCTCTTGAGCATTCCCAATTTTAATCGCTCCACCATTGGTGTCTGTGCCTTCAATTACCTCGGCCTCAAGCTCTGGAATTCCTTCCCTACACTTCTCCTTTAAGACACTCCTTAAAACCTACATCTTTGACCAAGCTTTTGGTCATCTGACCTAATATCTCCTCACGTGGCTCGGCGTCATATTTTGTTTATAATCCGACTGCAACTCGCCTTGGGACGTTTTATTACATTAAAGGCCCTACATAAATATAGATTGTTGTTGCAGGCCATTTGGCCCCTCGTGCCTGTTCTACTATTCAGTTAGATTAAGGCTGATCTGTATCTAAACTCCATTTACATTATTATTATATATTAATAAAAATTAAATGCTTATTTTCGGTTAGCATTATTATCACAGTCATAAAGCGACAACTGGCATTTTCGCTTTAATGCTGTAATATTATCATTTATTTCAGCATCATAGTGTGCAAGCTGACACATCACAGATCAACTTACTCTTGCTGAACAAAAATCGCCCAATCCCTGTTTTGAAATTTTCAATGGTCTTCAGCCTCAACAGCTTTTTGCAGGAGAGAGTTCCAGATTTCCACTACCTTTTGTGTGAAGAAATGCGTCCTGACATTCTACCTGAACAGTCTATCTCTAATCTTAAGGATATGCCCCCTGCACTCTCCCACCAGAGGAAATAGTGCCTGTCTATCTATCCTATCAGATGCTGATTGACCTTCTGTAAGTTTCTAGCTTTTCCTATTTTTACTTTGGATTTCCATTATTTCATCCTTTTTTTTCCTCTTTTTTTTTTATTTCTACCATTAGCAGGTACAGTGTTTAGTGATGAGGGATTTGAGCATCACATAGTTCCTGGCTGTACAATCTCTGCAACAAAAGCAGGAAGGAAAGAATGATAGGAAAGACTAATTGGTTTTGTTGCAGTTCTATCGTTTTGTTCCAGTGATGTACATGAGGCTGACACGTCTTGAGACGCGGGCTGCAGCATTCATACATGCCACTGTCTTGTTGACATGATTGTTGTGCTAATCCAAAAGTATCCTTTGCAAGCGAGAGGTTTACAATGTATTTTACCCTATCTGACAGAGCCACTGTCTTCACATCCCATGATTGCGATGGTGCCAGTAACAGCTGAGATTTTATGAATAGGTTTGCCATGTAAGAAAAAAAACCTCATGATTTATTAATCTCCAAGTCTGGTTTAATTAGTATGGTTTTGGCTTGGGTTTTGGAACTTGATTCTGCCTCGATATGAAAGGGCTTCAGTGTAATGCTGCCTTTCTCTTTTCTGCTGCTTTAATAGGAGTCTGTAGCCAGCAGAGTCAAGTAGATAAGTGTAGAGTTACATTTTCACCCTACTGAATAAAAACAGATATTGAAAACTTTTGAAATATATTATATGTTGAATGTTTTATTTACTAGCTGGAACATCTCATAGTGAAGCCATGTCTATCATACAATACCTGATAATTGCAATGATATTAGTTTCCTTTGTGACCCTTTTTAAGTGTCTCCAAGTCATCATTGCACTCTGCCGCATCATAATGATCCAAAACAATAACAACAATATCATCTTGTATTTATATAGTGCCTTTAACATAGCAAAATGTCCCAAGGTGCTTCAAACGAGTGATGTTGAACAAATTTGATACCCAGCCACATAATGAGATATTAGAGCAGATGACCAAAAGCATGGTCAAAGACGTTGGTTTTAAGGAGAAATCTTAAAGGAGGAAAGAGAGGTGGAGAGGATTACGGAGAGAATTCCAGAGCTTGGGGCCCAGGCAGTTGAAAGCACGTCGCCAATGTGGAATGATTAAAATCAGGGATGATCAAGAGGACTGAATTGGAGGAGCACAGATATCTGAGGGTTGTTGGGGTAGAGGAGATTAGAGAGATAGGGAAGGGTGAGTCCAAGGAGGAATTTGAAAACCAGGGTAAGAATTTTAAAATTGAGATGTTGCTTAACCGGGAATCAGTGTAGGTCAGCGAGTATAGGACTGATGGGTGAATGGGACTTAATGCAGGTCAGGAGATGGGCTTCAGAGCATTGGATGTATAATTTTACAGAGGGTAGAAAATGCTCAAGAGACCCAAATTAGATGAGCACAGATATCTCAGAGGGTTGTGAGCCTCAAGGAAAACATGTGCCAATAAAGTACATGATAACTTGGAAATTTGTACCTGTGTAACACTCAATGACCACCAGCCACAGAAAGCATTGAATGAACTGATGGGCATTGTGTAGTCGCACTGTATGGTCACCCACACCTATTACCACAGATTGAATCACAGCCGTACACTCAAAGAGACCTTCCCCATTGATGTTAACCAAGCTGAACATGTTCATGATCCAAGGGTGGACCAATTGGGAGCTCCTGTTATCTGCTTACCCTGTTCACTGGGTAAACAAAGATAAACAGTGTGGGGGGAAGACTAACCAAATGTTAAGGGGCAGACTCTCCAGGCAATGAAACAGGGGCTACATCCTTTGTCATTGTACGTAAAGGTTTGTTCCTGTCAGTAGAATGAACATGTAGTAGGACATTCATAAATTGGCTCAGGGATTTATTGGATGCCACTCACTGTGCACTATTCTCCCCAGGTCTCCTGAGGTACCAGGACAGATCCCCATATAGAAAACCTTCTGCTGGCCACAGAGGAAGACTGGGGAAGACAAGAGTGTGCAGCAGCAACAAATGCAGGAAATCCCTCTGGAATAGCATAGTTGAAGTTTTAGACAGATAGCTCAGGGCATGAAGCAGAGGTATCCTGGGCCAGATGCTGATGTGCAACTCCATCTGAAAGGGACTTCAGTAAGGGTTAATGTTTCATATCAGGTTGAATAAGAAAATTAACAATTGGCATTTGGCAATACATCAATTGAGGAACAAGTTTTATCCAGAACCCCCTAGAGTGCACAAGATGGAGTTAGTAAACCTTTAGAAAGTTATTCCTTTCTTATTCAATCCATGATTACAATGAATCCTAAAACAGGATCCATTAAGAACTTCAAAACCTTGGCTTCTCAATGTTGTTTTTGTTTCTTTAACACCCCTGTTTTCACCTAGGCTGATGCTTTTTATGTCATTAAGTAAAGTGAAAAATTTCTTTAAAACAAGAATCATTTGCCTCCCGAACTCTCTTAAATTAGATAGAATGATTTGGTTGGGCAGGGCCGGAGGTAAAGAGCAGAGAGGAAGGAAGAGAGAGGACAAGTTATCGCACAGTAGCAACAACCATTACATGTAGTCGATAATCTAATATAATGCTAAGCTTTTGTCCTTGAATAATTAACATTTTCTTTTGGCTTTAATGTTGGCGAGCTGAGCTGTGATTGTGTCCTGAAGGTTAAGAGACATCTTGCACTGTTTATTTGCAAGAATGAGTCCAAGCACAGCAAATGCCCATTGGGAAAGACATTTTAATGAGTGGTGCTGTCAGCCCAGCAATTTGAAGGCCTAGTTATCACTGTGCTGTGAGTCATTGGTTCAAGCTTGAAATATCCACTAACGGTACGTGGCTGGGCCAGTTGTTTGGGGAATGAGGAATAAATGAAGACACAGCCGAGACATCATGCTGGTCAAGTATTGAGTGCGACCTGCAAAATGTCACACTTAAATGTTAATAGATTTCTGACATGGGTGGGGTGGGGAGAAATCTGGATCAGTGGAGTTACATGGAAAGAATTTAAGAAGATGGAATAATCTTTGCAGGTGTGTTGGCCAACATTTATCCCTCAGCCAACTCGACCAAGTGAAAATTATTTGGCCATTTATCTCACTGCTGTTTGTGGGAGCTTGCTGTGCACAAATTGGCTGCTGTGCTTTCCTACATTGCAACAGCGACTACACTTCAAAATATTTCATTGGTTCTGAAGCACTTGAGGTCATGAAAGACCTAATATAATTGCAAATCTGTCTTTCTTTGCACTCCAACTTGTAATCTAACTTGTGGGATTTTTCTGGTCAACCTTTCAGATGGCAGTAAAACTTATAAACACTAACTGCATAACAAAAAGTATTACTTTCTTCCATGTTTATAATATTTACTTCTTGGGCTGTGGCTAGTCTGAATGAAGATGTTTTGGCAAATGCAGTACTGTACAATAACAGAATTACAGCATTCAGAGCAGCACACGAGAAATATGTAACTCAAGCTCCTGCAAAGTAGAGTGTTTATGTTGTTAACCTGACAGTATCAGGGGATTGGTGAGTCCTAAAGCTGCCTAGATGTACTCCTGTCAAAAGAGCTAATCTGCCAATTGAGATACTGCAGACTGAAAGCCCAGCCTAAAGAGATGCTGTCAGTAAGAGAACACAAGGCTTTAGTGAAACCAAAATATGAGGGAGGTAGGTTGATGGAACTGTACACTATCAGGCAGAAATGTGGGAACATTTGCACACCTAATTATCGTAAAACTGGATTATTTGCACACTCACTTGCAAACAAACTTGCATTTATTAACTCACCATTTTTTTATTCACTTACAGGATGTGGGTGTTGCTGGCAATGCCAGCATTTATTGCCCATAGCTAATTGGCCTTGCGTAGGTGGTTGTGAGCCACCTTCTTGAACTGCTGCAGTTTCTGAAGTGTTTTTGCAGCGGTTTGGTATAACTGAGTGGCTTTATAAGCCACTTCACAGGGAAGTTAAAAGTCAACCACATTGCTGTGGGTCTGTACTCGTATATAGGCCAGACTGGGTAAAAATGGCAGATTTCTTTCCCTAAAAGACATCACTAAATCAGATGGGTTTTTACAACAACTCAGTACTTTTATGGTCACCATGACTGATACTGCTTTATAGTCCAGACTGATTTAATTAACTGAATTTAAATTCCCTAACTACTGTGGTGAGATTTGATATTTTAGGATCATTAGTCCAGGCTTTTGGATTACTAGTCGAGCAGCATAACCATCACACTACCATAACCCTATTGTTGACTTACTGCTGCAATTTTCCAACTAGTTCCAGAGGCAATAGCAATCTATGTTCCTGAGAAATAATATAGCACTTGCCTTAACCACAATGCACAAATGAATCAGTGAAGCTCTTTTATCCCCTTTGTCATCCCAAAGAGAGGTATCGTGGGAAAAAAAAGTTATTTGTTTTTTAAATCTCCAGTAACAGAATGAATGGTGCAGAGGAGTAGGCACTCTGGTTAATTTTTTCTTCTTTGACCAGCTACATTGAAGCCATTTGGAACTCCACTAATACCCCCTCTGCTCCCCATCTCCTCCACCGGCCCCAACGCAGCCAAGAACTAACTCTGGGCAGCGTGTGTGTGGATGCTAGATGAGAGCAGGATTGAAGTCAACTGTGATGGCCTTCATAGATCCGATACCCTGTTGAAGTTCCCAGCATATGAATAATGGCCAATTGTGTAAGGTACCCATGAAAGCAAACCACAGGAAGGGAGTCAGTGCTGTCAGGAGAAGAGGGGAAAAATATTTTTTAGAGGTCAAGCGGGAGAGAAAAGAGAGTACAACATAGTGAGAACCACTGCCAACAAAGGGATTTAGTATATTATTTCCTCTTGTAGGACTAGAGGACATTTAGGTTACATGCACTGTGCTGTAAATTCTTCTGTATAAGTCACACTCTGTCACACATTCATTTACAGCTGCTGCTTTCTTAAGAGCTGGTGCATTCAACCAAATGGAACATTTGCTTCTTGCTCTGTTACTATTAAAGAGCTGGGGGAACTCACGTCCGGAGATTTCCTTTTCTCGCATCTTATGCAAAGGTCTCAAATACATGGAAAATGACATCCGTGTAAATTACCGGCTGTCACTCAAAACGCAAAACGCCTCTTTGCACACAGCAGGCAAAACATTAAGGTAGAGAGCGCTCGCAGCGCACAGTACATCAGTCAACATCTGAAAGAGGATAGACTAACCCATTTAGTGGGAACCCTTTATCAGAACCCTCTCACCTTTGAGTTGGAAGGTTTTAGGTTCAAGTCCCACTCCACAGACTTGACCACAAAATCTGAGCTGACACTTCATTGCAGTAACTGAGGGAGTGTTGCATTGTTGTACATGCTATCTTTAAACTGAGTCCCCAACTGGCAAATGTGAAAGATCTTGCTGTTTCGAAGAAGAGCAGGAGAGTTTGCCCCAGACCTAGCCAATGCTTATCCTTCAACCATTATCACTAAAAGAGATGATCCAGTCACTGTCACATTTGTGGGATCTTGCTGTGCACAAATTTGCAGGCTACGGGGAAAGGACATGGGAATGGGACTGGCATAGTTGCACTTGCAGAGAGCTGGCATGGACAGAATGGGCCAAATGGCCTCATTCTGTGCTGTAACCATTCTATGGTTGACTTGCTGCTGCAATTTTACAACTAGTTCCAGAGGCTATAGCAATCTAAGTTCCTGAGCAATAACACACCACTTGCCATAGCTGCAATGCACGAATGAATCAGTGAAGCTCTTTTATCCCCTTTGTCATCCCAAAGAGAGGTATAGTGGGAAAAAAAGGTTATTGTGACTAAACTTCAAGCATAACTCTGTTGGCTGTAAATGTTTTCCAGTCTTTGGGGTATCACCATAAATAATAGACTTACATTCTCTCGTTCTTCAGTTTTCTCTTCCATAAGACTTCAGTATTTATCCCAGATCTGCTCTATATATTTATATCTTGGGTTCTTCTTTAAATGATTTGGTGACTCAGGTTCCTGTTTCACTATTTTATTTTCTGTTGGTCACTAATGACTTAGATGAGTGGCTTTCAAAGATGTCTGTGGGAGGGGATGATGTCCTTTCCAAGTATTGGCACACTCCTGAGCTCCTTGTCCAAATAAGTGTCAGCTACCCAAAGGAAAGCATATTTTTGATTATTATGTTATTAATTTGCAACAGAAATAACTCAGCATACACAGAGAGTTGGGAATGGGTGGACAAAAATCGGGGCTCATTTTCCACTTTGCTGTCCTGACAGTGACCTCAAGGTACTGAGTAGAACCTGCCTGATTTCCAGTTTATCAATTTCAATGTTTTGTAAACTAGGCAGGTTCTACAATGGGCAGCCACTCTGCTCAGGTATGCCCACCGAAGCTGAAAATGAAATAAAAACAGAAAGTGCTGGAAATACTCAGCAGGTCTGGCAGCCTCTGTCAAGAGAGAAATAGAGTTAACACTTCAGGTCTGTGACCTTTCACCAGAACGGGGAAAAGTTAGAAATGTCATAGGTTTTAAGCAAGTGACGTTGGGGGGAGTGGGTGGGGGGGGTGGGGGGGGGGGGGGTGGGGAAGAGAACAAAAGGTAAGGTGTCTGATAGGGCAGAGGGCAGGAAAGATTAAATGACAAAGATGTCATGGGACAAAGGCAAAGGGAGAGCTAATGGTGTTGCGAAAGACAAAGCATTAGTCCAAAGAGAATGTTAAAGAGAGAATAATGAACAGCTCTGTCCAAAAGCACAAACATGAAAAATCACGTTCAAGGTAGGCACATGGCTAAAAAATAAAAAAAAAAGAAGAAAGGCCAGTCATGCTCTGAAATTGTTCAGTCCGGCAGGCCGTAGTGTGCCTAATCGGAAAATGAGAAGCTGTTTCTCGAGCTTGTGTTGATGTTCACTGGAACACTGCAGCAGGCCAAGGACAGAAATGTGGGCACGAGAGCAGTGGGGGGTGAATTGAAATGGCAAGCAACTGGAAGCTCGGGATCATGCTTGCAGACCAAGTGGAGGTGGTCCACCAAGCGGTCACCCAATCTTCATTTGGTCTCCCCAATATAAAGCAGACCGCATTGTGAGCAGCGAATACTGTATACTTAAATTTTTTTTTTAGATTAGAGATACAGCACTGAAACAGGCCCTTCGGCCCACCGAGTCTGTGCCGAACATCAACCACCCATTTATACTAATCCTCCACTAATCCCATATTCCCAACAAACATCCCCACCTGTCCCTATATTTCCCTACCACCTACCTGTACTGGTGACAATTTATAATGGCCAATTTACCTATCAACCTGCAAGTTTTTTGGCTTGTGGGAGGAAACCGGAGCACCCGGAGAAAACCCACGCAGACACAGGGAGAACTTGCAAACTCCACACAGGCAGTACCCGGAATCGAACCCAGGTCCCTGCAGCTGTGAGGCTGCGGTGCTAACCACTGCGCCACTGTGCCGCCCTGAAAGAAGTGCAAGTAAATTGCTGCTCCACCTGAAAGCAGTGTTTGGAGCCTTGGATGGTGAGGAGAGAGGAGGTAAAAGAGCAGGTATCACACCTCCTGTAATTGCATGTGAAGGTGCTGTGAGAAGGGGACCAAGTGTCGGGAGAGATGGAGGAGTGGACCAAGGTGTCGCAGAGGGAGCAATCCCTTCAGAATGCTGATGGGGTGGGGAGTGGAAGATGTGTTTGGTGGTGGCATCATGCTGGAGGTGGTGAAAATAGTGGAGGATGAAGTTGAAAAGGAATTCCCTTTAGAATTCAGGGACACCCTACTCCCCTTGCCTCACCCCCACAAGATTGAAAACCTGTACCCTACAGCTTTTTGTAGCCATTGTAGAGGATGGAGCACAGTGGTGCAATGGTAGTTTTATTTATGCGTGGTTTTCCCTTTCAAGTTCTCATTATTATTTTTCCATCTTCCTTCAGCCTGTGAGTTTGACGAGCAGCAGTGGGCCACCTACTCTAATTAGTGCAATGGTTGGGTACCAATTAGAGACGGGGAAGTACAGAAGAGGCGGCAACTTAACTGACGTCCTATAACTAGTGCCTCAGAAAAAAATTTCAGTCATGACAAAAGTTCAGAAATGTATTCTCTTAATCTGCAGTGCGTGATGCTTAATTAGGTGCTAACGTCTGAGCTTCCGCCAAATATTTGAGCACTCGGGTGTTTGTGCAGTGCTGTGTTCATTGAAGATTTAAACTGACAATTAAATTACAGTTTTTTTCTCTCCCTACAAGAAATTGCCAATAATTATAACCTAAAGAATCGGAACCTCACAGAGGATTGTCAGAGCTGAATGATTTCAAAATGTATTTGAACAAGTAATTTTAAAATTGTAGATGTATGCCCAGGATATAATGAAGTAGCTAATCTTTTCTAACCTTTTTTTTTAAATGCATTGTTAGTTTGGTGCACTTACTGTGATCCTCAACATATGTTTTTCTTTCTTTAAAGTAATTGAGGTCTTTAAAATTAGGAAGGGGTTTTATAGGGTAAATGTGGAGAAAATGTTTCCACTTGTGGGGGAGTCCAAATTCGGGGTCATAAATATAAGATAGTCACTGATAAATCCAGCAGGGAATTCAGGAGAAACTTCTTTACCCAGAGAGTGGAGAGAAAGTGGAACTTGCTACCACAAGGAATAATTAAGGGGAACAGCATAGATGCATGAAAGGCGAAACTAAATAATCATGTGAGGAAGAAAGGAATAGAATAATATGCTGACAGGGTTTGGTGAAGTAGGTTGGAAGGAGGCTTGAGTGGAGCACAAACACCAGCATAGAATTGTTGAGGTTGGCCAAATGGCCTGTTTCTGTGCTGTAAATTCTATGTAACTCAATGGAGAACGATTAGCCTTTAAGCCTCTTCTAACATTTGTTGCATTTTCAAACACTAAGGGACCTAGTAATGGTGTATGTTCTGGTTTGAACCTTTGTGTGTGTGCACCTTTAAGAGGTGTGGCTACAAGACCATGTTAGTCATGTAAGAGCTATGATGTAACACACCACGTGATTCTGCGTGTTTAGCAGCCTTGAAGAAACAGAGAACATCTTGATGTACTAGCTGCTCTACCATTACTCAATGAAGAACACACAATATTGTGTTACTGATCCCATCTGGAGTGGTCAGTCTTTGTTTACAGTCTCTACTAACACAGAGGTTCAAGGAACACGCAACATGAACCAGACAGACCACATTCACATTTCCCATTCTACAAGTCACTTTCTTGCATTTAGGGTTATAAAAGAGACAAAGCTGTAAAAGGAACTGTGTTTGACAGTCGATTTAAAAAGAAAACACCAGCATTTATATAGTGCCTTTCACCACTTTCAGATATCCCAAAGCACTTTTGAAGTGAAATCACTGTTGTAATGTAGGTGTTACGACTAGGTGAGAAAGGTGTCTAGGGTTCCCTCTCAGCCTTCACCTGGTCTTACAGTAACAGGGTTTAATTTTAAACACACCGTGTTTTTAGCTCCGCCTTGGTGAATCCTTGTTCAATGCTTTCCAGTTATAAGGCAAAGAAACCAGCACAAACAGGCTCGCTTAGGTTTAAAGAAGAAAATTTGACATTTATTAAACTTGAACTTAAACTCTAATTCAGTTGACGCCTACGGATACACGACGCACCCACGCTAGCATGCATACACGATACACACATGCAAATAGAGACAGAAAAGAGCAGAAGAAAAACAAAGTAGAAAAATTTAAGGCAATATCTGAAGAGGTTTTGTTACAGTTCTTCAAGCGCACTGTAGAGTCCTTGATTGTCAGCAGATCTTGCTTTTCGTTGGGGCCCAGTATTCTTCTTAAACCTTGTTCGCTGTAGGAGACTTTTCTCTCTTGAGGTTCATGTGTCTTCATTGGATTCAGAGGCTTATCAGAAAGAGATGGGAGCAGACAGGGGAGATCTTCTCAGTCTAGGAGCAATCATTGTTCATGACAAAATTGATGTGCCTCGTTCTTGGCAGGAGGGGGCCTAGCATGACATCTCCACACCCAGTAGAATGAAATGCGATTTGAGAAAAGCGCATTTCATTAAAAGGGTCGAGAAAAATGTAAGATACAGGGGGGGAAAAAAACATGCATTTGTCTTTCATTCACAAACCCTAAAACTTATTAAAACTGCCTCCCCCGCCGCCCCTTTTTGGCATCCCAGTAAACATGTGGTTCTTTTTTGGGGAAGTTTCTCTTCCGTTTGCCCATTTCCATTGCTGCCTAGGGTTTTTGTTCCTGCTGAAGTAATTTTTTTCCAGGAGAGTCAGTAGTGGCTGGGTCTATCCTGAAGTCTCTTTCAGTGCTTTGCTGAGTCATGCAAAGGCTTTTGACTTTGGGGGATGGGTGGTTCTCTATGGTTCTGACAGTGGGGGAGGATTCTTTGCTAATCTCCCCTTTGTCCCAGAGTTCACTCCTGCCTGCAGGTATTTGTGCAGACTCTACTACACGCTCCTGTGGTACCTCGACTAGGTGAGGCATCACCCTCACGGTTTCTCTGCCCTTAGAGGTCTTTCTTTGTCTCTGCAGGTTCCTGTAAATGCTGTTAGCAACTCTGGTGGGGTGCTTCGAGTGTCTGCATCCACATAGAAAGATGGGGGGGTCTCACTTTTCATATTTTTCGGGGTTGGCTGACCGGACAGTAAGGGTTTTCATTTGGGATTCTTCCCGGACTTCCTTTAACCTGCCTTCTTGGTCACTTTTTCCCCTTCCCTGTCTAGCCTTGTGCCTGCCTGTCCCCTTTTGTTCTTGGCAGGGGTCGCTTACAGTTCACCAGCCCTCTATTGGAGGGCCCTCCTAACACTGGTACAGGACTTAGGGGTGCAGGTTTCACTGTAGGTTGGGGTTTCTCATCAACCTGACACATGTGGCAACTCCTGCAGTACCCCACAAACTTTTTGTAGAGTTTTGGCCAGTCAAACTGCTGTCTTATGCGGGCTTTGGTCTTTCGTATACCGGCATGTACAGCCACTGTAGTCTCGTGGGCCCTTCTTAATATTTCTCTCTGGTACCTCTGCAGAACCACTAACTGGTGACCCACTGCCCACTCCTTGCTCTCAAGTCTGTGAGGAGAACTCCATTTCCTCATCAGTACCTCATTCTTTAAATAGTAGCAATCAGGGACTCTCTCTGCTTCACTTTCAGACTGGGCAGCCTGTGCTAAGTCTTGCAATACTGGGTCGGCTCGCTAAGCCTCAGCTAAGGAAAATCCATTTAATCCATTCCCTGGGTCTCCTAACTTTCCAAAGAAAGTCTCAGACAGACAGAGCTCATGGTCATCTGCTTGAAGTGCCAATGCAGTTTCTTCAGGGGGAGCTGGTTTGATCATGGCCTGATCCACTACACATTCAGGGAAACTGCAGGGGTCCATCTCCTGCCATTGCCCTTTCTCTCTGACCTCCTGCAGTCTTTCTTTCACTACTGGGGGTTACCACCTTCACCCCCACCAAATCATTATCTAGGAGCAGGTCAACTCCGTCCATAGGGAAACTAGGGACAATCCCTACGGTCCCAGGTCCCGAAACTAGGTCATACTCCAGGTGCACTCAGTGTACAGGTACCGCATACACTGCCCTCCAATACCATTCACCACCATTCTGGTGTTCATTGCACCCTCTGGGGGAAAAGTCAGGCCTTTTCCCAGTAAAAGGGATCTCGTGGCCCCAGTGTCCCTGAGAATTACTATGGGCTTGCTTGCCCCACTCGAGGGGTCTGGGGTTGCCCTTCAGACACAAATCCCTGATAGCCTACAGTAATCCTATTAAATTTTCCTGCACTTGCAGCCATAAGCTTCCTGGGTCTCCCTCTTACTGCATTTAAAGCCACAGCTTGTTCTGCTGTGCTTTCCATCAAGTTCTCTTCTTCACTGAGCAGGTGTGCCCTGATTAACCCTACAGGTTTTCTCTTTAGTTCCCAACAGTCAGCTTTTAGATCCCCTGCTTTATTACAATGGAAGCACACAGGTCTCCGGGTCTCACTCCTGCTCACAGCACCTTGCTTTTTGGCTAGAGGAGGGCCCCCTGTGTCTCCTGCTTTCCTTTCTCTCCCAGGACTGCTTTGGCTCCTATCACCTTCCCACCCTCTGTCCTTTTCAGATTTGTAGGGGTGACGAGGAAAGACTCTCCCCTGGGAAACCTACTTGTAAATTAAAGAAAACTCATCGGCTCTCTGATCCCGCTGCTCCTCTACATGGAGAGTGGGAGAGAGTATTTAAATTCCTCTAACAGAATTACTTCTCTGAGATTCTCATAACTGAGCTGTACTTTAAGAACGCTCAGCCACTGGTCAAAAGCCAGCTCCTTACTTCTTTCAAACTCCAGATAAGTTTCTGAAGAAGGGTCACTGACCTGAAACATTAACTCTGCTTCTCTCTCCACAGATGCTGCCAGACCTGCTGAGTATTTCCAGCATTTCTTGTTTTTATTTCAGATTTCCAGCATCCGCAGTATTTTGCTTTTATTCCAGATAAGTTTGATCAGCTTGCTTCTTGAGGATTCTAAACTTTGGGCGATAGGCTTCGGGTACTAATTCAAATGTCCCGAGGATAGCATTTTTTTGTCAGTTCATAATTTGGTGAACTCTCATCTGGCAACAGGGAATAAACCTAATGAGCTTTTCCAGTTAGATTGCTTTGCTGTAAGAGAGGCCAGGTCTCAGCTGGCCATTTTATCTGCCTTGCCAGTTTCTCAAAGGACACAAAATGTTTCTACATCCTCCTCAGTGAATCTTGGAATTAGTTGAGCTAGTTTTAACAATTCTGTACCCAGCCCTGAATTATGCTTCTCCATATTGGCCATGGTTTCACTGGGGTTACTCTGTCATCCCCTAGTTAACTCAAGCCACCTAAGCTCCCTTTCTTCGCATTTCTTCCAGAAAATTCTTTATATCTCTCTCTCCTCCCTCTCTCTTGTTCCTTCTCCTGTCTTTCTTTTTCTTCACGTTCCTTCTGGAAGGCTCTTTCTTTCTTCCTCTCCTGCCTCTCTCTCTCCCTCTCCTATCTCTCTCCTTTTCTTTCTCTTTCCCTGTCTTCTAATTCAAGTTTCCTTTGTTCCAAATGTTCCTTTGCTAGCAATACCCTGTCTGGGTCTACTTCTAACCCTGTTTCTGCTTCTTCAGATTCAAGGGAAAAATGGTTGGCCACTAGTCTTAGGAGTTCAGACTTCCTAGCCTTGCCACATACAGTGATCCCACACTGCTCAGCCATTTTTCTCAGCTCCTCCATAGACAGTGCTTTTAACTTATCCCAAGTTACTTCATCCTGACTTGGGGAGCTACTAGCTCAGTTGCCAACATGTTAGTATTCAAGCACACACAACCACAAGAAAACCTTTATGAAATCTTGCTCTTTTTGATAGGGAACAATTTGGCTTCCCACTTCCAATTTCTCTTTTTTGTCTGTGGGTCAATTCCAGATGCTAGCACCCAAATTTCTATTACAACCAGGTGAGAAAGTTGTCCAGGGTTCCCTCTCAGCCTTCACCTGGTCTTACTGTAACAGCATTTAATTTTAAACACACTGTGTTTTTCGATCCGCCTTGGTGAAACCTTGTTCAACGCTTTACAATTATAAGGCAAAGAAACCAGCACAAACAGGCTTTCTTAGGTTTAAAGAAGAAAATTTGACATTTATTAAACTTGAACTTCAACTCTAATTTGGTTGACGCCTATGGATACACAATGCGCCCACACTAGCATGCATATATGATACATGCATGCAAATTGAGACAGAACAGAGCAGAAGAAAAATAAAGTAGAACAATTTGAGGCAATATCTGAAGAGTTGTTGTTATGGTTCTTCAAGCTCACTGTAGAGTCCTTGATTGTAGGTAGATCTTTCTTTTTGTTGGATCCCAGTGCTCTTCTTAAACCTCGTTCACTGTAGGAGACTTTTCTCTCTTGGGGTTCATGTGTCTTCAGTGGGTCCAGAGGCTTGTGAGAAAGAGATGGGAGCAGACAGGAGAGAGATCTTCTCAGTCCAGGAGCATACAGTCTTTCTGAGTTCAAGCTCTCTGTGGCCAGTTCAAAAGAAAACCCTGGAACAGCCAGTTAGTCATGTGACCAGCTGGTCTAACCAGTCTTGACCCTTGTGGATTTATCCTCATTAGCAGGCCCTGGAATGTGCTTCCTCATCTTCGATGTCTGTTAATATGTAAATGTTTTTTCTAGCCACGGCTGATCTGTTTAACAAGTCATTTCCTCGCTTCAACAACAGTTAAAAATCAATGTTCACGACAAAATTGATGTGCCTCATTCTTCGCAGGTGGGGGCTGAGCATGACATAGGGAACACAATTTAAAACACCTCTGCTTTCATCTGAGGCCTTTCATTCAAATCCAGACTCAGTGCCAGCATTCAACGTGAGACAACCTTGGACGGTCTCAACACAATTCTGCAAGAATTCACAGCACAAAAAATAAAAAAGAAGAGACCTTGGCACTAAATTGGCATTCTCACTTAAAGAGATGACATGAAGAATGGCTGTTGTGGAAAATGGAAAAATTCAGACTGGTGGCGAAATATTTGTAGCAGATGAATGATACAAGACAATGGATAGAAAGTAGTGCAGTGGGATAGGTTTTGGTTGCTCTAACAAATAGCCAGTACATTTGGCCTTGGACAGGTGGTGCAAATACAGGGTGCATTTGTGAGGTTGAAGTTGGGACACATTACTGCAACGTAGGGAGCCTTTCGCTGTATCTGCCTTGGAATTACTCAATACTGTAAAGTGAACCAGTGCTCCATTTCCCAATGCAGATAGCCCACAGCCTGATGAGTACAAAGATTCATTCAAAAAAGCCAGTTCAAAGGAAATTCTGCAACATCTGGATCAGATTTTACAATGCACAGCGTTAACTGTTGACACTAGGAGCTTAATGGTAATCAAACTTTAATTGATGCTGCATGAACTCTTGAGTGTCATATTTAAGGTGTCTAATCAGATTAATTATGAAATGCATTAGTAAATTGAAATATTTTCAAACAGGTCTGTTGTGGGTTATTGTGGTACGAGTAAGTGTTAAGTTAATTGAATTTGAATAGCTATTCAATTAAAATTAAGTGGTATAGTAATGCTACACGTAGACAAAATGTTCAATAATTCTTTCTTTAAAAATAATATTACGCTCAGCAAGCATTGAGAATGGAACGTTTTCCATCTTAAAGATCCAGTGTCAGCTTCAATCGTTCCATTCGGGCATTGCATAATTAAAGAGAAATAAAAGACGTGATTTCAAATAGTGTCTTATCACATCTAAGAAGTACCTCAAAACACTTCACATACAAAGAATTGCTTTGAAGTGTGGTGACTGTAGTTACATTGGTAGCTTTACTCTGCAGTCGGATGCAGAATAAAGCTCCCTCTGCTCTGCCCCAAGCTTAGCACCTTAGCCTTTGCTTCTGAAGAGTACACCCATTAAGCCGGCAATCCTGTGGCCTCTCAGTGTGAAGTTGCCAATTAGTGCTGCATTTGAGAAGGTTTGTGCTGAGGGGCCAGCTTCATTAGGAACTAGACTAAGACGGCCCAGGCTCATTTCACATCGGACCCGTAGAGCCTGCAGAGAAGAGTCGACTCTTGCCATTAGTCTCTGCTGAATTTGAGCCTATGCCCTATCAAGAAAGGACTTGCCTGGTGCACTGTACTCCATCCTCCAACTTAATTGATTAATAGAACTGCTTTGACTTCTGTTGATGTTGCTACTGGTGGCTGAAATGCATTTGATAAACTTGCTGCCGGGTATTGTGACCAAAATAAATAGATTTTTGGTATTGTTTTTTATGTAGTATAATTTTCTTCACACGCTCCCTAATTACAGCTGTGAAAGCAAACGTTACTTAACACTGGATGTCGATAGGCTGAGGTATAAAAATCAGAAGGAATATAAATAAAAGATTCTGAGGCTGGCAGCCACTGGCAGGGTTTGGCCTGCAATGGGTTAATCATCAGAGACTCCATTCCAGGGACTTGAACACAAAATCTAGTGACACTCCAATGCAGCGCTGAGGGACTGTTGCACCGACAGAGGTGCCGTCTTTCAACAGCAACTTCGATTTACACAGTGCCTTTAACATAATAAAACATCCCAAGGCACTTCATATGAGCATTATAAAGCAAAATCTGACACAGAGCCACATTAGATGGTATTAGGGCAGATGGCCAAATGCTTGGTTAAAGAGGAGGGTATTGAGGAGCATCTTAAAGGATAAAAGAGAGGTTTAGACAGGGAATTCCAGAGCTTAGGGCCTAGCCAGCTGAAGACACACCCACTAATGGTGGAGCAATTAAAATCTTGGAAGCTCAAGAGGCCAGAATTAGATGAGTGCAGCTTTCTTGGACGGTTGTGAGGTTGGAGGAGATTACAGAGATAGTGCGGGACAAGGTCATGGAGGGATTTGAAAACTAGTGTGAGAATTTTTAAATCGTGACTTGCTGACCGGAAGCCAGTGCAGGTCAGTGAGCATAGGAGTGATGGATGAACAGGACCGTGTGCCAGTTAAGGACATGGGCAGCAGAGTTTTGGATGACCTCAAATTTACGGAGGGAATAATGTGGGAGGCTGGTCAGGAGTGTGTTGGAATAGCCAACTCTAGAAGTAACAAAGGCATGGATGAGGGTTTCAACAGCAGGTGAGCTGAGGCAGGGGCAGAGTTGAGAGATGTATCAGAGGTGGAAATTAACAGTCTTAGTGATGCTGGTTGGATATGTGGCCGGAAGCTCATCTTGAGGTCAAACATGACACCAAGGTTGCGGACAGTCTGGTTCAGCCTCACAGAGTTGCCAGGGAGAGGGATGGAGTCAGTAGTTCGAGAACAGAATTTCTGTTGGGGATTGAAGACGATGGTTTTGTTCTCCCCATTATTTAATTGGAGCAAATTTCTGCTCAACCTAAACTGAATGCCAGACAAGCAGACTGATTATTTAGCAATAGTGGAGGAATTGAGAGAAGTGGGAAGGGGCCAAGAATAGAGATCCTTGGGGGCCACCAGAGGTAATGGTGTGGAAACAGGAAGAGAAGCCATTGCAGCTGATATTCTGGCTACAATTAGATAGATAAGAATGGAACCAGGTGAGTGCAGTCCCACCCAACAGTGGAGTGCTGTGGAGAAGGATGGTGCAGTCAATCGGTCGAGAAGGACAAGGAGGAATAGTTTTCTTTTGTCGCAATCACATAGCAAGCCATTTATGACTTTGATAAGAACAGCTTTGGTACTGTGGCAGGGGTGATTGGAGGGATTCAAATATGGCGTTCCAGGAAAGATGAGCATGAATTTGGGAGGTGACAAAATGGTCAAGGACTTTGGAAAGGAAAGGGAGGTTGGGGATGAAGTGGTAGATGGGGTCAAGGGTTGTTTTTTTTGAGGATGAGACATAAAACTGAGTCTCCATCTGCTTTCTCAAAAGGGCACAAAAGATGCCATGGCACTATTCAAAGAAGAGCAGGGGAGTTTTTCCTGGTGTCCTGGCCAATACTTGTCTTTCAATCAATATCACTAAAGAAACAGATTGTCTGGTTATTATCACATGTTGCTTGTAGGACATTGCTGCATTATAACAGTGAATGTACTCCAAAAGGTACTTCATTGGCTGTAAAACGCTTTGGGACATCATGTCATAAAAGGCGATATTATAAATGCAAGTTTTTCTTTCTTCCTTCCTTTCTTTGACACCTACAATTTCCAGTTTCCCTATGTATAAGGCATTGTTGCGGTCTCAAAGTTCCAACCTTTGAATCATGAAAAGTCTTGGATGTATGTTAACTTTGTCGCTTTGACAGATTTATATAAAAAAAAACCTCTACTGATAAGAAAAGGGGCTGGCTTGAGGCATTGTTCCAGTTTCTGAAGATTCATATTTGATTCTGGCAGGCATTTTGTTTTGGAAGATAGGTTTCTCAGAATCCCAATGTTCTCCTGACCAGCGGCATGAAAGTAGCAAAAGGGAGAGGTTTCAACGCTGCAAACAAAGCTCAGGTTTAGATCCTGCACACAAATCAGTTGTACTTTGCTTTCTCATCAAGTCACACAATTAGATTACAACAACAACTTGCATTGATATAGCACATTTAGTGTAGTAAAATGTCCCAAGCCACTTCACAGGAGCGTAACCAGCATGGTCAAAGAGGTAGATTCCAAAGGAAGAGAGACGAAGAGGGTTGGGGAGGGAATTCTAGAGCTTAGGGCTTAGAAGGTTGAAGACACGGCCACCAGTGGTGGAGCAAAGGAAGAGGAAGCTATGTTATCTCTTCCTGTTAATTGTTTTATGTACAGTTTGTCTAAGGCTTTTACAAAATGTTGTGCTGCTCAATTTCTGACATTGAATGGTCGCAGTGGAGCAATGGCTGTGTGGTACAAAATTTCAGCAAAATAAATGAAGCCTAATTCTGATCTTGCCAATGTTGAACAAGCGCACAGAGACAGCATGAATCGGACTTCCCTTAATGTTCTCCCATTCCACACATTAAAGTTGGTTGATTATTTGATATGTTATTCAATCCTCACGACTTACACCGTCCACATGTATCCTGGGCAGCTCCCTATATTGGGTAAATGGCACTAACCTTTTGCCATTACCACTGAAGTCAATTACAAAGGCAGCGAGATAACGCCTAAAGCACGCTGGCTATTTCAGGCAGCGTGGATCTAACAGTAGTTACCACAAGTAGCAGTTGAGGCGAATAGCATTGATACATTTAAGGGGAAGCTAGTTAAAAGCATGAGGGAGAAAGGAGCAGAAGATTATACTAATGGGATTAGATGAAGAGAGGTGTTGGAGAATCTTGTGAAGCATAGCAACAACTGTGTTTAACATAATAATCCATTCCAAGGCGCTTCACAGGAGAATTATATAACACAATTTGATAGCCAGCCACATAAAGACATATTAGGGAAGATGACCAAAAGCTTTGAGGTTTTAAGGAGCATTTGTGGAGAAAAGAGAGTCAGAGAAGAGAAGACCTTTAGGACGGAATTGCAAAGTTTAGGGCTTTGCTAGCTGAAGGCATGGCTGCCGATGGTGAAGCAATTAAAATCGGGAATGCTCAAGAGGCCAGAATTGGAGAAGACAGATATCTCAGAGGTTGTAGCGCTGGAGGAGATTACAAAGATAGGGAGGGTGAGACCTTGGAGGAATTTGAAAACCAGAGTGAGAATTTTAAAATCGAGGCATTGCTTAACTGGGGGTCATTGTAGGTCAATGAGCACAGGGATGATGGATGAACAGGATTTGGTGTGAGTTAAGACATGAGCAGCAGAGGTTTTCATGACCTCAAGTTTATGGAGGGTAGAATGTGGGAGGCTGGCCAGGAGTGTGTTGGAATAGCCAAGCCTTGACATAACAAAGGCATAACTGAGGGTTTCAGCAGTAGATAAGTTGATGCAGGGGTGGAGTGAGGCACTGTTCGGATATGTGGTTGAAAGCTCATTTCCAGGTGAAATATGACACCAAGGTTCCGAACAGTCTAGTTCAGATTCAGAAAGTTGCCAGGGAGTTTGTGGTAGGGACCAAAGGCAATGATTTCAGTCTTCCCAATATTTAGTGGGAGGAAATTTCTGTTCATTCACTGCTGGATGTCGGAGAAGCAGTCTGAAAATTTAGAGACAGTGGAGAGGTTGAAAGAGGTGGCAGTGACGTTGAGCCGGGCGTTGTCGGTGTCCGTATGGAAACTGGCAATATCACCAAGCGGCAGCATGTAGATAAAAAATAGGAAGGGGCCAAGGATCGATCCTTGGGGACAGCTGAGATAACAGTGTGGGAGCAGGAAGAGACGCCATTGCATAAACACCATAAACACCAGCATGGACCAGTTGGGCTGAAAGGCCTGTTTCTGTGCTGCAAATTCTATGTAATATTGGAGTACATGGCAAGTGGAAGCTTTGACATGTTATTGTTTATAAGTTGCCACCAGTCATTAGGATGATGCTGTTAACATTTGGATTCCCTTTCAACAATCTGTACACTGCACCAAAATGTTCAGTGCACTATGATTAATGGTATAGGTTTTAACAAGATTATTTAATTTACCCTTGTAAATGCTTTTGTATTGATCAGCATGAAGCAATATAACAAAGACCCACATGATTCTCGCATGATTTACCATCCACATTCTTTCTCAGAATAGGCATATCATGTTGACTACTGTAAGCAATGGTAACTGTATATCAAGATGAGAAAGAGATGGGGTAGATTGTGAGAAATTGGGAGAAACTATTTCTGCTTGTGGGGGAGCCAAAGACAAGGGGCATTGTCAAAAAATTCCAGCCAGACCTATTAGGAGTGAAGTTAGGAAACACTTGTTCTCACAAAAGGTGGTAGAAGTTCGGAACTCTCTTCCACAAATGGCATTGAAAATGGATCAATTGTGAATTTCAAAACTGAGATTGATAGATTTTCTGATGAAAGGTCATCGACCTAAAATGTTAACTCTGCTTCTCTCTCCACAGATGCTGCCAGACCTGCTGAGTATTTCCAGCCCTTTCTGTTTTTATTTCAGATTTCCAGCATCTGCAGTATTTTGCTTTTATTGATAGATTTTTGTTGCCAAAGGTATTAAGGGATATGGGGCAAAGGCAGGAATATGGAGTTAGATCAGAGATCAGCCACTGAATGGCGCGAGGGGCTCCTCCCGTTCCTATGTTCCTAGATATTCATTTCTATTTTTAATGATTGTATCTGGCCCCTTTAGCCATGTTATACACACTGATGTTCTTGGATTCAAAACAGATTCCGTGAAGGTTTCAGGCCCTATTGGATTGGAACATAATTTTTGACATAAAACTCACTTCACAATCAAAGTAGAAATACATGAATCCTCAAACATGTGTTATCACAAAAGCATGTTCCTCAAAAGAAAGTTCAATGTTGTTACTACCGAGGTGGGAGGAGTGCACTGTTTATTCTCATTCCACTTCTCCATGGGTCACAACATATATTTAAATTTTTCCCCACTGTCAATCATAGACTCTATTTTTATCCCAGAATAAAACACACCAGCTGTTCAAGAAGGCAGCTCACCACCACCTTCTCAAGGGCAATTAGGGCTAGCCAGTGACGCCCACATCCCTGAATGAATAAAAAAAAACACCAAACAGGTTTCTTTAATAAACAACAAAATTATCAGCATCATAAAACAAGTCTTAACTAGTAATGAATAGGTAAATCTCTAATGCTGTACTCATCACATGTGGCCTTATTATCCTAGCCCCTTTCATGTGCTAAATTAATGGAAAGGAGGTATTTTAACATTTCTGGGGAAATTGGAAAAAAACTTAAACACATAGAATAAAATATTAAAGTTCCCTTTTTATCTTATCCCATCACACACACACATACACCGGTTAACCGGAAAAATAAAGGGATTTTTGTTTTTAGAGCTCTATTGCAGACAGAAAAACACTTGGGCTGAATACTTGCTGATGCTTGAAGAAACAGCAGATGAGATATGTTGTGTTCCAAATCTGGCTTACAGAATGGTCTTCGAGTACATGTAGACAGGTCACTGGGATCTTCTAGAAAATCTCAGGCAGCATTGAGAATTATTTTAGTAGGCTTTTCTTCAAAGACAGTAGACAAGATGAGTTGACACAGTGGACTTCTGAGGGTCTTTTAGAGAGGTGCTGGAAAGCTGTGGTCTTCTCTTCTTCCTTTTTTTTAATTCATTCATGGGATGTGGGCAACGCTGGCCAGGCCAGCATTTATTGCCCATCCCTAATTGCCCTTGAGAAGGTGGTGGTGAACTGCCTTCTTGAACCGCTGCAGTCAATTTGGAGTAGGTATACCCACCGTGCTGTTAGGAAAGGAGTTCCAGGATTTTGACCCAGCGACAGTGAAGGAATGGTGATATAGTTCCAAGCCAGATGGCATGTGACTTGGAGGGGAACTTGCAGGTGGTGGTGTTCCCATGTATTTGCTGCCCTTGTCCTTCTAGTTGGTAGAGGTCGCGGGTTTGGAAGGTGCTGTCTGAGGAGCCTTGGTGCATTGCTGCAGTGCATCTTGTAGATGGTACACACTGCTGCCACTGTGCGTCGGTGGTGGAGAGAGTGAATGTTTGCAGATGGGGTGCCAATTAAGTGGGCTGCTTTGTCCTGGATGGTGTCAAGCTTCTTGAGTGTTGTTGGAGCTGCACCCATCCAGGCAAGTGGAGAGTATTCCATCACACTCCTGACTTGTGCCTTGTAGATGGTGGACAGGCTTTGGGGAGTCAGGAGGTGAGTTACTCGCCTCAAGATTCCTAGTCTCTGACCTGCTCTTGTAGCCACGGTATTTATATGGCTACTCCAGTTCAGTTTCTGGTCAATTGTAGCCCCTAGGATGTTGGTAGTGGGGGATTCAGCGATGGTAATGCTGTTGAATGTGAAGGGGAGATGGTTAGATTCTCTCTTGTTGGAGATGGTCATTGCCTGGCACTTGTGTGGCGCGAATGTTACTTGCCATTTATCAGCCCAAGCCTGGATATTGTCCAGGTCTTGCTGCATTTCTACACGGACTGCTTCAGTATCTGAGGAGTCGCGAATGGTGCTGAACCTTGGGGATTCTTTTCTCTCCTTGGAAGTTCTATCCTTTTTTATACAGTTCAACCCTAAATAAAAACAATTCAAAAGCGAAACTAACAACAGGAGGTCAACCTTTTGACCTCCATCAATCTTGACCTGTCACTTCTTTGTAAACAACTTCTCCAGGTGTCCAAAGTTTCTGCTGTTTATTGAGCTGTAAGTCAGGTGGTTTCCTGGAAAGGCTTGTTGTTGCTGGAAGTCAGGTGGTTTCCCGGAAAGGCTTTTTTTCCTCACACGATCTCTCAGAGCCCCTTTTCAAAAACATTTCCAGGGACAGTTTTTCAAAGTCAAGTGGCCTTTACATGACCCTCTGAGAAAAAATGGCAACTGAATCTTTTTTCCGAAGATATTTTAAATAATGGATTGTTCTTCATCTTTCTTTTATTAGTCTGTTCTCCTGTTCATCTAAGACTAGTTATTTCGCAAGTCCTTCATAATTTCTTGTTGATAGTTTTCTAGCAACTTTCTTGGCTTCGGAATTGCACATTCCCTACATCTTCAGTCCTAATTTGTTGCTGTTTTATTTTGAACCAATTAACAAATGTAACATGAAGCAATAATACTTAGTTGAAGTGCGTGCCATACAGAAAACTGCATATATACACAAAAATCAGAAACAATTGAATTTGCCATGGTGATCAGTGAACAAGACAATAATCCATCACATTAAAGATTGCTGTGGGTGAAATTGCTTGTGAAAGTTTTACAATGACATGTTTTTAAAATTTTCCTTACTTTCGTAACAAAACAAACCTTTGTGTTGTCAGGTCTGTGAGTGTGGCTCACTGTGTGGGCAGATATGGTAATGTAATCACCGAACATCTTGAGAGATTTAAGTGTATTGAACGCAATTGTGCCTTAGACTTGCTGCAAAGTACAAGCTACACTTTAACTCTTCAGTTACTAAATTATTTTTGCTGTTGTGTTGAAAAATCCTACTAAGCTGAATCAGGAACAATGTATTCTGTGAGCATGGCACAGCAAGCTAAAACTTAACTCATAAACTCTCTCACCCACTTGCCTCCAGAGCTCAATCTTACACCTTGTAATTCCTGCCATTTCTCCTTCTTGCTCTCCTTATTTCCTTGCTTCCCTACCATTCATAGCACAAGTGCAAGCCCTTTATTGTAACTATAGTAATGCTGGGATGGCCCTATCTCCATAATGATACACAGTGAGAGAAAACACTGCAAATTCAACAAGCACTCCGTGTGAAAGCAGAGAGAAATAAATACTTGAATGTGAGTATAGTTCATTCTTGTTAAGGCCAGGTGAGGAGGGGGTCTCAGGCTTCCCTCTCGCCCTTTTTATTTGACCGCAACAGGGTTTATTCCTTTTTTGAACAGTGCTTGTGCTGACCTCTTCAGTGCATGTTTTACCTTTTTCCTTTAATGTGATTGTGAAAGAAACAATTGGACAGGTTTTCTTGAGTTTAAACAAGAAAGAGGTAAGTTTATTATAGTCAACACTCTCACCCCGATTTAAAAATAATTAAAAATATACTACACATTCACGCACGAGAATCACATGCACACATAGATTACAGAGGGAAAAATAGATTTGGTGGTTGGATCAAAGTCCAGAATAAATGGAACTTAAATACACAGTCTGTGAAGTGGATGATCCGGTAGCCTTCTGGCTGACGATGTATTCTTGAAGTCCTCGGCTGGTCAAAGTGCACTTTGTGGTTGGCCCTCTTTGCTCAAGGCTTTCTTGGAGGCAGCACTGTTGTCTCCTCCCCTGTTCTATGGTTGTAGTAGTCTGTAGGCTTCGAGGGTTCATAATCACAGACGGTTCTCAACTTCATGTTTTCTGGAGAGAAAGGGAAGCACACAGCTTTCTCAACTGCTCCAGGCTCAGTTACTGCTTGTCTCTTTGTCCAAGGGGAATAAAACCAGCTTCCCCCAAGATAGACAGACAGTCACATGGCTGCTTCAGGCTTTCCAGAACCTTCTAATGAAATTCAAGGTTAGGAATTGGCTCCACAGGCCCATGATGCCAATTTACACTTGGAGGGGGTTTGCTCTTTCAAAGTCAATCTGTTAGGACTGCCTTGACTGCTGTGCTAATGAAGCCATTTTTGATAATTCAATCACTTAAGGCAAGCCATGGTCTGGATCTATGCTGTTCCAACCTCTGGCTCCGGATGGATCTTTTAAATATGAAAAGGTGTTTCAGATGCAAATTGCAGTGGCCATCTTGGCTGCTAGTTTTTTAAAAGTTAACTGTAGGATGTTTTTTCCATGAAAAGTCTAATGTAAGTTTCCAACCGATGAAATTAATATTTCTTATTTGGCATATGGGGTTTTCTTGACAATTATAAACAGGCTGGATTTTGTGTGGCCCCAAGAGACAGGATCAAAGGCGGGGGAGGCACAGAGTATCACTACGGGTGGCAGAGGGTTGCCTCCCCGTCACCCAGCGATCTTCCAGGAGGAAGGATAGGCCGATTACAGCCTTCCCGCACAGAGGCCAATTGAAGCCCTTAAGCGGCCTATTAATGGCCAATTAAGGGCCTCTTCCCACCATCACTGGGATCTTACCAGCAGCGGGGGGGAGGCTCCACCACGCAGGGAGGGCACCTTGTAACACGAGTTGCCTTCCTGTGGGCTTGTGGGGGGGGGTCTCTCCTCCGTGACTCACGGAGGATGCCCACTGGGAGCCAATTCACTCCCCAGGACCCTCTGCCCTCTGGACAGCAAGACCACTCCCAGCTCCACACACCGTGGCCTTCCAGACCCACCTTTTCTCCTGGCTTCCAGCTCTGGGCCTGGGTCTGAGGCCTCCGCAGTACCGGCAGTGGCTTCGAGTGGCACTGGCGATACTGCTGAGCTGCCAGCCCTCTGATTGGCTGGCAGCTCATGGAGGCGGGATCCCCATCTTTAAAGAGGTGGAGATCCTGGCATGGGACACTATGATTTAAAAAGACTGGAGTATTGCTCTGGGGGTGGGGGGGGGGAGGTGGTGGTGGTGTTGATGGGCAGCAAAAAGGCAGAGGCAGGGATCCCCCGCCTTTTCGACCTGATGCCAGGAGCTCCACCTCCAGCACAAAATCCAGCCCTAAGTGCCTTAAAATGATTCACACAGTGGATTACTTTTGGAATGAAATGACTGGTCTGTAGACAGACATATTAACTAGTCTGTGCTGGCAACAGCCCAGAAAAATCAAATAGATAAATATCCAGTAAATCTGTTTTTGGTGTGTTGGATGGGGGAGAAATATTTTCTGGGACATGCTATTTTTCATTTCAACCTGAATGGGAAGCTCAACATAACATCTGATCTGAAGGATAGCTCTTCCATCAAGGACATGTTTCTCAGTATTTCAGTACGCAACTCAGTGCTCCAATCCCTGGTGGAGGCTTACACACAAAGAACAAGGAACAGTACAGCACAGGAACAGGCCATTCGGCCCTCCAAGCCTGCGCCGCTCTTGATGCCTGCCTAAACTAAAACCTTCTGCACTTCCGGGGACCGTATCCCTCTATTCCCATCCTATTCATGTATTTGTCAAGATGCCTCTTAAACGTCGCTATCGTACCTGCTTCCACCACCTCCCCCGGCAGCAAGTTCCAGGCACTCACCACCCTCTGTGTAAAGAACTTGCCTCGCACATCCCCTCTAAACTTTGCCCCTCGCACCTTAAACCTATGTCCCCTAGTAACTGACTCTTCCACCCTGGGAAAAAGCTTCTGACTATCCACTCTGTCCATGCCACTCATAACTTTGTAAACCTCTATCATGTCTTTCCAGTGAAAACAATCCGAGTTTATCCAGCCTCTCCTCATAGCTCATGCCCTCCAGACCAGGCAACATCCTGGTAAACCTCTTCTGTACCCTCTCCAAAGCCTCCATGTCCTTCTGGTAGTGTGGCGACCAGAATTGCACGCAATATTCTAAGTGTGGCTTAACTAAAGTTCTGTACAGCTGCAGCATGACTTGCCAATTTTTATACTCTATGCCCCGACTGATGAAGGCAAGCATGCCGTATGCCTTGGGGAAATAATGCTAAAAAAGCGAGACAGCAAAGGAAAAGAAAGGAGGAAAGAGGTGTTGAGAGGAACAATGACTGCATTAATGTGCTTTGGCTGACCCGGTGGCCTGTATCGTTTGCCACTTTTAACAGCCTTATTTCGTTTTTGATGTGAGTAAGCACATCAAATATATGGTGTGACTGAAAATTTCACATCTGTGATTTGTGCAGTGGATTTTTATTTTTATTTATTTTTATTTAGAGATACAGTTGGAAATTTCAGTTACTGAGAAAAAAAGGCTGATTTGTTTTTTGGAACATATTTGAAATGATGCATTGGTTCATCTTTCTCTCATTCGCATTTTCCCCCGACTATCTAATGCAGCTCTGGTCCAACTGAAGTTATCCCTCCTTTTAATAGTCAGACATGAACCAAGTTTGGAACGTCTCAACCCAGCTCCTGTGGGTTCACCGCCTGACATGGTCAATTATTCTGCAATAAGTTGCCAATCTGACTAGCAGAATACATATGAATGGCCAGTTGTGAGTATACTGGCACTGTCAGGTGGTCCTTCCTCTGCGATTTAAGTTAGGATGTCTTGTTGGTGCAGAGTAGAAGGAGCTTTGCCCTACATATAGCCATACCCTATTTTAGCAATGAGATCACTGGCCCTGAGCATATAATATCACTAACATATGTTGAATACTGTCATTCCTACCTGTGGGAAAATATTTTCTTTCTAAAAGTGTGAAGAGTGACAGCATGTTGCATTTTAAAGGCTTTGGTTTCTTGGCAAATTCTTCCCTCTCTCATACATGAGGACTCTTGAAATTTCTCCAACAGCTATATAATCATTTAAAAATATAAGCTGTTTTTCAAGAGCTTTGATCCCATTCAGTCATTTGAGACCACTGGCCCTATTCTTCACATAGACTTCCCACAATAAGAACTGATGAAATTATGCAACAACTCTGATCATATTGGTTAACAGCTGTGTCTGACATCTGTGGCTCTTGGCACAGTAAACGAAAAGGGTTTTATTTCTCCTCCCCATCTGTGATTAGATTGAAAAGGAGGACATGGTAAATGTAGCAAGGCTGATAACTAGCCATGTAATTAAGCAAACTATGGGAGAATAAGTGGTGTGCATAAAATTGTGCAGTTTTATAGAAACATGTTGAGCCTTTGCAGAGCAAGTGTAACAGTTAGCATTAAATATTTTCAAAACCTGGAGTGTCAAAGTTTTCTTTAAACAATAACGTTTTGCTCCATTAAAACAGCGAAAGGAAAGGTCTTAATGTTACCCCGCATGCTGCAGAGATGAATCTGGAGCCCTAGCACATTGAATCCTTGGCATATATTATCAGCTTGCCACTTGGATATAAAATGGCGTAGCAGCTCGACAACCAATATAGAAACTACCTGAGTTTCATTTTCATTGGTTTCAACAGACATAAAATAGGAGGCTGACCCGCAGTGCCTGTTATATGCCCAGGTGGTGAGCAGTGTTCTCTCTAACCTTTGCAGATGTGCAGCCGTGCAGCAATCCGGAGCTTTCCACGTGGTGCAACAAACAGGTCGCACACAACCTACATCCCTTTAAAATGCACCCATACAACAATCTTAAAATGATTTCACAGTGCAACAAACGAGCGGCACACAACAAAGAATAATTAGTGGAAACTTTGGTGGCAAGTTGAAAATCTACTCCTTTGTTTCTCGGTAATATTCTTTCTTAAGTGATAAAAACATAAGGATGCCAGTTTCATATTACAGTGGGGACAGTGGTAAATCCCAGTTTGCATAATTGTTCAATGTCAGCTCCCTTCAATAGTTGATTGGGTAAGTAGTGACTGGTGCCATCCTTCATCTCCGTGTCAAAGGTAGTACGTCTCTTAGCGACGAATCATGGAGTGCTGTGTTTGCCCTGTACAAGAATAAATCTATGACCTGAACTTGAATCATAGAATCATTTGGCCCATTGTGCCTTTTCTGTCACCCCTTCAAGTGTTGATTCAATTCCATTTTGTAATTTACAATTGAATTTGATTCCACCACCGTCTCATTCCAGATCAAAACAACCCACTGCATAAAACAAATTCTCCTCGTCTCCCCTCTGGTTATTTATCCAATTACCTTAAATCTGTGTCCTTTGGTTACTGACAGCACCCCCCCACCCCCCGCCTCACCCCCACCCCCGCCAGTGGAAACTGTTTCTCCCTATTTACTCTCGCAAAACCCCTCTTGATTTTGAACATCTCTACCAAATCTCCCCTTAATCATTTTATATTTGTTCATGGGATTTAGGTATCGCTGGCAAGACCAGCATTCATTACCCATTCCTAATTGCTCTTGAGAAGATGGTGGCTGAGGAGAACAACCCCAGCTTCTCCAGTCTCTCCGCATAACTGAAGTATCTCATTCTAATAATTCTCCTCTGCAACCTCTCCAAAGTTCTGACATCCTTTATAAAGTGTGATGTCTAGAATTGGGCACAATATTCCAGCTGACGCTCAACCAGCGATTTATAAGAATCTAACATAGAAGTTGCGAACACAGGAGCAGGAGTAGGCCATTCAGCCCATCCAGCCTGCCCCACCATTCAATATGGTCATGGCTGATCATCCACTTCAATGCCTTTTACCCCACACTATCCTCATATCCCCTTATGTCATTGGTATTTAGAAATCTGTCAATCTCTGCTTTAAACATACTCAATGACCGAGCTTCCACAGCCCTCTTGGGTAGAGAATTCCAAAGATTCACAACCCTCTGAATAAAGAAATTTCTCCTCATCTCTGTCCTAAATGGCTTCCCCTTTATTTTGAAATTGTGTCCCCTAGTTCTAGACTCCCCAGCCAGGGCAAATATCTTAGCTGTATCTACCCTGTCTATCCCTTTAAGTATTTCATAGGTTTCAATGAGATCACCTCTCATTCTTCGAAACTGTAGAGAATGCAGGCCCAGTTTCCCCAATCTTTCTTCATAGAACAGTCCTGCCATATCGGGAACAAGTATGGTGAACCTTCATTGCACTCCCTCTATGGCAATAATATCATTCTTAAGATAAGGGGACCAAAACTGCACACAGTACTCCAAGTGCAGTCTAGCCAAGGTTCTATACAATTGAAGCAAGACTTCACTACTCCTGTACTCAAATCCTCTTGCGATCAGGGCTAACATACCATTAGCCTTCCTAATTGCTTGCTGCACCTGCATGTTAGCTTTCAGTGAGTTATTGACAAGGACACCCAGGTCCCTTTGTACATCTACACTTTCTAATCTCTTACTATTTAAGAAATACTCTGCACATCTATTCCTCCTACCAAAATGGATAACTTCACATTTTTCCACATTATATTCCATCTGCCACGTTCTTGCCCACTCACTAAGTCTGTCCAAATCCCCTTGAAGCCACTTTGCATCTTCCTCACAACACACATTCCAACCTAGATTTGTGTCATCCGCGAACTTGGAAATATTACAATTGGTCTCCACATCCAAATCTTTGATATATATTGTGAACAGCTGGGGCCCAAGCACCGATTCCTGCAGTACCCCACTAGTCACAGCCTGCCAATGAGAGAATGACCCGTTTATTCCTACTCTCTTTTTTCTGCCTGTTAACCAATCTTTAATCCATGCCAGTATATTACCTCCTATCCCATTTTCTTTAATTTTGCTAACCAACCTCCTGTGGGGCACTTTATCAAAAGCCTTCTGAAAATCCAAGTATACCACGTCCACCTACTCTCCTTTATCAATTCTGTTAGTAACACCCTCAAAAAACTCCAACAGGTTCATCAAACATGATTTCCCATTTATAAATCCATGTTGACTGTGACCAATCAGATCATTATTATCCAAGTGTCCATTTATCACATGCTTTAGAATAGATTCTAACATTTTCCCAATGACTGATGTAAGGCTAACAGGCTTGTAATTCCCTGTTTTCTCTCTCCCTCCCTTCTTAAATAGTGGGGTGACATTTGCAACCTTCCAATCTGCAAGAATCGCTCCAGAATCTATAGAATTTTGGAAGATGATCACCAATGCATCCACTATCTCCATAGCTACCTCTTTCAACACTCTGGGCTGGAGAATATCAGGTCCTGGGGACTTATCAACCTACAGCCCCATTAATTTCTCCAATACAACCTTCTTACTAATACTAATTTTTTTCAATTCCTCTTTCCCGCTAATCCCTTGGATCTCTAATTCTGGGAGATTTCTTGTAGCTTCCTCAGTGAAGACAGACACAAAGTAATCATTTAGCTACTCTGCCATTTCTCTATTCCCCATTCTAAATTCTCCTGACTCTGCCTGTAATGGACCCACATTTATCTTATCCGAACGTTTCCTTTTTACGTACCTTTTGAAGCTTTTACAGTCCATTTTTATATTTTTAGCTAGCTTACATTCATATTCTATTCTCCCTTTCTTTATCAGTTTCTTTGTCCTCCTTTACTGTATTCTAAAATCCTCCCAATCCTCAGGTTTAATACTATTTCTGGCAACTTCATAGGCCTTTTCTTTTAATCTTATACAGTCCTTAACTTCCTTCGTTATCTACGGTGACTGCCTTTACTTTTGAGGTTTTTGTCCCTTGAAGGAATGTATAGCTTCTGTAAACTATGTAATTTTTTTAAAGACTATCCATTGCCAATGTACTGTTATACCTTTTAATGTATTTTCCCAATCCACCTCAGCCAATTTGCCCCTCATACCTTCATAATTTCCTTTGTTCAAACTTAACACCAGGCTTTAGATTAAACTACCTCACTTTCAAACATAATGTAAAATTCTATCATATTATGGTCACTCATCCCTAAAGGTTCTTTTACAACAAGATTATTAATTAGCCCTTTCTCATTACATAAAACTAGATCTAAAATAGCCTGTTCTCTTGTCGGTTCCTCAACATACTGCTGTAGAAAACCATCCCTAACACACTCCAGAAACCCATCCTCCACAGCATTCATGCTCATTAGTTTTACCCAGTCTATATGCAGCTTGAAATCACCCATGATTACTGTATTACCCATGCCACATGTGTCTCTAATCTCCTGATTAATACCATGCCCCACACTACCACTGCTGTTTGGTGACCTATAAACAACTCCTACCAATGTTTGCTGGCCCTTGCTGTTTCTTAGCTCCACCCAAACAGATTCCACATTTTGTTCTTCCGATCTGAGATCCTCCCTTACTAATGTACTGATCCCATCCCTTATTATCAGCGCAGCACCACCTCCTTTTCCTTTTTGCCTGTCCTTCCTAAATGTCGAATATCCTTGAATATTCAGTTCCCAGTCTTGGTCACCCTGTAGCCACCTTTCCGTTATGGCAATTAGATCATACCCATTTACCTCTATTTGGGTCTTTAAATCATCTACCTTGTTGTGAATGCTGAGTGCATTCAGGTAGAGCGCCCTTAACCTTGTCTTCTTGACATTATTCTGCATTCGAAGCCTATTTGATGCTCACCTTTGTTTCGCCTGCCTTCTAATGTCACTTGATACTTTTCTACCTCCTGTTACCAGCTTTATTTCCTTCCAATTTGTGTTCCCCCTCAGGTTCCCATCCTCCTGACAAGCTAGTTTAAACCCTCCCCAACAGCACTAACAAATCTCCCTGCGAGGATGTTAGTTCCGGTCCTATTAAGATGTAGCCTGTCCATCTTGTACAGGTCCCACCTGCCCCAGAACTGGCCCTAATGCCTCAGAAATCTGATGCCCTCCCTCCTATACAAATTCCACAGCCATGTGTTCAATCAATCAATCCTCCTATTCCTATGCTCACTAGCACATAGCACTGGGAGTAATCCTGAGGGTACTCCTTTGGAGGTCATGCTTTTTAATTTCCTTCATAACTCCCTAAAATCTGCTTTCAGGACCTCATCCCTCTTCCTACCTTTGTCAATGGTACCAATGTGGACCACGACCTCTGGCTTTTCAACCTCCCCCGGAAGGATGTCCTGCAGCCAGAAACCATTTGGCCCATTATACCTGTGCTGGTGCTGACCCTTCAACTGGAGCTATCTACACTCACATCATTGAGGAATATACAGTAAAGTATATCAGCCAGTGAATGAGCCATGACGTTTACATTCAAACGATGTTAATTAAGGTAAAGCAGGGAAGATGATCTGCTGTTGTCACGTGTCAAAAAGTGTCATCGCATAGGATGGCAGTAATTGCCAATGTGAATTAAATGTTAATCTAAGTAAGTAATGAGCAAAATAAAAATCTATTTAGATCAAACTGCTCTATGTTGTATTAATAAGATAAGACTCAAATGTTGTACCCAGTTTGTGTCATTGCATGTCATAAATACAGGGGTGTTGGAAAGGGTTCAGAGAAAGGCAATAATCCTGCTGTTAAAACTTCAAATCAATCACTAAAAAGAGATTAAAGAAATAACATTCATCTTGCTCAGAAAAAGCATTTGGAGAGAGTATAAATGTCGTGATGGGAATCAGTATGCTAGATATGGGGGAACTGTTTCTGTGAAAGAGTGATCTGGAGGTTTAACTCTAAATTAACTAACACTTCAGCTAAATGTAATGTTAGTAGTAAGTAAGCTGACACGTTCGTGGGCTGTGGGCGTTGCTGGTTAAGTCAGTATTTATTGCTCATCCTTAAATGCCCTTGAAATGAGTGGCTTGCTAGACCATTTCAGTGGTCATTTTAAGAGTCAACTACATTGCTGTGGGTCTGGAGTCACATGTAGGCCAACCTAGGTAAGGACAGTAATAAAAACAAAAAGTGCTGGAAATACTCAGCAGATCTGGCAGCATCTGATCAGAAGTGATGAAAGGTCACTGACCTGAAACATTAACTTTGCTTCTCTCTCCACAGATGCTGCCAGACCTGCTGAGTATTTCCAGCACTTTTTGTTTTTATTTCAAATTTCCAGCACCTGCAGTATTTTGCTTTTATTTTAGGTCAGGACAGTAGATTTCTTTCCCTAAAGGATATTAGTGAACTAGGTAGGTTTTTGAAAAAATCAACAATGGTTTTCTGGTCACCATTAGACTAGATTTTGTTTTTAATTCCAGATTTATTAAGTGAATTCAGATTTAACCATCTGCTGTGGTGGGATTTGAACTGATGTCCCTTGAGCATTAGCCTAGGCCTCTGGATTACTAGCCCTGTGACATTACTACCTCGTTACTGCCTCCCCTGGTTGCTAATTTAGATACTAGATTATTGTTTAGATCAGGGATTGATGACTTGGTTGAACACCAGAAAAATAGGGAGATCTGTTCTTTATAGAACAAGTAATAGCAGGATATGGGCTTGGTACTAACATGAGGAAGGAGATGAAAATGATCTGTATTCCTCATACATAGATTTAAATAGTGGGTTGGGTTAGATGGGGCTGAATAGCCCTTCCTCACCCTCACTCTCGGAGGAAGAGCATGGTAGCACCATTAGGGGGCCTATTGTCTGTAAACAATTCCACCGAGACCCAGAGCAAAGGAGTGAAAATTAAGGACCTGTTAACCCAGGCCACTGCCTGAAATTCCAAGACGCATGAACAGAGAGGCCGTGGGGAGGGGGGGGGGGGGGGGTGAAAATCACCTTTCTTGCATTCTCTGTTCACAAATGGGATGTTAGAGACAATTGAGGAAATCTCATTTTTTTCTTATTATAAACTTCTTTTCTCTAAAAACAATGAGGAAGCTCCACAGGAAGTAATCATCCAGACTGAAGGATTATAATAGCCAAGTCTTCAACTATTGTAGTTCCTTAAAATTATTTAACACCAACTTCAGAGTTCCAATCTAAGATTTAAAAGAAAAAGATGTTTGTGCTCTAGATTAACCCAGTCCATCTATCCTAACCATCCCGATCCAGCTTTTATGCTCAAACCTGAATGGAGAAGAAATCCTTAGCCAACAGAAGCGAGGCAAGCATTTTTTGTGCTTCACACACTTCAACACCTCCTCTTAGAAAGAGCAGGATTAGTGGTGTCCTTGGTATCTATGGAGACTCCTGTTGTTTGCTGACACATCTTTTCACCTGGAGGCCAAGGAGAGCGAACAGAAGGAGAAAAAGAATAAAGAAGAAATCTATTGAAAATGTATGATTGGTATTCCTATACCATTCGAATGTAAATAATATAAATTCCCCTCCCTCTTCCCTGCAATACAAGTAATTAAATCATACAAGAAATATAAACAAGATCATGTGATAAAGGGGATGCTTAAAATTTGCTAAAAAGCATTGTTAGATGAAAGTGATAATAATGAGTGCTGGCCCAATAGAGATCATTAAAATTATGAAAGGATTTTATAGGATAGATGTAGAGAAGATGTTTCTATTTATGGGGAGACCAAAAATAAAGGCCCATAAATACAAGGTAGTCACTATTAAACCCAATAAGGAATTCAGGAGAAACTTCTTTACCCAGAGATTGGTTAGAATGTGCAACTTGCTACCATAAGGAGTAGTTGAGGCAAATGGCATAAATGCCTTTAAGGGGAAGCTAGATAAGTACATGAAGGGAAATGGAATAGAAGGATATGCTGATAGGTTGAGAAAAAATTGCATTTATATAGTGCCTTTCACAATCAGCAGATGTCTCAAAGCACTTTACAGCCAATGAAATACTTTTTGAAGAGTAATCACTGTTGTAATGCAGGAAATATAGCAGCCAATTTGCACACAGCAAACTCCCACAAACAGCAATGTTATAATGACCAGATAATCCTTTTTTTGTGATGTTGATTGAGGGATAAATATTGGCCAGGACACCGGGACTCCTCTGATCTTCTTCAAAATAGTGCCCTGGGATCTTTTACATCCACCCGAGCAAGCAGATTTTTTTCATTCATTCATGGGGGTGTGGGCATCATTGGCCAGGCCAGCATTTATTGCCCTTCCCTAATTGCCCTTGAGAAGGTGGTGGTGAGCTGCCTTCTTGAACCGCTGCAGTCCTTGGGGTGTAGGTAGACCAACAGTGCTATTAGGGAGGGAGTTCCAGGATTTTGATCCAGCAACAGTGAAGGAACGGTGATATGGTTCCATGAGAGGGTGGTGTGTGGCTTGGAGGGGAATTTGCAGGTGGTGGTGTTCCCAAGCGTCTGCTGTCCTTGTCATTCTAGGTGGTAGAGGTCATGGGTTTAGAAGATGCTGTTAAAGGAGCCTTGGTGAGTTGCTGCAGTGCATCTTGTAGATAGTACACACTGCTGCCACTGTGTGACGGTGGTGAAGGGAGTGAATGTTGAAGGTGGTGGATGGGGTACCATTCAAGTGGGCTGTTTTGTCCTGAATGGTGTCGAGCTTCTTGAGTGTTGTGGACAGTATTCCATGACACTCCTGATTGGTGCCTGGTAGATGATGGAAAGGCATTGGGAAGTCAGGAGGTGAGTTATTCGATGCATAATTCCCAGCCTCTGACCTGCTGTTGTAGCCACAGTATTTATGTGGCTGGTCCAGTTCAGGTTCTGGTCAATGTTAACCCCCAGAATGTTGATAGTGGGGGATTCAGCAATGGGACCTCAATTTAATGTTTCATCCGAAAGACTGCAGCTCCAACAGTGCAGCACTCCCTCAGTACTGTACTGGAATGTCAGTGTAGATTTTTGTGTTCAAGCCCTGGAATGGGACTTGAACCTGATTGGACATTGTGCTTTTGAAATGACACAACTCCATCTTAGTAGAATAATACATTGTGCGCCACATGGTGTAACACTCCTGTCCTTATAAAACATGGCATCATCCAATTGAATTAACTATGCCACAGCAGAAAGACTAATGACATATTAAACGTTGTTGTTTTTGTTTTGCATCTAGCGCACACTTCCTGTTTGTCACACTGACCTCCTGTTGCTATGCTTTTGCCATCACAGTTTGTTACTTGGCTCAAAGTAAAATGGCAGCAAATCAGAACTGAAGAAATATTTTATAGAAGTCAAACTAAGGAAATTGGCTGGAAACCCATCATTAAGAAACTATGAAGGACTTCTGAGAACAACGGATCTGAAATGACCAGTCAGGAAAATCTGCAAATTAAAGAAAAGAGGTGAATTATTTCATCACTCAATACACTTTATGAAAACAAAATTTCCTGCCGTTTCTTCCCTCAGTGATTGTCAAAGATCAAAATAGGATTATAAACAAAACAAAAATGTCCAAACATTACATATATTTCTGTACTGCACACCCCAGAGTACTACGATCTTCTGATGGGGGAGCTGGTTCACCTGCTGATTTAAAGTGAATTCAGTAAGGGGGGGGGGAAATTAAATTTGTTCAATATGGTCCCATTAAAAAATTTTGCATGTTAACCAACATATGATAACTGGTAATACTTTTAATAGATGAGAATTCTCAATTAAGCCGCAAGATTACCTAAAATACTGTAAGTATTATCACCTACATTTAGAAAGGCAACTGGACAAAAAAAAAATTGGCTGATCTATTTTCTCTCAAGCTTGTGCATTTCCTTATAATGTGCCTCTCTCGCCCTCGCTCACAAGTCACAATCTACAGCCAGCGTTAGGTCACAAAAAGCCACATGTTTTTTCTCACCAGTCGAGTGACAGCTGTCATGTCCTGTGGTGTCACCCTTATCCTGGGCTATCTAAGCTACATTAGCTTCCAGTCAAGGGTTTTGCCTTCCTCTCAACTGTCGCATTATGGAATAGTGACCCTGGGTATCGTGAAGTGTAATGTCACTTAGCTGTCTCTCCAAACGTCTTGACAAGTGACAACCCACAATTGCACCTTTCGGTAAATTAGATAGCCCTGCTGTCAGGACCACTTTGAGACTCCTGTCCTATTTATGCTATTGCAGCCCACCCACCCTCTGCATGTAACTGATGGAATTTATTTTATATGCATGTTTGCAATGTATGTTGGATCCTTTCTTTAAAAACAAAGGCACTTGGGTTTACAATTTGTGAAAGAGAAAGACATTAGGAAAATAATCAGCGCAGTCTTCTTTTACAATATTGTTGAATTAAGTAAGGGTACGAGTGCAGATGATTGATTTTTATGTCTTGAAGGTTTAGTCATAACTAGGTGCAAATTTCATAATGTGGTAGAGACAGAGTGTGATATCTACACGTGCGCATCACTGCTCCCTTGTTACATCCACAATCAGTTCAGCAACGGTACGAAGAAATCTCTAGCTAGTTGTGGCTGTTGCATAACACATGAGCACAACAATTAATAGCTTGTTAGTGGAGAATGACGCTTATGCTGAAACTGAGCTTAGGCTGACAGACAAATGGATCACCTATGCACACAGTTATTAAATTACAAAATAAAAACTGAAGAAAATCCCAATGGAAGTTGTGTGACTAGTCTCCTTCCCAACCACTCTGCAGCACCCCACACCCCCCGAAATGAGTTGAACAAAATACCGTTACATTCTTTTTAAATACTGAAAATCCTCTCTGTGACTCATTCTAAACTCCAATGATGGGTTCACATTTCGTACCTGGGAGACAACCTGTGGTTTTAGATGACTGTTCTGTCAGTTGTGGAAATCTCTACGTTAATTTGCCTGCTTCACTGAATAGTTACAATTACCCAGCACACATTGTTATCCCCAGCTGTTCATTATGACTGCTCTCCTTGTTTTTTTTTTGGAAAAAAAAACTCACGCAAATGGTTGTATTCTAGATTATTATGCAAATGTTATGATTTCCTGAAAAAAAATGCACATCCACAAATGGATTAAACGTGTTCTTTTTAAATCTTTCTTATTCATTGGCTGCTAAGTCTACCGCGAGGAGCAGATATAGAGACTTGCTATTGGTGCTCCAACAGCTGCTTGAGTCAGCAGTAAACATACATAGGAACGAATGGATCATTCATACATGCAGTAGGGGGATGGTAGCAAAATGGTAATGTTGCTGACTTGTCGTAGAGTTATACAGCACAGAAAGAGGCCAAACCTCAACACAAAGCACACAGAGACAGGCTGTATTCCGATGGGTCAATTTCAAACATTCCAACATCACAACAGAACTGATACTGTTAAAGGACTGGAATTTGGGACATTATCATAACAGTGACAGAGGATAATTGTCATCATGTTAAGTAATTGGGGAGGCTATTGTTACAACTAACTGGCCCCAGAGCACAGCATTCACTCCTGTCTAGACAGGAGAGAAACCATTTTTATGTATATCAGCTCTGGAGCCTGGAATACCTCACCTTGGTGGAGTTCATTGTTCTTGTTATGGAAATAACATCAGCACTAAATGGATCTGTCTGGACCAAGGCAGGTAACAGAGGAAAGAGATTAAAAGGTGCTAAGCACTGATCATCCAACAAGATGGCTTCAGGAGATGTGTTTATGATATTTCAATAAGGATCATCATAAAAAGGACACGATCAAAGGGTTTGGCACTGCAGTCAAGAAGGAGGGTCAGGAATGGTTAACCTGACTCATGGACCTACAAATTCTCACCGGAAGGGACAACCGCATGAAGGATTGTAAGTTACTGGCCAAAACCAAGGGGTATTTGGGGCTGAGAGTTTAAAGCAATTTTAAGTGTAACAACCAAATCCTGGGAGGGTTTGGTTTTGAATTGAGTGAGTTTGGGGCAGAAATGTGGGGTTTTGCCTGTGGTTTTCTGAAAAAAGTTTATCTTATAAGTCGTGGTGACTTGTGTGTTTGGGTGGGAGCTGAGGTTAAATTGTGGAGGGAATTAAATTGGACTAACCAATCAAGGTGTAATGCGGTGTCCTTTAAATTAGTTTAGAGGTCTTTGTATCAGGGTGTTAGGGGGGTTTTAATAAACAAGTTTGTGGTTCAGCCCAACCCTGTGCCAGCCAACCCCAGGCCATTCAAGGCCCTTGTGGCCAATTATTTTCCACTTAAGAGCCTCCACCCATTGCCGCAGGTACTTTATGTTTGGCTGGTGGGTAGCTGAGGCCTCAGAAAACCTGCCTGATAAAACTAGGCAGCCTTCTGGGGGGCTGGGGTGTGCCATCCTTAATGGGCACCCTGTGCCCCACAGAGGGCCGCCCCCAAAGCCCCTCGCCCCCCCTAACCGACCCCCCTTGCCTCACTGGGGCACGACTGATTACCCCTGGTGAGGCCCTAAAAACTTACCTCTTTTCCCGGGCCGTCCTTCATCTTCATTCTGAAGCTGGATGTAGTCCCAGCAGTGGCCACCACCCTCTGATTGGCCAGCAGCTCCATCAGGCGGGTCTTCCTGCCACAACGAAGTGGAAGTCCCATCCAAGATCAATTAAGGGCCTGGGAACCGTAAAATCCGGTCTAGATCCCCAGGCCCAGCTGAGGCAGGCTCAACATCAAATATTTGGCTGGTGGATGGGTCAGCGCCCCCCACTGCCCACTGTAAAATTCCAGCCCATATCTGATTTTATTGCCCAAAATTGAGCTTTTTTTTTATTCGTTCATGGGATGTGGGCATCGCTGGCTAGGCCAGCATTTATTGCCCATCCCTAATTACCCTTGAGAAGGTGGTGGTGAGCTGCCTTCTTGAACTGCTGCAATCCTTGGGGTGTAGGTACACCAACAGTGCTGTTAGGGAGGGAGTTCCAGGATTTTGACCCAGCAACAGTGAAGCAACGGTGATATAGTTCCAAGTCAGGATGGTGTGTGATTTGGAGAGGAACTTGCAGGTGGTGGTGTTCCCATGCATCTGCTGTCTGTGTTATTCTAGGTGGTAGAGGTTGCAGGTTTGGAAGATGCTGTCGAAGCAACCTTGATGAGTTGCTGCAGTGCATCTTGTAGATGGTACACACTACTGCCACTGTGTGTCGGTGGTGAAGGGAGTGATTGTTGAAGGTGATGGATGGAGTCCCATTCTGCATTGTCCTGGATGGTGCTGAGCTTCTTGAGTGTTGTTGGAGCTGCACCCATCGAGGCGAGTGGAGAGTATTCCATCACACTCCTGACTTGTGCCTTGTAGACAGTAGACAGGCTTTGGGGAGTCAGGAGGTGAGTTACTTGCCACAGAATTCCCAGCCTCTGAATTACTCTTGCAGCCACTGTATTTTTGTGGCTGGTCCAGTTCAGTTTCTCGTCAATGGTAATCCCCAGGATGTTGATAGTGGGGCATTCAGCAATGGTAATACCATTTCACTTAGTTTATCAAATTTTACCACCACAACATGTCACTGAAACCGAACAAAAATGTCACAGCGTGGATATTTCAGGCTTTGGTACATTTTCAGATCAAAGCAAAGGCCATATATCCCTGTACAGATAATTATTACCTTTTTATTTTGGAAATTAAACCTGTACTCTTTCTCGTTGTGCTGAAAATAAAATTTGTTGCAGTCTTTCCTACTCTGACCCATTCATTCCCAAAATTGTGGCACTCCTTTCTTTGTGGCATTCTCACGACACTTCTGTCTTATGTTCAAGGTGAAAAGGCGGTTCCCTAACAGATCATGGATGCTATGATCCAAAACTTGTGCCTATGTATATGGAATAGCATTGCTGAAGTTAACAATCACCCCTAATTATGGTATACAATGCACTGGAAATGGCATGGAATGCCAAACATCTTAGACAGTCTTCCTCAAGAAGGTGTCAGACTAATGCGTACAGGCTACAACTCATAAGATTTATTTACAGATTGAATAATACATAGTTGCAGTGGAATACAACAAGATACGTACAAATAAAGATAGCATCAGTCAATAGCAGGTTTAAATACCCTTCTTAGAATGAATTCCTTACACAGCTCGATGAGCGACAGGATTATTGGATGAAATGTGAGATCTTCATAATGTAGTGTGCGTGGGTGATGCAAATTCTCAGTACACCCACAGAGTTCAGATCTCCAGTCAGAACTAAGAAGCAGAGCAATCTTCACGGTGATTGATGTTTTTCAATGTTACAACCAGTCCTTTGAAGTCAGCTGGCTCATTTTGTGAGGTGGAGTGTTAATGTCTGTATATTAGTTTAATGATTCAACAATCAGAAATTAAATTCATCTATTCTACTGTCTGTATTCTGTGCTTTTGCTACCTCCAAACTCAACTATTCCTATGATATACTGTACAGCTTCCCATCTTCCACTCTCCATAAACTTGAGCTCATCCAAAATTCTACTACCCATATCTTAACTTGCAACAAGTCCTGTTCATCCATCACTCCTGTGCACACTAATCTACAAAGGCTCCTGGTCCACCAACACCTAGATTTTAAAATTCTCATCCTCATGTTCAAATAACTGCCTGGCCTCACCTGATCTTATCTCTATAACCTCCTTCAGCTCTAAAACCCTTGCAAAAACATTTTGTTCCTCCAATGCTGGTCATTTGTCCATCTCCCACTTACTTTATCCCATCAATGTGCCCTCAGCTGGCATGGTCCTAAGCTCTGGAATTCACTCCCTAATCCTCTCCAGCTCTCTCTCGTCTTTTAAAACCTTCCTTGAAACCTACCCCTTTGACTAAGTCTTTGGTCATCTGCCCTAACATCTCTTCATTCAATGTCAAATTCTGTCTGATTACTCTCTTGCGAAGCTCCTCGGGATGTTTCACTATGTTAAAGCTGCTACATAAATGCAAGTTGTTGTTATTTAGCTTTGTGACCATTAACCTTTGTCTGTCCACAGAGCCTTTCTTATTATTCCCCTATGATGAAACCAACCAATTCCATTCCACTTACTCTAGCCACCTATGCATCCTTCCCCTTTGCCTTCACTCCACCTTTAACTGTGGTACTTTCAGTCATCTAGGTCTCATGCAGTAGAATTCCCTCCTTAAACCCATCTGCCTCACCACCTCCCTCTTTTCCTTAAAGAATCCCGTTAAAGCCCACATCTTTCCCTGCTAATGGCTCCTTGGTATCAATTTCTGTCTGATTACATCTCTGTGAAACATTTCAGAACAATTTTCTGTGCCAAGGCTGCAATACAAATACAAGTTGTCGTTGATGCGTTCAAATAAACTCTTTGTAATAGCTATTTTTGTCATTCAAATATCTGATATTAATTTTAAGAATTTGAGATTGTGTAAAAAGTTAGAAGAATATTCTTTGCTTCAATGGACTGGAAATCATTTGTGCTTTTAATTTACATACATCATCCCATTAATATCTTGGACTTTGCAATAACAAAGTTGGATTTGGATAAGATCAGAATGTGTAGATTTTAAGACCGTAAGATGCTTTGGAACGTGAAAAATGCCTTGACATTAGAATCATTCATTCCATTCAGCAGATATGTTTGTGCTATAGATGGCTCCCTGGTATCAGGTATGAGAGTTGACTCAGTGGTAGCGCACTTGGCTGAGTCAGGAAGTCAAGGATTCAAGTTCAGGATTGGAGCACACAATCTAGGCTGACACTTTGATGCAATACTGTGGGTGTGCTGCACAGTGGGAGGGGCTGTCTTTTAGACAAGTGGCTGAACAGAGATGTCATCCACCCTCTTGTGGCACAATTGATAAGAAGGGCAGTGGTGTACCCCCTGTGTCCTGGTCAATATTTATCCCTTGATCATGATTACTTAAGAAACACTCAGAGTTAAAATCGGGCACAGAATATCTGGTTATTTGCCTCGTTGCTGTTTGTGGGACCTTGCTATGGGTAAATTGGCAGCCTCATTTCCCTACAGTACAGCAGTGACTACACTTCAAGAGTATTTTATTCATTGGGAAGGGCTTTGGCATGTCATGAGTGGTGCTATATAAATGCAAATTCTTCCTTTATTAATGTACAATTCACTTCTCCCTGAAGCGATAAGCACTTCTGTTCTCATCTTGCCCTTGACTTCAGTTTTATCTTGCTCCATTTGTATGCACCGTTTCCCTTTCAGAAAAGCTTTGTGGACTTGGTACTTGCTGCATGGAGATTGTAGTTTTTTTTGATGAATTAATAACTCTAGTTGAAGAAGTTCCTTCTCAGTGCTCATTTGCCTTGCAGTTTCTTTATTTGCAAAGAATATCCTATTCTGATTAATTTGAAAGCATTAACTGTCTTCTGCTTGATGGCACCACTCATTATTTGAAGCTTTATGAATTAATTTCTTGCACCTTCTCTCAATCTTCATTTTAATTGAAGAGGAAAAGCTCATTATAGGCTGTGTTAAGTCCTTCTCTTCTCCTCTGCATCTTCTCCACCCAACAGGAAAGTAGTTCTCTGTCAGAGCAACAGGGGATGAAAGTTATAATTAAAGACTCAAGAGTAAGAAAGGAAGGTGGACAAAACCTTTTCCACAAGAAGGGTTATTGATTTAGTAGACCGGGTATGGTAGCATTTGTTCGATCATGGGTGTCGTCTTCTTCCCAGAAGGTTGACTGCATTGGATTCACCTCTGTCTGTCCTGTGCTGCCTTACGCATTCTGCATAGGCCAACTCCATCCAGTCCATTCTATCTCAGAGTCATAGAGTGATAGAGTTACACAGCACAGAAACAGGCCCTTCGGCCCATCATGTCCGTGCTGGCCATCAAGCACCTATCTGTTCTAATCCCATTTTCCAGCACTTGGCCCATAGCCTTGTATGCTATGGTGTTTCAAGTGCTCATCTAAATACTTCTTAAATGTTGTGAGGGCTCCTGCCTCTACCACCCCTTCAGGCAGTGTATTCCAGATTCCAACCACCCTCTGGGTGAAAATTATTTTCCTCAAATCCCCTCTAAACCTCCTGCCCCTTTCCTTAAATTTATGCCATCTGGTTATTGACACCTCCACAAAGGGAAAAAGTTTCTTCCTAACTACCCTATCAATGCCCCTCATAATTTAGTATACCTCAATCAGGTCTCCCCACAGCCTTCTCTGCTTTAAGGAAAACAACCCAAGCCTATCCAGTCTCTCTTCATAGCTGAAATGCTCCAGTCCAGGTAACATCCTGGTGAATCTCCTCTGCACCCTCTCCAGTGCAATCATATCCTTCCTACAGTGGCAAGTGTCATCCATTTTCGTCTCTGCTTCCCTCTCCTAAGTTTTCTGTCGATCTTACCTTCCAATAATTGTCTCTGTTGACGTTCTGCTCTAATGAGGCAACCAAAATATTGTATCTTTCTCTCTTTGATGTTATGCACTAATTCCCTCTTTTCTCCAGCCATTTCCAGCACTTCCTCATTAGTCTTTCTGTCTGTGTAAGATATGCGAAACATCCTCCTATGGGCTGGATTTTACCAGCCCCCCGACGTCGGAGGTCGTGGTGGCAGGGCCTGGAAAATACTTCCCAGAGAGACCAGCCACAGGCCTCAACGCCAGGAAGGCCCTGCTCCATTTTATCGTCAGCAGCAAGGCCTTGTGACAGCCCCCCTGTTGTTTGGCGACGGAACCTTAATCTAAATATTTAAATAAATGCTAATCACAGAATAATTACTCAAATTTCCACGATGGCTGTCCCACGCCAATATTCCGGCCGGCTGCCAGAAGTCCCGCGCCTCCGGATCGCCGTTCGGAGATGTGGGGCGGAACACAGGTGTGGGGGTGGGGGGGGGGAGTAGTGAAGTTTTCAGGACTGGGGGGGCGGGGAGCAGGGAAAACTCTTACTATTGGCTGAGGAAATGGTGGGAAGAGGTTGAAGGCAAAGGTAATAAAGTTCAGGGGGATAGTTCGGAATGGGAAGAAAAGTTTTTTTTAGTGGGGAGAGGGCAATAAATGAAATATTAGGTCATTGGGGAGTGGGAGAGAGGCTTCGATCTTTTATTAAATTTTTAAATATAAATGTACCATCCATTCCTCTTTAAAAATTATAATTACCTGTAAGGGTTTGAAGCCCTTTAAAAACGGCACAGGTACCTGCGCAGTGGCGCCCGCTCCCTCTACATCATCGGGGATGGGCGGTCCGCTTCCTCCATGTAAATGAGCCGTCACGCAAAATATCACGGTAGCTCAGCAGCGCACAACTCACGCGTGCGCTGCGCCTTTTTTGAAACTCACCACTGCTTTCAAAATTCAGGCCTGTATGTCCACATGTCAAATGCATTCAGCTTATCAATAGTTTCTTTGTTTGTTGTCCAGGTCTCTGAGGCATATAATATAGATGAAAAAAAATTGAAGTCAATGGGAATAAGGGGGAAACTCTCCTCTGGTTGGAGTCATACCCAGCACAAAGGAAGATGGTTGTTGGAGATCAATCATCTCAACTTCAGGACACCCCAGCAGGAGTTCCTTAGGGTAGTGTCCTAGGCCCAACCATCTAGAGCAGCTTCATCAATGACCTTCCCTCCAAGGTAAGGTCAGAAGTGGGGATGTTTGCTGATGATTGAACAATGTTCAGTTCCATTTGCATCTCTTCAGAGACTGAAGCAGTCCATGCCCTATTTAAACAAGACCTGGACAATATTCAGGCTTGGGCTGATAAGTGGCAAGTAACATTCATGCCACACAAGTGCCAGGCAATGACCCTCTCCAACAAGAGAGAATCTAACCATCTCTCCTTGACATTCAACATGTTTTACCATTGCTGAATCCCCCACTATTAACATCCTGGGAGTTACCATTGACCAAAAACTGAACTGGACCAGCCATGCAAATACTGTAGCTAAAAGAGCAGGTCAGAGGCTGGGAATTCTTGGCTGAGTAACTCATCTCCCGACTCCCCAAATCCTGTCCACCATGTACAAGGCACAAGTCAGGAGTATGAAGGAATACTCTCCACATGCCTGGATGAGTGCAGCTCCAACAACACTCAAGAAGCTCAACACCATCCAGGACAAAGCAGCCTGCTTGATTGCCACCCCATCTATCATCTCCAACATTCAATCCCTTCACCACCAATGCACAGTGGCAACAATGTGTACCATCTACAAGATGCACTGCAGCAACTCACCAAGGCTCCTTTGTCAGCAGCTTCCAAACCCATGGCCTCTGACCTGTAGAAGACCAAGGACAGCAGGTGCATGGGAACACTATCACCATCTTGACTTGGAACTGTGGGCTGAATTTTACAGCCTCACCCCCCCCACAACGTCAGGGGTCATGGCGGATGGGGGCTGGAAAATGCCTCTCACAGAGGCCCACCACGGGCCTTAACACCAGGAAGGCCCAGCCCAATATCGCCGGCGGCGGCGAGGCCTTGTGGCAGCCACCCTGCCACTCGGCAACGGGAGCTCCATTTAAAAATTTAAATTTATTTAAATTAACTAATTGATTAGCTTTCCGCTCCCGGAGCGATATTGATGCCGGTGCCCAGCACTCCTGCGCCTTTGGATCCCCGTCCGGGAATCTGATGCAGAACACTGGTGGTGAGGGGGGAGCAGGTAGGTTTTTCAGTGCGGGGGTTGGGGTGGGGTGGCATCAGAGTCATTTCATTGGTCTAGGGGATGGTGGGAAGGGGTAAACTTTAAAGTTTATGAACTTTGGTGGGGGATAGGTCAGGTGCACAAGATAAGTGGTGGGGGAGAGGGCAGGTAATTAATTCTATGGTTATTGGAGGGTGGGAGAGGGTCAGGATCAATTTATTTTATTTTTTAAGAATGCTGTCTCTTTAAATAATTAAATTGAACGTTAGGGCTCGAAGCCCTTTAAAAATAGTGTCACGCCCGTGCAAAGGCAGCTCTAGCCATTGCCAGGGACAGACCACCCACCCCCTCCACATCATTGGAGGGGGGTGGTCTACCCCGGCCACTTAAAGGAGCCGCCACAATTAATATCGCTGCGGCTCCGCGATGTGCAGTCCACACGGGCAGACTACCATTGTTTACATCCCCTGCTGATTTCGGCGGCAGGAATGTATTTGCAGCCCATATCGCTGTTCCTTCACTGTCGCTAGGTCAAAATCCTAGAACGCCCTTCCTAACAGCACTGTTGGTGTACCCGCACCCCAAGGACTGCAGCGGTTCAAGAAGGCAGCCCACCACCACCTTCTCAAGGACAATTAGGGATGGGCAATAAATGCTGGCATAGCCAGTGACACTCATATCCCACGCATGAATAATTAAAAAAAATAGCTACAGCTGCAAAATGTGATCAAAAAGGCTAACAGAATGTTGGGTATGATGGCAAGATAAAAGTAATTATACAGAGTATGATCAGACCTCATTTGCATTATTTTGCTTTGGATGCCCCGCCTTAGGGAGGACGTACTGGTGTTTGGAGAAAGTCCGTGATGAGTTGAGATGAAAGAGTGGGGAACATAACATCATTGCAAAGTCATTTAGATTCAAACAATCATAGAATGATACAGCATTGAAAGAGCCTATTCAGCAAGTATATAGTTCGAAAGGATATGGAAAGATGCAAGAGAATTAGATTTCAGAAGTTTACGACTAATTAAAAGGAGGAGCAGGCTGTATGCCTATACTTGATCTTTTGCACTTCTATCAATGAACCCCAATATTTGATTTGTTTAATAATCAAGATATTTATATAGTACCTTTCTGAACTTCTGTTGAAAATGCAGTTACTGTGACAAGGTAGGCATTGATCACTCACAGGTGCTGTTCCATTTGATTCAAGCTTTGCCATTCATCTCAATCAAAGTTAATTTAATTCATACACTGTGTAATAAGTAGTGTTCCGCCAATAATTTGATCAATTTCTGGCCCTCTTGAGATCCCTTTGAATAACATGACTCTCCACAGAACTATTTGCCACTCCACATCATTCTATTCCATTAACAAATGCGGAAATCATTTGAATTCCAACATCCAGTTTGTTTGGGGACCCCATTACTTACTCTCTCTTGCTCAACAAACCCTTCTATCATAATCCTCTTACTCAATATGAAATCAGCTTTCAGACGACTGTTCTATATTTCCCCAAAGTACTCCTTGCCCTGCTGATGAGCATCTTCCCAACATGCTCCACAGATGCTCAACTAACCTTGACTGTTTGAGAAAATTATTACAGGATGCTTAAAATTCTGCCAACCTAGGACTTTTATTCATTCAAAAAAATCTTATGTTTTAAAACCTCCATCTGTTAGTCTCATCTCTGTCCATGGTTAGCATAGCTAACCATGTTAAATCAGTCTGTTAAATCCCCATCACAATTTCCCTTTCTATTTATTTATTTACTTTTTAATAATCCTTTTCTGCCTGTTATAGCTTACCTTACCTCCTTTGCAGATGAAATGGATGGATTTAAGCAAGAACAACCAACATAGGAATAAGAGTAGGCCATTCAGCCCCTCAGGCCTGTTGCACAGAAACAGGAGGAGGCCATTCAGCCCCTCAAGCTTGCTCTTCCATTTTGTTAGCCACCTCAGCTCCATCTCCAGCCCTCTCTCAATAGCTTTACCACTTTAAATACTTCAATGAATTGCATGCATATGGCCTTTTGGGGAAGTATATACTGCATTTTTATAATCCTTAGTGTGAAGAACTTTTACCTTTTTTTTTAAAGTCAGTTTAATTCCAGTTTGAAGATTTTGCTCCTTTGTTCTGGATTCCCCAACTAGATGAGAAGGTCTTTCCCTCGCTATATTGCAAAATCCCTTCAATATTTTAAACACCTCAATCGGTCACCTCTTAACTCCCCTCATCTCTAGGGAACAGAAACCAAGTTGACTCTGACTTACATCATCGCTAACTTTCTCCACCCCCAGGCCTCATCCCAAGGCCAGTCTATCTTTCCTGAGGCGTGAAGCCCCTAAAATGAACACCCTACCCTTATTGAGTTGGGGCGACTACTCTGTATATCTGCAGCAGCTAGTTCCCTTTGAGAGTGTGGTTCATTTCTGGAGAAAAGCGGGTATACGGAGAAGGCAGGGTTGAGATAGAACAAAAACAAAAGGTATTAGGGAAATAACTTTTTCCGATTAAATGTTTCCATGTTATCCCTTACCTGATTCCCATATTGTTTATAATTTTTCTGCTTGCACTGTAAGGGGTGGATTTTAGATCTAAGAGAGATGAAGAACTGGCTACTGATTCACTTTTTCCCATTTTACGCTATTTCACAAGTTCAGAATCTACCTCAATATTTTTTTTAACCTCTCTCTTCAGTCACTTATTTGGAACATGATTGTTTTCTTTTGCTTCTGTGTAACCAATATTTATGCAATTGCAAGCACAGAATCTTTCCAGAGATTTACATAGAATGTACAGCACAGAAACAGGCCTTACGGCCTATGCCGCTGTGTATGCTCCACACAAGCCTCCTCCCATTCTGTTTACTTCATCTTGCCCACTCAGGGGTCGGCAACATGTCCATCCACGGACACCAGAGTCTGTGGTAAAAATTTTGAGATCTATGGAATTTTAAATGTCTTGCTGCAAGTCTTTACACTTGTGTTTTGAAATAACCTAACAGCTAGGTTATTTTAAAACTGGGTTATCCAACACACAGCCCGTGGGCCAGAATCTGGCCCACTGAAGGTTTCCATCCAACACGCCAATCCTCTGTGACTGACAGCCGGCTGCCTGTAGCTCAGCTTTGATTGACGGCTCTCCTGTACGTCAGGCAGAGGGGGTAGGCGCAGGATGAACAGATCTGGAAGAATAGTCAAACCACCGAAACGACATGTGGACTATAGCTGTGTAAATAATTTTGATGTGATCTAATTTTATGTGTTTTTACTTTTAGCATACGAGACTTATCTTTGGAAAGAAAGGGGTTGTTGTATGATTGCCTTTAAGAGTGATGTCCCTTTAAGATCTTAGTATGCTAATGAGCCAAGTACCAGCACACAGTCATGTGACTTGGAGCCAGAGTCATTCTGCACCTGTAACATCCAGAGTAAAGTTCTGTAAATAGTTAGTTCTGTACTGTATATAATTTTTAGCTGTAATAAACCTGTTTGAGATGTTCAACCAACTGGACACCACACATTTCATTTATGTTTCATCAGACAACATAAAAGAACTCATTACACCTGTCTGTGATTTCTCAGTGTCTGTGACTGACAGCAGGCTGCCCGGGTAGGGTGAGCACAGATGGGTGGTTCGCGGCGGAGATGTGCTGGGATCAGTGCCCCTGCTGCTTTTGCGCAGTTCAGGGAGTGAGCAGGAATGGCTGCAGCTGGGGAGATGCAGAGAGAGGCCAAGGGGAGAGCAGGAAGCAGGACAGCACACAGTCAGAGGCGCAGTGCTGAGGGAGCACGCTGAGAGTCAGGCAACTCTTTAAATGAGCACAAGCCCAGAGGGAGGGGGAGGGAGAAGGAGAGAGAGGGGTATAGAGAGAGACACAGTGAGGGGAGAGAGATGAACACAGAGAGGGGAGAGGGATGGACACAGAAGGTGGAGAGAGAGGGGGGAGAGAAAGAGATCAAGATCCCTCCTGACAGATGGACATCTATCCGAATTCTCTGCATTACTACATCAAGTGTGCGGGCAGACATCGACTACTTGTGCAAGCAAACATAATGCCAGATATCTCACTAAATAGGGAGAAATTGTGTATTGATGGCATTAGGTTGTCCATACACTTTGTCTACAGATAAATTGTCACCATGTCTGTGGCTGAGTCAATAATTTTGTCAAATGTCCATAGTGCAACATGTTGATGCCTATCCCTGCTCCCACTCAACATATGCTTCTATTCATTTCTCCTTTATGAATTTACCTAGCTTCCTGTCAAATGCTTTCTTTCCAAATTTCTAAAGTAATGCCATTGTTCCACAAATCCTTTCCCCTATGAATGTAAACTCAACTTCGATTCTCTTACCTCTTTTTTCATATTAAAATTGTTCTGAAAGCAAGTGCTCTTTGATATATTCGCATTAACACTCATTAAATCTTTATGACCCCATGTACTTAAAAAATTCCTTTGCCTCTGAGCTACCAATCATTTACAACATCCTATTCAACATCAAATAAAATTCACCATCTACCCTGCTGTACTGACTCACATCAAAATTCTCTACACCCCCTCCACTCCCTGCTATTGTCGCATCGTTTATTCACAACCTCTGCATCTACCTTGCAGATCTGGAACAGTTACCATTGAGAAGAATATTAAGTGGACCAGCTATATATATACTGTGGCGACAAGAGCAGGTCAGAGGCTGGGAATTCTGCAGGGAGTAACTCAGCTCCTGACTCCCCAAAACTGTCCACCATCTACAAGGCACAAGCCAGGGGTGTGATGGAATCCTCTCCACTTGCCTGGATGGGTGCAGCTCCAACAACACTCCAGAAGCTTGACACTATCCAGAATATAGCAGCCCACTTTATTGGCACCCCATCCACAGTGGCAGCAGTGTGTACCATCTACAAGATGCACTGAGCAACGCACCTAGACTCCTTAGACAGCACCTTTCAAACCCACGATCTCTACCAGCTAGAAGGACAAGGGCAGCAAGCAAATGGGAACATCACCACCTTCAAGTTCTCCTTCAAACCACACACCATCCTGAATTGGAGCTATATCACCATTCCTTTACTGTCACTGGGTCAAAATCCTGGAACTCCCTTTCTAACCACACTATAGGTGTACCTACACCACAAGGACTGCAGCAGTTCAAGAAAACAGCTCACCACCACTTTCTCGAGGGCAATTAGGGATGGGCAATAAATGCTGACCTAGCCAGTGATGTCCACATCCCATGAAAGAATATATAAAAAATATTTATTTACCTTTGCTGGTTGAGTTCTGCACAAAGCTGATGCTAACACTTCTCTCTCCGCAGATGCTGCCAGACCTGTTGAGTATTTCCAGCGCTTTCTGTTTTTATTTCAGATTTCCAGCATCTGCAATATTTTGCTTTTATTTATATGATGCTGACAGTTTCTCTCCTGGTGATGAAACTCGAGCACATTAATTCTTCTCCGATCAGAAAAGACTTCCCTTTCCTTTTTGCTTCTGCACATTAACAGCTGCTGAATATTTTGAAGCCCTAACCAAACTAAGCTAGACCTAGTCCAAAAAACCACTAGTTCCAGCGTTGATTTCCAGATTCATCCTTCACTTTGTTATGATCGTGCTTCCATATATTTTGTTGATTTTTTTGAGGACTCATGTATTTTAGAATTATGGACATTGTTTTATTTGGGAAAACTGAAAAGGATTCAGGAATGTTTTCTTCACTGGGGTTATTGAAAGGACACAGAGGTCTTGTTTGAAAATAACATTTACTGGAGTCATCTGTCTTCAGATAAATACCTAGCAGGGGCTTTTTGACTTGGGGGAGATATTTACAGAGAAGTGACAGGTCAAGATTTATAGGGGTCAGGAGGCTTGACTCTTGAGATATTGTTTTTGGTATTGCTTTGGACAGTGTGTTGGAGTGTGAACTGTTTTGAAGCCAGTTGGAGAAAACCAACCAAGAGAGCAGCCACCATCAGTACCCTTTTCCATCTCTTTGAAAAGGCTGCCAGTTTTTCCATCTCTTTGAGAATGTAAGCAATAGAAAAGCTGATGCTGCATTTCTCCTAGAAAGCCTGCCAAACTGATCTTCTAAGTCGCCTGAAAAGAAATGTTCTAGAAAGATCCCAGTGACAGCCGCCTCCGCATATCTGGAATGCCAGAATAAAGGGACAACTGACATTTTTCCCCATCTTCTCTTTTTTCTTCAAGAATTAGCAAGTATTTGGCCAAAGTATTCTTTTTTTGTCTTTTTTGTGTAACAGAGCTCACAAGAGGAAATCTCTTTATTTTTCAATTAACCAGTACGTGTGTGTGTGTATATATATGAGGGACTAAGGTAAAAAGGGAACTTTCATCTTTCAATCTGTGTGTTAATGCTTTGCTTCATTACTAGTTAAGTCTTGTTTTATAATAAATTAATGATTTTGTTGTTTATTAAAGAAATCTGTTGGTGTATTTTATGCTGAGATAAAAATAGAGTCTATGATTGACCATATCAGTAACTGGGTAAACATTTAAATATATGTTGTGACCTATGGAGACGTGGAACTAGAAAAAAAAATGCACTCCCACCTTGCTCGTAACAACTTGTGTAGCAATACAAAACAACAACAATGTTGGAAATGCTCAGCAGGTCTGGCAGCATCTATGAAGAGAGAAACAGAGTTAACAGCAGGGATTTTATCTGGACAACAGGGATCTCGACCTCTGGCAAAAGCGCCACCGAGAACCCTGTGTCACCCCTTCTGCAGGAGATCCACCGAATCAAGTGCCAATTAGGCACTTAACTGGACAGCGGCGGGCCTTCCACGGGATTAATCAGAGGCTGGCAGCTCTTTAACTGAGCAGCGCCACTGCGGAGGCAGTAGCTGCTGCTGCTGGAGCACATACCTGAGGCTCCGGAGATCTGCTGGCCACAGGTAGGTCAGGGTGGGAGGGGTCGCAGCAAGGGCAGGAGGAGTGGCTCCCTGTGGGCCCTCCTCCCCCCTCCCTTCCTGAAGCTGGATCCCTCGATCTAGCACTGTGCTTTTTAATGAGGGTCACCCACCCCCCCTCCCCTGCCCCCAGGGAGCCACCAAGTAACCCGCGCGTTTTTTTCTTGCTGTGCTCCCCGTGTGGAGACAGGCCTGCCCTCCACTGGGCTAATTGAGGCTGCGGTGGGATGAGGCCTTTATTTGGGCATTAATTGCCCACTACAGGGCCTCAGTTGGCAGTGGGGCGGGAAAGCCGTTCACAGGCCTTCCTGCCTTGTACTGCATTTTGGCAGAGGCGTGAAGGTGGTGAGGTCCTCCCCGCATCCCCCCCGCCCCATCCCACCTGATTTAATGCTCTCCCTGCCTGCCTCCAAACCGTCTGTGTGGGAAAGCATAAAATTCCCCCCCCCCCACCCCCCAATCCCCGCCCTGTTTCATCAGAACTCGTTATCGACCTGAAACTTTGGGCTGCATCTTGTTGTCCCCCCGGCGTCAGGTTCCGTGATGGGGGTGGGGGTGGGGGGCGTCTGAAGATGGCTCAGGATGTGGTCCGCCATGGACCTCGACACCGGGAGGTCCCAGCCCAATACTCCCGGCAGCGATGAGGCTCTATGGCGACCCCCCCCCCCCTGCCACTGGGTGAAAGGACCACAATTAAAATATTCAAATCAATAACATGAATGAATTAACGTGCACTTACCTGCAATCCAGAGGGCCTGCCACAATCTTATGCGCGGCGGCCGGCACTTTCGCATCTTCAAATCCCTGTCCGGGGAAATGCGGCACCACACTTGTGGGGAGGAGGGAAGATTTTCAGTGCAGGAGTGGGGGGGAACGGGGTCAAATACACATAACGGGTGTAGGGGATAGCGGGAAGGGTTGAACTTTAAACTTTGTGCAGTTTATGGGGGTAAGGTCAGATGTAAAAGTTCAGTGTGTTGGGGGAAGGGCAAATTGTTAACGTAATTGTTATTGGGGAGATGGGAAAGGGACGATAGAAATTTATTTATTTAATTTTGTGGGGTTACTTCTTTAAAAATTTAAATGTGCCGGCAGGGCTGTCTACTCTCTACAAACTGTACCAGCGCCTGCGCACAGGCAGCTGACGCCATTGTTGGGGATGGACAGCCCGCCCCCTCTATGTGATTGTGGGGGGAGGCCACCCTAGCTATTTAAATTAGCCACCCCGCTGGAGATTGCAGCGGCTCTTTGGCGTGCCGTCCACGTGGGAAGGCGGCCATTTTTTGAGCTCGGCGGTGGGCATTTAAAATGCAGCCAGTTTACTCTGTTTCTCTCTCCACTGATGCTGCCAGACCAGCTGAGCATTTCCAACATTTTGGGCTGAATTTTACAGCCCCCCCCACCCCCCGCCGCCCCCGCCCCTAACGTCAGGGGTTGTGGCGGAGGGAGCCGCAAAATGGCTCCGGGAGAGGCCCACCCATGGACCTTGATGCCAGGAAGGCCCGGCCTGACATTGCCGGTAGCAGTGAGGCCTCATGGCAGCCCGCCCGCCGCTCGGTGACAGCAGCCCAATTTAAATATTTAAATCGATGTAAATAAATGAATTAATTACCGTTACGCTCCTGCCGGTGGCCAGCACTCTCGCGCCTTCGGATTACCGTCCAGGAAACTGAGGCGGAACACTGGTGGAGGGTGGGAGGGAGGGGGAGCAGGTAAGTTTCTCAGTGCGGGGAGTGGGGGGGGGCAGCGGGGTCAAAGTATCATTGGTGTCGGGCGTGGTAGGAAGGGATATAGTTTAAAGTTTATGCACTTTGTGGGGAGAAGGTCAGGTGGACAAGGTAAGTGTTTTGGGGTGGGGGAGAGGGCAAGTAATTAATTATATGGTACTGGGGGAGTGGGAGAGGGGGGCAAAATAAATGTTTTAAATTTTTTTTCTTCTATCTCTCTTTAAATATTTAAATTGAAATATAGGGCTCGAAGCCCTTTAAAAATGGTGTCAGCGTCTGCGCAAAGGCTGCTGACACAATTGTCGGGGGCCGACCACCCGCCCCCTCCACGTCATCGGGGTAGGCGATCTGCCCCGGCTATTTAAATGAGCCGCTGCGCTTAATATCGCGGTGGCTCCACGACATGCGGCCCGCACGGGCGGCCCACCATTGTTTTCACCCGCTGCCGATTTCAGTCCTTTCTGTTTTTATTTGAGATTTCCAGCATCCATGGTATTTTGCTTTTATAGCAACAAAAACTACTTGCATTTATATAGCTCCCTAACGTCCTAAGGTGCTTTATCAGGAGCGTTATCAGGCACCAAGCCATGTAAAAAGAAAGACTTGCATTTCTATAGCGCCTTTCATGACCACCAGATGTCTCAAAGTGCTTTACAGCCAATGAAGTGCTTTTGAAGTGTAATCATTATTGTAACGTCAGAAACATGGCAGCCAATTTGTGCACAGCAAGATCCCACAAACAGCAATGTGATACTGACCAGATAGTCTGCTATTTCAGTAATGTTGATTGAGGGATAAATATTGGACAGGACACCGGGGAAACCTCCCCTGCTCTTCATCAAAATGGCGCCATGGGATTTTTTATGACCACCTGAGAGGGGCAGGCGGGGCCTCGATTTAATGTCTCATGTGAAAGACGTCATCTCCGACCAGTGCAATACTCCCTCAGTACTGCACTGGAGAGTCAGCCGAGATTTTTTACGAGGACAAGTGACCAAAAGTCTGCAGGTAGATTTTAAGGAGAAGAGAGAGGGAGACAGGCGGCAAGCTTTCGGAATGTTTCTCTCTTTTCTTTTATGTGCCTCACCCAAATGGTCAGTCCGTAAGTGTGAGCATTGACAGCGACTGTCAGCAGAAAAACTCGCATTTATTAGAGCATCATTGTATCCTATGAAAAAGTTCTTCTTTGTCACTGAATGCTGGCTTTTATCAAAATGTCATCTACTCAAAACCATTACACTGATAACCCTGGGTTTAGGCAGCTTTATTTTTTCTCTTTTGACACAGCTCCCAATCAGATAATTGTATCTTTGCTCTGGCATCTGTTCAGCCCTAGCCTTACTCTCTCCAATTTTCAAATCCACCACCCCCAGATTGGCTCAATTTAGTCGTCTGCTGGTGGTGCCACCAGCTGCTCCACTCAGGGTCCTCCAACACTCCAAACTTGTTATCCAGCTCTCTTCCAGATCCCACTTAACCATTCAGTCAGGATGTAACCTGGCTTTGTAATTCACAGCTGCTATTTAATAAGTGTATTTATTTCACTGATTTGCAGGTGATTTAGACAGTGGGCAGATGCAAGATAACAGCAGTAATCAGCTGATGTACGGGAGAATTAAATGACTTATAGCAGGGAACAGAGCAGTTTTATCCTGGGCACATTGTGAGGGCAGTAGGGGTAAACTAGCAGTGGTGGATTGTTCACTTTTTACACACACACCTGGTACACACCCATCTGTTACACACCTGCCTGTTACACACCCATCCATTACACAACTTGACTGCTACACACCTATCTGTTACACCCTTCCGTGACATACCCGTGCACGACACACCCGTCCGCGACACACCCGCCTGTCACATACCCACGCAATACACACCCACCCATTCCCCACCTTGTCCATTACACACCCACCCGTTCCACACCCACCCGTTCGGGGAGATGGTGGTGTAGTGGTAATGTTACTGAACTAGTAATTCTGAGACCCAGGCTCTCCTTACCCTGGGTACATGGGTTCAAATCCCACCACGGCATCATGTGAAATTTTAATTCAATTAGTTCTCCCTGTGTCTGCGTGGGTTTCCTCCGGGTGCTCCGGTTTCCTCCCACAGCCAAAAGACTTGCAGGTTGATAGGTAAATTGGCCATTATAAATTGCCCCTAGTTTAAGTAGGTGGTAGGGGAATATAGGGACAGGTGAGGATGTGGTAGGATTATGGGATTAGTGTAGGATTAGTATAAATGGGTGGTTAATGGTCGGCACAGACTCAGTGGGCCGAAGGGCCTGTTTCAGTGCTGTATCACTAAATCTAAATCTAAAAGTCTAGTTAATAAAAATCTGCAATTGAAATCTAGTCTCAGTGATGGTGTCATGAAACTATCATCGATTGTCATAAAAACCCATCTGGTTCACTAATGTCCTTTTAGGGAAGGAAATCTGCTCTCCTTACCTGGTCTGGCCTACATGTGACTCCAGACCCACAGCAATGTGGTTGACTCTTAACTGCCCTCTGAAATGGCCCAGCAAGCCACTCAGTTGTCGAGGGCAATTAAGGAAGAGTAACAAATGCTGGCCTTGCCAGTGATGCCCACGTTCCATGAAAGAATAAAAAAAGCCTGCCTGTTACATGCCCAACCATTACATTCCTGCCCTTCGCACTCCTTGCCCATTACACCCACCTGTTATACACATGCCTGTAACACCCCTCCTGTTATTGACTCCACCCAATTTTCCTTTCAGCTCATCCACGATAGCAGTTTTCCAAAGCACTTCAAAGTTAAAATCAGCCTGAATATATTTCTGATCAGCACAGGTGGTAGGGGTTACATTGAGACGAGAACTGCTGACAGCTAATTTATTTGGTTTGATCTGTGTGTGCATATTCACTGGAGAAAAATATTTAGTTTTAAAATTGGAGTCATAAATATGCCAGTTGATTAGAAAGCATGTTTACTTTGTTTATAGAAGCACAGTAACATTTTATGAGAACGCGTGGTGCACAAAATGTTGGAAATGTGCACATGTAACTTTGTGAGTTGTTTGGAAATGTCAATCAGGCATTTTTTTTAAAAACAAATTTCAGTGTTTTTTCTGCCCTTCATGTTTATAGCCCCATCAATGCCAGCTACAAGTACAAAGACAAAGGCAATGAGATGGTCTGGTGATAGGATGCAGGGAGGAAGTCTCATTTACTGCCAGAGCCGTTTTTGTGCTCAAACCTCCTTCGCTTCTTGAAAGCATGGCTTCAGTTCCTCAGCCGTGGCTATTCTTTGTGTATCAGCTGACTATTTAACCACGAAGGCACCACAGCTAGGCCACATCCTGTTCTCACCTGGAGCTGGATTTTCAATCACCCATGGGGGCGAGGCCGGGTGCAGACCGCTTTGAAAATCGCGCCCTTGGATGGCGTATCAGTCTTCCAACGCTGCCATGACATGCTGCAATTTTCAAAGAGAGGGCCAGGAATGGTGGTGTGCTGTGGCAACCCACACGCCCTCCAATTATTTGGCTCATTGAAGAGCTTGTTAACGGGCTGGAGAGGGACAGAGTGAAATTTTCCAAGGGATAAACAGGAAGAGCGAACGGTCTGGGGCACGTTAGTGCACAGCTGTCGGGAGCACAGCGGGGAGCCAGTATTCATTGTTCCTGCTGATATAAAGGCCGTAATTTTACGTTCCCCCCCCCCCCCCCCACCTCCCCAGCAGGAGCAGGCTGGAGGCTGGGAGGTCATAAAATTGAGTGGGAGGCAGAGGAAGCTGTTCCCGTTGCCTTTCTGTCCCTGCTGTAATTTTACAAGGGGTGGCGGTGGCGAGAAACGGCCCACCATCCCCAGGCCAATCAAATTTCACTTAAGGGCCTCCTCCCGCCACCGTGGGCAGCTCAGGACCCCCAGGCGGCTGCTCAGTAAAACCTGGCGGCCTCCTTGAGGGCTGGCGGGGCTCTTCTTATCGGGCACCTGGGCCCCAATGGCCCAACCACCCCCACTGAACTACGTTTCCCCCCCATCCCCCCCACAATCAACCCCCTTTGCCTTACCAGGGCCTTTCCAATTGTCCCCAGCAGTGCCCCACAAACCTACCTTTCTTCTGGGGCCAGCATCCCTCTTGCTCCACTCCCTGGCTGCAATCCCAACAGTGGCCACTGCTGTAGGTGGCACTGCTGGGACCGAGAGCTGCTGGCCCTGATTGCTTGGCAGCTCTTGGAGGCGGGACTTCCTGCCTCAGAGGGACAGAAGTCCCACTCCAGACCAATTATGGCCCTGGGCCACGTAAAATCCTAACGTGGCTCCCAGGCCTGGTGGAGGCGGGCTCGCCCCCAACTTTTTGGCTGGTGGGCGGGGCGTACTAAATTCCAGACAAAGGCTTGAAACAAAAAGGAAAGTCAGACTGCGGTGCACAAAGTTGCTCTTGCTGGAGAAGAGCAGGTTAATTACCTGATGAGTGAGCGTTTGGACACTTGTTTGGACTGTGAGGCTGATGGCCCTCTGCTCTCCTGGCTGCTCCATTCTGCCAGGCAATGGCAAGCCCAGTCATGGCTGCTGTCTGTCTTTGAGAATCGCCCTCCCAAGCCAGTTACCATCTCCAGCCAGCTCCCGGCACCACTAATTGTGTCCAAACTCGCCTCCGACCCAATTAGGGCCTTCACATATCAAAATAGTGTCGCATTAACGACACTGATGCGGCACAGGGTCGGGATCCAGCAATGATCCGGGCATTGGGTTCCTGACCCCGGATTGAAAATCCAGCCCCTGACGTTTGTGCATGCGCACGAACACACTTTCCAGCAGGGGTCGCTAAATAGCAATTGGGAACAAGAGCCCTGGCTGATTGGTTCAGATTCAGGCCTGGAAACTCAGAACCCAAATGGGTGCCTCTGCTATCACCCCCAGGAGAGTTCAGCTCATTCAGCAAAGACAAGGAATCAAACCTGCAGCATTCCTGAGGAGCAGGACACAAATGCTGAAAGGCTTTGTATTGTTTGTAAGTTGTTATAGCAACAGAAGAATTGGAATGTTATTCTCTCGCAGCCAAATTTCTATCTTCTTAAATTTAGAAGCGTGGACATAACGTAGTCAATGAAGAGGATCTGTGAGTGGCTCACAGTGGGGCACGAGGCTGAAAGGTGGCACCGATACTGAGTTTAGATTGTGTTTTACAGCTTTAGATCCTTCCTTCACATCGTGTCATTTTAAACAAAGCTGAATGTTATCACGTTTGTCGGAACAAAAGGATTTTTGGGAACATGAACAGGCACCCACCAGAACTTGTACTTTTTACGTAGCTCAAACCCCCCACCTCCCCCCCACTCCTGCCACCTTTCTCCTCACCACATCTGTCAATGACATTTCTCTCCAGAAACACATCCAAATTGTCTCTTGATTCCACTTGTACCCATCTGTCTCATTGGTTTTTTCTGGTAACTGATTCCATTGCCCTTTAGGTAAAAAGGTTCTGTTAGTTTTTCCCAGTATGATGATCTAATTAAGCCCCAAGAAACAGATAAAACCCCAAACTTAGTTTTATATATATATAGAGCCAGGTCCAGTCAACTGTAATGTTGATACAATTCATCGACTGCAACATAAGGTCTCCTTTTGCCTCTCTTTCTTTATTCTCACAGAACACATTCTGGTTTTGCCTTCTAGGCCCAGTTTCTGCCTTTCTTCCTCAGTGCTGGGAGAAGCCTTTACTCCAGCTGCCCACAGCCCATCCCATCAGGATCATTACACCTTTTTAATCTGTGTCCACTGATATTTGAACCTCTCGCCAGGATGGACCTTTTGAACCAAGTTCGGCCTGATAATTCAACACCTGAGCCAAGCAGCTCCACAGTACCCCCAGGGTCCTGTTACTGATTGACCAGCTGGACCAGCTTACTGGGGAATTTGGAGGAATAGACCTATCATTGGGAACTGGCAGTTTTCACACTCAGTTCCAGCTAACTCTGCAAGTCCAGAGCCCTGATGGGTGGGCAAACAGCAACAAGCTCACCGCTGCCTTGAGAGGACACCAAAACCCACCCAAAACTTAACCCTCTGCTCGTATTTCCGTCACAGCTGCCATTTTGAAAGGAGCCTATGTCTGGGCATCTGTAGCCCCTGCCTGGTTCAGGGCGAGTACCCCCTTTTAACATGCAAATTGGGGTCCTATGACATACTTGGGCTCCGTTAGCCATTTTAGGAGAGAACGCACTGGGGTGGCGCCTTTCAGTCCACAGTCAGTTCCACAGGCAATAGAGGAAAAGAGGCCCAGCAAAGATAAGAGGAATGTTTGCTTCTGGCCCCACAAAAAATCAATCTGGGCAGCTGCTGTCCCAGGCTCAAGACCTCAGGGCTCCAGGCTCTACAGCAATCACACTTACCTTGCTGTCAGCTGGGATGACCTGCTAATGGGCAACTTAAATCCAGCACGCTGAAGAGGGATGACCGTTTGCCACCCCATGGCTTGCCAGCCTGGTGTTAATGAGGCCAGGGCCTCAATATCACAGCCACCGCTACACTACCAGGATGATCAGTCCCCGAACATCAAAATCTCGAACATGAATCACAAAGTTAACATGCAGGTGCAGCAAGCAATTAGGGAGGCAAATGGTATGTTAGCTTTTGTAACAAAGGGATTAGAGTATAAGAATAAAGAAGTCTTACTGCTGCTATTATATAGGGCTTTGGTGACGCCACACCTGGAGTACTGTGTACAGTTTTGGTCTCCTTACCTCATGAAGGATATACTTGCCCGAGAGCCACTGCAATGAGGGTTAACTGGACTGATTCCTGGGATGAGGGGATTGTCCAATGAGGAGAGATTGAGTCGACTTGGCCTATATTCCCTGGAGTTTAGAAGAATGAGAGCTGATCTCATTGAAGCATATAAAATTCTTAGGGGGCTTGACACGCTAGATGCAGAGAAAATATTTCCCCTGGCTGGGGAACCTAAAACACAGGGTCACAGTCTCAGAATAAGGGGTCGGCCACTTAGGACTGAGATGAGGAGGAATTTCTTCACTCAAAGGGTTGTGAATCTTTGAAATTCTCCATCCCAGAGAGCTGTGGATGCTCAATCGTTGAGTATATTCAAACCAGAGACCGATAGATTTTTGGGTACAAAGGGAATGAAAGGACATGGGAATAGTGTGGGAAGGTGGAGTTGAAGTAGAAGATCAGCCATGATCTTGTTGAATGGAAGAGCAGGCTCGAAGGGCCGAATGGCCTACTCCTGCTCCTATTTCTTATGTTCTTAAAATCAATCCTATTGTTTTATTTTTCCTACTTACCTTATCTAAACCTCTTCATTAACATTGAATCACACGGGCACAGAAGGAGGCCATTTGGCCCATAGTGTATACGCCATCTCTTTGGAAGAGTCATTCAATTAGTCGCATTCTCCTAATCTTTCCCCAAAGCTCTGCAAATTTTCTCCTTTGGAAACATTAACTCGAATTAGCAAATTGCATTTATTTTCTGTTAAAGCAACCCAGAGCATTATTTAAACATAATGTTTGAAATACTCAGCGGGTCTGGCAGCATCTGTGGAGAGAGAAGCAGAGCGCAACATTTCTGGTCAATGACCTGTCGTCAGAACCTGATTTGCCTTTTAAAAAAAATGTAGCGAAGCACTGTATTGACTGTTTCAGTAAGTTATCCATTTTAACCCCCTTAATGAACATTTTGTCTTCTGGTTTGCTGTCTGCCATTCTAACTATTTGGCAGTTATCCCCACTGTATTGCATTTGTCAGCCCAGTGACCTAAAAAGAGCTAAATTCTCCTGAAGTAAAAACAGGAAATACTGGTCTGGCAGGGGAGAGAAACAGTTAATGTTTCAGATCTGTGACCAACAGACCTGAAATATTGGCCTGAATTTGCCATGGGTGTCAGAACACTGATGTCATTGAGAAAAGTGAGCCCCGAGCCTGCACTTGTTGGCAATTTTACCACAGGCCACCACTGGGCCTGCCGTCCAATTAAGGACAGCAGACAGGCTCCTGATGCAGCAGTTCCGCTCAGGCGGCTGGCAGCTCTGCAGCCTCAGGGGATAAGCCGGATAAGTTTAAAAAAAAGATCAGGGGGTCAAGATTGGAGGGAAACCCCTCCACCGAGATCATTGGTGCCACAGAGGTTGTTTTCCCTGGTCGTGGCGCCCTCTTTAGCAGATAGGCTCCCACACTGATGCCCCCTGGGCTGCCAGTTAGCTGGCACTGTGCCGTTGGCAAAATGTCAGCAGCATCTAAAATGGCCCCTAATTGAGCCTTTAATTGCGCTAATCGACTGCCTGCCTCCTCAGAGCAAGCAGGCAATCTGCATCTGGTCTCGCCCCTGGTAAAATACCCTCCCACCTCCTGCTTCCCAGCCCGCCTCCGGGGGACCAGTAAAATTTAAGCCATTAACTCTACTTCTGTCTCCACAGTTGCTACCAGACCTGTGAGGATTTCCAGCATTTTCTGTTTTTATTTCAGATTTCCAGCATCAGCAGTATTTTGCTCTTGTATTAATGTTAAATTTTCCTGAAGCTAGTTACATTATCTTTCAATATTTGCCTGAAGAATTGAATCATTTCATATTAGTATCTTTTGTTATCTGCATGCTGTGCAGCTTCGCCTGTGCTCCAATAACCGACTGAGGCAACCTGCCCTCTTTCATGAATAAAGACAGGTTTGAAATAGATATTTAATAACTTTATATGATTCCAACTCCCTACTATCATATTGAGTGGACCAATACGTCCTTTGCCTGTTTTTATTTACAGTTTGTGTATATGTATTAATGATATTGTCAATGGTTGTCAACAGTACATGAAATAAACCCAGAGAGGTACGCATGCTGTTCTGTCTTCAGTTAGCAGACCCATTAAACCATGTCACAAATCAATAGTTCACAGGTCAGTGTGAGGATAGTTTCACAGATAGATCTTAAGCTGTAACAGCAGTGGCAAAGACCTGTGGAATTCATCACACGCTGAGGTGTATAGATTACTGCCTGAACAAATGCTGGTGTCGTAACAGGAGTTGACAGCAAATTACTTCGAGTGGACTAGATTTGTTATGGTGATCAATGTGAGACTGCAATATTCTATTCCTTAACTCAATTTTTTTTATTTCTAAGTCGGATTGTCCTGCTTTTGCCTTTCAGCTTCCCACTGAGAGACTTGCGTAACTGCAATGAAGGAGGGATCTCGTCAAAAATTAACAGTGAAATTAAAAATAAGGCAGCTCATTGGTAATCCCTTTTCATAAATAGCATCGGGTCCTGGTATTCAATGAAAGCAATGGCTGGGCGAGAGAATGCTGGCTGCCAAGTCCCTTGATAAAGGAAATACATACATAGTATTTGCAGCACTGGATCAGGCCATTCAGCCCAACAGGCCTATGCTGGTGTTACCCTCCAAACGAACCACCTCCCAGTCGCCTTCATCCAACCCCATCATCATATCCTTCTATTGCTTTCCATCTCACAGGTTTATCTTGCTTCCCCTTATGCTATTCACCTCAACTACTGCATGTAGTAGTGAGTTCCACATTCTATCCATTCGCTGGGTAAAGAAGTTGCTCCTGAATCTCTTTTTGGATTTATTCGTGACTATCTTCTATTTATGAACCCTGTTCTGCTCTCCCCAACAAGGGGAAACATCTTGTCCAGTTCTCCATGTTGCATTTAAGTAGCACCTTTCATGACATCCAATTGCACTTCAAAGCCCATTAATGTTATAGTCACTGTAATGTAGGGAAGCACAACTGCCAAGTTGCGCACAGCAAGCTCCAATACACAGCAATCTGATAATAACCAGATAATTGGATTTATTGATGTTGATTGAGAGATAACAATTAGCCAGGAGAACCCCCCGTTTGTCTTCAGAATAGTACCATGGGATCTTTTACTGCCACTTGAAAGAGCAGGTGGGGCCTTGGATTAACGTCTCGACCAAAATATAGCACCTCCAACATTCATGGGATGTGGGCGTCGCTGGCTAGGCCAGCATTTATTGCCCATCCCTAATTGCCCTCGAGAAGGTGGCGGTGAGCTGCCTTCTTGAACCACTGATGTCCATGTGGGGTCAGTACACCCACAGTGCTGTTAGGAAGGGAGTTCCAGGATTTTGCCCCAGTGACAGTGAAGGATTGGCGATATAGTATAGTTCCAAGTCAGGATGGTGTGTGACCTGGAGGGGAACTTGCAGGTGGTGATGTTCCCATGCATTTGCTGCCCTTGTCCTTCTAGTTGGCAGAGGTCGTGGGTTTGGAAGGTGCTGTCCAAGGAGCCTCGGTGCATTGCTGCAATGCATCTTGTAGATGGTACACACTGCTGCCACTGTGCGTTGGTGGTAGAGGGCGGGAATGTTTGTGGATGGGGTACCAATCAAGCGGGCTGCTTTGTCCTGGATGGTGTCGAGCTTCTTGAGTGTTGTTGGAGCTGCACCCATCCAGGCAAGTGGAGAGTATTCCATCACACTCCTGACTTGTGCCTTGTAGATGGTGGACAGGCTTTGGGGAGTCAGGATGTGAGTTACTCGCCGCAGGATTCCTAGCCTCTGACCTGCTCTTGTAGCCATGGTGTTTATATGGCTTCTCCAGTTCAGTTTCTGGTCAATGATAGCCCCTAGGATGTTGATGTTTTGTGCTGAAATATTTGGGGTGGGACTGTGAACACACAACTTTCCTGACTCAGAGACAAGAGTGCACCTACTGAGCTAAACACCGAGTTCATATTCATAGGCCAGACATTGTGAACTATCCTTTATTTTTATGAACATGTAACACTGTAACCCATTGTTAGGCCTTCAGACACTTATGATAAGCTTCAGGGCCCCGCCGTCGGGCTCAATTGGGGGTCAGAAGGCTGTACTCTGTGATTTTCCCCGAATTCACCAGAGGGCGGGCTCACTGTCCTATTAAGGATGGAATTCAGGCGCTTGAAGCTGGAGGGCCAGTGGCGTGGAATCAGCAGCAGGCTGTGATGGATGGTAACCGAGGGGGTGTGTGCCTCAAAATGGAGGCACCCACTCTCCAACTTTTTAAAATTTAAAGTAAAAAAAAAGTCTTTGCATCTGAGCCACCATTGTGCAGGGGGGAAATCCCTCCACTGGGCAGCCTGTGTCTGTAACTGAACCCAGGCAGGCAAGGAGGCCGCCTATGGGCAGCCATACTCTCCCCCACCGCCAGTGGGAACCTGGAGGCTGACTGGAAAATCCCAGTTGGCCTCTGAGAATTGGCTTTAAGTGGCCACTAATGAGCTCAATTGGCTACCTGCTGCTTGTGGGCAGGTAGCTCTGCCGACCGCCCATCCCACCTCCAGGAAAATGATCTGAGGGCTGGATGGAGCCAGGGAACCGACAAGCCAGTTGGCGACGTTATTTGTTAGCGCCCACCTCCGTGCTCACCCCCGTGCTCCAGCCCTTTAATTCTGCCTGAAATAGCTCAGCAAATAGGTCACAACTTGCCTTTATGAAACACATTTATTTACACCTCTCCTCACTGAGCCTCTTTGGGGCCAGAAGCTTTCATTTTATAAGAATCGTCCATCTTTACTCGTAGCATGCTGACTGCAAGCAACCAGGAGCTAAATCAGCAAGCAAGTAGGGCTCTTTGGCCTTTCTGATTTGGTCCCAGGAACCTTCAGTGTCCTTTTAACTGAACATACCTGTAACTCCTGTCAGAGAGGTTTTAAAATAGATTGGACGAAAAACTATGTGGACAGGAATATAAACAACTGCAGAAATGGGCACTAACGTCAATAAGGAGGAAGTACAAATGGGCAGGTGCAGTCTCTCCAAGTCAATGTGGCTGCATGATAACCTCAGCAATCATCACTTGATCTCAGATATTTTACCATGGTCACACAAACTCACGGAAGAAGTGGAAAGTTGCCAGAATTGGTAACCGTTGTCATTTTTTTTCTCTTTCGCAAGAGCTACTGATGGTGGCGGGGGTTTCTTTAACATTTTTTTGTTATACTTTTGACCTTGATCAATGAGACCATTTGCAGAAAGTGTTTCAAACAGAGCTTCTAGCCCTGGTTAAAACAGCACCAGTAAGTGATGTACTTGTCTGGCGCTGTGTTTAATCAGTGCTCAGGGGATCCTTTCTTTTTTGGGCTCTGTTGGACTCCTTTGAAAAGCTTAGTCCCACACTGAGCACTAAATGCATTGCCCAGTATGGAACCAGCCTTAAATACACTACCCTTTGTCGTACTGAGCTCCCAGACCAGGAAAGGCACAGGTTCCATTTTGGAGCACAGAGGAGACATTGCTTTTTATATTTTATTTTACTTCACATCCTGCATAAGGCTGCAAAGCCGCAACTTCTTTTTTTAAAGAAACTTTCTTTCTGTCGTGATTTTTTTAAACCTGCCTTGTCTGAAATTAGTGCTCGGCACGATGGCAAGGAATGGAACTGTTTCTCATTTTTGGCCCACTCAGTATCAACATCAAGCAGTCTGGAGTCAAGGTAGACTTCGCTCTGCTCTTCCCTGATAATGCAGCTCAGCTCCAACGGGAGAATGGCATCTCTACTGTACCGTTGAGGCATTCCTTTGTTTCCCGCATGAGCCATCTGACAGCCTGTCTGAATGAGATTCCTCATTTCTGTTTGTGCTTTTTGCGGAGGTTTTCTGCATTAAGACTGCCCAAACTCACATGGCTGACATCCTTGTTTTCAAATCCCTCCATGGCCTCGCCCCTCCCTACTTCCAAAACCTCCTCCACACCAACAAACCTCCAAGATCTCTGTGTTCCTCCTATTCAGGCCTCTTTCGCATCACTGATTTCCTGCGCTCCACCACTGATAGCCATGCCTTCGACTGCCATGGCCCCAAGCTCTGGAATTCCCTCCCTAGCCCTCTCCGCCTCTCTTTCCTACTGTAAGATGCACCTTAAACCAACTTCTTTAACCAAACTTTTGGTCACCTGTGCAATAATCTTAACGTTAATGGCTCAATATCAAATTGTGTTTGATAATGCTCTTGTCTAGCACCTTGGGACATTTTACTAAGTTAGTGTTGTTATTTATATGGGATCCTTACAGTTAGCCTGAGCTAAATCTGAACTGGAATCCCAGAATTGAAAGGCAAACTCACTGCATTATCCAGTCCTCCATTTGCTAAGTTTATTTCTGTATATCTTACATGCATGATATCTGTTTCATGTCCCTTTTGACTTTTGAATGTGTAGTCATTTCTTTGGCAAGAACAAGTAATATTGTTTTGTGGCGCCAGCTGAGTTGGTCAAATACATTGCCCAACCACTGGAATTGAACCAAATAGACCCTGAAGCTTAAAGTTCTATCCCTGGTCTGTGCTGAGTGAGCAGGTCTTAATCATGGTGGGAATGAATGTGGTTCACAGATTCTTCTAATCAGACTCAGAGTGACTAACAAGCAAGTTATAATTAACACAGGCACTCTACTGCCCAGTACATACATATTGTATGTAGCATATCCTCCCTAACTTGATTAACTCATATCCTGCACCTTCGTTCTTTATCTGAAAGATTATTTAAACAAATCCATTCATTTTTCTCCCAATTTTCAGCAGTGATGATATATGTTACGTGTCTTTCAAATATTCCAAAATTCAATACAAACCTATTTCTAAGGTAACACATACTCTACATATATCCTCACACACCTCAACGATCATCAGCACACAGTATTTCCTTCATGCTTAAATGTCCAAACTTGGGTGTGGACAGTCCCCAGGAACGCATGTGTTTTAGGTGGTTATGTCCTGTCAGCCTCAGTTGAAGTCTCTGCCCTTCTGCCAGGAGTTTCAGGGCCTGCAATCACATCCATCTCCAACAGTTCCGGTACAAGCACAAAACAATGCTGATTCCACGGTAGATCTTTAGGTATCTTGGGGGCAAATAATTGACACATCAGGTGCACTATCCTTTTGCTTCCCGTGGCCATTATCCAAACCTGATGCCCAGTGTTTAGCCCCTACCTTTATGTCGTGAATTGAAGTCTTCCACTTGTGCTGTTGCTTTGTCTCTCTCTGTGATGCTGATCAGGTATTTTCACTTAGACTTGAGGTTTGCTTGAAGCCCTGTACTTTTATTCTTAACTGTTAGCTCATTAACAGTTAATAGGGCTTATCTATTTGCCAATGGAATGTGAAGGGGATCTAACTATGGATCTTTTGGCTTCCTGAGTAGGTTCACTGTAGTTTGCAGTGCTCTTTCTCCACCTCACCATTATTTTGGGGCTATTGAGGTTCCCTGTAACCAATCCATATTGTTTTGCAGTTGTATCAATGTCCACAGCTGAAAGTTGTTCAAGATCTGAAATTGCCTGTTTCGGTATCCTTCTTTGGCCTCCTTGTCTCGGGAGACAATGGATACGCGCCTGGAGGTGGTCAGTGGTTTGTGGAGCAGCGCCTGGAGTGGCTATAAAGGCCAATACTAGAGTGACAGACTCTTCCACAGGTGCTACAGATAAAATTGGTTGTCAGGGGTGTTTCGCAGTTGGCTCTCCCCTTGCACTTCTGTCTTTTTTCCTGCCAACTGCTAAGTCTCTTCAACTCGCCACACTTTAGCCCCGCCTTTATGGCTGTCTGCCAGCTCTGGCGATCACTGGCAACTGACTCCCATGACTTGTGATCAATGTCACAGGACTTCATGTCGCGTTTGCAGACGTCTTTAAAGCGGAGACATGGACGGCCGGTGGGTCTTATACCAGTGGCGAGCTCGCTGTACAATGTGTCCTTGGGGATCCTGCCATCTTCCATGCGGCTCACATGGCCATTCCATTCTCAAGTGCCGCTGACTCAGTAGGGTGTATAAGCTGGGGGTGTTGACCGCTTCGAGGACTTCTGTGTTGGAGATACGGTCCTGTCACCTGATGCCAAGGATTCTCCGCAGGCAACGAAGATGGAATGAATTGAGACGTCGCTCTTGGCTGACATACGTTGTCCAGGCCACGCTGCCGTAGAGCAAGGTACTGAGGACACAGGCTTGATACACGCGGACTTTTGTGTTTCGTGTCAGTGCGCCATTTTCCCACACTCTCTTGGCCAGTCTGGACATAGCAGTGGAAGCCTTTCCCATACGCTTGTTGATTTCTGCATCAAGAGACAGGTTACTCATGATAGTTGAGCCTAGGTAGGTGAACTCTTGAACCACTTCCAGAGCATGGTCGCCGATATTGATGGATGGAGCATTTCTGACGTCCTGTCCCATGTTGATCGTTTTCTTGAGGCTGATGGTTAGGCCAAATTCGTTGCAGGCAGCCGCAAACCTGTCGATGAGATTCTGCAGACACTCTTCAGTGTGAGATGTTAATGCAGCATCATCAGCAAAGAGAAGTTCCCTGATGAGGACTTTTCGTACTTTGGTCTTCGCTCTTAGACGGGCAAGGTTGAACAACCTGCCACCTGATCTTGCGTGGAGGAAAATTCCTTCTTCTGAAGACTTGAACGCATGTGAGAGCAGCAGGGAGAAGAAAATCCCAAACAGTGTAGGTGCGAGAACACAGCCCTGTTTCACGCCACTCATGATAGGAAATGGGTCTGATGAGGTGCCGCTATGCTGAAATGTTGTCATGGAATGAGGTGATGATACTTAGTAGCTTTGGTGGACATCCGATCTTTTCTAGTAGTCTGAAGAGACCACGTCTGCTGATGAGGTCAAAGGCTTTGGTGAGATCAATGAAAGCAACGTAGAGGGGCATTTGTTGTTCGCGGCATTTCTCCTGTAGCTGACGAAAGGAGAACAGCATGTCAATGGTGGATCCCTCTGCTTGAAATCCACACTGTGCCTCAGGGTAGACACGCTCAGCCAGCTTCTGGAGCCTGTTTAAAGCGACTCGAGCGAAGACTTTCCCCACTATGCTGAGCAGGGAGATTCCACGGTAGTTGTTGCAGTCACCGCGGTCACCCTTGTTTTTATCCTACATCAGGCAGACATCAGTTTCAGATGTTCCACATGGTGTGAATCTGTTGAGCAACCTCAATGAAAAAGAAGTTGTCGACATTCGACAGGCAACCGTTAGCTTTAGACTCAAACAGATTTGTGCCAACAGTGTGCCAGGGTTGTTCAGGCGCAGCAGATGTTATCTTGCCCTTGACTGGACTGATCTTCACCTCAACACAACTTGGACAGTTCAGAACAGCATATTTGGGCATTTAGTAGCATCAGGTCACGACTTGTCTTTGTTGATGAGCCTTATGTCGAGTCACGTCGATGTAGAAATTCCTCGAGGAGTGCTTCTCAAGATGCCAACTACCTGATAGGTTTAGGACATAAGGACATGAGAAATAGGAGCTGGAGTAGGCCATTTGGCCCTTCAAGCCTGCTCCACCATTCAACAAGAGCATGCCTGATCTTCTATCTTAACTTCACCTTCCCCCTCTATCCCCAAATCCCTTAATACCCTCGGTGCCCAAAAATCTATCGACCTCAGTCTTGACTCAACGACTGAGCATCCACAGCTCTCTGGGATAGAGAATTCCCAAGATTCACAACCCTTTAAATTAAGAAATTTCTCCTCATCTCAGTCCTAAATGGCCAATCCTTTATTCTGAGACTGTGACCTCATGTTCTAGAATACCCAGCCAGGACTATGGGATTTACAGCATCATTTCCGTCCTCTTGAACTGTCAGTCAGCCTCATATTAGAGCTCATGATGGAGTGTCTGCATTGTTAGATGCACGTCTCTGGATGGTGCATGTCCACACGTGTTGTAAACTTTCTATAATTCATTGGGTTTCTTTCTCTATTTGCAGCATCAATTCAGAGCGTATTTTGCTTGGGACACCTTTGTAGACTGATAAAGCTTCCTTCATGCCTTCAGTTGGTCTACATTTGCTTTCCCAGCTGCCTGGTCTCCGTGTAGCCTCTTGTTGCTTTTTAACAGCTTTTCTCTGTCCTGAATGTTGTTTTGTTTTGCCTTCTCTAGTGAAAAGTCATGATTGTGCTGAAGCTTTTCCAACAATCATTTATGTTGCAAGCCATCTGTGATTCTGTCATAAATCATTTCATTTCATCATATTGCATTCTGTAATCTCAAAGCAGTATGGTATTATGAAAAAAAATTGCCAACAAATTACCCCTCTTGTTGTTTTTGGTTAAATTTCAGTGTCTCCCAAATTACAGGGGACAAATTTTGCAAAACCCACTTAAGAGTTAGACGTTTGGGACTCCTTAGAAAATGGAATGTATCCAAACATTTACACTTCTCCACACCACCAAATGCCTCTCAAATCTTTCCGTAACATCATAGACTTATTTTCACAAAACTTTTGTTCATAGCATATCCCTGCCTAAAATGTACAGCTAAGGAAATTGCAGACCGGTAAACACGCTGACACAAAATGTAGTCTCACATTCTACCACCCCTCTATATTTTCAACGCATATCCCAATGTAAAAAGGTGTGTATTCCATATGATAAACGATGGTATAGCAGAAGGTGCAAATGTTGAATACTTAATGAGCAGTGGATTAACTAAATCAGCTTAACCCTTTCAATGCTTCAGAGGAGGTTCACATTCCAGACACTGTCCAGGGCTTTGGGTCATTGACTCATTAATAGGCTTTTCCTGTTTTAACATCCGAAGATCAATCTGATCCCATCTTAAAACTTTGTTTTGTGACCAAATTTTATGTTTTCATTATTTGAAAAAAACAATCACTTAATTTGTATAATCTACTTTGACGGACAATCAAGTTACAAGGCATACTGTTTGGCAGAAATTAAGGTGTTTCCCAGCATGTGTTTCTTAATGTTGATGGGCAATGCATTATTTCATCCCAAATTATTGGGTATTGGGTAAAAGAAGTGAGCACTGATCAGATGGAGAGGAGGGGTGGAGGGAGGGAATGGGAAATGAGGTGTCGGAGGAATGTAGCGTACATGGAGGGAAGTAGAAGTGGAGGAATTCACTGAGGCAGTATTTGGTAAACTATGGATTCCTTCTGCGGAGTATGTCATTACAATTATGGGCATGGAGCCAATCAAGGGAGGTGGAGTGGTGAAGTCATAGGGTTCTCTCAAGCCCCTGGCTAGTATCCAGTACTTTTCATTCTTTATTTCCTTATTTACTGGCTCCTTTGTTCCTTCCACACAGCCCCGTATTGCAGTCTTTCAGTGTAACACATTGCAGTTTCTTGCTGTGTTTCAATGGGTGGCATTATAAGAATGCACTCTTCTGCTCCTCAAGTGTCCAAGAGGAAGCCAACTGTACAGCCTCAAAGCTGGCACTCATTAAGGTGAAGGTGAAGGGTAGAACCAACAAGTCCAGGGAACCCTGGATGTCAAGGGATATAGAGGATTGGATCAGGGAAAAAAAGGTGGCTTATGGCAGATTCAGAGTGCTGAAAACAGTGGAGGCACTAGAGAAGGATAGAAAGTGTGGGGGGGTACTTAAAAAAGTAATTAGGAGAGCAAAGAGGAGACATGAAAAAACACTGGCGCGCAAGATAAAGGAAAATCCTAAGGCATCTTATAAGTATATTAAGGGAAAGAGGATAACCAGGGAAAGAGTCGGGCCCATTAGGGACCAAAGTGGCAATCTCTGTGTGGAGCCGGAGGACAAAGGTGAGGTTTTAAATGATTACTTTTCATCTGTGTTCACTATGGAGAAGGAAAATGTAGGTGTAGAGATCAGGGAGGGGGATTGTGATATACTTGAACATATTAACATTGAAAGGGAGCAAGTATTAGCTGTTTTAGCAGGCTTAAAAGTGGATAAATCGCCAGGCCCAGATGAGATGTATCCCAGGCTGCTATGTGAGGCAAGGGAGGAGATTGCAGGGGCTCGGACATAAATTTTCAAATCCTCTCTGGCCACAGGAGAGGTACCAGAGGATTGGAGGACAGTGAATGTGGTACCATTATTTAAGAAGGATAGCAGGGATAAACCAGGTAATTACAGGCTGGTGAGTCTATCAGTGGTTGGGAAACTATTGGAAAAAATTCTGAGTGACAGGATTAATCTCCAATTTAAGAGGCAGGGATTAATCAGGGATAGTCAGCATGGCTTTGTCAGGGGGAGATCGTGCCTAACTAACTTGATTGAATTTTTTGAAGCAGTGACAAGATGTGTAGATGAGGGTAAAGCAGTTAATGTAGTCTACATGGACTTCAGCAAGGCTTTTGATAAGGTCCCGCATGGGAGATTGGTTAAGAAGGTAAGAGCCCATGGGATCCAGGGCAATTTGGCAAATTGGATCCAAAATTGGCTTCATGGCAGGAGGCAGAGGGTGATGGTCGAGGGTTGTTTTTGCGAGTGGAAGCCTGTGACCAGTGGTGTACTGCAGGATCGGTGCTGGGACCCTTGCTGTTTGTAGTGTACATTGATGATTTAGATGTGAGTATAGGAGGTATGATCAGTAAGTTCGCAGATGACACAAAAATTGTTGGTGCCGTAGTGAGGAGGAAAGCCTTAGATTACAGGACGATACAGATTGGCTGGTAAGATGCGCGGAGCAGTGGCAAATGGAATTTAATCCTGAGATGATGCAATTTGGGAGGACTAACAAGGCAAGGGAATATACAATGGATGGTAGGACCCTAGGAGGTACAAAGGGTCAGAGGGACCTTGCTCCATAGATCACTGAACAGGTAGATAAGATGGTTCGGAAGGCATATGGGATACTTGCCTTTATTATCCGATGCCTAGAATATAAGAGCAGGGAGGTTATGATGGAGCTGTATAAAATACTAGTTAGGCCACAGCTGGAGTACAATGTACAGTTCTGGGCACCACACTATAGGAAGGATGTGATTGCACTGGAGAGGGTGCAGAGGAGATTCAACAGGATGTTGTCTTTACTGGAGCATTTCAGTTGTGAAGAGAGACTGGATAGGCTAGGGTTGTTTTCCTTAGAGCAGAGAAGGTTGAGGGGAGATGTGATTGAGGTATACAAAATTATAAGGGGCATTGATGGGTTAGATAGGAAGAAACATTTTCCCTTAACGGAGAGATCAAGAACCAGGGAGCATAGATTTAAGGTAAGGGGCAGGGGGTTTAGATGGAATTTGAGGAAAAGCTTTTTCACCCAGAGGGTGGTTGGAATCTGGAACACACTGCCTGAAGAGGTGGTGGAGGCAGGAACCCTCACCAATTTAAGAAGTATTTAGATAAGCACTTGAAATGCCATAGCATACAAGGCTACAGGTCAAGTGCTGAAAAATGGGATTAGAATAGTTATTAGCCTGATGGTGGGCGCAGACACGATGGGCCAAAGGGCCTGTTTCTGTGCTGTATACCTCTATGACTCTATGACCTCACAGCACCCTATATCACCCACTCCTACAGTGGCAAGCACCAGCATATTTATATCCATTCTGGAGATGGCATCACATCGTCGAAGCATATAGCACAAGTGAGGGAGAGTGAATTACAAGAGGCACGGCCTGTTGACTAGAAGACTAGCTGGAGGCATCCATCAGCCTCTGTACCCAGAGATATGGTCCTCATAGGACCTGTCTAAAAACATTCTTTGGTAGCTCAACATCCGAACGTCATGGAGTCATTAAAGAGTGTGTTAGTCACTCCATACAGTTCCGAGGTGTAACTGCATAACCTGTATTTGTGCAGCGGTGGGCAACTACCTAACCAAGTTTCAGACCACAATGGAGAATGTGCGCACTCCAAGGCCCTCTCCAGGAAAGCCCCTTCCCTGCTCACTCTCAAGAATGCTTTCACTGGTACCAAGTCCACAGCAGTCTATCTCCTCTGGTCTTACCACATTGATGAATCAAATAGAGACAGCAAACCATCTCACAGAGATCCGTTCCCATATAAATCTCTTGACAATGTTCAGGGAGTGCCTGGCAGCAGGGTATTAGCAAGAGTTGGCATGGATGATGAGTTGGCAGGCCCAGGTACCTACTTCGTCAATAGTTGTGACACCTTCACTGGTAGGGTCATCTTCTGGCCCAGCATCGCCATCTCTTGAGGCAAACAGTGAAACCTAGCAACCATCCACTTCACTTCCTCCTCTGATTGGTGGAGCACGTGGAGGAGTGCAAGGTTAGGAGCGAGTAGGAGCATTTTCTTGAGTACAGGACTAGGCTCTCGTACCTGGACCTGTCAACAACAGCAACAACAAATTGCATTTATATAGCAGCTGTAACATAGTAAAATATCCCAAGGCATTTCACAGGGGCATTATTAAACAAAATTTAACAACGAGCCACATAAAGAGGTGCCCAAAAACTTGATCAAAGAGATAGGTTTTAAGGGGTGGCTTAAAGGTGGAGAGAGAGTTAGAGAGGCGGAGGGAATTCCAAAGGTTAAAGTCCAGACAGCTGATTAAAATAGGGGAACCCTAAATCCACAGTGTGTGTTGATCTTTTCACTGCCCAGTGCAATCCCAGTAAACATCACTGCGAAGCAGAAATGAGAAGGCACATGTGCAGATTTGGCAGCTGTGTGCACTGTTCGGAAATTAATTTAATTCTTTTGAGAATTGAAAGACTCTTTAACTGAAGAAGAAGCAGATCTTTCCTTTCCGCAGCTGCAGAAATGAATTTGCAATGATTATGATAAAGCAGAATTAGCGAAATGTACAGGGCCATAAAATCTTACTTAATTCTTGGAACGAACTGTAACAGTATCATTTATCGGTGTTTTTAATTTGTTGCAGGAATGAAGACTTTTAAAATCTGAAGAACACTTCAGTCCCATAATACCTGCTGAGTGACAGAATTCCAGACTCTCTTTATATGTTCCCTGTCCCCATCCATTGCACAATGTTTGCAGGTTAGTTTTACCTGTTATGTTCAGTCACACAGACCAAGAGGACAAAGGTGTGACCTCCACCTTTCCCCTTCATCTGTGACCCTTGGCAATTCTGGAGCTCTCCATCTCTAGGTTTCCATTCAGTCACTCAGTTCTGCATTTCATTCCCTCATCTGTGTGTTCAGCACTATTCCCTGTTCACTTCCTACTCAATGAGACAAAGTAAGGGTGTTGGGGGGGGTGGGTGGCGGGGGTGGTGAGCCATAGGGAGCCGGGGAGGCATTATGGGGAGGGCTTCTCCCAAATGCTATTAAGAGGCCAAGCAAAGTATACAGGATCAGCTTTGCTCAAACCCTGGCACTTGACTTAGTTGGTGACACTCATCCCTCAGAGTCTGAAGGTTTTAGGTTCAAGCCCCAATCCAGGAAGTGAGCCCGTATTTCAGGATGTAGCACTCTAATGCACTGCTGCATTGTTACAATTATCTGTTGGATGAAGCCCCCCAGTGTGTTTTGATTGTGCAGATAGACATTAAAGATTCGATACTGCTATTCGAAAAAGAGCAGGGAGTTCCACCAACACCTCCAAAAAAATGGTTATTCCTCTTGACAACAACCTGCATTTATGTAGCACCTTTAATGTAGAAAAATGTTCGAGGGTGCTTCACAGAGCCGTAATCCAAAAAAAAAGGATACTGAAGGAGAGAGTAAAAGAGGTGGCTTAGTTGTCAAAGAATTGGGTGTTAAGGAGTGGGAGGTGGAGTGAATTATAGAGGACGGGGGTCGAGGGCTTTGATGGTAAAAGACACAATTGCAATTGCAGGGCTAAGGGAGATGGGTGGGGGTGAGGGGAATGCACAAGAGACCAGAGTTAGAGGAACAAAGAGTTTGGAGGGGATTGTAGGGCTGAAGGAGGTTCTCGAGATAGAGAAGGGTGAAGTCATCCAGGAACTTGGACACAAGGATGAGAATTTTTAATTTGAGGTGTTGGGGTGTTAGGTGCAACAGGCAGTGTATAATGGGCGGGTGTAATGGGTGAATGTGTACAGGCGGGTTGTATAATGGGTGGGGTGTATAATGGGTAGGGTGTGTAACAGGTGAGGTGTATAACGGGCAGGTGTAGAACAGGCATGTGTGTAACTGGTGAGTGCATAACTGGCAAGTGTGTAACTGGTGAGTGCATAACAGGTGAGTGAATAATGGGCGAGGATGTTAACTGATGTGTGTATAACGGGTGGGCGTGTAATGGGTGAGTGTATAGCGGGCAGATGTATAACTGCTGAGTGTATAACAGGCAAGTGTGAATAATGGGCGAGTATGTAATGGCGTGCGTTTAACAGGCAAGTGTATAATGGGTGGGTGTGTAACTGCTGAATGTGTAATGGGAATGTGTGTAACCGGTGAGTATATAACAGGTGGGTTGTGTAATGGGCGGGTACCTAACTGGTGATTGTATAATGGGTGAATGTGTAACAAGCAGGTGTATAATGAGCAGTGGTTATATGGGTATAATGAGCAACCAGTTGCTACCACCTGTGTGTCACCACTGCCAAAAGTTTAATTCAGCCTCCTAGGCTCAACCCAATCCTTAACAAACTTCATCCCGTGGCATAGAACTGCATAAACCAACATTGTACTGCCAAGGTGATTGACCAAGGTCATAAGGTCGAGGCTGATGTGGGAGTGGGGCGGGAAGGTGGGGAGGAACAGAAGAAAGAGGATTGTATTGTCACAGGAGAGGATTCTCACCTGAGATTCAGTCTGGTGTGCTCTGTTGGATGAGAGCAAATTAAATTTTATTGTGCCCCCTTCCATGTTCTACTGATCTGAGCGTATCTAACATGGGGCAAAAACCAGTGGAAATGTATCTCCTATGCTACTCCTACACTTTGGTGGCCATACAAAAAAGAAAATGCAGAAAGAATTGTTCAGGTTTAGGATGACCCTTGCCTCTTTGAAGTTTGTTTTCTGTATCGGTTTGTCTCTGGCTTGATTCTAACATTTCTGGCATTGTCTTGTCACCACATTATAGTCTACCTCCTTCAATTTCCCAGTCTGAAACAGTGCTCAAAATGGAAAAGAATTTGATGAAGGGTTTACAATTGAAACTCTAACTTGTCTGCTCATTACATGGATACTGACTGACTTGCTGCCTCTTTCCAGCATTTTCTGTTTTTTGTTTTAGATTCCAGAACTTATAAGGAATTGCTTTATTTTTGTATGTGTTCAATGTTTTATTAAATAAGAGGTGTTTACTTACAATTTAATTCCATTTAGGTGGTTTAGAATGAAGATTTGTTCATTAAAAAGGACCAGGAATCAAAGAGCACTTGTGAGATGACCTTACCGGCTCATGGGTTAATTCTGTGTTAACAACAACAATCAGACTAGACCAATAGTCATTAACTTAGTTTGTGTACATACGAGGCACTACTGAAGCAATTAATTAAGTGTCATGTCTCCTATAGTTAAAAGATGGCAGGCATGTATTCCATGGTATTCCACATCAACAGAATGGAAAATACTCTTAACTAAATTAATGCGATCAGTTCTTGTAGTCTTCTCTCTGCCTGGTAACTAGCAGCTAAACTCACCACTACTGCTTGCTCTCTTGAGGAAAAAAGTCTAGTCTGGTTTAAGAAAGTGAACCCAAAGCGTTGCTTTTGGGGAGTCAGCTGGAATACCACCTCTCACCTTCACTGCTACTGGACCAGCGTTAGGTCAGGCAGTCTTCATTGTATGGGCAGGAATCGGGAATGAAAATTTGACAGATTTCAAAACGGGCAGCCAATCCATTCTGCTAAGTTAACTCTCCATGCGGTGAAGGCCAAAGACAAAAATTTTCTTCTGGGTCTTCAGCTGAGCCTTTTTACTGGTTGGGGGGGTGGGGGGCATGTGCGAGTCAGCAAATAAGAAACAGGATCATTGTCAAATAGTCTGTAGCCGGTGGTGAGAGAACCAACAATTTGCCATCGGCTGCAATCTTATAAAGTAAAAGGCCACCTCACATGACAAAAGGCATTTCAGGTTAGTCAGGATCTGATAGATTGATGTTGAAGAAGTGACGAGCTGTGATGAAACCTTCTGCTCAAAACCTGGACCTGTGTCCCTCTTTCAGATGTGAATTGGTGGCATTCCCACCACTTCTGTCTTTTTTCATATTTCCTCGTCATTCTTTTCATCTCGACTCCTCATGATGTTGTGCAGCACTCAACAGGCCACAGAGTTGTGAGACAACACTGCAAGATGCTCAGTCTTGTTGGATCCTGACACTTAAAGGACATTTTCAATGTGCCAACACTGTTCCCTGTTAACACACGTTGACTGATAAGTGTCAGCGTAATTTTCCTCAGTCATCAGCTGGGACTTCAGCCGAGGACTGTTGTCACCTGAGGGAACAACAAAATATTAATTCCAGAAAATATAAAAGAGTCGAATTCCACACTTTCATCACTCCCTCCAGGAGGCTAATTTTATAGAGTGGGTTTGATCTGTTTCTATTGGTTGAACACTAATGGAATTCTTAAGTTGTAGGAAGAATTCATGATAGATTCAATGTCCTTTTGTAAAGTAAGGCAATTTGCTTTTTCTACCTTGAACAGCAAAGACAGGCTGGGCCAATCTCTCAATCTTGTAGAATAATCACTAGAAATAATATTACAGGTCTAGAAATTTATCTTGGCGATATTAGGGAATATACCAGAAAATATCCATATGGCATTTCTCTGTCTGCTATTTTCATGCAAATTTTAGCCCATTTATTTCAGATGGATTAGCACCATCCCCACTAAAATAGCAGATGAAGAAATATCAGAGCATTCATCCACTAGATTTAGCAACAACAGTGTATAAACTGATCTTACACACATATTTCTTGTAACAGGCTCACAAGTTAATGCCTTGACCTCTCGTCCCTGCTTGGTCATCCTTGCCCAACTTCCCCGCCCACCCCAACTTTATCTGTCTGCTGCCCCTCAGTAATTGGGGTTGCCAACACTCCAGGATTGTCCTGGAGTCTCCAGGAATTGAGCATTAATTTTCAGGACACTGCACTGAGCAAAACCCGGGAGAAAAATCATAGCGGCATTTAAAAAAGTATGTTTTTTCCATTTTCTTTGAACACTTTTGTTTATTAGTTACAAAACTATAGGAGTTGGGGAAAAAGGGGTGTTTGACAGTCAAAAAGTATCTAGTTGAGTCATGAAGAGTCTGTTTGCTTTCCAAGCAGCGGGGGAGTGGGTGGTAGGGTGGCAGGGTGTTATGTACTGAAACTTCCAGGAATGCATCCAATCAGAATTGGCAACCCTATCAGTAACATCTTCCTAAAACATGAGATCAGCTTCCAACTGCATACCTATAACAACCAACTGTACCTCTCCACCACCACCTTTTATTTCACGATTGACCTTGCACTGTCCATCTGCCCTTTTCAGTCATCAAAGTCCTGGACAAGGCAAAACTTTCTTCAGCCCAATATCAATAATACAGAAGGCTTCTCGTTCAGCTCCCTTCAGAAACATGCCTCTTAAGCATTGATCCCATTGTCATCCACACATGTTCTCTAGCACAGAACAAGATGTTGCATAATCCCCAACGTGCTGTGTCCTGGGAGTGAGATCGATCTTTGGATGGATTTGGGCTTTATGGAGATTTAAGAGTTGTTTCTGGGAAGAAAGGGTAATTGGAACAAAGGTGAAAATAAAGCTTCTTGGAGACAGCTTGAGCAAGGGAGGATATGTGGGTGTTCAATCTGAGCATAGAGGAGGTAGTGATGCCAAGAATGCCAATACTAGAGCTGCACGGAGCCATCAAAGGTAAAATGTTGCCTATGGTGCTTAAAACACAAATGTACATATACAGTTAGGCTCTGCAAGACCATAAAACCCTTTTAAAAATCATGGTCATCAGTCAATACAAAAATTGTCACATATGTCGCTCAACTTTAGCTCAATCACAAATGTATACGATAATGTGAAGGAACAGTAATAGAACACACCAAACATACAGCTTCCCAACAACCAACCGGTTTCTGTTGAATAGGAGGAATTGAAACTGAATGTATCAGTCCAGAAAGTATCCAGATAAAGCCAGCAATATAAAAATTACATGACATTTTTTGTCACAGTTTGCTTCCATGTTAATGGAATTGAAATCTTGCCCATTGTGCTAAGCAGTCTGCAAGAAGTCCAGTTGATTGTCCCCAGGACCCTTGCTAAACTAATGATATTCATATTAAAACCCTTTCTCTTTGTACTTTATTATGGGGATATATTTGGAAGGAAGTGGCTTGTTCCTGTAATTCCCCCCAGATGATGAGTTTTTGGCCTAAACCTTAATGTTTGGGAAGTATTACACCTTAATTAAGCTCTTTATATGGGAGCGATGTGATTCTCAGAAGGGGATTTAACATTATCATCCTCGCGTTCAAATCCCTTCATGACCTCACCCCTATCTTTATAATCTTTTCTAGCCCTACAGCCCTCCGATATCTGTGCTCCTCCAATTCTGATCCATTGCACATCCCCAATTTCATCACTCCACCGTTGGCAGTGGTGCTTTCAGCTGCTTAGGCCCTAAGCTCTGGAATGTCCTCCCTAATCTTCTCTACCTCTCTTTCTCCTTCTTTAAGACACTCTTTAAAACTTACCTCTTTGACCACTTGGACTTATATCTGTTTGTGTGGCTCTGTGTCAAATGTTGTCTGATAACACTCCTGTGAAGTGTTATGTCAAAGGTGCTAAATAAATGGAAGTTGTTGTTACTGAAGAATCAGAGGATACATCCACCCTAACTATTCTTTCCCTCTTTGTGGCCAGTCTGCCACTGCCAGAGTTAGAAGGCGGGAAGTGGGCTATGTCTCCTCCAGTCCATTAGGGAGTTATCCCAGCTTGGAAATCTAAAAAGGAGAGAAAGTAATAGACAAAATGGGGAAGACAAAACAAGCCAGGAAACCAGAGATAACCTTGATCTACTACCTCTACCAGAGCAATGTGTAATCATCCCTAACACTGGCATAATATGGTTAATAGAAAGCTGGAAGGAGACAATAGCACTGAAATCGAAAGATTCATACTCTTCTACTATTGTTTTCAATTCCATCTTATATTTCAAGAAATTAAATATTACAAACAGTTTACAAATTGAAACAGACTGATCGTTTAAAAACAAGAAATGCTGGAAACACTCATCAGGTCAGGCAGCATCTGTGGAGAGTTAATGGTCCAAATCAATGACATTTCATCAGAACACGTTCCTACTTTCCAACAATGACTACAATTCAAAAGTATTTCATTGGCTGTAAAGCACTTTGGGATGTACTGTGGCAGTGAAAGGCACTATATAAATGCAGGTCTTTCTTCAAATTATATGGCCCAGGTTTTTTTTTAAATGTAACATTTTTTACAAAAAGAAAGAACATTGCACACTGGTTTTCATATTAATATTAGCATGATCCGTATACTCAATTTGGTATTTACAGAAAGCAACACTGACACCCCAATTGTTCATATTTGTACAGTAACTTAACAGGCTTCAGTTCCACTGGGGTGGGGGACTGCACAGACAGATGTGCATTATCCCATCCCATCCCCTCCAAAGTCACTACTGGGCTAAGTTACTTCTTCAAATAACTCCAATAAATTGATTATACATGATTTCCCTTTCACAAAACCATGTTGACTCTGCCTGATTACCTTGAATTTTTCTAAGTGCCCTGTTATAACGTCTTTAATAATAGCTTCTAACATTTTCCCTATGACAGATGTTAAGCAAACTGGCCTGTAGTTTCACGCTTTCTGTCTCCCTCCTTTTCTGAATAAAGGAGTTACATTGGCTATTTTCCAATCTAATGGAACCTTCCCCAAATCTAGGGAATTTTGGAAAATTAAAACCAATGCATCAATTATCTCACTAGCCACTTCTTTTAGGACCCTAGGATGAAATCCATCTGGATCCGGGGACTTGTCCGCCTGCAGCTCCAACAATTTGCTTAGTACTACTTCCCTGGTAATTGTAATTTTCTTGAATTCCTCCCTCCCTTTCCATTTCCTGATTTACAGCTATTTCTGGGATGTTACTTGTATCCTCTATGGGACTCATTCATGATTCATGCCTTTTGTGGCATCTTGAATAAGCTGATAGCCTTTCTATTTGTACCAGCCAAAGAACTACATTGGGGTGTGGTGATTATGCAGTAAGGGCACTTTCTGCTACCTTTTTCCTGCCTGGTATCATTGGTCACAAGATAAACTACATATCCCTCAACTATTAAAAATTCTGATAAATGAATCTTCGCTAGCGTGTTTGGTAGATTTGAAGCTGGCTGATGCTTGATCAAGTGTACAAAAGAAAGGTGAACACAGCATACACAGTGTGCTTACCTCTAACATTCCCTAATTAAACTACCAACTGGCTTTAATATTGTATGGTGCTATACACTGAACGTAATAAATCCTAACGTGCTGAATGTTTCTTGAATATTTTGCTGTTATTGAGATTGTTCTGTATAATACATTGTAGATATGAAGTTGCAGCTCTCTATGCCACCTCTGTGATAACATACCAGTTTGAGTATAAGAATTTCGGGACACTTCGACACTAGCAAGTGCTCTAATAGATGTTGCAATTAAGCAACTGCTTAGATTCAGACTGGTGAAGTGAATCTGCCTGCAAGATGGAGTTTGTAGGCTTGCAGTTGAATGTGAAGCAGTTTGAGCAATAAATTTGTTGTTACCCCTTTATTATCCAATACTGGATTAGGAACCCTACATGCAACATAACATTAGAGCAACTCCTTTGTGAATTATGAATTAAAAAATGTCAATTACTGGTATTTTGCAATGAAGCTCCCTTGCTGTCATGCACCCTATTTCTGAGTGGGAGGGAGACGCAAGAGACAGATATTGTAACCAAGCAAATGAACGTTAGATTTTAGCACAAGTTTGAAACACAGTTCATTATCTATTTGCATACCTGCCTGTCGAGTAGTTTTTTTTTTATCTTGGTGATTTATTTCCAACAGTCACTCATCCCAATGAGACCTAAGCTTACCAATCACTAATATATTTAGCTACCTGACTGTCTTTCTCCTGATTTCAGTTTGTTTGCTGTCTGGCTGTATTCATATTCCGTCCCCCTCCCTCCTCAGATTATATCGCTTGCCTCTGGCGTTTACTGTGATACACATTAGATGCTGTTTGTGCATTTGGTTTTGCTTGTAACACTTTTTCCCGGATTTTTTTTTTGTTTTTATAAAATGCTTCCTGAGCATCAATATGGACCAAAGTCCTTTTGATGAGTCAGTTAAATTGAACTCGTGTCCATGCTAATCAGTATTCAAAACCCTCCACGTCCTCAGAAAGGATGCATGTGTCTTTTTTTTTCTTTCTGAACATGCTCGCTTGTTTCCTGATGTGCACCTGACGTGTGCAACCGTTTGCAAACCCACATAAACCTTCATTAAAACCGAGCAGTTGAGGCTGCGCTGAATAAAGACAATCACTTGGGTTTGTCACAGTTAGAGAACATAACGAGAACTTGAGTGCTAGGAGTTACCGGTTCAAGCTTCTCGCCGCTTGTGTGCTGTTGGAAAGTCAATTCCCCCCAAAAAGAGGTACGTTATTGTTGGGATTTTTAAAAAAAACATATATTTTAGACTTCATTCTAGCTTTTGACCTGATTTTTCTGCCCTTGCACAATCAAGTTGTCATTTGCGATTTGAAACATCAACCTATGCTTTGAAATCATTGAGTAATTTTAATCTCTCTTTCAACAGGTTTATTTTTTTTTTAAATGTTTGAATTCTGCTGTTTATAAAATGTGTGTATTTTGGCTTGTTGTGGAATGAATCAGCCTCCAGTTTTATTGGACTTTAATCTCTTCTGGCACTTGATGGTTGCATGGTATTGTGCATATAATATATATATATTTTAAAAGCTGAGAGTTTTAGTTTCTCCCTGTTCTGCCCCACATGACTCAGAGTTTCCAGATGTTTTCAGGCTGATCTAGGTAAATGGCATGGAGCTTATTGCCCGGCTTCCTCAGAAGGATGCTCTTGCATGATGGAGCGTGAAATGGTTACCTTGTCAGGAGAACCAGTGTATGGCTACAATGGGGCGTTAATTAAAACCTGCGGTGCCTGGTGGCAAATTGAGCAAGATTGGAAGTGTCTCTGGCAAAGGAGAGCCTTTTTGGTTCACTTTTTTTTTTCTGTCTTGCAACTCACAGCTAGTCTGTGCAATTAGTTACATAGAGGCGTTTCTTGGCTTGAAGTCCAGGTTGACTGCTGTCCACAAGTGGTGTTGTTTTAACCTATTTTTAAAAAAAAATACTTCCTCTGGGCTAGTCAACAGCTTGTTCCCAGTTGTTTTACTAACTAGTCGCGCAACAGTGGAAGTGGTTTGGTTCAAGAGCTGAATTCAGTGCCCCAGTCCACATATGGTCTGTGAATCGAGATCACATTGCCCCCACTCAAGAGCCCATCGTGATTTATAGTGAAGTTGCCATTATGGATTCACATTCCACTTGATGATAACTTGAAGTTGCACATTTTCCAATGTATTGACCCCTTTTAAAGCCTCTTAGAGTGACACTGAACAGTAATAGCTAATTTAACAAGGTTATAATTGCTATCCAGGTACATCATTTGGCATGCAATTTCAAGATGATAGAAATAAAACATGAAAAGCTATCTTCAGTCTTTTGAGTGCATTTTATTTGTAAAACTAACTTGTGAATTCCAACTGAAATTTCAAGAATCTATAAATTCTAGAAGACTTTGTGTTGGACTAGCTGATCTCCCCTGTGGTAGCACATGGGGAGTCATGAGGTCTGAAAAGGATATTAGAGGGTGGGGGAGAATTAGACCAGGACACACACATGTGGCATATTTAATAATATATAGATGATACACCTGCATTTTGAAATCTCTCTTTCTCAATCCAACAGGTTTGTCACGACATTTGCTGCCTGTTTCTTTTGTTTTTTTTTGGCAAATTAGCAAACTGCATCTCATTGTAGTGGGTCCCAGGATTGCTCCTGCAGATCCCAACACAGTGAGTTCCTGATCTCAGCCAAACCTTTTAGAAAGCACCAGGCAGTGACAAGAGGTTTGAAAACTTTGGAGGACCAATCAACTTGTGCTGCTCTTTCACACCTCCTGGTGGCTGGTACAGGTATAGCTAGTGTCAGAAGAAATGTTCATGGATTTTCACTTGGCCGGTAACTAGTCCCTGTGGAGGAAGGGAAGACACTTCCTTATAGAATTGGAAACAAAAATGGCTGGCAATATTACCCTATCAGCAGACTACAGAGTGTCCTTGCTAGAATCCAGGGAACATAACCTTCATGTGTTTTCACTAAATGGCTTGTGTGTAAGGTCCTAAAGAGGAGGAGAATGAAATAATATTTTCAAAAATGGTGAATGAGGGGTTAACGTATACATTGGTAAGGAATCATCTTAAGCAATCATCAGACCAATTTGCTTAGTAGCATTTCCTCTTGGTTTCAGTATGGCATCTTGTATTACGGAATTAGCACCGTAAAAAGCTTGACATTCAAGCCCACAGTCACACTGTTTACGAGGGAATTTAGAATCTTTAACTTTTAATGCTTTCTTAAATCCTTTTGTGATTGAGATTATTCACTACACTGCCACTCTTGTGTTGATGTATCTGTACCTGTTGATGTATCTAAGCTGTGTGGTCTCACTTGGTATATTTATCCCTTGTGGTGGTGGCCCTGTTAAAGAGCCCACTTTCCATTGCACTGTCATGTGGCACCCTTGCCACAATTGATCGCAGTGATGCCAATGGTATGGAGAGCCAGGGGAAAGTGCCTCTGTCTTTCTCAGAAAGAATTTCATTACTGCTCCCATCATCATTATCTATAACAGTCTAACAATGGGACTGCTGTATGGACAGTGTTTAGCACCTAAGGAGTACCCTCAGTCGTTCAGCATTGCTGAAGGGGCACTATAAAGATGGAGTGGGGGAGTGAACGACGTCAATGCATCAAAGAAAGCAATGGCAGGTCCTTACAGCCTGTTCAGGATAAAGCTGAGTTCTTTGCATGCATTAGACTATCATGTGATAGGTTTATATTGAGGCTATGGAAAGAAATTGGGGAGGTAGCGAAAACATTCAGTCAATGTTTTGCATATCCTACATTATTCTCTACAAGTAGATCAAGCTTGTATTTTATTTCCCCTTCCCCCACACCACAACACTGAAGGCAGTGATATCTTGGGGTACCTCACATAAATGATCGGTTTTCCATGTGTAACTGTGGACAATGAGCATGAGCAGTCTGTCTGATACTAGAAGCTCATCAGAGCTGAACCAGCCTTTCGCCATTTGACAGATTGCTTAATCCTGGAGGCATGATGGGCCGAAAAGCCTTTCTATGTGCAAAATGATTCTTTGCTCATTGTACACTGCTGCTCAACTTTCATAATTATAAAAAGCATTAGAGATACTTTCACCAGACCCAATGTATATTAGACCTGTACAACAGGATTATTTAAGGAAGGATGTAGATGCATTGGAAGCAGTTCCGAGAAGGTTTAATAGACTAGCACCTGGAATGGGCAGGTTGTCTTATAAGGATAGGTTGGACAGGCTAGGCTTGTATCCACTGGAGTTTAGAAGAGTAAGAGGCGTCTTGATTGAAAGATCCTAAGGGGTCTTGACAGGATGGATGCGGAAACAATGTTTCTTCTTGTGGGAGAATCTAGAACTAGAGGTCACTGTGTTTAAAAATAAGGGGTTGCCATTTAAGACAGATGAGAAATTTTTCTCTGAGGCTCGTGAGACTTTGGAGCTGTCATCCTCAACAGGTGGTTTATTTATTTATTTAGAGATACAGCACTGAAACAGGCCCTTCGGACCACCGAGTCTGTGCCGACCAACAACCACCCATTTCTACATTAACCCCATATTCCCTACCACATCCCCACCATTCTCCTACCACCTACCTACACTAGGGGCAATTTACAATGGCCAATTTACCTATCAACCTGCAAGTTTTTGGAGGTGGGAGGAAAGCGGAGCACCCGGCAGAAACCCACGCGGTCACAGGGTGAACTTGCAAACTCCGCACAGGCAGTACCCAGAACTGAACCCGGGTCACTGGAGCTGTGAGGCTGCGGTCCTAACCACTGCGCCACTGTGCAGTCTTTGAATATTTTTAATGCAAGAGTAGATTGATTCTTGATAAGCAAGGGGGTAAAAGGTTATCAGAGGTGGGCGGGAATGTGGAGTTGAGGTTGCAATCAGATCAGCCATGATCTTGTTGAATGGTGGTGCAGGCTCGAGGGGCAGAATGGCCTACTCCTCCTAATTCGTATGTTTGTAAGTATCGCTGGGTCTAGAGAGCTGAAGAGTTAACTTTGCCCATTTTACACAAGGATTCCAATAACCTAATTATATTTCTTAAATGATCTTATTAGAATTTAAGGTCCTATCCTGGATTATTATCTATTCACCAGCCAATCCGTGACATTGTCCTTAATAAACTCTCCAACCAAACAGTATTAATCCTAAATCCATCATGACGGAATCTTAAAACAATTGGTAATACATGTTAATTATATTGCACTTGCATTATAGAATTGTAGGCATTTAATCATGGAAGTTACTCGAATCTCATTTCCCTGCTCTTTCCTTGTACTATTTAATATTTTCATTTTCAAGTGTTTATACAAGTTCACTATTAAATATTGTGATTGACTCAATTTCAATATCCATTTGTGAGTGATGCAGTCCATATCCAGTAATCCTTTGCATTTTTAAAAAAAGTTCTTCTAACCCAAAGATTACAGCAAGAAACCTTTTAATACTAATGGCAAAAAACAGCACTCATGCTTTTGGTTAATTTTTGTCCTTTATCAAAGTGAGGGATATTCATGCTGGACGTTCCTTCTCCATCTCCTTTTTAAGATGTTGCTTAAAAACTACTTCTTTGACCAAATGTCTCCTTTTTTTGGTTTGGTGACAACCTGTGTTCAGTTCCATGCCTGTGAAGCATCCTTGGGGTGGTTTACCATGATAAAGGTGCTAAATAAATGCAGGTTGTTGTTAAGGAGGTGGTTTTCCATTTTGTGTCCCCAGTGTTGCTTAGATCAAGAGTAAAACATCCTCTATTCTGTCCCAACAAAGTGCTTCTCCTGCACAAATCAAATGTTTCCTTTCTGGCACCAGCCATCCTTACCAAATTAGCCAGAATGAAAGAAAGTCTTTGGTATACAAAGCGCCTTTCACAAGCTCGGGTTCTCCCAATGTGCTTTACAGCCAATGAAGCATGTTTGAAGTGTAGCCACTGTCTTCAGAGTTACATTGACAGGCTTATCCTAAAATGTTAACCAACCTTTTTCTTCTCAGGTGCTATTTGACCAATTGTGTATTTGTGGCATTTTCTTTTTTTATTTGCAGTTTATTCTTCTCATCAATGGAGCAGTTTTCTTCTATGGGTCCATACCCTTCAAGGGCAGGTTGGAGTCAGCCCAAACTGATTTCATGCAGGACCCTTGCATCCAACAGAGAGGAGAGACTTTAATCTCATCAGTCTGGGCTCAGGCCCGTGTGCCACACACTGCTACCTCTGGGATCGTTGAGAGGGGGTGGGTGAACTTTATAACCTTGGCTCCTGTGCTGAATCGGAGTGTGTGCTCCATGAGAGCAGAGACCCCTCTGACCCCTCACCAAAGTGGTCATTCTTTCTGGATGAACCTGCATAGTGAGCATCAGGAAGCTTTTCTACCATGAAAGGCATAATCGCCCAGCTGGATCTTGTTCCCACCCAGCAACCACTGTTTGCAGCAGCAGTTACTGGGTAGCGATCAAGGCGATAACTTTGCAAGCTTTCTGACCCGGCCCCACTTATCTGCACCTCCCCCCACCCCCACCCCAAACTCACAGAGAAATTGTAGCAACCCCACTGTGGCTCAGTTAACTTGCTGCAGAATAAAGAGTGAATATGAGACCTTGCAGTCCTGGAAGGCTGCGTACCATTTGTGGGATCTTGCTGTGTGCAAATTGGCTGCTCTGTTTCCCTCAACAACAGTAACTAGACTTCAAAGGCACTTAATTGGTTGTGAAGCACTGTGGGATGTCCTATTGCCATGCTAAGGTGTTGTTTTATATCACTTGAGCTCACTCTTCCTATTAGAGCCTACCCAGAAAGGACAATATTCGATTCCATTGTTCCTCTCTTAGTTTCTCTCAGCCTGCCATTTCTAGTAATTATGCAACACAATGCCTGGAAGTAGGGGAGGGTGGAAGGAGATTCAAAAGTAACTTTCATCAGGGACTAGAATTTATACTTGGAAAGGAAAACCTGCATGGCTATGGCAAAAGAGTAGAGGAATGGCACTAATTGGATAACCCTTCCAAAAGAGCTGACACAAGCTTGATGGGACAAATTACTGCCCTCTGTGCTGCAGGATTCTATACCACACCACATGGTGCATTTAACCTCTGAGCCAATTTCGGGCTTGTGGGCAATTTTATTTTAAAATTACCAAAGGAAAGTGATTTGCTTTGCACAAACTCGTTTAATGAAAGATGCTAAATGAATTCTCGGAGATGTCAACAATAAACACAACCCTTTCCTTTTCTCTTTGCAGATACTGTCGGACCCTGGTATGCATTTTTCTGTTATTGTTTCAGATTGCCATCTTCCTTCCTTGGCTGTGAAGCCGTTCACAAGGACGTTTAAATATATTTGAGCATAAAACCGATTACCTCATCATCCGTACCATAGTCACTGATTTTATATATTTTTTAAATAGTTAGAAAGATCCGATTTTATTCTAACAGCCACCTCTTCCAATGCCTAGTAACTGGAGCAGCCGAAATGTTTTTTTCAGTATGGGTCCAAAGAATTGGTTAACTTGCACTGTTCATTAAAGCCCAACGTTTGTTTTAAATGTGCATTTAAATGGCTTTATTAGTAGCACGGTGCCCATTATTCCTTCCAGCGCTGCCAGTGCACTGGGTTCATAGCAATTACACGACACCCAGTGGTCTGTTGCTTATTATTAACAGTACCTTCTTTCAACAGCAGCTAAAAACAGCCTGCCAACTAATTATATGCTTTCAGATTTGCAGTGCAATTTGGGGTCAAATGTCAGAAGCTTCTGCAAGCTCTCTCGGAATGTGTGTGTATTGTTGGTCAGTCTTTGTAGCTTCCGATCATTTTTTAAGCCTCATCCACGAATTTTATTATTTGTGTCATCGCCCAACTTCGCCCCCATCTCAGCTCATCTGCTGCTGAAACCCTGATTCGTGCCTTCGTTACCTCTAGGCTTGACTATTCCAACGCACTCCTGGCTGGTCTCCTACATTCGACTCCCCATAACCTTGAGGTTATCCAAAACTCTGCTGCCTGTGTCTTAACTCTTACCAAGTCCCTTTTCCCCTATCATCCCTGTGCTTGCTGACCTACATTTGCTCCCGGTCAACTAACAGCTTGATTTTAAAATTCTTATCCTTGTTTTCAAAGTCCTCCATGGCCTTGTCCCCCTCTATCTCTGTATTCTCCTCCAGCCCCACAACCCTCCAAGATATCTGCACTCCTCTAATTCTGGTCTCGATTTTTAATCACTCTATCATTGGTAGCTGCACTTTCAAGTCCCTGGGCCCTAAGCTCCGGAATACCCTCTCTATACCTCACCGCCTCTCCACTTCGCTTTCCTCCTTTAAAACCTAACTCTTTCACCAAGCTTTTGTTTACCTGACCTAATATCTCCTTTAATGGCTAGGTGTCATAGTTTATTTTATATTGCTCCTGTGAAGCGCCTTGGGACATTTTCTTACATTAAAGGCACTGTATAAACATATGTTTTTGTTGTTGTTGATGCAGGTCAAAGATATAATTTAATGTAATGAATGGGCCAGGGGAAAGGATCTTTTGCATTTCTGGCTTGCTGTGGGTGCAGTATGTCTGAATTGGTGGATCGTTAGGAAAAAAGGCCCACACAATATCCACTTTAGCATGGACTCTTGAGAACTGTTCATTATTGACATGTAAAGTAATTGCAGAACAAGTGAACTAATGATGAACAACATCTCATTTTCCAGAGATTCTTTGACTGGCCCATTTGAAGGAAAATGAGGGTTCTGACACCTTCCTTGAGGGTGTTTTCAGCAAATGAATAACTTTTTAGACCAAAACTTGATCTGAATTCCCCAAAGCACTCCCTTGTTAACATTAACATAAATTATGATAGTTCATGCATTTTCTTTTCTTGGGCAGTAACACGTTTTTAATTGGTACTGCATATAATGCATAATAATACTGCTCTCGGGTAGAAGGCTTTGTCTACTCCAGCAGTGAGCCATTCTAATGGAGGGATAACTACTCATTCAAGCAGCCACAATGGCTGAGTTTAGATTGCACCTGATTTCTGGGGTGAATTCATGCTGTGATTATAGTATGTGAACTGATTCATATGAAATTCTTTGGCCCACTTTTTCAATTTAGCATTAATTCATTTAAAATAAACAAGTTTAATACCCCCATGCTAAAATCACAAAAGAATTTTATTGAACATATTAATATGTTCATAAGTGAATATGACCCATCTATGAAGAGTGATATAGGTATCAGCTGAGGCTAAGTGGGTAGTATTCTCACTTGGTTGTGAGTTCAAGTCCCACTCCAGAACTTGTCAGCCTTGATTTTTGTGCTCTCCAGTACAGTACTGAGAAAGTGCTGCACTATCAAAGGTGCCGTATTTCAGATGAGACATTAAACAGAGGCTCCGTCTGCTCTCTCAGATGGGCATAAAAGATCCCACGGGATTATTTTGAAGAGCAGAGGGAGTACTTCCTGTTGCCCTAGCCAATATTTATCCCTCAACCAACACCTTTTAAAAAAAATTATCTGTTCATTATCGCATTTGTATGTTGGACCTTGCTGTGCACAAATTGTGTTGTGTTTCCTACACTACAATATTGACTACACTTCAAAAAAAACACTTAGACTTTGGAATACCCTGAAGTTATGAAAGGCATTATATAAATGTAAACTCTTTCTCTGAATCAAGTTTGAGATGAATCACTGCCCACTGGCTGATGAAGTATCAAAATCTGATTAAAGGTCAAAGACCTGAAACGTTGGGCTGGATTTTACCTTAGGCGGACGGGAAGTCGTCACCGCCTAGCCCACGGATCCGTCCCACATTTTACGGGTCCGCGGGCTTTAATTGTCCCGAGGCGGGACTTCCACCTGCCTGAGGTAGGCGGTCCCACCTCATTGAGCTGCCAGCAGCTCTTAGTCCCAGCAGCGCCACCTGGAGCAGTAGCCACTGCTGGGACTGCAGCCCAGCCGACCTGATGGAGCCAGGAGTCCAGGGAAGTTGGGCTTGCCTCACCAGGGGGATCAGTCCTTCCCTGGTGAGGCTGGAGTGGTTGTTTGGGGGGAAGGGGGAGTCTTGGGTCCCGGGGGTGGGTTGGGAGGCGGGGGCGGCCCTCAATCAGGCACCATGTGCCCGACTGCCATGGCCACCCCCTCCCCCCCCCCCCCCCAGGGCGCGGAAAGGTCGGCAGCTATCGCTGGGTGGCCTTTCATGTCCTCTGCGCGCCCACTTGCTACGGGTAAAATACCCGTGGAGGCAGGCAAGGGCCCTTAAGTGGCCGATAAGCGGTCACTTAAGGGCCTTGATTGGCCTCGGGCGGGCGGGCCATTCTCCCCCTGCCCAACGCTGTAAACTTGACCAGAGGCAGGAGAGGTGCGGATAGGCCTCCCGGTACCTCCCACTCAATTTTATGCTGCCCGCACGAAACCATCTGACCCGCTGGGGCGGTGTAAAATTCAGCCCATTAATTCTGTTTCTCTCTTCACAGATGCTGCCAGAACTGTATTTCCAGCACTTTCTGTCTTGACTGACTGTCACTCTTCAGCCAGCTGTTACAAAAAACCGCCCAGGCTGACTTTCTGCAAAAGATTTTCCTTCACCTTCTGTTGGAAAACCAATTTGCATTTGATTTTTAACCCTGCATTAGTGGGCCTGGTCATGGTGTCAAAATGGGGCCGTTAAATTTACAATCCCGTTAACATTGGCACTCTGCCTGTTTCCATTTATACAAGGGTCTAGCACAAGGTGGTCGAAGCACCTGTTTTTATTTAGGCAGTAGGCCCCTTTTACAATGCAAATAGGAGTCCTGTAATGTACAATGGACTCCACTTGCCATTTTAGAGCATTTTAGTCCTGGTCAGAACGGGCTCCAAGCAGTTACTGTCCATGTGCTGTAGATAATCTGGCAATGTTGGTTGTGGAATAAATATCGGCCAGGACACCAAGGAGACTGCCCTGCTCTCTTTGAATATTGCCATAGGATTTTTTTACATCCACCAGAGAGATTAGGTGTCTCATCCAAAAAACGGCACCTCCGACATTGAATGCTCTCTCAAAACAGCACTGGAGGCTCAGCCTAGTGCTCAAGGCTCTGGAGTGGGGCTTGCACTCACAACCTTCGACCCACCAAGCCTTGGTTAACACCTTGGCTTTAGGTGTACTTGGACAGTGATTCCTCATTTTATACCTGTGAGGCTTGGTTGCATAATTACTAGGGGCAGATTTTCTTTTATTGTATGTGGTCATCATCAGGTAATAGTCTATGTGAGCTCAATGAGGGGGGACTGCACTTTCAAAATAGAGGGCTTCTGATTTTCCTTTATGTGCTCCCAAGGCTGAACTGAAGTTTCTGCAATTGATAAGACTGTCTACCTTCCCACACTTTTCTCCTCCCACTCCAGCTTTCTACTATGTGTCAAATCACATTGGAATAAAAGGCCATGTCAAAGGACTTCCAAGTATTCATTCTGTTGCCCATTATCCTTCATTTGATGCTGCCGAGAATGTTAGTGCTCTGGGCAGGGTTTAGTGGCTGCACACGTAATAAAATAGGGAAGGATAGTGCCCATTGTCAAGGCAACGCAAAGTGGAGCTCTGCATTATGTCTGACCTGGGGCACGCCTGATAGCTTGATAATCTCACTGGATTCAGAGCTGGAGAGTGCTTCATCACTCCTCCACCTTAAGTGAGCCCTGTCAAGACCGAAAGTTTACCTTTTATTTTTCTGGCAGGCACCTTTTGGCTCATTGGTGCAAGCCAAGAGCAGGATTTATGGATCTGTGATGTGTTTTTTATTAATCTATCAAGCACCTGAGATAGGCCTGATTTTTGTTTTTAGAAAAAAGCAGAGGAATAGATGATAAAACTGACGCTTATGAAGTCTGTGGAAACAATATAAGCACAGCCAAGAAGCTCTCAAACAGAATCACGAATGAGATTGCCTTCCCAACAAAAATACACAGAAAGTTTTGACATGTTGGTAGCCCAGTGTTGTCACTGGCATTCTCAATGTGAGGTATTAAGCAATAAACTCGCACTGCCTTTACATGCAAGGAAGCTTTTATTGCTTTAGAAAAGGGTCTCTACCATCTTTGCCGGGTTGATTTAAAAAAATGTTTTAAAGAGTTTTAGTCTTTCCAAGTGCCTAACAGCCATTGTCATATAAATGATGTTTGCACAGTAACCTGGATTTGCAGTATACGCACAACACTTGTATCAAATATGCATGCTTAAGCAGCAGGCTTAGAGTATCTGTAGCCAGGCAGCCAAGATGAGGAGTATAACTGCCCATCAAACCACTGCAAGAGTATTTGGAATCCGCTTAGCGCTGTTTTATCATTCTTAATACAGGACAGCAGATGTTCCAAAATCCTCATCTGTTTTAAATTTATTGATTATTTCACGACTCACATACTTATTGTACACTTGCACATTTCACTGATTACATGGCTTCACAATGATTCCGGGCAGGAACGTTCTTCTGATTTTGCTGCTTGGGATTATCCCTTTTTATTCCACAATGAACTGACGATTGTTTAGAATGATGTTATACGTTCAATTCCTGGTACAGTTAGGTCTTTGAGCCATGTTAAAATGAGCGTCACATCCATCCAATTTTATCCTAACCCAAGCATGTCAGCCATAGTTTAGCGGGTAGCACTCTCGCCTCTAAGTCAGAAGGTTGTGGGTTAGACTGGAACTCTCACTCCAGAGACTTGAGTGCAGAATCCAGGCTGACATTCCAGTGCTGGTCTGAGGGAGTGCTGCACTGTAGGAGGTGCTATCTTTCAGTTGAAACATGAAACAAAGTCCCAGCCTTCCCTCCCAATTGGATGTAAAAGATCCCATGACACTATTTCGTGGAAGAGTCGGGAAGTTATCCTACATTACAGCAGTGACAACACTTCAGAAGTACTTCATTGACTGTAAGGTGCTAGGATGCCATTGTATATAAATGCAAGTTCTTTCTTTAAACTGACAGGTGGGAATGGGGTGGGCATGGGTCATTTCATGTGCTAGCTGATTTTTACTCTCTTGATTTCAATCCAAAAGGGAGAAAACCGATGAAAATGATTAATGATAAACGGAAACAGCCACAAATGATGAAATCCTGCACTAAAATAAAACAGAAAAAGTACAAAAGGCCTATCAGCGCCTGACAAGTGAGGTACCGCTTCATGTGTCTTCCTCTCATCAGAACCCTGAGTACAAAATTTCATTGGCTTCACTCACCAGGCCACGAGCAAGTTTGAAAAAACTTGTGCCAACCATTAATTATTGATTCATCTTGTCTTGAGATAACTCAATAATTAGTGGCTTGATCGACAGATGAACAGGACAAGCAAGAAAAGACCCACCATCTTGTCTTCACTCATGATGGCTGAAGTATCATGGTTGGGCACTTCCTTCCTCCTCGACACCCCCGCCATCATCTCCTGGGAGAGGCAAAATATCGGAAAACTGTGGCCGATAAGGAAAGAAAATACTGTAGGGAAATTTCTCTCGACTGCCCCTCCCCCCAGGTGATCAAAACCAGTCAAGGAGATCACCTTAACCATGCTTTATCTATAAAGAGGCTTATTCTATATAATAAAAGCAAAATACTGCGGATGCTGGAAATCTGAAATAAAAACAAGAAATGCTGGAACCACTCAGCAGGTCTGGCAGCATCTGTGGAAAGAGAAGCAGAGTTAACGTTTCGGGTCAGTGACCCTTCATCGGATGAAGGGTTAGGGTTAGGGTTAGGATGAAGGGTGAAGGGTCACTGACCCGAAACGTTAACTCTGCTTCTCTTTCCACAGATGCTGCCAGACTTATTCTATATAATGTTGATTATCATTGACTAATATATAGTTAAAGCATCACCTTGTACAGTCTGCTCACTTTAGCAGGCTTGTAGCTTTTCCCTCTTTTTAAAGCACCTCACCACGTTCGGTCGACAACTCCCCATTCTCTATATAAGTTGAGCTTTTTACTCAGTTACTGCATTTAACATTTTACAGATGTGGCACCATGGTAGTGGGAATTCTCCATAATATATGCAATCAGTCTTAAGTTGTTAGCCTCTGGAGTAGTTGAAGTGAGTCTGGTTACACTGGTGAGTCCCAATTAATACAGAACTGTTTAGAAGATCAAAAGTAAGCAGTGTACTTTTAAGTTTCAATGTTGCACGGAGGATGGATTTTCTTTGGACAAGAACAGCTCACTGTTTTGACTGATCTACCAAAGTTCTACTTAAAAGTATCAAACCGAAAAATCAGCCTAATCTGCATGGGCCTATCCAATATTTACATCACATTAGCTGATATTTGCATCTTACAGCCAGTTGCAGTCTTCTGCAACTCACACAGAATTAGAATTACATAGAATCTACAGCACAGAAACAGGCCATTTGGCCCAACATGGTTCACATGAACCTCTACCCACCCCTCTTCATCTAACCCCAGCATCATATCCTTCTATTCCTTTCTCCCTCATGGGTCCATGGTGATCGACAATCTGTCTCTTGATGCAGAGCTCGATACACGCAAAGGGAAAGCAGCTACCACCTTTGGCCGACTTGCGAAACGCTTATGGGATAACACCAAGCTGACCCTTCGGACCAAGCTGATGGTTGATAAGCTCTGTGTTCTCAGCACCTTGCTGTATGGTTGTGAAGCATGGGCGACTTACAGCTGTCAGGAAAAGAAGCTCAATAATTTCCATCTTTGCTGTCTTTGGTGCATTATGGGTGTATCCTAGCAGGATAAAATCACAAATGTACAGTCCTCTCAAAGGCAGAGCTTCCAAGTGTGTTGGCACTAATCAAACAGAGGCGGCTTTGGTGGATTGGACACCTGCAGGATGGAAGATGTTTGCATATCCAAGGACCTTTTGTATGGTGAGGTAGCCAGAGCCAGACGACCAGTGGGGTGCCCAACGCTCCATTTTGAAGATGCTTGCAAGCGTGACATGAAGGCGCTAAATGACTATCACGCTTGTGAGTCACAAGCTGGCGAAGGAGAGAAATGGCGACACATCCCGTGGACTGGTGTGCACTACCACGATGACCAGTTGCTACAGCAGCTTGGCAACAGGCGCCAATGTCAAAAACAACAACTCACAGTATCACTTGGCAGCTTCATGTGCGGCACTTGTGGCAGAACCTGCCTCTCAAGAATTGGCCTTCACAGCCATCAGCAAAGGTGCACCAAGAGAAGACACCTCACCTAAATGGATTGTTTGCTGCATGTCCATCATCTTTCATAGATGGAAGGATGTCAACCAACCATCTGTTTATCTAGCTTCCCTTTAAATGCATCTGCACTATGCATCTCAATTACTCCCTCTTGTAGTGTGTTCCATATTCTCATCACTCTCTGGAGAAATTTTCTTATGAATTCTCAATTGAATTTATTAGTGATTGTCTTGTATTTTTTACCTTTTTTGGACTCCCCCAGAGGGGAAACATTCTATCGAAATCCCTTCACAATTTTAACAACGTTTATCAGGTCACCCCTCAGTCTTCTCTTTTCCAGAGAAAAGAGCCCCGGCCTGTTCAATCTTTCCCGATAGATTACTTTCAGAAAGCACAAATTTCCTTCCATCAGTCAGGAACAAGGCCCGAGCTGTGAAATGACAGTGACCTAATCTACTCCACCACCCAATCCCTGAAGAGATGAAGATTATATATTTCAATTTAAAATTAACAAGTTCAGAAATTCTCAGATGTAGTTTTTATCTTGGAACCTGGGGACATAGAAAATTCTGAATGACTGTTAGCAACAACAAGGGGTGTAGGTTAGAAACATAGAAAATAGGAGCAGGATTAGGCCATTCGGCCCTTCAGGCCTGCTCCGCCATTCAAAAAAGATCATGGTTCCCGCTTTCTCCCCATATCCCTTGATCCCTTTGGCATTAAGAAATATATCTCCTTCCTGAATATATTTAATGATTTGGCCTCCACTGCCTTCTGCGGCAGAGAATTCCACAGGTTCACCACCCTCTGAGTGAAGAAATTTCTCCTCATCTCGGTTCTAAATGCCATACCCCGTATCCTGAGACTGTGACCCCTGGTTCTGGACTCCCCAGCCATCGGGAACATCTTCCCTGCATCTAGCCTGTCTAGTCCTGTTAGAATTTTATAGGTTTCTATGAGATCCCCTCTCATTCTTCTAAACTCTAGTGAATATAGGCCCAGTCAATCCAATCTCTCCTCATACATCAACCCTGCCATCCCAGGAATCAGTCAAGTAAATCTTTGCACTCCCTCCATGGCAAGAACAGATAAGGAAACCAAAACTGCACACAATACTCCAGATGTGGTCTCACCAAGGCCCTGTATAATTACAGTAAGACATCCTTGCTCCTGTTGAGTTCATAATGCATTCCTTTCTTTACTATTCTAATGGAGGTGTGAACTCATTTAAAACAAACAATTAATGCCTCTGCTAACATAAGAATAGGCAAAATTGATTGGCATCAAGCCTTCCCCACACCATGATGCAGCATCATGACTAGACACATCCTCCCCAACTCCACTCTAACTCTTAATCCCTCAACTAACACCATCGAAGAATTGTGGGACCATGTGTGTATTAATTAGCTACAGTGTTTGCCTACATTACAATATTGACTACACTTTAAAAGTAATTCTTGCCTGTGAAATGCTTTGGGATATTGAGGACCAGAAAGGTGTAATATAAATGCAAGTTATTTTCTTTCTACTGGCATTATTACTATGTGCAGTGTTTCATGGGCAAACTGAGATTTGTTTCCTTTTTCATTAGCGCATTACTCATCGTAAATGTGCACTCCTTAGCAGAATTACCAAATGGTATAATTTATTTCAGTTAAAGACTTATCTGCTTAAAAATGTCCAATGGTTATTACTACAGATGCATCATATTTGCCTGATTGTTAGTCATTGCTGTTAATCGAATGTTTATTACCAAAATTGCAAATTGCAGAAATGAGCGTTCCATTTTCTTTATAGGTCATGAAAAAGAGGACGTTTTTTTTGAAGAAAAAATTGAAATGTGGCCTAATGTTTTGGTCATTCTTTGTTGAGGCTTGTGGAATTCTATCACTATGATTAAGTGTCTCAAACATAGAGGCAGAGTTTCATCTGTCTAGTCTGGAGGACACTCTCTTCAGATTATTATCTGAACGGCTATAAACTGAGAGAAGGGAATATGCAACGAGACCTGGATGTTCTCGTATGCCAGTCGCTGAAGGTAAGCATGCAGGTGCAACAGGCGATTTTAAAAAAAAAGCAAATGGTATGTTGGCCTTCATAGCGAGAGGATTCGAGTACAGGAGCAGGGATGTCTTGCTGCAATTATACAGGGCCTTGGTGAGGCCACATCTGGAATATTGTGTGCAGTTTTGGTCTCCTAATCTGAGGAAGGATGGTCTTGCTATCGAAGGAGTGCAGTGAAGGTTTACCAGACTGACTCCTGGTATGGCGGGACTGACGTATGAGGAGAGATTGAGTTGGTTAGGATTATATTCGCTGGAGTTCAGAAGAGTGAGGGGGGATCTCATAGAAACCTATAAAATCCTAACAGGACTTGACAGGGTAGATGCAGGAAGGATGTTCCCGATGGTGGGGGAGTCCAGACCCAGGGGTCATAGTCTAAGGATATGGGGTAAACCTTTCAGGACTGAGGTGAGGAGGAATCTTTTTACCGAGAGTGTGGTGAGCCTGTGGAATTCGCTACCACAGAAAGCAGTTGAGGCCAAACCATTGTATGTTTTCAAGAAGGAGTTAGATATAGCTCTTGGGTTGAAAGGGATCAAAGGATATGGGGGGAAAGCGGGAACATGTTACTGAGTTGGATGATCAGCCATGATCATAATGAATGGCGGAGCAGGCTCGAAGGGCCGAATGGCCTACTCCTGCTCCTATTTTCTATGTTTCCCAAAGAGACACATCCAGTTTCCCTAAATCTGGAGAGCTTATGCCAGGGCTGGCCAGAACCAAGGTTTAGGAACCTCCATGTGCCTGCAGTTAATCATTAAAAGATGGACATAAACTTCCTGGAACAATGTGAAAAGTCCCAGTCCTGAGTGACAGCTCTATCTCCTCCAGGTCTCATTAATGACTGGTCAACCATCATGGTGGTCTGGAGAACTGCAGGCCTGTCTAGCTCAGGTATTGGATCACTAAGTCATCACAGAGCATAGACGTGGCTCCAATCTTCCCCCATCAGACATGTCATCTTGGAGCCACCTCAGAATCAGAGACACCCTGCTTACCTTCCCTCCCCTGCCCCTTTAACTGACCGACCTCACTTCTCAGCCTCCAAGAATGATAACTCATTTGAGTGATCGGAAAAACATTAAATTTGAGCTGGGGCGGTGGGGAGGTATCAGATATCCATCAGCTTTTGCATGCGCATTGAAGCAATCATGTCAGTGCTTGAAACAGCTTGTGAAGGATATACTGATAGGGTGAGAGGAGGCTTGTGTACAGTGTAAAGACAGCACATACCAGTTGTGCCAGGTGGCCTATTTCTATAGTTTTATGCAATCTGTGCTGTTCTGATGTTTGAAAATGATGCCATTTTGTTGAAAGGTGCAGTATTGTTATAATGAAAGCATTGGGAATGGGGAGGATTTTATTTTTATTTTAGAAAAACAGGCATAGTTTGCAAAACTATTTGAAAGAAGAGCCAAGCTGTATCTTTGACAGTGAGATACACAGTGAGAAGTTGTTTTGCTAACGATGGCTCGTCCTTAGATTTTCCTGTCCTCTCTGCAACTCCAGTGCGTCAAAAGATAATGGCAATAGAGCTCAGGCTAGGATGGTCCCAGGTTTGATGTCTGTCTGTGCAGTGTTAGCTAGTCCATTTTACAGAGACAATGAGATTGCCCTAATTGTCATCAGTACAAGGAAGGGGAGGGAGCATGATGGGTGAGGACTTGTCCAAACTGACTAAGACTGACCTCCCTGCAGCCACTCCCACCCCTGCCCCAACTACCTCTTACTGTGTTGCTGCATACTGGACCTAGACCATTTACCATGTTTCTGGATGTGGCACCAAAGGATGCCTTGGGCTTGTTGAACATTTCACTAACACGAATCAGCACCTCAACAAAAGAAATATGAGCAAAGAGTTTTATCTATCCTTTACCTGGCCTGTCTCATGGTGAAGCAGCTGAGGTCTGAAGCTTATGTGGTGAGCAACTAACAACGTAAACCCAGATCTTCCCACTTTCTATAGCTCTCAGTACATCAGAGTGTCACAATTGAGATATTCCTTTGAAAACATTACACTGTATTCCTACCACAATGTAGGTCAGCATTCAGGGAAAAGCTGGACTGGACCCAACCTCAGACTAAACATGGCAAGCAAACAAAATAATTGAAAAATAAAGTTGGAGGCATTAAACCTGCTTTTTAAAACTTTTATTAGTGCATAACACAATAGCGGTTAAATTTCTGAATAATGTAAATTTGGCAAGTGTCCCTGTACCATGTGGTACCATCACATAATCACACTAGGGAGCCTCGAGCACAAGAAGTCTAGGCTGGTAGTGGAAACTGGCAGGAAACCTCAGTGGAGAAACATGGGCCAGGAGTAATATTGGGTAATGAGGCAGAGATGGACAACTGGTGGTGACATCTAGGCCAATAGTGGGAACTGGCATTCCTGTGCAGCTGGTGAAACCTGGCAGAATGGAGAGGACTCTGGGTGAAACCTGAGAGCCAACAGGAGTGAGTGAGCATGAAGTGAGACATGAAGCATATGCTCACGAGGACTTGCTAAGTCCAAGGCGGAAGAGGAGGAGGCAGTGGCTTCTGCCAAGAATAAGGGCAAGTTAAAGGAAAGAGTGAGAAAATCTGACTGGAGTTATGGAAATCAGACCCAGAAAAAGGAGAAACACAGGATTCAGGAATAAAAGAAAATGTGAACAGGACAGCAAGCTGGCATTAAATTTAAATAATTGCAGGGAAATTAGAAACAGTCTGAAGATGGCGTAAGAAATGTTTTAAGTAAGAAAGTTATCAACAAGAGACAGGGGGAATAAGGATCTGAGGAAAGAATCCTGCATATTTAATTTTTAATATATTTTTGTATCAATTCAGTACTTCAATCATCATTTGTCCAACCAAATTCAGAATAGTTATAACAAGAAATGGAAGAATAAAAATTAATAAAAGTAAAAGTAAAAATACTTCATGAAATGGTTGTCTCGAACTCTCAAACTGTGCGACATCGCACAGCATTCCTTCACCTCCAGAAGGTATGATTTCTCTTAGTTGCCCAGATGCTCCATTCCACAGCAGTTTCCTGTTGTCCACAGCCAGCCATCTTTCTCAGCTTGTTTTTGTCTGCAAACCCTGCCAAACTAACACAGTCATGTGATTTGGATTGAAGGTGGTATTGGTTCATTGCAAATGTGTGTAAGTAAAGGGTGGTAAATGAAAGGACCACTTTTCCAATGCATTTGGAGTCGAGACTCAAAGGTGTAGCAGTGAGAGTAATGATCTGTCTGCAAGTACTACATCAAGTGTATATTGGCAGAGTGTGTGTGTGTGTGAGAGAGAGAGAGAGAACACAGGCTTTGTCAGGAAATGCTGTATGACTTGGACTCAAAGGTGCGAAGATCTGATCTGTGAATTTTATTCAAATGTCCTTGCACTTCGTCTTGTGCGGCATGCAGTGTGTTCTGAGAGCCATCTGTTCACACCTTTTGTGTTCAACTGAGGTTTATGTTTCTCTGGATGTTTTTCTCTTGTTGCATAAGAGAGCTTCGTACAGAATATAACACCACAGGTGCTGATGACGGGAGCCCCATGGATCCAGCCCCATGAAAGTTTGTGTACATGGGCTGAGCTCCAGCAACACAGTGAAGCTTCCAGTTGGCTACCCTGACTCTCACTGAACTAACACTGCAAGAATTTCTTCCCTAACCCACCCCAAAAAGTGAAGATTGGAAAAAGTGAAAAATATAGTAAGAATGCGTGAAAAGCGAACAATAAAGCGGGGGGGGGGGGTGCGGGGGGTGCGGGGGGAGAGAAAAATTGATTCAAAATGAACTCCTCCTGCTCTGTTGCTGGCCCACCCCATTTTGCTCTATAGGCTGTGCCACTGCTATCCACTAGATAGTCCAGCAATAACTGGAAGTGAGGCTTATGGTCTGCAGGCATTGATCAGCACTGCCATACAGCAGGCTTCTCCCTGACAGTGGGGAAATGTGTGCCCCATACTTGACATCGCTTCACGATGGGATGGCTGTATAAAGTAATTCCAGGCATGTCCTAACACTCTTTGGATCAGTGAGGTGGAGCTTGAAGCCCCCCCCCCCTCCCCCAACCTTGTTTCACCCCTGTGCTGCAAGGAAGTCTAGGAAGTGAACAGCGTTACTAAGAAGAAATTACTAGGTTCATCTCAAAAATAGAGGCAAAGGGTAGGAGTCATCTTTTAGTTGCTTATTTTGCCTAGAAATCATAATAGACAATGGCGAGGGTGTCGTCTTTGCTTGAGACACAGATGTCCAGTTGCAGGGTGGGGATATAATGGTGGGCTGTACTGTGTACAAAATTCATATTGGTAGCCAAACTTCTGATGGTTATTTTAAAGAATGAATGCATTATCTGCATAACTATAGATATAACTTGATGCCCATGTTGTAAGATAAAATATTAGCCTTCAATAATTGTACACGCACACCTTTACCAATTACCCCAGAATGTTAAACTAGAAGTTGAGATGTTGTCTAGAACTTCCCCTCCATTCATTTTCAAAGTGGGAAAAATGTCACCCACTGTTGTGACATTATGTTGTGTCATGCTAGGCCCCCACCTGCCAAGAATGAGGCACATTAATTTTTTCATGAACATTGGTTTTAAACTGTTGCTGGAGTAAAGAAAGGACTTGTTAAGCAGATCAGCTGTGGCTGGAAAAGACATTTGCATAATAACAAATAGTGTCTGGAAGGACAAAGCTGCCATTCCCTGACACATTCAACCCACAATGGACTTTTGATCACCAGACGTTGAAGGTGGGGGAGCTCGCATTCCAGGTTGACTGCTAAGATGGCCGAATAAACAAATGGACATGGTCCAACCAGCTAGTCACATGACTAACCTGCTGGGCAACCTGAGATTTTTGAATTTGTACGAACAGTTTGGGCAGAAAGCTGTTTGCTCCTGGACTGAGAAGTTCTCTATCCTGTCTGCTCCCATCTCTTTCTCACAAGCCTCTGAATCCACTGAACACACATGAACTAAAGGCCTGCTACCGGACCCGATGGCATGTCGGGTTCGGGTCGGGTTGCACTTCCGGGTCCAGCATTCGGGCTCGGGTGGGGCTGGGTCGGACACGCTCTATCACAGGTAAGTAGCTCCACTGTTAATTTTATTTTTGCACTGGAAAGGTGGTTTTGTTACAATTATTTTAAGCTTGTGCAGATCAGCAACAAAGTGAAAAACAGAAGGTAAGTTAACTAAAGGTACAGCGGGGAAAAAATGGAGGGTTGCGGGCCGGGTCGGGTTTTGTTTTTGCAGACCCGAGCAGGCCTTTAATATGAACCCCAAGAGAGAAAAGACTCCACAGCGAACAAGGTTTAGGAAGAATACTGGGCCCCAACAAAAAGCAAGATCTATCTACAATCAAGGACTCTACAGTGAACTCGAAGAACCGTAACAAAAACTCTTCAGATATTGCCTCAAACCTTTCCACTTTATATTTCTTCTGCTCTTTTCCAGACATATGTGTATCGCGTATGCATGCTAGCGTGGGGCACAGTGTGTATCCATAGGCGTTAACTGAATAAGAGTTTAAGTTTGATAAATTTCAACTTTTCTTTAAACTTAGGAAAGCCTGTTTGTGCCTTATAATTGGAAAGTAGTGAACAAGGGTTCACCAAGGGGGAGCTAAAACACGGTGTGTTTAAAATTAAATCCTGTTACAGTAAGACCAGGCGAAGGCTGAAAGGGAACCCTAGACCTCTTTCTCACCTGGTCAGAACAGTAGGGTACAAGCTTTTGTTGCATATGATCAATACTGTACCTAGTATTGGATAGTTGGGGTACTCTTGACATAGGCAGACTGTTTGTTTGGCTGCAGTTAGTAATATATGAAGGGAGCAATGCATGGAGCAGTACAGAAGCAATTTTGGTTGGAGTCCAATGGGAGTTATGCTGGTATGCATCATATCAGCAAAACAAACACCAAAGATGATTTATTCACAGCACCTGGTTGATTGGGTTGAGCTGAGTATCAGAGCTCAGGTTGGGACAGTGGCTCTCCTTCACCATATCTTCTCTCTCCACCTTTTATTTTTAAAGAAAACATGGTTAAAATGCATCTATTCAACTAAGCTCCTAATCAACCCCTCAATGGCTGAGCATCCATTCCTCTATCTATGGGCTTGGGGCCAATTTTATATTCAAGGCGCTGATCAAATGCAAGTTGTTGTTCATTTAACATATGACCTGCTTCAAATCAAACTTCTAATGCTTCCCTACGGGCAAACTATACAGATCAGAATCATTTCAGCTATAACTAAGAAAGCTGCAATTGTAATGGAAAACTTGGATAAGTAGAGATTTAAAACAATCAGAGTTTTGCAGAGTAATGTTTTTGAAGTGTAACTCTGAGTCCCAATTGGAGGAGAGTCAAATAAAAAAATACATCATAAAAATAAATTACTTCTGAATGAGAACTGCTGAAGTTGGAGGACGAGGTTAGGTCACCAGTGACCAGGGTGAAAGAAGAGTTACCAACCTTTCAGGATTGTCCTGAAGTCTCCAGGAATTAGGATTAATTTCAAGGATATTGCTGCAAGCAGCCCAGGAGAAAGATCATTGGGACATTGAAATCAATTGTGTGCTTTTAAAAAATTTTCTATGAACACTTTTTCTTTATAAAAGCATTGGAGATGGGGGAGGGGTGTGCGTGGGCTGTGGTGGTGGTGGGGGAAGCTGTTTGTGTCAAGAATCATCCAATCAGTTAAGAAAGAGTCTGTTTGCATGGGAAGGTTGGTGTATGGGCATGTCAAGTGACACATGCCAGGAGCAGGGCAATTAAAGGTGGAAGGTCATGGGATGTAACCACCTGATTAGAGTTGCAACCCTAATGGAAAGTCTCCTGTGCCTGTTGCTTGTAAAGATGTTTCTACATTGCAGTGCCGTTGACTTCTGAAATGTGAATCACATACTACCAAACCTCGCATGCTGCACTGGTCTGCTGCTAGCGGTGACCCCAGTTTAGCCAGCGTTTCTCTGTCTGCACGGTCTTCAGTTGTGGCTCACTCAGTTGCACTCTCACTGCTGAGTTAAAAGCTTGTGGATTCAAGTCCCACTTAAGCACAAAAATCAAAACACTAGCAGTCTAGTGCAGTACTGAGGGAGTACTGCACTGTCAGAGGTTTTGACAAAAATGGTATGAGTAACTCTAGGGTTCAGTGCCAATTGATTTTGGGATGCTTCAACAACAATGTACACTTGCATAGAGACTTTTGTAATTAGTGTTATAGAGAGATACAGCACTGAAACAGGCCCTTCAGCCCACCGAGTCTGTGCCGACCAGCAACCACCCATTTATACTAATCCTACATTAATCCCATATTCCCTACCACATCCCCACCATTCTCCTACCACCTACCTACACTAGGGGCAATTTACAATGGCCAATTTACCTATCAACCTGCAAGTCTTTGGCTGTGGGAGGAAACCGGAGCACCCGGCGGAAACCCACGCGGTCACAGAGAACTTGCAAACTCCGCACAGGCAGTACCCAGAACCAAACCCGGGTCGCTGGAGCTGTGAGGCTGTGGTGCTAACCACTGCGCCACTGTGCCTATTGAAGGCACTTCTTGGAGGAACAGTGAGTAAGACAGAAGTTAAGCTAGATGGCTGGAGGAATAGTTGGATAGAGATTTCCAGGAGGCTTTTGGAGGAGAGGGCTGGTGAGGGAAAGTGGTTTAGGAAGAAAGTTCCAGAAGTGAAAGACATGATTGAAAAGACTGTCATCAATGGTGAAAGGAGATTTTGTGAGGGGGGGAGTGGGGAGAAAGATGCATGCTGAGGCTTAGGGCTGGAGAAGATAGCGAGAGAACAAGGCCATGGATGTGTTTGAAGAGGAGTACAATGATTTTAAATTTGACAAAGCCAGTGGAGGTTGTCAAGTAAGAAAGAACTCGTATCTATGTAGTGCCTTGCATGTCATCATGAGCCATGAGTTTTGAATTCTAGCCAAACACTGCAAGTTGCCACAAATAGTAGTAAACTAAATGCTCACTTAATCTGATTTTGATGGTGTTAATTGAGGGGGAAATGTTGACCAGGATATTGGGAGAATATTGCTCTTCAAATAATATCATGGAATCTTTTATGTCTACCTGAGCAAGCAGATGGGGCCTTGGTTTAACATCTCATCCAGAAGATAATGCAGACATTCCTTGGTCCTGTGTTGAAACGTTGGCCTTGATTTTATGTATTTGAAACCACAACCTCTGACTTGGCAACAAGAATGATGTCAACTAAGCCATAGGAATACTTGGAGCATGATGGGTGAGCAGGACATTGTTTGAGACAGTTTTGGATAATTTGGAGTAGGGAATGTGACAAAAATGGCTGCAGAGCAATTGAGCTTTTGAGGTGACGATGTGGATGATTTCGGCTGCACTGGAGGTGAGATATGAGCAACGGTCTGGAATAGAAGAAAGTCATCTTGGCAGTGGACTGGATGTGGGTTGAAAGATCAGCTCAGGGTGGAGAATGATGTTGAGATGGTGCACTGGTTGCTTCAGTCTAAGTGCACAACTAGTGAGAGAGATGGAATCAGCACCTGGAATGCAGAATGTCTGGTGGAAGCCAAACAGGATAACAGTTGGACAGTGCGGCAGATTTAGTGGAGAAGTAGAGTGGGGTGTCTTCAACATTCACATGAGAGTAGGCCCCTTGTTTGCAGAGATTGTTACCAAGGTGTGGCATATAGATAAGGAATAGGATGGGCATTGGACCATATAATAGATGGCCACATTTCATGGGAGGAAAAATTATTGGAAGAAACGAATTGATTGCATTTGGAGAGGTAAGAATGGAACTGTGTCCACTTGTTCACCTCCTGAGAAGAAGCAAATGTAAAGAAACAGCACTTCTATTGTTCATCTGGTCTACAGTTGATGTATGTGATGCTGAAGGAGTGTACAACAACAACTTAGATTTATATAATGCCTTCTAACATGGTAAAATGTCCCAAAGTGCTTCATGGGAGCATTATTGGACAAAACTGGACAACAAGTCATGTACAAAAGCTGTTCAAAATCTTGGTCAAAGATAGTTTTTAAGCAATGACTTCAAGGAGGAGAGCGTGGTAGAGAGACGGAGAGGTTCAGGGAGAAAGTTCAGAACTTTGGGCCTTGGCAGCTGAAGGCACAGCCACCGGTGGTGGAGCAAAGGAAATTAGGAATGCACAAGAGGCTAGAATTGGAGGAGCACAGCGATCGCATAGGGTTGCAGAGAGTGGCGAGGTCTTGGAGGGATTTGTAAAGCAGGATGAGAATTTTGTAATCAAAGATTTTGAAGACAACTTAATATGAAATGAAAGGGAGAACAAAACTCTTTTTTTCCGTTTTACAGAGGATACTTTGTGGTACCTCTTGCTTTGTATCCCAGTGCCACGGACCTTCCACAAGTAAGAGGACAGGCAAGTGGCCTGCTTCCCAAGCCTTAATTAAAGGCAATGCTAATAAAGCCTGTTTCTATGAGATGCACAGACACCGACGGTGGGAAAGTCCTTTCCCACAGCAGCAAGCCTCAGACTAGCTTGCATGGGTTACAAGAGGATGGTCGAATCTCAGCCCTGTGGGGGAGTGCATGAGCTGTTCAAAAGTACTGGGCGATTGTTCCCAGAGGTGTTCAGAAAGGAACATGTAACATTGACTGTTAAAAATGCACCTAACCACTGTATGTAATCCAAATCTTCTGCACATCTCTGTAAATCATATTTATAATTGTCAAATTGAAAGAAAATGCACCTGATGATAAAGCCCCTGCTCCTTATCAGTGTATTGTACTTAGATAATTTCAACACAGCCTTTTTAAGAGTATCTCCAGCAGTAGCACCTATTCACACAGTATCGCTGCTGTTACAGCCTGTGTAATATCAAATCTAACAGACAATAGCTTCTTCCTGCATCTTACTCGATCGTTTGACTGATTTGTGCAAAACCAATCAGTCTTCTGGCTTATCAGCACTTTGCCTTCCTGTCCACAAATCTCCTATGGAACGCCACACACATTCATTTACAGCTGTGGTAACTGATTACCTAAGCCGAGTTTCCAGCAGTATTTGTTAATTCAGTACAGCTGTTGGAAAAGAAAACTGACACAGGCGCTGGTAAAGAGATTCACAAAATGTTTTGGTGATACCTATGATTGTTGTGTTTGGAGATTTACGTGCCAGCTTTTAAAAATGACTTTTGCAGCATGCAATTAAACATTCAACTCTGTCTTCGATGGGTTACTGGTAAATACGTTGCCAGGACTGAGCCTAGGAAGGTTGCAGGTTCAGTCTCTGATCTGTGTTGAATTTGCTAAGCTCGACTGGGTGCACGTTGTTGGGGGCGGGCAACAGGTTCTTTTGTTGAATTCAGGGCCCTGGAGCAGGGAGAGGGCAAACTGTAGCTTGTATGGATGTATGTGTGCGCATGGGTTTTGATTATGGTTAGGATCAGCTTGACTGTGATGCCCCTGTTGTAGAATATCCATTGGTACTGCAGGTGTAACTTTGTGCCTGAATTCCAGTTGCGTACTGTAGTTGGGGATCGCTCCCTACCGAATGCAAACTCGAATTTTCAAAAGCTGATACACACACACCTCAAATCGCAACAATCCCAGTGGAATCGTGAAGAAAGGGTGGGTGAAGCATTGGAGTTGCTGGCACCTGTGAAACCATGCACAACATGAGTCAGTGTCTTCAAGGTGTCGATGACGTGAGGGAAGGGAATTTAGAGGAGTTTTTTTTCATTCAAAGTCTAGTTTGCTGTCATGTCCATTTTCATCAATCTCCCTGAATTCCAAGTAGACAGTTTATAAACTTACATACTTCAAAAATCTGCTGTTGATATTTCCCTTATGAAGTCCATATTGATATAGCAAAGTTCTACAGTCTCCAGCCTAATCTGTAACCATTCCCACTTGACGTCACTCATGCAGTAGAACAGGTTTGAGAAGTGATATTGATGCAACTTTTCTCTCATCTTCCTTGTGGCCTAGAAACTTCACAGTCACCCTTCCTGGAACTTGCTTGTATGAATGAATTATGCTAATTGTTTTTGTTCTGCATATGTGTATTAGATTAATTGGAAGTAAACCTTGTGCTATAATTCAAAAGGTAAATGTCCTATCTTTTCTAAACTGAGGATAGTGATTGTTACTCCAACTTAATTTGAATATTACTTTTAAAGTTGTTGCTCCCATTAACCCAAGTTGTAGGTCCATTTGTTTCGAATCACCAGTGTTTGCCACCATCTTCATTCCCGCGCATCGTCTCCTCTCCCTAATGCATTGACTCTTTGTTGGAGTATGTTTCGATGGGTAACCTCTGCCCTCTTATTTTTTGCACTGGTGATGACTAATGTGTGAGCCTCAAAATTGAGTGATGGCACTGGGTTGCACAGCTAGATCATGTCTGCATGCAGCAGGAGTAACTGGATAGCTATCTGGATAGAAAACCTCGGTTTTTTAGTCCCTTTCTAACCCGGGGGTGCTGAGGTGAATGGTAGCACCTCACACATTGCCTCCCATCAGTGAATGAACAAAGAATCAAATTTGGCTCCTTGCTGGTCTGCATAACTTGCTTTTCTCAGTGGGCACTGGGCGAGCAGCAAGAGTAGTCTGTACGGAACTCCGGATATAAGAAGTGTACAGTGCAGTGTTGCATTGATATCATGTCTGAGTGTGGGAATTTGGGTTGCTGCAAATGAATGTCAGCCATGCCCCCTCAGAGGGACATGCAGAGTGGTGACTAGTTACAGCCCTCTGGAGAAGGGACAACTTGCAAACAGCCCTTGTATAAAGTTGAACGGCAGCATCAGATCTATTTGTTGAGTTACGTTCTTACCATGGTGGGGGAAATGTGAACAAAATCTAGTGGAGACATATTTTAATGTCATAAGAATTAACATTAATTCATTATTAAAATGTAATTTACATTAGGACATCAATTAGAATAACTTTCAGTTCATCCTACTTTAATGAAGCTTGGCATTATATAGGTAAGGCCACCAGTAAACTTGCTTAACAAAACAGACACTGTAATACATTGTGACAAACAGGTTCTCAGTCCTGTACAAACTAGAGCTTATTATATGAAATGTACATTTTACACATCATTCTGTCAAAGAGGAAGAACACTTTAAAAGCCTGTTACACAGACAAAACACCAGTCTTCTCAGTGTGCCGTTACTGGAGCTATTTAAGTATTATTGTAAGCTTTTTACTGAAAGTTATGGATGGTAATCTTGTGAAGCAGTTTGTCCATCCATTTTTGAGTGCAACCAATTTATACTTCACTGCTTTTAAGCAAATGTAAATTGGTGCAGCTTCAAGCAACGGGTTAGGATCCTTTCCTGGCGCTGTACCAGATCACTGCCCAGGTGGTAGAAATAGGAGCATTGGACCAGGAGGAAGCCATTTAGCTCCTCAAGCCTGTTCTGCCATTCACTGAGATCATGGTTGATCTGTGACCTAACTCCATAAACCTTCCTTTGCCCATATCCCTCAATGCCTTTTGTTAACAGAAGTCTATCGATCTCCAATTTAAAATTTGCAATTGACCTAGCATCAACTGCCATTTGTAGAAGGGAGTTCCAAGCTTCTACCACCCTTTGTGTGTAGCAGTGTTTCCTAACTTCATTCCTGAAAGAGTAAAAGCAAAATTCTGCATGTGTTCTGAAGAAAGGTCACAGAGCTGAAGCATTAACTCTGTTTTTCTCTCCACAGATGCTGTCTGACCTGCTGAATATTTCCAGCATTTTCTGTTCTCATTCCTAAAAGATCCGGTTCTAATTTTTACACTATGTCCCCTAGTCCTAGACTCCCCAGCCAGCCGAAATAGTTCCACTCTCTATCTACCCTAACAGTTCCTCTTAAATATCAATCAAGTCACCCTTAACTTTCTAAATTGACTTTGCTGGTTGATGGGGTGAATTAGATCAATGCTCCTTTGCATTAAGGGCCTATGATGCAAAATAAGGCAGATGGAACTTTAAAAAAATTGGTGTTTGCTGAGATTCCCAACAAAATTAGCTTGGGAATCTCAGTCCGGGTGGCTGCAGGATTCCGGCAAGGCATGCGCAAAGACAATTTAATATTTCCACTTGCCAATGTGGCACAGATACTGTTTAAATCAGGCAGTGGTTTTAAATCCACAGTGGGCCAAAACTTTCACTCCAGCCCTTCACGACTTAAGACCTGACCATAGATGTCCTGCATCAGGTTGGGACAGGTGTTGAAACACTTTCAGGTTTGAGTTTCTCATTTGACCGGATTAGTTGATTTGTCCATATGTAAAATTTGTATTTGCTTTGACCTAGTTTTGAATCTTCATCGACAGCACAATAACAGTGCTCTTTCTTGTCTGTGGTGTTGGTAGGAGTCCACAAAAATGACAATGGGATCGAGGGCCGAAGGGCCTGTACTGCGCTGTAATGTTCTATCTATCTAAGTACAGCATTTTGGATCACAGACAAAATTAAATAAACGTGGCCTCCGAATTTGGGTTTGCAGCAGGAAAAGGACAATTGAGCTTGAAACTGGACCAATACAGAGAGAGAGCTAACCTACACTCTGCCAAAATCAGCCAGAGAGTGGTTAGTACTATAACTGAAAGACCTATCCATTTCCCAGGCTCACAACGTTCCATTCAAAAACTCTTTTGAATTGATATAGGGTTTTCAGATGCTGAAAGGGCTCAACAGGCAATTTCAAAATCCTAAACATTCCTCATTGTTCCACATCAGATTGCTTTGACATTGATAGATTGGTTGTGGTTATTGAACAGCAAATTTAGGACTGATTTCAGGAAGTTCATACCGAGAGTGATTGGAACAGGGAATAGGCTTTCAAATAGGCCAGTGGAGCCATAAGCATTGGTATTATTTAAGAAAGAGTCAGATGCCATAATGGAAGGATTCCAGGTTCTTTCTGGATGGGCCAAATGGCCACATTTATGTCATTCTATCTTGTGATTGCGAGTAGTTCCCATTCTCAGGCAAGGGAGAGCAAGCTTCATGTCTTCAAGTTGAAGTCACTCTGCTCTCTCTGTCTCTGTTCTAGTAAATTAGTAGTTGGTATTGATGATGTAATTGATGATATGTGAATGATGTAAGTTGTAGGAGGGATGTTAGAGGTCAGAAAATTGTTATTTAAATATACGGGCAAAAATCAAAATACATTGAAATGAAATAAAAGCTGAACCAACATCTTTCTTCCCGTTATTCATTTTCTGAGTTTTTAAAAAAGATCTTTCAAGTTTTCCAGTATTCCATGAAGCTTGTGAGCTGAATCAGGGTATTGCATCGTTTGAAACTTTCAGGGCAGCAGTAGGTCTCATTAGTGTCTTCTCGTTACATTTCTGTCTGTTTTGCTTTGAGTTCTGCACCAACACCAATGCTTCGCATTCAAAAGAAGGGGGTGGGTGGTAAGGGGGGGGAGAAAAGTGACTTGGGAATTTAATCAGGAAGTGCCATAAATATAGTGGAGCTCGAATATCATCCAAGAATTTTTTTGGTGTCTTTTGTTTTCATGTTCAAGTTGAAAGATTTTAGCCCTCCCAAAGGTTAGTTAATGGGTCTTGCACCACCTGGGGTATTAACACTGCTGCCTAGCATGGACACTACTAAATTCAGAATGAGTTTGCAGTGTCCTAGGCTGTTGCATAGTCTCAGAAATATCATTGCAGAAAAATTAGTTAGTTTTTCTTTCTCAAACCCACTGAAGATAGTTGCAGCATTTGTACCACTGCCCCATTTGAGAGCAATTAATTCAGCAACCCTCTCCACACTCAATATCCACACTCTTGAGTCATATGGTCCAAGAAGGTCTCCGTTCCAACCTCTGGGGTTGCTGTTATGAATGGGTGAGGGAGGGGTCTCAGGCTCCCCTCATACCCCTTTCCTGGTTTGGCCATAATTGTGTTTCTTTTAAAAACAGTGATTTTTAGCTTACCACCTCCAGTGAGTCTTTGCTCACTACACTTTAATTGTAATTGCAGATGAACCAATCAGACAAGTTGTCTTGGGTTTAAACAAGAAAGATGTAACTTTATTAGCTGTACCACTGTAACTTGATTAAAATTACTAAAATACGCAATGCAACCATGCTTGCATGCATATGAGCCACATAGGCACAAATAGGCACAGGGTCCTCTCCTGTTTGTGATTTTTATTAACGACTTGGATGAGGAAGTCGAAGGGTGGGTCAGTAAATTTGCAGATGATACAAAGGTTGGTGGAGTTGTGGATACCGAGGAGGGCTATTGTCGTCTGCAAAGGGACTTGGATAGGTTGCAGTGCTGGGCTGAAAAGTGGCAGATGGAGTTTAACCCTGAAAAGTGTGAGGTCGTCCATTTTGGAAGGACAAACATGAATGCAAAATACTGGGTTAACGGTAGGGTTCTTGGGCATGTGGAGGAGCAGAGAGACCTTGGGGTCTATGTGCATAGATCATTGAAAGTTGCAACTCAAGTGGATAGGGCTGTGAAGAAGGCATATGGGGTGTTAGCGTTCATTAGCAGAGGGATTGAATTTAAGAGCCGTGAGGTGATGATGCAGCTGTACAGGACCTTGGTAAGGCCTCATTTGGAGTACTGTGTGCAGTTCTGGTCGCCTCATTTTAGGAAGGATGTGGAAGCCTTGGAGAGGGTGCAGAGGAGATTTACCAGGATGTTGCCTGGAATGGAGAATAAGTCTTACGAGGAAAGGCTGAACATTCTAGGCCTCTTCTCATTAGAAAGGAGAAGGATGAGGGGTGACATGATAGAGGTTTATAAGATGATCAGGGGAATAGATAGGGTAGACAGTCAGAAACTGTTTCCCCGGGTGGAGCAAAGCGTTACAAGGGGTCATAAATTTAAGGTGAAGGGTGGGAGATATAAGGGGGATGTCAGGGGAAGGTTCTTTACCCAGAGAGTGGTCGAGGCATGGAATGCCTTGCCCGGGGAAGTTGTTGAGTCAGAAACTTTAGGGACTTTCAAAAGGCTTTTGGATAGGTATATGGATAAAGGAGAATGATGGGGTATAGATTAAATTGTCCTTGACAGAGGACAAAGGATCGGCACAACATTGTGGGCCGAAGGGCCTGTTCCGTGCTGTATGTTCTATGTTTCTATAATACAGAGAGGAACAAAGAATTGGCGGCAAGGGGCTTGAAGGAGAGTTTGCAACCCAGTATTTGAATTCCATTTGTTACAATGTACTTAATTGAAGTCAGAGTCTTGGAGTCCTAGTTGGGGCCCGGTGCACAATTTCAGACTTGAAGGGCTTTGGCCTTGAAACTTTCATTGCCACCGTGGTTTCCCTGGGACTTTGCTGGAGAGAGAGAGACAGAGAGAGTGAGAGAGATCTTCCCCATGGTTTTCAAAATTGCAGTCTGTACTTTCTGGCTGACACAATTCAAAAACCCCAGTCTTGCCAGCAGACATGTCATGTTACCATCTCTTTGTTTGAAACAGCAGCTTCTTGGAGGGTTATTGGATTTCAAAGCTTTCCAGACACACTCGGTGAGGTGTGGAGTTCTGGCTCTTACACCGTCAAAGGATATTGATCATCACTATTGTCCAGACCAATCTTGTTAATTGAATCAAGGAGCAGCCCCATTGTCTCTCCATTCATGTCTCTCAGAATGCAAATGTGCAACCATGTTTTCAGCCACTCAGCTCTGCTTTTTTTTTAAACAAATTCTTTGCAATGTCCAGTTAAAAAATTTCAAGTAGTGTCCCATATGACAAAATTAATATGTTTCCATTTGACAGGTGTGATTTCTGTCCCAGTTGGTCTCAAATGGGGCAGTGATAGGAATGCTACAACTATCTTCAGTGCATTCGAGAAAGAAAAACTAACTAGTTTTTCTGCAACTATATTTTTGAGACTATGCAACAGCCCAGGACACTGCAAACTCATTCTGGGATTTAGCAGTGTCCATGAGAGACCGGCAGTGTTAATACCCCAGGTGGTGCAAGACCCATTAACTATTTTTGTGGCAGTTCAATCTGTCCTCAGAATAGGAAGAGAGATGGCCCAATGTGTAATTTATCATGGGCTAAATGAGGGACTCCCAATAAAATGCAGAATGCTTGCCAGAAAGTTCATTGCAGTTGGAGAAGGTTTAGTAAATTGCTGATGGTTTAAGTAGAATTGGGGTTACTCTGATAATCTTTGTTTATTGAGTCACAGCCATTGATCCCTCTTTGTTGCACAGGGCCTGTTTATTTCAATGTGTGGTACCTGTAAAGTTTTTCAGCCGTGCATGTGCGGTATCTTAGAGGATAACTCATGAGCAACCTGTGTGGTATGTTCACTGTTGCTGCATGGCTATGCATGTGCGCAGCTTTGAGGAAACATTGATCACAACCACTGATCTTTGGGCTACTCTTGACTGATTTTTCATGTCAGAGTTAATAGCATAAGAAAAATGAGCAGGGGTAGATCATACCCTCCCCTCAAACCTGCTCTGCCATCCAATGAGGTCATGACTGATCTGATCTTGGCCTCAACTCCAATTTCCTGCCTGTTCCCCATAATTCTTCACTCTCTTAACATTCCAAAAATCTGTCGATCTCAGCCTTGAATAGATTCAATGATTCAGCTCTCTGGGGTAGAGAATTCCAAAGATTCTCAACCCTCTGAGGAAAGAAATTCCTCCTCATCGCCATTTCAAATGGGCAACCCCTTATTCTGCCACTCTGTCCCTAGTTCTAGACTCCCTCACCAGGGGAAACATCCTCTCAGCATCAACCCTGTCAAGCCCCCTCAGAATTTTATGTTTCAATAAGATCATCTCTCATTCTTCTAAACTCCAATGAGTATAGGCCCAACCTGCTCAACCTTTCCTCATAAGACAACCCCATTTATCCCAGGAATCAACCTAGTGAACCTTCTCTGAGTTGCCTTGTAGTATAAGGATGTAAAGGGTCAATACCGAAGACAGTGAGCGAGCCCCTCCCCCCAAACTGTAGAAGCAATGATGTAACAGTCACATGAGATAGGCTTGAGAAGAAGGTATAGCAGCACGAAGGATGCTAGCTTAGGTAACTTGCAAAGTGTGTATATAGTAACTGTAAATAATTAAAGTTAACATTTTCCAGAGTCTAAGACTTTCTCTATAACGCCCTACAATGCTACTAATACAAACCGAACAACGCAACAGTACTCTAGGTGTGGTCTCATCAACACCCTCTACAGTTGCTGTTTTCCTGTCGCTGGATTTCGGGGAAAGACCATCGCTGAGTAACTGATGAATTTAAAGTTGATCTGACCCTGCGTGGAGAAGTGTGCAAAAAGAGACCCACCCCACCACATCACCTTCCCCAACCCCCGCCCAACCATATCACCACAACACACACAGGGAGGGACTAGGAGAAGCAGCAGCATGGCTGCCCCTCTTCAATTCCAAGAATAATCGCCCAACCCATTTTCACCCCAAGGCAAGGTACTGTATCTTCTTTTTTAAAAAAAATTGGTTCCTTACTGCAGTAGATATACTATATCAATCGCTGACTATGTTAGCATGAAGCAGAATGCATAATTCTACCATATGTAAACAAAGCTAAAGCTGCCTGGGAGAATAATACACATATATTGTAAGCTTACACTCTCTTCATTTCTCCATGAGCACTGTTGTTTCTCATGCCCTGGGATCATAATTCCACTGGTGAACCGTCTGACATCATTACATCATCCAGCATTTCAGTGCATAATCAGGTCATCAGCTTCATGGGGTCTTGTGAAAAACTGACTTGGTTAATACAATAGTTTGTCAGAATAAAGGACATGTCATGTGTTTCTTTACTTTAGCCGTCTTCTCAATTCAACCCAATCTTTTTGTCAGCATCACAAATTCAGTATTGCCCGTGCAGTTATTTTTCTGACAGACCCTTCAACCAGATGCTGCCTCACTCCTTGATTTTTAATTCCTGTTGAGTAATAGCTGTCTTTTGTAAAATATGTGCACGTGCTTATACGTTCCATCATGTAATGCCTGCCAATGTGAATTTCTGGAATGTTTTAATGAATTTTATCATGAAGCAATATGTGACCAAAGAAGCTGTTTTCTTTTTAAACGACATCTCCATCCATTAAGACGCTCTGTAATCTCTACCCCATGTACTACAGCATTCCATTGTCTGGCCAATATTCCACCAATTCTACCCCCGCCCCTCTTCTCGCCATCTACTACTGCGTTCCATTGTCTCTTCAATACTCTCAAATCTGTCTGCAAATTCTGTCCTGTGATGTGCCAGCACCTTTCTTATTGATTTAGTAAAAAGAAAACGTCCATTTCCTCCCAACCCCATCTGCTGCTCCGTCCAGGATTTTCCTCCCCACACAGTTCACCACATTTGTTATTCCCATCTTATCTCCTGTTGTCATTCTTTGTTGTCTGATATCATACTGTGATCTATTGTACTGTGGCTCTCACTGTTGCAATCACGTTACTGAGACTTTCTATAGGAGTCTATATTTTAAGCTACATTTCCCAGCCTTTGCATTGAGGCACTGGTTACCCTTCTGTACATTGTTCAACTGACTGTCCTTCAGATTTGAGCCTCTACAGTAGGGTTGCCACACCTACCAGATTGCCCTGGAGTCTTCAGGAATTAAAGATTGAGCTCCTGGCCACTGCAGAGAGAACTTGATGGAAGGAGAGGGGTTGCAAATCATTGGGGCCTTTTTTTTTTAAATATCACCAGATGGGAATAAAACTTTTTGGACTAACAATCTGGGATCATCCAATTGTGTATCCCAGTTTATTTGCTTTCCAGTTGATCTGCGAAGGTGTTGTGCTACAAGGGTGGATGTGTCAGATGACCAGTGGCCAATGTTTGGGATGGGATGGTACAATCAGTAGAGCATTGGATGTATTCTAGGAGGTTTTATCCCATCAGAGTTGGCACAGTGGCGCAGTGGTTAGCACCGCAGCCTCACAGCTCCAGTGACCCGGGTTCAATTCTGGGTACTATCTGTGTGGAGTTTGCAAGTTCTCCCTGTGTCTGCGTGGGTTTCCTCCGGGTGCTCCGGTTTCCTCCCACAAGCCAAAAGACTTGCAGGTTGGTAGGTAAATTGGCCATTATAAATTGCCCCTAGTATAGGTAGGTGGTAGGGAAATATAGGGACAGGTGGGGATGTGGTAGGAATATGGGATTAGTGTAGGATTAGTATAAATGGATGGTTGATGGTCAGCACAAACTCGGTGGGCCGAAGGGCCTGTTTCAGTGCTGTGTCTCTAAACTAAACTAATCTAAACCCTACTGTCCAGTCAATGCTAATATGGCATTACAATCAAGCCTAACACTGCCCTCAGCTGGAATCCACACATATACTCCCAGCAGAGGCTACTGGGCAGGGATGAGGGACAATTTTTCCTTCTCAAACCCAGGGATACTGATACCAATTGTAGCTTCCATGCCACTGCCCCTGATGAGAGTTGACAGGGTCATGAGCTGTGATCAAAATTGAGACTTTGCTCTTCTGCACGATGAAGCTCCTCACTGCCCTGGCCAGCGGAGTCATTGGTCAGTCAAGCATCTTGGGTTCTGCCTTTGTGAAAATGTATTGGCAATTTTGTTTTTACTTTGGGTAGGAGCAAGAACCAGGTTTCATTCCCTTCATCACGTCGCCCCTAAGTGATATGACTTGTTTCACCACAATTTTGTGTCATCCCTTATGTGTTCACAAACAAAAGAGAAGAGATTTGCCATAATTCCTCACCGTGTCAGTGCCTCTTTCAATAAAAATGACCTTTTTCAATTAGTTTCTCTAGGCATGTTTTGTATTTGTTGTGGAAAGGCAGGCGGGAAAGATGCTTTACATTAAAGAAAGAATATTTCATTGTGGAGAGAGATAATGAACGGGACTCGCAGAATCTGGCGTCGCTGTGGAATGCTACCACAGATCAATCTTTACTGTGGGAATTGAGGCGGATTTCTCAAAGGATTTCACATATGAAATTGTCAAGTCTGTCATTTGGGAACAGAAAGTCCTATTGCAGATTGATTATTACCTGTTCCTGAGAAATGAAATTATATGTTCAGCCACAAATTTTGAATAAAGTGTCTAGCGTTTGATTGCAGCATTTGAATATCCTAATATAAAAGGAAGAGCTATGATTAACATTGACTTTTAGTGTTTTGCTCCTTTTATCTGCCTCTGTATCCTTGCCTTCTGTTTAAAAGTAACAATGGAACAGGACAGCAAGGACAGAATGTTAGTGATTTAATCCCTGACTTCAGATTCCCTTCCTTTTTGTCCTCCTTTCCTGAAGATGCTGATTTCATACTGGGGTTCAGTCCTACTGATGGACTAGGTGACCATTCTTCAGATGTAAGCTACGATGGTTGATGGGCTACTCTAAACATGGAACACACTATAGCTGAACCAGATTTCATCGTGACCATCCATCCAGCCAAGGGCAGTGTTCAGCAAGTGTCTCTGGATAATAATAAGGAATGGAAATGCTGGATCACTCCCATCCCCCACCCTCACCCCCATCAATTCCACATGCAGGAATACTAGTCCAGTGCTCTCACCACCATCACCTCTGCTAAGATCAGCTAACTTAGGACAAGGCAAGGGCCAAAACTAGAACATTTTCTTGTCGTATTACGTACGAACATACAAATTAGGAGCAAGAGTAGGCCACTCGACCCCTTGAGCTTGTTCCACCATTCAATATGATCATGGCGGATCTGATTGTAACCTCAACTCCACATTCCCGCCCACCCCCGTTAACCTTTCACCCCCTTATCAAGAATCTATCTACCTTTGCCTTAAAAATATTCAAAGCCTCTGCTTCCACTACCTTTTGAGGAAGAGATTTCCAATGACTCACGACCCTCAGAGAAAAAAATTCTCTTTTTCTCTGTCTTAAATGGGTGACACCTTATTTTTAAATAGTGTCCCCTAGTTCTAGATTATCCCACAAGAGGAAACATCCTTTCCACATCCACCCTGTCAAGACCCTTCAGGATCTTATATGTTTCAATCAAGATGTCTCTTACTCTTCTAAACTCCAGCAGATACAAGCCAAGCCTGTCCAACCTTTCCCCATAAGACAACCTGCCCATTCCAGCTAGTAGTCTAGTAAACCATCTCTGAACTGCTTCCAACACATTTACATCCTTCCTTAAATAAGGAGACCAATACTGTACACAGTACTTCAGATGTGGTCTCACCAATGCCCTGTATAACTGAAGCATAATTTGTATTCAATTCCCCTCGCAATACATGACAGCAATGGTGCACCTTGACCAACTTGCCTTCCAATGGCACACAAAGCTTTTTGTTTTGTTCAGTCGTCGGTGGCACAAGCCTCAAATTTCTCTCTCCCCTGAGTCAGGGAACATTTCCAACATGAATGCTGGGGGAAGAAAGGGCAGGATGTGGAACAGAATCCAATTGGAATTGGTTGCTGCCCTGTGGAGATGATGCACGGAAATTCTGTGTTGGGGGGTACGGGAGAGGACGGATCTTTCTGCCCGCTCCCTTTACTTCTGGGGGAATTCCAACCCATATGCCCCTTGATGGACCCAATGGAGTCCAAGCCTGCTAAGATCAGGGATAATAAAAGCAAAATACTGCAGATGCTGGAAATCAGAAATAAAAACAAGAAATGCTGGAAATACTCAGCAGCTCTGGCAGCATCTGTGGAGAGAGAAGCAGAGTTAACATTTCAGGTCAGTGACCCTTCATCAGAACTGGCAGATATTAGAAATGTAAAAGGTTTTAAGCAAGTAAAGCGGGGGGTGGGGCAAGAGATAACAAGAGAAGGTGTTGGTAAGACAGACAGTCACAGAATATAACTGACTAGAAGGTCATGGAACAAAGGCAAATGTTATGTTAATAGTGTGCTGAAAGACAAAGTGTTAGTACAGAGAGGGTGTGAATAGACTGTAAAGCACAAAGCATTCCAAGTACAAACATTAAAAAAAACAGAAACAGTGGGTAGGCACAGTAGAAACAAACTAAAAAAACTAAAATGAAATAACCAAAGAAAAAAGAACTAAACATAAAAAGGGGGGCCCGTCATGCTCTGAAATTATTGCACTCAGTGTTCAATCTGGCAGGCTGTAGCGTGCCTAATCGGTAAATGAGATGCTGTTCCTCGAGCTTGCGTTGATGTTCATTAGAACACTGCAGCAATCCCAGGACAGAGATGTGAGCATGAGAGCAGGGGTGGGGGGTTGGTGGTGGTGGTGTTGAAATAGCCAGTAACCAGAAGTTCAAGGTCATGCTTTCGGACTGAGCGGAGGTGTTCCGCAAAGCGGTCACCCAGTCTGCATTTGGTCTCCCCAATGTAGATGAGACCACATTGTGAGCAGCGAATACAGTATACTAAATTGAAAGACGTACAAGTAAATCACTGCTTCGTGTTTGGGGCCTTGAATAGTGAGGAGAGAGTAGGTAAATGGGCGGGTATTACACCTCCTGCGATTGCAGGGGAAGGTGCCGTGGGAAGGGGGCAAGGTGGTGGGGGTAATGGAGGAGTGGACAAGGGTGTCACGGAAGGAGCGATCCCTTCGGAATGCTGACAGGGGAAGGGAGGGAAGATGCGTTTGGTAGTGGCATCACGCTGGATGTGGCGGAAGTGGCGGAGGACGATGCTTTGGATGTGGAGGCTGATGGGGTGGAAAGTGAGGACAAAGGGAACCCTGTCGTGGTTCTGGGAGGGAGAGAAAGGGGTGAGGATAGAGGTGCGGGACATGGGCCGGACACGGTTGAGGGCCCTGTCAACCACAGTGGGGGGATAAGGTCAGGGATAAGTTCAATTATGGGCTTAGTAAAGGACTCGAGTGTCAATAGGGAAAAGATAAATGATCCCAGAGGAGTGATTCTGCTCCTTTGTTGTCTGGTTTAATTCCTACTGACGCTGCAGTCTGAATTTTATTTTTTTTAAATACTGGCCATTAAGCTGTAAAATAATTTACAAGTGATTTGCTTTCAAAAGGGAATTTCATAAATACTTGAAGGAAAGAGAATTGCAGAGCGATGGCGAAAGAGCAGTGAAGTTGGGCTAATTGGATAGCTCTTTCAACGAGCCAGCACACACGATGGGCTGAACTGTCTCCTGCTGTGTTGTATGATTCTATTATTGCATTCAAATAAAAAAAAAATTAAGGTTCAATGAGAAAGAAACAACAGAACAAAATCTTACTGTGTAAAGACTAGAAATTACTTGCTAATTCCTATGTGCAAGTTATACATACAGGTGTTCTCGGATTCCTGTTCTCAGTATTACAAAGAAAAATTAGAAGTATGAGGAAGGGGAAGCCATTTTGCCCTTTATGCTTACACAGATTTCTAAATATTTTAATATGCTACCTTCAAAACACCTTTTCTCTCAAGCATTGTAAGAGAGCAAGGATTGAAGAAAGAAATCCCCTATAAAGACAATGTGCATTCAGTTGTATCTTGGGCTCTATTTTAGCCCATTTAAGTGAGAGGGTCTGCAAGCTTGCACTTGATTCCCTCCCCTAAAGGTTCACCAAGTAAGACTCCAAGACACTTATCTAACTCTATATCCTAAATTATCCATCCTAGACCAGTTGCATTCAGAAACCGACATGTCTCATGCACGACTTGATCATCTGTATTAGGGAGGGGAGATTGTAATCTTGCCTATACTTAGCAACTAGGACAAAAAGGATGGAAAGCTGTTACACCTCTGAGCAACCTCTCAGCAACCATAAATCTCTCCTCTCCTCATCTGGTCCGGGGGAGGGTAGCGTGCGTTAAGACATTGCTAACTGTCCCAGAGAGTTTGCAAACAGGTCTCTGTCTTTCTCTCTCTCATATTATATGTCAGACTAAGTTTCCCCAGTTCATACCAGGATTAGAATGCCCTGCGCATGACTGTTCAACATTGGAAAATCATCATTATCCTGGTGTGGTCAAAGCTAGATGCAACCAGGTGATTCTCTTGACCCATAAGTTATCTTGGACTACTGCAGCATTACCTAGACAAGCTAGCTCATCCTTGCTTAAAAAAAGTTAATGTTTTGTCGAGTTGTCACTATTGTGTGTTTTCCTTCTGTCTTTTCCTGGTAAAGGACAATTATCATGACAAACTTCAACAACCATGCAATAGATGCAGGATATTGTCTTCATTCAGGGATGAATGATATTGATCTAATCATTGCAAGTTGGTCAGTTTGCTTTATATGGTAGCAAGCACTATTGCCTTTCGAATCAGACTGCACCTTGAGCTGGTGATTCAGGTTAACTCTTACTGCAGTCTTGAGGGAGTGCTACATTTTCAGTGGTGCTGCCCTTCTAATGAGATGTTAACCTGAGGACCCGTCTTCTTCAGTATTTGAGGTGAATACACTACTGGGAAAAAAAGCAAAGAGTTCCCCGAGTGCCCTTTACTCAACTAACCAGTTTTTAAAAAAATAATTAAATAGGCATTTATCCCACTTCCTGTTTGCAGGACTTTGTCAAGTACAAACTGACTGACTTCTCTGTAAGAAAGGTAAACTAACTCATTAGATGTGAAGCACTTTGGGACATCCTGGCAGATTTGATAAGGTGTTGGATAAACGCATCTTTCTTCCTTTCTTCCTTTCCTTCTTTACTTCTTCCTTTGGAAATAATCTGACAGTTGGTTGCTGGGAAATTAGTCCATCTATACATGTTGTTCCAGCACTGGGTGCTGGAAGAGAATTGCAAGTCAGTAACTCAATCGAAGAGTTTAGTTGACAGTTTGTTAGTAAGTAGATTGAATTACTGTCTGTAATGCTCTGCTAAACCTGTTGTGTTTTTTCTTGATGTATGAAATTATATTTTTCACCTCTCTTGGTGCTGCTTACTTTGCTGCCATTTGGTGATAGAGAAGCTGAGGGACTTTGCAATGGTGAATTTCACCAACCTCCATACTATCTGCAGGGTTTGAAGTGTTACCACCGCCTCCCACTGAACGTGGTTAAACACGCTGTGTGCTGTGGTACTGGAACAGGAAGGTATAATTCAGCACAGATCAAGGGCACAGAAAGGGCTGATTACTCTCTGTATTGCCCCAACTGAACCACATCTATTTCTGATTGGAGCAGAAAAATAGTGCGAGGCCTATTAACAGCAGGTCGTTGGAACTGTACCCCGGAGCCTGCAGAAGAGGAGCACAATGGGCCAAAGAAACAAGCAATAGGTTTCAAGTATTTTGCCACTTAAGAGGAAGTCTGATAAGTGTAAGGTTGCTCCTTTATATTGATTTTTCAGCAGTAAATTCCTCTTCAGAACAAGCTGTTTCTCTGAACAACATGTTGTTTAGCCAGTGTGCTCCCTATTGATCTAATAGGCTGTTTTCTGCATTGGTCCTTTATTTCAGTGTGTTCTGCAGCTTGGCTAATGAAAACTTGCTTTTATTTTCAAAACGCACAACAGCTCTGTGCTCCCTAACTTGCTCTCTATAAAAAGCAAATAACTTGAGAGCAACTTACTGCTCTAATTAGTTGAATTATTGGTGTGCTGCACAGATAGAGGTGGGATTAGGTGATGTGCTACCCTGTGGGATAACCTAAAACTAATATCTTGGAGAAAAATATGAAAGGAATGATGAGATTCAGACAGGTGGTATCTTAATATGCAGAATCTGACATTTAATTTGATGATCAGCCACTGAATGTTTGACCCCTGGGGCTTATAGAGTGCTATTTTTTTTTAATCACAAATTCAATTAAATGTTTCCTATTTGAAGAGCAGTGGTGAAAGGGCAAAGGCTTCATTAGAAAAAAGTGACAGGCCTTTACACATTTCTTTCTGCGATAACACTGTCAGTGTCGAACAAATTATTCCCGTGTAAAAGTATCATCATGTGACTTGGGTCCATTGTAACTTAACAACATAACTCATTGCTCTCCCTTTCCCGGGCTGAGGCAATGTCCCTTTAAGAACAAAACTGGAATTGCAATAAAAGAAATTTGTTGGTAGTGTCACACAACACTCTCCATCTTGTTGTGTGACTCCTCTACCACCTAAAATGTGATAGATCTAGCAGCTCAAAGCTGGCCAGCAGCAGCAGCAGAATTCTATTCCACCTGAATCTGTAACTTTGTGGTCCGGCATATCCCTCACTCTACCATTACCATCAAGCCAAGGAACCCTATTTCGATGAGAACTGTGAAAGAGCATGCCAGGAGCAGTATCAGGTGTGCCTACAAATGTGCCAACCTGGTGAAACTACAACACAGGACTACTTGCATGCTCTATCAACAGAGCTAAGTGATCCCACAACCAAATGGATCAGACTCTGCAGTCCTACCACATCTAGTCATGAACAGTGGTGGACAATTAAACATCTAACGTGAGAAGGAGACTTTATGAATATCCCCATCCTCAATGATGGCAGAGACCAGCACGTGAATGCAAAAGACAAGGCTGTAGTGTTTGCATCCATCTCCAGCCAGAAGTGCTGAGTGGCTGATCCATCTCGGCCTCCTGTTTAAGATTCCCACCATCACAGATGCCAGTCTTAAATGATGTTTGCACAGTGTTCAGTTCCAGTTGCAACTCCTCAAATAATGAAGCAGTCTGTGCCTGCATGGAGAAAGATATGGGCTGATAATTGGCAAATCACATTCCTATCCCTCAAGTGACAGGCATTGATCATCTCTGACAAGATTGTGTCTAAACACTTCCGCTTGACATTCAACAACATTATCATCAAATCCCCCACCATCAATGTCCTGGAGGTCATCATTGAGGCTGGATGTTCCCTGGTAAGTGACTCATCTCCTGACCCCCCCAAAGTCTATCTGCCATCTACAAGGCACATGTCAGGAGTGTGATGGAATACTCTCCATTTGTCAGATGAGTGCAGCTCCAACAATAACTCCAAAGGGTAGCAGGGATAAACCAGATAATTACAGGCCAGGGAGTCTAACATCAGTGGTAGGGAAACTATTGGAAAAAATTCTGAGGGACAGGATTAATCTCCTCTTGGACAGGCAGGGATTAATCAGGAATAGTCAACATGGCTTTGTCAGGGGGAGATCACTTCTAACTAACTTGATTGAATTTTTCGAGGAGGTGACTAGATGTGTAGATGAGGGTAAGGCAGTTGATGTAGTCTACATGAACTTCAGTAAGGCTTTGATAAGGTCCCGCATGGGAGATTGGTTAAGAAGGGTCACTGACCTGAAACGTTAACTCTGCTTCTCTCTCCACAGATGCTGCCAGACCTGCTGAGTAGTTCCAACGTTTCTTGTTTTTATTTCAGATTTCCAGCATCCTCAGTATTTTGCTTTTATATTACCATAATGTCTAATGTTGTGGAACTAAAAACCAGACCAAAGCTATTTTGGGGGAGGGGGTCAGTGCAGGGGGGTGAAATTTGTGATTGTCATTTCTGGGGGTAGGTGTTTGCTGATCTGTGGAGTTATTTCTCTTAATTTTGCTTATATTTCAGCAATCTCGTGATTTCCTGGCATTACACTGAAAATAGTGGCTGGCACGTACACTTGAGCCTTTCACAGAAGCCTCCCTGCGTCGCTCTCATCAAATGCTGCTTGGTTTGAAATATCAGTGAGCCACAAGTGATATTGCAATGGGTGATCCAAAAAGCAGCGTATTATGGTGTGTGCCAGCCTCCATAAGTCAACAGAGGAATTTAATAATCTTCTTAGAAAGAAGCTGTGCTGCAATGAGAAATGGGCTAAAGGCCTTCCAATTAAGAGAGGCTTCTCTGTGGCATTTTATAGGCTGGTGGCTTGCTCTTCCTGGCCTGTGTTGCCATGGTGACTGTCAGTTAGATTATCTGCTACTTGCTGGGAAGTTTGGAGTATTGAGTTTATTTAGCTCTCTCAGCTCAGTGATGCTTAAATGCAATTCATTGGCGGAATTGACAGGTGACCTGCTCATTTACCCATATCTTGCAGAAACAACAATTTTTGTAATCGAGTATTTTTTTTTTCCCGCAGAGATGCTGTTGTGCTGTAATACTCAGGCAGGGTGACTGGCTCACTCTGTATGTGATGACTATTTTACCTTTTAATTGCAGAATCCACCGCACAGCAGTGAGTTGCTTCATTAGGAGCCTATTTCCAGTCCAACCTCGCCTGAAGTGTTTAACCTGCAGTGGGGGTGGGAGGGGTAGGAGGAGGAGTTTCCAGTTAATAAATACAAAATGGAAATTATTCATGCAGGCTCTGCCTCACACCACCCCGCACCCCCACCCCCCCCCCCTCCTCCATCCCCCTGCCAGAAATAGGAATGCACGAACAGGAATAGGGTTTAGGCCATTCAGCCCCTCGAGCCTGTTCTGCCATTCAGTGTGATCATGGCTGAGATGTCTCGGATACTAGATTCACTGCCCAGTTTGGCACTGAGTCACACAGATCACGCTGTGTGCTACATTAACTGATGTCAGCTAGGTTGGCAAGTTGGGACACTCCAACTGACCATCATTGAGATGCTGCCAGGTTTCTTGGTCCTGATCACTCTTCAGTGTCAGAACAGGCAACAGTTGGTTGAGGACAGATCGAGCAAGGCTGAGGTGCCCTCTGTGATGAAGCAAGTTGCCAATCATCTGGCTTCATACATACAGAATGGTCACTTGTGTGAGATCCCAGAGTCAATGTAACCATTGCCCTGCAAGGAGCAGTGCTACCAGGATAGGCGAGTAAGTGTGAATAATTTGAAAGAACAAAAATAATCTCGGTGGAAAAAGCACAGAAGATCGATCTACATCTGGAACAAAGAGTGCCACGTGAGACATTAATCTGACTTTCTTGTGCTGATTGACCTGTTAAGCGTTCCTGGTGTTTATACCGCTTTTGTAGGTATCTACCAATCCAGAGAAGCCTTAAAATGAGATGCAATGCCCAGACTGCCCCTGACCTTCCACACAGCATGACAGGGTTTGGTAGCCTGTTTCCATATAACTCTCAGGTCCTGACTTCTATGTCAGCATATAGGGGTCTATGCTAACCTGCCAAATGTTGTTGTGCTCTCTAGACCTGGTGTCATTGTGACCTGACCTTTTTCTGTGATTCTATAATCCATTAACTCAAGACATTGATGGGGAGGTGCCCTTTCACTCAGCACTCCTAGTAAAGCACCACAAGTGCAGGCAGCTGAGCAAAAGATGGGATAAATAACCTTGAGAAAGATAATAAACAGGCTATAGATATTTCATGGGTGTTTTGATTTTGCCTCTGAATTTTTTTCAAGAGGTTACAGATAGGGCGTTCAGCATGGACTGTATGGGCTCGATCTGCTATCACGCCCCCAAACTGGGTGGGAAACTGAGGTGATGTGGCCTAGTGCTGCTTCTCCATCCTGGCCTGGAGTTTCCTCTGCTGCCTGCTCCCTAGGAGCTGCAGGCAGCCACCCTTTACCCTCCCGCTATGTGTAAATGCCAATGGGGAGGAGGGACCCAGCTTATGATCCATTATTGCCACCGTACTGGTTAGAAGGTGGCAGTAAAGGCCTTGAATTCCCCTAATGGGGGGGTGGGCAGGGCCTAATATTTCCCTTCATTCCTTCCATTTTGACCCAAAGCTGCCTCCTGTTGAGTTTGGGCCAAGGCCTATAAACATTTTGCCTTCCTCGCTTTGGGCTTTTTTTTTATTCATTTGTGGGATGTGGGCGTCGCTGGCTAGGCCAGTATTTATTGCCCATCCCTAATTGCCCTTGCACTTTCTAGGACATTTCAGAGGGCATTTAAGAGTCAACCACATTGCTGTGGGTCTGGAGTCAAATGTAGGCCAGACCAGGTTAGGGTGGTAGATTTCCTTCTCTAAAGTGCATTAGTGAACCAGATGGGTTTTTACAACAATCGACAATGGTTTCATGGCCATCATTAGACTAGCTTTTAATTCCAGATTTATTAATTGAATTCAAATTTCACCATGGTGAAATCATCATCTTTTTCACCATCTGCCATGGTGATATTCGAACCCATGTCCCCAGAGCATTAAGTTCTCAGCTGCCCCTTCTGCTGCTGCAGTGCTCGTCCTGCCGCAGTATCATTGGGACTTTGCTGACTGGTAATGGTAAGCTCCTTCTTGGTGGCAGGAAACCCATCAAGAGCCTGTGCTGCACGGAAAATTAACTCATTACTTTCCTGGGTAAAAGGTTTGTGGCAGAGTGGAAATCTTGTCACCCCTACCCCCACCAGTGACATTTTAGACATGAAGGCCACTGGAGATTCATATTGGCCCCAAGCCCCTATTACATGGCACATTTCATGACCTCAGGATGTCCCAAAGCACTTTACAGTCAATTAAGTACTTCTTAAAAGTGTTGGTACTGTTATGATTGTATGAAACATAGCAGCCAATTTGTTCACAACAAGATGCCACAAACAGCAATGAGATTATGACCAGATAATTGTGCTTTTAATGATATTGGCTGGCGAGGACACCAGGAAAATGCCCTTGCTCTTCAAAATAGTGCCATGGGATCTTTTTTACACCCACTTAAACTGAAGCTGTGTGAGCTATCTCCAACAGTACAGCCCTCCCTCACGACTGCACTTGGGCATTGGCCTGAACTATGTGCTCAAGTGGCTGCAGTGGGGCTTGAACCCAGAGCCCGCTCACTTGGAGGCAAGAGTGCTGCCAACTGAATGAAGGCTGATAATGTGTGTTGTCCTGGAAACCATGAAACTCATTGTCATTTTGCATCAATATAATTGCACATTGGAAAATGGCTACATGCTGGCAGCTTTCCATGTTTATTTAATTTTATTATAGAACACAACACAATAATGCCATTTCATAATTTTTTCTAACTTCTCTGTGGATTCATTATCAGACTCTGCATGACCCCAATAAGTCCACAGGTGCAATTGACAGAGAAAGATTCCAAATCTTGTACCCATTAAGCTGCAATGTTCTCTGGAATACATACCTCACAAGTGAGCTTGAATTTTTCATACTGATTAAAGTTCAATGGCATTTTTCCATGAAGAATAGATGGAAGGAGCTAAAGTGACAGGACAGCCTTAGATGAGAGGACTTTCCGTAGATTGCTGAAGAGTTAATGAGAATTGGCTGCCCTTGTGATAGGATCTATATTGGGAATCTAAAAATAGGGAGTCAGGCAGAAAAATGTGGGGCAAATTTTGTAGTTAACGAGATTAAAAAACCTCAGTGTTGGGACTTGAGATTCTTAGCAAAAAAATGAGTAAGAAGTGGTGGAATGTAGAAAGCAAAAACTTGCATTTATATAGCACCTTTCACATCCGCAGAACTTTCCAAAGCGCTTTACAGTCAGTGAAGTCCTTGTAAAATGTAGCAAGGTTGTACTGTAGGAAAGGGGGCATAAGAGGACTATCTGAACAGAAGGAAAAGGCCAGCTGGTCCATCAAGGCTGTTCCACACCATGATGGCTGGACCATCATAGCTAAATACTTCTCGCACCCCCGCCCCCCCCCCACCAAGACCCTGCCAATCCCACCTCACTGCCCACCCGCCCCTGTGTGCAACTGTGTGATCTCCTGGGAGAGACTCAAAAACAGAGAAAAATTCTGGGCTAACGGAGGAAATAGTCTGGAAAATTGCTGTCTGACCCCAGCAGGCGATTGTACCATTCCAGGAGATCACGTGAGCCAAGTGTTATCTATAAAGACACTTGCATATGATGCAATCTCTGCCCCAGTCAGGAACCAGTCCAGCTCCCTCTTGAAGGCAATGCAGAGTGAGCCGCCTCCATGCCAGCTGGAAGGACATTCCGGAAGCTCACTACACTCTGGGGGGAAAAAAAACTGCCCAACATCCAGTCTATTCCTACTCTTACATAGTTTAAACATTCGAGTATCATCCTGATCGGAGGACTCCTGCCCCTCCGCAAACTAATCCATGGACATTAGCAGTGCTTAATGATCATACATGGTTTCAGATTCCCTTTTGTCACATCAAAATCCTGGTACGACCTACCCCACTGCACTGTAGAAGCACCTTTACCACACAGACAGCAGCAGTTAAAGAAGACAGCTCACCACCAATTTCCCGAGGGCAACTAGGGATGGATAATAAATGCCAGTGATGCCCACATCCCAAGAATGAATAATAAGATAAAGAGGGAATTAACAAAGAAATGTGCCACATGTTTCTTCAAGCTCCTAATCATTATGGTAAATTTGTTTGTTTTACGGTGGTTTTACGTTCTGATGTATGCAAATGAGATGCACAGGAAATTTTGCCGTAATTTGGTGACAGCAGAATCGCTGTAAATTTCAGCATATATTTCGATGCCAGCACAGTATAAGTATCTGCTGTGGCTCAGTTTGTAGCACTCTTGTCTCTGAGTCAGAAGGCTATGGTTCAAGGTTCCACTTCACAGCTTAAGCAGGAAAATCTAGGCTCATACACTAGTGCAACACTGTGGGAGGTTCTGTCTTTCAGCTGAAGTGTTAAACTAAGGATCTGTCTGCCCTCTCAGGTGGACATAAAAGATCCCGTGGTACTGTTCTGAAGAAGAACAGGGGAGATATCCTTGTGCTCTGGCCAGTGTTTATCCCTGAACCAAAATCTGACCATGATCACATTGCTGTTTGTGGGAGCTTGCTGTGTCCAACTGACTGCTGCATTTCCTACATTGCAACATTGGCTACACTTCAAAAGTATTTTGTTGGCTGTAAAGCACTTTGGAGCATCCTGATGTCATGAAAGGTGCTACAGAAATGCAGGTCTTTCTGTTTATAAGCCAACTTGAGAAAATGCCAGGCCTTTGTTCATATAATCAGATCTTTCAAAAACTGTCTTCAAGTTTCATTAATACATATTATACTGTGTATAGTTCAGGAAATGAAGACTTATTAACTCATATATATCAAGCATAACTTCATCACAAGGGCTTGCTGGAAGCAGCAGTATACATGGAATTCTGGAGCCAAACACCTTGTATATCCATATGTGACTTTAATGTTTCAGGTATGTTTTCATTTTGCTAATTTCCTTAAATGTAACATTTTCTGAAAGCTCTTTTTTTAACTGCCATAAGCGATTACTTTCCCCACTATTGGTGCATTCACAGGGTCCCTACAGCCTCGGTGTGAAGTGCTTTTGTTTTGCTACGATGCTGTAGTTATAGTGTAGCAGCTTGAACCCAGAATCAGGCCTGACGGTGGAACAAAGCAGAATGAGCCTCGCTGGAGGAGGTACTCTCTGGTTCTTTTTGGAGTTATCTTGAGTCTTGAACACACAAATTGGCACTGCTGCGAGATTGAGATTGCTTTGCCCCAAAACTAAAAATGTAGATGGAATGCACCATTACATGGATTTGTATGTTGTAATGTTGGAGCTTGAAACTTACAGCAACATGAAAGGCTGGGTGGGGGTTGAGGGCGGGGTTGCTTATTTTCTTCCATGTGTTGACTGTTGCCTTAAAGTTGGCACATGCAAATTGGGTTGCAAGACCGATAGAAAACAGCAGTGGCCTTTTTGGCCATTGTTATCATCAGAGTTCTGTGCCCATCCTAAAATGGGTTCCTGGAGATTAGCACAAAAAGAGAACCTTTTTGCTCATTAAGGTTTGTTCTCAGCCAATAATGAGATGCTTCTGAGAGGATACTTTTAAAAAGTGGTCCAACTTGATATTTGTCAGCTGAAGGAATGGGAAGATCGCCAAATAATCATCAGTAATCCCTCGTGTCGAGGATGATTCTTCCTTGCAGGGATGGCTGGTTGGAAGTGAGATGTTAGCATTGACTGTGGGTTCACAGATGGCTTACGAGCCCGATCTTAGCCTTGCAGTCTCTCCCACGAGGAGAATATCGGTTTTTAGCCAGTGGAGGTGATGGCAGATTGTTCACTTGGGCAACTGCCCTCTTTTTCAGTCACTCGCTGTTCTCTCTCGGAGGCTGCACTTGTTATTTGGAAGGCCTTGACACCATTTTCAATGACTGATTGTTCACCATTTTGGTGATGATTGGGCATCTGCTTCCCATGTGTTGTTGATAATAGAGCAGACCTTCATGGAGGCTTTGAAATTGTCTTTGAAATGTTTCCTTTGGCCCCCATGTGAACAGGCTCCCTGGCGTAGCTCTGAGTAGAGCACCTGTTTGGGAAATCTTGAGTCAGGCGTTCTGATAACACATCTCAGCTGATGTGAGATTATCATGGCCTCTATATACTTATCATGTCTGTGTCTTGGAGGATGCTCATGTTTGTTTGTTTTTTTGTCCTCCCACTTGATTCAGAAGAACCTTCTAAGACCTCCAAATACCACCACAGCTTTCAGAGAATAAGATTCTAACTGTTTACAGCATAACAATTTCACAAAAGGTGAGACTTTTGAAGTTTTTTCCTTGTTGATGTTATTCCACCAGAATGTGCAGTTGCCCTGGCTGCACACATTGCAGTCTAAACAGGACAGCGGGAAGAAATTCACCACTGACATCTCTCCTGTCCTGTAGGGTTAGATTGCTAATTTGCAGACATGTTCGCTGCCAGCTTATTACCACAATTAAAGATTTTATACTGTGCACAAGATCTTAAATTTATAATGCACAGCTCATGTGCTGAAACAAAAGTACAGAAAAGCAGTGTTTAAACTTATCTACTGGTAATGCATTACTTGACCAGCCCAGATAGTATTCAAGTCCATTTACACTGATTGCTTAAAAAATACTTAGAGTGAACAAATATTTTGAGAGTGATTTTGACGCTGTGTGGTAGTATATAGAGGGCAATAGCCAATTGGCAGCCATTTTACACATCTCATCTGAACCGTGTTAGCCATGGCTCAGTTGGCATCATCCGTCTCTGCATCATAAGTTTTCAGGTTCAAGTCCTACTCCAGGGCTTGAGCACAAAAGTCAATGTTGACAGTCCAGTGCATTACTGTGAGAGTGCCGCACTGTCAGAGGTGCTGTCTTTTGGATGAGACATTAAACTGAGGCCCTACCTACCTGTTTGGGTAGATGAAAAGATCCCATGGCACTTGTTTGAAGCAGAGTGGGAAGTTATCCCCTGTGTCCTGCCTAATATTTATCCCTCAATCAACATGATAAACGGATTATCACATTTCTGTTTGTGGGTGTTTGCTGGATGCAAATTGGCTGCCACATTTCCAACATCAGAACAATGACTACACTTGAAAAGTACCTTATTGGCTGTAAAGCGCTTTGAGACATTCAGTGATTGTGAAAGGCTCTATATTAAGGCAAGTCTTTATATCTGAAGTCGACAGAAATTTTTTTTTAAATCGGGAGTGATGTAAAATGGGCTGTGGAATGAGTTTTTATAAAATGTTGTAAATAGGAAAAGAAAATCACAATTTGAGAATCCACGCATTGGCAATCCTATATCTAGCATTTAGAATATTGCAGACTGCATAATCCATGCTATAGGGCAGAAGAAAGTCCAGTAGCAGTTTTTCTTCCAGCCCTGTATATGGACTCTAACGTGGACATCCTGTGGGAATAATAAAGATTTGTTTTCGCGAATGTTATCTTTTGTGAAATTGTTATGCTGTAAATTGTTGATTTAATTGGACTCATATCCCTGGAAGTTGTATTAGATCATGTAGCTATTTGTCACAGCATGAGGTGTGAAGGATAAAAATTAATTTGACTTATTTTTTTGAAAAAAATGCACTCCATTATGTGTAATGGTGAATAGCCCCTTTCCTACTAGTCTAGTTAACTTCTGGCTCAAATTTCTGTAACCAGATATGAAGTATGCAGTCACTCCGCTTTAGACTTGTGAACAATCATTCCGTCCTATTAGTGAACAGAAGTAAATATCCCTGAGGGATGCACCACGCTCCCGTTGCAGTCAGAAGGTTATAGCATAATGACCTTTTGCAATGTGCGTTGCATCATTGCAGTGTGAAAGACCTCATCCTGGTGCTTATTCATTGACAGTGTTCCACGCAACTCTTTAGGCCATCCAAGAACCTTTTTAAGGTAGATCTTGACTTTGTGTGATAGTGTAAAACAGGTGATAGCGAGCCAGGCAGCCCATTCTATATCTCTCACCTGAACATTTAAAGTCAGTAGAAATAAAAAAAAAAGTGAGGAGAAATGTACAGTGGGCTGCTGTCTCTCTGTCGCCCATTTTACATTTGTACAAAGGTGAAAATGTACTCCTTTTATGTTCTTTGAAGGTTAATATCCAAAAAAAAATGTGGTTTTGTTTCAATATTTAGAAACGGTGACAAATGATGTTGAGCCTCAAAATGTAGGTCTTGCTCTCGGTTTCCTTCTTAAAATTCAACGGTTTAAACAATTGCCCTTCACTTTAACCTGATTATTTTGCTGTCTGCTTCTATCCCAGCAGGGATCTGGAGTTGGTGCAGTTGCTGAGCCCAACAATATGAGCGAGCTCGATTAACATGCACAGTTGATGAGATGATCACTGAGGCATTTTGGGTTAAAGACTCTATTTAGTGATGCGAGTTCAGTTTCCTTGCACAGTTGGGCTCTCAGCCTCAGAACTCAAACAAAACATGTATTTTTTTTTTAATGGATTGCAGAACTGAAGCAATAACAAAAGGAAGTCATAGGCTTGTTTTTAAGATACTCAATGAAGGACATGCATCCTCCATTTTCTTTTTTAAAAATTAATGTCCAACTGAGTTCCATAACTTCGCTGCCCAGATTTCAGTCAATGCACTCTTTGACTGGTCACCGAGGAGACATATAGTGTCATCTGGCAACAGCAATCCCACCCAGTCTGCTTATTAATATAAAAGCAAAATACTGCAGATGCTGGAAATCTGAAATAAAAACAAGAAATGCTGGAAATACTCAGCAGGTCTGGCAGCAACTGTGCAGAGAGAAGCAGAGTTAACGTTTCAGGTCAGAGACCCTTCTTAAGAACTGACAAATATTAGAAATGTAAAAGGTTTTAAGCAAGAGATTACAAAGGTGAAGGTGTTGATAGGACAGGGTCACAGAAAATAACTAACCAGGAGGTCATGGAACAAAGGCGAACGGTATGTTAATGGTGTGCTGAAAGACAAATCGTTAGTAAAGATAGGGTGTGAATGACTGTAAAGCACAAAGCACTCTAAGTACAAATATAAAAAAACACATTAAAAAAACCAAAACAGTGGGTAAGCACAGTGGAAACAAATTAAACAAACTGAAAAACCGAAAATAAAATAACCAAATAAAAAAGGAAAAAGAAAAAAAGAAAAAATAACTAAGCATAAAAAGGGGGACCCGTCATACTCTGAAATTATTGAACTTAATGTTCAGTCCAGCAGGCCGTAGTGTGCCTAATCAGTAAATGAGGTGCTGTTCCTTGAGCTTGTGTTGATGTTCACTAGAACACTGCAGCAATCCCAGGACAGAGATGTGGGCATGAGAGCAGGGGGATGTGTTAAAACAGCCAGCAACCAGAAGCTCGGGGTCATACTTACGGACTGAGCGGAAGTGTTCCGCAAAGCGGTCTCCCCAATGTAGAGGAGACCACATTGTGAGCAGCGAATACAGTATACTAAATTGAAAGAAGTACAAGTAAATCGCTGCTTCATCTGAGAGGAGTATTTGGGGCCTTGGATAGTGAGGAGAGAGGAGGTAAATGGGAAGGTATTACACCTCCTGCGATTGCAGGGAAAGGTGCTGTGGGAAGGGGACGAGGTGGTGGGGGTAATGGAGGAGTGGACCAGGGTGTTGTGGAGGGAGCGATCCCTTCGGAATGCTGACAGGAGAAGGGACGGGAAGATGTCTTTGGTAGTGGCATCATGCTGGATGTGGATCTGCTTATTGTCTGTTCCTCCACCCCACTTTGCAGGGAGAAGCCAAAGGCTGCACTCAGCGTGACCCTGATCAAGAAGCCTGGGGTATCTGAAGCTGCACACTGCAGACACAATTCAGCACTTCATCACAGGTCTTTCAGCTTGCTTAATATTTGAAGTGGTACCCATTGCCATTTTATTGTGCTAACTATGTCAAGTTCTTGTTTATTGAGGTAAGGGGCTGCACTGGGGGAATGGTCCAATTTATCTCCTCTTCTATCGCTTTCAAATTTTTCAATACCATGGTGGAGAGCTTTGAGTGTTCAGCTGCAAGTTACAAACTGACTCAACCACAGTCCTCCTTGAGCGCCTGACTCTCAAATGTTTTATTTCTTTCTTTCCATTAAGTGCTATTGATTTTGAAAATATCACGCCCCAGTTAAGATTATTAAGAAGACAAGAGCCTGGGCCATGATTGATAGTATTGGTGCTTGATAGTGATGGATGGCTTTGCTTACCTTGGCTCAGAAATGCCAGCAGATTGAAAAGAGTCAGCAATTCCCATTGCTGAGAAAAGAGCGAAGTTTGCGGAAGTTGGGAAAGTGTTTGAGTAGAGGATCAAGCACAAATCTGTGCATCAATGCTTTACTTTTTGCACGTCAGTGCATGGAATAGATAGATATCTGTTTACTGGCCTATGAACATTAACGTAAGTAATAGGAGCAGGGGTAAGCCATTCAGCCCCCTGAGCCTGCTCCGTCATTCAATAAGATCATAGCTGATCTGATCGTGGCCTTAACTCCACTTTCCTGCCTGGCCCCATAACCTTTTTACTCCCTTGTAGATCAAAAATCTCTCTATCTCAGCCTTGAATATATTCAATGACTCAGCATCTACTGCTCTCTGGGGTAGAGAATTCCAAAGATTAACAACCCTCTGAAAGAAGAAATTCCTCCTCATCTCCATCTTAAATGGGAGATCCCTTATTTTTAAATTGTACCCCCAGTTCTAGATTCCCCGACGAGGGGAAACATCCTCTCAGTATCGACCCTAACAAGCCTGCTAGGAATCTTATATGTTTCAGTGAGATCATCTCTCGTTCTTCTAAACTCCCATAAGTATAGGCCCAATCTGCTCAACCTTTCCTCATAAGTCAACCCCTTCATCCCAGGAATCAACCTAGTAAACCTTCTCTGATTTGCCTCCAATACAAGTATATCATTCCTGAAATAACAAGACCAAAACTGTACACAGTACTCTAGGTGTGGTCTCACCAATGCTCTGTACAGTTGTAGCAAGACTTCCCCACTTTTATACTCCATTTCCCTTGCAATAAAGGCCAACATTCCATTTGTCTTCTTAATTACTTGCTGTACCTGCATGCTAACTTTTGTGATTCATATACAGGGACACCCAGATCCCTCTGTACCGCAACATTCGTCAATCTCTCTCCATTTACATTTAAATAATATTCTGCTTTTTTATTCTTCCTACCAAAGTGGACAACCTCACATTGTCCAACATTTTACTCCATTTGCCAAATTTTTACCCACTCACTTAACCTATCTATATCCGTTTGCAGTCTCTTTGTGTCCTGCTCAGAACTTGCTTTCCTACCTATCCTTTTTTGGTCAACAAATTTGGCTACAATACACTCGGTGCCTTCATCCAAGTCTTTAATATAGATCATAAATTGTTGAGACCCCAGCGCTGATCCCTGTGGCACCACACTTGTTACAGTCTGCCAACCTGAAAATGGCCCCTTTATCCCAATGAAAGGTTCTGCTGAAAGATCATTGACCTGAAACGTTAATTCTGTTTCTCTCTCCACAGATGCTGCCAGACCAGCTGAGTATTTCAAGCACTTTGTTTTTATTTCCATTTATCCCAACTCTTTGTTTCCTGTTAGTTAGGCAATCCTCTCTCTATCCATGTTAATATAATACTCTTCAACACCATGAGCTCTAATCTAGTGTAGTAACCTTTTATGTGGCACATTATGGAGTGCCTTTTTGGAAATCCAAATACACTACATCTACTGGTTCCCCTTTATCCACCCTCAAAGAACTCTAATAAATTTGTCAGGCACGAGTTCCTTTTCACAAAACCATATTAATTCTGCTTGATTGTATTATGATTTTCTAAATATCCTGCTACTGCTTCCTTAATAATGGATACCATCATTTTCTCAAAGACAGTTGTGAGGCTAAGTGGCCTGTAATTTCCTGCTTTCTGTCCCCTCCTTTCTTGAATAGAAGTATTACATTTGCAGATTTCCAATCCACTGGGACCTTTCCTGAATCTAGGAATTGTGGAAGATTAAAGCCAATGCATCCACTGTCTCTGCAGCCACTTCTTTTAAGACCCTAGCATGCAGGCGATCAGGTCCAGGGGACTTGTCAGCCTTTAGCCCATTAGTTTTCCTTGTAGTTTTTTTCTGGTGATAGTGATTGTTTTAAGTTCCTCTGCCCCTTTTGCCCCTTGATTTTCTACAAGTCTTGGGATTTTTTTGTGTCTTCTTCCATGGAGACAGATACAAAATACTTGTTCAAAGTCTCTGCCATTTCCTTGTTCCCATTATTAATTCCTAAGTCTCATCATATAAGAGACCAACATTTACTTTAGCTACTCTCTTCCTTTTTATATACTTATTTAAGTTCTTACGGTCTTTTTTATATTTAGAGTCATAGAGCCATTTACAACATAAAAGATGGCCATTCGGCCCGCCGAGTCCATGCTGGCTCGCCACAGAACAGTCCAATCAGTCCCACTCGAGCTCTCAATCGCCGTAGCCCTGAAAGTTTATTTCCTTCAAGTGCCCATACAATTTCCTTTTTGAAACAATTGATTGTCTCTGCTTCCACCACCCTTGTGGACAGCGAGTTCCTGGTCATTATCACTCGCTGCGTAAAAATGTTCTTCCTCACGTGGCCCCTGCGTCTCTTGTCCAAAACCTTCAATCTGTCTCTCTTAGTCTTTGTACCATCAGTTAATACAAACAGTTTTTCCTTATCTAACTTATTTAGGCCTGTCATAATCTTGTACACCTCTATCAAGTCTCTCCTCAATCTCAAGAAATGCTGGATTCACTCAGCAGGTCTGGCAGCATCTGTGGAAAGAGAAGCAGAGTTAACGTTTCGGGTCAGTGACCCGAAACGTTAACTCTGCTTCTCTTTCCACAGATGCTGCCAGACCTGCTGAGTGAATCCAGCATTTCTTGTTTTTGTTTCAGATTTCCAGCATCCGCAGTATTTTGCTTTTACTCTCCTCAATCTCCTTTGCTCCAGGGAGAACAACCCCAGCTTTTGCAATCTAACCATATAACTAAAATCCCCCATCCCTGGAACCATTCTGGTAAAACTCCTCTGCACCCTGTCAAGGACCCACATTCCTAAAGTGTGGTCACCAGAACTGAATGCAATACTCCAGTTGGGGTCTAACCAGAGCTTTATAAAGATTCAGCATAACTTCCCTGCTTTTGTACTCTATGCCTCTATTTATGAAGCCCAAGATCCCATATGTTTTTCTGATTGCTCTCTCAATATGTCCTGCCACCTTCAAAGATCGATGCACATGGACCCCAGGTCACTCTTTAGAACTGTGCCATTAAGTCTATATTGCCTCACCCTGTCCCTTCTGCCAAAATGCATCACCTCACATTTGTCAGTATTAAATTGCTTCTGTCACTTGTCTGCCCGTTCTGCTAGTCTATGTACTGTTGCAGGTGGTTCATAACATCCTCACCGTTAGCCACTCCTCCCAGTTTGATATCAAAAGCAGTGGCCTTTTGGGCAACACCACTGTCTACCATCCTCCAGTTTGAAAAACATTTACCATGACTCTGTTTTCTATCCTTAAGCCAATTTTTTATCAATTGGATGCTGACCCCTCCTACTCCATGAGCCTCAATTTTGTTAACCAGCCTTTTATGTAGTACTTTATCAAATGCTTTCTGAAAATCCATATAGACAACATCCACTGCATTCCCTTCTTCTACTTCTCTGTTACTTCATCAAAAAAATCAATTAGATTAGTCAAGCATGATCTGCCTTTTACAAATCTATGCTGGTTATCCTGAATTAACTCAAACCTCTCCAAGTGCCAGTTTTTCCCCCTTGATTACTGTTTCTAAAATCTTACCCACTACTGATAAACTCACAGGCTTGTAGTTGCTAGGACTGTCCTTACACCCATTCTTGAATAAGGGTGTCACATTTCTTGCTAGTTTATTCTCATGTTCTAACTTCTCCCTCTTTATTATTTCTTTAGTTATTCTTTGCTGGTTTCTGAAATTTTCCCAATCTTCAGGCCTATCACTAATCTTCACATCTTTTGTAAGCCTTTTCTTTCAATTTGATACCATTCTTAACTTCCCTAGTTAACTATGCATCCTTCTTATAGAGTCTTTCCTTCTTAATGGTATATCTATATTTGTTGAAAGTTTTGAAGTATCTCCTAACTGTCGGTCACTGCCTATCTACTGTGTTACCTTTTAACCTACTTTCCGAGTCCACTCTAGACAACTCTCTCTCTTCCTACCTTTATAATTGCCTTTATTTAAATTTAAGACATGAGTTTCAGACCCAAGTTTCTCATCCTCAGACTGAAAATAAAATTCTATCATGTTGTGATCAGTCTTGCCTAGAGAATCCTTATACTATGAGATCACTCATTAATCATTACATATTATCAGGTCTAAATTAGCCTTTTCCCTGGTTGGTTCCAGAATGTCTAAGAAACTGTTCTGATACACCCTATGAGCTCAGCCTCGAGGCGACCTTTGCCAATTTGATTTGTCCAATCGAGATGAAGATTGAAAATCGCCCATGATTACTGCAGTACCTTTCTTACAAGTCCCCATTATTTCTTGATTTATACTCTGTCCTATAGTGTGGTTACTATTAGGTGGTCTATAAACTACTCTCACCAGTGACTGCTTTTCCCTTACTATTTATGCCCACCCAAACTGATTCTACATCTTGACCTTCTAAGTCAAGATCACTTCTCACTAATGTACTGATCTCATCCTTTATTAACAGAGCTACCCCACCTTCATTTCCTTTCTTCCTATCCTTCTGAAATGTCAAAAACCCTTGAATAATCAGTTCCTCGCCTTGGTCATAAAAACCCAAGTGAAATGTTTAGACCAGATAAGACAGGAAGCAAAGTTTCCTGGACAGTAAAGTATGACAGGCAGGGTTCCAGCCCACACAGACAGGAGTCAGTGGTTTCAGCATACAAGGATGGGAGAATCCAACAGCTCCTGTATACAATGGTGAAATGGAGCTTCAAGGTTTCCGCTCTGTGATGGGATAGGCTGAGGTTCACACACACTGCGATGGGTCAGGACTCGGAGTGTTGCACTGTCCGATTGGAGGGGTTTGAAGTTCCCGCACTCTTGATGGGAGGGGTCCAAGGGGCCTTACCTCAGGGTTGGAAGACCAGATGTCTGGTCTTTTAAGAGGGTGTGGGGGGAGGGTGGGGGTAGTTGTATTGCTTTTACTCATCTTCCTCAAATTGCAACAATTCTCAAGCTCCTGACATTTTTTTTATTTGTTTCATGGGATGTGGCCCATCCCTAATTGCCCATGAGAAGTCGGTGATGAGCTACAATTACAATCATGGTTTCTGAGGACTGAGCCAACCAATATGAATGTTTTTATAAAATGGCAGAATAAAATTTTGAGTTACCATAGTAAAAAATATAAACATTTCTTATGAGCAACCCAGCCCACCATCTCCAATGGGAAGAAATGTGATGCAAAGAATGAAACCGGATGGACCACCCAGCATCAACCTAGGCACCGGAAGCGACAACAGCAAACCCAGCCCTGTCGACCTTGCAAAGTCCTTACTAGCATCTGGGGGCTTGTGCCAAAGTTGGGAGAGTTGTCCCACAGACCAGTCAAGCAACAGCCTGACATAGTCATGCTCATGGAATCAGACCTTACAGACAATGTTCCAGATGCCGCCATCATCATCCCCGGGCACTTCCTGTCCCACCGGCAGGACAGACACACTAGAGGTGGTGGCACAGTGGTATACAGTAGGGAGGGAGTTGCCCTGGGAGTCCTCAACATCGACTCTAGACCCCATGAAGTCTCATGGCATCAGGTCAAACTTGGGGAAGGAAATCTCCTGCTGATTACCACCTACCGCCCTCCCTCAGCTGATGAGTCAGTACTCTTCCATGTTGAACACCACTTGGAGGAAGCACTGAGGGTGGCAAGGGCACAGAATGTACTCTGGGTTGGGGACTTCACTGTCCATCACCAAGAGTGGCTCGGTAGCACCACTACTGACCGAGCTGGCTGAGTCCTGATGAACATAGCTGTTAGATTGGGTATGCGGGAGGTGGTGACGGAACCAACAAGAGGGAAAAACATACTTGACCTCATCCTCACCAATCTGCCTGTGGCAGATGCATCTGTCCATGACAGTATTGGAAGGACTGACCAATGTACAGTCCTTGTGGAGACAAAGTCTCCACTTCACATTGAGGATAACCACCATTGTGTTGTGTGGCACTACCACTGTGCTAAATGGAATAGATTTCAAACAGATATAGCAATGCAAAACTAGGCATCCATGAGGCACTGTGGGCCATCAGCAACAGCAGAACTGTACTCAACCACAATCTGTAATCTCATGGCCCCGCATATCCCCCACTCTGCCGTTACCATCAAGCCAGGATCCCAACCCTGGTTCAATGAAGAGTGCAGGGGGGCATGCCAGGAGCAGCACCAGGCATACCTCAAAATGAGTTGTCAACCTGGTGAAGCTACAACCCGGAACTACTTGCATGCCAAGCTGTGTAAGCAGCATGCAATAGACAGAGCTAAGCGATGCTATAACCATCGGATCAGATCTAAGCTCTGCAGTCCTGCCACATCCAGCCGTGAATGGTGGTGGACAATTAAACAACTAACTGGAGGAGGTGGGTCCACAAATATTCCCATCCTCAATGATGGGGGAGCCCAGCAGATCAGTGCGAAAGACAAGGCTGAAGCATTTGCAACAATCTTCAGCCAGAAGTGTTGAGTTGATGATCCATCTCGGCCTCCTCCTGAAGTCCCTGGCATCACTAATGCCAGTCTTCAGCCAATTCGATTCACTCCGTGTGATATCAAGAAATGGGCCCTGACAATATTCCGGCAATAGTTCTGAAGACCTGTGCTCCAGCAGGTCACACCTCCTAGCTAAGCTGTTCCAGTACAGCTGCAACACTGGCATCTACCCGGCAATGTGGAAAATTGCCCAGGTATGTCCTGTACGCAAAAGGCAGGACAAGTCCAACCCGGCCAATTACTGCCCCATCAGTCTACTCTAAATCTTCAGTACAGTGATGGAAGGTGTCATCGACAGTGCTATCAAGCGGCACTTGCTTATTAATAACCTGCTCAATGATGCTCTGTCTGGGTTCCACCAGGGCCACTCAGCTCCTGACCTCATTACAGCCTTGGTTCAAACATGGACAAAAGAGGTGAGCTCAAATGGTGAGGTGAGAGTGACTGCCCTTGACATCAAGGCAGCATTTGACCGAGTATGGCATCAAGGAGCCCTCGCAAAACTGGAATCAGGGGGAAAACTCTTTGCTGGTTGAAGTCATACCCAGAACAAAGGAAGGTGGTTGTGGTTGTTGGAGGTCAATCATCTCATCTCTAGGACATCACTGCAGGAGTTCCTCAGGGTAGTATCCTCGGCCCAACCATCTTCAGCTGCTTCACCAATGACCTTCCTTCAATCATAAGGTCAGAAGTGGGGATGTTCGCTGATGATTGCACAATGTTCAGCACCATTCATGACTCCTCAGATACTGAAGCAGTCTGTGTAGAAATGCAGCAATGCCTGGACAATACCCAGGCTTGGACTGAAAAGTGGCAAGTAACATTTGCACCACACAAGTGCCAGGCAATGACCATCTGCAACAACAGAGAATCTGACCATCTCCCCTTGACATTCAATGGCATTATGATTGCTGAATCCCCCACTATCAACATCCTGGGGTTCACCATTCACCAGACACTGCACTGGTGTAACCGTATAAATACTGTGGCTGCAACAGCAGGTCAGGCTAGGAATCCTACGGCGAGTAACTCACCTCCTGACTCCCCAAAGCCTGTTCACCATCTACAAGGCACAAGTCAGGAGTGTGATGGAATACTCTCCACATGCCTGGATGGGTGCAGCTCCAACAACACTCAAGAAGCTCAACACCATCCAGAACAATGCAGCCCGCTTGATTGGCACCCCATCCACAAACATTCACTCCCTCCAACACCGACGCACAGTGGCAGCAGTGTGTACCATCTACAAGATGCACTGCAGCAACATACCAGGGCTGCTCAGGTAGCACCTTCCAAACCCGTGACCTTTACCAACTAGAATGACAAGTGCAGCAGTTGCATGGGAACACCACCACCTCCAAGTTCCCCTCCAAGCCTCACACCATCCTGACTTGGGACTATATCGCCGTTCCTTCCTTGTCGCTGGGTCAAAATCCTGGAACTCCCTTCCTAACAGCACTGTGGGTGTACCTACCCCACATGGACTGCAGCAGTTCAAGAAGGCAGCTCACCACCACCACCTTATGGGCAATTAGGGATGGGCAATAAATGCTGGCATAGCCAGCGACCCCCACATCCCATGAATGAATTTTTAAAAATCAGATATTTTTGAGAAGGGACGGCACATTAAGTGATGATGCATCAGTAGTGGCCTGAAAAATGTTGGAATGAATGACCAGGTTCACTCACATCGATTTATGTATTTTTCAAAATTTGATTAAATGCAAACTTCTAAGTATTTTCATAACCATCCAAGGCTTCAACTCAATATTCATCCCATTCCTGAAATAATTCTTGCTGGGCTATATTTCACATGGGCACTGGCCATGTCTGAGCAACCATTGAAGGCAATCCATGTCATCGGGCTTATCAGTTCTGTTGGGCATCATAGCCAGGCTTGATCCTGTCCTTGCTCCATAATCCACATGCATTTTCCAGCAGGAGTCACTAGTTAGTGATCAGAAGTGGAAATGCTTGATGATCTTTCCTCCTTTACCTAGGGTCCTGAGGCGATTTGCAATGCTTCAAATGCTGCCAGGCTGAGATCAAACTATATGAAGGATGATTTTTGGCGTGATATTCAATTCAACTTTTCCTATCAAAAGTATGAAATGAAACATTCTGCAGAAACTTGAGACAAATGGTAAAATTTAACCACACAAAGGATTACTGGATCTAAGTATTGAAATATTCTAGCTGAGCAATGCAGGAATATATATTGATAAGAGGTGGTTGGCAGTGAGTAATGTAACATTAATTCATTCTGGTAGCTCTCTGGAGACCATAACCCCTGAGAGTGAAGCTCAATTTGCTTTATATGAAAATCAGCAAATCTGAGATTCAGTTAATATTTTGAGCTCACTAACAATTTTTTCCCTGAAGGAAGACCACTGATGCAAACCAGTATAAATCGGTTCAAGCCAAGGAATGAAGCTGGACAGACCACCTGGCATCGACCTGGGCAGTGGAAACGACAATGGCAAACGCAGCCCTCTCGACCCTGCAAAGTCATCCTTACTAACATCTGGGAGCTTGTTCCAAAATTGGGAGAGCTTGTTCCAAAATTGGGAGAGCTGTCCCACAGACTAGTCTAGCAACAGCCAGACAGAGTCATACTCACAGAATCATATCTTGCAGACAATGTCCCTGACACCAACCCTGGGTATGTCATGTCCCACTGGCAAGACAGACCCACCAGAGGTGACGGCACATTGGTACACAGTTGGGAGGGAGTTGCCCTGGGAGTCCTCAACATTGACTCTGGACTCCATGAAGTCTCATGGAATCAGGTCAAACATGGGCAAGGAAACCTCCTGCTGATTACCACCTCCCACCCCCTTGCCCCCTCAGCTGATGAATCAGTACTTCTCCATGCTGAACAACAATTGGAAGAAGCACTGAGGGTAGCAAGGGCACAAAATTCACTTTGGATGGGGGACTTCAATGGCCATCACCGAGTGGCTCGGTAATATCACTACTGACTGAGCTGGCCGAGTCCTAAAGGACATAACTGCGAGACTGGGTCTGCGGCAGGTGGTGAGGGAACCAACAAGAGGGAAAAACATACTTGACCTCATCCTCATCAATCTACCTGTCACAGATGCATCTGTCCATGACAGTATTAGTAGGAGTGACCACCTCACAGTCCTTGTGGAGACAAAGTCCCATCTTCACATTGAGGGTACCCACCATCATGTTGTGTGACATTACCACCGTGCTCAATGGAATAGATTTCAAACAGATCTCGCAACTCAAAACTGGGCATCCATGAGGCACTGTGGGCCATCAGCAGCAGCAGAATTGTATTCAACCACAATCTGTAACCTCATGGCCCGGCATATCCCCACTCTACCATTACCATGAAGTCAGGAGACCACAATGAAGCGTCTAGGAGGGCATGCCAGGAGCAGCACCTAAAAATGAGGTATCAGCTTGGTGAAGCTCCAACACAGGACTACTTGAATGCCAAACAGCGGAAGAGCATACAATGAACAGGGCTAAGCAAACACACAACCAACCGATCAGATCTAAGCTCTGCAGTCCTGCCACATCCAGTCGGGAATGGTGGTGGACAATTAAACAACCAGCAGGAGGAGGAAGCTCCACACATATCCCCATCCTCAATGATGGGGGAGCCCAGCATGTCAGTGCAAAAGACAAGGTTGAAACATTTGCATCCAGTTGACAGAGCTATCAAGCAGCACTTGCTCAGAAATAACTTGCTCACTGACGCTCAGTTTCAGTTCCTCCAGGACCACTCAGCTCCTGACCTCATTACAGCCTTGGTCCAAGCATGGACAAAAGGGCTGAACTGCAGAGGTGAGGTGAGAGTGACTACCCTTGACATCAAGGCAGCATTTGACTGAGTATGGCATCAAAGAGCCCTAGCAAACCCCTGACTCAACATGGAATCGGGGGAAAACGCTCCACTGGTTGGAGTAATACCTAGCACAAAGGAAGATGGTTATGGTTGTTGGAGGTCAATCATCTCTGTCTCAGGACATCACTGCAGGAGTTCCTCAAGGTAGTTTCCTAGGTCCAGCTATCTTCAACTGTTTCATCAATGACCTTCCCTCCATCATAAGGTCAGAAGTGGGGACGTTCGCTGATGACTGCACAATGCTGAGCACCATTTGCAGGTTCTCATACGGAAGCAGCCCATGTCCATATGCAGCAAGACGTGGACAACATCCAGGCTTGGGTTGATAAGTGGCAAGTAACATTCGCACTGCACAAGTAGCAGGCAATGACCATCTCAAACAAGAGAGAATCTAACCATCTCCCCTTGATGTTCAATGGCATTACCATTGCTGAATCCCCCACTATCAACATCCTGGGGGTCACCATTCACCAGAAACTGAACTGGACCAGCTATGTAAATACTGTCGCTACAAGAGCAGGTCAGAGGCTGGGAATTCTACAGTGAGTAACTCACCTCTTGACTCCCCAAAGCCTGTCCACCATCTACAAGGCACAATCAGGAGTGTGATGGAATACTCTCCACTTGCCTGGATGTGTACAGCTCCAACAATACTCAAGAAGCTTGAAACCATCCAAGACAAAGCAGCTCGATTTGATTAGCACCCCATCCACCGCCTTCAACATTCACTCCCTCCACCACTGATGCATAGCGGCAGTAGTGTGTACTATATATAAAAGATGTACTGCAGCAACTTACCAAGGCTCCTTCGACAGCACCTTCCAAACCCACGAGCTCTACCACCTAGAAGGACAAGGGCAGCAGATGCATGGGAACACTACTACCTGCAAGTTCCCCTCCAAGCCACACACCATCCTGACTTGGAACTATATCGCCGTTCCTTCACTGTCATAGAATCATAGAAACTTTAAGACACAGACAGAGGCCACTTGGCCCATTGTGTCTGTGCCGGCCGAAAAACAATTCACCTATTCTAATCCCACCTTCCAGCATTTGGTCCATTGCCCTGCAGATTACGGCACCTGAGGTGCAGTTCCAGACTCCTTTTGAATGAGTTGAGGGTTTCTGCCTCAACTATCCTTTCAATCAGTGAGTTCCAGTCCCCCACCACCCTCTGGGTGAAAAAGTGTTTCCTCATCTCTCCTCTAATTTTTCTACCAATCACTTTAAATCTATGCCCCCTCGTAACTGATCTCTCTACTAAAGTGAATAGACCCTTCACCCCCACTCTATCCAGCCCCCTCAAAATTTTGTACTTTTCAATCTGATCAGTGGCGGCACAGTGGCGCAGTGGTTAGCACCGCAGCCTCACAGCTCCAGCGACCCGGGTTCAATTCTGGGTACTGCCTGTGTGGTTTGCAAGTTCTCCCTGTGTCTGCGTGGGTTTCCTCCGGGTGCTCCGGTTTCCTCCCACAGCCAAAAGACTTGCAGGTTGAGAGGTAAATTGGCCATGATAAATTGCCCCTAGTATAGGTAGGTGATAGGGAAATATAGGGACAGGTGGGGATGTGGTAGGAATATGGGATTGGTGTAGGATTAGTATAAATGGGTAGTTAATGGTCGGCACAGACTCAGTGGGCCGAAGGGTCTGTTTCAGTGCTGTATCTCTAAAATCTAAAAAATCTAAAATCTCCCCTCAGCCTTCCCTATTCCAAGGAGAACAACTCCAGCCTATCCAATCTTTCCTCATAGCTGCATTTTTCCAGTCCTCGCAACATCTTCGTAAATCTCCTCTGTACCCTCTCTCATGCAATTACATCCTTTCTGTAATGAGCTGACCAGAACTGCACACAGTACTGAAGTTGTGGCCTAACCAATGAGTTATACAGTTCCAGCATAACCTCCCTACTCTTATATTCTATACCTCGGCTAATTAAGGGAAAGGATTCCATACTGTTGAGGGAGATGGCTCACCAGGGGAAGGCAGCAGTAGCCAGGTTCATGGCACCGTGGCTGGCGGGAAAAAGAGTGGAAGGGCTATAGTCATCGGAGGTTCGATTGTAAGGGGAGTAGATAGGCGGCTCTGTGATCGAAAACGAGACTCCCGAATGGTATGTTGCCTCCCAGGTGCACGGGTCAGGGATGTCTCAGATCGGCTGCAGAACATTCTGAAAGGGGAGGGTGAACAGCCAGTTGTCGTTGTGCACATAGGCACCAATGATATAGGTAAAAAACGGGATGAGGTCCTACAAGCAGAATTTAGGGAGTTAGGAGCCAAGTTAAAAAGTAGGACCTCAGAGGTAGTAATCTCAGGATTGCTACCAGTGCCACGTGATAGTCAGAGTAGAAATGAAAGAATAGTCAGGATGAATGCGTGGCTTGAGAGATGGTGCAGGAAGGAGGGGTTCAGATTTTTGGGACATTGGGACCGGTTCTGGGGGAGGTGGGACTATTACAAATTGGACGGTCCACACCTGGGCCGGACTGGAACCAATGTCCTTGGGGGTGCTTTTGCTAACGCTGTTGGGGAGGGTTTAAACTAATGTGGCAGGGGGATGGGAACCAAATGAGGTCAGTGGACAGTAAGGAGGTAGTAACTAAAGCCTGTAAGGAACTAGATAATGAAGTCAGCGTGACTAAGGGAAAGAGTAGACAGGGAGCAGATGATGAACGCAAAGGGACTGGTGGTCTGAGGTGCATTTGTTTTAATGCAAGAAGTGTAGTAGGTAAGGCAGATGAACTTAGGGCCTGGATTAGTACGTGGGAGTATGATGTTATTGCTATTACTGAGACTTGGTTGAGGGAAGGGCATGATTGGCAACTAAATATCCCAGGATATCGATGCTTCCGGCAGGATAGAGAGGGAGGTAAAAGGGGTGGAGGAGTTGCAGTACTGGTCAAAGAGGATATCACAGCTGTGCTGAAGGAGGGCAGTATGGAGGACTCGAGCAGTGAGGCAATATGGGCAGAACTCAGAAATAGGAAGGGTGCGGGAACAATGTTGGGGCTGTACTACAGGCCTCCCAACAGCGAGCGTGAGATAGAGGTACAAATATGTAAACAGATTATGGAAAGATGTAGGAGCAACAGGGTGGTGGTGATAGGAGATTTTATTTTTCCCAACATTGACTGGGAATCACTTAGTGTTAGAGGTCCAGATGGAGCAGAATTTGTAAGGAGCATCCAGGAGGGTTTTCTAGAGCAGTATGTAAATATTCCAACTCTGGAAGGGGCCATACTGGACCTGGTGTTGGGGAATGAGCCCGGCCAGGTGGTTGAAGTTTCAGTATGGGACTACTTTGGGAATAGTGATCACAATTCCGTAAGTTTTAGAATACTCATGGACAAAGACGAGAGTGGTCCCAAAGGAAGAGTGCTAAATTGGGGAAAGGCCAACGATACCAAAATTCGGCAGGAGCTGGGGAATGTAGATTGGGAGCAGCTGTTTGAAGGTAAATCCACATTTGATATGTGGGAGTCTTTTAAAGAGAGGTTGATTAGCGTGCAGGAGAGACATGTTCCTGTGAAAATGAGGGATAGAAATGGCAAGATTAGGGAACCATGGATGACAGGTGAAATTGTGAGACTAGCTAAGAGGAAAAAGGAAGCATACATAAGGTCTAGGAGGCTGAAGAAAGACGAAGCTTTGAAAGAATATCGGGAATGTAGGACCAATCTGAAACGAGGAATTAAGAGGGCTAAAAGGGGTCATGAAATATCTTTATCAAACAGGGTTAAGGAAAATCCCAAAGCCTTTTATTCATATATAAGGAGCAAGAGGGTAACTAGAGAAAGGATTGGCCCACTCAAGGACAAAGGAGGAAAGTTATGCATGGAGTCAGAGAAAATGGGTGAGATTCTAAACGAGTACTTTGCATCGGTATTCACCGAGGAGAGGGACATGACGGATGTTGAGTTTAGGGACAGATGTTTGATTACTCTAGGTCAAGTCGGCATAAGGAGGGAGGAAGTGTTGGGTATTCTAAAAGGCATTAAGGTGGACAAGTTCCCAGGTCCGGATGGGATTTATCCCAGGTTACTGAGGGAAGCGAGAGAGGAAATAGCTGGGGCCTTAACAGATATCTTTGCAGCATCCTTAAGCACGGGTGAGGTCCCGGAGGACTGGAGAATTGCTAATGTTGTCCCCTTGTTTAAGAAGGGTAGCAGGGCAAATCCAGGTAATTATAGACTGGTGAGCCTGACGTCAGTGGTAGGGAAGCTGCTGGAGAAGATACTGAGGGATAGGATCTATTCCCATTTGGAAGAAAATGGGCTTATCAGTGATAGGCAACATGGTTTTGTGCAGGGAAGGTCATGTCTTACCAACTTAATAGAATTCTTTGAGGAAGTGACAAAGTTGATTGATGAGGGAAGGGCTGTAGGTGTCATATACATGGACTTCAGTAAGGCGTTTGATAAGGTTCCCCATGGTAGGCTGATGGAGAAAGTGAAGTCGCATGGGGTCCAGGGTGTACTAGCTAGATGGATAAAGAACTGGCTGGGCAACAGGAGACAGAGAGTAACAGTGGAAGGGAGTTTCTCAAAATGGAGACGTGTGACCAGTGGTGTTCCACAGGGATCCGTGCTGGGACCACTTGTTTGTGATATACATAAATGATTTGGAGGAAAGTATAGGTGGTCTGATTAGCAAGTTTGCAGACGACACTAAGATTGGTGGAGTAGCAGATAGTGAAGGGGACTGTCAGAGAATACAGCAGAATATAGATAGATTGGAGAGTTGGGCAGAGAAATGGCAGATGGAGTTCAATCAGGGTAAATGGGACGTGATGCATTTTGGAAGATCCAATTCAAGAGTGAACTATACAGTAAATGGAAAAGTCCTGGGGAAAATTGATGTACAGAGAGATTTGGGTGTTCAGGTCCATTGTTCCCTGAAGGTGGCAACGCAGGTCAATAGAGTGGTCAAGAAGGCATACGGCATGCTTTCCTTCATCGGACGGGGTATTGAGTACAAGAGTTGGCAGGTCATGTTACAGTTGTATAAGACTTTGGTTCGGCCACATTTGGAATACTGCGTGCAGTTCTGGTCGCCACATTACCAAAAGGATGTAGATGCTTTGGAGAGGGTGCAGAGGAGGTTCACCAGGATGTTGCCTGGTATGGAGAGTGCTAGCTATGAAGAGAGGTTGAGCAGATTAGGATTATTTTCATTAGAAAGACGAAGGTTGAGGGGGGACCTGATTGAGGTGTACAAAATCATGAGAGGTATAGACAGGGTGGATAGCAAGAAGCTTTTTCCCAGAGTGGGGGATTCAATTACTAGGGGTCACGAGTTCAAAGTGAGAGGGGAAAAGTTTAGGGGGATATGCGTGGAAAGTTCTTTACGCAGAGGGTGGTGGGTGCCTGGAATGCGTTGCCAGTGGAGGTGGTAGACGCGGGCACGATAGCGTCTTTTAAGATGTATCTGGACAGATACATGAATGGGCAGGAAGCAAAGAGATACAGACCCTTAGAAAATAGGCGACATGTTTAGATAGAGGATCTGGATCGGTGCAGGCTTGGAGGGCCGAAGGGCCTGTTCCTGTGCTGTAATTTTCTTTGTTCTTTATATGCCACCTTAACCACCTTATTGACCTGTCCTGCTACCTTCAGGGATCTGTGCACATTCACTCCAAGTCCCTCACTTCCTCTACACTTCTCAGTACTTTCCCATTAATCATGTATTCCTTTGCTTTTTTTGACTCCCCAAATGCATCACCTCACACTTCTCCAGGTTGAATTCCATTTGCCACTTTTCTGCCCGTCTGACCAGACCATCAATACCTTCCTGCAGCCTACAGTTATCCTCCTCGTTATCTACCACACGGCCAATCTTTGTGTCGTCTGCAAACTTCTTGATCATGCCCCCTACATTTACGACCAAATCATTAATATATACTACAAAAAGCAGGGGACCCAGTACTGAGCCCTGCAGAACACCACTGGAAACAGCCCTCCAGTTGCTAAAACACCCGTCAACAATTACCCTGTGTTTCCTACCACTGAGCCAATTTTGTATCCACCTTGCTGCATTTCCCTGGATCCCATGGGATTTATTTTTTTAACCAGTCTGCAATGTGAGACCTTGTCAAAAGCCTTCCTAAAATCCATTTACACCACATCAACTGCATTACCCTCATCTATCTTCCGTGTTACTTCTTCAAAAAATGTGTTCAAGTTGGTCAAATAAGATCTTCCCTTAACAAATCCATGTTGACTATCCTTAATTAACCTGTGCCTTTCTAAGTGACACTTTATCCTGTCTCACAAAATAGATTCCAATAATTTGCCCACTACTGAGGTTAGACTGACTGGCCTGTATTAATTCGGTCTATCCCTTGCTCCCTTTTTAAACAGCGGTACACGTTAGCAGTTCTCCAATCCTCCGGCTCCACACCTATATCTAGTGAGGACTGGAAAATGATGGTGAGACCTTCTACTATTTTCTCTCTTGCTTCTTTCAACAGCCTAGGGTACATTTCAAACCTGGTGGTTTATCAACTTTCAAGGATACTAATCCCATTAATATTTCCTCTCTCCCTATGTTTATCACATCCAATACTTCCTGCTTAACTACAATATCTGCATCATCCCCCTCTTTTGTGAAGACAGACGCAAAGTATTCATTAAGAACCCCACCAACATCTTCCACCCCTAAACATAGGTTACCCTTTTGGTCTTTTATGGGCCCTACTCTCTCCTTAGTTATCCTCTTACTCTTAATGTATTGATAAAACATCTTTGGGTTCACCTTGATTTTGCTTGCCAATATTCTTTCATTCCCTCTCTTTGCTTTCCTAATTTCCTTTTTGATTTCACCTCTCCACTTTCTATACTCCTCTCGGCTTTCTGTCGTATTGAGTTTCGGTGTCGGACATAAGCTTTCTTTTACTGTCTTATCTTACCCTGTAAGCTCCTTGACATCGATGGGGCTCTAGATTTGGCTACCTCACCCTTTTTCTTTGTGGGAACATGTTTGCTCTGAACCCCTTTGAATGCCTCCCACTGCTCTGACACTGATTTACCTTCAAGTAGCTGTTTCCAGTCCACTTTCGCTAAAACATTCCTCAGTTTAGTAAAATTGGCCTTGCCCCAATTGAGAACTCTAGCTCCTGTTTTACCTAATTATGTTAAAACTGACTGAATTATGATCACTACCACCAAAATGCTCTCCCACTGCCACTCCTTCCACCTGCCCATCTTCATTTCCTAAAACTAAGTCTAAAACTGTGCCCTCTCTTGTTAGACCTGCTACATACTGGCCAAAAAGGTTCTCCTGAATGCACCTCAAGAATTCTGCTCCCTCAATTCCTTTCACACTGAAATGATCCCAGTTAATATTGGGGTAGTTAAAATCCCCTACTATTACTGCCCTATTGTTCTTGCACTTCTCAGAGATTTGCCTACATATCTGCTCTTCTAATTCCTTCTGACTGTGGGGGGTCTATAGTACACTCCCAGCAGTGTGATTGCCCCTTTTTTGTTCCTTAGATCATTCCATATAGCCTCATTTCATGAACCTTCCAACATATCATCCCTCCTCACAGCTGTAATAGTTTCCTTGACCAAAATTGCCACTCCCTATCCTTGCTTATCCCCCTCCCTATCACGTCTGAAAACCCTGTAAGCAGGAATGTTGAGCTGCCATTCCTGTCCCTCCTTAAGCCATGTTTCTGTAATAGCTATGATATCATACTACCACGTGTCTAACTGTGCCCTCAGCTCACCTGCTGTCGCTGGGTCAAAATCCTGTAACTCCCTTCCAACAGCACTGTGGGTGTACCTACACCCCCAAGGACTGTAGCAGTTCAAGAAGGCACCTCATCATCACCTTCTCAAGGGCAATTAGGGATGGCAATAAATGCTGGCCTGGCCAGTGATGCCCACATCCCATAAATAAATGTTTTAAAAGCCGCAATGTAGTGTGTTTCTGCTCAGAGAAGGGGTTGAGGGATACAGTAAGGAGGTAGGGTTGCTCCATCAAAGAGGATAGGGCCTTTTGGGCCTGATGGTGTTTTTCTGCTCCTTTTAAATGGCTAAAAATCTTCTGCTCTCACAAATTCTCCAGTTTCTCTCCAGTTTGGTCCTCCTGAGCCAGGCACTATCTGGGCCCAAGGGAAAAGGTGGATGGCCCTCCTACTGGAACAGCGTCATTCTGTACCAGGTCACAAGAGGTGTGTCAAGATTATTGGGGACCTACCCTTTTAGAGCAGCGCTCTACACGACAACTTTTCACCAGAGACTAGAAGTGAGGGGGGAGATTATACATGCATCACAACCTTTCTGCGTGCTGCCTGTGGCTGCTGCAATCTGCTGCGCCTCTGGTACATTGAATAGATTTACAAAAATATCCATCACAAAACATTTTGCTGTCCATCTTCTCGCCAGTATGTAGCAGGTGGATATAATCTGATTAAAAGCTGCTTGGCACAGGCTAATGAAGATAATGGTGGCTGACAACCCGGAGGCCAATGGCATCAAGTGTCGGCTGCTACAATTCCAGCTCATTTCTCGCCAGCAAATGTTCGACAAATGTGATACGCGATACCTGAAGCATTTGCAGTTTCCAAGCTAATGGATGCTTTGCAGCTCATGTTTCAGGCTGTGTGTTACTGCCCATAATCACAGGTTTAAAAATTGTCGATGGGCAAGAGACATGGTATATTTAGCTCCTTGTGTGTGTGTGAGGGTGATGATGGGATCGGGCACAGCTCAGAAGCTGTTGAAAAGCCTGCCGAGGCTCCATGTCGAAACTCTCACATGAACAACCACTTTACCGAGATAGCAGAAGATGCCCACCAATCACTGAACTTCAGCCCCAGCCCCCAACACAGGTCAGTGACTTCAGGTGAGCAGAGGAGAGATTAAGGAAGTTCTATAAAACCAATGAGCAATCAGTTAACTGAAAGAGAGAGGGACAAAATTCAAAGTAACCTCAAACCTAAGGTAAGCACAACCACAAATGTTGGAGAGCGATCATGAAAACTGGGAATTGGACAGAGGCTCAATCAGGACCTGGAGAGGGAAAAGAGACTTCAATGGGTTCAGATCAAGGGTTAACATGTGTTTCCTTTTTAAATACCGACTGACCTGCACTAAATGTCCAGCATTTTTTGGCTTTTAATAAGGAGCTTGTGGAATTGTTTCGTTAAGGCAAAGCTATCAAATACTGCTCATTAATGGTCAATAATTTTCCTCTCACCCTGAGTCAGTGACATAAGGCCAGTTATTAGTAATGCAGCCGCCAGCAGCCAAATGCTTGAAGTGCATCTCCATACAGACAAGGAAGTCACTCTGCCTGACCGGTCATACAGATTGCACCTGACTAAAGGAATAGTGCATTTCAATTGCTAGAAATGAAAGTAGATTTTTCTGACCCTTCCCCACAGGAAACATCCATATCTTTTAGGTGCAAAGGTCAGGATAAAGGGACTTTCCTGGTGGGGGAAGCTGTTGTGTTTTGCTAAAGAGGCAATAAATGGTACTTCCTGGCTTCGGACCTCAATTTTCCTGCCGGGCCACTCCCAGGTGCCTAGAGAAACATGGTGCTATGACATGCTCCAATTTCCCACCAACTGGATAGCTGACAGAGACCTTAGGCTCAGCAGCACTTCAATTTCCTGCCTTTTCTGTCAGATGTAGACATGGCTTAATGGCCCAGGATGGGAAATCCCAGAAGCAGTGATCTGAGGGTGTTCCACTCATATCTCACACCAGGACAGAAAAATCTACCCTCCAGTCTTTTAATTGGCAGAAGGCATGAGGTAGGAAAGTTAAATGAGTATAATGGACACTCCGCTATCATGAGTGAGTTTATAATGCACAATATTTGGTATTCCTTACTGTTAGAAATGGAATGTGATTTATTTAATTTTTGGTGGGTCTTTCAGGCAACCTTTCCATTTACCCTTCACAATTCAATGCAGCCCAATTGCACCCAGGCTGCTCCTATTGATATTGATTTATTCATTGAGGAGCTTAAATTAAGACCAAAGTATTGTGATGAAGTGTCAGCCTATTTTAGGTGCTCAAGTGGAATGGGCTTTGAACTTTGACCTTCAGACTCGGACAAAATTTCTACGACTGACGCAAGGATGAAAGCAATGTAAAAATGTGCAGCTATGGTCAGGTGACTCCAAGCTAGGGTATTAAAAAGTGGTAGATTGTAGAAGGAAGGGAAGAATTTAGCAAATGAAAAGCTCCATGACTTTAAGGTATTGGCAGAGAAAGAGTTAGAGCAACAGATGGTGTGACAACTCTTCAGTTCAACACAGTGAAGATACATGGAGGAGGGAGAATGCATAAGATGGCATATTTTGAGCCTGAAACAAGCCAAGAATATGCGGCATTAACTCTGAACAGCCCCTTGCCTACTTTCTCTCAGCAAATTCTCCCGCATTGTTCAGTTAAAATCAGAAAGTTAAGGCAATTAAATTTCAAAACGACCATCCAGATAGGCATTGTCGCATTCCACCATGGAGTGTGCTCATGGTGCAGCAAGACATTGGGCGGTGGGGGAGTGGGGGGTGGTGGTGCAAACTGGGCACAAGCATCGATCTTTGCGCATGCATGGATAGACCCAAAATTCACTTCGATCTCAGGCCTCATTTAAATTAGACTGGGGAGCTGTGGATGCCTGCTGCAGGTCCTCATGCAACTGGCCTGACACTTGGGGTCCTGAAGCAGGCTTCAGGCCCCCTATTCCATATGCAAAGTGCCTAACGCCCGTTTTTACCAATAAGGTGGGCAATGTACCTTTGGCATGAAATGTGTGCGTGCGTCGCTTGCAATATTTACACCAAACAGCCTATTTTACTCCTGTAAAACAGTTGTGGTGTCAATGAATTTCTAGATCACTGTCCCAAGAGTTAACTAATTGATATTTGTCGCAAACTGAAAGTCTAAATCGACAGGCACCTTGCCTCAAAATGTTAACAACAAATTTAGGAAAAGCAGCATAAGCTCGTATGTTGAATTCCACGAACACTCAAGTCTCATTAATCATTAAAGTTAAATCTCTCCTCCTCACTCATGAGGCTATACTCATTGGACTTCAGAAGATTGAGAGGTGATCTTATTGAAACGTAAGACTCTGAGGGGGCTTGACGGAGTAGATGCTGAGAAGATGTTTCCCCTATGGGGGAATCGAGCACTAGGGAGCAGAGCTTCAAAACAAAGGGTAGAATTTTTATGCTAGCAGTGGGGAGTCTCGATGTCGGTGGAAACTGATGCCATGGTCTCAGTGTTGCCTCTTGTAGATCCCTGCATTGCCTGTTGTACGAAAGGCCCACCGAATCTAGTGCCAATCAGGTACTTAACTTGACAGCGGCGGGCTTTCCATAGGATTTAGGACCCCATCACTAGAAGTCCCAGCCTTGCAGAGCTGCTGGCCAATCAGAGGCTGGCAGCTGCAGTGCCACTGCAGAGGCGCGGCTGCTGCTGTAACTGCAGCGACCAGACGCCGTGCAGCGACGCTGGATGCAGTCTTAAGGTAGGTCAAATGGGGAGGGGTCGCAGGGGAGTGTGGGAGGTGTCTCAGGAGCAAGGGCGGGGTAGCCCTCAGCCGGCCCCCCTCTTCCTGTTGCCAGGTCCCTCGTTCAGGCACTGAGTCCCTTTGAACAAAGGGCCCCTACCTCCCACGCCCCCGCTCCAATATGCTCCAAACATCCGGAGCCGGGAAGCAGCCTGCACGGTTTTTTGTGCCGTGTTTCCCGTGCGACGGCAAGGCTACCTCCCGCACGGGATTGTGGCTGTGGTAGGAAGAGACCTTTAATTGGGGGCTAATTACCCAGTCAAGGGACTCATTGGCCATTCACAAGCCTTCCTGCCCCAGAATAAATTGTGGCGGGGTCACCCCGCCATGATCACACCGATTTTATGCTCTCCCCACTTCCAAACCCGTCACGGGGGAGAGCATAAAATTCCACCCAAGGGGTCTCCCTTTTAAGATGGAGAGGAGGAGTAATTTCTTCTCTCAGAGGGTCTTTAATCTTTGGAATTCTATACCCCAGAGAGCAGTGCATGCTGTCATTGAATATAGTCAAGGCTGAGTTGGACAGATTTTTCAACTATAGGGGAGTAAAGGGTTATGGGGGGCAGGCAGGAAGGTCGAGTTAAGGCCAAAATCAGATCAGCCATGATCTTATTGAATGATGGAGTAGGCTCATGGGGCTGAATGGCCTACTCCTATTTCTTAGGTTCTTGGTATTATGCTTAAGAACATAACATATCTTTATCACAACTGAAAATGAATTAGCAGCAACAGAAATGAGCTATTTAATAATTGTAACTGGTCAATAATCTTGGTGTCATCTGATGCTTTTCATCTCATCTGATTCCAATTACATTTTTATTGGTCTGCACAGAAACCTAGCTTCAAATAATTTGTACACAGAATAATCAGATGTTAGATTGTTATCTGTGTACTTTTATCTTCGAATCTGGAAACTGCTATTCATTTCAATGCCATTATTGGATACGTCCCTGTCACTCTGTGGGTGGAGGGGAACATAAATGGCTGAATTCATAAGAAAGAAAGAATTTGCATTTTTCGTAGCGCTTCACAATGAAGTACGTTTGACATCTAGAAGTGTTGAGAGAGGGAGAAGGAATTAAGCTAAATGGGAGGTATAGAGTGGGAAAAGGTGGAGAGAATGACAGTTTTACATAGAGTTAGACAAAGAGTGGCAAATGGATCTCAAATACAGCAACAAAATTATGTAAGGGAGGTAAATGGGGATGCAGGTAGAATGAGAATCACAGAGAATTAGAGAATGTGAGATAGCGATACAGTTATCGGGAAAGACGATGTAGGGAGGGGAGAAAAAGTCGCTGGAGAACATGCTAATGTATAGGTCCTTTTTATATCCTCGAGACAGCCCAAAATGTTTCACCACCCAATGAATTACTTTTGAAGTGTGGACACTTGTTCTGTAGGTAAAATTACTTCTGTGCACTGAATAGTATACTTAGAACTTGGGAAGAACAAAGGAAGGAAGTTCAGAGCAGGCAAGGCCTTCCTGAACCACAGATGATGTGTCTTGTCTACAGATCATACTAGGCAGGTTTTTCTTTCACTAAAAAGGAAGCTTTTTTTTAACTTTTTGTCAATAATTGAGATCAATGAATTTATCTTGTATTCCAAAATATTTTACTGGGAAAAGGTTAAGGAATTACAGGTTGGATTTGCTTTTGGCTGAGGTTCATTGTAAGTAGGCTGCAGTTATGAATAATTTGGCAGAGAAACCAGGCAAAAATGAAAAGTGTGCTTGAAAGCTGAGTATGCAAAGCTGGATTAATTTATCAAAGGTCCAAGCCTGTTGAGGCACTGGCACAATCCTTTTGATTGTATCAAGATGGTGGGAGCTGTACCCCAGGGACGGGCTGTGCACATGAAAAATGTAAAGGACCACGGGCAATGCAGGGCACAAGTACAAAGATGTGTAGCTGTCAGCCGCTAGGGTGCTGTGATTTTCTCGCTCCACGGAAGGAAGAACTGAGCATAGAAAGCAGGTCAGGAACAGGCCAGTATTCACTGCAGTTTGACTCTGCAACTGTCAGCTGCCTCCTGTTCAACACTCTTGTGCTGTCCTGTATGTGTGGTGTTAATTATATCAAGTGTCATTTGGTGCGATGTTACTTGGAGTCGATGTGTCAGTTGAACCTTTAAGTTGGATAACGTCAAAGGGAAACTATTCTTTGTAGGAGAGAATATCAAACTCTGAGTGAGCTTTGAGAACAGAAAAAACCTCCCTTTGAATGCAAGGAGAACAAGCACAAGAATATTTGATGTTTTCCTGTGTTGGTGCATAACAAAAGCTCAGATTGGAATTTCCGAGAATTTTTCTGACTTCTGCTTTTGATTGGACTTCATTTTCTCTTTATGTTTTCTCTCCCCCTTCATCCCGAGGGCTGAAGCCCAGGGAGTGACGACCCAACAAAGTTTTGATAACGCCAATGGCTTCATTGTCCTTTGCACCTGCTGAGATATGACACGTGCCCCAATGCTTGAGCAAACATCAAGTATTTGCTCTCCATCTCTGACACATCTGCTCTGATGATGCTACCTTCCATGACAGCACTTCAGATATGTCTTCCTTTTTCCTCAACCGAGGATTCCCCCCCACTGTGGTTGACAGGGCCCTCAACCATGTCTGGCCCATTTCCCGCACCTCTACCCTCACCCCTTCCCCTCCCTCCCAGAACCGTGACAGGGTTCCCCTTATCCTCACTTTCCACCCCATCAGTCTCCATATCCAAAGGATTGTCCTCTGCCATTTCCGCCACCTGCAGCGTGATGCCACTACCAAACGCATCTTCCCCTCCCTTCCCCTGTCAGCATTCTGAAGGGACCGTTCCCTCTGTGACACCCTGGTCCACTCCTCCATTACCCCCACCACCTCGTCCCCTATCCATGGCACCTTCCCCTGCAATCGCAGGAGGTGTAATGCCTGCACTTTTACCTCCTCTCTCCTCACTATCCCAGGCCCCAAACACTCCTTTCAGGTGAAGCAGCAATATACTTGTACTTCTTTCAATGTAGTATACTGTATTCACTGCTCACAATGTGGTTTCCTCTACATTGGGGAGACCAAACCCAGACTAGGTGACCGCTTTGCGGAACACCTCTGCTCAGTCCTCAAGCAGGACCCCGAGCTTCCGGTTTCTTGCCATTTCAACACTCCCCCCAGCTCTCATGCTCACATCTCTATCCTGGGATTGCTGCAGTGTTCCAGTGAACATCAACGCAAGCTCAAGGAACAGCATCTCATTTATCGATTAGGCACACTACAGCCTGCCGGACTGAACATTGAGTTCAATAATTTCAGAGCATGACGGGCCCCCCATTTTACTTATATTTTTAGTTATTTTTTTCTTTTTCCTTTTAAAAATTTTTTTTTGTGTTTATTTTATTTAATCTTAATTTGTTCAGTTTGCCTACCCACTTTTTTTTCATGTTTGTACTTGCGGCTGTTTAATTTTCAGTCCATTAACACCCTATCTGTACTATTGCTTTGTCTTTGAACACACCATTAACATATTGTTTGCCTTTGCTCCACGACCTCTGGTCAGCTATTCTGTGACCTTGTCCTACTTACAAGGGGCGGCACAGTGGCGCAGTGGTTAGCACCGCAGCCTCACAGCTCCAGGGACCCGGGTTCAATTCTGGGTACTGCCTGTGTGGAGTTTGCAAGTTCTCCCTGTATCTGCGTGGGTTTCCTCCGGGTGCTCCGGTTTCCTCCCACATGCCAAAGACTTGTAGGTTGATAGGTTAATTGGCCATTATAAATTGCCCCTAGTATAGGTAGGTGGTAGGAAAATATATAGGGACAGGTGGGGATGTGGTAGGAATATGGGATTAGTGTAGGATTAGTATAAATGGGTGGTTGATGGTCGGCACAGACTCGGTGGCAGACTCGGTGGGCCGAAGGGCCTGTTTCAGTGCTGTATCTCTAAACTAAACTAAACACCTCCTTTGTTACCTCTTGCCCCACCCCCGCTTTACTTGCTTATAACCTTTTACATTTCTAATATTTGCTAGTTCTGAAGAAGGATCACGGACCTGAAATGTTAACTCTGCTTCTCCCTTATCAGATGCTGCCAGATCTGCTGAGTATTTCCAGCATTTCTTGTTTTATTTCAGATTTGCAGCATCAGCAGTATTTTGCTTTTATTCAAGTATTTGCTATTCAGGGTGTTACAGATGTTGCCATCCCTTCGTGTGTGTTTTTTTAAGTACCTCACGTGGGACTGATGAGAGCAATTTTTGTGTGCTTTCTGATTTTCATGCTGTCATTTGCAGTATTTAGATCCTACCAGACATTCTCAGAATATTGAATCACTGGAGCAATGATGTGACCATGTTAACTGCCAGAAAGCAAAAATGATTGATCTTATTTTCACTTTAGTCTTTTGCCCAATTTTTCAATAAGGCAAGTGTCTAAATGCACAACTTCATTTCCCCATACTACTCTTCAAAGGAGAGCAGGCAATTCTCATTGTGTTCTATATGCCTCCCTCAGCCACCTTCACTGAAATTGACCATTGCTTTGATGCGATTTGTGGGGCCTTGCTGTATTCAAAATAGTTACCGCCTACATAACATGTCGCCACAGTTCAAAGTAATTCATTGTGTCTGAGGTGCATTGAGATGTTCATATAAGCACAGAAGGGGGCCATTCAGCCCATCATGTTTGCGTTTTGGCACTTTGAAAGAGCTATCCAATTAGTTCCACTCCCCTGCCCTTTCCCTGTAGCCCTGCAATATTTTACCCCTTTCAAGTACTTATCCAATACCCTTTAGAAAGTTACTATTGAATCTACTTCCACCACCCTTTCGGCAGTGCATTCCGGCTCGTAACAACTCGTTCTGAGAATTATGGTAAGGTGCTATAAAAATGCAAGTTTTTTTTTATTGCGTTTAAGTAACAGGAACTTACAGTATAATTTTTTAAAAACGCATTGCATTAACAGGAATGAAAAACACTGCCCAAAGCAGCAATTGGCTGTAACTGGGAGTCACTAACCATAAAGCAGGTTATATCTTAGGGTAACTTGGAAAAGGTCAGATGAATGCACTGGTACCTGTTATACCACATTGGAGCATGAATCGCTTAGATTTAGGAACTGATAGATGAAGGAAGAGAAAATTGGAGGGGTAAATAAAGTGGTGCACCTCTGTGGGTAGGATTACTTCATGTGAGGTTGGCCTTTCAGAAAATAAAGAAAGTATTGCAGTAAAAGTAACTCCATGAATGAAATCGGTGGAGGCTCAGTTTAACAGCAGAGAAAGTCAGGCCTACATGAAGATTAGATCGATGGCTTATGAGGAGATCTGGAAGGCCTCGATGTTCTATTAAGTTTCTCACAAGCTTTTGTTCAAATTTTGGGGTCTGTCAGAAATCCAAGGTAAAATGCAGGAATTAGGGCAATCCTAAGAGCCCCTTGTGCTCCATAAGTCCCTTTTTTTGTGAATAGGCTAGAATGGTGAATTCTTTCTTGTTCAAGAGGTTATAATGTTTATGCCACATTACTACCACTGTCATGTAACCAGGCAGAATATCTCATTGGGGTGCAAAGAATCACAATGATTCAGCATTTGTGCAACAAAAGTGTCTATCTGAACCATATGATTGCAGGATTGAGGCCTAGAGCTGTCTGTTGCAAGTCAGATTCATAGATTAATCAAGGGGCCACTAACAGAATGACTACATTGTGACAGCACAACTGGCACAACAAACATCCAATGGTTTGATAAAGCATAAACCATGCAGATGCAACCGCTGAGGGGTGGAATTTGGGATCTGGGGAGGATACTACTGTTACGTTTCACCCTAAGTTCCACTGAAAGTGAGGAAGCTTGTAGGATGTGCCTGCCACAGTTAAGGTGCAGTCATGGATGTGATGACATAAGTCCTAGAAATTCCAATATTTGCACCCTAAGGTCTGCCATTCTAACCTATGTCACTATAAAATAGGAATATACCTTAGAACAGCAACAGTGAAAGGCTAATTCTGGAATATTAGAGGTGAATTCCTGTGCTGCATTGCACTTTTAGACTGAAGCATATAACTACTTCAGATATGTTAAACTATTCTCTTTGGCGTTCCTACATTAACGAGACAGTTTTGTATTTGGGGAATTTCCCACTTCCAAATGGTTCTCCGCTTGGGTGTTCCTCTCTGACTTATTGGTTGAAGGAGGAGGAACATCAGGCAACCTGCAGCACCAAGAGCTCCTGCAGATATCCAATCACCAGGGTGTATCACCCCTGAAAGTCTTCCCTCAATATATCCATGGAGTTATGTGTTAGGAGGCTTCTGTGGGGTGTGTGCAGAGCCCCTGAAGCTTCCACTTAGTCCAGGGTTTGCTGCATTGTAGACAAATCCTCATGGACAGGGCCATAAGGGATGTCACTAGACACTGCCATCATCCCTGCTATCTGCTTTACACCTTTGGAGAGTCTTTACCTGGCCTTCCTATACGTCTGATGCTCTTTCGGAATTTGCCAGGCCTCCTGGTGTGGATCAATTAATTGCTGATGAGACATATGGGCGGCACAGTGGTGCAGTGGTTAGCACCGCAGCCTCACAGCTCCAGCGATCCGGGTTCAATTCTGGGCACTGCCTGTGTGGAGTTTGCAAGTTCTCCCTGTGTCTGCGTGGGTTTTCTCCGGGTGCTCCGGTTTCCTCCCACAAGCCAAAAGACTTGCAGGTTGGTAGGTAAATTGGCCATTATAAATTGCCCCTAGTATAGGTAGGTGGTAGGGAAATATAGGGACAGGTGGGGATGTGGTAGGAATATGGGATTAGTGTAGGATTAGTATAAATGGGTGGTTGATGGTCGGCACAGACTCGGTGGGCCGAAGGGCCTGTTTCAGTGCTGTATCTCTAAACTAAACATGACCTTTTGACCCACTCGGCAATATTGAAATGCACTGACCCTGGAATTTAGGATCAGGTCAGCATCAGGCCTGTTGGTGGGTGGAAGTCCTGCTCTGCTGCGTGGCAGTTTGAGGCCATTATCTTGAGGGATAGAAGAGACAAAGAAGGCGAAATGACTTGAGTGCATTGGATCATATGATCATAGGAAATAGGAGCAGGAGAGGGTCATTCAGCCCATTCAAACATATCATGGCTGATCATCTACCTGTTTTAGACTCACCAGCCAGAGGAAACATCCTATCCACATCTACCCTGTCACGCCCTGTAGGAATTTTGTAAGTTTCAATGAAATCATCTCTCATTCTTCAAAACTCTGGAGAATACAGGCCCAGTTTCTGCAATTTTCCTCATTAAGACAATCCCGCCATCCCAGGGATTAGTCTGGTGAACCTCCGTTGCACTCCCTTTATGGCAAGTATATCCTTCCTTTGATAAGGAGACCAAAACTGTAAGGTGTAGTCTCACCAAGCCTTTATACAATTGAAGCAATACATCTTTGCTCCTATACTCAGATCCCCTTGCAATGAGGGCCAACATACCATTTGCCTTCTTAATTGCTTGCTGCACCTGCATACTAGCTTTAGTGACTCATGAACAAGGACACCCAGCTCTCTTTGGACATCAACACTTCCCAACCCTCTCCATTTAAGAAATACTCTGCCTTTCTGTTTTTTCTACCAACGTGGATCACTTCACATTTATTCACATTATATTCCATCTGCCATTTATATGCCGTGTTCTTGCCCATTCATTTAGCCTGTCCAAATTCCCTTGAAGCCTCCTTACATCCTCCTCACAATTCATATTCCCTCCTAGTTTTGTGTCATCCGCAAATTTGGAAATATTACAATTAGTCTTCATATCCAAACCATTTATATAGAATGTGAACAGCTGTAGCCCCAGCACTGATCCTTACGATAACCCACTAGTAACAGCCTGCCATCCTGAGAATGACCCATTTATTCCTACTATCTGCTTTCTGTATGTTAACCATTTCTCAATCCATTGCAGGATATTACTCCCAATCCCATGCACTCTAATTTTGTTTACTAACCTCCTGTATGGGACCTTATCAAAAGCCTTCTGAAAATCCAAATCCACTGGTTCTCCTTCATCTGCGTTACAAGTAACAGCCTCAAAAAAATTCCAACAGGTTTGTCAAACATGATTTCCCTTTCACAAATCCATGTTGACTCTGGGCAGTTGTATCATTATTTTCCAAGTGTCCAGTTATCTCATCCTTTGTAATAGATTCTAACAATTTCCCCACTACTGACGTCAAACTAACAGGTCTGTAGTTCTCTGTTTTCTGTCTCGCTCCCTTGTTAAATAGTGGGGTTACATTTGCTACTTCCAGTCTGCAGGAACCCTTCCAGAATCTATAGAATTTTGAAAGATAACCACCAATGCATCCACCATCTCTATAGCCACCTCTTTCAATACTTTGGGATGTAGCTTATCTGGTCCAGGGGATTTATCAACTTTCAATCCAATTAATTTTTTGAGTACTACCTCTTTATTGATACTAATTACTTTCAGTTCCTCATTTTTACAAGTCCCTTGGTTCCCTGTGTGTTGACTCATCTCAGAATAGTAATGATTGTTGTCATGGGGAAACCTATAACTTAAATTGCTCTCCCTCCCGAATAAAGCAGTCCTAGTGCAGTGTGGTCCGAATGCTACTCTTTGGATGCTGCCTGTGCCTGCGATAATACCTGGCATCAGTAGCTCTTAAAGGGCTATTGGTCATCCTTCAAGGGGACTGGCTTGAAATTTTAAAAAAAATTCAAAATGCACTGAGATAAATGGGTTCCAGCTTAGATAAACACCTAGAAGCACAGTTGCCAATAGGCACAGCAGCTAATGACAGCAAGTCACTCCCACTAAAGCTGAAGACTCAGTATATCAGGATGGGCTTCCCATGCAGTGTCCCTTCCATACATCAACTGAGTGTTCGGTGTACTGATAGGGCACTCCAGGTGCATTCCCCTCATTTGTATACCTTTTGCACCACAGTGAGTCTAAGACATGGTGGATATGCAGGCTTTGAGTGGCACAGATGCTTCAGGACTGCATTACTGTGTGCCCTTTGTCTCAGTGTCCCACAGTGCTGGAGCCCAATGTTTGATGCATTGCTAACCTAAATGCACTGACCAATATCAGTATCCTTTGTATTGGCGTTGGTAACATATTATGCTATAAGATGCTGATCTGGGGGTTCCGCTAGTTGCAACCATTTTGTGACCAAACAATGTCTTACGAATTGTATTAAGCAATGTAGTGGTATGGGCCAGACATGAAATCCCTTAAAGTAATTTTGCAGGTTGGTAAGGAGGAAAAGATTTGTTTTCATTTTCTTGAGTTCCAGCTTCTAAAATGCTACAGTCAATAATTTGATGCTTTAATGTAAATCAAGACTGATAAACATCAACTGGGTCTTTGTGAAGAATGTACTTGAACTGTTAATTAAGATATTGTGTTTCGACTGTAGTTATAACTATTGGCAATTACAGTCACTTCAGTCATATGTTCTTTTCCCTGATTATCGTAATTAAACATACTTTTGGACATTTTATAGGCAGTAAGAAACATTTTGCACAGCCTCCATCATCTTAATTGCCACATGTATAGCTTGATGGTACAGTTCATTACAACATCTTTTTGGCCTGGGCTTAAACCCATCCCAGACCACAGAGATGTAGATGGTTTCTTGTCTGAACAAAATTGATTCATCAGAGAAATACTCCAGATGCTGGACATCCAAAATATAAAGAGAAAAGTGCTGGCAATATTCAGCAGGTCAGGCACCATCTGTGGAGACAGAAAAACAGAGTTAATGTTTTAGGTGGATTACCTTGCATCAGAATCAAAATTAATTCATATTGGCTCAATCTAATCTTTAACAGAAGTACACATCGCAACACAAATACAAAATTAGTCCTACTGTCATAATGGCACAGAAGGATGCCATTCGGCCCATCAAGTTCATACTGGCTCTCTGCCAAGCAATCCAATCAATTTCATTCCCCAGCTTGATCCCCGTGGCTCTGCAAGTTTATTTCCCTCAACTGCCTATCCAATTTCCTTTTGAAATCATTCATCGTCTACGCTTCCCACCACCCTTTTAGGCAGCGAGTTCCAGTTCATTACCATTCACTGTGTAAAAAATGTTCTTCCTCACATTCCCCTGCATCTCTTGCCCAAAATCTTAAATCTGTGTCCACTAGTCCTTGTGCCATCAGCTTTTCTTTGTCTACCCTTCCAAACATGTCTGAATCTTGTACCCCTTTATCAAATCTCCCCTCAGTCTCCTTTGCTCCAAGGAGAACAAACAAAGCTTCTGTAGCTAAAATCCCTCATCCCTGGAACCATTCTGGTAAATCTCCTCTGCACCCTCTCAAACACCCTCACATCCTTCCTAAAGTGTGGTGATCAGAACTGGACACAATACTTGAGTTGTGGCCTAACCAGAGCTCGATGAAGATTCAGCACAACCTCCCTGCTTTTGTAGTCAATACCTCCGATTTATGCAGCCCCAGATCCCACGTGCTTTGCTAACTACTCTCTTAATATGTCCTGCCACCTTCAAAGATGTTTGCACATGAACCCCCAGATCCCTCTGTCCCTGTTTACTCTTACGAACTATACCATTTAGTACATATTGCCTCTCCTTATCCCTTTTGCTAAAATGCATCACCTCACCATTTCTTTGTATTAAATTCCATCTGCCAATGGTCTGCCCATTCTGCTAGCTTTCTATGTCTTGTTGCAGTCGATTAGTGTCATCCCTATTGTCTGCCATGCCTCCAAGTTTGGTACCATCGGCAAATTTTGAAATTCTACTCTGTATTCCAATATCCCAGTCATTTATGTATATTGTTACGGTCAAGTGAGGAGGGGTCGAAGGGAATCCCTCTTTTCCCTCTCCTTGTTTGACCACAACAGGTTTAATTCTTTCTTAAAGTGGATGTACTGGCCAATTCAGCAGGTGTTTTGATTACTTACTTGCTATGATCATAACAAGAACCAATTGGACAGGTTTTCTTGAGTTAAAGAAAGAGGTTAACTTTATTGTACCTAAACCAAACTAATAAAAATAATAAACAATTCACCACCTTTCACTCACACACACATAAGAGGTTTACACACACAAATAGGTTACAGAGTGGGGAAAGGTAGATTGGTTGAGTTAGAGTCCATAGAAAAAATAAGTATACAGTCTATGGTGTTTGGTGATTCGGTTGACTTCTAGCTGAATTCGGTGGTCCTGAGGCTTTTAGTTTAAAGAGGTAGATGACTGGTTCGGTGGGTCTCTTGGAGACAGCAATGCGGATGATTTCCTCCAATGGGGTTTCTGATTGTAGCTGGAGTATGCAAACTGATTGTAGCTGGAGTATGTGGTCAGTAAACAGGCAGGATTTGAAAGCTTTCAAGCTGGAATGGAGAGAGAGAAAGAGAGAGAGCCCATTGGGGTGTGCACATGTGTGCCACACTTGAGGAAAGACATGAGGACATTGGAGAGAGTACAGAAGAAATTCACAAGAATAGTTCCAGGGATGAGGAATTTCAGTTATGAAGATAGATTGGAGAAGTTAGGACTGTTTTCCTTGGAGAAGAGAAGGCTGAGAGGTGATTTGATAGAGGTATTCAAAATCATAAGGGGTCTGGACGGAGTAGATAGAGAGAAACTGTTCCCACTCGTGAAAGGATGGAGAACGAGAGGGCACAGATTTGAAGTATTTGGTAAGAGAAGCAAAAGTGACATGAGGAAAAACTTTTTCATGCAGCGAGTGGTTAAAGTCTGGAATGCGCTGCCTTAGAACATGGTGGAGGCAGGTTCAATTGAAGCATTCAAAAAAGAATTAGCCAATTATATGAAAAGGAAGAATGTGCAGGGTTATGGGGAGAAGGCAGGGGAATGGAACTGAGGCAGTTGCTCTTTCAGAGAGCCAGTGCGGACATGATGGGCCGAATGGCCTCCTTCTGCACTGTAACGATTCTGTGTCAGAATCCAGTTGCTTCTCCTCTCTCTGCTGCAGAAAAACCCAAGCTTAAAACCACAGATGTGGAGGGTCTTTTCACATGGCAGTTACTCAGTCATTCAAGCATAGCAGTTAGCAGTATTTCTCTCTTGCTAAAAAGAACAAGTAGTTCCTTCAAACTCCCTAGGTTTTGGTTCTTGCTGGGATATGAGGAGACATTTTGTCTCCCTCTTCATAGTATTGCAGTATAGGATACACTGTTGCAATTTGGGTGAACATCCCAAGCTGCCAGCAAAGTCATCCTTGTAGCTTTTCTTTTTTAAATGTCTTTTTAAAAAAAATATATAAATTTCAGTCAGTGGATTAAAGAAAATTATCATTCAACAAAGCACATTGGTGTAACGATATCAAAAAAGTAGTGATCCTAACACTGGCCCTTGGGGAACACCACAGTCTACCGTCCCCCAGCCTGAAAACCAACCATTTCCCACGATTCACTGTTCTGTCCATATTTTGGGAATAAATTGTTTGTCTTGACCAGAGAGGTTGTTGTGGGAGCTGAAAAATATCACATAAGCAAAGTGGTGGACAATTCAGTAGGTGCTGTTCTGCAATATTTAAGGCACATTTCTGGGGCAATGAAGAGGTGTTTTATTGGCCATCTATCTTGTGCGATATCTGCTGGTTTGAATTGTGGGAAAGAGCTGCTGTTTTGTCGCTGCCTCTTCCTCCCTCTCTAACAAATACACTTATTAAAATGGGTACATGAAGTTTCTAACACCAACATAACTGGAGCTTGCTCGTAGTCTTCCCTACTGAGAAACTGCACTGAAGAGCCATAGGGAAGAATACCAAGCTTGAAAAGAAAGGACCCGATAAATCCTGAAGTATTGATTAGATGACACCAATCTTGGGTTCTAAATGAATAATATTAAATATGGCCTTTACTGGTCAATTTTTCCTCTTTGCCTCTTTTAAAACTCATCAATGAACTGTGATTTTGAAAATTCCAAATCAGTATGCCCACCCACTTTGGCTGAAAAAGGGAATGTTTGGGATAGAAATGCAATACTGTACCAATGTAACTCCTGGCTTGCTGTAGTCATGTGACCGCTACCATGAGGCACTCTGACTGGGGGCAGCCATGATAGTCAGTTTCATTAAAGACAGAATCCACAGCAGACTGTTGTCCTGTGAGCTCGTAACGTATGTCATGTTCCTATCTCAGTGGTCCTTGGCTTAGTGGTAGCTTACTTGATTCTTTAGTCTGAAAGCTGTGGGATCAAGTCCCATTCCAGAAACCTGAACATAATCTAGGCTGAAGCTACAGTACAGTACTGAGGGAATGCTGAGCTGTCAGCAGTGCTATCTTTTTGGATGAGACATTGAACAAAGCCCCAATCTGCCCCCTCCAGTGGATGCAAAAGATCCCATGGTATTAGTTAAAGAGCACTGGATTTCTCCTGGTGCCCTGGCCAATATTTATCCTTTATCCAACATTCCATCGGATGAAGGGTCACTGACCCGAAACGTTAACTCTGCTTCTCTTTCCATAGATGCTGCCAGACCTGCTGAGTGGTTCCAGCATTTCTTGTTTTTATTTCAGATTTCCAGCATCCGCAGTATTTTGCTTTTATCCTAGTTATGCCTGTCTTTTTGTATGATATGTCGAACATTCCTTGTTCCAGTCCTACTCGGGGCCCCTCCTCCAACTCTTTTTCCAGTACATTGATGACTGTATCGGTGCCGTTTCCTGCTCCTGCCCTTGAACTGGAAAACTTTATCAACTTTGCTTCCAATTTCCACCATTCTCTCACCTTTACATGGTCCATTTCTGGCACTTCCCTTCCCTTCCTCGACGTCTCTGTCTCCATCTCTGGGGATAGGCTGTCTACTAAGATTCATTATAAGTCCACTGACTCCCACAGCTACCTCGACTACGCTTCTTCACACCCTACCTCCTGTAAGGACTCCATTCCATTCTCCCAGTTTCTCCATCTCCAACGCATCTGTTCTGATGATGCAACCTTCCACGACAGCGCTTCTGATATGTCTTCCTTTTTTCTCAACCGAGGATTCCCCCCCATTGTAGTTGACAGGGCACTCAACCATGTCTGACCCATTTCCCGCACCTCTACCCTCACCCCTTTCCCTCCCTCCCACGACAGGAATCCCCTTGTCCTCACTTTCCACCCCACCAGCCTCCACATCCAAAGGATCATCCTCCGCCATTTCCGCCACGTCCAGTGTGATGTCACTACTAAACACATCTTCCCCTCCCCTGTCAGCATTCCGAAAGGATCGTTCCTTCCGTGACGCCCTGGTCCACTCCTCCATTACCACCAACACCTCTTCCCCTTCCCACGGCGTCCTCCCATGCAATCGCAGGAGGTGTAATACCTGTACTTTTACCTCCTCTTTCCTCATTATCCAAGGCCCCAAACACTCCTTTCAGCTGAAGCTGTGATTTACTTGTACTTCTTTCAATTTAGTATACTGGATTTGCAGCTCACAATGTGGTCTCCTCTACATTGGGGAGACCAAACGCAGACTGGGTGACCGCTTTGCTGAACACGTCCGCTCAGTCTGAAAGCATGGCCCCGAGCTTCTGGTTGCTTGTCATTTCAGTACTTCCCCCCTGCTCTCATGCCCACGTATCTGTCCTGGGCTTGCTGCAGTGCTCCAGTGAACATCAACGCAAGCTCAAGGAACATAAGCTCATTTACTGATTAGGCCTGCAGGACTGAACATTGAGTTCAATAATTTCAGAGCACGATGCTTCCCCCCTTTTTATTTTAATTTTTTTTCTTTTTTTTTAGTTTGTTTCATCGTTCATTTTTTTTACATGTGCCTACCCATTTTTTTTTCATGTATGTGCTTTGGGCCAGGGCTGTTCATTTTTCTGTCAATTAACACCCTCTCTGCACTAATGCTTTGTCTTTCAGCACACCATTAACATACTGTTTGCCTTTGCTCTATGACCTTCTGGTCAGCTATTCTCTGTGACCCTGTCCTATCAACACCTTCCCTTTTGGTTATCTCTTGCCCCACCCCTGCTTTATTTGCTTAAAACCTATTACATTTCTAACCTTTGCCAGTTCTGATGAAAGGTCATTGACGTTAACTCTTCTTCTCTCTCCAAAGATGCTGCCAGACCTGCTGAGTATTTCCAGCATTTCTTGTTTTTATATCTGGTCACTGCTGTTTGTGGAACCTTGCTGTGTGGATATTAGTTGCTACATTTCCTACACTGTAACAGTGACTGCTCTTCAAAACTACATAATTAACTGGTAAAGAGCTTTGTGGCATCCCAGGATCATGAAAGGTGTTATATAAATGCAAATTCATTGTTTCTTTATCTATCTTAAGTATATTCATTTAAAAGTTCTCTCTAAGGAAATATCAAACTCATTCAGCAGATGTTTTTGGTTTCCTCAAAGGGAAACTTGTTTTATTTGCTCCCCCCTCTCAGAAGCAATTGTATTTAGTTGTCTCTCCATAACAAGGTATTCAAGCATCAAGCTCCAATCAATAAGACAATTCAAACTGAACACAGAGGGTGGTGAATCTGTGGAAAAGTCTGGAAAGGCAGTGGAAGTAGATCATTTCAGCCAACTCAAGAGAGAAATGGATCGATCTTTGGCAAAGAAAAGAATTGAAAGGTGTAAGAGGATGATGTAGAACCAGGGAGATTGGCCACAATGGACTCTTCTGGTTCTGTCCACTCCTATTTTCCCATCAAAATGTTCAGCATGCTGAGAGTATATTGAGAATTACTTCCCTTTGCTAACTTTGCACATTCTCAAACTGTATATGCAGGGAACCTTGTATTTTATCCATGGTTACTGAATTAGAATGGAATAGTTTGGTAAGCAAAAAGGTATTAAGTTAAAACATGTCATTCTCTGCTTAGTAAATCCAGTCTCTTTCACAGCACATTGAAACAAGACCAAACCTATGTGGGGTGTGCAAATATAACCATTCAGTTTATGGCCTATAAAATCTAACTGCACATTTGATGCTTCCCTGTCTGTAATGACACTGCCATGCTGTATGATGGGATCTCTGTGATAAGCCAAAAGAAGCCCAGCAGATCCTCTTCGAGCTAACATCTACCAAGGTGCATAGTGATGTCACAGTTTCATCAGTAGAGGGCAATAACATTCAATCCTCAGGTAAGAGTTTCACCAGTTCTACAAAAGAACTATATCAGCCACTTTTTGAATGGTTGCTGAAAAGCTTACAGAACTTGCTGAGACTGAAAACATTGTAAATAGTGTGATAGGCCCTGCAACCCCAACCTCAGCAGTCTGGGCCCTTGCATTTCTGCTCTTACATTTTCAGTTGACTATGTTGTGTCTGTTGGCACTCACTGTAAGATTCAGGTTTTTGATAGCTGGGATTGTTCTGCTTACGGCAGGGAAGATTAAGGGGAAGTTTAATGGATGTGTTCAAAATTATGAAGGGTTTCGATCGGGTAAGCAAGGAGAGTCGATAACCAGAGGACATAGATTCAAGGTAATTGGCGAAACACCCAAGGGTGACTGAGGAAGGCTGTTTCTTTTAATGCAGCGATTTGCTATGGCCTACAGAAAAGGGTGGTGAAGATTCAGTAGTAACTTTCAAAAGGGAATTGGGTATTTATTTGAAAGAAAAAAATGACAAGGCTATGGGGAGTGGGATTAATTGGATAGCTCTCTCAATAGACACGATAAACTGAATGGCTTTCTTTGGTACCATATGATTCTATGACAGCAGCCCTGCAAAACACCTCTTATGTCCAGGGCGGAGCTAGTTATTTGAAGTTTGTACAAACCTCCCAGCTCCTTCACTCTCCAGCCCTGCATCCCCAGGAATTGAACGTAGGCACACAGTTCACCAATGTCACTGGACTTTGCTGATTCCTCTCATCTGGACAAAGTGGAAGCAGAAAAGCGCTCTCTCAACCCTCTCCCCTGCTGCACTCTGGCTTGGTGTGTTTGGGGGCGGGGTGCAGGTTCATGCCTTGCCCCCCCATCCCTCCCTCCCCAGTCATTTTGTGTGGCTTGGGAGGCCTTCACTGAGAGAGGTAGCACTGTGCCACCTTTGTCAACTGTGCCTGGCTGTGGTCGACAACTATTGTGGCTCTTTCCTTGTTCCTGTTATGATGTTATAACATGCTCCTGTTATGATCCTCGCTGCACCTTTTTTCATAAGGTAATTTATTTATTGTCATCCTTTGTTAGAAAAAAAATCACTTGCCAGATTTTCAATTTGAAAGAGAAAATGCCAGCAGAATATCACTCATTCTTCTTGAGATTTGAACTGTGCTCTCCTACATGAAATACAGCAGGTGCTGAAACGCAGTTTCAGTGTGTGGTAATTGCTGTTTGGTGTGTCCACTTCCTATCCGGTCATGTTTGGATAGAACTTTATGCAGAATGTTTTGTGCGTCGAGTTGATCTTTTGCTCGCCTTCGTCCTTCTGATGTGGGACTGCCTCTGACAGAACACAAAAAGCAGTTTAACAAATCTCACAGTGGATCAGTGGCATAACCAGCCATGCAGGCTACCCGGTCCCAGGTTTGATCCCTGCCTGTGCTGCAACAGCTAAGTTCAGCCGGAGCATTGGAGGTTGGCTTGTGACAATTGACCTCTGGAATAAGGAGGGGAAAATTTCAGCCAGGATTCCTGTATATCCTTATGCCAGATTTCCATTGGCAGCCATACCTTCAGCTAATTAGGCCCAAACTCTGGAATTCCTTCCTTAAACCTCTTCACCTTTCTCTCCACCTTTAAGGTGCTGTTTAAAACCTGCTTCACCCATCTTACTATCTGCTAATGCGGCTTAGTGTCAAATTTTGTCTGCTTACGCTCCTGTGAAGTGCCCTGGGATGTTTTACTACATTAAAGGTGCTATATAAATGTAAGCAGCTATTGTTGTTCCTCACCTCTGCTTAGTGGCCTCCTCTGTTTTCTTGCATGTGTATAGACTTTGGATGGAGAGAAGATGGGGCTCGGCCGTGATGCCCTCCATTGTCAAAGAGTCTACTGTCATTGCTTTGTCTGAGCTCACACTGGAACAAGTTGGTCTAGATATTGCAGGACTGCTGACACCTGAGTTCTTATGTTCAATTAAGAGTCAATGCTTTCAGGACACCGGGAGGTGACTTGGACCTGGGGCGCGGGCTGGGAGAAATGAAGCAGTTGAAAAGCTCTTCTTCTACTTCAGCAATAATTACTGCTCATAACTGTGAAAAAAGCCAGAAAAGTTGAAAATGGCATTTGCAGAAATAACAGCCTTAAATACCAGCCACCATCTGGTGTCTAATCTCGCCCAGTCACACGCAGAATTTTTTTTCTTTGCTCAATGCTGGAAACTTTGTCACACTCTCAAATTTACAAATATCTTAGTGTTCAAAATATTGTTGCTTAGCTGAACAGCTCCCAATGTGTGGAAGTGCAAAGGTCATTTGCCAGGACAAGTAACCGGTAAAGCTCATTAGCATATCTCCTCCTTCTCCTCCTCTTGTCAGATAATTTATAGCTATAACCCGCATTTAGACAGGAAATTAACACTTTTTCAGCTAGATACTGGAGCAATGCGGGACAGAATGGCACTAATGACTGCACTGAACAGACAGCAGCACTAGATGCATATCAATGCCTTCAGCATACCAAACCATGATGTATATTCCACACAGCTTGCAGTTAACAGCTAGCCAATTTGGTGAACATTCAGACAAACACAGTTGAAACCTTCACTGTTAGTGATTACATGATGGATATAAATGAGGAAGTCCATCTTAGCCCATCCATCCAGAACAAATCTTTGAAACATTTTATCCATTATGGATTGTTTAATGGATCCTTTTTTAAGTAGTCACAGTACCCAGAGAGTTAAACTTGAAATAAAAGCAGGAACTCCTGGAAATACTTGGGTCTGGCAGCATCTGTGGAGAGAGAAACAGAGTTAATGTTTCAGGTCGACGGCTTGCCATCAGAAATAGAAATTTAACAGTTTGTTAACCAGTACAGAGCCGGGGAAAAGGTGGAGCTGGGGTGGCAGGATGGGTTAGGAAAGAACAAAAGGAAAGGTCTGTGATTGGATGAGATGGGGGGAGGGGTGCGGGGTGGAAGTGGTTAAATGACAACAGGGATGATGCTGCAAGACAAAAGGGGGATGCTAATGGGACAATAAGGAAACAAGAGATGGGTCCAAAGGAGGAGTAAAATTGTTAAAGCAGAGCCATTACCAGCACCTGCTGTCTGAGAAGATGGCAGCGGTGGTTAAGATCTGAAGTTGTTGAACTCAATGTTGAGTTTGGAAGGTTGAAAGGTGCCTCATCGAAAGATGAGTTGCTATTCCTTGAGCTTGCGTTAAGTTTCACTGGGACAGTGTAAGAGGCTGAGGACTGAAAGCTCGGAGTGGGAGTGGGGTCGAGTAGTAAGAGAATTTACCTGAAAGGTTAACTCTGTTTCTCGCTCTCGCTCTCTCCCTTTCCACAGATGCCACCTGGCCTGCTGAATGTTTGCAGCATTTTCTGATTTTATTTCAGACTTCCAGCATCCACAATGCCTGCTTTGGTTTGAGGGTTAGATTCGGTTGCTGTGAGCTGCTTTCACAAGCTGCAGAGAATATACAATACAGTCTGAAACGCCAAAGCCATTAATATGCATCTGTCGCTTATTCCTGTAAGACAGTGAGTGCTATTATTTGTTTAGTACAGAGTTATTAGTGTCATTCTGTCCAGCAGTGCCCCTGATAGTTGACTGGAAAAGTGTTCATTTCCTGCAATCCTGGGTTAATCAAAGTGGTTTGGAAGGGATCAAGAAATCAAACTATTCCATTCAATTACAAGAATCATGTGAATGCGTGACACCAACATGTAGTTAAGCAGAATAAGGTTTAACATCCTTCAAAGGACATCTGGGCAGTATCCTGCCAGAAGTGCAATCAATCTGAAGCCAGGGCATTTGGGACTAGTCAGCAAACTCATGGTAACAGATTACCCCATAAGAAAAGAAAGCTGTCTTCAAAGGGTGATCTTATTTTTGAAGGTGAGTTGTTTTGTCAACTTAAGAGGAAATTTTTAATTACTGTAAGTTTTCTCTAAGTACTGTGCAATGTTCATTTACCTGTGTAATGTTCAACAAAATTGCCAGAGCTGAGGCATGGTCTGCTACACTTGTCCACTCGCAAAGATGAGAAGATCACATGATCTGTTAGTGTATATAATAATAAAGGTGCTCTGTTTGACTGTTACCTGGCTTGACCATGAATGTGTTACAGCAGTGGTGCTGTAACAGCAGCAGTAAGAGGTATGATAACACACAAACTGTACGGGAATTTCCTCTGTATCCCATTTACCACGATGTCATGACAGCAGGACTCACATTCCCAACTGCAATCAACACTGTTACAAGAACACCAAAGAACAGCGGGAAAGGATGACCCTGTAAGAAATAAAAAAACAACTAGTCTTCCCAGCACTGGCTTTGGGAAACCCTGTGTGTTTATTTTGTGATTTACTACTGGCTTCGCAAGATTCTCTCGTCAAGCTTGCAGTATTGGATTAATCTAAAGAAAACTTGCATTACAGTCTTGTCTCCAGACGCACTGTTTCATCTAATGGACTGTACATGGCCTTTAAGCAAGAGACAGTGACACAGTATGTTGGAGTACTAATGTATGACTTTAAGTACAAAAGCTAGGCTGACACCCCAGTGCAATACTGAGGGAGTGCTGCACTGTTGAAGGTGCCATCTTTCAGATGAGATATTAAACTGAGGTCCCGACTGCCCTGTCAGCCAGGAGTAATAGATCCCACGGCACTATTTCGAAGAACAGGGGTGTTTTCCCCGGTGTCCTGGCCAATATTTAGCTCTCAACTATCATTGAAAAAACACAGATTATCTGGGCATTATCCCAACAATGACTTGCAATGATACAGCACCTTGAATGCAGCAAAACACCCCAAGGTGCTTAACAAGAGCATTATCAATAAAACATTTTGACACTGAGCCCACAGAAGGAGATATCAGGACAGATAACCAAAAGCATGGTCAATGAGGTAGGTTTTAAGGAGCATTTTAAAGGAGGAGAGAGAGGTTGGCAGGCAGAGAAGTTTAAAGAGAGAATGCCAGAGCTTATAGGCCAAAACAGTGGAAAGCATGGATGTCAATGGTGGAGCAATTAAAATCAGGAATGTGCAAGAGAATTGGGGAAGTGCAGAGATCTCGAAGCATTATGGGACCAGAGAAGGTTGCAGAGACCATCTCATCGCTGTTTTTGGGACCTTGCAGTGTACAAAATGGCTGCCATGTTTCCTACGACATTGCCTACACTTCAACAAAGTACCTCATCGCTTTTGGGATGTCCTGAGGTCATACGAGGCGCTACCTAAATGCATGTTTGATCATTCATTCTTTCGTGTGGCAGTTTGGAGGGGTGTCATGTGGGTTTGGGCAAACATTCCTTCACTCTTCCCAATCTCAGCCACATGATACGAGACGTGGGTTGCTGGAGAAGAAGTAAGTGATTTCAGGGAGAGAGTGATCGAGCTTTGGGGATTGGTTTGAGAGCACTGAGGTCAGGCATATGGCTTGCTTGTGCTCTCAGCCACAGTTAGTAAATGGCTTCTGAGGAAAGAGTGAAAATTATTCAACAGTAATATGAAACAGCATGATGTTAAAGATGCTGCTGCTTTCAAACTGTTTAATTTTAAAGGCACATGGCTACTGACACTTGGTAAATAGAAACTTATATATTGAAGGTGCTCCCCACTCTGTCCCCCACAACTCGCAGCACAAACTACTGACTCAAGCTCTCCACATTGCTGGAGGGCAAGTGTTGCCATCGCCAACCCCAAATAGCTTTGTGTGCTTTTCAATTTTTTTTAACACTTTTGTTTCACAGTTATGAAAATATTTGAAATAGAGTGGGCGGGGGGGGGGGTGGGGAAGGCTTGTTTGGGTGGGGCATTTGGAAGCAGGAGGTCATGTGATGAAACATCCAGGAATACGTCCAACCAGAATTGGCAACCCGCGGGATGGCAATTATATCATAAGCCCATGCGGTGGTTCCCGCCTTCAAATGGTTAATTGTGACCATGACTTGTGACAAACTGCCCGTGTGTAAAACCCACACGTGTGGTGTCATTTCAGTGTTTCCACTGGTGCTCTGGAACTTAAAACTGGCCGAATCTCAGAACCACCGGCAGCCCTCCATGTACTGGAGCATTATATAAATGTGACAACAGTTATACAAAAAAAAACTCATTACCTTAGCAATCATCAAAATCAAACTTGCAGATCTATCACTTGTATCAATGTTCTCCCACTCTTTATTACATCACATTTGTTAACAGTTGGTACAGATTAAAAGAGGACATCTTTATGATACAATTATCTGAGGGAAAAGTGAATAAATGGCCTATTAAGACATCATTGGCTTAGCAACAGGGAGCGAATGTCATGACAACTTAGCAACTAACTAGATTGGCAGGGGACCAGCTTGCTGCTTCTTACTCTATAACTTTATGATGCTAATAAAAGGACACCATGTGTGCACTAAAAGTGGTTGCACCATGGAATTGGGTTAGCACACTTGCTTATCACCTCTAATACTCAGGCTCGTACGATGAAAGTCTTTCATCTCTGAAGCTTTTTCTTCCTGCCTAGTAAAGTACATTCTCTACATGAGGAGCACTACAGAAATGTAAGACTTTTTTTGTGTGGAGCGTAAACGCCGACGCGTTTACAGTGGGGACGAGCGGCCTCTTCTTGTGCTGTAGACTCTGAGTTGTTACTCTTGTACCTGGATTGTGAATTTTGGTCAGGTTCAACCCAGTTCCTAGAGCCACGGACCAAACCAACTGGCAATCTGGTGCTATAATGGCAGGCCCTCTCAGAACGGCCATACAAATGGCTGGAGTTGAGGAAGTGGAAAGATAGCTACAACAACAACTTGCATTTATGTAGCATCGTTAATGTCGTAAAACACCCTAAGATGTTTTGCAGGGGCATAATCGGACAAAACTTGACACCGAGCCAAAAAAGGAGACACTTGGACAACGTAGTAGGTTTAAAGCAGCATCTTAAAGGAGGAGAGAGAGAGGTGGAAAGGCAAAGAGGTTTGGGGAGGGACCAGTAAACCAGTAAAGAAGTATATCCTTCTGAAGTCAGGATTCAGTTGCATTGTCACAGCAACATAGAGGGTGCTTAGCTCTTGCATCTGGCCACACTCTACCTCAGCTGGAAATGCAAGCTGTTGATGCTGGATGTTAAGTATTCGCTCCCTCAGCACTGACCTTGATGAGCACAGAAGCGAAATGTCTTTTTACCTTTCAGCTCACCATCTTAAGACAAGACTCACTAGTTTTATGTGGGGGCACAGTATGGTTTTTTGCCAAGGGGAAGAATTTAACATAATGCAGGTGGGGATCTCTGAGCAGAGGAATAATGCACTTCTAGTTTGCTGCTGGTTTTAGGAGCAGGATGCATGCTCTTGGACACTGATAGCATGGTGGAGTAAGAGAGAAAAGGATCTCCCCAAAATAAAAGTCACAATGTAGAACCAAGGAAGAAGAAAAGTTACTGCAGTCCATATGAGTTCTGTTCTTCGTTTGAGAAGTCTTTGCACGCAGCACAGGGCAAGCCAGTGGTGGCGTAGTGATTAATGTTACTGGACTAGTAATCCAGAGCCCAGGCTAATGCTCTGGAGATGTGGGTTTGAATGGTGAAATTTGAATTCAATTAATAAAAAAAATCTGGAATTAAAAGTTAGTTGAGTGTTAATCTTTAAACCATTGTTGATTGTTGTAAAAAAAAATCTGGTTCATTAACATCCTCTAGAGAAGGAAATCTGCCACCCTAACCTGGTCTGGCCTACCTGTGACTCCAGATCCACATCAATGTGGTTGACTCTTAACTGCCTTCTGAAATTTATTTAGTGATACAACACTGAAACAGGCCCTTCGGCCCACCGAGTCTGTGCCAACCATCAACCACCCATTTATACTAATCCTACACTAATCCCATATTCCTACCACATCCCCACCTGTCCCTATATTCCCCTACCACCTACCTATACTAGGGGCAATTTATAATGGCCAATTTACCTATCAACCTGCAAGTCTTTGGCTGTGGGAGGAAACTGGAGCACCCGGTGAAAACCCACGCAGACCTTGCAAACTCCACACAGGCAGTACCCAGAATTGAACCCGGGTCACTAGAGCTGTGAGGCTGCGGTGCTAACCACTGCGCCACTGTGAAATGGTTTAGCAAACCACTCAGTTCAAGGGTAATAAGGGATGGGTAATAAATGCTGGCCGAGCCAGTGATGCCCACGTCCCACAAATGAATTTTTAAAAAATAAGCGTCCCAGCACTGGAGAATCTTGCCATAGCTTGGAAGGCCCATGTACATTTAAGTGTGCATTGCCATGTATATTTTGAGGTGGCTATGCATTTTGCTTGTATGGTGATTGCAGGAGGTGAATGCATCACTACATCCAGGTTTCCTGTCATGACTGTGTTTGTACTGGGAGCAGTGCGCTCAGGGGATTGAGGTATTTTTCTGCCCACCTGACCAATCCATTGCTATCTTACTGCAGTCTATAGCTTTCTTCCTCACAATCAACACACAGCCAATTTTTGTATCGTCTGCAAACTTCTTAATCATGCCCCCTACATTTAAGTCTTCAGTCTTGACTTCTGAAGGTTAGTTAGATTTGTGAATAAGTTGAGGAAGCCTTTGCAGGGTTAAAGTATCTTTAACGGAGAACAGGACTATAAACAAAGTGGGGCTGTGTGCTTGACATTTCAGTCCATTATATGTTCCAATCGGCTGACATTCCATTGTGCGGGGTAGAATATTTTCCATAAAGAGCACATGGAGAAGGGGGAATTGCTTTGAAAGTGTAGGTGATCACAAACATCTAGTGTGCACCCACATTCCTTTAACCTGGCAACGAATTGGATTTTTGGATTCAACTATTTGATAGTGATGTTCAGGCTGAATTGTATCAGCCCTCTAGTGATGGACAGGGAGCAGGAGGGATGGAGTGCCCGTCACCTTCCCAACGCCATTCAATTTTGTCAGGGGTAGAGAAGGCTAATTGGCCCAGAGGCCAGTTGAGGCCCTTAAGTGCCCAATTAATGGCTACTGAAGGGCCTCTTTCTGCCACTGCTGGCATTTAACCAGTGGCAGGATAGGGTGGGCTGGGGGGGGGGGCCTCCACCACATGGGAATACTGCACAGTAACACAAGGCGGCCTCCGATGGGTTGGGTGGGAGAGGCCCCTCCTGCTTGGGCAATCTGTGGCCTGCAAACGGCCCCCAGACAAAGGTCAACTACGCCAACACCTAACCCTCTCCCATCAACATCCACTTTCTCCAACACCACCCCCCCCCCCCCCCCAACCTCCTGCAACACCCCACCTCTCGTCAAGCCTTGCCTGCCGTCTGGGGCTCCATGGCTGCTCTTGGCCTGAGGCTTCTTGCAATACCAATAGTGACCATTGCTCCCGGTGGCACTGCTGCTAGAGCTGCCGGTCCTCTGATTGGCTATCAACTCTTGGGGTGTGATTTTGTCCCTTAAAGGGGATGACAATCCAATGGCCTGCCCACTGTCAAATTTTAATGGGAGTCCAATGAAGAACCATGGGTCACCTCCCCTCACCTCCAACCCCACCACCACCCCCCTCGCTTTTTGGTCCATCGCTGAGACCCCCATTGCTGCAATAAAATCCAGCCCTTCATCTCGAAAAATGACTGGAATCTTCACATAAATATTGCCAACTGGTATTAGTGCAACTGAAGTATCTTCACCACACGGACTGCAGCGGTTCAAGAAGGCAGTTCACCACCACCTTCCCAAGGGCAATTAGGGATGCACAATAAATGTGGCCTTGGCAATGACGCCTACATTCCGCGAATGAATATTTTTTTTTAAATTGGTTCAGGGTAGAGGGACAATGACACTGTTAAATTATGCTGCACGGTGAATCACTCGCTGAACATTTCAACCCAGAATGAGTCTTACAGAGTGTTCACACTTCGTAAGTTTGGAAACCACTTCACACCAATGCTAAACTTGGAGTGTAAACTTGGGTGTGAAGGCCTGAACTGGGTGAAACACTCCCTCCTCAAGGGAATCTGGCTCCAGATCCAGGCTGCACTTACACTGAAGCAACAACATCAGTGCGAAGCAAAATCTCTTCACATTGATGCTACAGTTGAATTGTAAATGCACCCTGAGATTTTAAAGAGAGTGGGACCCCTGGTAAGGCCATATACAGTAGATAGTTCTTTAGGACATGTTGGGTTTATTCGCACCCGATTCATTTTACTCATTTGGCTCTGCATAATTGCTTCAATTTATGCTTTAAAAAATCTCTGTTCTTAGTCACCTCTGAAAAGCTTCAATGTGAAGCAATCATAGCAGAGCCCGGTAAGGAGAAACTATAGGGATCCTGCCTCTCCAGTAGGACATTTTTAAATAGCCTCTGTAATAATGGATGTGCCTGAGGGAGTAGTTCACAGTCAGTGAGACAAAAAATAACTAACACAGAAGAAAAATGAGGAGTGTTATATTTTTTCAATGGAAAACAGTGGTGCTTCTATAGATTTCAAGGGGATAATGGTAGGGCTGCTCTGCTTCCAATCATAGCACGTCAATCCTGTAAAGTGTTTTAAAATCTTCCAATAGAATGAAGCAATTGTACCAAAAACTAATTTAAAGGAGCTTCTGGTATGGGTTGGAAAGAGGAGAAAGCGAGTTAAGCAGCATAAAGGGAAAAGCATGAGGGATGTTCAGAATCTGTCTGGATGCTTTAAAGAGAGATTTCGCCTTCTTTGATGGTGATGGGGAGGGTGAACCTTGATGGGCCAAACGGTCTGTTTATGTTCTTTTTTTTTATGTTCTTGTGGGATTTGAAGCCCAGTCTCTCTTAAACACTATCCCCTTTACACTCAAGATGTACATGTACCGTCAGAGTTTAACAAGCTCGCCACAATGTAAACTGATGACGCAGGGACCCGAAGCCTATGGTTTAACAATCCAGTCATTAGTGAAGTTGATTAAAATCTCAAGTGTACAGTTTTCTCTCTTCTCCCCACTCCACTCCCCACTTCCACCTTTTCACACAGTACTATAAAAAGGAATATGACCAGAACTTGCCCTCTCTGGGGAAGAGATCTCAGTGAATTAATAAACTGAAGGTGGCTTGCTATAAATTTTTTCTTTAAAATACAAGTATTGAAATGTGAAGCCAGTGAGGAAATAGTTAAAACGTTGCTTCTGGCCCCACGGTACTTGCAAGTTGTTTTGCCCTCCCTCTATTGAATGGAACGTGCAGTGTTGAGTCCCATTCCGATGACATTAACTGATAGTGATGGTTTATATATATATATATATATAAAAATGCTGCACAGGCTGAACTGACAGCGGGGGCTGGTTGCTGGGGGTGGGGTTACAAGCAACAGAAGCTTCGGCAGGACCCAGATACCAGACAGCAATGTTCCAGCATGCTTTCTCCCTTTTCTTCTGCCGTTTCTCACAGAAGCTCTTCAAGGAAAGCCAGCAGGTAGTCAAAAACCCAGTGGGAAGGGAGGGGCGGGACAGAATGATGCAGCATTGACTTCCACACACAGCAAAAGCAAATTACTGAAGAAGCTCTATTTATGTTTTGTGTGTGTGTGTGTGTGTTTATGTATGTGTGTATGTGTGTGTGTGCAGGACAGCTGAAAGATTCCAGAGTGAGAATTTGTTTAACAGTCTCCATTTGTTTTCACCCTGTAGGATATAAACAAAACAAACAAAAAAAAGGAAAGACATATCTTTTAGAGTAACATTCATTTGAACCCGAGCCTTCAAGACGAGTCTGGTAAGACCGATTTTATTTTCTCCTTTAAAATATTAATTGCATTTCTTTTGTCGAGATATTTTGAATCATATAAGCTTTGTGTATCTCGTAGAAGCTGAATGGTCTTCCTGCTGTGATATTTCCGAACACAAGACGACAATGCCGGCGTGAGGTTGGGGGGTGGGGGGGGGGGGGGGGTGGTCGGCAACGGTGGGTGGGGGGGGGGGGGGTCGATGGGGTGTCCTTGCCATTTATCTGACCTTTGCTTCTCACTCATAATAGGTGATAACTGCATTTGTGTCATTACTGATGATGCTTCTCTCAGCACTGACTTGGCTGTTGGGTAAAAAACAAGGAGCAGACTTACAATTCCTGTGACTAGACAGGCATTTGATGTTGTCTGCTCATAGTATCATCCAGCATTTGTTTTTTTTTGACAAGCCTTTACTTTGCTTTCCATTAAGCAGTTAGCAACAGTGATCTGATGTTAAATCACTTTGTTCTCTGCGTTTGTGTGTGTGTGTGTGTGTGTGTATTTATATATATTATATATAAAATATATGTGCTTTTTTTCCTCATGTAAGACTAGACATCAGCAGCTGGCAATAGAGAGACTGACGAAGAAAAAGTATTATTGTGACTTTGCAAACCAGTCTGGTGCCATTTGCTACATGTCGGCAACTTTGTAAATTGTCTTCCTAAAATGGAAAGGCACTCGGCAGTATTCATTCTGTTTCAGTTTTTCTGTGACATTTTTTAAAAATTGATTATACTTTTTCTTTTAAACGCTTCGAGGCGCGTAGTACGTCAACATTCTCCAGGTGTCCAGTCGTAAAAGGCCAGTCATTTAAGACGGGTTGAAGAATTGCTCAGTTCTGTTGCTCTAGAGTTTCCAAAGCCTCAGTAGTCTAAATCCAGGGGGATTGGATATTGTCATGTAAAGTAGCACTTAGATTATCATCAGTTTCCCCGGCTTGCTGCGTCTGTAACAACGGCTGAACCTCCGTCTATTGCCATTCAAGGAAAGCAATTTACAAAATAGTGTAAGAAAAAATCTGAAAAGACAAAATAGATTTCTGACACTGCTCGAAACAACCCTCCTTTACACTTTTATTTTAAATTAAAAGCTCTGCGGAGAAATGTCAGATTCAAAATGATGAGATAAAAAAGCAGTCATATTTTCATAAATTATTCACAAAAATCCTAACTATAACGTATTTGACATGAGGCAGTAACCCTGCTGTGGAGCAAGTAAAATATAATGTGCTCTTATTTTAATAAACCATGCTGTGTAAGTAAGTCTATGCCTTTAAATATATCAACAGCGGGGGCACTTGCTTAACCCCTAAACACAACTGAAGAAACAGGGACAGTGTAAGGTCAGCACAAACTATGCGGTGTCTTAGCACTTTTGACAAGGGCTAAATATTTTACATTGCTCCAGATCTGTGGATGTTTATTTGTATTTCAGTGCATGCAGAAGGTGCATTGTGAATGCTGCAGTTCACTGGTGATTCATTCAGTCATTGACTGTTTTTTAAAGCACGTATTGTCCAATTCGCAGCATTCAGCGACATGTGTAACTACTGTTGAGGATATATTGGAATATTTAATTTAAAGATAGGCTGAGATAGTGGCATCGGCTTTGCAGGTGCACTAAGCAAAGCATTCGCCCTGTCCTGCAGTCAGTAAATATCTTAATAGTCACGGCCCTTGTACCTGTGATTTGTCAGATGGCTATTAACTCATTTTTTGCACCAAAATAAATCGTGGACTTTCTTTGAAATTTCTCGCATAAGTTTAATTTAGCCATCTGTGTGAAAGAAGTGGGATTGATAAAGGTGTACTGTGCTTTGTCAGTTGTTTTAAAAAAATCATAAAGCATTATGTTCCCCAAGTTGATCCAGGTATAGGTAATTCTTTTTGAGTCCAGGTTCCTGGGGACTGGAAGTGTATTGCAATATATAGGATTGCGTGATCACAGAATGCCTGATCCAGTATCTTTTCTTGTCTTAGGACATTAATACAAGCATTAAAAACACATGTTGTTTCAGAATTCCAATCAAAAGGAAGTGATATGGTTGATTGCTTCCCCTTCTACTGTATCGCATCCAATATTGGTCACTATACCTGTGAAGGGATATTATTTCCCTTGAGAGGATGTGGCATAGAACCAATATGATAGTGCCTGATCTTGGAAATTTAAATTATGAGGGAATGTTAAGGAAGTTGGGCTTGTGCCTATTGGAAAAGAGAAGACTTTGAAGTGACCTAATAAACATTTAGAAAATAATGAAGGGAATTGATGAAATTCACCCCAACAAATGGTTCGGACTGATGGAAAAATTGGGGAATGTAATATAAGATTCAGAATTTAGAAGTCAATAGGGAGATTCAGACATGTATCTCACGCAAAGGGTCATAATAATATTGACTAAGTTAGCAGCATGGTTATTGCCGAATACAGCACTTATTTAGGTTTAGGAGACAACAAGGGACCGATGAAGGTTCCCTGTCAACGATGTCTCCTGAAAGGTTATTGTGAGGGCACAAGCTGATGGCCAGTAAAATTAGCAGCAGCAGGAATGTCGAGCCCTATGCATGTTCTTAAAGATAAAGGAGATTGAAGGGTGAACAAGAAGATTAGCAGGTGAACTGGGTTCCTGGATAAAGGGGCACAGGCTCTGGGTTCAACACCTTTTCCAGAAATTCCAGTTTCCTGTTTCTTCTCTGTGTCCATTGACACTAACCAAGTCCAGCTGGTCGTCCAGCTGCTATTTTATCGGAGCTCAGAATTCAAAAGTCATGCATTCCTTCTTACTGGCCTAACTGCACCTGCTGTCCCTCATGTTTGGATTTAAAGCTGTCTCACCCCATGAGAATTTCTCATTCACAAATCTCCGATGTAGTTAGGATTTCAAGGGTCCACTTTCCTCATTTGCTGAATAAGAAATTAATTGGCCGAAGGTTGTATATAATAACCCCAAATCAAGACTTGCAGGAGATTGTGATTTTTGCTGCTGAGGTTTCTGTGCTATCTAAAGTAATAGCAGGAGCCAAATGACTGGACACCCTTGATCCTGCTCTTTGCACACTTCTCAAGCAGCTAAACAGCCTCGGAACTGATGCCAGGCTCTCTAATCTAAACTGAGGAGCACGCAATACATGCATAGAATAGCTCCGAGATACTTTAGAGAACAAGGTGTTGCCCACAGATATGGCCATCATGAACAGGAAGTCCACCTCAAAAACAGATCGCTTCCTCCCAATTCAAAGGGTACTGCATGTATGGCAATCCTGCTGTCGGTGCAGTCTCATGAAGCTCTGCACCGTAATAAGAACTTCAGATCTTTTTTGTCGATAAAACACCTTTGCATGTTCCCTAAATGTAATTGCATGTCTTTTTATATAATCATAGCAGTGAATACTTTATAAATAGGCAGTCAGCACGAAAAGTCATATTTGTCTGAGAACATTCCTGTGAAGCTCCTTGGGATGTTCTTATTATGGTAAAGGCATGGGTAGAATTACATGGAATGTACAGTGCAGAAAGAGGCCATTCAGCCCACCAGGTCTATGCCAGTGTGTATGCTGCACACGATCTTCCTCCTACCACTCTTCATCTAATCCTATCAGTATGCCCTTGTATTCCTTTCTCACTCATTTGTTTATCTAGCTTCCCCTTAAATGCATCTAGGCTATCTGCCTCAACTAAAGAATTGCACATTCTAACCACTGTCTGGGTAAAGACGTTCCACTTGAATTCCCTATTAGATTTATTAGTGGCTATCTTATATCTGTGGGCAAGACCAGAACTAGGGGCCATATGTGGGAACATCATCTCTACATCTACTATATTCAGAGTAAAACTAACATGAGGTCTTCACTAGGAGCAGCCTCGTTGGAACTTTATTTACACCTCCCAACAGAGAGGGTGGCAGAGAGGCAGTATACAAAAGGTATTACAATACCACATCTACCCTATCAAACACCTTCGTAACCTTAAAGACATCCTATCAGGCCGCCCTTCGGCAATCTCATTTCTAGAGAAAAGATGCACAGCCTGTTCAATCTCTCCTGATAGGTATAACCTCTCAGTTTGGTGTCATCCTTGCATATAAATACAAATTGTTGTTTTTTTGCTGTATCTTGGTGGCTATAAATTGATTTCATCTTTCTGTATAATATAACCCAAGATTTCTGGCTAATAACACTTGGGTTGATTGAAAACACAAAGAGCTGTTCATGCAGCAGGTTGTGCTCCACATATTGTTGTTATCCTTTGGTTGCCACGCAGATGTCTTTTCCTTGTAAGGCCAGGTTTACTTTGGATCTTTTCAAATGAAGTCGAATGAGAGCCCATGATCTGATGTTCAACGTGGGTGTTAAAATAACATATCCTGCAGCAAGACTCCTTCATGTGACAAGAGCATGGATTCTCTCGTAACCTGACCTTCCTTTTTCAGGTGGGCTCTTGTGGCAGAGCCCCAGTGTCCATGCCCCAGACAAATCTTTCCTTCAGCAGCTATGGGCGACAGGAATTGAGGCCTGCTGTGTCACCAAATGTTCAATACTTTGCGTACTTCCATGCCTCTGGCAACTTTTCCTGAGAAAATTTTAGATTGCCAAGGCAAGACTGAACAGGGTGGGGCTCTTTTCCCTAGAAAAGAGAAGGCTGAGGGGTGACCTGTTAGTCTTTAAGAGTACAACAGTGTTTGATAGGGTGTATGTAAAGATGTTTCCACTTGTGGGGAGTCCAAAACTAGTGACCATTAATATAAGATAATCATTAACAATAAAATAGGGAGAAACTCCTTTACCCAAGTTATTAGAATGTGGAACTCATTACCACAAGGAGTAGTTGAGGCGAATAGCAAAGATACATTTAAGGGGAGGCTAGTTAAATACATGAGGGAGAAAGGAATAGAAAGGTATGCTGTAGGATTAGATAGAGAATGGTGGGAAGAGGCACATGTGGAGCATAAACACTGGCATGGACCAGTTGGGCCAAATGGCCTGTTTCTGTGCAGTACATTCAAAATTATCATCATTACTTCTTTCTATCTTCAGCTGCTTTGGAAAGAGATCGACTTGGTTAGAGTATGGGCCTCTCAGGAAAGACGCTATGGCATGAAAACATGCATGGGACACTCAGCAGGCCAGGCAGCATGTGTGGACAGAGGAACAGAGAGTTAACATTTTTAGTTGGTAACCTTTCATCAGAACCGGAAGATGTTACAGCTGAACAGACGCAAAGTCAGGGAAATGAGGGGGATATGGTGGTGGGGTGGGTGGTAGTGGGTGGTGGGGAGAAGAACAAAATGGAGAGGTCTGTGTCAGGGTAGCGGGCTGGAGAGATTAAATGACAAAAGTGATGGTGCAAGGCCAAAAGGAGATGATAATGAGACAAGTCTAGAAGCTTAAGTTGGTTCTGACAAGCTGTAAATGGCTACAACAGAATAAAGGAGGATGGAAGCATGGAAAATTTGGGAAAGAGGAGAAGGCTCTCTTAGCTCAGGAGTGCAGCTGAAAAAAGATAGATAGAGTGCAGGAGTGCAGACCACCCCACAGACCGCGTACTGATAGGGGGGCACCACCACAAGCACCAGCACACACCTGCTCCACTTCCAGTGGCTCTGCTGCCGCTCAACGAAGATGAACGGAGTAAATGAGACAAACGGAAATCCCAGAGAGATCTTCATGTTATGACATGCATTCATTTCAAACAGCAGCCTTGGTACCAATGTTTTATTTTTCACACCTAGATTTGGTGTCAACCTTGGGCAGCATCTCATAAAGGGCATGGCTGAAGACCAAATGCGGGAAAATCGAACACTTGAGAATCTCTTTTTAAAAAAAGGCATTGACGTTTTTGTGAGATAAACAGATTATGGAAATTCATGAGAAAATAATGTCATATATAACTTCAAACAAGATGGAGCAGGTGACAAATAATGTAGACCGTAAAGCAGACAGATTAACTATGAACATGTCCAGTGTAAAAGTCCAGATTCATTACAGTCAGCTTCAATGATGTTGGGTGCAGGTATGGCAACAATTAGTCACCTTTGACAAAATTGCAACACCCAAATTCTGACAGTAGAGTTCAATATTAAATCAATTGCTTATAATGGACATTAATGCTGCTTTAAGCAGCCCTTACAAGCTATTGATTTACCGGTGAACTTGGCTTTGGAATTCACAATTTTATTTTGAATATACTTACACGTCTTAGCTCTAACAAGTATGTGAACAGCTCAGAATCACAGAATTGTTACAGGGCAGATGGATGCCATTCGTCCCATTGTGTCCACACCAGCTCTCTGAAAGAGCAATTCACTTAGTGCCATTCCCCCGCCTTCTCCCCGTAACCCTGCACATTCACAGTCTTCATATAACAGTCTAATTCCCTTCTGAATGCTTCAATTGAACCTGCCTGCACCACACTCTCAGGCAGCGCATTCCAGACCTTAACCACTTGCTGTGTGAAAAAGATTTTCCTTATGTTGCTTTTGCTTCTTTTACCAATTACTTTAAATCTGTGCCCTCTCGTTCTCAATCCTTTCACAAGTGGGAACAGTTTCTCCCTTTCTACTGTGTCCAGATCCCTCATGACTTTGAATACATAATGACTCCTGACAATGCAGCCAAGCGCCGACATCATCAGTGCGTTCCCAGCTGCACACATGCGCCAAAGATGGTTTCTTCCTGCCAGTGTGCTGCTGCGCCTGTGCAGCTTATGTCAGCATCCAGCTTGCCAGGACTAATGCGCGCGTACATTCTAAGACATCATTGCATGCTGAAACGGGGCCTCTTGCACCCCGCTTCGCCATTGCCTTCCCTCAGCCTGCCTTCAGCTACTCGCTCCCAGCCTTCCCGCTCCCCCCCACCCCACACCCCTCGGCCGCTCGCACACCACTTCATCCCCACCCCAGTCGCTCCCTCCAAGCCTCGTCACTTCCTCCCCTCGACCGATCGCTCCCCACCACGCCATCCAAAGGTGCGGCGGGGAACAAACTGCTGAAGTGCAAGTGGCTGTAGGAAGGCAGTGGCGAGGTGGGAAGCAAGCAGCGAGCACACAGGCACGGGAGGGAGCGGCAAAAAAAAGCACAGTGGCAATAGAGAGCCAGGGTACTGTTGGGGGTGGGATGGAGGCAGCGATCACAGCCATTAAGAGAATTGGCCTTAATTTGTTTTTTGTGATAAATTGAGCAGCACCATCTTTATTACTGGCAGCTGCCTGAGATGTCGCAGTGACGTTTCAGTGGATGAGGCTGCATTTGTGCATGTGCCCGTACTCTGCCACCTAGTGGTTGCATTGTCAAAAACGCAACCTTTTGAATACCTGTATCAAAAAACCTCTCAGCCTTCCCTTCTCCAAGGAAAACAGTCCTAACTTCTCCAATCTATCTTCATAACTGAAGTTCCTCATCCTTGGAACCATTCTCGTAAATCTTTTCTATACTCTCTCCAACGCCCTTACATCTTTCCTAAAGTTCGGCGCCCAGAATTGGACGCAGTATTCCAGCTGAGGCCAAATTAGTGTCTTATACAAGTTCAATATAACTTCCTTGCTCTTGTACTCTATGCCGCTATTAATAAAGCTCAGGATACTGTATGCTTTATTAACTGCTCTCTTAATCTGTCCTGCCACCTTCAATGGCTTATGCACATATACACGCAGGTCCCTCTGCACCACCTTTAGAATTGTACCCTTTATTTTATATTGTCTCTCCATGTTCTTCCTACCAAAATGAACCACTTCACATTTCTCTGCATTGTCCATGTCCTTTTGAAGTTCTACACTATTCCTCTTCACAGTTCACGGTACTTCCAAGTTTCGTATCATCCGCAAACTTTGAAATTGTGTCTTGTACACCAAGGTCTAGGTCATTAATATATGTCAAGAAAAGCAAGGGTCCCAGCATTGACCCCATGGGGAACTCCACTACAAACCTTCCTCCAGCCTGAAAAACATCCATTAACCACTACTCTTTGTTTCCTGTCTCTCAGCCAATTCTGTATCCATGTTGCTACCATCCCTTTTATTCCATGAGCTATGAATTTACTCACAAGTCTGTTGTGTGACACTGTATCAAATGCCTTTTGAAAGTCCATGCACACCCTTTCAACAGCATTGCTCTCATCAACCCTCTCTGTTATCTCCTCAAAAAAAACTCCAGCAAGTGAGTTAAACATGATTTTCCCTTAAGAAATCCATACTAGCTTTTTTAATTAATCTGCATTTGTCCATGTGACTATTGATTTTGTCCCAAATTATTCTTTCTAGATGTTACCCCACCACCAAAGTTAAACTGACTGGTCTGTAGTCTAGTGTCTGAATTACCTCCTCTTTCACCATTGCCTGGGTTGCATCTTCTTCCTTGCTAAAGACAGATGCAAAGTATTCATTTAATACCTCAGCTATGCCCTCTGACTCCATGCGTAAAGCCCCTCTCAGCTCCCTAATCTACCCAACTCTTCCTTTTACCACCCTTCACTGTTTAAAGGGAATCCCAAAGTTTTCTAAAGACATATAATGTTAGCTTCCAGTCTCTTTTTGTGCTCTCTCTTTGCTTCTGTTATCTGTTTTTTCACTTCCCCTCTGGATCTCTATATTCGCCTAGTTCTCAATAGTATTTTCTACTTGGCATCTGTCATAAGCACACTTTTTCTTCTTTATATTAATCTCTACCTTTTGCCATCCAGGGAGATCTGGATTTGTTTACCCTACTTTTCCCCTTCGAGGGAATATACCATGACTGTGCCCAAACTCTGTCTCTTCATTGAAGGTAGCCCATTGTTCAGCTATCATTTTTCCTGCCAACCTTTGACTCCAATTTATTTGCCCCAGCTCCGTTCTTACCCCATTGAAGTTGGCTTTCCCCCAGTTCATTATTCTTACTCTGGATTGTTCTTTGTCCTTTTCCATAGTCAGACTAAACCTTATGATACAATGATCACTATCCCCTAGATGTTCTCCTCATGACACTTGATCCACTTGGCCCACCTCATTCCTAAGAACCAGGTCTAGCAGTGCCTCCTTTCTCATTGGACTAGAAACTTACTGTTGTAGAAAACTTTCCTGAACACATTCTAGGAACTCTTGCCCCTCACTGCCCTTTACACTACAACTATCCCAGTCTGTTTGGAAAATTAAAATCCCCCATTATAACTACCGTATAATTTTTGCACCTCCGTTATATCCTTGCAAATATGTTCCTCTTCATCCTTCCCAATAGTTGGTGGCCAATAGACAACACTGAGCAATGTAACTGCACCTTTTTTGTTCCTTAGCTCTAGCCAAATTGATTCTGTCCTCAACCCCTCTGGGACATCCTTTTTCTCCAGCATTGCAATGCTCTCCTTAATACTGCCACTCTATCCCTTTTTTCCCTTTCCTATCTTTCTTGAACACCTAGTATCCAGCAACATTTAACACCCAGTCTTGCCCTTCTTTGAGCCAGGTCTCTTTTATAGCCATATCATATTCCTACATGTCAATCTGCGTCAGTAACTCACCAGCCTTATTAACTACACTCTGTGCATTCACATTAACTCTGACTTAGACTTTATTACTTTGTCCCTTACTCTGACCCCACCTCATAACTTACTGTTCTCTAATCTAGTGCTATCTAGCTTTCCCAGTATTCTGTACACCTTGGTGTTCCTCTCGGATATTTTCTCCTGGTTCCCATACCTCTGCCAAGTTAGTTTAAACCCTCCCCAATAGCACTAGCAAATTGCCCTGCAAGGAAATTTGTCCCAGCTTTGTTCAGGTGCAACCCGTGGCCTGTACAGGTTGTCCCACCTTCTCCAGAACTGGTCCCAGTGTCCCAGGAATCTAAAGCCCTTCCCCCACACCATCTTTCCAGTCACGCATTCATCTGCACTATCCTCCTATTTCTGTACTCACTTGTGCATGGCACTGAGATTACTACTTTCGATGTCCTACTTGCTAATTTCTTATTTAGCTTGATAAACTTATTGCAGGACCACATCCCTCTTCTGACCTATGTTGTTGGTACCAATGTGGACCGTGACTGCTGGCTGTTCACCATCCTTCTCCAGAGCGCTCTGCAGACGTTCAGTGCCATCCTTGACCTTGGCACCAGGGAGGCATCTGTGCTCACAGAAACGTCTGTCTGTTCCCCTGACTATTGAATCTCCTATCACAATGCTCTTCTAGTCTTCCTTATGCCCCCCTGTGCAGCTGAACCAACCAGGGTACCATGGCCTTGGCTCTGGCTTCAACCCCCAGATGAACCATCACTTTCCTCAGTATTCAGAACTTAATACCTGTTGGAAAGTGAGATACACTCAGGACTTTACCTGCCTGTTTCTTCTTGACTGTCTGGTGGTTACCCATTCCCTCTCTGCCTGCATACTCTTAAGCTCTGAGGTGACCATATCAATAAACATGATATCCACAAAGCTCTCATCCTTATAGATGTGCCGCAGCGATGCCAGCTGTTGCTCGAGTTCGGCAACCTGGAGCTCAAGCTGCTGCAACTGACACTTCCTGCATATATGGCTATCCAAGACCCGAGAAGCATTCTGGAGTTCCCACATAGCACAGGATGTAAACTCCTGAGGTGTGGTAAGAAAATACAAGGAAATCATTGGATGTAACAGACCAAACAATGAAAACAAAGCAGTTATAAGCAACTTGTACCAGTATCTGAAAGAAGTTGTGGTAAATCATCAGCATGTGTTTAAATTACCATTAAAGCACAGTAAACAGCATATATATATATATATATTATATATATATATATATATAATATATATACACACACACATATGCACTCACGTGCACATATATTACTGTGGCAACTGTCTGAGGCTAACCAAACTGTTTGCAACCTTGGTGTCTTATTTGATCCCAAGATGAGTTTGCAACCACATGTCTGCACCATCACTAAGACTGGCTATTTCCGCCTTCGTAACATCACCAGACTCTGCCCCTGCCCGAGCTCATCTGCTGCGAAACCCTCATCCATGCCTTTGTTACCTCGAGACTGGACTCTTGCTCCCCCATTCTCATCACCCCTGTGCTCACTGACCTATATTGTTATCTGGTTAACACTTTGATTTTACAATTCTCATGCATGCTTTCAGATCCCTCTATGGTCTTGTCCCTCCCTATCTCTGTAATTTCCTCCAGGCCTACAACCCTCCGAGACATCTGTGCTTCTCCAATTCTGCCCTCTTGAGCATCCCCAATTTAAGTCGCTCCACCTTTGGTGCCTTCAGCTGCCACTGTCCTAAGCTCTGGAATCCCCTCCCCAAATCTCTCCACCTCTCTTTCCTTGTTTAAAATGCTCCTTAGAACCTAGCTCTTTGACCAAGCTTTCGTTCATCTGCCCTAATATCTTCTTATGTGGCTCGGTGACAAATTTTGTTTGATAGGACTCCTGTGAAGCACCTTGGGACATTTTACTATGTTTCTTGTGAAACCCATTTAACAAACCTTGGCGCCACCCTCCCTGATTTCAACAACCTTCTAAAAGTCACATGATGATACTCCGAGCTGAACAACTCCCCATCTATCACGCATTTTTTTTCTGTTTTACCCTCCTCCTGGGAATCCACGGCTTTTTCCTCTGCTCTGTAAAGTGGTTTCAGCAGCTTCCTTCTTTTTGAAAGGGGCTTGTTTCATATACATACCTTTATGTCGGAGCAAGACTCTGAGTAGTCGTTTAAAAACAGAAGAATTCTGTTCTCTCTGTTATGGTTCTTCCTCTGTTGGTTACTTGCATCCATTTTTTAATCGAGCTTTACACAGAGCAAATATGTCCTGTGCATCAACTGTTACTATGAATATTTCTGGCATTTTGTGACTGAATCCATAAACAGAAACATAGTAGGCCATTCAGCCCTTTGAGCCTGCTCTGCCATTCAATTCACTGATTTGTGCCTCAATTCCATTCACCTGCCTTAGCTCCGTATTCTTTGATACCCTCACCTCATAACAATCTATATGTCTCTATGTTGGGCTCCAACCACTCTACGGTAATATATTTGGTTATAATACTAGAGAAACTAAAAAAAAGCTGGGGTGTTTAATTGGAAGCCTATATTCCAACATTAGTCTTGTTAGAAGCTTCAGTTCAGATTCTTCTAGGAGAGGGCATTGTAGGTGTGACCTCTGGGGGTGATGGGGAGGAAGTTAGTAAAATCCTTACTACATTGCTTAAGTGTATTACGAGGGGGATCAATCAAGGAATTATACAACAATAGCGTCTTTAATGTAATAAAACATCCCAAGGAGTGTCACAGGAGCATTACAAAGCAAAATTGGACATCGAGTCATATAAGGTAATATTAGAGTAGATGAACAAAAGCTTAGTCAGTGAGGTAGGCTTACAGCAATGTCTTAATGGAGGAGAGAGGGAGAGAAGCGGCAGTGGGGAATTAACTTAGGGCACAGACAGCATGGCCACCACCGGAGGGGTGATTAAAATCAAGGATGCGCAAGAGGACAGGAATTGGATGAGTGCAGATATCTGTGCATTGTAGGGCTGGAGGAGATTACAGAGATAGGGAGGGGCGAGGCTATGGAGGGACTTAAACAAGGATGAAAATTTTAAAATCGAGGTGTTGCGTGGCAGGGAACCAGTTAGGTCAGCTTAAGCCTTCCCTGTTATCTATAGACTATACCGTCCCAGTTTCCTAACTGAAGAAAATGTTCTTATTCAAGGCCCATAATGCAGTATTCTACTCTAAGGTTGAAAAGAGTAAGAAAAATCATTAGATAAATCAAACAGTAGTGCTCAAGTAGGTGTCAGCTTGGCTCACTTGTTTGCCTTCTAGTTGTTGTATGATCACTTTAAGATTGATGTCCCTTTAAGAACTCAGTATGCTAATGAGCTAAGAACCAGAATGTAGTCATGTGACTAGAAACCATAGTCCCTCTGCATAGCAACACCCTGGACAAAGGTTCTGTATATAGTTTGCTCTGTATTGTATGTACTAGTTTAGCTGTTAATAAACCTTCTAGAGATCTTCAAGGAACCGGAATCAATGTACCTCATTGTGTTGTTCAAGATAACACAAAGAAACTCATGATTTGGTGGCAACGGTGGTCAAAAGACAAGATATAAGCTTGAAGACCATAGGTAAAACAGCAAACAAGTGAAGAAACTCTAAAAGAAGTACCTGAAAAGAGTGAAAGAAAGCTACATACCTTAGAAGACCGAGAAAAGCTCCAGCAAACGGAAGGGTGGCTAAAAAGCAAGCGATCGGATGAGTCATTGTGCCGACGATCGAGAAATCTCAGTTTTTAAAAAAAGCCTTTGAAGAGTGTTTAAAAAATTCATTTTCTAAAGGCTCCGTGTGAGTTAGAGAAAAAAAGGGGAAAACATAGAAAAGCATGTGAACTGAAAAAAAGTCCAATAGTGAAAAAAGAGCAGGAAACCCTCGAGCACATAACAATCTCCATTAAAGCAGTGATGCTGAAAAAAAATCATTAAACCAGCCAAGCGTGAAGATAAAGAAACTATAGAAAGAAAAGGCAAAGGGGAAAACCCTTGAAATGCCTATCGAGCAGCTGTGTAATCATGCAAGCAAAGTGCTGAAAGGGAAAAAAGAGAACACTGTCAAGCACCTGTTACACTCTGTCAAAGCAACTAGCCTGAAGAAAATCATTTCTTAAAAGGGGAACAGCACAGAGTTAATAAAACAACTTTTAAGTGACAAATAGAAGTTATAATAAGTACAGTGCTGAAGGCACATACAGCGCTAAACAAAGGTAAACAGAGTAGAAAGCAAAAGAACAGCAGGATGGATATCAAATTTCCCAGCATGAACTGGATCACCAGTGACATCCTATCAGCGTTTAAACTTTTTAAACAAAGAATGAAGTTATGCTTCATAGGCCAAGCAGTTGCAGAACCAGAGAATCAGGCTGTGAAAATACTGATAACAGTTGGAAATGAGAGGTTAAATAGAATCAATACTTCTGGCTTATCTGAAGAGGACCAGAAAAATCCCACAAAGATATGGAAAGTGCTAGAAGATCAGCTTCAGTTAAGAGTGAATTTCAGAATTCATCGCTTGGAATTGATGTCCTACAGGCAACAGCCACAGAAATCAAGAGATCATTTCATCAGTAGATGCCGTGGCAAGGGCAACAAATGCAATTTTTCAGAAACTGAGCAGTCGGAGTGAATAATGGAGCTGGTGATTGTCTTAACACCTATTGAAGCATTTCATAAAGACCTCTTGAGGAAAAAAAAGGTCGCAGCATTGATGCGCTGCTAGAAGATGGCAAGAAATACTAAGCCATTGTAGCTGGACAACAGCATCTGCAAGCACTAGGTACAGCTGGCAGTATCAGCACAGTAACCAGGTCACAAAAAGCAAGCAAGCTGTGTGGTAAATGTGGCTTGTCCCACTCACCACGACGTTGTCCTGCATTTCAAGAGCTGTGCAAGGCGTGTGATGCAAAAGGACACTGGGCCCGCCTATGCAAGAAATCTGGCCCCAAAGACGCAGCCAGAAGTCACAATAGGACACAGACAAACAGAAGATAGGCACAGCAACATGGCAACAGCAGCAAGGAGAGCTCCAAAGACCTGCATAAAGGCAAGCCGATACACAAAGTCCACAATGAAAAAGATCTGAGACAAGACTGAGTGGAGCGATTCCCAGCCACAAGATGAGCAGGCATTTCACATTGTGAACCTGACACATTGTGTCGATGAAGTCAAACAATGGGAAGCTTTTGCTACTATTAATATCATGTACCCAAAGAAAGTTGGCAAACATACACTCAGGGTTAAGATTGACACAGGAGCTAGTACAAATATCTTACCAGTCCGAATCCTGAAGGATATGTACTGGGGTTGTTGGAAATTAATGATACAACCGACAACTGCAAAAAATGGGTCTCCTATCTCTTGCAGTGGTACACTATTAATGCAATGCAGCTATGAAAAGTCAGCATGGAAACCACAAATATTTTACTTGGTAGACACGAATGGACCAGCAGTGCTAGGACTGCCATCATGTAAGGAACTCAACATCGTGACTGTCTACGAGATCACCAAGGTACCCATTACAGCAGAAGAGACCGAGGGTACCTGCATTGAATCAGTCCAGGACTTATAACAAATGTACCCGGACAGGTTGGACGCCATTGGAGATTTCAAAGGCAATGCCATACTGCACCTCAAAGAGGATGCAATTCCGTTAATTGACCCTCCCAGAATGTATAGCATGCACAACCAAGAAAAGCTTTAGCGCAAGTTGGATGACATAGAATGCAATGGCATCATCCATCATGTGCATCATCACACAGACTGGTGCATCTCAACTATGTGTGTATTGAAGAAGGGTGGAGCAATCAGGGTATGTCCAGATCCGAGGCATCTAAACCTCAGCCAAAAAAGAGATGGCTGCACAAGATTCCAAAACTAGAGGAATTGAATTCCAAGTTCATGGGAGCCAAATTCTCCTCCAAGTTGGATGCTAAACATGGTTATTGGTCGGTACACCTAGAAAGGAATCTCAGGAAGTCCGCCACCTTCAGAACACCATTTGGAAGATACTGCTTCCAGAGACTACCATTCGGCTTATCTGTCAGTCAAGATCTGTTTCAGCAGCATATGGACAGAATTACAGAAAACGTGCCTGGATGTATATGCATTGCCGATGATATTGTGGTAATGGGTAAAATCAAAGAAGAACATAATTGAAATCTTCATTCACTGATGGCACTAGCTAGTTGCAAAAGGCTCATTTTTAACAGCAAGAAGTAGCAGGTGAATGTAAGTCAGATAATTTCTTTGGCTTCATTTATTCAGGTGCGGAATCCATCCTGACCCAGGCAAAGTTGAAAATGTAAGGCATATGTCTATTCTGTAAAACAAAGAAAATTTACAAAGATGTCTTGGATTTTTCAACTTCTTTGCAGCATAAATTGCAAATTTTTCCGACAAAGCATCATCGCTGAGAGAGCTCTTAAAGAAAGACATCCCATATATATGGCAGGAGGACTATCAGCATATTTTGAGTCTCTCCAATAAGCATTGTCAGCAGAAACCTGTACCCTGCAGTACTACGATCCAAGGACGTCGACAATCCTAGACGTCGATGCCTCACAGAAAGGGCTAGGAGCGTGTATCTTGCAGGATGGCAAACCAATTGCATTTGGGTCCAAATGTTTGTCCTCGGCACAATCCAATTACTCAAGCATCGAGCGTGAAACCCTGGCTCTGGTGTTTGGTTTCCACAGTGAACTGCTTACCGAACACCAATTACAAACCACTTGATGATCTGGTGCAAACCATTGACAAACGCACCACCTTGACTACAGCGACTATTAGTGAAAGTGCAGGGGTACGACTTCGACTTCTGCTACAAATCAGGTACCAAAATGGTCAGCTCAGTTACGCTGAGCAGATTGCCAAACTCGAGCAAGAATGAAGAAGTCCCACTGAATCTACAAGTAAACAGCATAGACATCGAGGTGGAAAATGTGCTCAAAATCTATTTATTGCATTTTGGTCAGCACAAATGTGACCAACTGCAATCAGAAACAGTCAATGACCCACAACTGAAGGCACTGTGGAGAGTCATCATAGAAGGTTAGCGTGATATGGTGAACGAGGTGCCAGAAACCCTTAGATGCTTTTGGCCTTATAGAGATTAACTTGGTATCTCAAGAGGTGTAACCTTCAAAGGGAAACAAGCGATTGTGCCCAAAGCTCTCCGAAAGGACATCTTATCACAACTTCACCAAGGCCACCTGGGTATAGAGCGAATGAGATGACTGGCACGAGACACTGTTTATTGGCCAGGGATCAACAGTGACATCGAAATGTTAGTGAGGATGTGCAAGGCATGCTAGAGCCACCAGCCACAACAATGTAAAGAACCTCTATATCCTCACGAGATTCCATCAGTCCCTTGGTCCAAAATCACCACTGATCTATTTACTGTGAATGGAGACGACTTTATCTTAGTCACTGATTATTTCTCCAAATTTCCAATTGTCAAATAGGTAAAAGACTCTTCTAGTGGGGTTGTCGCAGACACATTGAGTGCCATATTCAGTCTGTTCGGTGCACCTGAAGAAATTATTTCTGACAATGGGCCACAGTATATAGGTGTATATAGTATATCCTTCAGGGATATGTGTGCCAAATGTGGTGGCATCCTCACCACATTATCCCGGATCCAGTGGTCTTGCCGAGCGAATGGTTTGCACAGTTAAATTGCTTATCCTGAAGTGCAGGACAATGAAATCAGATTTTCGTGTTTCCATGTTACATCTCAGAACCACACTTATGGACATGGGCTTACCATCACCAGCAGAGATCATGTTTGACAGACAAGTGTGGACGACTCTGCCAAGCCACCATCTGTTCAAATTTTCCAAGATGCAGGAAACACTGCTCAAAAAACCAGGGAGAATGAAAATGGTGCATGACCGACATGCAGGCACGGTACCACCTCAACTATACATAGGACAAAAGGTCAGGGTCATACGTCCCATAATGAGAACATGGTTACCCGCAGAGGTATCCAAAATAGGCAGTGAGTCTAGGTCTTGCGCGGTTACAAGATCTAACGGAGCAGTGTTGAAGAGGAACTGAAGCCAACTAAGAAAAGTGTGCAATACTGCATTTATGCACAGCAGACTCGAAAGAACACACTCCAACGATGAGGAGGTGCTAGAACAACAGGACAACAACCAACACATTGACAACATGCCGGCAAACCCAGGACAGCCAAGAGTGAAATCCACATCCCCAGACTGTTATATCATAACAAGATCTGGAAGAATTGTCAAACCACCGAAATGATATATGGACTCTTCAGCTTCTGCACTCGTAAATTTCACAATCCTTATCTTTATACTTGTAAATTTTATCATCTTTATCCCTGTATAACTACTTTTGATATAATCCAATTTTATGTGTTTTTACTTGTAGAGTACGAGACTTATCTTTGGAAAGAAAGGGGATGTTGTATGATCGCTTTAAGAGTGATGTCCCTTTTAAGAATTCAGTATGCTCATGAGCTGAGTACCAGAATATAGTCATGTGACTGGAAGCCATAGTCACTCTGCAGAGCAACACCTTGGACAAAGGTTCTGTATATAGTTAGCTCTGTATTGTATGTACTAGATTAGCTGTTAATAAACCTTCTGGAGATCTTCAAGGAACTGGAATCCATGTACCTCAAAACACAAAGAATCCCATGAACCGGTCTCTGATTCAGAAGGTTCTGAGTTCAAGCCCATCTCCAAGTGTTGAGCTTATAATCGAAGCTTGGCCCTTTAATGCAGTTTTCAAGGAGAGTTACATTGTTTGATGTGTCTATCCTTTCGATAAGATGTTAAACCAATTCACATTCATCATCCGCTTTTACCTGTACTACTGGCGGTCATCAAAGTTCATGTGACATGATTTGACAGAGACAAGGAAGTTCCCCAAGGAAGTCCCTCAGTCCAAAGTAAAACAGCTTAACTCGTCATTCATCTTACTGTTATTTGTTGTGCACAAAATGGCTGCTGCTTTTGTCTACTTAACAATAGTCACTGCGCTGCAGAATAATTCATTATAAGTAAAGCATTGTGAGATGCTTCTGAGAGATGTGATAAGGTGCCTTATCAATGCAAATCGTTTTCTTTTATTTCTTAGGTGACACCAAACTTAGGGATTAAAAGCCTGTAGATTGTAGGAGGAAGGGAAAATTGAGGAAGGTAAGGATTTTCATGGTTTGAGGTCCTGAAAAAAAGAATGAGTTAAAATATAGGACATGGTCTGATGGGCCTTGATTTCAAATGCGCATGAAAATAGGAAGCTACTTAGTGACACAAAATTAGAGGAGGGTAGTTTAGAATTTTAAAAAATGTTTAAATGTTGTGAAATGTTTACCAATGGGCTGTATGTTTGTTTAAACCAAAAAATAAACTCTTTCAATTGCTTGATGAAGTCTACATTATTTGGAATGTATTTATGGCTGGAAAATACTTTGAGATGTCTGGAGGTTGTAAAAGGTGCTATATAAATGCAGGTAATTCTTTAAGCATACTGCAGATACTCAATAAGATGTGAGTAACAGCATTAGAGATGAGCTAGCTTTAAATGACAATTAAACACTCCAGTGCAACCTACTTTTCTTTTTTCTACACTTGTCCCAATTTTAATTAGCTTTAATCTTATTATTTCCTGATTGATCTAAAATATTCTTAGCTAATCTAATCCAGTTTATTTTTGAACAAGGCCCTTATTTACCCATTTCCTTCTTCCTGGCTTCAGCTATCCTTTTTGAAGCTGGCTGCATTTTCACAAAATTGGTCTAGGGTGAAAAATGACCCCATCAGTTTAATACCAGAAATGTAAAGATTTACATGGACACAGATTTACATGGATGTACAAAACTCAGGACGGGTTGTTACTGAATGAATTATCTCTTCAGTAAATTCCCAAGAGTTCAATTGTGCTTAGATTAGATCAGTTGTCTCTACCATAGCAAAGGTTGAATGTCTCCAGTTTATTCATACGTATGCGCGGAACAGATTTCTGCACTGAAAGAATTGTCTGTGTGACACAGACTCCTGGATGAATCACCCAGATCATCAAACTGATGAGGGGCACAGACAATGTAAACTTAACCAGATTGTTTGATTTGAATTGTGAGCCCAGAATGTGGAGACACAGGAACAAAACTAAACTCAAATAAGGCTGAAGTTTTGAACTTCTGCCTCCACACCTTCACTGTAGTGGATATATAGAATAAGTTCCCAACAGGAGTAGTTTTAAAGTGCAGTACTGAGGGAGTGCTGCTCTGTCCGCGGTGCTGTCTTTTGGATGAAGCGTTAAACTGAGGCCCCGTCTGTCCTCTCAGATGGGCATAAAAGATCCCATGGCACTGTTAAATTCCAGAAAGCTTGTTGTGGAAGGATAATGCTGGAACCTATCTTTACTCAGTTTCACATTTATTGTACAGAATAAAAGGATTACAAACATATCGCTCCTCACTCAAACCCCCTACTCGTCTCAGTAAATGTCTGCTTATAAGTGCTCATGTAAGACCCCAATTAACACCCTCCACCTGCATATAATGAAACAATTCATGAACAATTAAGGGATTAACAGGCAGTATTTTGAAGAAGAGCGGGGGATTTATCCTTGGTGTCCATGCAAATATTTATCCCTCAACCGACATCACTAGAACAGATTATCTGGTCATTGTCACATTGCTGTTTGTGGGAGCTTGTTGTGTGCAGATTGGCTGCTGCATTTTCTACATTACAAAAATGTCAACATTTCAAAAGTACTTCATTGGCTGTAAAGAGTTTTTGGGACGTCCTGTGGTCGAGAAAGGCACTCTCTAAAAGCAAGTCTCTCTCTCCCCCAACTCTCTCTCTCGCGCGCTCTCAACTCTCAACTCGCTCTCGCTCTCGCTCTCAACTCTCTCGCTTTCTCTCAACTCTCTCTCTCTACTCTTTCTCTCTCTCTCTCAACTCTCTCTCAACTATCTCCTTAATAAAAACAGCATGTAAATAGTGGATCAAGAATGGGATTGACAGTTCAAAGAATATGATAGACAAAGGTGATCATATCAAGCTGAGAAAATAACTGGAATGGTTCCAGGTTATCCAGTCCAGGATCCACCTGAGCCTGGCAGCATGACTTCCATTGTTTCCTTCAACTATATCTGGAAGTACTTTACAGAGATTAAGATAAGGATACAAAGACAATGTAAAAAAGAATGGAATGAGGAAAGGACATTCAACCACTTCAGTGTGCCTCTTCCGTACATCCAGCCCAATCAGTGCTATCACAAACTCAAACCCTCCCATATAATCCTCGAAGGGAAAATAGTAGGAGACAGTGTTTATTCCAATTGCTGCTGACAACTTTAATGACACAGTTTTATTCAGACAGTATAAAAGATTTACCTTTTATTTAAAAAAATTCCACCAAGTTACTTTTCTTTCCAATTTTATAATGTACCTTTTTTTCTTAAGTAAAAGGTACAGACACCTTTTCCATGAAGTGATTGTCGTACACTACTTCGAGGTATATGTTGGTACACTGGAGTGCTCAGTATTTTGTGCACACATTGGGTATTCTGGGGTGTCAAGGTGATTTAACAATGGTCCATTAGGTTCCACTAGGTCAAGGATACCAGCAACCTTGTAAATATTATGGTGGACCTATGCATTGTACCATAGCTGTGTCCACATATCACCCATTCTAACAAGGATATGTCTCACTGATGTTTAACCCACTTTTATTGTGGGGATAAGATATACCATCTTGTATTCATCTGTGTGCAACAAGGAGGTTGCGCTCCTTGTTGGGGAAGCCCAACAGGCATAGGCTAAAAGCATTGCCAAGAATATTGTGGCCATTTACCTCATGTTATCATCATGTTGAGGAGCTGAAAACAGTGGTTGAGAACAGTGTAAACTGTAATATATTCTAAACCATCAAGGAATAGTTTTGCCTGGAATGGGAAGGAGCAGCATCGAACTAAACATTGGTAACACGTTGGAGTCCCGTGAAAGGAGGAGGAAGTAACCTGGTAGGAACATTACTGCCATGCCGAGGGAGTACATGCCTGCTGGCTTGCATCAACATGAATAAAGCTTTGTAGCTGAGCAATCATGGAGCAAGTTAGAAATGGATCAAAGAAAAGGGAGCGCACGGCCCCTTGGCCCTCAACAAATCTCTTAAAACATTTGTGCTTTGAGGAACTTACTCATTTCCTTTCTAACCTACAGAAAAGAAGCTGACTCTCTCCAGTTGCATGTGCTAGGAATACTGCAATGGAAAAAGTCCGAAACTTGTGTGAAGAATTAATCTGTAGCCTGATTTCAAGCACTTCAACGCAACTGCTCAGGATTAACATTAAAGACTAATAGATGTCTTAATTTGATGAAAGACTCTATTTAAAATGGGCACTTGGAGTATTCCGAGTAAAACTAAGCACTTTGAAGAGATGTATTCCTGAATCAAGTTTCTTTTAAGTTTTCAGTTAATGCATGCAAAAATTATTCTAAAATAACAATGCCACTGAGGAGCACATTTGTTTTCCCTCATGAGCGAAGCCCTTGCATTCCTGCTATTCTTACTAAAGATTCTTACGAAAAATAGTGACATCGTGGACTGTTTTCCAACAGTATGCCATAGGGTCATGTCCATGATTTCACTGACAATCTCCTCAGAGGAAGACAGCTAACTTAGATGAGATACTTCCCCAGTTAAGGTGGAGCCTGATTGCACTGCTCAAATGCCCCTTTCTGGCAGCTGCCCAAAAATAGCAATAGCAAATGCCTGGCCACCGTTTCAACTGGATAACGGTGCGCAAAGCACACAGAGTTCTTGTCTGGATGATGCTCCAGCAGTGACGTCAGGGAGGGAATTATTCCCCTTCTGATTGTGTTCCGTAGCAAATGATTACAACTGGGTGAAAGCTTTGATCACTGCAGAAGTTATGAAGAGTCAGCCGCCTATTGTGGGACTTGAGTTGCTTTTAGGCAAACCAAGCAGAAGTGTCGTGTTCCCTTCCCTGGAGAACATTGGTGAATCTGCTGATGTTCGAGGGCAATCTGGTAAATTTTCCCACTGCCAGACAACAAATTACCAGTTTACTGAATTCAATTTCACAATTTGCCATAGTGGAATTTCAGCGAGCAATCTCCATGGCCCCAGTCCAGTTCGATAACCAGAACTGAGAAAACATTGGACCTGTACACTACCATCCAATTTATAAAGTAAATCACTACACAGTATATCTGACAAGCTCAGGACATGATAACATGGAGACATTATTTTGGCCAGAAAGGAGACCTGCTTGAAAACCATTATACTATATGTTAAACTATGGTGGGGAATATAGTCATTAAAGCCATAAGGCCTCAAGAACATACAAAGTCAACCTTGGCACAAAAAAACAGCTTTTAATGGAAGAAGAACCCTAAATGCAAATCAAACTGTACATCTAGCAGATATCAGAGTAAGCTAAACAAACATTTTCGAGAGAGAAATGCGTAGACAAAATGTTTCATTTTACCAGTGTTACAACCAGGTGCGAAAGGTGTCTAGGGGTCTGTTACTATCTTCACCTGGTCTTTTTGTAACCACTGGTAACTCGCCACTGGTATCAGACCTACCGGCCGTCCATGTCACCGCTTTAAAGACGTCTGCAAACGCGACATGAAGTCCTGTAACATTGAACACAAGTCGTGGGAGTCAGTTGCCAGTGATCGCCAGAGCTGGCAGGCAGCCATAAAGGCGGGGCTAAAGTGTGGCGAGTCGAAGAGACTTAGCAGTTGGCAGGAAAAAAGACAGAAGCACAAGGGGAGAGCCAACTGTGTAACAGTCCCGACAACCAATTTTTTCTGCAGCACCTGTGGAAGAGTCTGTCACTCTAGAATTGGCCTTTATAGCCACTCCAGGCGCTGCTCCACAAACCACCACAAACCACTGACCTCCTCCAGGCGCTTACCCATTGTCTCTCAAGACAAGGAGGCCAAAGAAGAAGAAAGAAGAAGAAGAAGATTGTAACAGAGTTTAATTTTAAACACACTGTGTTTTGAGCTCCCCCTTTGTGAATGCTTGTTCACAGTTTTCCAATTATAAGACAAAGAAACCAATTCACACAGGCGTTCTCAGGTTTAAAGAAGAAAGATGAAATTTTATTAAAACTTAAAACTTAAACTCTGATACGGTTCACGCCTACGGATATGCGACGCGCCCACGCTAGCATGCACACGTGATACATACACACAAATAGGGACAGAAAAGCACAGAAAAAAAGATAGGTAGCACTGTTTGAGGCAATATAGAAACATAGAAAATAGGAGCAGGAGTAGGCCAGTCAGCTCTTCGAGCCTGCTCCGCCCTTCATGATGATCATGGCTGATCATCCAACTCAGTAGCCTGTACCCGCTTTCGCCCCATACCCTTTGATCCCTTTAGACCCAAGAGCTATATCTGACTCCTTCTTGAAAACATACAATGTTTTGGCCTCAACTGCTTTCTGTGGTAGTGAATTCCACAGGTTAACCACTCTCTGGGTGAAGAAATTTCTCCTCATCTCAGTCCTGAAAGGTTTACCCCGTATCGTTAGACTATGACCCCTGGTTCTGGACTCCCCCACCATCGGGAACATCCGTCCTGCATCTACCCTGTCAAGTCCTGTTAGAACTTTATAGGTTTCTATGAGATCCCCCCTCACTCTTCTGAACTCCAGCAAATATAATCCTAACTGACTCAATCTCTCTACACATGTCAGTCCCGCCACCCCAGGAATCAGTCTGGTAAACCTTCATTGCACTCCCTCTATAGCAAGAACATCCTTCCTCAGATAAGGAGACCAAAACTGCACACAATATTCAAGGTGTGGCCTCACCAAGGCCCTGTATAATTGCAGCAAGACACCCCTGCCCCTGTACTCGAATCCTCTTGCTATGAAGGCCAACATACCATTTGCCTTTTTTACTGCCTGTTGCACCTGCATGCTTACCTTCAGCAACTGGTGTACCAGAACACCCTGGTCCCACTGCATATTTCCCTCTCTCAGTTTATAGCCGTTCAGATAATAATCTGCCTTCCAGGTTTTGCCACCAAAGTGGATAACCTCACATTTATCCACATTATACTGCATCTGCCATGCATTAGCCACTCATTCAACTTGTCCAAATCACCCTGAAGCCTCTCTGCATCCTTCTCACAACTCACCCTCCCTCCCAGTTTTGTGTCATCTGCAAATTTGGAGCTATTACATTTAGTTCCCTCATCTAAATCATTAATCTATATTGTGAATAGCTGGGGTCCCAGCACCAATCCCTGCGGTACCCCAGTAGTCACTGCCTGCCATTCGGAAAAAGACCCATTTATCCCTACTCTTTGTTTCCTGTCTGCCAACCAATTTTCTATCCATCACAATACACTGCCCCCAGTCCCATGCTCTTTAATTTTACATGCTAATCTCTTATGTGGGACTTTGTCGAAAGCCTTCTGAAAGTCCAAATAAACCACATCCACTGGCTCCCCCTCCTCAACTCTACTAGTTACATCCTCGAAGAATTCTAGTATATTTGTCAAGCATGATTTCCCTTTCGTAAATCCATGCAGACTCTGCCCGATTCTACCACTGTTCTCCAAGTGCTCTGCTATGAAATCTTTGATAATGGACTCTCGAATTTTCCCCACTACCGACGTCAGGCTGAATGGTCTATAATTCCCTGCTTTCTCTCTACCTGTCTTTTTTAATATTGGGGTTACATTAGCTACCCTCCAATCTGTAGGAACTGTTCCAGAGTCTATAGAATCTTGGAAGAAGACCACCAATGCATCCACTATTTCTAGGGCCACTTCCTTAAGTACTCTGTGATGCATACCATCAGGCCCTGGGGATTTATCGGCCTTCAATCCCATCAAATTCCCCAACACCATTTCTCTACTAATACTGATTTCTTTCAGTTCCTCTCTGTCACTAAGCCCTGTGTTCCCCAACATTTCTGGTATGATATTTATGTCCTCCTTTGTGAAGACAGAACCAAAGTATGCATTTAGTTGGTCAGCCATTTCTTTATTCCCCATAATAAATCCTCCTGTTTCTGACTGTAAGGGACCTACATTTGTCTTCACCAATCTTTTTCTCTTCACATACCTATGGAAACTTTTACAGTCAGTTTTTATGTTCCCCGCAAGCTTGCTCTCGTACTCTATTTCCCTCTTCTTAATCAATCCCTTGGTCCTCCTTTGCTGAATTCTAAACTGCTCTCAATTCTCAGGTCTGTTGTTTTTCCTGGCAAATTTATATGCCTCCTCCTTGGACCGAATGCTATCTCTAATTTCCCTTGTAAGCCATGGTTTGGCTACCTTTCCTGTTTTACTTTTGTGCCAGACAGGGATAAACAATTGTTGCAGTTCATCCATGCGCTCTTTAAATGTTTGCCATTGCCTATCCACTGTCATCCCTTTAAGTAACGTTTCCCAATCTGTCATGGCCAACTCGCGCCTCATACTTTCGTAGTTTCCTTTACTAAGATTCAGGACCCTTGTCTCAGAATCAACTACATCACTCTCCATCTTGATGAAGAATTCTATCATATTATAGTCGATCATACCCAAGGGGTCTCGCACCACTAGATTGTCAATAATTCCCCTCTCATTACACAATACCCAGTTTAGGATGGCCTGTTCTCTCATTGGTTCCTCTAGGTATTGGTCCAGAAATCCATACTGTATACATTCCATGAATTCCTCCTCTACGGTATTGTGACTAATTTGATTTGCCCAATCTATATGCAGATTAAAGTCACCCATATTTACAGATGTTCCTTTATCGCATGCGTCTCTAATTTCCTGTTTAATGCCATTCCCAACATCACCACTACAGTTTGGGGGTCTATATACAACCCCCACTAATGTTTTTACCCCTTAGTGTTTCTCAGTTCTACCCATACAGATTCCACATCGTCAGAGCTAATATCTTTCCTCACTATTGCGTTAATTTCCTCTTTAACCAACAATGCAACTCCACCGTCTTTTGCTTTTTGTCTGTCCTTCCTAAATACTGAATACCCCTGGATGTTCATTTCCCATCCCTTGCAGCCATGTCTCCGTAATCCCGACTACATCAGACCCGTTTACATCTATTTGCGCGATTAATTCATCCACTTTATTGCGAATGCTCCACGCGTTAAGGCTGAAAGCCTCAAGGCTTGTCTTTTTAACATTACTTGTCGCCTTCCCACTATTTTTCACTGTGGCTCTGTTTGATTCTGGCCCTTGATTTCTCTGCCTATCACTTTTCTTATTCCCCTTACAGTTTTTTGTTCTTGTCTTTGATCCCCCCTCCTTTGACACCTTGCAAAGGTTCCCATCTCCCTGCCATTTTAGTTTAAACCCTCCCCAACCACTCCAGCAAATACTCTCCCTGGGACATCAGTCCTGGTCCTGCCCAGGTGTAACCCGCCCAGTTTGTACTCGTCCCACCTCCCCCAGAACCAGTCCCAATGCCCCAGGAATCGAAAACCCTCCCCCTCACACCATCTCTTCAGCCACGTATTCATCCGATATATTCTATTTCTACTCTGACTAGCATGTGGCACTGGTAGTAATCCTGAGATCACAACCTTTGAGGTCCTATTTTTCAACTTACTTCCTAGCTCCCTATATTCTGCTTTTAGGACCTCATCCTTTTTTTTTTTACCTATGTCGTTTGTACCAATGTGTACCACAACCACTGGCTGTTCACCCTCCCCCTTCAGAATGTTCTGTAACAGCTCTGAGACATCCTTGACCGTAGCACCAGGGAGGCAACATACCATCCTGGAGTCTCTTTTGCAGCCACAGAAACGCCTATCTATTCCCCTTACAATTGAATCCCCTTTAACTATTGCATTCCCACACTTTTTACTCCTCCCCTGTGCAGCAGAGCCAACCGTGGTGCAACAAATTTGGCTGTTGCTGCTTTCCCTTGAGAGGCCATTTCCCCCAACAGTATCCAAAGCAGTATACCTGTTCTGCAGGGGAATAGCCACAGGAGATTCCTGAACTGCCTGTGGGGTCTGAGCCTGCGGTGTGGCCACCTCTCTATACGTGCTTTTTTTTTTATTTTATTTTTTATTTTATTTATTTAGAGATACAGCACTGAAACAGGCCCTTCGGCCCACCGAGTCTGTGCCGACCATCAAACACCCATTTATACTAATCCTACACTAATTCCATATTCCTACCACATCCTCACCTGTCCCTATATTTCCCTACCACCTACCTATACTAGGGGCAATTTATAATGGCCAATTTACCTATCAACCTGCAAGTCTTTGGCATGTGGGAGGAAACCGGAGCACCCGGAGAAAACCCACGCAGACACAGGGAGAACTTGCAAACTCCACACAGGCAGTACCCAGTATCGTACTATCCACGATATTCTCCGCCTCGTGGATACTCCACAGTGTCCCCAGCTGCCGCTCCAGCTCCGAAACCCGGGCTTCCAGGAGCTGCAGCTGGACACATTTCCTGCACACATGCTGGTCCCAGGCACTGGAAATGTTCCCTGCTTCCGACATGGAGCACAAGGAACACACCATGGCTTTGAACTCTCCTGTCTTGACTTAACCCTTTAAATTAAATTAAACCTTCTGGAAAATTTTAATGTGGGCGGCACAGTGGCCTCACAGCTCCAGCGACCCGGGTTCAGTTCTGGGTACTGCCTGTGCGGAGTTTGCAAGTTTTCCATGTGTCCGTGTGGGTTTCTGCCGGGTGCTCTGGTTTCCTCCCACAGCCAAAGACTTGCAGGTTATTAGGTAAATTGGCCATTGTAAATTACCCCTAATGAAGGTAGGTGGTAGGAGAATGGTGGGGATGTGGTAGGGAATATGGGATTAATGTAGGATTAGTATAAATGGGTGGTTGTTAGTCGGCACAGACTCGGTGGCCGAAGGGCCTGTTTCAGTGCTGTATCTCTAAATAAATAAATATCAGTTACTCTAGGGCTCTTCTTCCCTGGTCCTCGTTACTACAGAACTCCCTAAAAAAATAACACTACTTACGATATTTGAAATAAACTTTAAACTTTTAAACTTTACTTACCTGAGATACTTACCCAGCTATTTAGAGCTATTCCCTAACAGCAGTGACTCACCAACCAATCACCTTGCAGCTCTCCTGTGACATCACTGTTGGCTTTTTCTTTTTCAAAATTCAGGCACGCTGCCGCTGCACTTTTAAACTATGCCGGTCTCACTCAGTCTCGCTCCTTCCTGCTGCCACTGCACTTTTAAACTCTGCCGGTCTCATTCAGTCTCGCTCCTTCCCGCTGCACTTTTAAACTCTGCCGGTCTCACTCAGTCTCGCTCCTTCCCGCTGCCGCTGCACTTTTGAACTCTGCTGGTCTCACTCAGTCTCGCTCCTTCCTGCTGCCGCTGCACTTTTAAACTCTGCCGGTCTCACTTAGTCTTGTTACTGTTTCTCGAACTCACTGTAGTCCTTGATTGAAGATATGGTCTTGTGTTTCGTTGGAGCCCAGTATTCGTCTTAAACCTTGTTCACGTAGGAGACTGTTCTCTCTTTGAGTTTACGTGTCTTCACAAGATTCAGTTCCGTGGGAAAGAGATGGAGGCCGGCAGACAGGAGAGGAGATGTTCTCAGTCCACGAGCACATGGTGTTCTCAGTTCAAATCCTTTATTGGAAATTCAAATTCAAAATCTCCAGCCAGCTGGTCATGTGACTAAAACTGGTTTGACCACTTTTGTGTATTGGGGAAGCAACTACTGGGTCCCCATTGTTTCAATATGGTCTGGCACTATGCAAATGTCCTTCCAGTCAGGGCTTGCAATTTTAAGTTTTTGTTCATGTGGTGAAATAATGTGCACCTCAGTCTTGGCAGGTGGGGGTATTCCTGACACCAGCATGACACAGGAAGCTGCCTTTAAAAGAGGATGGATTAGTGGAGCTTCTCCATATTCAGAGTGAATTGAAATGTTGATAGTTTCACACCATTTCCTTCCTTCATCTGAAAAATGAACTCCAATCCTGGAGGTATATTTTTACACCAAATGCTAATCTTCATGATAATGTCAGAATAGTGTCCCATATTCCTATCCTCCCTCACCCTCACCGAACACATCAGTTAAAGTTGGCTTAGTTGGGTACTCATTATCTAGTTATGTTGAGGATATCCAAACCTTGGAGAGACACAACCAGGAAAATTCCGCTTGCCAACTCAACTGGCACCAGATACTTCCCAGCTATAAGTTGAGCAAAACTACTCGCCACCTATTTGTTGCTCCAGCTGCCAATTCTTTTCCTATTTTCTGCTGCCTGTGCTCTTGGAGCTGGTATCTCCTCATTGCTCATGTATTCCAAATAAAGCTTTGTCCCTTTTAAAGATTTATTTTCTCCAGTACAAGTTCAAGAGACCATATATGGAAAGTTCAAAAAGGAGTCCCATTCACTAAGTACTGAGTAACCCATGTCCTGCTGCTCTGTTGTTCACTGCACTAAAAGATAGACTTGCATTTAGATGATGTCTTTCATGACCTCAGGATGCCTCAAAGTATTTTTGAAGTATAGTCACTGTTGCAATGCAGGAAACACAGAAGCCAATTTGCGCACAGCAAGCTCCCTCAAACAGCAATGTAATGATGGCCATATAATCTGTTTTGGTGATCTGTGTTAATTGAGGGGATAAATATTGGCCCAGGACACAAGAGATAACTCCCCTGCCCTTCTTCGAAATAGTGCCGGGAGATTTTTTTATGTCCACCTGACGGCAGACAGTGCCTCAGTTTAAATGGAACATTGCCAAAAGTGCAAAGGTCTCAAAAATGTTAGGGGGTGCAATCTTGATGGTTGTACCAAGATCGAACCCACTGGTACCCTCCAGCACTGTCAGTTTGCGTGGTCAGTGTGAGGTCACCTAAGTGGCATGGGATGGGCACAAGTGGAATTGTTGATGCATCTCCAGCACCCACCTGCCACATGCAACTTTAAAATCCTGTGCCTCTCCACCGATGGGGTCCACTGCAGTCCATCTGGAGGTTAGTCTGTCTAATCTCACTGGGTGTACCTGCCTCCAGTACTTCTCCACATCGCGAATGAGCTGGGGAAATTAGACGTTAAAGTTCCTTGTCCCAACTCCATCCACCCCTCTTGACAACACTTCCTTTGTTCAGGGATTGCAGAAGTACCTCCTTTTACAAGTCAGGTGAGAAGATCCCAAAAACGATGGAGGGCTGTCACAGCCAATGCCCTGCCATTTTCCACTGGGTTCCACAAGTCTTGCACCAGAGTTTTGCCAGAGGATGCAGAGTGAACACATAATCCAGTTTAACTGAATTCAGTTGAGTTCTTCCTTGGTAGATCTTCCAGCAAAGAATATGTATGATTAAAATATATGTAAATATAGGGATGTTCACTGAGGTATGGTGGTAGTCCCTCAAATTTGAAGGTGATGGCCCTTGTGCTGCCAACTGTAATCGTCTTCTGCCAACTATCAAGGTCACAGTCCTAGCATGTGGTTTGCAACACTGTATGGGGTTTCTCAATTGCCTTAGCAATTGGGCCACAGTCCTAACTTTCGAAGATTGTTGCCCGTTCTTCCATACTGCAGCTGTAATCACACCGTACTATGCTTTGGCTTTCATAAGTCAACACTGTTGTGCAAAGTGCTGTTCAAACACTAATGGCTGTTATCAACTGGGACAGTCCCATTGTCCTTGTCTGAGATTGTTGAAATTGGTTCTGCTGTGGCACGGCAGGTGTTTACAAATCCGCTGGCTCATGTCACACTGCTAAATATTAGAAGGGGAATCAAAGAAAAAGCTGCCTGCTGGTGCTGCAGCTAGAAAGATGTTTCAAGGTTTACTGCATGGTTCGCATTTGCCCTTTCCAAATTAATAGTTTGTTAATATGTATTAATATTTTTTTTCAAATATTCTTTTATGGGAAGGGCAACATTTGTTTCCCATCCCTAATTGCCCTTGACAACTAAGTGACTTGCTAGACCATTTCAGAGGGCAGTTAAGAGGCAACCACATTGCTGTGGGTCTGAAGTCACATGTAGGCCAGACCAAGTAAGGATGGCAGATTTCCTTCCCTAAAGGACATTAGGGAACCAGATGGGTTTTTACGACAATCACTGATAGTTTCATGAGACTAGCTTCCAATTCCAGATTTTTATTAATTAATTGAATTTAAATCCAACTTGCTGCCATGGTGGGATTTGAACTCGTGTTCCCAGGGCATTAGCCTGGGCCTCTGGATTACTAGTTCAGTGACATTGCCACTATGCCACTGTCTCCCCAATGTATGCTGAATTGATAGTTAAGTTCTAGACATCAACAGCACATTATTAAATTGCTACATCATATTGCACCCACAGAAGCATTCTAAAGACACGGAGAGCCAAAACATCATCACGGCAACATGTTTGTCCCCATTTTTCCAAGCTGGATTAGTACTTGGCTTTAAAAAAGGAACTCCGGAAACAAAGGAGCTTCTACTTTCTGGCTGCTTCTCTCACAGTGCTAGACTGGGTGGAAAGCATCTTGTGTGTTATTATCGACACCCAGTTTAAAGTAGAATTCTTTATATGTATGTGTGGTAGCAACCCTACAAAGCAAAACAAGAAAAGTAACTTCTTTAATCAAATGTCGCTTTGTGAAGAGAGTAATGTGGCAGAGCTTGAAGCACAGACGGCAAGGTGGGTGAGGTTAAGAGGAGAAGCTCCAACCTTGGAGAGCAAGCGACAAGAATTCAACAATTTGCAGCATTCTTGTGCTCTACATTTTCCAGTATTTAAATCTTTTCGTACACTAACTCAATATAATGGGGGAGGGGGGAGAAAAATGAAATGTTTCTTCTGTCGGTACAGTGCTAAAGGCCTGTGTGTGGTAGCCATGGTTACTTTACTGTAACAATGCACTCCAGTGCACTGCATGTCATTGCACTGTAATGTTTTCAGCTATCCATTATTTCATTTACTTTGTCATTGGGAATGTAAAATAACAACAAAATAAAAAGTAGAAGCCCCAAGTACTATCACATTTCAGTGTGTCGAAACATCACCAGTGTTTAGCTTGGCATATCCCTGCTACACTTGCCCAGGGGGCAGCTATCATATCATAGCCAGGAAGATAATTGAATGAAGAATTGATTTTATTGCCTGTAATAAAAAGCAGCTCTTATTACTTTTACAAATTACTTGTAATTACGATTGTCTAGAGAGTGGCTTATCAATCCAGCAGGGACAAATTAAACAGGAATGCACAGGACCACTTGCCTCCTGTGATTTAACTCCTTTCAGTTCATCTCTCTAGAGGTGTAGGCATGTGATATTAAAATGTATAATACAGGCAGGCAGGGACATTTGCTTTTGGTCATTTGGGTGCCCACCACAAGTGGAAACTTTGTATCATGCTTAACAGTCTCCAAGCCAAATCCATACAAGTAAAGTTTCCGCTTGCCCAATACCAAATGCCCACTCTCTGCCAGTAGAAATGCACCCCACTTATTCACTTCCACAGAGCTGAGGCAAAGGATGGCAAAGCCAAAGCTCAGGGCATTGCTGACAATGCAACCAACTAAAACCATTCACTTTACCAGTACAGATAAGCTTTCCAATTTCTTGGTCAATCAGGACCACTCTACCTGTTGGGACATTAGCTTGAGGCAGATAGGAAGAATCCCATCCTTCAGTTATAGATCTACCCTTCCATATTCTATTAATAGGTCCAGCAGCCTGGTCAGTCATCAACTGTGGGCTCGCATGGTTTCGTTACTTAGGAACATGGGAGCAGGAGTAGGCCATTCAGCCCATCGAGCCTGCTCCACCATTCAAAACGATCATGGCTGATTACTGATTCTGCCACTGAAGTTTGATCGTCTTTCGGTCTTCTATCTTGGAGTCATTTCTTCCCCATCCCCAAAGGAGGGTATGTTCAAGTTGAAGACTGGAGTAGGAGACTAGCATACACATAAATTGCACTTAATGTAGAACCTCTGCTCCTCTGCTAATAATCTGCAGATCGCTTCTTGATAAACTTAAACTCATGACATCAAAGTTAATTGTCCTCTTGTGTGAACATCATCAAGGATCTATTGAGCACCAACAGCTGTTGTTGGCACAGAAACTGACCAAGAACAGAGTAAAAGCCTCCTATGAAACTGTATATATTAGAAATAATGAGTTACCAGAGAGTGATCTAAATTCAGTTGCAATCTACTCGCACGAATCTTCTGATAGTTATAAACCACTCAGGCTTCATTCTCTTCTGTTGGAAATGTCATCTCAGTCCTTGGTTGGATTATTGCTTCATAATTGTTCCTGGGAATCCATTACTTTCTCAGACATGTTTCGGTAAGTTGCTTCTTTTAACAATCATATTAAATGTCTGTAAAGGAGCTTCATATATAGAACTTTTTATATTTCAACTTAGAGTTTTGAAAACTGTATAATATTATGAATCAATAATCTTTTCAGGAACTGATCCAGTGGTTCGTTGACTAAATGCACTGCCTGGTGGCATGCAGACTGATTCAGCTGATGTCCCCTACCTGTCATCAGGTGGACACAATGGGCTACAATACACTGAGCAGGGTGAGAGAAATGAGGCTACATTTAAACTGTGTTCTTGCAAGGTTGTTTGTCTGCACATCCATGCAAAAGTAACAATGTAATTCACTCAAAAGAATCAGCCTGCAGAGAAGGCTCAAGCTCTGGATCCAGTGAAACGTATGGAGCAGTAGGATGTTTGAATGAGGACAGGATTTAAATCATTGGGCTGTCTCCAAGATCAAATACTGAAATTCACAGGGGTTGGGGAGGGTGTAAAATTGGTCTTTGGCAATGGATGAAAAGGGCTAATAGTGATTGTTAGCCTATTACGTGTCAGATGTGGCTCAATGAGCAGCACTCTTGCCTCTGAGCCAGAAGGTTGTGCGTTTAAGTCCCAGTCCAGAGACTTGAGCACATAAGCTAGACTGGCATTACTGAGGGAGTGCTGAACTGTCAGAGGTGCCACCTTTCAGATGAGACCTTAAACTTAGGCCCTGTCTGCCCCCTCAGGTGGATGTAAAAGATCCCATGATACTAGTTGAAGAAGAGTAGGGGAGTCCTTGATGCTGTACTGGCCATTCTGCACAAATTGGCTACTACATTTCTTATATTATAACAGTGACTACCTTCAATAAGTACTTAATTGATTGCAGAGCGCCTTGGGACATCCTGAGATCATGAAAGCACTATCTAAATGCAAGTCTGTCTTCCTATTTGAAAACAAAATGGGGCACAGTGTAAAATGGGCTGCTGATTGGCTATGAGCCTATTTCGTGGTACTGTCACAGACCGATTTCACTCCCACTGTTAAAGCTCAGGCATGAATTATGGTCACTTCAGTAAGGTACCAGAAGGATGACAGTATCTGGAGAGCCATAAGACCCGCGATGATACAATCAGGATCCAGGGGAAGTAAAACCTTTTCAAATATAAAATTACGATCAAGACTTCTCTCAACAAGATGGCATAAATTCAAACTATAGAATATTCAAAAGGTGATGACAAAATACTTTAAAGTGTTTCTGGCTTCAATGGAATTTCAGAGGCAGATTGCACAAATGAAGGCAGTTGTACAGTTGGATGACAGATGTGGAAACCACATTATAAACCTTGTCAATGGTTGTAGCTCGCAATTATCTGTATCAGCAGGGAAGCTCCTATTCTGCAACTAGAAGTGCAAATTAAAGACTCTATCATCCGTCATCTATATTGGGGGGATGTGCAGTGACTGGAATTAAATGACTGCTTCACATTTTTTTTCCCACATAAATGACATTTTCCATGGCATCAGGACTCTGTGATGAGGTGTGGTTGCGGAGCCCACAAATCTATGGTATAGGATTGTGGACAAACCTGAGGGTTCTTTTTGCATTGGGATATCTCCAGAACTGCACACCCAGTTCTAAACTGATACTTGGTCAAACGCACATGCTCAGTCGACTCACTTTTCTTCCTTAAACATGGCCTAGCTGAAAGGTTACAGCTCATAAAGCAGAACATCGCAAGATTTGAAATGTGTTGGAGCGAGCACAGCATAATTTGATCACTAGTAGTTAACTGATGCCAAGCTTTCGGGGTATTTAAAACACTGTAGATTGTTGGAAGAGAGGAAATCAGAGAGGTAAGGAGTTCTGCAGTTAGGAGACAATGGGAAAAAATATGAGGTAGAGCTGGATGCAGCACAATGAGTCTTGATTCCTGATTATAACTTGTTGTATATTTCCAGCAATTTCTGGATCCAGATTGCACGAGCCAAGGAGTCTGCAAGGTGGAGTTAACAAGCAATGGCTAAGCTGCTATATATGAACTTGCTTTTCAGTTCAATAAAGCTCCAGCTTTTTCACTGAATCTTGTACTACAGAGAATTCTAAAATATGTTCAACAAAAGACGGGAGTGAAATTCTAACTTTAATTGCACCAAAATCCTCACTATAGCACAGGTAGCAACAGTAAACTACATGGTCTACCGACTCCTGAAATATAATGTGGATTACTGCTCCTCAGGGTCCTTGTCATGTATTGTTTTCTAAATAGGCAGCTTGGGAAAATAAAGAAACAAAGCATCTACCTAATAATGAATGTGGATGGAGTAAATTTCCCTCTTCAGCATTCCAGTGTGCCCATGCTCTGCAATAAGAATGCTAAAGACTGAAATTTATCATTCCCCCTTGTTCCTCCATCCATTGGCCAAATATTAAATATGTGGACTGGCTATTTCCAGGTAGACATAAACGACTTCGAATGGCCCTTGTGCCGACAGAAAAAGAGTGGCATAACACCAATCTTGTGACTGCTGGTGGTTATAATATTGAATGACATTCGCTGAGTTACCTCTGACTACAGACATCAGAGAGTTGGGTGACTCCTGTCAGTGGGGCCACACAGTTCATAGCTGGAACGTGTGCAGCTGCTGTAGTGCTTCATAGGAATTCGACTGAGTTTAGTTGGCGATGCAAGGCATTCAAGACCCTTTTTCCCATGATATGTTGGATTAAATTCTCTTTCTCAGCTGTTGGTAAAAGATATCAGAGTAACAGTTACAACTATGCTGTTCTTGTACAGATGCTCAATACTTTTGTGCCGAGTTCCTCTCTGTGCTATCTTAACATAGGAGTTACCTTAGTTAAAATAACGCAGACAGGAATCTGCTAGGAGTGTGGTAAGCATTTGTACAAGGTGAGTCCATCACGATTTCAGCACTAATAGAAGAAGGCAATGAAGTGAGGTGCAATTTTTAATTGATTTCTTTCTAAGGAAACCTGCTGGGAAGAAACTAATAGGACTGATCCTTGTCATTCATCTCCGGTGCTGGCTTCACATCCAGCCTCAGACTGACGGGATTAAAGTCATCTTTGGCTTCAGGTTGTCGGGGTCCAATGTGAAATAAATTTGAGCAGCCTCTATCTCTAACTTCTAGATTGCCGAGGCCGACTGCATAAAACCAACCCTCACTCAGCATGAAATTGGTAATGTCACTCAGAGAGACCACGGGATAGACGCCTTGGGAAATAGAAAATTGTTGCAGTCAGTGATGCTTTTCTGTTTGTGGGACTAAGGTGCATTGCAGAGGCAGAGTGGAAGGGAGCTTTATTTTGCATCAAAATGTACTATGCCTTTTATGGAAGTGTTCGATACACACAAAGGATGCCCAAAAGTGATATAATTCCATTCACCATTACTAATATCAATTACATTGGTAAGAAAAACATTGGCATCATCATAAAAATATCTTGGCAACTGGCACTAAATATATGTCCCGTGTACAGCAGATGGTAAATTACATGAGGCATGGTATAGTTCATTCCTTTCAGAGTGTGACCAAATTGAAGACAGACTAATCTGTGAAAGATTCCTGTTAAAGGATGCAAATTCATTTGAAATTGTGTGTTCTCTGTTGCACCAGTAACAAGGTGACAAGATTGGACACAGTTCAAAGGCGTCTGTGGCTCAGCTACACGAAAGTCTTTAAATACATTTGTAGTGAAGGGAGGAGCGCTCACCAATTAATTGGGATGGAGGTAGACAGATGTAACACAATTACAGTAATTTATGCCTGTGCAATATTGTTCAAGTCAAGGTAAGGGATAATTGCGTGCTGTGAGAAGAGTGTTGTTTACTTTTTGACATGCAGCCGCAAAATCAGAATCTGTTCCGATTTTTTTTTTAAAACAACCTTTTCCCTGGGCGCAGTCTGTATTGTTTCCTTAAGGAATACATGAATGTGTCAGTTTGAGAATGTCACACTATTTAATAGAGGACCTGAATGTATTTCATGAAAAATCCAATATCAGGCAGTCTAGTTACAAAAATGTGTGACTTTCTAAGCAACAAAAGACCACATAAGGGATTATTACCAATCAGGAAAGATTGTACAGGCTGGACTCTTTTCTCTAGGCAATAGAATGCTGAGGGTGACCTGATAAAGGGCTTTAAGATTATGAAAGGGTTTGATAGGGTAGGCGTAGAGAAGATGTGCCCACTTGTGGGACAATCAAAACTAGAGGCCATAAATATAAGATAGTCACTAATAAATCCAACTTCTTTACCCAGAAAATGGTTAGAATGTGGATTTACTACCACAAGGAGTAGTTGAGACAAATAACAGAGAAAACATTAAAGGAGGAGTGAGATAAACACATGAAGGAGAAAGGGATAGAAGGTTATGTTGATAGGATTGGATGAATAGGCTCATGGTGGAACATAAACACCAGCATGGGCTAATTGGACAGAATGTCCTCTTTCTGTACCGTACATTCTGTGTAATACGAACCTGCAAACAGGCCCCTCGAGCCTGCTCTGCCATTCAATCAGGTCATGGCTGAACTGATTACTTCAGGTTTCCACCTATCTCCGATAACCTTCCACCCCCTTGCTTATTAAGATCTATCTACCTCTGCCTTAAAAATATTCAAAGACTCTGCTTCCACCGCCTTTTGAGGAAGAGAATTGCAAAGACTCACGACCCTCTGAGAGAAAAAATTTCTCCTCATCTCTGTCTTAAATGGGCAACACCTTATTTTTAAACAGCGATCCCTAGTTCTGGATTCTCCCACAAGGGGAAATATCCTTTCCACATCCACCCTGTCAAGACCCCTCAGGACCTTATATGTTTCAATCAAGTCGCCTCTTACTCTTCTAAATTCCAGTGGATAGAAGCCTAGCCTGTCCAATCTTTCTTTATAAGACAGCCCACCCTTTCTTTCTTTGCCTCCTTGTCTCGAGAGACAATGGGTAAGTGCCTAGAGGTGGTCAGTGGTTGTGAAGCAGCACCTGGAGTGGCTATAAAGGCCAATTCTTGAGAGACAGACTCTTCCACAGGCACTGCAGATAAAATTGGTTGTTGGGACTGTTAAACAGTCGGCTCTCTCCTTGCGCTTTTGTCTTTTTTCCTGCCAACAACTAAGTCCATTTGACTCGCCACTCTTTAGCCCCACCTTTATGTCTGTCCGACAGCCCACCCATTCCAGGTATTAGTCTAGTAAACCTTCTCTGTACTATCTCCAATGCTTTTACATCCTTTCTTAAATAAGGAGACCAGTACTGTACACAGTACTCCAGATGTGGTCTCACCAATGCCCCGTATAGCTGAAGCATAACCTCCCTACTTTTGTATTCAATTCCCCTCGCAATAAACAATAACATTCTATTAGCTTTCCTAATTATGTGCTGTATCTGCATGCTAATCTTTTGCGATTCATGCACTAGGACACCCAAATCCCTCTGCATCTCAGAGCTCTGCAAACTCTCACCATTTAGATAATATGCTTTTTTGTTCTTCCTGCCAAAATGGACAATTTCCCACTTTCCCACATTATACTCCATTTGCCAGGTCTTTGCCCACTCACTTATCCTATCTATATCCCTTTGTAGCCCCCTTATGTCCTCTTCACAAGTTACTTTCCTACTGCTCTTTGTGTCATCAGCAAATTGAGCAACCATACCTGCAGTCCCTTCATCCAAGTCATTTATATAAATCGTAAAAAGTTGAGGCTGCAGCACAGATCCCTGTGGAACATCACTCATTACATTTTGCCAACCAGAAAATGACTCATTTATGCCTACTCCCTGTTTCCTGTTAGCTAGCCAATCTTCTATCCATGCCAATATGTTACCCCCTACATCACGAGCTTTTATTTTCTGCAATAACCTTTGATGTGGCACTTATCAAATCCCTTCTGGAAATCTAAGTACAATACATCCATCAGTTCCCCCTTATCCACAGCACATGTAACTCCCTCAAAGAATTCCAATAAATTGGTTAAACATGATTTCCCTTTCACAAAACCATGTTGACTCTGTCTGATTACCTTGAATTTTTCTAAATGCCCTGCTATAACATCTTTAATAATAATAATTATTATTAAAAGCCATGGCGTTGACTATGATCCTTTTTACCTTTGAAGCTTTTCTCTGTTTTTCCCTCAACAATCCTCATTCCATCCCACCCTACTCTTAGGTCTTAGTTACAATGAAAGCAGCAAAACTCTGTTGTCTTCCAAAGAGCACATATGCAGTGTATCTTATGCCCAAGAAAAGGCACAACAGATGCCGATTTCTACCCACTTGGATAGAGTAGTAGAGATGAAAACCTTAAATTATTTAAGCAAAAATTAGGTGCCATGATTGGATAGAATGTGTAGTTGTTTCCAGTTGGATGAGTTAAGATAGGTCAAATAGCCTTCCATGTATATATCTATCATATGGAATGTGAACGGGTTCTTCATCTAAATCTTGTGTAAGTGCCTTCACAATCCAGTATCATGCAGAAAATATATTAAACTAACAGAGACCCGCAAAACATTTGCGGTGAATTTGACAAGTTTATTGCAATTGTACTTCTTTAAATCCCCATCACATGCCATTCCATCCTTCTCATATCCCCATCCCATTCCTTTTATCCCTCTCATATCATCCCCATTCTATATCCCATTCCACCCCTTCCTCCTATGCAATCCCCATCCCCCATTCCGTCGCTCCAATGCCATCCCATTCCCATCCCCCATTCCACACCTCCTAGGCTGTCCCAGCCCCACCCCCATGCTGTCCACTTGCCTCCCATGCTGCCCCACCTCCACCCCTCCCCCTTTCTTCCCCACCATAGTCACCACCACTCCCATACCGACCCCCACTCCTCCACCATACCACCTTCCCATGCCATGCCCTCCCTTCGCATGCTGTCTCCTCATTCCCATGCCCTCCTCCTCCCCTTCCATGCTATCCATCTCCTTTTCCTATGACTCCCCCTCCAATGCCACCCTCCTCATGCCACTCCACGCCCCCCACCCCATCATCGTCAAGAACCCAGTAAGCAAGGGCCAGCGGTCAGCAATCGAGGACAGGGAGTGGCGGGGACTGGGGGTGGGGGGCTAATCAGTAATTGAGGCTGGGGAGTGGCAAGGGCCAGGAGGGTCAGTAATTGAGACTGGGGAGTGACAGGGGCTGGCGTCAGTAATCGAGGCCAGGGGATGGTGGGGGGTGGGGGGTTGGTCAGTAATCAAGGCCGGGAGTCTGTAATCGAGGCCAGGGAGCAGCGGGGGCCTGGGACCAGTAATCGAGGCCAGTGAGTGGCGGATGGTGGGGGAAAGATCCCAGTACCAAAGGCCAAAATTTGCATCCTCATCTTCTACCTGACTAACATTAGAGTAGCATGCTGGGCTCCCTTTACCTATGCTATTTTATACTCTATATGTCTCTGAGGTTCACTCCTTCAACTTTCCTCTTAGGGTGTCAGCTGAGTAACTGAGGCCGGGGAGCAGTGAAAGCCGGGAGCCGTAACCAAGACGCATGTTCCAGGCTCCGCCCAATAATCAGCCCATCGACCAATCAGAAAATGCGGACAGACAGAAACTGTATTATAGAAGATTTTATCTCCGTCTGTCTCTCTCTTTTATATTACGTTGCTTATATTTTACCTCAGTCTCTTTTTTCTTTATTTTCTGCGATATCAAACATCCCTTATCCCAATCTGCCTCTAAATAACCATAATCCCCTCCCTACATGCCTTTGCATGTGCCAGGCACCGCCCACCAAAGATATGTCTTCCCTATTTACCAGGTACCTGGTATTGAATCGATCAAAAAGCTCTCACTCAACACACACTGTACTTTAATGTTATAATATCTAATCAACCAACTGTCAGGCCATGTAACGTGTGAACTGTTATGAGGATTCAGACTCGAATAGAATAAATAATGACACTGGTAAAGGTATAGAATTTCAAAATTCTCATACTAACTTTATTAAACTATGCTTCAAAATCACAAGGATATGAATCACACATTGATAGCTGATGAACAGACAAATAACACCATGTAGGACCTATCAATGGAAAACAAAACTCACAAACTGACCTTTTTCATTTTATAAATACCCCACAGAAGCTGAATCTTTCCAATCCACAGGACAACTGGCCTGTCTTACTCTAAACAATGAGATCAAAGGTTTACACATCCAGTTATCTGGATGACATCCACAAAGCTGAATCTTCCACACAGACACCAGCCTTGCCCTTCAATCTCTTTAACTCAACCACAGAAAACTGGCATGTCCCCTCCAGTTCTCTGCCTTTAACTCAACTGGAAGACTAAAGGGTTACATGTTCCCTGAACGATACTCACAAGCTTTTCCTTTACCCAGCCCAGTTGGTCCCCTCTAGTCTCTGTTCACACCTGGAGCGCTGGTCAGAGTCCCAGTGGAAAAGATGTAACTTCTGATGCATTGGCCAATGGTCCGGCCGTACAGTGAAGAACATAGAAAGGTATGCCTTTCTTATACCCCTCTGTGCATGTGTTCAGATCCTGTGGCGCCCAGGAATTGGTTACTCCCTAATATAAAAACAAAAAGTGCTGGAAATACTCAGCAGGTCTAGCAGGTCATTGACCTGAAAAGTTAACTCTGCTTCTCTCTCCACAGATGCTGCCTGACCTGCTGAGTACTTCCAGCACTTTTTGTTTTTATTTCAGATTTCCAGCATCTGCAGTATTTTGCTTTTATATCGGGTACTCCCTGCATGGTCAGCTCTGTGAGTGGTCACAGGTGAAGTTACCTCTTATGGACAGAGTCTCTAGCAGATGCTAATGATGTCTGTCCCTCTCTTAATCACCCAGGTGTCTTCCTTCACACGGTTTCAAGGTTCCTCAGTCCCCTGACCGTAATGATGACCATGGAACCAGAAGAAGTTACAAAATTCCATTAATGAGCTTCATCCTGCCAGTGTTTTGATATTCGTAGGTATTTGTACCATTGCAACGTTTGCGATAAGAACAGATCCCATACCTGGTTTCTTATAATTACAGACGTTTGGTCATTTTATTGCCCATATCCTATTTCTGTTGTCTTGTAATTACAAGCCTTTGGTCAGTTACTGTTCATATCTTATCTTAGGAATGCAGCACACAGGACATTCCATATCGATTTCTGTTAAGTGTTTGCTTACACGAGAAATTGCCTTACTATTTTTCACTCCCTTAACCCTTGTGTTCCCACAAAGAGCAAGCTAGCAAATTCAATGTGCAGCCAATTCAACTTAATATATCATGCCTTCTGTACATTCTCAGAGCAGGCATAACTGTAGTCATGGTATGCAGCCAAAAATTGATCAGTTACATTGTCCTTTCAGTCATTTTAGTCCTTAGTTACATTCACAGGTGCAAAGCTTCACTGGACCTTATAAAACACTCCACAAAGCAAAGCCTAGAAACCCAACAGGAGTTGTCCCCAATTTTTAAAATGGGTTGCCATCTACGATCCCCATATTATATTGATTGTACTTTATCTCAGTGTCTCGCTGTTTTGTCTATTTCACCCGTGTGAGGCTGGGGGTCAGTTAGCTCAGTTGGCTAGTGTGTGATGCAAAAAAGTGCAGGTTCAATCCCTATACTGGCTGTGGTAGTTCAAGGAGGCCCTCAAGCTATACATCACCAACTGTCTATCTCAAATGGGAGAGATGCCTATGGTTCTTTGGGTCTATGCTAACAGCAACCTCTGTCACTCTCTTTTATTCTTGTGTTCTCTATTTTATATATTGATCTCTATATTACATTAATTATACTTGACCTCAGTCTCTCTCTATTTTATATAATATAACTCTGTCTTTCTCTTTTATGTTATATTGGATATATGTAACCTCAGTCTCTATTTGATATTACATTGATTACATTTTACCTTCATCTCTGTCGATTTTATATTATCATCTTGCAAAAGCGTACCAACCTCACCTCTCACTGCACGTGTGAAACCGTGAAAATATCTACTGTAGACCTAATCTCTCTGCTATGTGCACTGACCAGTCACAAAAGTGTGGATAGACAGAAACTGTACTATTCTATAAGATGATCAGTAACCACTATAGGAAAGCAATCAGCAAGTATTCCTGTTAGGCTAGTCTTCTTTCTGTCATGCTATTTGTGTGTGTTATTAGACACATCTCAATAATTTTGTGTCTATTTGGATGTTAGGCATCGCACTGGAATGAGGGGATTTAAGGCGATCTTCTAAAAACATGACATCGAAGGATTATTTCAGTACAAACTGCAATGATTAATCATTTTGTCACTGGTATCCTGACAGATATGTTGTGTGTACAAACCAGATTTTTCTATTGGTAACACTTTGAACTTTGGAAAATTGGTCTTAATAGAAAAAGGTAAGTAACAATACTGCAAATGATCTACTGCCAGGTTTTGGCCATTGGCTTATAAAGCTATTGCACAAAGTTTGCAACTCAGCTCATTGGTTTATCTTTGACTAAACAACAAAAAAATAACCAAGATGGCTATAATGTAAACAGATATGTGGGGATGTTGGAACAGTGCTGTGTTGGTGAACTTATTAAATATTGTTTTAATGCATTCAGGACAGATAGCCTAGTCCCAGGTGTCTGCCATTGTAGTTGTGTAACACACCATTAGGAACAGGCTCAAATTGATTTGGCCTTTCATTTTCTGCTCCCTCTACACAATAGTTGAGCCAAAATTGAAAACTTGCTTTGTGTGCAGAGAATTACATTTTAACTATTATTGTTCCCACTTTCCTTATGTCACCACAGACCCACTTGCTTCTTACTTTGACAGGGCAAGCTAACCTGCCAAGACCCAAGTATCGCTTCGACTACTGTCTGCTGATTATTGTCTGCTTCATTTCACAATCAGCTCTGTGTCAGGTTGCAAACTTTCTTTGCTGTATTCTATCATTCATATTTGTGCTCCTTTGAATGTTCCTTTTTTGTTCTTGTTACTTCTGAGCTGCAGATGTACCATCGTAGACACTTTTCCTCCTCCCTACATCTTTTCTGGTTTGAAAGCAAACTCATCACATTGTCTCCTGCTCTAATTACTTCCCATGTCTTAAAAACTGTGGAACTTAAAAAAAACTCCTTTAAGTCTTTCCTTCCCCCTGCAACCTACAGGCTCTTGTGGTCACCTAATCACCATTTCCTGCTCACCTCCTTCCTTCTTTTCAAGCTAGGTAATATCTTGTGCCATTGCATAGTATTTACAGCACAGAAACAGAGCAATCAGCCCAACAGGTAGTGCCTGTCTTTATTCTCTATACACGCCTTTATCTCACTTTCCCTTAAATGCATTTGTGTTGTTCACCTCAACCACTCCATCTGATAGCAAGTTCCACATTCTAAACACTCTTTGGGTGAAGAAGTTTCTCCTGAATTCCTTGTTGGATTTATTAGTGACTATCTTATATTTGTGACCCCTGGATATGCATCAAAGGTGTTCAGCACATTTTTTTCAATAAAAGCTGGTAGTCAATAAGGACAAAGGGTTGACAGGACATCCACTTCCAAAATACGTCAAGCAGTGCCCACCTCCCATTCTCTCATCTGCATGAAATGTTTTACCATAATGTGCTGCTCACTTAACAGGCTCAGTTAAGAACTATCCAAACTTGTATCCAACAGAGGAAGACTGAGCAACAGAACTAGAATCTGTGACCAAACTGTTAGCTGCCAGATAATCTAGACATTCACTACCAGCTCTTTTTCAGACCATAGGAACAGGAGGAGTCCCTCAAGCCTATTTCGTCATTCAGTTACATCATGCCTGATCTGTTGCGTAACTCCATCTACCCACCTTGGTTCTATGACCCTGAATAGGATAAGCACCTGAAGGGATAACATTTGCAGGGCTATAGGGAAAATGCAAGGGAGTGTGATGAGCTAAATTGCTCTTGCAGAGAGCTGGCAAGGAGTTGATGGGCCAAATGGCCTCCTTCTGTGCTGTAACCATTCTATGATTTTAACACTCTTGCCTAACAAAAACCCATCAAAACAAAAACAAAAACAGCTGGAAATACTCAGTGTGCCAGGCAGCACCAATGGAGGGAGCAACCGAGTTTACTTTTCAGGTTGATGACCTTTCTTCAGAAGTGGAAAATGTTGGAGGCGTATCACGTTTTGAGCAAGTACAGAGGCAGGGAAAGAGAGGTGGGGAGGAAAGAACCAAACAGAAGCTCTGTCAAAAAATTATCAATCTCAGGTTTGAAATTGTCACTACATCTGTTTCTTTGTTTGAAAGTCTGGCTTTTACTCAGTTGGGTTTAATTTGGAGCTATCAGACCATGACTTGATGCCACCAAGTTGTGGCTGGAGTTTATTTTTGTATTTAATTGGAAATCCCTAACCCTCCCTCCCTCCTCCCCCCCCCCCCCCCCCCCCCCCTACCCCCACATCCGGCCTCTCTCTAGTTCTTTAGTTAAAAACTGCAATATACTTTCCACTAACAGCAAGAGTTTTCCACTTATTCTTAACTGGCCTGTCCTTCAGGTAACTTTGTCATCAAAGCACTTGGCTCGAGGCTGAAGAACCTTTTCACGTTTTACTCAGTCGCTCATTTTCATAACACTAGCATGGCTGGTACCACTCTGAAATACTTTTCCAAAGGTAGAAAAATAATTTGCCCTTTCTTCTTAATTTTTCTTAAAATGTGTAATTTATGGATGATGCAATAGAATGTTGTGTAATGTAAGTTTGGACTCAGAAGAAGCCTCAATTGGTATTAATGGTACTGGGTGTGCTTCAGGAACTTTACTGATCGGCTATAAAGCATTTTTTAATGAGTTGAGGCAAAATGGCACTTTAAAGCCTTGCTCAATTTTAAAAGCACCCGCAGATATCAATGTACATCTGGTCCTCTTGTTTTTGTGTATTTATGTTGAACAGTGGGATTGATCAGAAGGCAATAATCTCAGTGAGGCATGCAGATGATATTGTAACGTGTCCTAAAAGCTGTATGATGAGATTACAGTGTTGGAATTACTCTCATCTATCCATTAATTGTTTTGATATAGACAGTAGATTTTTGCAAGAAGCAATTAATTCAGTTTATATTTTACCAGTGGCATGTGTTTTACCAGATCTTGGATGACAGTGCAATGTGCATAGTTGTGATGACACCATGCGGAAGCACCAACGGTTCTGATGTAACGGCCACAAGTTTCTGAAATGACCGTTAGCAGCTGATTTGTGAGAAATGTTGCAGTAATCTTGTTAGAAAAAGGAAGAGGATAATTTATATTCATGTAACACCTTATACCATCTCAAAGTGCTTCACACACAATGAATTACTATGAAACGCAGTGACTGTTACATTGTGGACATATTCACGCACAACAATATCCCTCAAATAGAGGCCAGATTAATAGCAGGTTAATCTAATCTTGGAAGTGTTAGTTCAGGGAGAGGTGTCGGCCAGGAGACGAGCAAAACTACCCTCTCCTTGAAAAGTGCCATGGGATCTTTTATGTCAACCCAAACCAGCCAAAAGATGGCTCCTCAGAAAATGTGCACAATACAGGAAGATAAGCCTTGATAATGCACTCAAGTGGGGATGGAACCCATAACCTTCTGATGCAGGTACAAATGTTCTACCAGCTGAGTCAATGCTAATGACCATCAGCAGTACTGTGGGCCTCCCCAGCTCGGGTGTCAGAGTGTTGACCTGGGACAACCTAAGGTAGAAGAACAGGAGAAAATTTCACTCTTAAAGTTGTTAATTTATCCATATTACAAGGTTTTGCAATGCAAACAAATTTGTGCTATGGATATTGCATTGTTTGTTGAATTACAAGGTTGAGTATAGTGCTATGTTGTTCAACAGCTTGCATGTACCATAGAGTTATTGGGGGAGGAGAAGATTGCTGGAACAGAGAGGTACAATTAGTGAGTACAGGGTCAGTACTATGCCCTTAATACCTCTCCAGCCTGTTCCGCCATTTAATGAGATCCTGGCTGATCTGTTGCCTAACTCCATACACCCACCTTTGCCCATATCCCTTAATACTTTTGGTCAACAAAAATCTATCTATCTCAGATTTAAAATTAACAATTGACTGAGCATCAATTGCTATTTGCCGAAGAAAGTTCCAAACTTCTACCCCCTTTGTGTGTAGAAGTGTTTCCTAATTTCACTCCCAAAAAGTCTGGCTCTAATTTCTGGACTATGCCCCTAGTCCTAGACTCCCCTACCAGCAGAAATAGTTTCTCTCTATCTACCCTATACGTTCCCGTTAATACCTTGAAAGCTTCAATCATATCATCCCTTAGCCTTCTAAATTCCAGGGAATATAACCCTAGTTTGTGTAATCTTCCCTTGTAATTTCACCTTTGGAGTGCAAGTATCATTTTGGTAAACCTACACTGCACTCCCTCCAAGGTCAATATATCCTTCCTGAGGTACAGTGCCCAGAACTGCTCACAGTTCTCCAGGTGTGATCTAACCAGGACTTTGTATAGCTGTAGCATAACTTCTATCCTCTTCTATTCCAGTCCTGTAGATATAAAGGCAAGCATTCCATTAGTCTTTTTAATTATTTTCTGTATGTGTTTATGGCATTTTAATGATCTGTATACCTGGACCCCCAAGTCTCTGTGGACCTTCACTTACTAGATTTTCACTATTTAGAAAGTACTTTGCTCCAGCTTTTTTAGGTCAAAAGTGAATGACCTCACAATTGCCTTCCTTGAAATTCATTTGCCACAGCTCTGCCCATTTGCTAAACTATTAATATTTCTTTGTAATTGTATGCTTCCACCTATGCTGCTGGCAATGATGTAATGGCAAGTATTGAAGAAAATGAATGTCATCAATCTGACCCATAATGCTGTCTTTGACCTTCAACCTGTATGGTTTCCCATTTCTCTGTCCCTGTTCCCTTGAAGATATGTGCTGTGTATAATTACGTGAGTCCAGGCAACTCTCTGATGCTTTGTCCACGGATCCATTCTTCATGTGTGAGTGAATACTAGAAGCCGCTTTAAGCATGACTCTGATTGTGTCCTCACCTGATATCCACACATACACACTTCTCAACAGGTCTCACTGGATCATGGCCAAGAAGAGGTGTCCTGTTTAAGGGCTCTTGAAGCCAATGAGATCAAATTGCACTCGGGATAAGTGGTTTTTACTGCTTTATTAGAGATGGAGCCACAAGCCACTTCAGATTTCCCCAAGTTTAATCTCTATGACAGCATTATATAAGCAACTGAGGTATATCGGAGTGTCATGAAGTGAGAAGCTATACGTGAGTCAACTAGGACTATGGATGTCCATGTGAACTTGGACAATACAATAATAACTTTCAACCTTGACTGGAATGTGAAGAAATTGGTGTTGGAGTAAACATTTTTACAAAAAGCGTCTGTCATTTTATTACAATTACAAAATTAACTCTAGTTTTTGTTTGGGCACAGTGTATTGAAAAGAAATTGTATAGTTTACTGAACATTGCCTCATAAAATATTGCTGTGTCTGGTGAGTTATTGCTTCTTGCACTGTGAACAAATCAGAGTTATAAGTTAAATAATTGATTTTTAATCCAATACTTAAGTAACTATGTGACAAGTCTATGCACACAAAATTCTTCAATTTTTAATATGGCTGTGCTATAAATAGTATATTGCGCATTGCTGCCAAGAGAAAAACAAAGTGCAAGAGTCCCACAACAGCACTAAGTAAAATTTAATTTGTAGGATGTGTTTGCCACCATTTCCTTTTTGCTTGAGGGGGGAATTAAATAAACAGAAAAATATAAACACAACTTTTTTTTTAATTCGTGAAAGCCTGGTGAAAGGTCAAGCCTATAGTATTGGACACCTCAAAGATTGTAGGGAGAAGACAGAATGAATCGAGATGTTGTGAGACCAAGCTTGGATTTTAAAAGCCAGTAATTTATTGGAGAAAGGCACAAAATTGAGAGAGGTAAGGAGTTCTGCAGGTTTGATATCCAAGCAATGAGTAATTTAAAGGGGCAGAGAGATGAGTTTTGATTTCATGAGGATCCAGAAAGGGTGAAGTGAATGTTGGACTATGAATGTATATTTAGAATGTATGTGAATGTATATTTAGAATGTATGTGAATGTATATTTAGAGCTTACAATGGTTCACAGTAATATTGACCATAGTAACAGGAGTCGTTCATTCACCTCCTCCCCACCACCCCGCTCCCCGCTCCCCCCACCACCGCCCCACCCCAACGTTCGATTAGATCAAGGCTAATCTGTACCTCAACTCCATTTACCTCCCTTTGCTCCATATCCCTTGGTACCCATTCTAACAAAAATCTATTGATCTCAGTCTTGAAAGCCCCATTGTGCCAGTAACCACAGCCTTTAGAGGGAGCGAATTCCAGACTCCCACTACCCTTTGTGTGAGGTGTTTCCTGATTTCCTTCCCAAATAGCCTAGCTCTAATTTTAATATTATATCCCCTCATTCTTGATTTTCCCCATCAGAGGAAATAGTTTCTCTGTATCCACTCTAATGAATTGTTTTAACATTTTTAAAACCTTGATCAGATCACCCCTCATTCTCCTGTTCTCCAGGGAATGCAGGCCAAGTTTATCCAAGCTGTCCTCATAATTTAACCCTCTAAGCCCCTCTCAGTAGCATCAATAAAATAGAGAAAGAAAATTGGAAGAGAGGTAATAGGTCAGATGTGAGAGATGAACTATCGGATGACCTGCCTTTTCTTGTCTCCAAATGAATGAGTTTTTATTTACTAAAAGGATTCTGTGCTCATTCTGTGCTGGTGCAAGCAGCTTTCTTCTTCACTGATGTTATTCACTATCAGACAGTTTCACTTTTTCTTTGCCTCTCTGGAGACCCCGTTATATACATCAGCTTGACCAGCAATGGAATGTGGAAATAATCAATGTGAAAGCATTGAGGCTGACAGAATGAGAGCACATCGTAGTTAAGATGTTAATCAGCATAGTTGCCCTCTGTATATTGGTGCTGTGCTGCCCACAGTAATGAAGACTGAGTGTTTGGGAACCTTTGCCTTTGAGGTGAAGAGGTGCCATCAGTCAACCAGTTGCTGTGCTTTGGAGACTGTGCAAAAGATGAGGGTGGGTGAAGGTCTCATCTCTGCCCCATGTCGAACACAATTGTAAACCTGTTCTTTATAAACAGGATTAAGATTTCATTACAGATACAGCTCAGAAGAAATCTTCTCTAAGTATGAGGAATTTCTGACCTGCCTGAAACTAGATCAGGTGAAGAAAACTTTGGAGGAGCAATGTGACAAAATACTATGTGCTAAATTCGATACATGGGATGCAAATGTCATTGACATGTCTTTGGAAGCCTGTTACTCCTGTAGGTGGCACTGCTGTGGGGCTTTCCAATGTTGATGGTGGCACACCGTGTAACACGGTAGAAGAGTCACTATGCTATGTGCCTGAGATTTCACAATCTGACCGCTGGATTCCCAAAATTCACTCCAAATACCTTCTGAAGTATTTTTCAGTTGCCATTTTTTCTCAGTCACTGAATTTTGCAAACTCTGGTTCCAAAAAATAATAAACAATTGTATATTTCACAATAACATGATAGATTTATCCTTTGACTGTCTTTTATGGATTATAATGCGTTTATTAAAGCTTTTATTTGAAGATTCTCTCCACTCCCAAAAGTCTGCACTCGGATGTGATATTTGTGCCCAGAGCTGTGACTGTATGATCAGGATTTAGTTTGTGTCATCTGAGTATTTACTCCACACCTAATTTCGTAGGATGCATCAGTATTTCTCAGTCAACTGTGCTTAGGGGATAGTTTTCTTTACCTCCTAGTGCTTTCTCTTTAGTAGCTTACTTTCAACTGATTTTGAAAAGCAAGAGAACAAGTTTCAAAAGCTTTGGTGGGGTAACAATTACTCTGAGAATTGTTTGAAAAAAAATAGTGTGGCCCGCTGTGTGAAAGTGAACACAAATGATAATGCTCTGATTGCACACCTATTGAGGCTTTTGTGTTCCATCATTATTTTTAAAAAGTGTATTAAACTTAGGAAGAGGGGGCAATGAGAGAAAACCTGGGGTCAGAGTAAAAGGAAGTGAGAATAGAGATAGTGTGCCTTTCTTCATTTAACGTTATTTTAATTTTCAAGCAAAAATACATCAGTTGAATTTTGAAGCCAAATGATGGTCTCCACATGATAGTTGGAAAAGATCAACGGTAATTACATACATTTGTGAGATAGATTCTAACATTTAACACCAATGCGATGTAAGGAGAGGGAGTGAGGAAGAGAGAGAGATATAGAGATACACAAATAAAGAGATAGACAGACCATTTGTTTCCTCATTCTAATTCGATTTTTATTTGCTTTGAAATTTCAATTTATTTTAAAGTTTCTTTCAGAATAGCATCTAGGAAGGGAGAGGGAAAGTGAGGGGGGAAACTAGGTGAGGGACTCTTTTGCCATCTATCTGTGAATGGAGCAAATGGGAGAGAGGGACAGTGGATAGAGAGCTGAGATGAGTAACAGTGGAGCATAAAAACTGGAGCATACAGGGCCATCGCTGTATTTCCCCCAGTGCAAGGTGTGATAGATTGCACGCATGTGGCCACTAAGGCTCCAACAGACCAGCCAGCCGCCTTCATCAACAGGAAGGGCTTCCATTCAGTCAATGTTCAACTGATGGAGCCCTGCAGTATGCCCAAGAGAGGCTTTTGCATATCATGACTGAATGACACTCCTCCACCAACGAGGAGGATGCAGAGGAGGGAGATGAGCAAGCAGCACTGGATGTTGAAGCCATTGCCAGGCAGATTGAGTGACATGCCAAGAAGGACAGTGACAATCTCATACTTACCCACTTGCAGCCACACTGATGGCCACTCAGAGTAAAAACAATAAAGACTCACTTCAATGCATGCAGTCTGTCACTTCCTTTCTATTTGTGTTCCGTGCCTAGTGCCCAGCTGAACCATGGGCTATGGTCCATGAGAGATCGTATTCAAATGAGGGCTGTGCCTACATTGGCATCCACTAATCGGGAAGGGTAAAGTCAGCAGCTCACAATTAGTGTATGATAGAATAACCACTTTTACACAATGAAGGTTAATTACTGGAACAAAAGAACTTTATATGATGCAGCACGTCAAATTTCAAATATCCACACTCGGAGCTCCCTGAGGGGAGCTGCCTGCTGTGGAGGTCAGCCTCTCCTCCTCACTTTCAACTTGTACATCCCTGCTGACCAGAGAAGGACAAGGAACTGGAGAAGAGTCCAGGCACCTTGTCCTTCTCTCACCTTGCCACTGCTGCATTGAGCTCATGGCCAAGGCGAGGGCTTGCAGGTCTGCATGCATTTGTGGGATCTGACTCTGCATGAGGGTCACCAACCTCTCGATGGAGGAAGCCATGCACTCACATGCCTGAGACGTGTCAGCACTCTTGGCATAGATGGATTCCTTCATTGCCCGCTCACGGCCTTCTGCATCTCCGCCAGATGTTGCCTTACCTCTCTCTGCAACTCCAGCATACCCTGTGCTGTTGACACCAGAGTCTCATCATCAGCCTGGGGCTTAGCATAGGCCTGGCCACCCACAGTCCTCCAACTGTTGGAGGCCTCGGCTGTCTCAGCCTCAGTCAGCTGCTCAGGGGTGTGTGTGTGACGCACTCACCAACTTGTGACCCTGCTTCTACAGCCGAGCGGAAATCCACCAAGCTGACAGTATCTGCGCTGCTGGAAGGTGCAGGAGAGTCATGGGACGGTGCTTTCTCTGACTGCGGTTCCTCCCTTGAGTCTCCTGCGGACGCCGACCTGGATGAGAGAACATAACATGTGGGTTAGGCTGTGAAGATCGCATCTTGCCAACTATGCATGATGTGGATTTCCAGAAATGAACTGTATGTTGATGGAAGACAATACTCACTCTCTTGCACAGAGACTCTCTCCATCTGATATGGAGTGGCCGCCCTGGGTCACACCAATTCTAATGCCTCCTCCTCTGCTGTTGAGAGAGGCCAAAGATCTGGAATGCCTCCGCCAGTCTGGTATTTCTCCTTGTTGTTATGGGCCCTCTTGTCCTGCAAGTGGAAAAAGGGAGATGGACGTACTTCGTATAGAGATTAACATGACAGTTCTGCTACTGTCAGCCTCTTGTCCCATACTGGGGTATCCTATATAGCTCATGTTCCTGTCCGCTCTCGGGAGTTAATGGGGGTGAGCTGAGAAGAAAGGTGGCCTGTGGCCGAGATGCAGCTATGTATATGTCAAGATGAGGTGATGCCTAAACCCCCCTGCCAGTGCAGTTGTAGTGCCTCCCTCCCCATGTCTCACATCCTCCTACATAGCCACTTGCAATCCCTAAAAAGGGGAGAGTTATGGAGCAGTCACCTTTGCAGAACGAAGGATGTCGTTGACCCACTTGCGGCACTGTACCCATGTCTTGGGGTGGGGAGGAGGGTGGTGTGGGGTTCGCCTTGGGGGAGTGGCAGGTATGATGAGAGGTCCAGAGTCACTGCAACACTGCTGTCGGTTGTGAAGAGCTAGCAGAAAACGAGTCCAAGGCAGCACTGCAAGCAGAGCTGACAGGGCTTGACATATGGTGCCAGCACTTGCTCCGCAGTCATCTGACACCATATTCGCCGTCTCACATCCTACCCCCACTGCATGATTGGCTGGGCCCTGTACTTCTGTTATGCAAACTGGTCATCCGCTGCATGATCCTGGTGGGTCAGCCGCCCACGTGACTAGCGGGAATGGTGCCCACTCCGGGTCTGCCGCCAGGACCCACGATGAGCGCACTAGGGTTCAGCCCACTATGTGCAGGGAGATGGGCTAATGCCAGAAAAACAGCTGGAACATTTGCTCTATCCATTGTCACATCTCATAACACACAATTTCCTTTCTTTTTGCTGTTGAAGTATTTATAGTTTTTGTATTTGGTTCTTTTTCCTGTGGAATTTTTGGAGTTTATCCGTTAGCATATCTGCCACAAGAAGTAATTATTTTCTTTTTCTTAGCATCGGCATGTGGTAGTTAAATATATGACATAGCTAGAAATCAGACTAACAAAAGCTGATATCTCAAGGTTATCTATATTTGCTGCTGTTAAAGTGTTCATAGTTTATGTATTTATGTATCCTGTGTATTCTTCACTATAGGATGTTTTTGTTTGAGACCTTGGTAACACACCAATGTTCAGACTTCATTGCAATGTTGATATAGTCTGTTGCTCTGTGATTCGATTTATAATGACCGTCTGTAGACAGGTTTTCAGTTGACTTGTTTTGACAACTAGTTCACCAGAATGGACAAGACAGTGGTGGAGATCAGTGGCTTTGCTGTTTATTTTTTATAAAAAGTGGATATCTTTTGACAAATGTGCAAAGCTACTGATGAATTAGTCGTTCATACAAGCCAGTGGAAAATGATAGTTAAGACTCCCATGAAATAGCAAATATGGAAACTGGTCTCTGTAGGAGTGTGGAGGTTTTGCTTGTGTCAGACTGGAGTTGCTGGGTATTGGAGCTTTAAGGATGCCCCAGAGACATAATTTTCACACTTTGTTCAGTTGGCAAGGAATTCAACCACAATCTGCATCTATCAGGGCTATAGCATTGGGTTTTATGGCAAGAAGTATTGGATATAAAAGTCAACATGTAATGGTGGATCTATGTGAAGTCTTAGTGAGACCACAGTTGGAGTACTGTATGCAGTTTTGGGCTCCATACTATAGGAAAGATGTTGAGATAATAGAAAAGTGCAGTGCAAATCAGAGGAATGTATGATGGCATTAAGAGAGCTCTTGGGCCAACCATCAAGAAGATCGCCCCCCTCAAATCTAAATCAGGGGACATAATCACTGACCAATGCAAACAAATGGACCGCTGGGTTGAGCACTACCTAGAACTGTACTCCAGGGAGAATGTTGTCACTGAGACTGCCCTCAATGCAGCCCAGCCTCTACCAGTCATGGATGAGCTGGACATACAGCCAACCAAATTGGAACTCAGTGATGCCATTGATTCTCTAGCCAGCGGAAAAGCCCCTGGGAAGGACAGCATTACCCCTGAAATAATCAAGAGTGCCAAGCCTGCTATACTCTCAGCACTACATGAACTGTTATGCCTGTACTGGGACGAGGGAGCAGTACCTCAGGACATGCGCGATGCCAATATCATCACCCTCTATAAAAACAAAGGTGACCGCGGTGACTGCAACAACTACCGTGGAATCTCCCTGCTCAGCATCGTGGGGAAAGTCTTTGCTCGTGTCGCTCTAAACAGGCTCCAGAAGCTGGCCGAGCGTGTCTACCCTGAGGCACAGTGTGGCTTTCGTGTAGAGAGATCGACCGTTGACATGCTGTTCTCCCTTCGTCAGACACAGGAGAAATGCCGCGAACAACAGATGCCCCTCTACATTGCTTTCATTGATCTCACTAAAGCCTTTGACCTCGTCAGCAGACGTGGTCTCTTCAGACTACTAGAAAAGATTGGATGCCCACCAAAGCTGCTAAGTATCATCACCTCATCCCATGACAATATGAAAGGCACAATTCAACATGGTGGCTCCTCATCAGACCCCTTTCCTATCCTCAGTGGTGTGAAACAGGGTTGTGTTCTCGCACCCACACTTTTTGGGATTTTCTTCTCCCTACCGCTTTCACATGCGTTCAAGTCCTCGGAAGAAGGAATTTTCCTCCACACAAGATCAGGGGGCAGATTGTTCAACCTTGCCCGTCGAAGAGCGAAGTCCAAAGTGCGGAAAGTCCTCATCAGGGAACTCCTCTTTGCTGACGATGCTGCTTTAACATCTCACACTGAAGAGTGCCTGCAGAGTCTCATCGACAGGTTTGCGGCTGCCTGCAATGAATTTGGCCTAACCATCAGCCTCAAGAAAACGAACATCATGGGGCAGGATGTCAGAAATACTCCATCCATCAATATTGGCGACCACGCTCTGGAAGTGGTTCAAGAGTTCACCTACCTAGGCTCAACTATCTCTAGATGCAGAAATCAACAAGCGCATGGGAAAGGCTTCCACTGCTATGTCCAGACTGGCCAAGAGAGTGTGGGAAAATGGCGCACTGACATGGAACACAAAAGTCCGAGTGTATCAAGCCTGTTCCTCAGTACCTTGCTCTATGGCAGTGAGGCCTGGACAACGTATGTCAGCCAAGAGCGACGTCTCAAAGAACAAAGAACAAAGAAAATTACAGCACAGGAACAGGCCCTTCGGCCCTCCAAGCCTGCGCCGATCTAGATTCTCTATCTAAACATGTCGCCTATTTTCTAAGGGTCTGTATCTCTTTTCTTCCTGCCCATTCATGTATCTGTCTAGATACATCTTAAAAGACGCCATCGTGCCCGCATCTACCACCTCCGCTGGCAACGCGTTCCAGGCACCCACCACCCTCTGCGTAAAGAACTTTCCACGCATATCCCCCCTAAACTTTTCCCCTTTCACTTTGAACTCGTGTCCTCTAGTAATTGAATCCCCCACTCTGGGAAAAAGCCTCTTGCTATCCACCCTGTCTATACCTCTCATGATTTTGTACACCTCAATCAGGTCCCCCCTCAACCTCCGTCTTTCTAATGAAAATAATCCTAATCTACTCAACCTCTCTTCATAGCTAGCGCCCTCCATAGCAGGCAACATCCTGGTGAACCTCCTCTGCACCCTCTCCAAAGCATCCACATCCTTTTGGTAATGTGGCGACCAGAACTGCACGCAGTATTCCAAATGTGGCCGAACCAAAGTCCTATACAACTGTAACATGACCTGCCAACTCTTGTACTCAATACCCCGTCCGATGAAGGAAAGCATGCCGTATGCCTTCTTGACCACTCTATTTACTTGCGTTGCCACCTTCAGGGAACAGTGGACCTGAACACCCAAATCTCTCTGGACATCAATTTTCCCCAGGACTTTTCCATTTACTGTATAGTTCACTCTTGAATTGGATCTTCCAAAATGCATCACCTCGCATTTGCCCTGATTGAACTCCATCTGCCATTTCTCTGCCCAACTCTCCAACCTATCTATATTCTGCTGTATTCTCTGACAGTCCCCTTCACTATCTGCTACTCCACCAATCTTAGTGTCGTCTGCAAACTTGCTAATCAGTCCACCTATACTTTCCTCCAAATCATTAATGTATATCACAAACAACAGTGGTCCCAGCACGGATCCCTGTGGAACACCACTGGTCACACGTCTCCATTTTGAGAAACTCCCTTCTCCTGCTACTCTCTGTTTCCTGTTGCCCAGCCAGTTCTTTATCCATCTAGCTAGTACACCTTGGACCCCATGCGCCTTCACTTTCTCCATCAGCCTGCCATGGGGAACCTTATCAAACGCCTTACTGAAGTCCATGTATATGACATCGACAGCCCTTCCCTCATCAATCAACTTTGTCACTTCCTCAAAGAATCCTTCCTCAATTCATTCCATCTTCGTTGCCTCCGGAGAATACTTGGCATCAGGTGGCAGGACCGTATATCCAACACAGAAGTCCTCGAGGCGGCCAACATCCCCAGCTTATACACACTACTGAGTCAGCGGCGCTTGAAATGTGAGCTGCATGGAAGATGGCAGGATCCCCAAAGACACATTGTACAGCGAGCTCGCCACTGGTATCAGACCCATCGGCCGTCCATGTCTCCGCTTTAAAGACGTCTGCAAACGCGACATGAAGTCCTGTAACATTGATCACAAGTCGTGGGAGTCAGTTGCCAGCGGTTGCCAGAGCTGGCGGACAGCCATAAAGGCGGGGCTAAAGTGTGGCGAGTCGAAGAGACTTAGCAGTTGGCAGGAAAAAAGACAAGAGGCGCAAGGGAAGAGCCAACTGTGTAACAGCCCCGACAATCACATTTTTCTGCAGCACCTGCGGAACAGCCTGTCACTCTAGAATTGGCCTTTATAGCCACTCCAGGCGCTGCTCCACACACCACTGACCACCTCCCGGTGCTTACCCATTGTCTCTCGAGATAAGGAGGCAAAGAAGAAAATGCAAATACACTAACATGCTGTCCATTATGCAAAAATACTAAAACAAAGTAGGACTTTGTATACTGTATTCTCCCTTTGTAATCTTAAACAGCCCAGCGTGAAACACTTGATGCCCTTTCCTATCCTGAGTGGTGTGAAACAGGGCTGTGTTCTCGCACCCACACTTTTTGGGATTTTCTTCTCCCTGCTGCTTTCACATGCGTTCAAATCCTCTGAAGAAGGAATTTTCCTCCACACAAGATCAGGGGGCAGGTTGTTCAACCTTGCCCGTCTAAGAGCGAAGTCCAAAGTACGGAAAGTCCTCATCAGAGAACTCCTCTTTGCTGACGATGCTGCTTTAACATCTCACACTGAAGAATGCCTGCAGAGTCTCATCGACAGGTTTGCGTCTGCCTGCAATGAATTTGGCCTAACCATCAGCCTCAAGAAAACGAACATCATGGGGCAGGATGTCAGAAATGCTCCATCCATCAATATTGGCGACCACGCTCTGGAAGTGGTTCAAGAGTTCACCTACCTAGGCTCAACTATCACCAGTAACCTGTCTCTAGATGCAGAAATCAACAAGCGCATGGGTAAGGCTTCCACTGCTATGTCCAGACTGGCCAAGAGAGTGTGGGAAAATGGCGCACTGACACGGAACACAAAAGTCCGAGTGTATCAGGCCTGTGTCCTCAGTACCTTGCTCTACGGCAGCGAGGCCTGGACAACGTATGCCAGCCAAGAGCGACGTCTCAATTCATTCCATCTTCGCTGCCTTCGGAGAATACTTGGCATCAGGTGGCAGGACTATATCTCCAACACAGAAGTCCTTGAAGCGGCCAACACCCCCAGCTTATACACACTACTGAGTCAGCGGCGCTTGAGATGGCTTGGCCATGTGAGCCGCATGGAAGATGGCAGGATCCCCAAAGACACATTGTACAGCGAGCTCGCCACTGGTATCAGACCGACCGGCCGTCCATGTCTCCGTTATAAAGACGTCTGCAAACGCGACATGAAATCGTGTGACATTGATCACAAGTCGTGGGAGTCAGTTGCCAGCATTCGCCAGAGCTGGCGGGCAGCCATAAAGACAGGGCTAAATTGTGGCGAGTCGAAGCGACTTAGTAGTTGGCAGGAAAAAAGACAGAGGCGCAAGGGGAGAGCCAACTGTGCAACAGCCCCGACAAACAAATTTCTCTGCAGCACCTGTGGAAGAGCCTGTCACTCCAGAATTGGCCTTTATAGCCACTCCAGGCGCTGCTTCACAAACCACTGACCACCTCCAGGCGCGTATCCATTGTCTCTCGAGATAAGGAGGCCCAAAAGAAAAAAAGAAATCTTAAACAGCCCAGCGTGAAACACTTGATGACCTCTTCAAGTAAAAATTGCCTCAATTCTACCAATTATTCCAATTGCGCACATTCCTGAGGACTGTATTGTGAAAACTATACTTAATCTCATGGGTCTTGCATTTGTTTTAGGAACATTTATCTCAGAGATTATTTCAGGATCAGGAACACCAGTGGTCAACTATTATTTTGTTTTTACAGACTCTTCTGCTTAATTTGAGTATCTCAGGTCTGGTATACAGCTACATCCCAGCTTATATTCCATGTCACCTCACCATTCCAGATGCCAAACCCCTCCCCACCTGCACCACCCCCTCCCCCCCCCCCCCCCCCCACTACCGGCACCCATCCCCCCAGCTTCCTCTCAGCTTCAGCCACTTGCCCCAACCCTCCCACGGCCTGCTTTCGTCATACTTGAACTTTGTGCCAGGAGGAGACAAGATCAATTTCATGGATCTTGGAGGATCGGAATCCTGAGTCTGGCTCCAGATCTCCACTGGAAGTGAGAGAAACAGGAAAGTGAAAAAGAGATATATGAAGATGAAGTCACACAGTGGCATACAGAGTGGGAAACATATAGGAGGAAGAGAGAAAGGGTATGAGATGCATGTAAATCGAGTGGCAGACAGAGGGAAGAAGCAGCTTACAGGAAAATGGTAGAAAGCATGGGAAAAGTTTGGAGAGAGGTTGAAGAGATAAAGTCTATGAAAGCCATACAAAGGGAAAGGAGGAACTAAAATAATGGAAGATGAACAAGAGAGAGGGAGCAAAAAAATATCAATGAAAGAATAAGTAAAGTTAGAGATTCAGCTTTTACTTTATTCACAAGGAATGCTACGAGAAAATTCAGTCCACTTACACGTGTGTTTCAGTGCTACTTGTCCTTGTGCCCTATGCTTCTTATCGTCTGGTGAGAGGCAGTCATTTTGTATGGAAATTCTCTTGAAGGATATCACTGAAATTCCTTTCCAGCAACACCATTAAGCAGAGCAAGGATTATTAGCGAGGTCTTTCATTCTACCATTGAGGAGGAGCCTCTGATCGAAATGTATGCTCACAGGTTGTCAATCACAGTTTGAGAGCATGAATCCCAGGAACAATGAAGAACTGAGGGACCCCAGTAAATGTACAAGTACCTAACTGCCTTTGTACCATTTTAGGATTTGCTAGCCATCCATAAATATTTAGGTATTAATGATATCATGCTATCTGGAAAATTGATTGCTTCATCCACAAAGATGAGCTGTCTAACTCCTGCAGGCATGAGTGCACTTCCAGATCATCCAACAGGGCTGTATTGGGATGATGTATGTCAAAAGAGATAAGGAGAGCAGGTGAAGCGCAAGTGAATGTTCGGAACACTTCCCCATGCAGTAATGGTATCCTTAAGCAATGATGTATGTGTGTTTGTGCTGCCTTGCTGAAGGAAATAGGGGATGAACCTTAAATCTGTCAATGTTGTGATCTAACCCTTACTCAGCTAATAGATTACACGCTTTCACTGAATTGTATTTGCTCTGTTTCCCAGCTGTCTCCAGGCGTTTGCCTCCTGCAGCATATCAGTTCATCCAGAGGAAGAATACAACAGCATCTGTGACAGCTGTTTTATAAGATTTGACTGGGTGATTAAATAAGAAGAAACTGTTTCCAGTGTATGAGGGTCATTAACCAGAAGACACAGATTTAAATGTCCTTGGCAAAAGAAACAGAAGCAAGTTGTTAAGATCTGGAATGCACAGCCTGAAAGGGAGGTGGAAGCAGATTTAATGATAACTTGCAAAGGGAATTGGATAAGTACTTGAAAAGAAAAATCTGCAGGGCTGAGGAGAAAGGGTAGGGAGAGTGGGACTATTGGGTAGCTCTTCCAAAGAGGCACAGTGACCTGATGGTCCATCTTCTGTGCTGTACCATTGTATGATCCTATGATTAGTGCCATGCAATACTTCATGGGTATCTGATATCTCTTTTATATTCCAATTCAAATCAGTTCTCCAACATTCCAGGGCTCCTGGTGCCAAATGACTTATTCTGCAATGTGGCTTTCAAAACATTGGCAGTTCCGGAGAAATGTTTGTGTTGTACTACATGCATATTTATCTCAAGCCAATATTGATTTTATTCGGGGTCATAAATATAAGATAGTTGCTAATGAATCCAATAAGAAATTCAAGCCAAACTTCTTCACCCAGAAACTAGGTGAGAATGTGGAACTTGCTTATACATGGTGTGGTTGGGGTAAATCATATAGATGCATTTAAGGGGAATCTGGATAAACACATGAGAGAGAAAGGAATCAAAGGTTATGCAGATGGGGTTAGATGAAGAGAAGTGGGGAGGAGGCTTGGGTGGAAATAAACACTGGCATAGACCAATTTGGCCAGATGTTTCTGTGCTAAAGACTTGCCCCTGGTGTAGGGAAAGGTCCAGACAAGCTGGCAATGCAAAGAAATGAGAGCTCGGCTTATTGGGGCTGGAAAAGATGGCAGCCAGGTTTGGTGCTGGTTGTCACTCACATTTGACACTGGCACACTGCTACCTCGAGCTATTTCTCCACCCTTTTGGGAACCACAGCACAGCCTCACTGACACCTCAGTGCCATTGAAGTCAGGCTGCCTTTGACAGCAGTGCTGTAACTTAAAGTGGGCGCTGAAGAATTCTCTTGCAGATTGCTAACTGACCAGATGTGCATTTCTCTCATCATCTACTTTGAGAGAAAAAAATTGAAATATTGAACACAGTGGACTATTTAAAAAAAAACTCTTTCTGTGCTATAAATGGACTTTGTTACAAAGGCAAAGTCCCATATTGGTTGCTGGGGTTGCATGTTTGGTTTTGTGATTTGCAGGAGGAGAGAAGGAAGGGGCCAGTACGACATCTGAATTTCCTCGATAGGGAAAGTCATTTGTTGGGAATATCACTGGTAAGGATGGTGGGAATGACAGCACATTCATGTGATTAATTGCCAACTTTTATTTTCCTGGGCTCCGCTTCTTGGCATTTTTAAGAAGTTATGTCACAACAATAAGTAAAAGACCACATTGTTTCTGCAACGTGCTCAAAGGATTCCATTTGTTTTATACAATTAAAGCAAAAGGTACACCAAGCAGTGATTTAACTGCTCAGATCATTAAATATTTACTTGTACAAGGTTATCATACTTATACTATGGCGCCACTGGGTAATTTTGGCACTTTGAATCGTGATTGTTTATGCTGTAGCTCAGTAGAACAAAGCATAGTTACCAGCGTCACTAAAACATTAGCTTCTCTGCTATTTGATGTACGTTAGGTATGCTTTCTATAAAAAATAAGTCACCATCCTATTTATTTTATGCTTTTATTCCCTCTTTTCTCACTGTTTCCATCCTTCTTCCTGTTTCTTGTTTGAAATGAGAAGTCTTAGTGAAGGGCCTAGACTTGTGGTGTAGGACACCACCAAGGTTGGAATAATGACCATTTAGACTGAGATGAGAAATTTCTTCACTCAGAAGGTTGTGAATCTTTGGAATTGTCTGCCCCAAAGCCCTCTGGATGCTGAGTCACTGAGTATATTCAAGAGAAATCGCTAGAATTTTGGATACTTATATAATCGAAGGATATGGGGATAGTGCGGGAAGGTGTAGCAGAGACAGAAGGACAGCCATGATCTTATTGAATGGTGGAGCAGGCTCAAGAGGCTGTTTGCCTACTCCTGCTCCTATTTCTTATGTTCTTATGTAAAAGAGAATGTAATTCAAGAAACGTCAGGAAGTTGACACCAGACTTAGTTTTAAAATATCCTGTAGGTTGTAGGAGGGGAGGAAGGCAGAATGGTATTGGGCTGAAGTCTTGAGAAAGAGTTATAGTGAGGGACTCTGCATTAAGTTCTTATTTTAGGATGGAGAAAAGATCGGCTTGTATTTATAACGCACCTTTATTGTAGAAAAATATCCCATGGCGATTTACAATGGGCAAATGTGGGGGAGATCAAAACTAAGGGCCATCAATATAAGATAGTCACTAATTAATTCAGTTGGGAATTCTGGAGAAACTTCTTTACCAAAAGAGTGGTTCGAATGTGGAACTCCCTACCACAAGTAGTAGTTGAAGCAAATTGCATAAATCTATTTAAGGGAAAGCTAAATAAGCATATGAGGGAAAAGGAATAGAAGAAATGGTCTGTTTCTCTCCTGAACATTCTATGTGCAAGCAGAAACCAAACCATGGTGGAAGTTAGGAGAGAAAGCTGAAAGCTTGATCGAAAAGATGGCTTATAAAGGCAGAGAGAAAGAGAGAGGCCAGAGGGATTTAAGAGAGGGAGTTTCAGAGAATAGGGCTGAGGCTGAAGAGTGACTGAAGGCTTTGCCACCAATAGTGGCACAAAGAGATGGCAAAGTTGCACAAAACATTGGAAGACATAGGACCAAAGGGACTGGGAGGAGATGTATGAAATGGTGGTTTCAAAAGTTGAGTGGTGAAACCATTGAAAGGATTTGAAGATGAGGCTGAAGAATTTTAATTCTATGTACCAGGGAGCTGGAGTAGACCAATGAGGGAGTATTGAAAAGTGGGATTTAGTATGGCACAGAATACAAAGTAGCTGAATTTTGAATGAGTTGAAGTGTATGAAGGGAAGAAGATGGAAGGTTGTATAGAAGATTGGAGAAATCAAATCTAGAGGATGGCAAAAGCACAGATATGAGTTCGAACAGCAATGGGGATGAGGTAGGGGTGGAAGCAGCTGATCCTGAAAGCTGCTAATTCGAACTTCACGAGGAACAAGGTCGGCGTGTTCACATTCGCCTGCCAGTTAGTTGTGTGCCACACAAGAACATCAACTCACTATGAACCTGCCTGACCTCTTAACTGGAAAATCCAGTGAATAGCAATCTCTGCAGAATTTGAGTTCAAAGTGAGACTTACCTGTATAAAGGTGATTGGAGGGGGCCAAAGTGGATCTTCAAAGGGGAGGGTGGGAAAAATCAAAGCGAGGTGCTTCCCCACCTCCCCCCGCCCCCCCATCACTTGTACCGTATGAGATTTCCTCCTTTCTGCTCCGACACTACATACCATGGGGCAATGATTGAAAAACAGAAGGGAGGGGGGAAGAAAATCATGAATGTCCTCGTCATAACTTTGGCAGGAGATTTATGTAAATGGCCATTTCCGCCTTTTTTCTGAGATTTCTGTCACTCTTCCATTGATAGGGCAGGAGAACCCCTCCTGGAAAGTTCAAATGGAGGACTTCACCTCAGTAAGCGCATGTATAAAAATGAAACAGTCAATGAAAAAGATTACACCATTAAAACTTAAATTCAGCAACAGAAACCCTATTGTAAGAATAGAATGATTTATTCAACAATCAATAAAGATTTTATTTTGTTAAAGATTTCCTTATAGACCTATAAAAGTCCAGGAAACTAGATATTGCAATTTTAATGCTAGTATTCTCCTTACAAATTATAATTGCATAGTATCCTGTCATTAGGATGAAAAATTCGAAATAGATTACTATTGATTCACAAGTGAACAGCAATAATTTTTGACAGCACAGAAATAATATTACAGTCTTATCACAATGCCCATAAAACAACAGACTGTGGAAGGGTTCAATAAATCTTCACATAGACTAGGTCTAAAGCCACCTGCATTACTCATCCATCTGACTGCTGTTGAAAGGCTACGAGGCAGAAATCACTTCAAGGATTTCAGTCACTGAAAAATTAGCAATAGAAACAAACTTACAAAACATTGAGCAGTTGCTGGGAAGATTTTTGCTGAGAAAAATAACGGCATTTGAACGACATATGCCATTATTAATGCAACTTGTGATGAGGCAGAAATACCCAATAAATTGTGAACCATTTTGTTAAAGCGACATCTCGCGCTTTTGACGTGAGTTTCACTAATTTGCTGCATTTGCGCATTGATTGCCCAATAAGCTTATCCTTTTAATGTGATAATTGTTTATGACTGCCAATCAACCTCTCTAGCCTAGAAAGTAAAAAAAAAGTGAAATCGCATTCCTTCAGGTTGTGAATTGTTTTAAATTTTAAAAATGTAATTTTAAATTTTCGTATTTTTCCTCTCTCTCAATCCAATCTTTCCTTCCCTCATTATTTCTTTTTCTGTACCTGAGTTGGCTTGGAATCCACGGCCTCTAATTTACCCTCCTCCTCAGTCCATCCTCTGTCCATCCACGCTACAGCCTGCTGGACTGAACATTGAGTTCAATAATTTCAGAGCATGACGGGCCCCCCCTTTTACTTTTATTTTCATTTATTTTTTATTTTATTTTTTGTGCTTATTTTATTTTAGTTTGTTTCTACTATGCCTACCCACTTTTTTCATGTTTATGCTTGTGGCTGTTCAGTTTTCTGTCCATTAACACCCTATCTGTACGAATGCTTTATCTTTCAGCACACCATTAACATATTGTTTGCCTTTGCTCCATGACCTTCTGGTCAGCTATTCTGTGACCTTGTCCTATCAATACCTTCTCTTTTGTTATCTCTTGCCCCACTCCCGCTTTACTTGCTTAAAATCTTTTACATTTCTTATATCTGCCAGTTCTGAAGAAGGATCACCGACCTGAAACATTAGCTCTGCTTCTCTCTCCACAGACGCTGCCAGACCTGCTGAGTTTTTCCAGCACTTTCTGTTTTTATTTCAGATTTCCAGCATCCACAGTATTTTGCTTTTATTTCTGTTTCTTTCTCATTATTTAATCTCAATGGTTAAGGAGATACACTGTCTCATTGTTCAGTAAGGTCCGAGATGTTCTGTTGCCCTTGCTATGCTGTAATCAGCTCATACTTCCGACAATGTTGTGGCAAAAATGTTTTAAAACCTAAGTGTGGAATTGTAAGTCTAACAGGCCACACTGTGAGCTGTCTCGCTCCTGAAAAATCTGGCCCACTATGACCTCAAATTTTCATTTTACCCATCGATTGTCTCTCTCTCTCGTTACCACCCCTCTTCCCCCACCCTTTTTTCCAGTGCATGCAGATTTTCTTGAGCAAAGTGCGACTTGTGGCCTTGGCAGCCTGCTCCCAGCTCCCTGCCAATTCCCCTCATGTGTCGGTGACTGAGATCTCAACTGTCCTTTTGGCCTTTTTGTTTCTCTTCTCTCTCGGCATTGCCTTGCTCTTCTGTTGGCCTTGTTTTAGGATTCATTTGTAATCTGAGATTGAATGAAAACACATATGTGCTTTGTTAAAGTTTAAAACAACTTTGCAGCATGTTGTGCAACTCAGCCTTTGCTTATAACTCTTGCCTCGTAGACCGCCTATTGTATCCAGTCTGGATATAAGTAATTTTTCAAAAAATATACTTTATTCATAAATTTATAAAAGTACATTACATAATGTTTCAAATGTGACATTACGTAAAGTGCAATACAGTTCAATTTCTTTCAGTGTGGTACATGGCATGCAATATTTACAATATACATTTACATTTCATGTCAATCGTTCTCTGGTGCGTATGGCCCGAGGGGTTTTTACACGGGTTCCAGCCCCTCAGTGTACTATGGCGGGAGAGCCGTAGACTGTGGCTTTTCTTAATTGGGCCTTTGCGGCGGCTGCCCCAAGCTTTAGTGTGTCCCTCAACATGGAGTCCTGGGCCTTGGAATGTGCCAATCTGCAACACTCAGTCGTGGACAGCTCTTTGTACTGGAAGACCAGAATGTTTCGGCAGACCAAAGAGCGTCTTTCACCACGTTGATGATCTTCCAGCAGCATTTGATGTTTATTTGGGCGTGCGTCCCTGGGAACAGCCAGACAGCGCAGAGCTGCTCAGGATGAATTGCAACAAAAAACACTGCATCGCTTTCCAGACCAACTTTGCAAAAGTACATTCCAGAAGAAGCTGGGCGATGGTCTCTTCCCCACTGCAACTTCCTTAAGGACAGCATGCGCAGGTAGTGAGACTCTGGGTGTGCGTGAAGGATCTGACGGGGAGGGCCGTTCTCACCACCAGCCAAGCTTGGTGCTTGTTTAAAAGTTCTGGCAATGATGCATTCTGTAAAATGACTTTGACAGTCTGCTCAGGGAACCATCCCACAGGGTCCTTTTCCCACAGGGCCTCGAGGACATTAGGTCGGACCACTTCCTGATGGACTTATGGTGTTTTTCTGCGCAAACATTTCCACGAGGAGGGACAGGTGGTACACCAAGCTCCAACTGAATGGAGCGTTCGGCAGCAACGTGGCTAAACCTATGCTTAACCCTTGTTTGAACTAGTTGCCTAATTGCAATGTTGATACAGAATCTACATGTGTTAAGGGAATGTTTTAAAATAATGGAGTCAAACTGACAACTTCCAGTGTCATTATAATTGTTAAGTCAGGGGACTGAGGATCGCTTCTGTCTCATTCCACCCTGTGATCCACCTGCAAATTAACTGTGAGGAAAATTAAAGCCATTTCTAAAGGTGGGGCAATGTTGTTGCATTAGCACCCAATAAAACATAGGATGAGCCAATATTGGAATGCAATAAAAATGGAGAATATGAGGGAAGGAATGTAATTTGAAATATAATTTTGTATAGATAAATTGAAAAGAATATTTCAAACGTGAATATAACAAAGATGAGCTGTGCGGTTAACATGATGTCCCAGAAAAGTCAGACAGCTTTATTTTTGCTGTGACTATGGCTGGGATTTCACGTTGGGCGGATGGGAGCCGGCCACAGAACGAAAGGTCGGTGGCGAACCCACTTCTGCCTCGCCTGGGGATCCGACCCACATTTTACGGGGGAGCCTCCCGCTCCATTTTACGACCCCCCCCCCACCAACACCACCATCCGGCTCGTTGGGGTGGCTTAAAAGTCCGGTCTGTGTTGCATTGTGCAGCTCTTGTGATGAAGTGTTGGAAGTCACTGACAGGGGAGGAGCAGATAAGGTTAATAAAGGCAACCTTTGGAGAAATAAAACAAAACTTAGAGAGACAAACAAGCTGGGTCTTTGAACCAAAAAAGAATATTGTGAGAAATATTACATACAGATCAGAAAGGTCCTAGGTTAGGTTGTTGGTGTGTTGAGTTAGATCTCAATGATAGGGGCATTATAATCAGCGACAGCCCGAATGGAATTCAGTTAGGGAAAATCATCACAGCTAAGTAGAATGAGAGCCATAGTGTTCTCTGAAATATTTGATCATCTTCAAAATCTGTGTATCTCTGCTTATTACTGAGCCACTTTTGATGAGAACCTACTCCATACATCATCTACTGTGCGAGGCGAAATCTCTAGCCTTGCATTTGATTACTTTATTTTCAGATGCTCAAACCCACACATCACTTTTGGTTAAATAGCCTGCTTCCATCAGCATTATCTATGCCTGTCGATACTTTAAAAGATTGGATCATGCTTCTTCATGATCTTCTATCTCCAGTGGAACACCAATCCCAATTTCTTTTCTTCATATCTTTACGACTTGGCATTCTCTGTCCCAGAATCACCCCTATTACTTGGTCTTGTACAGTGACTTGCCCGGATCTTGGGAGCTACTCAGTTTTACACTGCATATAAATGCTTCAGGATAGATTTTCAATTTGCTGTCCAGGTGTAAAACTGGTGTTGAGGATGGGCTGCCTGTTATACAAACAATCCCATTTTATGTTCCATTGAAATTTATTGAAACAATAATGAGGCTTTTCCGTAACAGGTGGTCGATTCATCACTCCTGTTTTACACCGGGGCAGAATTTTGAAAATCTAACACCTCATGTCAGTTTTGGTCCCCTGTTTGCATATTTCTATCCAGCATGTTAACAGACTGGTTAAGCCGAGGTGACTCTTTGGCTGCAAAATTCAGCTTCGTAGCTCTGCTACTGTTAGTGCTACAGAAGCCTGGAGAGGCGGAAATGGCAGCCGCACCACTTCCAGCCGCGGCCCATGCGGCGCACCATGCTTATAAGGGTGCCAGAAGCATGCAGGATGGGTAGATCATGACATCACTTAGCATAAAATGCTGATGTGACACCCAACCTGCTCTGTTGGACCTTGCAGATTCTGTTAAAGTCCTCTGTTCAACACTCACACTTGAACGTGGGTTCAGCTGCACAAGGCAGCAGCATGGGACTTTCAGGTGAGGTTCTATTGACTTTCCTTTGCTGCCGCAGAGTGAGTGGAAGTACCGTGTTCAGTGTTGCTGGAGGAGTTCTGAAAAGGCGTTCAAGTCATAGATTCAGGGAAGGTTCCATTAGATTGGAAAACAGCCAATGTAACTCCTTTATTCAAAAAGGGAGGGAGACAGAAAGCAGGAAACTACAGGCCAGTTACCTTAACATCTGTCTTAGGGAAAATGTTAGAAGCTATTATTAAAGACCTAATAATAATAATTATCCTGATAGAACCGGGCAAGGTGGAGCGTGTGCTGCCAGTGCGGGATGAAGTGAACAAGGACTCTGAAGTGCCGGAGTGTTTTGCCGCCTCACCTCAGGATCTGGTTCTCTCACACAAAGCGAGTTGGGAATTACCTGGTGGGTAAGATGCCGCCAGGAAGTCGGGTCAGAGCTGGAGCTGCAGTGCCCGGACTGGGGCGACGATGAGTACATGCCAAAGGCCCAGCGAGGCCTCGCACCCCTCCCCCCACCACCCCACTTGCTGGACTCGTACGGAAAATCCTTGATCGGATCCCGGGAGAAGAAGCTCCACATCGCAGCCAGCCATAGCACTGTCCCCCCACCCCCTCCCCCCCTCACACCCCCTGCCCTCGCATCCCCTTCCCCCCACCCCCTCCCCCCTTGCACCCCCTTCCCCCCTCCCCCCTTGCACCCCCGCTCCCTCTCACCCCCTGCACCCCCTTCCCCCTCGCACCCTCTCGCCTGTTCCCTCTCCCTCCATGAAATCGCACAGTTTACTTGTTAGGGCCTCTGCTCAGGGATAGAAGCTAACAACCCCACTGCCTTGTGGGCATCTCAGGAGATACCAAGGCTAAGGGAGTAAACCCTAACAGAAAATCCGGAGCGGAACCCCGAAGGCGCTCATGTATCACCTTTGGCATGTTTCTGGCAGTTCCTGCCGCCATACCGGTGCCAAATGTTGTGCTCTGCACTCCTTTGAACCCCACTAGGAAGGCTGAGAGGGGAGTTTTGACACTTGGGCAACTCACAACCTCCATACATCCGCTCAGGCATGCGCCATACAGAGGTCACTCCATAGTCGCCTCACAGCGACCAAAACAACACAGAAGGCAGCAGTTACGGGTTATAAGTCAAGCTCAATTGGCATAGAGATTGGGCGCCACGGGTTGCCTTTGTCGGTGGGAGAGGTCATCACATCTCACTGGACAGCTACCGCCCGCCTCAAACCGGGAAGCCCCCAGTCAGAAAGGTTCTGTCCCGCCACAGTCCACCCGCTTCAATGGGTGCTTGGAGCTCAGGGTCATTGCCCGACAAGTGGACTGTAACACCGCACCAAACTGCACGACCAAAAAAGAAAAGAAGGTACCAGACCTTCGTTTTGCAAGCTGAATCATCAGCTGGCCTGTCGGAAGATCTAACACAAATCAACGACGCTCGGAAGACCGCCACCATTAACAACGAGCTCAGTAGACTCAAAGTGGTATTGCAGCACCTCAGGAGACATGCCTCCCTGCGAGCGGATCACTAAGAGAGCAAGACTACACCTTCTACTGGCAGGGAAGGGATCCTGAAGAACCAAGACAGCATGGCGTGATAGAGCCACTTTCAGATGGATGGGAACGCATATTGTCCATCCAACTGCTCACCGCCTCTGGTCCAATACATCTACTCTATGTTCCAACACTCTGCTCCCCACCTGAAGTTAAAGACCAGTTCTACGAGGAACTCCATAATATCATTAGTAGCATTCCTGATACCGAACATTTGTTCCTGCTGGGGTACTCTAACGCCAGGGTTGGGGCCGACCATGACTCATGGCCCTCCTGCTCTCGCATTGGAAGGTTGAGTGAGAATGGACAGAGACTGCTTCAGTTGTGTACCTATCACAACCTCTGCATCACCAACTCGTTCTTTCATACTAAACCCTGTCACCAGGTTTCATGGAGACACCCAAGATCACGTCGTTGGCACCAGCTGGACCTCATTGTCACAAGGCAAGCCACCTTAAACAGTGTTCAAATCACACACAGCTTCCACAGTGCGGACTGCGAAACCGACCACTCCCTGGCATGCAGCAAAGTTAGACTCAAACCAAAGAAGCTGAATCACTCCAAGCAGAAGGGCCACCCGCGCATCAACACTAGCAGAATTTCTTATCCACAGCTGTTAGATAAGTTTCTCAATTCACTTGGAAAAGCCCTTCAAAACACTCCTGCAGGGGATGCAGAGACCAAGTGGGCCCACATCAAAGACACCATCTCTGACTCAGCAATGACCACCTTTGGCAAATGTGAAAAGCAGAACGCAGACTGGTTTCAATCTCACTTTGAAGAGCTGGAACCTATCATAGCCACTAAGCGCACTGCACTGATGAACTACAAGAAAACCCCCAGCGAGTTAACATCCGCAGCACTTAAAGTAGAAACATCAGAGGAATGTATGATGGCATTAAGAGAGCTTTTGGGCCAACCATCAAGAACATCGCCCCCCCCCCCACGTCTAAATAAGGGGACACGATCACTGACCAACACAAGCAAATGGACCGCTGGGTGGAGCACTACCTAGAACTGTACTCCAGGGAGAATGTTGTCACTGTGACTGCCCTCAATGCAGCCCAGTCTCTGTCAGTCATGGATGAGCTGGACGAACAGCCAACCAAATCGGAACTCAGTGATGCCATTGATTCTCTAGCCAGTGGAAAAGCCCCTGGAAAGGAAGGCATTACCACTGAAATAATCAAGAGTGCCAAGCCTGCTATACTCTCAGCACTCCATGAACTGCTTTCCCTGTGCTGGGATGAGGGAGCAGTACCTCAGGACATGCACGATGTCAATATCATCACCCTCTATAAGAACAAGGGTGACCGCGGTGACTGCAACAACTACCAAGGAATCTCCCTGCTCAGCATCGTGAGGAAAGTCTTCGCTCGAGTCGTTTTAAACAGACTTCAGAAGCTGGATGAGCGTGTCTACCCTGAGGCACTGTGCAGCTTTCGAGCAGAGAGATCCACCATTGACATGCTGTTCTCCCTTCGCCAGCTACAGGAGAAATGCCACAAACAACAGATGCCCCTCTACGTTGCTTTCATTGATCTCACCAAAGCCTTTGAACTCATCAGCAGACGTGGTCTCTTCAGACTACTAGCAAAGATCGGATGTCCACCAAAGCTACTAGGTATCATCATCTCATTCCATGACAATATGAAAGGTACAATTCAGCATAGCGGTGCCTCATCAGACCCCTTTCCTATCCTGAGTGGCGTGAAACAGGGCTGTGTTCTCGCACCGACACTGTTTGGGAATCATCTTCCCACTGCTGCTCTCACATACGTTCAAATCTTCAGAAGAAGGAATTTTCCTCCACACAAGATCAGATGGCAGGTTGTTCAACCTTGCCCGTCTTAGAGCGAAGACCAAAGTACAGAAAGTCCTCATCAGGGAACTCCTCTTTGCTGACGATGCTGCATTAACATCTCACACAGAGACTCTGCAGAGACTCATCAACAGGGTTGCGGCTGCCTGCAACGAATTTGGCCTAACCATCAGCCTCAAGAAAACGAACATCATGGGACAGGACGTCAGAAATGCTCCATCCATCAATATCGGTGACCACGCTGTTGAAGTGGTTCAAGAGTTCACCTACCTAGGCTCAACTATCACCAGTAACCTGTCTCTTGATGCAGAAATCGACAAGCGCATGGGAAAGGCGTCCGCTGCTATGTCCAGACTGGCCAAGTGAGTGTGTGAAAATGGTGCACTGACACGGAACACAAAAGTCTGAATGTTTCGCGCCTGTATCCTACGTACCTTGCTCTATGGCAGCAAGGCCTGGACAATGCATGTCAGCCAAGAGTGACATCTCAACTCATTCCATCTTCGCTGCCTACGGAGAATCCTTGGCATCAGGTGGCAGGACCGTATCTCCAACACAGAAATCCTCAGGGCAGCCAACATCCCCAGCATATACACCCTACTGAGCCAGCGGCGCTTGAGATGTCTTAGCCTTGTGAGCTGCATGGAAGATGGCAGGATCCCCAAGGACGCATTGTACAGCGAGCTCGTCACTGGTATCAGACCCACCGTTTGTCCATGCCTCCGCTTTAAAGACATCTGCAAAAGCGACATGAAGTCCTGTGACATTGACCACAAGTCGTGGAAGTCAGTTGCCAGTGATCGCCAGAACTGGCGGACAGCCATAAAGGCGGGGCTAAAGAGTGGCGAGTCGAAGGGACTTGGTAGTTGGCAGGAAAAAAGACAGAAGTGCAAGGAGAAGCCAACTGTGTAACAGCCGCGACAACCAATTTTATCTGCGGTGCCTGTGGAAGAGTCTCACTCTAGAATCGGCCTTTATAGCCACTCCAGGCGCTGCTTCACAAACCACTGACCACCTCTAGGCGATTACCCATTGTCTTTCGAGACAAGGAGGCCAAAGATTATTAAAGACGTTATAGAAGGGCATTTAGAAAGATTCAAAGTAATCAGGCAGAGTCAACATGGTTTTGTGAAAGGGAAATCATGTTTAACCAATTTATTGGAGTTCTTTGAGGGGTGCTGTGGGTAAAGGGGAACTTATGGATGTATTGTACTTAGATTTCCAGAAGGCATTTGATAAGGTGCCACATCAAAGGTTATTGCAGAAAATAAAAGCTCATGGTAGATAGAAGATTGGCTAGCTAACAGGAAACAGAGAGGAGGCATAAATGGGTCATTTTCTGGTTGGCAAGATGTAACGAGTGATGTGCCACAGGGATCTGTGCTGGGGCCTCAACTTTTTACAATTTATATAAATGACTTAGATGAAGGGACCGAAGGTATAGTTGCTAAATTTGCTGATGACACAAAGATAGGTCGTAAAGTAACTTGTGAAGAGGACATAAAGGGGCTGCAAAGGGATATAGATAGGTTAAGTGAGTGGGCAAAGATCTGACAAATGGAGTATAATGTGGGAAATTGTGAAATTGTCCATTTTGACAGGAAGAATAAAAAAGAAGCATATTATCTAAATGGTGAGAGTTTGCAGAGCTCTGAGATGTAGAGGGATCTGGGTATGCTAGTTCATGAATTGCAAAAGGTTAGTATGCAGGTACAGCACGTAATTAGGAAATCTAATAGAATGTTATCGTTTATGACGAGGGGAATTGAATACAAAAGTAGGGAGGTTATGCTTCAGCTATACAGGGCATTGATGAGACCACATCTGGAGTACTGTGTACAGTACTGGTCTCCTTATTTAAGGAAGAATGTAAATGCGTTGGAGGCAGTACAGTGAAGGTTTACTAGACTGATACCTGGAATGGGCGGGCTGTCTTATGAGGAAAAATTGGACAGGCTAGGCTTGTATCTGATGGAATTCAGAAGAGTAAGAGGAAACTTAGTGGAAACATATAAGATCCTGGGGGGTCTTGACAGGGTGGATGTGGAAAGGATGTTTCCCTTTGTGGGAGAATCTACAACTAGGGGTCACTGTTTAAAAATAAGGGGTTGTCCATTTAAGACAGAAATGAGGAGAAATGTTTTCTTTCAGAGGGTCGAGAGTCTTTGGAATTCTCTTCCTCAAAAGGCAGTGGAAGCAGAGTCTTTGAATATTTTTAAGGCAGAGGTAGATAGATTCTTGATAAGCAAGGGAGTGAATGGTTATCGGAGGTAGGCAGGAATGTGGAGTAAGCAGTTCAGCCATGAACTTATTGAATGGCAGAGCAGGCTCGAAGGGCCGAGTGGCCTACTCCTGCTCCTAATTCGTATATTCATATGTAAGTCAGAAGGGAGTGGTGCTGGACTTTTATGAGGAGTTCAGAGGAGCTTGGAGGCCTGTCAGCAGAAAGCCTGCGAAAGGGGCTGTAGTTGCAGACCCTCTTGGGCTGCAGCACGACAGGGACATGGAGCTCAGTGCCCCTCCTCTGCTGCGTATGTGCAGAGGGAGGAGGAGGCTTCTCAATAGAAGGCCGTATGCAAAAAAGGGTCTTCAGGGAGCACTTCTCCTATTCTCCTATCTCCACCTCAGCCAGGCGCAATGTCTGAGGTGGCTACGTTCGTCAAGGAGATGGTTATTGAACTGTGCTACCTTTTCCAGCCAGACCTGCAGCCACACAGCAGGGTAAGGATGGCACTGCCAGTAGCCATGAAGATCACCATTGCCCTCAATTTCTATGCTAGCAGATCCTTGGCATTGCCAACATATCACAGTTCATCATGCATCACTGCATTAGGGAGGTAACAGAGGCTCTGTGCAACAGGAGAGGGGACTTCATAGATTCCCTCTAACCAGAGAGTAACAGGAGGAGCAGGCATGTGGCTTTGCTCAGCTAACGGGATTCCCAATGGTACAGGGAGCCATCGACTGCATGCATGTAGCTATGCAGACACGACATATTAAAGGGAAGATGTACCACAACCGCAAAAGGTACCACTCCATGAATGTACAGTTGGTGTGCGACCATACACAGAACATCCTGTTGGTGAATACCCACTATCCTGGTAGCAACCAGGAAGCTTTCGTCCTGTGGCAGTCAGCCGCTCCCACCATATTTGAGCCACAACGAACTGGAGGCTGGCTGCTCGGTAACCAGATCTACACCTGGTTCATGCTTCGCCACATGACCACAGATGGAGAGTGAGCATACAATGAGAGCCATGTTGCCACCAGGGACAGCATGGAGCAGACATTCTGAATCCTGAATGTTTCCGGTGGCACCGGATGCAACGGCCTCAGTCACTCACGGCCTTATATTGCTGAGTACCTTCTCTTCCCAAGAGCTCAGGAGATGCAGGTGTGCTTATGACCTGCTCGGTCTCTTCTGCTCCCCATGTAATGTGCAACCTTGTCCTACAAGAGTAAGGGAAAAGGGTCGGTGAGTGTGTCGGCATGTATTTGGGTGGAAATATGTGGAAGCTGCAAGATGTGGTTGTGAGGCTTGCAGCGTTGGTAAGTGTGTGAGGCTGAGGTGGAGTATTAGCAATCAGGACTCATGCGTAACATTCCTATAATTGCTGATGGGTGAGTCATGGAGCTGTTGTGCATTGAGTAGCGTGTGAGGCTGGTGTTGCAGTGAGTAGGAAATATCATTGGAAGATGTACTCACTGACTTTGACCACTCGTGAGATCATTGAACTCTTTGCGACACTGCAACCAGATACTCAGCACCAGACTCCTGGAAGTGTTCTCTGTGGCTACCTGCTCCCATTCCTTTTGCAGGTTTTGCCTTGAGGGCCTCCTGTCCCCCTGCAGAAACATGACCCATTTCCTTCCTTCGATCTCCTGGACTAAGGTCTCCCGTGCCGCATCAGAGAACCTGGGAGTCCTCTCTCTGGTCTGATGCTCCGTTGATAGTGAAAGAACTAACAATTCCACTAGGTGCTGCAGCCTGAATGCACCTCCCCTTTAGAGGGGCAGGCTGCCTTTTAGAAGTGTGGACGAGCTGTAAAAGGTGCTGGCCACGCAAGCACCTAGACCCCTGCTGAGCGTGCAGCAAGTCACCAGCCCGTCTCATGCTGGGCTGCCTGCCTCACCTCAAGCGGGCACGGGGAAATCGCCCCTGGCGATCCCCAAGCCTGTTAACAGACCTAATCAAATTTTTAGCCCTTTATTCTTGGAGTACACACTTGCTCTTATGCTGCACTCTGGGTACTGATGCCATGTCCAACCAGGCATTTGCCTAAAACGAGAAATACGGCATATCATGGCTAGGAATATCAGGGCACCGTTAACACAGAGGGTACTGTTTCTCCCCTAGGGAGGATGTGCACCAGCTCATGCCAAGCTAAACAATTACCGCATGTCTTTGATACAGTTCCACAGATACCAGCAGCCCCCGATACATCTGGTATGAAGGACAAGGACAAGGTTGTCCTTCATACCTTAACCAAGACGAGGGTGTGGACTGGCATGATGTGCAACCATAGGTGACAATTACATCAGGTTTGATTCTGCCCTCATCCGCTCTCCACATATGCGTTTTCCAGTGACAGAAAGGAGGGTGACACAGTAATGGTCAATTCCCCCCTCCCCCCCCCACTATCCAGGCCCAGAGAAGCTGATGCTAATTGCAATGCTGCAGTCAGTATCTCACTGACACAGCGTGGATTATTGGAAGCTTTTAAAGTTAGAAAGAAACTCTGGCAGCCCATCGAAACACTATTCACAGTTTAATAATTGAAAGGAACAGACTGTCTCGTCAGCTCTTATCTTTTCAATCACTTAAACTCTCACAGGCAGTCAGAGCCTCAATGAGCAGTGTTTGAATATGCAGGCATGGAACTCTGTGTCGCAAAAAAAATGGAAAATGCTCAGCAGGACAGGCAGCATTTGTGAAGACAGAAACTGAGTTAACGGGCTGGAAAAGCAGTGGGATCACCGCCCCAACCTTTCCGCACCCTCACCACCCACTTCCCCGCCCCGGAGCAATCCTCTGGTCTTTTAACTTGTAAGTTTCGCGAGCCGTGATCCCCATCCCTTTAAAGAAGGGGATCCCGCCTCCAAGAGCTGATGGCCAATCACAGAGCCAGCAGCTCAGCAGTATTGGCAGCGCCACCGGGAGCCAAGCCCAGTGCTGGAACCACGGACGGAGGTAGGTGAGGCAGGGTTACTCGGGCCTGTCCAGAAGATCCTAGCGAGGGGGGGATTGGGGGGTGGTTGTGCAGTCTGGGGTCCCAGGTTTGTAAAGTGGTTCCGAGTGGGGATCCTCTGTGGGCCACAAATTGCCCACGAAGGAGGGACCCTCCCCCAAGCCCACAGGGAGGGCGCCTTGTGAAGCAGCGTGCGCACACTATGGGTATGCAGGAACATCCAAAGGACTGGAACTAGCAAGCACAAAGGGTATGGGAAGCAACAACCAACTTTTAAAAAATGGGTATAAGAAATGCTTCAATTAATGTGCGTAGCATTAAATCCATTATGCGATGTGTTTCAACCTTGGATTACCTTGCCAAGGTCAAAGCCGACCTACTGTTTCTGCAGGAGTGTGAAATACCACACCTCAGCACCTATAGTCAGTGATTGCGATGGTGGTCCCACGGGCCATCGATCTGGTCCGGGGGTAATGATTCCCGTTCCTCTGGCCTGGGTATTCTGCTGCAAGGAGATAACTTCACCATCTCCGAAGTTAAGAAGGTGGTGGGCGGTCGCCTCCTCATAGTAGATGTAATGTACAACAACACTCCGCTCCAGTTGATCAACGCGTACGCCCCGGTTCAATGAAGTGAGCGACTGACCATTTTCCAGCAGCTCCCACTTCTGCTGGCGACGTCCAGGTCGGTCATCCTAGGCGGTGACTTCAACTGCATCATCGATGCAGCTGGATGATCCGGCAGTGACGACAGCAAACCGGACGTTATGTCCAGACTCCTAATAGAAACAGTTAAAGATGCCAAACTGCAGGACATCTTCAGCAAACCTGCAGACAGAGCGCAGCGTAGATACACCTGGTCAAGATCGGACGGGTCTGCCTGTTCCAGGATTGACTTCCTGTTTGTGTCCCGTGCTGTCACGGTCGGATCCACCGACGTCAAGCCGGTGTTCTTCTCCGACCACTGCCTCTTACTGGCCGACTGTCACTTACAGGGCGACCAGCGGGTTGGCAGGGGGACATTGAAGCTCAATGCTACACTGCTAACCCCAAGAACGTTGAGGAACTCAAAAGGGATTACAAAGGTTGGAGGCCTGTGAAACCCCTCTTTGAGTCTCCAGTTCACTGGTGGGAAGCGATCAAGGAGAGCATCAAGAAGTTCTTTATCCTCAAAGGTGTTCAGAGGGCGAGAGAGAGACAGAGGGAAATGTCCCGACTCCAGAAAAGTGTGCAAAATCTGCTCCGGCTGCAGTCGATGGGGGTCGAGGTCAAGGACGACCTCCAAGAGGTGAAGAGCCAGCAGGCCTCGCTCTTTGCGACGGAGGCCTCCAAGATCATCTTCCGATTTAGAGTCCGCTCCATCGAGCAGGATGAGACGTGCTCGCATTACTTCTTCCAAAAGGTACACAGAGAGAGCTCTGTGATCAGCAGCCTGAAGGAAGAGGATGGCTCGGTAACATCTTCGCAGTCCGACATACTCAGGATCAGCAAATCCTTTTATGCTGGGCTGTATGACCCGAAGCCCACAGACAGCAGAGCTTCCCAGTCCTTCGTGTCATCTATCACAGAGGTCTTAGATGACAGCATGAGGGAGAGACTGGACAAGCCGCTAACTCTGGACGAGCTGACAAAGGCCATCGAGTCCTTCAAGACGAGTAAAACTCCCGGAAGCGACGGCTTACCGGTCCAGTTGTATTCGGACCTGTGGGACTGGGTCGGCCCAGACCTGCTGGAAGTATACGAGAGTATGCTCCTGGCCGGCAGCATGTTAGAATCCATGAGGAAAGGCATCATCACCCTCATCGAGAAGCAGAAGGGGGAGAGGGCAGAAATCAGAAATTGGTGGCCCATCTCACTGTTTAATGTTGACTACAAGATTCTGTCCAAAGTCATAGCCAGTCGAGTCAAGTCTGCTCTGGAGTTGGTGATCCACCCCGATCAGACCTGTACTGTACCCGGCAGGAAGATCTCCGATAGTCTCGCGCTACTGAGGGATACGATCGCCTATGTACGGGACAGGAGGGTGGACACCTACCTCATCAGCCTGGACCAGGAGAAGGGCTTTGACAGGATATCGCACACCTACATGATGGACGTGCTTTCCAAAATGGGGTTTGGGGACGGAATCTGCAATTGGATCAAACTGCTCTACACAAACATCAGTAGCGCAGTCTCAATCAATGGGTGGGAATCAGAAAGTTTCCCGATCCAATCTGGAGTCAGACAGGGCTGTCCTCTCTCCCCTGTCTTGTTTGTTTGCTGTATTGAACCCTTTGCTGAGTCTATTAGGAAGGATGCGAGCATAAGAGGGGTGACAATCCCAGGCACTGAAGGCACTCAGGTTAAAACCTCCCTGTACATGGATGACGTCGCCGTCTTCTGCTCGGATCCGCTGTCTGTGCGCAGACTAATGAGCATCTGCAACCAGTTCGAACTGGCCTCAGGAGCCAAAGTTAACCACGGCAAGAGCGAGGCCATGTTCTTTGGGAACTGGGCTGACCGATCCTTTGTCCCCTTCACCGTCAGGTCAAACTACCTGAAGGTGCTGGGGATATGGTTCGGAAGGGCCGGGGCGTGCACCAAAACCTGGGAGGAGCGAATAGCCAAGGTACAACACAAGCTGAGCACGTGGGGGCAGCGATCTCTCTCCATTGTGGGTAAGAACCTGGTCATCAGGTGCGAGGCGCTCGCATTGTTGCTGTACGTGGTGCAGGTCTAGCCCATACCCCACTCCTGCGCTGTGGCGGTCACCTGAGCCATTTTCCGCTTCATCTGGGGATCCAAAGTGGACCCGGTCCGGAGGGACACGATGTTCAAACCTCTGAATAAGGACGTGAAAAATTTACCCAATGTCGCCCTCATCCTGATGACTCCCTTCGTGTGCGGCTGCATCAAGCTGTGTGTAGACCTCCAGTACGCAAACTCCAAGTGTCACTACGTGCTGAGGTTCTATCTGTCCCCGGTGTTGTGAAAGATGGGCCTGGTTACATTGTTGCGGAACGGTCCATTCAGTTGGACCGTGCCGTGCCACCTATCCTTCGTGGAGCAGTTTCTGCGGGAAAACACCTTTGACCACCGATCCATCAGGCAGTGGTCTGCACGGAATGTCCTCAAGGCCCTACGGGAAAGGAGATGGTGGATCCTGTCAGATGGTTCCCCGAACAGACCGCCAAAGTTATTTGGTGGAATGCCTCATCACCAGAACTTTCAAACAAGGACCAAGACGTAGCTTGCTGGTGGTGAGAAGAACCCTCCCTGTCAGATCCTTCCTGCACGCCCGAAGTCTCACCCCCTCCGCACAATGCCCTCGAGGTGGCTGTGGTGGGGAAGAGACGGTTGCCCACCTCCTTCTGGAATGTGTCTTTGCAAAGCAGGTGTGGAAAGAGATGCAGTGGTTTTTGTTGAGGTTCATCCCAAGCAGCTCTGTAACACAGGAGTCTGTGCTCTACGGGCTGTTCCCAGGGACGCACACTGAGACAAACATCAACTGCTGCTGGAGGACTATCAATTCGGTGAAAGTCGCCCTTTGGTCTGCCCGAAACTTGCTGGTCTTCCAGCGCAAAGAGTTGTCCACGACTGAATGTTGCAAACTGGCACATTCCAAGGTCCAGGACTACGTGCTGAGGGACGCACTAAAGCTTGGGGTAGCCGCAGCAAAGGCTCAATGGGGAAAGACCACTGTGTAAGGTCCCCCCACCAAGCTGAACTGAGGGGCTGGATCCATGGAAAACCCCTCGAACTGTATCAGGAAATTTTTCGTTTGCTGTAAAATGTAAAAATGTATATGGCATGACAAATGAAATGGAAGGGTTGTGAGACAACTCATGATTGTATTGAAGGAAACTGATCACCCTTGCAATGTTTGTATTTTTTGACTTGGTGCTGTTTGAAACTGTTTGGCAATGTATTTTTAACAGATTTTTATGAATAAAGTATATTTTGGAAATATGAAAAAAAGTCTTGTGTTACAAGGCGTGATGCCCATGCAGTGGAAGCCCCCTTGTCCCTGGTAAGATCCCAGTGGCAGCAGGAAGAGGCCCTTAGTTGTCCGTTAATAGGCCACTCTTAAGGCCCTCAATTGGCCTCTGGGCAGTCGGCTATCGTCAGTCTATCCCATCCCCAGGAGGATCACTTGGCGACAGGGAGGCGATAAGCCCTTCACCCCCCCCCCCCCCACCCACCCAGCCACCCATTGCGATTCTCCATGCCTCCCCCATCTCTGACCACGCCTCTGGGGCCACACAAAATTCCGGCCAACTTTTCAGGTCAATGACCTTTCATTAGAACTGGGAAAAGTTAGAAATGTCATTGGTTTTCAGGAGGTCAAATGGGGGATGGTGGAAAAAAAACAAAAGGAAAGGTTAGTGATAGGGTGGAAGAAGGGAGACTTTCAAGGACAAAAGAGTCGGTGGGGCAGAGTCAAATGGATTGGTAACAGGACAAGTCAAGCGACAAAAGATTTGGCAGAATAATGAACAGCTGCCGTCTGAAAACAGAATCAAGTGAAAAACAAGATTAAGACTGAAACATGCAAAGAGAAAGAAAAAATAATGGGGGCAGAGATTATTGTCTGAAATTGTTGAACTCTGTGTTGAGTCCAGAAGGCTGAAAAGTGCCTAATCGAAAGATGAGATGCTGTTCCTTGAGCTTGTGATGTCAGCGTGAGAGCAAAGTGGAAAATTAAAATGGCAGACCACCAGAAGCTTGGGGTTATGCTTGTGGACTGAGTGGAGGTGTTTTTCAAAGCTGTCACCCAATCTGCATTTGGTCTCCCCAATGTAGAGGCGAACGCATTGCAAGCAGCAAATATTGTATGCTAAATTGAAAGAAATACACGTAAATCGCTGTTTCACCTGGGAGGAGAGTTTAGGCCTGGGACAGTGAGGAGAGAGGATAAAAAGGACAAGTGTTAAATTTCCCGCACTTGCATGGAGAGGTGCAGTGGAAAGGGGACAGGGTGTTCGGGGGTGATAGAGGAGTGGACCAGTGTGTCGTGGAGGGAACAGTCCCTTTAAAATGCTGAAAGGGGAGGGGATGATGTGTTTGGTGGCATCATGCTGGAGTTGGCAGAAATGGCAGAGGATGATCTGTTGAATACAGAGATTGGTGAGGTGGAAGGTGAGGACAAGGGGTTGGTTTTTTGGTTCTGGGAGGGAGTGGAAGGGATGAGAGCAGAAGTGTGGGAAATGGGATGGACATAGTCGAGGGCCCTGTCAACCACAGTGGGGGGAATTCTCGGTTGAGGAAAACGGAAGACATATAAGAAGCATTGGTATGGAAGGATTGTAGCATCAGAACAGATGCAATGGAAACAGAGAAACTGGGAGAATAGAATGGAGTCCTTACAGGAAGCACAGTGTGAGGAAATATAGTCGAGGCAGCTGTGGGAATCAGTGGGCTTATAATGATTATTTGTTGCTCGCCTATTCTTAGAAATGACAACAGAGAAATCGGAGAAGGGAAGGGAAGAGATGGAGATAAACAATGCGAAGGTGAGAGAAAGGTGGAAATTGTAAGCAAAGTTGATTAAGTTTTCCAGTTCAGAGTGAGAGTAGGAAACAGCACTGATCCAGTCATCAATAGACCGGAAAAAGGGGTGAGGGAGGGGGCCTGAGTACAAGAACACAAGAAATAGGAGCAGAAGTAGACCATATAGCCCATCGAGCCTGCTCCACCATTTAATACGATCATGGCTGAACTTGGGCTTCAATTCCACTTTCCTGCCTGCTCCCCAGATCCCTTTATTTCCTACGAGTAGCACTGGAACAAAGAAGGTTCCACATATCCCCCAAAAAGGCAGGCATAGCTAGGACCTATGCGGCTACCCATAGCATCACCTTTTATTTGGAGGAAGTGAGTGGAGTTGAAGGAGAAGTTGTTCAATGTGTGAACAAGTTCAGCCAGGTGGAGGAGGGTGGTGGTGGATGGAAACTGGTTGGGCCTCTGTTCAAGGAAGAAGCGGAAAGCCCTTAGACCGTCCTGGTGGGGGATGGAGGTATAGAGAGACTTGACATCCATAGTGAAGAGGAGAGGGCTAGGGCCAGGAAACTAGAAGTTGCTAAAGTGACGGAGGGCATCAGAAGAGTCACATATTTAGGTGGGAGAGACTGGACAAGGGGAGAAAAAATTGAGTCAAGATAGGAAGAAGTCAGTTCAGTGGGGCAGGAACAGGCTGAAACGATGGGGTCTGCCAGGGCCGTCCTGTTTGTGGATTTTGGGAAGGGGGTAGAAGTGGGCTGTCTGGGGTTGGGAGACAATGAGACTATGGAGGGAAGATCTCCAGGGGAGGTGAGGTCAGTGACAGTCCTGGAAACAATGGCTTGATAACCGGTGGTAGGGTCATGGTCCGGGGGAGTTAGGAGGAAGCGTTGGAGAGTTGGCATTCAGCCTCTGCATGGTAGAGGTCGGTTCACCAAACAACAACAGCACCACCCTTGTGAGCAGGTTTGATAACGATGTTAGAGTTGGACCTGAGAGAACCGAGTGCAGCAAGTTCAGAGGGAGATAGGTTCAGGTGAGTGAGGGGAGCAGAGAAATTGAGACGGCCATTGTCACGTTGGCAGTTCTCATGAAAAGATGACAAGAGGGTAAGAGGCCAGTGGGAGGAGGCCAGTTGGAGGGAGAATACTGGAGATGGGTAAAAGGGTCCACTGTGCAAGGAGAGGACTCTTGGCAAAAGAAGTGGGTGTGGAGGCGAAGGCGACGGAGGAAGAGCTCAACATCATGCCGAGCTCAAAATTCATTGAGCTGGGGACATAATGGGATAAGTGAACCTTTTCTCCCCTGTTTGTATCAATGTGAAAGTAGGACTGGTATTGCACCCTTTACTTGGCTGACTGTATTTTCTTTCTTTCTCGCTATCCTTTGTTGCATAAAACAAGAATCAGCAATTTCACCCATCAAACCCCTTCCTTTGATGAACCATCCACTCAACCATGAAAACCCACTTGCTCTTGTGATCCCATTCCCTCTCCTGAAGAAAGGGTCTGTGGAGTTTCTCTTGCCAGTAAATTGTGAAAGAAGTTTTTTAAAAAAAGAAACTGCATATGGTGGAAATCTGAAATAAATACGGAAAATTCTGGGAGTACACAGCTGGTCTCTGTTCCTGGATTTGGGGCTGGTGGATTAGTTGGCTGCAATGAATACAGGAAAATCAGATGAGGGACATGTAGGAGAAGTGCCTGCCCTTACTGAATCCCACCCAAATATTCCATTCACTAATTTGAATGGTTGAGACCCTTCATGGGCTCGCAGATCACCCTCATCATTAACTCATATCCTGATAAGCCTGCTCCTACTCAGCTGTCTAGCTATCCTTTTTTTAAAGGTGATAATGTAGTGTGGCTGGCTTTATACAAAACTGTTCCATGCAGCCAGCAGCCTGTGGAAGAAGGAATAAAAATCCTTTGCTTGAGGCTTGCTAACTGAGCACTCATGTTCTTTAGCTCTGTGATCACTGTCCAAGTTACGTAACCCGCTTACATTTACATTACCCTTGCCTCTCAGCATTTTAATAACCTTCATTGTGTCTCCTCTTAATCTTCTTTTCGCGAATGAAAATAGGTTCAGTTCTGCGAGTCTCTCTTTACTCTTTATCACGCAGAGTCCCAATACTCAGAATAATTCTTGTCATTCTTCTCTGAACGCTTTCCAATCTGTCAACGGCCTTTTCAAAGGCAGCGTTCTCAAAAATGGCACATGGCATTTCAAATGTAGAGTAAAAGCAAAATACTGCAGGTGCTGGAAATCTGAGATAAACATTAAAAGTGCTGGAAATACTCAGCAGGTCAGGCAGCATCTGTTGAGAGTGAAAGAGAGTTAATGTTTCAGGTTGATGACCCTTCATCAGAACTGCAAGATGTTAAGAGAGTAAGGGTGAGAAATTTGTTTGTGTAGTGACCCGCATAGTTTGTCCTTATTAATACCATTGGAGAATACCACATGGACTGCACAGGTCGCAGCCGGCTGTACTGCTTGTCCCTGGGGTGTCGACATAAGTCTGCATAGGTGAAAAGGTCTGGAATTCTAGGAATGGGGGTGGAGAGAGTGCTGGAGAAGTAGGAGGAATGAGGAGAGGCAATATAAACTAAGGGGTGCTGGAACAGAGAGACCTGCAGGTGTACGGAAACACGTCTCTGAAGGTAGCAGGACAAGTAGAGAAGGCTGTTAAATGGTTTGAAAAATCCTTGGCTTTATTAGTCAAAGCGTAGGACTGATTTTCCCCCACCCTATGGAGACCAGTTTGAAGGCAGTGGCAGTTATCTGTAAACTAGCAGCAAATCCCACCGGAATGGCTTCTCTGCGCTGTCCCATATCTCAGTGACTTTCCCAGGGGCATGCTGCCACAGGAATTGGCAGCTTTCTGCACGGGGGCAGGTAGGCAATGAAGCCAATTAAGGCCCTAATCAAGGGCCATTCTCCCCAGGGGTCCAGGAGCGGCCGCAGGAAGAGTCAACTCTCCACCCTGAGGCCCCTCTGAGTACTTTTTCAGCACTGAGGAGGGAGGCCTTTGTGACTGCTTCCATTTTGAGGCACCCATTAGGTCTCCCTGTTCTCCAGCAGCACTTGCCTCTCCCGGTAGCACTGCCTTCTGGACATTGCTGCGAGCCTGCCTGTTGGGCCTCCTGCTTCCCTGGTCCACCTGCTGTCCTTAATTTGACAGTGAACACACGGCCAATTAGGAAGCCACATCAGGTAAAGTTGCTCCAGTGGGTGCACTGAGGCTTTGCATGCGCTCGGGACCCACATACGGTCCTGCTGTCAGGGTCCCAACACCTGCGGGAAAATTCAGCCCATAGAACACAAAAGCAAGGACGTTATGCTAAATCTATATAAACACTGTATAGGCTTCAGCAGGGGTACAGTAGCCAATTCTGGGCACCACACTTTCAGAAGGATGTCAGGGCTTTAGAGAAGGTGCAGAGGAAATTTATTTGGAATGGTACCAAGGATGAAAGACTTCAGTTATGTGGAGCACTGAAACAAACTGGGTTTATTCCCCTTAAAAGATGAGGGTCCATTCTGTGTTCCTACCAACACACATTATAATATATTTATGTGTTATTTGTCAGCCTCGACTATTCTGATGTTCTCCTGCTCAACCTCTCATCTTCCACTTTCATCGAAAACTTTGCCACATGTATCCACACTTGTAGTAAATCCCGTGCACCCATCACTCCTAAACTCATTGACCTATGTTGGCTCCAGCCCAGCAATACCTCCTCATGTTGAATTTCCTCCATCACTTACCCATTCCTATCTGAACGTGACAGTATGAGCACTGTATGTTTTCTGAACTCCATAGTGTGAGCATTTGTTCTCTATAATCAGTAGTTTGAGCACTGTGCCTTCTCTGAACTAAAAAAAAAAGACTTGCATTTGTATAGCGCCTTTCATGAGCTCAGGACATCCCAAAACACTTTATAGCCAACGAAGTTCTTTTGAAGTGTAGAAACTGTTGTAATGCAGGAAATGCGGCAGGCAATTTGCGCACAGCAAGCTCCCACAAACAGCAATGTGATACTGACCAAATAATCTAGAATGATATCGATTGAGGGATAATCATTGGCCAGGACACTGGAGATAACTCCCCTGCTCTTCTTCAAAATAGTACCGTGGTGGCCTCCGCTTGGTGCTGCCTGTTTCGAACGTGTCCCCTGGCACACTCCACCTGCATTAATTATGGAACAATGTTTTAACCTGCCTTAAAGTTATGGACCGAATGAGACTGGCACACAACTTGTGCTCAGGCTTCTAGCTCCTTCACACTTACTGCCCACATCTGGCAATATTGGGTGCCACGGGCAAGTTGTAAGCCCCAGACCTCCACACTTTGTAATATGAACGTATTGTGCAAACCAAGTTGTCATGGTGTGGTAGGGCACACATTAGCACCAGCACATCAACTCAGTCATGAAATCAGAATGTCAGCAAGCAGCATTTTCGCCACCTCCAAGCAGCCAGAGTTTGCTTGAACCCCTGATGTTGGGCAGGGGGAAGCAATAGTACCAAAAAAAAGAGAAAATGAATAAATTTAGTTTAGGCTGTCAGGTGCAGTCACTGGCCTGTGCTCAGCAGTCTGGTCCTGACAGGATGCCAATTGGAGTAATACACTTGAGGTGCCTGGGTGAAGGAGGAGGAATAATTACCCAGGACTGTCACTCCTGGGTCTCCCAGTTCTAAAAGTTGTAGGTATGGGAGTCAGATTTAGACCCAATCAAACTCAACCATGGTGTCTCCGTCCTCCCTCACAGGGCAAAGGAGAAGTCCCCAACACAAAGCACCTCCTTCAAGAGAGGAGCCACAAGTGTTTTTTGTTAAAGCCTCTATTTTTAAAGAAAGGTAAAGCAACAAAAGGTTAGGAACAGGAGAAGACCATTCACCATGGTTGATCCGTATGTTAACTCCATCCAGCCCCCTTGGGGTTCCATGTCCCTCCTGTGAAAAGTTGGTCATTAGTGGAAAATGATTTCTTCAGTCCATATTCAGCTATGATTATTGCTGCTGGCAGTATTATATCTATTATAAAAAGAACAGATAAAACAGCAAACCACTTGCACAATCATTGTTGTGTACTTTGCTATCTCCTCTTGCTGAATTTGTAATTAATTGACACTCTCCCCTCCTTTTCCAAGGAATACTTTATTTCCCCCCCCCTTTATATAAGCATGAATTGATTAGATAGCGATGGAGAAAGACAAATAGTGCATCTGGAATACTTGACAGCTCGGACACAGCCCAGCCTTATCTCAGTGCTGCTGTAATACCAGCCACTATCTGTGCCAGAGAGATAAGACAAGTTACCCTGGCGTGTAAACTCCTGATTGAGCTCCGATAAAGGTTCCTGGATATCAAAAGAGCTTTTGTGTTGGTTGTACTTAGTCGCAGACCATTTCAGAGACTGATGATAGTAATATGTTGCTCTGTGGCAAAATTTCATGGGATGTTTAATGAAAACGTGTCCTCCAAATAATTTGTCATAGTTGAAACAGCACATCATGAGGTGATAATTTTATTTATTTATAGATACAGCACTGAAACAGGCCCTTCGGCCCACCGAGTCTGTGCCGACCATCAACCACCCATTTATACTAATCCTACAGAAATCCCATATTCCCTACCACATCCCCACCTTCCCTCAATCCCCCTACCTACACGAGGGGCAATTTACAATGGCCAATTTACCTGTCAACCTGCAAGTCTTTGGCTGTGGGAGGAAACCGGAGCACCTGGCGGAAACCCATGCGGTCACAGGGAGAACTTGCAAACTCCGCACAGGCAGTACTACAGAATCGAACCCGGGTCCCTGGAGCTGTGAGGCTGCAGTGCTAACCACTGCGCCATTGTGCTGCCCTAATACTGGAGTACGTGGCCCTAGTAGCACTGTTGTGCAACCTGCTGAGTGAAGCAGTCTCAGTGTTGGTGATGCCCCCTGTGCGCCTGTTGCACACAACATCCCATAGAGCCCCAAAAGATATATTAATGAGACAACAGACACATAGCGCCCAAACAGTGCTGCAATCCCTCAGTGCCTGTATAAAAGTTAGCCTTGGTGATTTCCCTTCCTTAGAGGGGAGTCGGAGCTGGATGTTGATCTCAAGATTCATTTTTCTTTTGGCTTTCACACCTGAATCTAAAGGGTGCACCCCTATCTTCCATCTAAAAGTTTTTGCCGAGGGATCTGCAGTTGCAGCCTACATGGCATCTATGGGTGTCCTCATTGGGCATCGCTTTCTGTTTAGGGATGTGGTAGCATATTGGTTATGTTACTGGACTAGTAATCCAGAGGCCTGGACTGATCTTAGCAGAGAATCTTAGAAACTTTCCCTTAGCAGAGAGGTCATTAATCGGGGGCATAGATTTAAAGTAATTGGCAAAAGGATTAGAGGGGAGTTGAGGAGTAATTTTTTCACCCAGAGGGTAGTGGCGGTCTAGAACTCACAGTCTTAAGGTGTGGTAGAGGCAGAAATCTTCATCATATTTAAAACACACTTGGATATGCATTTGAAATGCCGTAACCTACAGAACTTCGGACCAAGAACTGGATAGCTCTTTTTCAACTGGCACAGAGACAATGGGCCGAATGGCCTTCTGTGCTGTACGTTTTCTATGTTTATGGTCTAGAGACATGAGTTCAAATTCCAGTATGGTATATCACCTGGAGAATTAAAATTCAATTAAATAAATCTGAAATTAAAAGCTAGTATCTCTAATAGTAACCATGATACTACCGGATTGTCACAAAAATCCATCTGGTTCATTAATGCGCTTTTGGCAAGGAAATCTGCTGTCTTTATCCAGTCTCACCTATATGTGACTCCAGACCCACAGCAATATGGTTGACTTTTAACTGCCCTCTGAAATGGCCTAGCATGCCACTCAGTTATATTATACAAAGCGGGTCACCACCACCTTCTCAAGGGCTATTAGGGACAGGCAATAAATGCTGGCCTTGCCAGTGACGCCCATCTCCCGTGGGAAAAAAATCTGCAGCTTCTAAAGGAAGATGAGAAATTACACAAGGTGTTTATGTTTTAGGTGATAAGGAGTGAGCTAGCAAAATACTACCACCCACATGTAGAGGCCAAGGCAATCTACCAGGACATATCAAAGTCAGTGATTTACCAGGGAGGCCATTACAGAACTGTGCAGTGACCTACAGTCAGATCTTGAAACCACTTCCAGGAGAGGGAAGGCCATCCATCATTTGCTGTCGCTGGTTGGTCCATGCAGCAGCAGAAGATATCACTTAAATCTCTCTCAGTCTGCAATGTACAGTTGTAATATGACATTTGCACTGTTTTCCCAGGGCAGCGTTCCATTACTTTCCCTAGGGATCCAAGGGGATCTATAGGAGCTGTGGCTCTCGAAACCTTTGAGACACACTAGACCTAGATTGAAGCAATGATTGGCACATGGGCCATCAAGATGGCAAACAAAGGTTCAGATTCTTTGACCCATAAGGGAACCTTGCTATATAGCCCAACCAAGATCTCCAACATTCATTGTCATCTGCTGCTATCTGTTATGTGTGTCTCTTACTGCAATCATATAAATATATTAGAATGAGGAATATGAGGCAAGATGTGTATTACATAAGTGTCCAGCTTAACACCCATTGTATGTGAGTCTGTTAAACATACAGCATGCAATGATCTGATGTGGGCAGTGTACTAGCTACAATTAATGAACAATAGGGCAAATACATGGCATCAATCCAAAGTGCCTTGCTAATACATTGTACCTGCATATTAGAAAGTCAGTGAACAGTTGCCAATGTGTGCTCTCTTGCCTTTGAGTCAGAAGGTTGTGGATTCCGTTCCACTACAGAGACTTGAGCACAAAATCTAGGCTGGCACATTGGTGCAGTTGAGGGAGTGCTGCACTGCTAGAAGTGCAGTCTTTCAGATGCAACGTTAAAGCGGGGCCCTGTCTGCCCTCTCAGATGGAGATAACTTATCGGATGGCACGAGTCGAAGAAGAGCGAGGGAGTTGTCCCCAGTGTCCTGGCCAATATTTATCCCTCAACCAACATCAGTTTAATAAAAAGCTTACTTGGTCATTATCCCATCTCTGTATATGGGTGCTTGTGTATGCAAATTGGCTGCCACTTTTCCTACATTACAACATCGAATACACTTCTAAAGTGCTCAATTGGCTGCAAAGCACTCTGAGGACATCCTGAGGTTCTTTCCTTCTGTAATGCTCCACCAAACTTGCAATGTTAAGATGCATCGTAAGGTGACAGTGGGGGTCTGATTAACTCATGTTTCTCCGAGTGCTAACTAACTGATGACTGCAAATGGATTAGATTTCTTTTCCAGAATTCCCTTATGGATCTTTCAGACCAACAAAATTATTTCTGCAATACAGTTGCCTATTTAATACTGATTGAAAAATAAAAAGGAAATGCGGTATTCGTTTTTGAAAGGAAAGCCTGGGCCCTCGCAGAGCACACTAGGCACATCCTGTGAGTCAGGATAATTACTCAGATCTCTAGTCGAGAACAACCATCTATTATGAAAAGTGTTTAACTTTTTGGTCCCATTGGTGATAATTTTCCTCTTGTACAGTTGTGAGGTGGTTTAATCAGTTTAAAAAATCCAAGTCCATCAAAAATACCCACAGTGATTTTCACGTGAAATTATTCAGGTTTGGGAAGATTAAGTGATCCCAATAAAGGGAATGTTAAATAACTAGAATCAAGCTACCTTCCCACTGCACCCCCCCCCCCCCAACCCCCCGCAACCCCCACAACACATGCAGAAAACATGTGCACATACATAAAGCTACAACAATAATGTGCAGTTATATAGTGACTTTAATGTAGAAAAATAAAATATCTCAAGGTGCTTCATAAACATACTGAGAAATAAGTGGGCATCTGAGGTGGCACAACATCTTGGTTAAAGAGGTCGTTTTTAATAAAGGAGAGGGAGCTGAGAGTTGGAGCTTAGACAGGGAATTCCAGAACCCTCGGCTTAGACCGCTGAAGGCAGGGCTGCCAATAGTGGGGTGAAGGGAGGGTGGGGATGCACAAAAGTCCTGAGTTGGAGGAGTGAAGAGTTCAAGGAGAATGTAGGGCTGGATGAGGTTAGAGATGGGGAGGCGACGAGGCCACTGAAGTATTTAAACATGATCATTTTCAGTTGATGATGTTGGAGTGATGGGAACCAATATAAGTCAGCAAGGATACAGGGATGGTAGGAGCACGGGTCTTACTGTCAGAAAGAATGTGAGCAGCAGTGTTTTGGATCTGGTTTATGGAGGGTGGGGGATGGGAAGCCAGTCAGGAAAGCATTGGAATAATCGAGTCTGGAAGTAACAAAGGTATGGATGAGGGTTTCAGCAGTAAATGGCCTGAGGTATAGATGGAGGTAGGATGATATTGCAGGAGTACAAGTAGGTGTTGGTGGGGAAGAGGATTATGGGGTTGAAATCTCAGCTTTAGGTTGAATGAGATGCAGAGGTTACAAACAGACTGATTTAGCCTGAGACAGTGGCTTGGGAGGGAGATGGAATTGGTGGTAAGAGTACAGAGTTAGTGTCGGGAGCCAAAGACCATGGCTTCAGTCTTCCTGATGTTTAATAGGAGGAAATCGTAGCTCATCCAAGACTTGGTGTCAGATAAACAGTTTAACAGCTCAGAGGCAGTAGAGGGATTAATTTAGTGGAGAGGTAAAGCTGGATGTGGTCAGTGCATATATGGAAGCAGGCTCCATGTCCGAAGATGATGCTGCCAAGTGGCAACATTTAAATGGGTGAGGAGCAAACCAAGGATAAATCCTTGAGGGACTCGAGGTGATGGTGCAGGCCAGGAAGAGAAGCATGGGTAGAGATGCTTTGGCGACCATTAGTTAGGAAAGAGTGGAACTAAGCTAAGACTTTCCCACTGAGCTAGACAGCAGATGAGAGGCATTGCAAGAAGATGATGTCATCGACCATGTCAAAGGCTGAAACGGGGGGCGGGTATCAATCAGGATTGCAGCTTTGAATCACTCCACAGTGAACACTGCTGAAAAGTGTATATGTGCATGGACATCCAGTGAGAGCAGAAACAGGCTCGACTGTGATTGCATTGCACCCCTGCCCTCCCTATCCTCATCACAATGTCTAAATTCACACATGAAGAGTAGCCATCTGCATAAGGCACTGAGGAGCGACCAACACCCAAGGAACTGTACCTCAGAAAGAATGAGCTCCTTCAGGGGAAGAGGGAAGAAAAACCCGAGAAAAGTTACTGTTGAGCATTTGAAGAAAGTTACAGTTTATCTTTTGATGTTTTTTCCTGTAAAATTGCACTTGTCATGGCACAGGAACAAATTTATATCTCAATTGTTTGCCGAGGCCAATTTCTCTCTCTAGATCAAGCTGTAGATAATCATTTTTACCCTCAGGTCCAATGGAATTTAATAGTAATACATTGTAAAGATCACAGGTTTACCAAAAGGGGTTTGTATTGAAATCTTCTGCACCTTGCTATCTCTTTTTATAGATCAGTAGGGATTTGCTGAGACAGATTGACAATGTGTTATGCATGATCCTGCAAGATTTGTTTCAGGTTCCTACATTAACTCTCCTGTCTACATTATTTTGTGTCAAAATTGAATGTCTATTATTCTGCTTTGATTATGCCCTGTTTGTTCCAACTAACCTGCTTCCCTGAAAGGGAATGGGTGTTCTTAGGAGTGGCAAATCTAGATTGGTACACTCTATAGCACCAGGGTAACTGGTATGTATGTATATCCAGTAGTGCGGCATTCATCTCCCTTTGGGACTGGAATCTCAGGTAGGGGAAGTGCTAACAGTTTGTGCTCGAGCAATGCAAGACCATGGCCAGTATTTCCCTGGCATTGCTTGTCTTTGACAATAATCGGAGAACCCCGCTGAAGTGTGCAACCAGGATCTCCACCGCACTTCCAGCTAAACTACACCAGCAGAGCTGAACGTCTTCAAGGAAGTTTCAGGCCAATGTTACAATGAGTAGAATACAAGAAAGATTTGTATTTATATGGCACCTTTCACAACTTCAACAGCCAATGAAGTACTTTTGAAGTGTAGTTGCTGTTGTAATGTAGGGAATGCAGCAGCCAATTTGCACACAGCAAGCTCCCCAAAACAATATGATAATGACCAGATAATCCATTTTAAGATGGTGGTTGAGGAATACATTTTGGCTTCTCTTCTCAAGACAGACACACAATATTTGTTTAATGCCCCTGCCATTTCCTTATTCCCCATTATAAGTTGCCCTGTCTTAGCTTGTAAGGGACCCACATTTACTTTCGCTACTCTCTTTTTTACATACTTGTAGAAGTCCTTAAAATCTGTTTTTATATTTCTGGCTAGTTTACTTTCATTCTGTTTTCTCCCTCTTCATCAATTATTTGGTCATCCTTTGCCAAAATCTAAAATCTCCCAATCCTCATGCATACTACTACTCTTGGCAATATTATAAGCCTCTTCTTTTAAACTATTACTATCTCTAACCTCTTTAATTAACCACAGTGAATCTCTTTTCAGTTGAATTTCTATTTCTCAATGAAATGTAGATTCATTGAGAATTATGAAATATTTCTTTAAATGTTTGCCATTGCTCATCTCCTGTCATACATTTTAATCTAACTTCCCAATCTACCTTAGCCAACTCACCTGTCTACTAATATCCATTATAAGCCCACCGACTCCCACAGCTACCTCGACTACACTTCTTCACACCCTACCTCCTGTAAGGACTCCATTCCATTCTCCCAGTTTCTCCGTCTCCGACGCATCTGCTCTGATGATGCTACCTTCCATGACGGTGCTTCTGATATGACCTCCTTTTTCCTCAAACGAGGATTTCCCCCCCACTGTGGTTGACAGGGCCCTCAACCGTGTCCGACCCATTCCCCGCACCTCTACCCTCACCGCTTCCCCTCCCTCCCAGAACTGTGACAGGGTTCCCCTTGTCCTCACTTTTCACCCCACCAGCCTCCATATCCAAAGGATCATCCTCCGCCATTTCCGCCACCTCCAGCGTGATGCCACTACCAGTCGCATCTTCCCCTCCCTTCCCCTGTCAGCATTCCGAAGGGATCGTTCCCTCCGCGACACCCTGGTCCACTCCTCCATTACCCCCACTACCTCATCCCCATCCTAGGGCACCTTCCCCTGCAATCGCAGGAGGTGTAATACCTGCCCATTTACCTCCTCTCTCCTCACTATCCCAGGCCCCAAACACTCCTTTCAGGTGAAGCAGCGATTTACTTGTACTTCTTTCAATGTAGTATACTGTTTTCGCTGCTCACAGTGTGGTCTCCTCTACATTGGGGAGACCAAGCGCAGACTGGGTGACCGCTTTGCGGAACATCTCCGCTCAGTCCGCAAGCAGGACCCTGAGCTTCTGGTTGCTTGTCATTTCAACACTCCCCCCTGCTCTCTTGCTCACATCTCTGTCCTGGGATTGCTGCAGTGTTCCAGTGAACATCAATGCAAGCCCGAGGAACAGCATCTCATCTACCGATTAGGCACACTACAGCCTGCCGGACTGAACATTGAGTTCAATCATTTCAGAGCATGACAGCCCCCCATTTTACTTTCATTTTTAGTTATTTTTTCTTCCTTTTTTTTTTACATTCTTTTTTATATTTTTTACAATCCTTTTTTTTGCATTTATTTCATTTCATCTTAGTTTGTTCAGTTTGCTTACCCACTGTTTTCTTTCAGGTTTGCACTTGCTGCTGTTCAATATTCAGTGTATTTACACCTAATCTGTACTAATGCTTTGTCTTTCAACACACCATTAACATATTGTTTGCCTTTGCTCCGTGACCTTTTGGTCAGCGATGTGGCCTGGTCCAATCTAGACCTCCTTTGTTATCTCTTGCCCCACCCCCACCTCACTTGCTTATAACCTGTGACTTTTCTAATATTTGTCAGTTCCGATGAAGGGTCACTGACCCGAAACGTTAACTCTGCTTCTCTTTCCATAGATGCTGCCAGACCTGCTGAGTGGTTCCAGCATTTCTTGTTTTTATTTCACCTCTCATACCTATGTATTTGGCTTTATTTAAGTTCAATACTGTAATTTCAGACTTATGTCACTCTTAAACTCAATGTGAAGTTCATTATATTATGATCACTCTTTCCCATAGGATCCCTTACTATGAGAAAACTAATTAAACCTTTCTCATTACACAAAAAAAGATTTAAAATAGCCTCTTCCCTGATAGGTTCCATGATGTATTGTTCTAGAGAACTGTATTGAATGCATTCCATGAACTCATCCTCCAAACTATTTTTGTTGAGTTGATTTGTCCAGTCTATATGAAGATTAAAGTCCCCCACAATTATCGCATTGCCTTTGGTGCAAGTTCCTCTTATTTCTCAATTAGTACTCTGTCCAACAGTATAGCCATTGTTAGGGGGCCTATAAACTGCTCCCACCAACATTTTCTAACCCTTGTTATTTCTTATCTCTACGCACACTGATTCTACTTCCTGCTCTTCTGATCCAAGATCCTTCCTCACTACAGTCCTTGTGTCATCCTTTATTATCAGGGCTAACCCCAACCTCTTTATCTTCTCTGTCTCTTTGAAGCAACCTTAGTCATCATGCAACCATGTCTCTATAACAGCTATTAGATCAAAACCGTTTATCCCGCTTTGTGATATTAATCCAAGATTCTTGTTACAAATGCTTCACACTTCAAATTAAGCACCTTTAATTTTAATTTTTTACCTTTTTCCCAGATTTGACCTGTTTTCGCTGATGCACTGTTAAACCTTTTATCTCTTTCTATCACACTCAGATTATCTTTAATCAAATCACCACACTGCTCTGTGGCCTTGACCTTTCTCTTAAGCTTTATAAATTTTTCCTCACTTGAACCCTCCCCACCACTACCTCCACCCCCCAACTTCTAGGTTAAAGCTCTATCTACAGCCCAGTTATGTGATTTGTCAAGACATTGGTCCCAGCCCTGTTTAAGTGGAGACCATCCTAACAAAACAGCTCCCTCTTTCCCCAGCACTGGTGCCAGTGCCCATGAATTGAAAGTTCTTCTTCCCACACCCCTCTTTGAGCCACACATTCAACTCTCCGATCTATTTGATTCAATGCCACTTTGCACGTAGGTCAGGTAGTAATCCAGAGATTATTTCCTTTGAGGTTCTGTTTATTAATTTGGTCCCTAGCTCCTCAAGCTCCCTCAGCAGAACTTCATTCCTCATTCTTCATTCCTGTGCGGGCCATGACAACTGGATCCTCCCCTTCCCATTCCAAGTTCTTCTCCAGCCATGAGGCGATGTCTTGAACCCTGGCACCAGACAGGCAATACAACCTTTGGAACTCCCAGTCGCAGCTGCAGACAACATTATCTATTCCCCTGATATACCATCCCTACCACTATCACATTGTTTCTTAGCACCACCCCCCCAACCCCCGACTTGAATGGCCTCCTGTACCACAGTGGCATGGGCAGTTTGCACATCCATCCTGCAGACTTTGCCCTCATACACACAGGTAGCAAGAACCTCATACCTGTTGGATAGGGACAAAGGCCACGGCTCCTCCAGCACCACACCCAGGGTTCCCTTACCTGCCTGACTCGCAATCACACCCTCCTGACCACCAGCAGACCTGTACCACCACCTAACCTAAGGGGTGTGACTGCCTCCTGCATAAAAGTGTTCAGGTATCTCTTCTCCTCCCTGATGCCCCACAGTGTCTGCATCTCATATTCCAGCTCAACAACTCTGAGTTGAAGTTCTTCAAGATACAGACACTTACTGCAGATGTGGTTATCGACAGATATGTAGACAGATTTTGGAAAGATGTAAAGGTAACAGGGTTGTAGTGGTGGGTGATTTTAACTTCCCCTATATTGACTGAGACTCATTTAGTGCTAGGGGCTTAGATGGGGCAGAATTTGTAAGGAGCATCCAGGAGGGCTTCTTGAAACAATATGTAGATAGTCCAACTAGGGATGGGGCCGTACTGGACCTGGTATTGGGGAATGAGCCCGGCCAGGTGGTCGAAGTTTCAGTAGGGAAGCATTTCGGGAACAGTGACCATAATTCCATAAGTTTTAAGGTACTTGTGGATAGGTGAAGGTGCTAAATTGGGGGAAGGCTAATTATAACAATATTAGGCAGGAACTGAAGAATTTAGATTGGGGGCAGCTGTTTGAGGGTAAATCAATATCTTACATGTGGGAGTCTTTCAAATGTCAGTTGATTAGAATCCAGGACCAGCATGTTCCTGTGAGGAAGAAAGACAAGTTTGGCAAGTTTCAGGAACCTTGGATAACGCGAGATATTGTGAGCCTAGTCAAAAAGAAAAAGGAAGCATTTGAAAGGGCTGGAAGGCTAGGAACAGACGAATCCCTTGAGGAATATAAAGACAGTCGAAAGGAATTTAAGCAAGGAGTAAGGAGGGCTAAAAGGGGTCATGAAAAGTCATTGGCAAATAGGATTAAGGAAAATCCCAAGGTTTTTTACACATATATAAAGAGCAAGAGGGTAACTAGGGAAAGGGTTGGCCCGCTCAAGGACAGAGAAGGGAATCTATGTGTGGAGCCAGAGGAAATGGGCGAGATACTAAATGAGTACTTTGCATCAGTATTCACCAAAGAGAAGGACTTGGTGGATGATGAGCCTAGGGAAGGGAGTGTAGATAGTCTCAGTCATCTCATTATCAAAAAGGAGGAGGTGTTGGGTGTCTTGCAAAGCATTAAGGTAGATATGTCCCCAGGGCCTGATGGAATCTACCCCAGAATACTAAGGGAGGCAAGGGAAGAAATTGCTGGGGCCTTGACAGAAATCTTTGCATCCTCATTGGCTACAGGTGAGTTCCCAGAGGACTGGAGAAATGCCAATGTTGTTCCCTTGTTTAAGAAGGGTAGCAAGGATAATCCAGGAAATTATAGGCCGGTGAGCCTTACATCAGTGGTAGGGAAATTATTACAGAGGATTCTTCGGGACAGGATTTACTCCCATTTGGAAACAAACAAACTTATTAGCGAGAGGCAGCATGGTTTTGTGAAGGGGAGGTCGTGTCTCACTAATTTGATTGAGTTTTTTGAGGAAGTGACAAAGATGATTGATGAGGGAAGGGCAGTGGATGTTGTCTATATGGACTTCAGTAAAGTCTTTGACAAGGTCCCTCATGGCAGACTGGTACAAAAGGTGAAGTCACACGGGATCAGAGGTGAGCTGGCAAGATGGACACAGAACTGGCTCGGTCATAGAAGACAGAGGGTAGCAGTGGAAGGGTGCTTTTCTGAATGGAGGGATGTGACTAGGTGGTGTTCCGCAGGGATCATCTTTGCTGTTTGTAGTATATATAAATGATTTGGAGGAAAATGTAGCTGCTCTGATTAGTAAGTTTGCGGACGACACAAAGGTTGGTGGAGTTACAGATAGTGATGAGGATTGTCAGAGGATACAGCAGGATATAGATCGGTTGGAGACTTGGGAGGAGAAATGGCAGATGGAGTTTAATCCGGACAAATGTGAGGTAATGCATTTTGGAAGATCTACTGCGGGTGGGAAGTATACAGTAAATGGCAGAACCCTTAGGAGTATTGACAGGCAGAGAGATCTGGGCGTACAGGTCCACAGGTCACTAAAAGTGGCAACGCAGGTGGATAAGGTAGTCAAGAAGGCATACGGCATGCTTGTCTTCATCGGTCGGGGCAAAAAGTGTAAAAATTGGGAAGTCATGCTTCAGCTGTGCAGAATTTTAGTTAGGCCACACTTAGAATATTGCTTGCAATTCTGGTCACCACACTACCAGAAGGACGTGGAGGCTTTGGAGAGGGTACAGAAGAGGTTTACCAGGATGTTGCCTGGTCTGGAGGGCATTAGCTCTGAGGAGAGGTTGGATAAACTCGGATTGTTTTCACTGGAATGACGGAGGTGGAGGGGTGACATGATAGAGGTTTACAAAGTTATGAGCGGCATGGACAGAGTGGATAGTCAGAAGCTTTTTCCCAGGGTGGAAGAGTCAGTTACTAGGGGACATAGGTTTAAGGTGAGAGGGGCAAAGTTTAGAGGGGATTTGTGAGGCAAGTTCTTTACACAGAGGGTGGTGAGTGCCTGGAACTTGCTGCCGGGGGAGGTGGTGGAAGCAGGTATGATAATGACGTTTAAGAGTCATCTTGACAAATACATGAATAGGATGGGAATAGAGGGATACGGTCCCCGGAAGTGCAGAAGGTTTTAGTTTAGGCAGGCATCAAGATCGGCGCAGGCTTGGAGGGCCGAATGGCTTTCTCCTGTGCTGTACTGTTCTTTGTTCTTTGAGTTTCGCAATGTTCACCACAAACTCCCACAGGCTGCAGTTATGGCACACCATCTGCACTGCCAGCCTTACAAAACTCTTATTTATTTAACTAATTAGTCTATATATTTAATCAACTTAGCTAATAGCTTTTAGTCTTTTAACTCATTTGTTAATAGTTTAAGTTATAGGTAGGTTAAGTTAAATATTTGTCTGTCGCACAAACCAAAAAAAGCACCTCCATCATCCTCTGCGCTGAATTCCCAATTGTACACTTTGCTAGCACTGCATTCAGCTTATAACCCTGTGCATCAGCCGATACTGATCATTTTTATTCACCTTTTTGAGCCACACCCAAATTGCAAGCGCCAACTCAGCTTCCTACTCTCAGTAATTAATATTTATTCGGGCAATCACTTGACAGTTAATTGCCACTGAAGGGCAATTTTGTTAACTAGCTTGTGGTTTTGTTGACAGTTTTTAAGGTTCTAAGTTAAATTAAATTTCAGTTTGGCTTTAGTCTCCCATTGCAACTTACCTGACAGGATCACTGCCACCAAATTCCCAACTTTTATACTCTGTTAACAATACACTCAATGTGTGGTAACACTGCATGCCAGCCCATACTGTTTACTTTTAGTACCCAGAATATTTTAATTCTACCAGATGCATCTGAAAGATAGCACCTCTAACAGTGCAGCACTCCTTTAGGACCATATTGAAGTAGCAGCACAGATTTTATGCTTAAGTCTCTGGACTTGAACCCTCAACCTTCTGACTTAGAGGTGAGAGCGTTACCCACTGAGCCATGGCTGGCACATTGTATAATGTGATTGATCTCAGGATCTATCTCACCTTAATTGAGTTGCCAAAACTTTGATTCGCTCATACAAAATAACACCCAGCTGTTATCACTTCCACATAGTGTTCCATCCAATAATGGGCAATAGTATTGCATGGCCACTGAATTAACAGGCAGTTTCCAGACAGGAATTGTGACCCTTCAGGACAGCCTTCAATTTAAAGGGATAGGTCAGAAAGTTACACTCACACGTTTGACACTTAAGTTTTTGACAGTTATTCAAAAAAAATAGGCAAGACTTCACATCAGCAGCTAGTATCCTACAAATAATTTATTTTAAGATAGTTACAGAAAATGTTTCTGCTGGTGTTAGGGAAGAATTTAAAATGAGTATTCTGAAAGAACTACAAAAGCTATCTCCCAATCGAGTGGATTTTAAGGCAAATTCAATTTATTGATGGACATTTCAAAGCATTGCTTACTGAGTGGAGCTGTGAATTATTAATTAGCCCTTTTATGATTTCAAATTTGCTTTATCCTTTGTCAAATTTTGAGGCGCAAGATTTTTTTAAACTGATGAACAGGCACAAGATTAGCAAAAGCATTGCCAAATCTTCACAGTAATTCCAAATGTAAGGCCTCAGTGCATTTTACTTTAGGTGAATTTTAGCCAATTTCCCTCTCACCCCTTTCCTGGTGGCCGAAGATGGCGGGAATTGGGGGTGGAAAGTGTGATCGTCCCATGTTCTTGCCCACACCATCTTATCTTAGCTGAATTCAGGCACACGAAGGCCACCAAAGAAGTGGGGATCTAATTTCAATGGCGAGGTCCCATCCCGGTGACATCATCAGGACACATCCATTTTAACTGCACATTGACTGAGGGCAGCAGTGTCTCAGCCCTGCCAATGAAAGCTGGAAGCAGGCAGCCTCATGGCTACCAATGGACCTAGTAAGTAGTTTTTCTTTACTATTTAAAGGTTACCTATGGTCTCCCGTCCCCTGGACTTCCCCTTTACAACGCCACCCCCTCCCCACCCTTGGCATCACCCCCACTGTCTCTGGGACTCGTGCCGGAATTTTATGGTGGGTGGAGACCGGCCAAAAAGTCAGGCGCAAGCCCGCCTCCACCAGGCCTGGGGAGCCATGCTGGGATTTTCCGCTCCCCCGGCCCTTAATTGGCCTTAAGCCCTTCCACCTCCTTCCGCCAATCAGGGGACCGGCAGCTCTTACTCCCAGGAGCGTCACCAGGAGCAGTGGCCGCTGCTGGGACTACACCCACCCATCGGAAGATAGAGGAAGGACGGCCCCGGGAAACAACAGTAAGTTTTTAGGGCCTCACTGGGGACAATCAGGCAGGCCCTGGTAAGGCAAGAGAGCTTGGTTTGGGTGGTGGTAGCAGGGAGGGGAGTGTTGTGCAGTGGGGGCAGTTGATGCTTCAGGAGCGGCCCTCTGTGGGGCACAGGGTGCCCAATCAGGAGGCACCCCCAGCCCGCAAGAAGGCTTCCAGTTTTTACCTGGCAGTGTTCTTGACGCCTTTGCTGTCCACCCACCATGGGTAACATACCCGTGGTGGTGGTAGAAGGCCCTTAAGTGACAGTTAATTGGCCACTTAAGGGCTTTGATTGGCCTGGGGTGGACGGGCTGTTTCCAGCGTCACCGCCCATGTAACATTGCAGTGGGATGGGAACATGTTGGGAATGGCCCACCCCGCTTCCCATTCAATTTTATGCCCACTCCCACCCCCACCACCAGCCCGCTCATTGGGGGGCTGTAAAATTCCAGCCGTGGCGTCAAATGAGGCCTGGGAGTTTTTAACTTCAGCCCCTGCACCCTTGATTCCTGCTGTGTTAAAATAGGGGCTCCAGTTCTTTTGTTCCTGCGCTGTTTCCTCTCTTGCTTGCTGATTCTCTTTGCACCCCCCTCCCTGTGTAAGCGACCATCAAGCATCCTTGGCCCCCTTCATGTTCCTCATTTACATGAGACCTCTTAGTGACATTATCTAGAAGCATTGACCAATGACACCCAGCTTTACTTTTGCACATCAAGTATTGGATGAATTAGATACCCTCCAGTTAAAAATTGGCCATATTCATCAAAGCCATATCGTTAGCCCCGTTTCCATCCTCTCCATTCGTTGTTCGTTCATGCTTAATCCAACTGTTATTAACCTTGCATCCTACCATCCTGTAGCCAAATTTGTGTTTGTTAATACATATGTCTTGTAGAATCTTGCAGTTAAGTATGTATACACAGTAGTAATGTTTCTGCACCAAAGAACACAGTACCAGATTGCAGTGTCCCTGTTGATTCCCAAGAACTGAGAAAGTGCGAGTATGCTGGTTGACTCAGTAAGTAGCCCAGCAGAAAGATTGTAGATTCACTCCAGGATTTAAGGATATAATCTAGGCTGGTACTCCAGTGCAATCCTGAGGGAGTGCTGCATTGTCAGAGGTTCAGGTCTTTCAATGAGACATTAAACCACAACACTTGCCTGTTGTAATCGTTTAAGATCCCATGGCAATATTCTAGGGAGAGTAGGAAGTTCTCCTTGTTTCTTGGTCAAAACACCTCTCTTCGCCAACGCCACTGAAATCAAATTAATTGGTCACTCATTTTGTTGCTGTTTGTCAGATCTTACTCATGCAAAATGATTACCATATTTGCCTCCTTAACAGATGTTGTACCAATTTGTTGTACATGAGGTGCTTTAAAATTTTGAGACAAATGATAAGGTGCTGAATAAATGCCTTCATTTGTGTTTTTAATTAAGAATTGGAGAGCTGTCTTATAGCTTTTTGTGATTGAATATCAGTACAACCAGATGTACTTTATAGATTAATAGAATTAATCTTTTCACTCATCAAATGAACAGTACAAATGATTCTAGTCCTTTCAGTGAAGAGACTTGGTTGGAGGCCAAGTTAGAGGTAAAATGCTCTTTAATTTGGCATCAATTAAATGTTGCTCTTCCAGATGTACCTTTAGGGCCAGAGGTACATTGCCAGGTGTTGCAAACAAACTCTAATTTGTGGAACTGTATGAACTATAAGCAATAATGTGGGTCTGGCAAGTTCAGATGCAGCGTACTTACTTCCATGCAGTCACCACTGCTTTACCTAAAACAACTATGCAGTTTCCTTTGGTTTGACAAATAGATCAGAGGAAGAAACTCACTAATGGACTTTACTGGCCACCAGCTCCCATGTCTCAGATGAAGTACTCAGTACCTGATTGAGTAGCTATCTGGTCTGTTTACTTGCCTGCCCTCATCAGGTCATTGAACTTTTTTCTGACGTTGCTCTGCAGTTCTCCAAGTGAGAGTTGGCACTCCATGCCACTGCCAGCTTCTACCATATAGCACAAGATGCCTTTTTGTTGTATCGCATCAGGAGGTTTTGTAACTAGGTCTGATTAAAAATTTCTGGGCTTCTTATCCATCTCCTTGCCATGCCCGGCTCCCTTTTCTGGCTGCCTGTGCCTCGTCCTCTAATTTCATTCACTGAGAAGTATTTCTTTTTCTTCAAAGAAATTTTTAACAGGAATTTTGTTTCTCCTTCCCTTTCCAGTTAGGTGGCCATTTCTGATAAATCTAAAAGTGGAGAGGGATGGGATTGGATGGGGGCAGGATCACTGCTCCAGTTCTGTGCATTGTTTTGCTGCAGATGAAAGTTGATGTAAACCTCTGTAATTAATCTCACCACATCATGAGAGACAGAAATGTGTTGGGGAAAGAATAAACATTTATTATCCAAAAAGAAGTTGTGCTTGTCCTGTGTTGTCCCTCATAGGAATTTCTGGCTGATTACCTTAGAAATTTTCAAAAACTTGCTCACAATGCAAACTGGACAGTCCTAGCCTCACCTCTTTTTACATGCTCCAATGGAGACATGTATCTCCTATTGTGTGACAGTGTAGCAACATAGTTTAGAGATACAGCACTGAAACAGGCCCTTCGGCCCACCGAGTCTGTGCCGACCATCAACCACCCATTTATACTAATCCTATATTCCTACCACATCCCCACCGGTCCCTATATTTCCCTACCACCTACCTATACTAGGGGCAATTTATAATGGCCAATTTACCTATCAACCTGCAAGTCTTTTGGTTGTGGGAGGAAACTGGAGCACCCGGAGGAAACCCACGCAGACACAGGGAGAACTTGCAAACTCCACACAGGCAGTACCCAGAATTGAACCCGGGTCGTTGGAGCTGTGAGGCTGCAGTGCTAACCACTGTGCCGCCCTGGACGATATTCTCCCATTACAGTTTCTAGTGAAACCATAATTGTTTGCGTTCAAAATGATTTTATGATTTCACTCGGAAAAGGGAACAAGGGAAATCCTCCCACTTTGTTTACAATTTATATATGTACATACACTACCACAGGGGTGGGCAACCTCAATAACGAGCCATTTTTTAGATTTAGTCATAAAAACAATATCTTAAGACCCGTATTGATGTTATTCATATGCCAATAATAATGAAAAACAAGACTTAGACACATTTTAACAACATTTTAAAGGTTTTTACAAAAAAGTTGTTAATTGAATGATACTTTCTCACAAGTACAATGTGAATAGCAGTTTTAAAAAGCCAAAACAAGCCACTTAAGTAGATTTTAAAATGGGTTCAATCGATCAAGGTTGGGAGCCGCACGAATCCTTAATGAGCTGCAGGTTGTCGACCCCTGCACTGGGGTTGCCAACCCTCCAGGATTGTCCTGGAGTCTCCATGAATTAAAGATTCATCTCATGGGTTCTGCTGCAAGCAACCCAGGAGAAGAATTATTGGGGAACTGTGTGTTTCTTTTTTCATTTTCCTTGAAAACCTTAGTTATAAATGTATTGCAGATTGGGGAGGGGGAGGGAAGCTGACTGGACGGGGAAATTGATGGTGGGTGGTTCCGTGATGAAATTTCCAAGAATACGTCCCAGCCAGAATTGGCAACCCTAGCACGCACACACACACCCCAACCCTCATATCAACCAGAATCACTGGATACCAAGGGAAGCTCTTTTTGCAGTGAAATTTGCCCAAATTTGGCATAACCAGCAGAAATGATCACTGAATTTTCAGCACAAATTACAGTGAGCGCAGCTCAGGTCTTCTTGGCCTTTTGCCCTAGTTTAATAAATATTGTGCTAGAAGCCGGACCCACCCACAAAACTGGTCATCCCTGTCCAGGATGTCCAGAATCATCATTGGAAGTTTGTGCTAATTGAACTCCTTTGCATGCCTTTGAGAAGACTCTAAATATTAAACTATTTCTTTTGAGCACAAAGACTCTAGTGGCATGTGTTAAAAGATTTTGAATATAATCTCTTTTAATTTCCAAACCCACAGCAATGTTGTTGACTCTTAACTCCCTCTGAAATGGCCTAGCAAGCCACTCGGTCCAAGGCAATTGGGGATGGGTAATAAATGCTGGCCTTGCCAGCAACAGCCACATCCCATGAATGAATAAAACAAAATCTACTAGGAAACTGACTACTGCAATCCAATGTAACTAGGAAATTGTTCTGCATACATTTTAAAAGTAATTTTCTGTAAAACACTGTATCTCCTGATGCCAACTTGAAGGCGTCTTTGCATATGTGCAGATACGGGCATGTGCTCTCGCCTCAGTTTTCCACATTGGTTGGTTATGTCATTAGTGTCGAGGGGATTTCAAGTTTACCTAAGTATTTTTAATCATCCCTTTTTACCTCAAAGTCTTTAATCAGCCCCAGGTGGACAGTAAATCTTGAGACAATCAAGCAGCAATCAAATGTCAGATTTCATCAATTATTGGGTATTAATCAAATACAGTACTACAAGCCATACAGAATATGCCATTAAATAGTGGGGTTCAGGTTTCTTACCAGCTCACATAAGTAATTTAATTGACAAGAAACTGAGGAGGAAAAATATGAAATGGATATTGTTGATTATAGGTTTATGAGGATTGCGAATAGAATGTCATGATATCGTGGGAAGTATATTAAAGCGTATTAAGTATCGTATCTTATGGTGCAGCGGAATATAGATTAATAAGGATTAAACATAGGAACTAATGCGGATGGGGAAAGACTATTACTGAGGATTAATCATTGTCTGTAGTATGTGGTATATTAAGGTGTGTGGCCTATATCATTAATACAGGCATTGCAACTGCGCGTGGATGGGGAGTGCGGCCTCTGCAGTTGCGGCGACACCAAATACAGCCGTTCTTGGCATATTTTGAATTCGGTGACATGTAAATGAGCATGAGCGGAAACTCAAAGAGAAACACTTTTCCAAACGGGTGCAATTTTGGGTGCATTTTGCACCTGTTTCGCCAATTGCGCCAAAGTGGAAATTCTACCTTGTGTATTCAGAGTGCTGCCAAAAAATACTACAACGTGGGGAAACAAATGATCAGAACTGCAGTTGTTGGGAGTCATGCTTCAGAGCCTCCATCCTGAAGTATGTGGGTTTTCTGTCCAATGACCCATGAAGAACCATCTAAATGGATTGCGAAAGTGTGTTTCTGACCACGTGCCGTGCTGTTGGTACCCATTGCATTCGAGTGCTGGCAGCGGTCCTAAAAGAAGCATTTGAATAGTGACTTCCCTTATAATGTGACTTCTTTTAAGGTGGGGATTTTGCTCTAGCCAGATGTGAGTTAAAAGGGATGTGTTCCTTTTTTAAAAAATGTTCTTACGCTCAAGATGGGGTTGTCTTGGTAGCACAATACTCTGTACTCATAAACTTAATGTGTTTTAGCTGCTTAATTTCCAGCGGTTCCTCTGTACTTAAGCTTGTTTTGCCAACCTGTGCCATACGATTTTCTAGATTTGGATAAGTGATTGTGTACCTACAGGGAGAGAGCGTACACTTCTTTATTGGGCCAACAGAACCTTGGCTTGGAAACATTTAAATATGATGGCATGCATCAAAATATCTCAGCTCCAATTGGCTTTTAGCCATGGCTCAGTTAGTAGTACAGTGGCCTCTGAGTTCAGGAAGGCTGTGGGTTCAAGTCTCACTTGAGAGACTTGAACACAAAATCCAGGCTGACACTCCTGTGCAGTACTGAGGAGGTGCTGTCTTTTGAATGTGAACTGAGGTCCTGTCTACACTTGTAGGTTGATGTAAAATAATCCCACGGCACTATTCAAAAGAGTAGAGGAACTCTCCTAGTAAGCTAGCTAGTGTTTATCCCACAAACAAAGTCACTTAAAAACAGATTAATAATTCACTTATATCATTGCTTGCACTACACAAATTGGCTGCTGTCTGCTCACATTACAATAGTGACAACACTTCAAAAAGTACTTAATTGGTGGTAAAATGCTTTGGGACATCCTGAGGTCATGAAAAGTGCTATATAAATGCAAGTCTTTCTTTTCTTTTTATTCATCCTGAGATGCAGAGGTTTCATATGCAGAACGCAGTTAAAGATGCCCAGCACCATTGACAATAAACAAAGCAGAGCTCCTGAGTGAAAGTCTGTGATCGATTTATCGCAGGTGTTACAGGAAGCATTTTGTTCCAACTGAGATCTGGGAATCCAGGGGATAAATTGAAAGAAATCAGTCTCAGGAATTCAACTGGTGTTAATGAATTCAGGGGACAGACTTCCTTTTGCAAAAAAACTGCTGTTGTCCTAATGTGTTTCTGCAATCAGAGTTAGTACTCCTGTAATTATGTTGTTTATTGAGGTTTTCTTTTTAAAAAAAAAATCTATTTTGCACTGTTTGCTCTGCACCTTACAACACCTCCCCAGATTAAAAGAGTGTGGTCATTAGGGGTCTGAATTCTGTGGAAGTCTACAGCAATTGGCACGAAAAACCCTGGAGATTCCAGGTCTGTTTAAAGCATTCATTTTCATTCCTTGAAGCTAGCGCTCTGTACTCATTAACACTGCACTTGTTTCACAGCCACTGACAGTCCTTATTGCAGTGACAATACCTCGAGGTAAACATTTCTGATAGTAAGGGGAGCATTAATCTGAGGAAGGCAGCAGGTTCCAGCAGCGAATACACGTGCTCCACCTGCAGGTGTTGGAGGAGGAGGTCGCTGCACTATTATTTGGCGGGTGGCAGACTGAAGTCCGCTGCCTTTCCCATAATGGCCCGCAGTACACATTGCTGATCGCTGGCCCACATAGGCCACCCCACCTTACCAGCTCCACACCCCTCCCCCACAACCCAGACCATGCCATCCATTGGGGCAGAGTCAAAAAGATCATCTTCACATGGAGCGTGATTGACAGTGGAAATGGACTTCTAGGCCAGAGCAGTAGAAGAAATAGTTGTTGGTGGTGAAGGGGATGGGGGTGATTTCTGGACAGATCAATAAAGAAAGCAAGTACTGGCATTTATATAGCACGTTCCACAACCTTGTTCAATTGCAGGCACTCGTGCATTACACAGATGACAGATCCCTACATAAACACAGTGTCCAGTTCATGTAAGGAGAAGTTGCTTAAATGCGAGTCTCACAATCAATTATGCCCTAAAGATGTTGCAATCCTCTACTGTTTTAGCACCCAGCCCCTTTGTGCTAATATAGTGCCTTTGGCTTTCGTACAAAGCGCAATACAATTGTGACACGAGCCCACTGGGCCTGCTTATGGCGGAGACACAGGCAGTATTAAATTGAAAGCTTAACTGTACACAGTGCCTGCAAGGCTAACCAACCCTGCAAAGCACTGTGAATCCAAACTCACTCGTCCCTGACCCCTGCCAAATCACTTCAACCTGCAATCACCAATGAAGGCAAATTCCAGTCCTCTGCTGAGAATATCCAAGTGGATTGCTTCCCATTCACTAACTGCAGTTACACTGCCCGAGTACAATAGTTCACAGGCACGATGGTTTGAATAACCTCCTTTTGTGCTGAAATTTATAGACCATTCTATTCTGAATGGGATAAAAAATCAAAACATTACTAACCCTTTTGATGCTGACAGTTGGGTGGCATTAGCAGTATAGGTTAATTGTTATCAGTTTGCCTTACTTTATTGCACTGGTGGCTCTGAATCAGATGGTTGTGGGTTCAAGCAGGACTTGAGCACGTAATACTCTCCACTGCTGCCCTGAGGAAGCATATTGCTGAGGGTGGGTGAGAGGTGATACTGGGGCTCTCTCCACATATTCAGGTAGATGTTGATCTTTCCGTTGTAATATTTGGAGATAAAGGATCATTCATTACATTGCTGATCTGGGGTTGTAAGGTTCTACAAAATGGCTGTTTGCTCACGTAATGTGAACATTTCTTCAACTCACAAGCATTAAATAGCCACTTGGACCTTGGTTGAGTGGAGCTCCGTGTGCAAACGGAGTGAGCAGTATAAATCAGGTCTGCTAGCCCCACATTGGTCAAAGCATACACTAGTATCAAACCAATCACAGTGGTATAACTGTGGTCCTATTCCCTCTGTGTGCTATTTTTAACACACTGGCTAATTTGTTCCCATTACATGTCAATCTCAGCTATTTTAATGCAAAAAATAACCCATTTAACTGAAGTAGGTTAACTACTCCACAAGGATAGCACAGACAAGAATTTGCAATCATTAGAGCCTTTAATGTCGTAAAGCATCCCAAGACACTTCACAGGAGTGTTATCAAACAAAATTTGATACTGAGCCACAAAAGAAGACAATAGGACAGGTGACCAAAAGCTTGAACAAAGAGGTAGGTTTTAAGGAGCATCTTAAAGGAGGTGAGAGAGGTAGAGAGACAGAGAGGCATAGGGAGGGAATTCCAGAGCTTAGGGCAGAGTCAGCTGAAGGCATGGCTGCCAATGGAACGATTAAAATTAGGGCTGTGCAAGCCAGAATTGGAGGAGCGCAGAGATCTCAGAGGGTTGTAGGGCTGCAGTTGGTTACGGAGATCGGGAGAGGAGAAGCCATTGAGAGATTTGAAAACCCCTAAACCTCAAGTGTATAATCAGTTCCCAATCATGTTGATTCTCCCTAATCATCTGTAATCCATTTCACTGTTCTAAGGATTTAACTGCTTTTATATTGTACAAAGCCATGGAGCTGGCCTCCAATGCACAGGTCTTGTGCAGCTTGCTGCAAGCAAGCATACAGGGATCCGCCCATGGCAAGCACCAAGAAAGCCTGATCAGGCATTTCTGGAGCTGGTGCTGTAAGCATGGGTCTCAGTATGATATAAGTCTTTCGTCCTCCCACCCCAGCCTTTGCTGTCTGACCCACACGGAACATATTTTCATAGACTCTCCTTGTACATAGGCTACACACTTCGTTCCAGACATGTGGCATAATGGGAGGCAATTCTCCCAGTGTACTGGCCAACATTCCTCCCTCAGCCAACAGCACCAAAACCAAATTAGCATCATCACTGGTCTCACTGCTGATGGATATTGTTCTATCCAAGATGGAGAACATAGAAACAGTCCCATTGACGTCTAAAAATAATTTATCAAGTGAAGTGCTGTGCTTTCTTTTATGTGATGTTGTATAAATACAACTATTATTAGTTATTTTCCACTGGTTTTAGGCTGATTTTATGGGCTAGTCTATGAAACATAGAAACATAGAAAATAGGAGCAGGAGTAGGCCATTCGGCCCTTCGAGCCTGCTCCGCCATTCATTATGATCATGGCTGACCATCCAACTCAGTAACCTGTTCCCGCTTTACCCCCATATCCTTTGATCCCTTTCACCCCAAGAGCTATATCTAACTCCTTCTTGAAAGCATACAATGTTTTGGTCTCAACTGCTTTCTGTGGTAACGAATTCCACAGGCTCACCACTCTCTGGGTGAAGTAATTTCTCCTCATCTCAGTCCTGAAATGTTTACCCCGTATCCTTCGACTATTACCCCTGGTTCTGGACTCCCCCACCATCGGGAACATCCTTCCTGAATCTACACTGTCAAGTGCTGTTAAAATTTTATAGGTTTCTATGAGATCCCCCCTCACTGTTCTGAACTCCAGCGAATATGAGCAGGCTTCTGATGGTGGCGCACTTTCTCTGTTTTACAGAGCTGTCACTGTAAGATGTGGGGATAAACACTGGGTCCTCAGAACAGTCTCGGCCAAGGCCATCTGAGGGAGGGGGAGAAAGTAATCTTGGGTAAGTGAGGAAATCCCTCTGTTGTACAGCTTAAGTGCATGATGTCCAAAAAAGTACAAGCCCATCCCCCCACCCTCGGCCTGCCTCACTTCCCACTGTTTTGGGGCTGCTTTTGTTGCTTGGGCAGTGGGGCAGAATGGGGAGCAGGGTCTTTTCATTATTGGCCATGGATCGACATGAATGGAGTACTTTATAAAATTCCTTCATGAGATATGGATGTTGTTGGCCAGGCCAGCATTTATTGCCCATCCCTAATTGCCCTTGAGAAGGTGGTGGTGAGCTGCCTTCTTGAACTGCTGCAGTCTGTGAGGTGAAGTTACTCCCATAGTGCTATCAGGTAGGGAGTTCCAGGATTTTGACCTGGTGACAATGAAGGAACGGAGATATATTTCCAAGTCAGGATAGTGTGTAACTGGCAGGGAACTTGGAGGTGTTTGCATGTGCCTGCTGCCTTTCTCCTTCTCGGTAGTAAAGTGCAAAAGAGAATCAAGAAGAGTGAACAATAAATGTTTAAAACTTGCACTTCTATGCCAACTTGCCACCCAATCAAAAGCTCACACAACACTTCACTCAATAAGTTATTTTTAGACTTCAGGGGGGTGGGACTAATTGGATAGCTCTTTCAAAGAGCCAGCACAGGAACATTGGGCTGAATGGTCACCTTCTGTGATTCCATGATTGAAGGGCTGTTGTTATGTGGCCAAGTACGATTTCATTTTGGCCACAGCAATGAGTATGATTATTTCTGAAAAAACGTACCATGTTCCTTGTAGATGAAATGGTGAAGGGTTTTGGCTTCATCAGTGGAGATGTTGGTGATTGCAACTAAGGAGGACTGTGAGGAGAAAGTAGGAGTAGCATTGCACTAATATAGCAAAATGAATAAAAACGATTGTGGGATGGACTGGATTGTTGCCTGATATTCCCAATACTGGTGTACTGTAAAGCTTCCAGACAGCAGTGCTGTACAATGTTACCTTTGCTTTTTGTTTCTGTCTGATGCTCTCAATGTCACATGGTATGAAATCATTTTTGATATTGTCGTCACCCCATGTTTTCAGCAAGGCTGCAGATGTTATTGGTGTCAGAGGTGACACACGAGTTCAGCTAGGTCATGCTGGCATTGAAAAAAAATCCATTATCCCTGTTTCCTCCCCGAGCCCACCTTTGAAAGCTTTGTGCTGTGATGTTTATAGCAACTTACATTCCAATGAGCCAGTACATTTACGAAGTACCTGAACACAGCTCTGTAAGGGCTCAGTACAATGAATCACTCTGCTGTGCGTTTTCTAACCTTGTGTTGGTAATTGGATCTGACAGGGAGTCATCTCATCTTAGTTGTTGTGCACGGATCCATTGCAATGAATGGACAGATAAATGCAAATAAATAGGCAAGTTTAAATGTCAGAGGGCTGTGATCAATTGGGGAACAGCTCAAATAAACATACAAGATAAAGAGGGACTTTTAATGACCTCACCAGCAGAACATCACCTTTGAGGTCTGGCCTACTTATAAGTGGAGTTGCCGCCTTCTGGTAAGTCCAGATCCAGATGGCTCAGCTAGCTGCATTCTCACCCCTGATCATAAAGGTATAGGCTTGAATTGTGCACACAAGACTTCAGCACTTAATCCAAGCTGGCACTCCAGTGTAATACTGTAAGAGTTCTGTACTATTGGAAGTGCCATCCTTTTAGATCAACTGCCCTCATGGTCCATGATGAGCATACTGTTAAAGATCCCGCCGCATTGATCAAAGGAGGTGACTGAGAAAGGACTTGCAGAGGTATATAAGACACCACGTGGAATAGAAAGAGCTAATCCTGAGCACTGCTTCAAGTTAAACATACAAGACTCAGAAATATAAGTACCAACCAGTAAAAGATAAGTTCGAGACTGATAGTATGGAGCACTTCTTCAAATAAAGAATGATTAACACCTGGAAGATGAGCTGGCTGGCCTCCCTCTTATGTACTTCATTTTGTGATCGCCAGGGAGTTCCTCTGCTGTCTGGACCTACATTTCCCTCTCAAGCAACACAGCCAAAAAAAAGGTGAGCTAATCATGAATCTCCACGCTGTTTGCAAGATGTTTCTGAAGCCATTTGCCCATGTGACAATGGACACTGCCCTCCACTGTGTGAAGCACTTTGAGACATTTGAACAAAGTAAAAAGCAAGTATTTCTTATATTTTTAGATCTTTGTATAATTATTATTTATACAGTTGGGGCAAGGAATGAGATTGTGACTGGCGTTTTGATGTTATTTGCAAGATTGTGCTGTTAATCTGGAGCCTTGTTGACAGCACGTGCAAATCATGGAAGTGGGGCAATGGTCTTTTAGATGTATCTTCTCTTCAGTGCTCACACTAAATGAACTTACAACATCACAGGCCTCTGTGAAGCACAATGCAACAGGATGCTATCTTACGCTAGTTTATTTATTTTGGGAAAATGTACTCAGATGCCTGTTAGTGTTAAAACAGTGTGGGAAGATGAACAAAATGAGCTAGTTTGGGGTGCTTTATGATCATGACTGACCTGGGTGTAACTTTGCTTGGTCATCATTGAACCACTTTGACTTCAGAGCCTCCAGCTTGCCAACTCACACCTAATGAATCTTCTGTGGGATTGTGTGCAACACTTCTGTTCAGTGGTAATACAGCAAGTGTAACCCCCTAACGATCGGACTGAAAAGAAGAAAAAGACACTCTGCAAATTGCTAGGTGAGTTTATCCAGTCGGAAACTGAGCCAGATTCAATCTGTAGTTTTAGTCACCTGGGCAGGTCCATTGGGCTAAACATCCTTAGGTTAGGGAGAAAAAACATGGGACAGAATTCCTCTTCCATTCACTCTCTGGAGGACTCTCTGTGAAAGGTGGGAACAGCACTGACCTCAGCTGTAACTCCCTTTCCTGGTAATTTACTTCCCAAGTGCTTTGAGCCCAGCTGAACATCACAGCACCGATGTGAATATATTCACTCCCCCCACACATGCACTCACACACAATCTCTATGGCCTTTTCTGACTAAGACTGTTAGCTCAGTGCCAATTAGTGTCACTGCCCTTCCCGCTCAGAGCTGGAATGTGACAGCCCAACTCATTTTACATTGGACCCTTGCAGCCAATGGCGCCTCCTCAGACCAAGCTTGATTCAAATACATGTCTCAGAAATGAGTGTATATTGTCCAACCCACGATACTCACACATACTCAGTACAATAAATCACCAGATTTCATTAGAGCAGAGACTGTATCTTGAACTGTTAATACCTTCTCCAACTGTGCTTGAATCTTGTTAGTGAAAAATCATCTTGGTGCCACTCTGCTCCCAGGTTATTTCAAATGCAAATCTGTGAAAGGAAGTGGGAACAATTAATGTCAGCTCGCACCGCTGACTGTGATACAGGGTTGTCATTTTATTTTTTCTCCTGAATCCGCAAGAAACTTTCACTCACAGCAAACTTCCTGATGGCTGGATAATTAACACCTGAGAGAGTCTGTAGACTGTGTGTTAGATCTTTATTTAAATTACCTTCCGCTGCATAGATTAACATTTTCGAACATGGCTTGCAAAAACATAAGCATCAGACCTATTACAGAGGCTAATACACAGTTTGTTATGTTAACAGCCTTGTGCTGTGGTACATCACACCACTTGCAGATATCAAGATGGTGTCCAATACAGGATATTGCTTATGGAGGTTTGGGCCTTCATCTCGATCAATCAGTTATTTTCTCTCCTGCTGTCCTGAAGTTGCTGACTCGGGCTGGAGTTGGGATATCTCAACCAACTAGGAGTGTCAGCAGAGTAGTCGATCATGAGTGGGGCCAGAGCTGAGCTAATCTTGATGATCATACCCAACTGTTTTCCCAGTGCCAGGGGCCAATTTGGTCAGGATTGGGCCAGCTCTAGATCTTGCAGCTTTTTTTTCTGTATTTGTAATTGCCACCATAACACTACCCAAGCAATGACCTTATTCCTGGCTTCAAAAAAAGTATGTCTTGCATTTATATAGCATCTTTCACAACCTCAGGATGTCCCAAAGCACTTGACAGTTAATGAAGTACTTTTGAAGTGTAGTCATGTTGTAATGTAGGAAATGTAGCTGCCAAATTGCAAACTCCCACAAGCAACAATGTGGTAATAACCAGCTAATCTGTTTTTAGATTATGTTGGTTGCAGGAGAAATATTGACCGTGACGCTGGGAGGAATGTTCCTTCTCCTCTTCAAAGTAGTACCATGGAATCTTTAACATCCACCTGAGAGGGCAGACAGAGCCTTGGTTGAACATCTCATTCAAAAGGCAGAACCTCTGACTGTGCAGCACTCTCTCAGTAATGCACTGGAGTATCAGCCTAAATTTTGTGCTCAAGTTTCCAGAGTGGGACTTGAACCCACAATTTAAGGACGTAAAGGCAAGAGGGCTACCCATTCTGCCATGGCTGGCACCCTTGGTTATGCAAAAAAAAAAAAATGGAAAGAGAAACAATATGGAAAACAACCATCTTAAAAATGAAGCACAAAATTGCAGCTCCATAAAGGAACTAGTTTTGAAAGGCAATGGGCTAGTAGACAAGCTTGTCAGGGAGATGGACACTGTTGTGCATTTCATGCATCTCAGGAAAAGCTTATAGACAGAGGTTGCCTTTTCATGAATCATTGTGGTTATGAACAGAATGAGCAATCTGACTCTGGATGTACAGGTGATGACAGGGTCTCAGCACTACACCGGCTATAGCTGTCGGTGATTGACATGTCTGTTTCTCAGCCTGCACTTAATTAGATCCCATGCATTGGCTGCTTCCATACCTGTTCACCTTTCTTCCTTCAAGAAAGCCACAGTCTGAGAACAACTTAAAGTAGTTCTGCACTTTCGATTGCAAACTCAGCAAGTTCCTCAAAGGGAGAGTTGTTGGAAGGGACATGGGGATGGGTGGGTGTAATTTTAACCTAACCCGCCCAGTGGGAAACTGACGGAGAGTAGTAGCAGGCAGGGTGAAAAATGGGTGCCGATCAGAGCCAGTCAGCATCCCACCAGACATATTAGGTTAAAATTACCTCTGTGGTGTGCTCTCTCCCTCTCCCCCTCATGGAAAAGCATCAAAAGAGCTGACTGCCCAGATTGGGCTCTCCTGGCACAGTGACGCTCACAGTGAGCACAAGTCAGGGAACCGAGGAACCCACAGCCCATCATTTTCCATCCATCTAAGTTAACAGGAGGAAAATCAGAGATCAGATGCCCACAATTTGCCAGCCAATGTTCCCTGCAAGTCCTGGAGAGTCAGAACTCAAATTCCAAGTCAACCCGCCTCTTGCATGCTTTCTTGCAGTTAATCTGATGCTGCATTTTATTACGGTGCTCCTGCCAGTTTCAGTCCTAGCTTGGCAGGCAGCACTGTATTATAAACAAAGTGAAGACTCCATCACCGGCATCCTACCACTACCATCATCACCACAACTACACCCACCCTGCACCCTGCTGGGTTGGCTGGTACCCATGTGCTTTGAGGTCTTGCATCAGCTACAGTACAGACGTGCTGGACTCTTGCATTGTCAAAAACAGAACCCCTGCCCAACAATTTTTTAATCTTCAAGAAAGGGTTATGGCATGTGCTTTATGTCAGCTGTGGCTCAGTTGGTAACACTCTTTCCTCTGAGTTACAAAATTCCAGGTTTAAGTCTCACTCCAGGGCTTGAGCACAAAAATCTAGGCAGCTCTCCAATGCAGTCCTGAGGGAGTGCTGCACTATTGGAGGTGCCGTCTTTCAGATGTCTTATCTGCCTGCTCAGGTGGATGTGAAAGATCCTGTGACACCATTTCGAAGAAGAGCAGGGGAGTTATCCCGGTGTATTGGACAATATTTATCCCTCAATCAACATCAATAAACAGAGTAGCTGGTCATTATCACATTGCTATTTGTGGGAACTTGTTGTGTGCAAATTAGCTTCAGCCTTTCCTACATTAAAACATTCAAAAGCGTTTCATTGACTGTAAAACACTGAGACCTCTAGTGAAAAGCATTATATAAATGCAAGTCTTTCTTTTTGCTTTGCTCCAAGTTAATCTTATCACTATTGCCCACCTGTCACTGGCCAATCACCACCCAGTTAGATCTTTGAAATTGTCTACTTTGATTCTATCTTGCACACTGATGGTTTCACCATGTAAGATTGCAAATAGCGGCCACTGAGAACTGCTGGTTAAACCTGTCCTGCAGCAACCGGCAGTAAACCATCCTGGTGGCCATTCTTATCCCCACATTGACAGTACTGCAAATCACGCCAATACCGTCTCCCCTCAACATCCGCATCCAAACACACTCAACAGGGGTTACTGAACAGTGATCAGGAATGGGTGCCCCTGATTTCCCCACCACTGCCCTCCCACCGCCTAGCCCAGGGAGCTGTGTTGTCAATTGAAATTGTTCTCTTGGTTTGACAGAGATCAGCTAACTGAGTCCAAAGACTGAACCCAGCTCACAGGGTCAGCGCCCAATAGTATTTACCCAGCTGAGGGAAGTTGTGTACCCGTACTTCTATATTTGACTAATGGAGATGAAGGCATTTAATTTCTCCTTAGCACTGTTGGAACAGTACAGAACAGCACTCCAGAACAATGGGTGAAAGGGATAATAAGAAAGAAAGTTAATCTGTCTTCTACTTTTATTCTGTGAAAGGAGTGCTTTCAATCCAGAGTTATTATGTGATCAGCTCCACAAGGGCTCACAATTTAGTTTCCATATCAAGATGGGAAAATTCCACTGTGGATAGAACTAGTGCCATTTTGACTTAGTGCAAATATTGCTTTGCTGTGTATAAGCTGAGTGGCAGACTCTGCCCTGAGAGGTTGACTTTATATAGAATTATATATATCTGTGTACCCAGTTTTAAATGGCTATTTTATTTCAAGGACTTGAATTTATTTATCTGTCAATCAACTTCCGTTCAGTCAACAATAGCCCATCGAGTCAGCGTGTGGAAGTTTTAAGCACACTATACCAGTGGCAATGAACAAAATAATACCTATGGCTGTACACAACAGCAGACCGGGCCTTGGCATCCTTGAGATAGTGTTGGGTTTGGATCTGCGTAGCGCATGTGTGTCTGACTGAACTTCGAAACAATTAAAGGAACTATCTGATGGAATTAAAGTCACCCAGTGATTTGATGGCCAAATTCTGCCACAGCAACCTAGGAATTTTTTTAAGATCCATTTTATCACCTTTACAATACCAGGATTACCATTCGGAGTAACAAAATATTTGTATTTATAAAGCATTATATTACATGGTTAAAGCAATTCAAGATACTTTACAAGATGTCACATTCCCCCCGCCATCCTCGCTCTCCCCTCAGTGGCATTTCAGGAGATGCATCCAAGATATTTTCAGACTTTTCTGAGAGATCTGTTAAGGTATTACATAAATACAAGTCTTTCCTCTTGTCTGGTATTGGTTGAGGGGGAGATATTGACCACAGCACTGGGAGACACCCGCACCACACCCCCAACAGGGCATTGGTGAGACTACATCTGGAGTACTGTGTACAGTGCTGGTCTCCTTATTTAAGGAAGGATGTAAATGCGTTGGAAGCAGTTCAAAGAAGATTTACTAGCCTGATACCTGGAATGGGTGGGCTATCTTATGAGGAAAGATTGGACAGGCTAGGCTTGTATCCGCTGGAATTTAGAGTAAGAGGCGACTTTATTGAAACATATAAGATCCTGAGGGGTCTTGACAGGGTGGATGTGGAAAGGATGTTTCCCCTTGTGGGAGAATCTAGAACTAGAGGTCACTGTTTAAAAATAAGGGGTTGCCCATTTAAGACAGAGATGCGGAGAATTTTTTTTCCCTGAGGGCCGTGAGTCTTTGGAATTCTCTTCCTCAAAACAGAGTCTTTGAATATGTTTAAGGCAGAGGTAGCTGGATTCTTAATAAGCAGAGGGGTGAAAGGTTATCGGGGGTATGTGGTAATGTGGAGAAATCAGTTCAACCATGAACTTATTGAATGGGGAAGCAGGCTCAAGGGGTCAAGTGGCCTACTCCTGCTCCTAATTCGTATGTTTGTATGTAACAATTTCTCTGCTCTTCAAATAACGTTAAGGGACTGTTACAATCAGGTGAGGAGGGGGTTGAAGGGCTCCCATCTTTTCTCTCTCCTTGTTTGACCACACAATTTATTTCTATTTTTCAAGTGGATATACTTGCCAACTCAGTGAGTGTTTAACTATTTATATGCTATGATCATAAAAAGAACCAATCAGACATGTTTTCTTGAGTTTAACAAAGAAAGAGGTTAGCTTTATTGTACTGAAACCGATCTAAGTAAAATAATAAACTCACACACCTATACACACTCGAGGTTCACTTGTCCTTTTAATCCAATTCGCAGCAAAAAAAATCAGTTAATGACTGTTTCTAACATGGTCAATGAAACATAAATAATTTTTACTTTGGCTTCCCTGACAGTTTTTAAAACTGCAATTGCAGCATGGATTTTGTGAAGGAATCATAATTCATCATTGATTAAGCTTTATTAAAGTTATCCGTAACATTTGTATTTACTAATTATTGTATATGGGTCAGTCGCATCCTGTTTTTGCCAATATCACTCAGTCCAATTACACTGTACTGTTGTATTCCTGAGGAACTTACAGTGCTGACTTCTGGAGATTCCTTGGATTTTCTTGCCTGTTTTCCCCTCAATACAAGTTCTGGAAGAATGCGATTCCAAATGGCTAGCAGCAGAATTGCGACATTTATATAGAAGTAAAAGTCCAGCAAATTTCAACATGTCACTGAGCTTGTGTCCCAAGTAAAAGTAATGCATGCCAGAGCATAGCAATCGAGACATTCCCTAAGTGACTTTTGCCATTTTAAAATGAGTTTACATAACACAAGCCTTTAAACTTGTATTTTAAAATAACTTAGCTGCTAGGTTATTTTTAGTTTTAGTTTTTAGAGATACAGCACTGGAACAGGCCCTTCGGCCCACCAAGTCTGTGCCGACCATCAACCACCCCCTTTTATACTAATCCTACACTAATCCCATATTCCTACCACATCCCCACCTGTCCCTATATTTCCCTACCACCTATCTATACTCGGGGCAATTTAGAATGGCCAATTAACCTATCAACGTGCAAGTCTTTGGCATGTGGGAGGAAACCGGAGCACCCGGAGGAAACCCACGCAGACACAGGGAGAACTTGCAAACTCCACACAGGCAGTACCCAGAATTGAACCCGGGTCGCTGGAGCTGTGAGGCTGCGGTGCTAACCACTGCGCCACTGTGCCGCCCCAAGAGAGGCAGAGAGAAAGAGAGGAGACAGAGAGAGAGAGAGAGAGAGAGAGAGAGATGGAGTGAGCAGAGTGAGAGAGGGAGGGCCAGAGAGATAGAGTGGGGACATAGAGAGAGAGCTGCACAGAGTGAGAGGGACAACCACACAGAGGGGGACCACAGAGAGGGAGGGGGATGGAGAGGCAGAGAGAGAGGCAGAAAGAGAGAGAGAGGAGGGCATTTTAAAACACAAGGTTAAAGGCTTGAGGCAGAGGTGTCCAACCTTTTCATGTGGGGGGCTGCATTACGATTTTTGCCTCAAATAGGGGGTGGGTGAGACAATATTGGAAAGATAAAGGCCTTAAAAATTTATCTTACTATTAATCAAAACAACAACAAATGTGCATTTTGTCAACTTTAAATGAGAAGATTAATTTATTGTCTTACTTTCTCGTCACCATGTTGGACATTAATTTAGTGAGATACCTAGCATTTTTTGCTTGCACAAGTAGTCAGTGTTTGTCTGCACACTTGTTGGAGCAATGTGGAGTATTCCCGATAGATATCCATCTGTCAGGAGTGATCTTGATCACTCTCTCTCCCTCCTCTCTCTCGGCCTCTCCATCCCCCTCCCTCTCTGTGGTCCCCCTCTGTGTGTTGTCCCTCTCACTCTGTGCAGCTCTCTCTCTATGTCCCCACTCTATCTCTCTGGCCCTCCCTCTCTCACTCTGCTCACTCCATCCCTCTCTCTCTCTCTCTCTCTCTCTGCTCCCTCTCTCTCTATGCCGCCTCTCTCTTTCTCTCTCTCTCTCTCTCTCTGTCTTCTCTCTCTCTCTCTGCTCTCTCTCTCTCTCTTTCTCTGTCTCTCTGCCTCTCTCTCTCTCTCTGCCCCCTCTCTCTCTCTCTCTCTCTCTCTCTCTCTCTGCCCCCCCCCTCTCTCTCTCTCTCTCTCTCTCTGCCCCCCTCTCTCTCTCTGCCCCCCCCTCTCTCTCTCTCTCTCTCTCTCTCTCTGCCCCCCCTCTCTCTCTCTCTCTGCGCCCCCTCTCTCTCTCTCTCTCTCTCTCTCTCTCTCTCTCCTCTCTCTCTGCGCCCCCTCTCTCTCTCTCTCTCTCTGCGCCCCCTCTCTCTCTCTCTCTCTCTCTGCACCCCCTCTCTCTCTCTCTGCCCCCTCTCTCTCTCTCTGCCCCCTCTCTCTATCTCTCTCTCTCTGCCCCCTCTCTCTCTCTCTGCCCCCTCTCTCTATCTCTCTCTCTCTGCCACCCCTCTCTCTCTCTCTCTCTGCCCCCCTCTCTCTCTCTCTCTCTCTGCCCGCTCTCTCTCTCTCTCTCCCTCTGCCCCCTCTCTCTCTCTCTCTCTCTGCCCCCTCTCTCTCGTTGCCCCCTCTCTCTCCCTCTCTCTGCGCCCCCTCTCTCTCTCTCTCCCTCTCTCTGCGCCCCCTCTCTCTCTCTCTCTCTCTCTCTCTCTCTCTGCCCCCTCTCTCTCTCTCTCTGCCCCCTCTCTCTCTCTCTCTCTCTGCCCCCCTCTCTCTCTCTCTCTCTCTGCCCCCCCTCTCTCTCTCTGCCCCCTCTCTCTCTCTCTCTCTCTCTGCCCCCTCTCTCTATCTCTCTCTCTCTCTCTCTCTCTCTGCCCCTCTCTCTATCTCTCTCTCTCTCTCTCTGCCCCCTCTCTCTATCTCTCTCTCTCTCTCTCTCTGCCCCCTCTCTCTATCTCTCTCTCTCTCTCTCTGCCCCCTCTCTCTATCTCTCTCTCTCTCTCTCTCTCTGCCCCCTCTCTCTATCTCTCTCTCTCTCTGCCACCCCTCTCTCTCTCTCTCTGCCCGCTCTCTCTCTCTCTCTCTCTCCCTGTCTCACTGTCCCCCACTCTCTCTCTCTCTCTCTCTCTCTCTCTGCCCCTCTCTCTCTCTCTCTCTCTCCCTGTCTCACTGTCCCCCACTCTCGCTCGCTCGCTCTCTCTCTCCTGTCACCCACTTTCGCTCTCTCTCTCTGTTCCCACCCCCCGCACTCTCTCTCCCTGTTTCCCTCTTGCGTTCGCTCACACTCTGTCTCTGTCGCCCTTCTCTCTCCTTGTCCCCCACTCTCCCTGTGCCCCCCCTCGCACTCTCTCTCTCCCCCTGTTCGCCCTCTCACATTCGCTCACTCTCCCTCTTTCTCCCTCTCCCCCTGTCCCCCCCCCCACTCTCTCCCTGCCCGCCTGTCCCCGCTCTCTCTCTCTCTCTCTCTCTCTCTCTCACCCCTCTCTCCCCCCCATTGCCCTCCCCCATGAAGCTCTACTGCTAACATCTGGAGGGGGTGTGAGAGCAGTCTAGGGTGAGTTTGTCCTTCCACTCCATCCCTCCCTCTTGCCACTTTCTTCACTTGATGCATGGGCACTATGTGCACACCTTCAGCCAAAGCATGTCATTGCTATTTCTGGATCTTGCTGTGTGCAAATTGGCTGCTGTATTTGCACACAGCAAGATCCCCGCAATTGTAGTGCAATGATTTGCTTCAAATTGCAACTGCCGTTCAATAGTAATTCATTGCTTGTGCAGCTTTTTAGGCCATCCTTAGGACATCCAAGTGCTACATTAATGCAAGTTCGAAGTTTCTTCAGTGCGTTTGATCTCATCCTTCCAGAATATCAGCCATCCCATTGCAACATCCACCTTTTCTTAAATGTCAGTGTCTGACCTCAACCACTCTTTTGGGCAACCCATTTTACGAACTGTTAATTGAAGCAGGCTGTGTGATTTTTATCCTCTTCCTTCATGTGCCTGACTGTTTGTCTGACTATTACTTGTTACACAATTAATTGGTAAATGCCCGATAAGAAATGGTGCTTATTTCATTTAACCTCGCTGAGGCTGCAGTGCAGCTGCTGCAGTATCAGAAAGAACAGCTGCATTGCATTTTTAATTGGCTGCAATATGGTAAACTGAATAAGGGCTCAGGAATTACTACTTCAGTGTTATTCAATTGATTGTTTCAGTCACTGCAGTTCTGGAACGTTCGATTATGCTAATCGCTACCTTTTGTTCTTTTCTTTTGGGCCTCCTTATCTCGAGAGACAATGGATACGCGCCTGGAGGTGGTCAGTGGTTTGTGAAGCAGCGCCTGGAGTGGCTATAAAGGCCAATTCTAGAGTGACAGGCTCTTCCACAGGTGCTGCAGAGAAATTTGTTTGTTGGGGCTGTTGCACAGTTGGCTCTCCCCTTGCGCCTCTGTCTTTTTTCCTGCCAACTACTAAGTCTCTTCGACTCAACTTAATAGTGTCAACTTGGCTTAGTTGGAAGGGCGTTTATTTCTTGAATCAAACAGTCGCCAAGCACCAGTGTGGGACTTTTGTTTTCATTTGTTCATGGGATGTAGGAATCACTGGTGAAGCCAACATTTATTAATCATCCCTAATTGCCCCTTGAGAAGGTGGTGGTGAGCCACCTTCATGAACCGCTGCAGTCCTTGGGGTGTAGGTACACCCACAGTGCTGTTAGGGAGGGAGTACCAGGATTTGACCAGCGACAGTGAAGGAACGGCGATATAGTTCCAAGTCAGGATGGTGTGTGGCTTTGAGCAAGACTTGCAGGTAATGTTCCCATTCGCCTGCTGCCCTTTTTCTTTGACATAGTCGACGTCACTGGTTTGGAAGGTGCTGTCGAAGAAGGGTTACTAAAAAAGTAATAAAAAGAGCAAAGGTAAATTATGAAAGAAAACTAGCGCAAAATATAAAAACGTATAGCAAAAACTTCTATAAGTATATAAAAGGGAAGAGAGTAGCTAAAGTGAATGTTGGTCCCTTGGAGGATGAGACTGGGGAATTAATAGAGGGGAACACAGAAATGGCGGAGACACTAAATCAGTATTTTGCCTCAGTTTTCATGGTAGAGAACACTAGTACCATCCCAATAGTAACAGGAAATGCAGAGGTTATAGAAAGGGAGGAAGTTAGAACAATCATCACCACTAGGGAAAAAGTACTGAGCAAACTATTGGGATTGAAGGCAGACAAGTCCCCAGGGCCTGATGGCCTACATCCTAGGGTCTTAAAGGAAGTGGCAGCGGAGATAGTGGATCCATTGGTTACAATATTCCAAAATTCCCTGGATGCGGGATAGGTTCCAGTGGATTGGAAAAAAGCTAAGATAACACCCTGATTCAAAAAGGGAGGGAGGCAGACAGTAGGAAACTATAGACCAGTTAGTTTAACATCTGTCATTGGGAAATTGTTGGAATCCATTATAAAGGAAGAAATAACAGGACATTTAGAAAGTCAAAATGCAATCCATCAGAGTCAGCATGGTTTTATGAAGGGTAAATCGTGTTTGACTAATTTGCTAGAGTTCCTCAAAGCTGCAGCAAGCAAAGTGGATAAAGGGGATCCAGTAGATGTAGTATATCTGGACTTCCAGAAGGCATTTGATAAGGTGCCACACAAAAGGTTAATACACAAGGTAAGATCACATGGGGTCAGGGGCAATTTATTAGCTGGGCTAGAAGATTGGCTAACCAACAGAAAACAGAGAGTTGGGATAAATGGGTCTTTTTCTGGTTGGCAAGATGTGCTACAGGGTTCAGTCCTCGGATCCCAATTATTTACTAGCTATTTTAATGACTTGGATGCAGGGATAGAAGGTACTATAGCCAAATTTGCAGATGACACTAAAATAGATGGGATAGTAAGTTGCAATAAAGAAATAAGAAATTTACAAATGGATATGGATATGTTAGGTGAATGGGCCAAAATTTGGCAGATGGAGTTTAACTTGGCTAAGTGTGAGGTTATCCATTTTGGTCGGTAGAATAGAAAGGCAAGTTATTATCTAAATGGAGAGAAACTTCAGAGTGCTTCAGTGCAGAGGGATTTGGGTGTCCTCATGCATGAATCGCAGAAAACTAGTTTGCAGGTACAGCAGGTAATAAGGAAGGCAAATGGAATTTTGGCATTTATTGCTAAAGGAATAGAGTATAAAAGTAGGGAAGTGTTGCTGCAACTGTTCAAGGCATTAGTGAGACCGCACCTGGAGTATTGTGCACAGTTTTGGTCCCCTTACTTGAGGAGGGATGTAGTTGCATTGGAGGCAGTTCAGAGGAGGTTCACTAGATTGATTCCAGAGATGAGGGGTTTGTCTTATGAAGAGAGATTGAGCAGTTTAGGCCTTTACTCTCTAGAGTTTAGAAGAATGAGAGGAGATCTAATTGAGGAATATAAGATGATTAAGGGGATTGACAAAGTAGACGTAGAGAGGATGTTTCCTCTTATGGGGCAATCTAGAACGTGAGGTCATAGTTTTAGGATAAGGGGTAGCAGATTTAAAGCAGAGATGAGGAGAAATTACTTCTCTCAAAAGGTGATGAGTCTATGGAATTCACTACCCCAGAGTGCGGTGGATGCCGGGACATTGAGTAAATTTAAGGAGGAGATAGACAGATTTTTAATTAATAATGGGTTGAAGGGTTATGGCGAACGGGCAGGAAAGTGGAGTTAAGGCCGAGATGAGATCAGCCATGATCGTATTGAATGGCGGAGCAGGCTCGAGGGGCTGAATTGCCTACTCCTGCTCCTAGTTCTTATGTTCTTATGAGTTGCTACAGTGCATCTTGCAGAAGAACACACTGCTGCCACTGTGCACCTGTGGAGAGAGTGAATGTTTAAGGTGGTGGATGGGGTGCCGATCAAGCGGGCTGCTTTGTCCTGGATGGCGTTGAATCTCTTAAGTGTTGATGAAGTTACACTCATCCAGGCACATAATCGAGACTGAGGCATTAATATGGCACTGGAGGAGAGAAGCATTGATGGAGGTGCCACCCTTCAAATTACTGTTAATAAGAACCCCATCTTGACTCTTCTGGTAATTCAGATTGAAATTAAAGATCCCCTGATGCATTTGGAAGAAGTGCAGTAAGATTCTCAAGAATGTGCAAAATGGTGACTGCATAACATCATATTGCAATTCAAAGTTTTCGATGGAGATTTAGTGCTTTAAAATGTGATAAAAATTCAAGTCTTTTTAAAACTTTTTTATATCAGTTTAAGCTGAAGACAGGCAAATTGGCAAAGTGCATTCTAGTGGTTCAGAACCCATCAGGAACTGATTTTCTGGTTAGCCTTTACTGACCAACTGCAGAAATGCACTGTACTGTGTTAGCCCGACAAGAATGTTTTATAACTTAACTAATATATTCAATTTAATATTGATTATATTTGGTCTATAGATTTAGACACTGAAAAGTATTTCTGACTCGTGAGCCTTAAATTAGTGCTATAAAGAAAGCCTTAGAAAAACAAAAGCTGTTAACATCTGAATGAGCTCCTGTGATTACTTTGTTCTTCTAATCATTCATTCAATGGTGTAGGTGAAAGCACTGCTTACTGTTGTACAGAGCAATACAGAGTTGGAAGGCCCCAGCTCCAATTCCTGTACTGTACTGAGTTGACTGATCTCAGCCAGGGTAGCAGCTGAGGTGCTACCTCAGTCATGCTGTGATAAGGTAGAGGGGGGAGAAGGGGGGAAGGGGGCGGTTGATCACTATCCAGTGAATTCTGCTGGAAAGGGCACACGTATGGACATTGGTGAGATGATCAGACTTAACCATCATGCCTCCACTTTCAAATCGCTCACCATCACTCACTGTATAAGCACACACGTGAAAAATTGTCTCCTGGAGTGACATTCCCCAGAGAGTTGTCAGCTCCAACAAGTGGCAATACCTTCAGGAGAGGAGGAAGGGAAAAAATAGGAATGGTCCAGGGTAAACCTCACAGTCATCTGATCACCAAAAGTGATTTTTATTTCCAATTCATCTCAAGATGGCTGGCCTGCAAATCAAGCCCATCATCCCGTCAGTATTTTCCACTGCTTGGGAGTGTGAAACCTTGAGGATAGGAGTTTAAAACTGGCAGAAGAACATTAGAACAGGAAAAGGTCATTAGCCCCAATAAATCTGCAGTGCTGAGCAAAAGAAGCAGGGCTCAGTGAAGGAATACAATGTGTATTATTGTACTTTGTCATTTGGATTTCTTTTCATATTCTTTCATGGGATGTGGGCATCACTGGCAAGTCCAGTATTTGTTACCCATCCCTAATTGCCCCTGATAACTGAGTGGCTTTCGGAGGGCAGTTAAGAGTCAACCACATTGCTGTGGGTCTGGAGTCACATGTAGGCCAGACCAGGTGAAGACAGCAGATTTCCTTCCCTGAAGGACATTCGTGAACCAGATGGATTTTTACGACAATCCGCGATAGTTTCATGGCACAATTAGCGAGACTAGCTTTCAATTCCAGATTTTTAAAATTAATTAATTGAATTTAAATCTTACTGGTGGTTGGATTTGAACCCATATCCCCAGGTAATTAGCCTGGGCCTCTGGATTACTCATTCAGTGACATTATCGCTACACCCACATCTCCCCAACTCGGGTCTAAGTTGAGTTAACTCAACTTAGCCTGGGAGCAGGTGGGAAATGCACAACTGACTTCAGTGTTTATTGGCTAGTTAGAGGGGAAAAGAATCAATGGGAATTACCATTCCTGATTGCTCTCTGTTGACCCCTGCTGGAAAATGGACACTGGATGAAAACGGGATCAGGCAATCAAATAGCCCAGAGACCCTCACTGACTGTTTAGGCTAACGTACAGAATGGCTGTTTTGAGATTGCCACGTAATCATGAGAGGAAGTGGAAACCGGAGATACGAGTAACGCAATAACATTCTGCACTTTAGAGCTCGTGCATAAATAAGTCTTCAAAGGTGAGGTGAATTGTGAGCAATAACTGAACTCAGTAACTGTGTTAATTGCTTTCATTTTGCTCCCATAGCTATTTCATAGTTTACAGATGAACAGCCATTCCTGATGATACAATTCACTGAGCGATAGTTTTATCCTGTTGTGTAGAGGGATGTATACAATCCACTGCTCCAGGCTTCCTGGTTTCAGGCTTATTTGTCAGACTCCTGCTTGAAAAAAAAGGACCTGGCAAAATTGTTTAACAGCACCTGGCAATTCGTTACCTATTGTTGATCCTTCGGATGGCACAAAGTTACAAAAATAAAATCACAGGAGTGAGGAGTGAGTGGAAGTTACAGTGATAGCTGCCCAGCATCCCACCAGAGTGAAAGCAGTAAGGATATTCAAAATGAAGCTGATGCAATAATGGAAGAGTTTGGGTACTTTAATGGGCTGTATTTGCGTGTAAGCAGCTTTTCCTAAACTCAACCCTGTTTATTTCTTGGTACTTATTGGATTCCTACAGATTTGGAAAGCAGTTTGTAGTGTCAGGCACTGGACCTGCCATGTTGCCCAGGACTTGACTCAAAAAACCTCTCGTGCTCTTGCTCTATTCAGTTTTACCCCTAAAGTGAGCCATTCCCTTCCACTCCCCCACCAATTCCACTCTAGTTACAGACAGATTTCTAGACCCAGTCAGCCCCATGACTGCCTCTTCCAATTTCTCAATCATATCAGAAAGTCCTTGGCCATGAAGGTTTTGCAATGCAATTGACTGTGAGATTGAGAGGAGGGAACGGGGTGGTCAGACTTTCCCCAGCATTTCATGGCATTGATACTGCATTAGTCTATCACCCTAGCAAATCATGAACTCACAGGAACAGCTCATCAAAATCTTTGTGAGAGGCCTCAAGTTGGTACATGAAATCAAAAAATGTTTCTTGCACCAGTCCAATTGTGTTGATTTTATGCTCCACGTTTGGCAGTGCAGTGGTGCTTTGATCATGTGCAGATACTGTACCAAACATACAGCAACCTGGAAGAGATACATTCTCTTTAACAATAGAATATGGGATAGCCCAAAGAATCTGGAATACCTGTTATGATTATAACTATTTCAAAGTGACCATAGGACCCAAGGCTCTGTCATTTCGAAATTTCTGCCATAAAGGCTTGACAGTTACATGCAGGTACAAGGTGTGCTGAATTGATTTCTGTTTGATGTCATTCATATTGGCATGGCAATATAGACATTAGGGGCTGCTACCTTGTCAGATGGATTAATCGGCTTTGTGTGGAGCTGTCAGCCTTGACTGGTGAGGCCATTTCGCAATACAATTTGGTTCATGAAAAATGATTAAAACAAGGAGCCTTCAGTGGTCAAAAAAGTTTGTTGCCATGGTTATTAGCTGAATGATTTGAAGAGCTACGTTATACCCCTTCTGTTTATCTATTTATGCTGCACTAACCTGATCTGTAAACCGAGGAACACTTCACAATCACAATCGATAGTACTCTGTGTCCAGCTGAGTCGATCGTCTCATTGATGGAAAGACCACGGCTTTATTTGTTATACTGCCCTCAGCACCTCAGAGCTCACTGAGCCTTTTAACTCTTGCCATTCCATAATGGCTCATCACGTTTGAGTGGAACATACCTCGAATGTGCTGATTATGAATTAGCAATGATATGCAAACAGAATTGATTTGATAAATTGGCCATGCGGAGGTGGATTGTGATATGCTCATCAATGTGGTATGATAAAAATTCCTTAAAAAGCTTCAAAATAATGTCTATATCCTTTCAACCATTTTATATTGTCAATATTGTTACGATTGAGACGGGAGGAGTGCACTGTTTATTCTAGTCCCACTTCTCCACAGGTCACAACATATATTGTTTTAAATTTTCCCACTTACCAATACGGTCAATCATATACTTTATTTTTCCCAGAATAGAACACAAACTAACCAGCTTTCATTAATGAACAACAAAATTATCAGTTTATTATGAAACAAGTCTGAACTTGTAATGAAGTAAACATGCAGATCAAAATTTTTAAGCTCCTTTTTTTTTTACCTTCGTCTCTTCACATTCACACACACACATATATAATCCGGTTAACCGAAAAAAAATAAAAAGGGGATTTTTAGAAATTCAGAGCTCTGTTACTGACAAAAAAACTTGGGCAGATTACTTACTCATTTTTGAAGCAAACAGCAGATGAGATATGTTGTTCCAAAACTGGCATACAATCTAACTTCTGAGTACACATAGACAGGTCTCTGAGATCTGGCATTGAACAGTAATTTAGCAGGCTTTCTTCAAAGACAGGAAATGAGATGAATTGACACAGTGGACTTCTCGGGGTCCTTCAGAGATGCTGGAAAGCGAGCTGGGTTGTGGTCTTCTCTCCTTTTTACACTTCTTCAGTAGAATTGACTTTCTCAGCCGCTCACTCTATAAGATAAAACACATACTGACCCTCAACCAAAAGGCTTGTGAGTTTTCTGCCCATCCTAGGTGCACTCTGCTGCTACTGGGCTTGTCCAATCAAGGGATGCTTGTCACTTCTCTGCCCCTATTACCAGGGTTTCTGTTCTATCTTTAACTTGAGTCATGTGACAACCAGTAATATTGTTGCCAATGCAGTTCCTTCAGTGCCCCCTTGATGGCTCTTTTAAAAAAAAAAAAACTGGTACAACATTTATTCAGTTTAACTATAAATTCAATCTATTCATTATATAACTTCACGAGCAATAAAATGGCCCACATTTGTACTTTTAAAAAAACAGGCAAAATACTGCAGATGCTGCAAATCTAAAATAAAAACCAAAAATGCTAGGAAACTCTCAGCAGGTCAGGCAGCACCAGAACTTTTAGTGAGAGGTTTTCGACCCGAAATGTTTACTCAGTTTCTCTCTCCACAGATGCTGACTGACCTGCTGAATGTTTCCAGCACTTTCTGTTTTTAATCCCAGATTTATATAGCTCCTTATTGCATTTTTCAGAAACATTTCAAAACACTTCACATGTATCAACTGCTTTGAAATGGAGTGGCAATTGTTCTGCAGGCAAAGACATTGGCCATTTTGTGCACACAGTATGATTTGGCTAGCAGTCGTGTGATCAATGACCAGTGAATTGATATTAGGTGGTGTTACTTGACGAAGGATTATTACTTGGAATCCTGGCTCCTTGAATAGTCCCTTGGGATCTCTAACATCTTCTGACCCAGGGAGACCAATCTCTGGTGAACATCTCAGTCAAAACCTCCAACTATACAGCAGTCCCTCAGTGAAACAAGCCTCTGCCATTTCCAGTGGGTTCTAGGAGCCCCCCTGGACACTGGCAGAACCTTCATGGATTTTGGTGGCTGCAGGATTTAATAGTACACCTCGAATGGATTGTTAATTATGGAGAAAAACAGGCCTTCTCATTAAAGGAGTAAACTCAATGCCGCCACCCCCCCACCTCCACTCCCACCACATATCAGCATCAAGCACTGTCAGGTCAAGTGGTACTTGGTGAGATCTAAAGTGAAACTCCTTTTACTCTGTTCCAATAATCTGTTTTAAGATCGCTCTCTGGAAATCATCCCATAATGTTGTACCAATGTGGCATTCCTTACACCAGCCAACCAACCTTGCAGTCTTTCCATCGTAGCTTCACAATTTAGTGCAGATTACAGTAGTGCTCAAGCGCCCCCTAGAAACGACATTGAACCTGCCAAATCTCATTTCGTTAACGGGGTTAATTTTGACTTTGAGTGATGGTATAAAACAGGGGACATCAAGCCAGCTGCCTATTATACATCTCTCCCACCTTCCATTCCCACTGACTTCATTGGAAATTAAAATTGGGAGAGATGAATAACAGGTGGCTGAATTAATATCACTCATTTTTCACTAGTCAAAATAACCCTCAGAGTCTTTACAACCAATGGAGGAGATTTTCATCCCATCTGCTAAGGTCAGATTTGAACCCAGGTTACCTTTTTCTCCCCTTTCTGCTCTCCGCCTGTAATTTATCTCTTGTGGCTTTGAAAGTGGGCAAGCAATCTGTTTCCAGGCCTCCACCAATGGTGCTCCAGTTGCCCACTGAATGCATACCTCCGATGACTTTACATCTGACTTTTGCCCCTTTCTCTGTTCGAAAGTACCAGATATCAACTCCCCAGACTCAACACGGCTGATGCCAATAATACCCCAAATCTGTTCCAACCCACAGCCGCACTTACTCCTTTGCAGAAAAATGGGCTTTGCCCTGACGCACTGCGACTTCTCTGTAACCATTGATTTCTGAAGGGCTAGTTTAAATGCTTTGACACAGTTAAGGTCAAAATCTTGGGACTTGTCTGACCTTCATTACCCTCTTATTTTACCAGAGAATACCCAATGTGTCCACCACTCCCTTCCTTTTAATAGTGAGGGCAGTGTGCCAAACTCAGCAATTCAATAATAATTTGTGAGGCTTGCTGTTATATTTACTTCCAATACTTTGAAAATCAGGAGTATTGCAGCACTCAAATATTCTTTCATTTCCTCAACACAAAAGCTAAAATTAAGTGCTTTAAGTCACTGGCAGCATCTTTGCAATGGACAATGGCCCAATCAAAAGCTGTTGATTGCTTCTTCATTGCAGCACACTGTTGTCATCTTCAAACCCATTAGAATTGAAATTGTATACCATGAAGCACAATATCTTGCTCTAACTGGATTAGACTGAGCGGAGTTGTTTATAAAAGTACAGTTCATCCATGCTAACAGGACCATTTGAAAGAGAGTCATGTTTACTTGCATGAGGAAAATGAACATTTAAGCTTTTTATCAAAGTCAACTGCCAGCAGCTCTCCTGCTAACTAATCTGTCCTGCTCAAGGTGTAGTACACTTAGGAATTAATTGGGCTGCATGGCTATGAGTGTGAATTACTGAATGTGGTTTCCAAACAACCTGTGAGGAGAAAAGTGAATATCTCGAGTCCTATTCTGCAAGGACGCAGGTGTGGATCAATGCCAGGACTTGTATGTTTGTGTAAAAGCAAAATCTGGGAAATGTGGAGCAGCAGAAAGATTTGAGTCCAAGTACAGATCCATGGATAGGTGGAAAAAATAATTTAAAAGACTAATAGAATGTCAACTTTTATCTAAAGGGGACTGGAATACAAAGGGATGGAAGTTATGTGACCGTCATAGAAAGTTCTGGTTAGACCACATCTGAAGTATTACATTCAGTTCTGGGCACTGCTCAATGGGGAAAGACCACAGTGTAAGGTCCCCCCACCAAGCTGAACTGAGGGGCTGGATCCATGGGAAACCCCTCGAACTGTATCGGGAAAATTTTGTGTGCTGTAAATGTAAAAATGTATATGGCATGACAATGAAATAGAAGGGTTGTGAGGCAACTCATGATTGTATTGAAGGAAACTGATCATCTTTGCACTGTTTGTATTTTTTGACTTGATGCTGTTTTAAACTGTTTGGGAATGTAATTTTTACAGATTTTTATGAATAAAGTATATTTTGGAAATAAAAAAAAAGTTCTGGGCACTGCACATCAGAAAGGATACATATGCCTTGGAGGGTATGCAGTGAAAATTCACCAGAATGATACCAGGGCTAAAAGGGTTAAGTTATAAGGACAGGTTGCATATAATAGACTTAGATTCCTTGGGTATAAAAGATTAAAGGGTGATCTAACTGAAGTACTGAAGTGTATAAGATGATTAAAGGACTTGATCGGATAGATAAGACAGTAACTATTTCATCTGATGGGAGAGTCCAGAATAAGGGGGCATAACCTGAAAATTAGAGCTAGGCTGTTCAGGGGTAATATCAAATAGCACATCTTCACCCAAGGGATAGTGGAAATCTGGAACACTCTCTGAAAAGCTGCTGATGGTAGACCAATTGAAAAATTCAAAACTGGGATAGATTGATTTCCATTAGGGATGGGTATTAAGGGATATGGACCAAAGGCGGGTAAATAGAGTTCAGGTACACATCAACCATGATTTATTTGAAGAGGCTTGAGGGGCTCAGTATAGTCACTGTTGTAATGTAGGAAATGTGGCAGGCAATTTGGGTACTGCAAGCTCCCACAAACAGCAATGAGATAATGACCAGATAATCTGTAATTTTGTTTCTTTCTTATATCGATTAAGTGATAAATATTGGCCAGGATACAGGGAGAACTTCCCTGCTTTTTTTCAAATAAAGCCATGGGATCTATAACATCCAGCTCATAGAATCAAACTTGAAGAATGTCTAACTGCTGTTTTGGTAGGGTTTTCAACTGTGGGGTGCTAGAGGTATGTTACATCTAATCCTTAACCAAACCAAGGCAAGGTATTCAAGAGCAGCAAAAAATCCATACTTTTTTTAAAAATGATTCTTCAATTGAGATTTATTGATGCTTTATGAGTATGCTATCAGAGTCATAAGGTAGAGGTGTGATGTACATTGTACGTGTGCTGTTTCAGATGCAAGACAATAGGCTTTACCAAGTGTCCAATAGCATTATTCACTGAGCTGGAGGATATATTTTGTTTTATAACAGTAGGAATGTTATGCCATAACATCAGGGTAACTTATTTATGATAGAATTATTGCATGATCATCTGAGAGTTCAGTTCTACGTTTATTTTTCTGTGAAAACTGTAAATGAGTTGCCCTTTATATTCGATAAATATATTCCTTGTCATGTATGTTCAATTTTAATTATGATCATTTAAAAGTCCGAGGAAACACAGCAAGTTGGGAAGCAAAATGTACCAGTGGAGAAAGGTACCTTTATTTTAATAATACTGGGGAGGGAATGTACATATGAGTGGCACTGGCAGAGGTCTTGTGTTTTGGTAGCAGCAAGAGCAGTCCTAGGTCATGGTTGCACTGGGAGATGGCATTGAGCATCCTGGTATATGGGCATCCTGGTGTTCGGCAGCACTGAGTTGGGGTATGGTGGTTTGGTAGCATTGGTGGGGCCCCGTGAGCTGGCATCATTGTAGTGGGAGAACTCAAATTAGAATGAGGAAAGATTGTGGGGAAGGTTTTGTATTTACCACCTGGGGCAGCTCAGCCCCGCCCCCTCCCATTATAGAATCAATGGAATAAAGATCAGTTGTGTCCTACAAAGGACTTGTGAACTGCCAAATAAACTCCCAGACAAAAATCTACCTCTATGTCTCTGTCTCTTTGTCTTTCTTTCTCTGTTCATCTCTTTTTCTCTCTCTCTCTCCAGTTAAAAGTTCAATTGAAAGCTTATTCAAGTTCATTATCCAGTTTGTATTCAAATCATTTTGTGGAGGAATTCAAAACTGGGATCTATAAATATAACACAGACACCAATAAATCCAATAGGAAATTCAGGAGGAAAGTGTTACTAAGTGAGTGGTTAGAATGTTGAACTCACTATCATAAGTGGTAGTTAAGGTGAATAACACAGTCAAGGCCTGCTACCTGACCCGAACCCAACAGGACCCGACGACATGTGTTGGGTTCGGGTTGGGTTGGGCCGCTCTTCCGGGTCCGATCTGTGGGCTCGGGTCGGGTCGGGCCGGATCCGGGTCAGGCTGGACACACACAGCAAGAATTGCAGGTAAGTGTTAAAAGTTAAAAACTTAACTGAGCTTGGAGTCCAGGACGTCAAAGAAGGAAACTCTGAGTCTGTGCAATGAGCGAGTGAGCGTCTCTATGACGTCATCACACTCAGGCTGCATCTTCCTGAAGATTGGGAGTTGGAAGGTAAGTGAAGGGAACATTGCGGTGGTCGGGCTCGGGTCGGGTCAGACGCGGGGGGAAAATGGAGGGACTCGGCCGGGTCGGGCTCGGGTCCAATGGGGTTCCGTCGGGTTTGGGTCGGGTTTTTTTTTTGTGACTTGAGCAGGCCTTTGTAACACAGATGCATTTAAGGGAAACACATGAGGGAGAAAGGAATAGAAGGTTATGCTGATAGGGTTAGATGAAAAGGGGTGGGAGGAGGCTCATGTGGAGCATAGGCACTGGCCTAATTCTGTGCTGTTCATTCTAGTAAGTCCATGTAAAAATGCACAAACTCAAAGACTGTTCTGCACAGAGAGAAGATATGGCTTTTCCACTGAGAAAAATAAATGATAATTTATTTATAATTCAAGCACAAACAAAAGCTGCAACAGGGGTCTCATCAGTACAGCCTGTCATATTTGAGTTAGATCTCTGTATTTTCTCAATTTCTCTCTCCTACGCATGCTCTGTTTTCAAAGAATTGTTCAAATAATCTATATCTGAATAAAGTTTTGAAATTTGACCTTGAGCTTCAAATAATTTTGAAAAAGTTTCTGAAGCGCTATTGTTAGAAGCTGAAGAGAAAGATTTGAGCAGTTGGATTGACGCATCCTGGAACATTGTATCCAGTGCTCACACTGCTGGGTTAAGGTTCTGGGCAGAAGATCCAAGGCCAGTATCTTTGGGTGAAGCTGAGGTCTTGCAGTAAAAACTTTAGTGAAGTCATTAAAAGATGAAAAAAGGCAATAGCGCAAATGTTAACGATATTGTTGTGTAATATATAATATCTGTCAAGAGTGAGAGCAGACTGAAATATCATTTAGTTGGGATGATTGATCAGTTGGAGAATCACACTAATGTGAGTCAGTTGTGACTTTTGGGGTGGGATAATGTCCTCCTAGATGCTGCAATTAAACAGCTTCCACTAGACCATTATCATTATCCTTTTACTGAACTTTCCCCTCATTTTCTCTAGGCTCCAAATATGCTATTCTGTCACTCTCCTTTCTCACTGCATCCATAATGTGTTGAAATTCAGAATCTTTGTGTTTTATTCTTCACATAACTCATTCCTGCCTTTCCTTCTACAGTCTGCAAGCTTTCAAAAACCCAGCTCTTTTCAACCTCGTTGTTGTCCTGCATTATGGGACCTGGGTACTGTCACTGAGTTCTCTTACCAGTCGTAAACCCAGCAACAACATTACGGGCCAGACAAAGGATATTAAACATTGAAGATTTTGCACAGTTGTTTCGTATTTAAAAAGGGGGTCCTGATGGGGGCAGGTTTCTTTAAACGTTGCCATTTCATGCATTACCTTTTAAGAGAAGGGAATGTCAGGTTTCAGGAATGTGCCGAGTGAAGCTGGATCAAAAGAACAGAATAAAAGAAAAATGAGGCAACAAAACCAGACAGACAGACAGACAGACACAGCATGAAAGAGTGTGAGAAACAGCCCATAGGGAAATGTCACGTACAATATGGTTGTACTCTGCATGCCATTATAGAACTAAATTAAGACAAACAGTATTGCGATGTGAACATCTTGCTACACAGCAATTGATCCAAAGCCCATTTTATCTCCCGAACCTGTTGAGATGAAAATACTAATTTTATATTAAATAAACCATTGCAAGCAAGCTGATTTTCATCCTGCTCAAACTGTCCAGTTTCTGAGGAAATTATTTCAAACTAGAGTAGACTGTGCTGCACACAGTCTTAATTTTCACTACAAATAAATTAGAGGCAGCAGTGAAGATCAGTGATAATAAAAACAAGAAATGCTGGAACTATTCAGCAGGTCTGGAAGCATCTGTGGAAAGAGAAGCAGAGTTAACGTTTAGGGTCAGTGACCCTTCTTCGAAACAGTTTGATGTAGGAATGCTGATTAACAAAGACCGAATGAGTAAACAAGATTTGGGTTTAATCATTGGCTATTCACTGGAAGTATTTGACCGATAGGAAGTTGCGACCAAGGATAATCAAGAACTGAGATGCATTTGGAGTAAATTTGTTGAAGTAAGTTACTTAATCCTGTTAAAGTCTTGGATACTGTAGGCACTGTATTTACAAAAGGATATTGATGCTTTGGCAGAGGTTTGGAGGAAAGCATTCAGGAAAATTCTGGCGCAAACTCTAAGTTGTGAAAAGATACACACAGAACTGAGTTGGTCTCAGTGGAGGAAAGTGTGTTTTAAGCCAGGTCTTCAAAATTGTTCACAGGCATGGATAATTTAGAGGTAAGGTTATCTAAATTGAGCTGTGCTTTGCAAACTAGAACATGAATTAAAACAAGCACAGGATTTCAGCACATAATGAAGGTTGGCATTCTCGTGCAGTACTGAGGAAAAGCTATTGTGTTGATGCCATCCTTTGATCAGTTAGTGTTTCAGATGGGCCTTCAAGGTCCTATAAGAGTATTTGAAGAGGAATAAAAAGTCTTCCAATGTCAGCACTGGTGGCCCAACACATACTGCCAAGAGCAGATGAACTGGCAATTAATTTCATTGTTGTTAATGGGGGGGGGGGGGTGAATTTTACTATATACTGTGTTGTCATGTTTGCCAATATAACAATCATTCTACCTTAAAATATGTGGAGTACTTTACCATGTTTCTGAATTGATAAAGAAAGAACTTATATTTATTTTAGAGATACAGCACTGAAACAGGCCCTTCAGCCCACCGAGTCTGTGCCGACCATCAACCACCCATTTATACTAATCCAACATTAATTCCATATTCCTACCACATCCCCACCTGTCCCTATATTTCCTTACCACCTACCTATAATAGGGGCAATTTATAATGGCCAATTTACCTATCAACCTGCAAGTCTTTGGCATGTGGGAGGAAACCAGAGCACCCAGAGGAAACCCACGCAGACACAGGGAGAACTTGCAAACTCCACACAGGCAGTACCCAGAATTGAACCCGGGTCGCTGGAGCTGTGAGGCTGTGGTGCTAACCATTGCGCCACTGTGCCGCCCCTCTTATGAAGAGCCTTTTATAACCTCAGGATGATGCAAGGCACCTTACATTCTTGAAGTGTGTTCACTTTGTGAAGTAAAACATGGTTGCAAATTTTGTGCACAGCATGATCCCACAAAGAGCAATGGAATAAGTCACCAGTTCATCAGTTTTACTGACACTGATAGACTGAAAAACAATTGGCCGGAATGCTAAGTGAACGCACTGCTCTTTGAATGGTGTCATGCGAACTTTTGCATCTACCTAAGATGACAGATGGGATCTTGGTTTAACATCTCATCCAAAAGATAGCACCTCCAACACTCCCTCAATACTACCCCCGAGGTGTCAGCCACTTAAGTAGGACTTGAGCCCACAATCATCTGACTCGGAGGCAACAATGCTACCAATGAGCCAATGCTGACACTTTTATTTGCTTTTTATGCAAAGTTTTTTGTTCTGGTTAAGATTGGCAAACCTAAAATGGCAATCTATGCTTTCCTTTAAAATAAAGCTGCCCATTGAGAAATAACACTGTTTTAACAGCAATTCTAACGATGTCACATTAATAAGATTTTTTTTTGATTTCTAAATAAATGGGCAGGATTGGACTCAGTCATGTCACCCTACACTGTCAAATAGCCTGCCAACGCTCACTGTTTAGGCTTGCACATGAAGAGCCGTTACTTGGCCACGATGCTGGAGGACCGCTGGTAAAAATAAAACTGAACTCAGCAAGAGTCCACAGCATTTGAGGAGGAGTAGAGAACATTGGCAATGGAGAATGTTTAATCAAATAACTCTCACTATTAAGGAACTGCAGGGCAGAAAGCTTGCCAGGCAAGTGTTTACAGCCACCATCTCAACCCCCTAAAGGCCCACGCTGTTTGTAACACATTTCTGGTGGCAGAGAGCAACTCTTGGTTTGAGCCAACCATGCGACTATCTCCATGCATTCAAACGTTCCAGAACAGACACAGCATGAGTGATGTTATTTATTGTTTTATAACAAGAGAACAAACATGAACGAAATGGTGTGGGTGGTGGCTGGGAGAACAAAATGAAAGTGATATGATGTGCAATGACTGTTCCGCGTTTGTAGTTAATGGAATACAAATCCCTCACTTGAGTATGTACCTGTGCTGCTGGTAATGAATCTGAAAATGATTCATATTAGGTTTTTTAAAAAGAATGCTTTTTTATTTCATGCTTGACCTATTTTGAATTACAATGGAAAACAGAAGGTGTCGAACATGTATTGTGTACTAATGACTATAATGTGAAAAGAAACAGGTGGGGATGTGTGGACGGTGGACACACCAACCGTACACGGTCTCCAATTGGAACTGGAAAATAGACTGTCTCCTCAGCTGCTCCCAAAAAACAGCCCTCTATCTCCTTGATCTGTGGGAGTGAAAACAAAATGGCCTTCCTCTTCCAAACTAGTTTTCTCCCCTTCTCTTGAAGGTTTTGCCTCATTTTGGGATGTGGTTCCATGAATGCTAACTCAGCCTGGACATCGAACGCTGGTAAACGATTCTATGGCATTGTCACCCTCACCCTGATTCTGTTGTTGCTTCACGCACATAGGAATCCTGATATCTTTTCTCTCCCAGCCGAAGAGCACAATGTTGTGTTGTGAGTTGATTCAGCAAGGCTGTGCTCTTCTCTAAGGAACGGAGAAACTGTTGTCAAAATTGGCCCCATAGTATTAAATGACCTATCTGTGATAGGTTAATGTGCTGCCTGTGCAAGACCTTAGAAAGATTCCAACTTTATTCCCCTTACTGTGCTGAGGTGATCTCAGTTGAGGGCAGCACTTGGAGGGAGGGCGATAATTGATCTCAGCACCCCTAGTCAAGGGAAGAAGAAAAAAATCAGCCGTGGATCATTTTTTCTTATTCTTTCATGGGATGTGGGCATCACTGGCAGGCTCAGCATTTATTGCCCATCCCTAATTGCCCTTGAATTGAGTGGCTGCTAGACCATTTCAGAGGACATTTGAGTCAACCACATTGCTGTGGGTCTGGAGTCACATGTAGGCCAGATCAGGTAAGGACAGCAGATTTCCTTCCCTAAAGGACATTAGTGAACCAGATGAGTTTTTACAACAGTCAGCAATAGTTTCATGGTCACCAGTAGACTAGCTCTTAATTCCAGATTTTATTAATTGAATTCAAATTTCATCATCTGCCATGGCAGGATTCAAATCCATGGCCCTAGAGCTTTAGCCAGGGTCTCGGGATTACTAGTCCAGTGACTCTGCCACTACGCCACTGCCTCCCCCGAATGCTACTGGTTGCTACCAAATGTTGGAATGTATTAATGGGTCAATATTGAGCTGTAATAGTGAAGTAAATCTACCACTTTATAAATCACTGGTGTGACTGCACTTGGAATATTGTGCACAGTTTGGGTCACCACATTACAAGAAGGATATTGCGGTGATCGAGAGAATACAGAGGAGAGAAATCCAGAACAATTAAGGGGATGGAGGGATTGGATTATGAAGAACAATTACATAAATTGGGCATGTTGACACAGGAGAAGAGAAGATTGAGAACTAATCTGATTGCTGTCAAGGGACCAACTACTGTAGATCACAACAGTAGAACCAGAGGGCATGGCCTTCATTGCAGGGAGGTAAATTCAAAACTAATGTGCAGAAACATTATTTCAGTGAGTGAGTGCCTAATCTATGGAACAGACTCCCTGGGTAGGTGATGGAAGCAGGAAGAATTGATTCTTTCAAATGCAAATTAGATAAGAATTCTTTCAGAGGATAATAATTGGGGCTACAGTATTTGAATGATCTGAGGCATGAAATGTGCCATGATTAGTCATTAGCTCTATTATTGCTTTATTTTGAAGCTACCAGGAAGGTAGAAGGCAAACTAGATAGACCTTGGTCTTCCTATGTTTCAACCCAGTGACCCCTGTTGGAAAAGGGTAGATGTGCTGGCCCAGCCAATTTGCCTGGTGGTGCCTCTTCATGCTCATGCAGTTGGCTGACACATACACTCCAGGCACACGCACGGAGCTTAGGTGAAGTACTAGATTCATGCCAGATGACATACCTCAGCTTGCGTTATTGCCTTCGGGAGAGAATAGGAGGAAATCGGAAGAAGAGGAAAGAATTCTTAAAAGTTACTCTATCAGGAACCGTACCTATGAGGCTTAACTGAATCAATATAAAAACATATGTTTCTACGCCGCACAATATAATGTATATAATATAATGCATCTAGCACGTGCCTGCATTTAGGGGGTCAGCTTTCAATGTTGAATGGTGCACACATGTATGAAAATCTACGCTGCCTCTCTTTAGTTTAAGCTTTTATATTTCCTTTCACTTGAAGGCGGGTGGCTGGCATCTTCAGAGGAGGAGGGCAGCATGCCGTTTATTTTAGTTCATTCCTAGCACTCAAAAAACAGTGCTTGCTTCTCATGAACAATACCTAAAGGACGTGTAAACTCGTATGCATTGGATCAGCTCAAGTGCCTTGAATCTTTCAGGAGCATTGAAACACTTTCCCAAAGGGGTCGCATTACACTGTAAACCATTAATTCCATTCATAGTGGGCTTTCACGATTGCTTGAAGGGAGATGGGTAGGAGGGATGAAATATCGGATTTCATTGTACTGTTTGCTTTCATTGAAGCCAAGTGTTTTAGCACCTGGCCTGGTAACCTGCCAATGTTTCCTGCCTGTTCTTAATCACTGTTATCCAGTGCTGTGTGGTTTATCCTGCATTCACCCCTCAGTGCTCCATAAGATCACAAGAACAGAAGACATCTTCTATGTACTATTCACTGTGCAACCATCAGCACATTCTTTGTAAATGGATATGTATAATTTCATTACGTATGACACAGAAAATATCTCCCGACAAAAGCAACCCAAGTGAACAGTATAGGAAGGGATGTAGGAGCAGCAGGAGGTCATTCAGGCCATCAAGCCTGTTCTGCCATTCAGTTAGATCATAGCCGATCTGTATCTGAACTCCATCTCCTCGTCTTGATTCCATAACCCTTAATATCCTTGCTCAACTAAAATCTATCAATCTTAGTTTTGAAGTTTTCAATTGACCCCCGGCCTCAACAGCTTTTTGGGGAAAGAGTTCCAGATTTCCACCACCCTTTGTGTGAAGAAGTGCTTCCTGACATCACCCGTGAATGGCCTGACTCTAATTTCAAGGTTACACCCTCTTGTTTTGAAACATGCCTTTTTTGATCTCATTCTTCCAAACTATTCCATGTTCCAGCAGATATCCCAGAAAACAAATCTCTGCTAACCTCTCTCATCACTCTTAGTCTTAAATTGATGGCTACTCGTCACTGAAATCCTTTCCTTTCCTTTTGGGCCTCTTTATCTCGAGAGACAATGGATACGCGCCTGGAGGTGGTCAGTGGTTTGTGAAGCAGCGCCTGGAGTGGCTATAAAGGCCAATTCTGGAGTGACAGGCTCTTCCACAGGTGCTGCAGAGAAATTTGTTTGTCGGGGCTGTTGCACAGTTGGCTCTCCCCTTGCGCATCTGTCTTTTTTCCTGCCAACTACTAAGTCTCTTCGACTCGCCACAATTTAGCCCTGTCTTTATGGCTGCCCGCCAACTCTGGCGAACGCTGGCAACTGACTCCCACGACATGTGATCAATGTCACACGATTTCATGTCGCGTTTGCAGACGTCTTTATAGCGGAGACATGGACGGCCAGTGGGTCTGATACCAGTGGCGAGCTCGCTGTACAATGTGTCTTTGGGGATCCTGCCATCTTCCATGCGGCTCACATGGCCAAGCCATCTCAAGCGCCGCTGACTCAGTAGTGTGTATAAGCTGGGGGTGTTGGCCGCTTCAAGGACTTCTGTGTTGGAGATATAGTCCTGCCACCTGATTCCAAGTATTCTCCGAAGGCAGCGAAGATGGAATGAATTGAGACGTCGCTCTTGGCTGACATACGTTGTCCAGGCCTCGCTGCCGTAGAGCAAGGTACTGAGGACACAGGCCTGATACACTCGGACTTTTGTGTTCCGTGTCAGTGCGCCATTTTCCCACACTCTCTTGGCCAGTCTGGACATAGCAGTGGAAGCCTTACCCATGCGCTTGTTGATTTCTGCATCTAGAGACAGGTTACTGGTGATAGTTGAGCCTAGGTAGGTGAACTCTTGAACCACTTCCAGAGCGTGGTCGCCAATATTGATGGATGGAGCATTTCTGACGTCCTGCCCCATGATGTTCATTTTCTTGAGGCTGATGGTTAGGCCAAATTCATTGCAGGCAGACGCAAACCTGTCGGAGATTCTGCAGGCACTCTTCAGTGTGAGATGTTAAAGCAGCATCGTCAGCAAAGAGGAGTTCTCTGATGAGGACTTTCCGTACTTTGGACTTCGCTCTTAGACGGGCAAGGTTGAACAACCTGCCCCCTGATCTTGTGTGGAGGAAAATTCCTTCTTCAGAGGATTTGAACGCATGTGAAAGCAGCAGGGAGAAGAAAATCCCAAAAAGTGTGGGTGCGAGAACACAGCCCTGTTTCACACCACTCAGGATAGGAAAGGGCTCGTCACTGAAATAGTTTTTGTCTATTCACCTACCAAAACTTATTGTAATTTTAAAAACCTCCATTAAATCTGCTCTTAGTTTCTGTGCTCCAAAAGAAAGAACTTGCATTTATATAGCACCCTTCATGACCACAGGAGGTCCCAAAATGCAATTTACATGCAATTACATACTTTTAAAGTGCAGTCCCTGTTGTACTATAGGGAAACGTAGCATCCAATTTGCACACAGCAAGGTCCCATAAAGAACCAGATAATCTGACTTTAGTGATGTTGGTTGATGGATAAGTACTAGCCAGAACTCCCCTGTTCTTCTCTGATCGTGCCCTTACCTCCATCAGCACTCCCACAGTATTAGATTGAAGTGTTAGCCTAGACTTTGTTCAAGTACCAGTGTCGGGCTTAGACCTACAACCCTCCGACCCAGAGGCAACCTAGAGGCAAGGGAGCCATCTGAGCCGAGCTGGTAAAACAGCTGGCAATCCTGACTTTAGTGGCAGTAAATGAAGTGTCATCTCTGCCTCTGGAGGTGCTGAGACTCCCCTGAAGAGACAAGAGATAATTTCCCATTGTGGCACACATTGAGCGGGCAGTGGACTGAGCAATCTCCCTGTCTGCCCAATTGCATGGGTGAGAGGCCTGTGCCAATTCCTTGGTTGGGCCTCATTGGGTTTGGATCAGCAAGCACTGACTTACCGACTGGGGGCATGGGGAAACCCGGCAGCTGTTCCATGGAACCATGCCCAAAATTAGGCATTAAAGTAAGGGAGGGATGCAGTTCTGGTTGGAGGGAGGTGCTAATTGGTTGGCAGCGGGTGGCACTATTTTTTTTTATAGGACCAGGAGGAGCATTTTGATTAGATTAGATTAGAGATACAGCACTGAAACAGGCCCTTCGGCCAACCGAGTCTGTGCCGAACATCAACCACCCATTTATACTAATCCTACACTAATCCCATATTCCTACCAAACATCCCCACCTGTCCCTATATTTCCCTACCACCTACCTATACTAGTGACAATTTATAATGGCCAATTTACCTACCAACCTGCAAGTCTTTTGGCTTGTGGGAGGAAACCGGAGCACGCGGAGAAAACCCACGCAGACACAGGGAGAACTTGCAAACTCCACACAGGCAGTACCCGGAATCGAACCCGGGTCCCTGGAGCTGTGAGGCTGCGGTGCTAACCACTGCGCCACTGTGCCGTCCTCGCCACTGTGCCGCCCTCTCTAACCAAATCCAATGAGCTGCTTGCGTTCAGCCCGCTTGCAGCTGGAAATTCTTTTGGGATCCTATAACCGGCTCCAATTTGAGTATTCCCATAAAGCTGCCGCCAGATTTGGGGTGGAGCTCAAAAAACGAGTCAGAAGGGCCTCTGCAAACCGGAGGTGGAAACATTTTAAGGAAAAAACTCTCGTTCTTCTGTCATTTATTTTAAATCTGTGTCCTTTGTTTACCGACCCACTGGCGAGTAGAAATAGTTTCTCTCAATCTACTATTCTCAAAACCTGTTACAATTTCGACCGAATTTCTGAATTATGCTTGACATAATCACAGATTAATCCCGTGATTAAACGGAAGGTATTGGTGCAATTCTTGGTACTTTTGGAGTTAGCTGATCTGAGCCAGGGCTGCAGTTGTGGGGGTTGAACAGTTAGCCTCAGTATCCCTGATTTCAGACATGTGAAAATGAGTCCAATTTCCCACTGCTGATCATTATCCACTGACCTCCGCTGGAGACCAGGAGGGTACTGAGTCTTGGTTGCGGTGCCCACCACAGTTGAATAGCCTGTTGCCACTCTGTCATAAATGAATAAGAGGCACTTGGATGGGGGTTCCACAGAGCGTCCCATGCCGATGGGGCTGTAACCTTCCCCACATTTCCCCACCCAACTAGAAGTCAATGTTTTCAGGAGAGAACTGGCAGAGTAAAATGAAGAGGAGAGAAAGTAAAAGCCTTGCACTAGGAGTGGTTATAAAATGCAAAGAACATCAGTTAACATTCATACTGAAGCCTTTCTCCTGGGGAGAGCTGTTCCCTGTGCACTGGAACAGCAAATAGTGGCTGCCAGGAGATAACAAAATCTCCAAGCTGGAAAATGCACATATGACATATTAATAGTAGTTCTTGAGAAGCATAATGGGTTTTATGTTTAGCAAAGGGTATACATGTAGATAACAGCCTGCAAAGTTAATTGATTGGGTGTGTGATGTACACTTGTGCCTGTTTAATGTGCATTGATGTATTTGTGTGATGTACATTTAGGCTACCTGTGAGTTGAATCCTGTCATATCTGCTTGATATATATTGAGGTATCTGTGTGATGTACGTGAGTGTAGCTGTGTGATGTATGTTGATATATCAATGTGGAGTAAGATGGTAGATATCCATGAGGACATTGTCATCTCTTTTTGAATCCTTTTGTTGTGTGTGATTCACATTGCAAGTCTCAGTGAGGTATGTCATAGTATGCATGCTTGAATTACATTGACATACAGGCAGACTGTTTTTGTAATGCAGCATCAGCATTTATAATGAAGAAACTATAACAAAGATGAGAGCTCCTACTAGTGCTGTGTGTGTAAATGCAACTGCATTAAAACACTGGCTACACTTCAAAAGTATTCCTTTAGCTGTAAAGTGCTTTTGGAGCATCCTGAAGTTGTACTAGATGCTATATAAATGCAAGTCTTTCTCTTTTCTGTTGTGGAGCTGAGTAGTGCAGACACAGAGGGTTCAATTTCAGACATATGTTAAACTAGCAGATTTTAGCGAAGGTGGACAAGAGAGGGTGAGGAGTGTGCCACAATCAGTAAGGAATGGGAACAGTCTTAATTACTATCCAGTCAGTCCTGCTGGAGAATCCACATCAAGTGGACATCAATTGCTGGCAGGATCAGGCATAACTGCCTGTGATGACTGTGGGTTAGAATAGCCTATCAAAGCTCACTGTCTGATCTCAGGAGTGAAGTGTGGATGAGGTGACTGAACGCTGTCAATTCATATGAGAAGAGTGGAAAAAGTGGAAAGGAAAAGGAAGGGGGGGGAAATGGAAAGACAAAAGTGGGGAAGCGAGGAAAACATGGAAAGAGAGAGAAAATGGAAAGGAAAAGAGAGGAAAATGCACAAGAAAAGAGAGGAATGAATTGGGAAGAAATAAAAAGTTGCTTTTGAAACATTACGCCTTGATTCCTATCTGGGATAAGCCAAGGAGAATGCATGCTGGACCTTGTCTGACAGTGCACGATCAATAATAATCAGCGTGAAACAGCGCGCAGGGCTATAATTGCAGGTAGTTAAGCTCACAGTGACACACTCCAGGAAATCAGTCACTTTGCTTCATGCCAATTTCACATTTTCTTTCACTCCAGTGAGACAAAACTGCAAGTAATTTTACCAAATTCAAAGCAGGTGTGGAATAAACAGGATGGAAAAACCAAAAGCCTTGAAATTACACTGTACAATCACACAAGACATTTCCACACGCTAGTACGAACTTCACCATCTATTTTAACTGAGTGTAAAGATGGTGGGCACTGAGGAAATGGCTTATTACCTGCACCAGATTCCACCCCCCCTCCCCCCCCCCTTTACCCCCTTCCACCCCCCCCCCACCCCCGTCCCCTTCCCTGCTCCACCCTCTCAGCTCACCCCCTCACAACCCCGTCCCAGCCCGCCCCCCCCTCGCACCATCTTCACCCCGCACCCCCTTCCCCTGCACCCCCCCCCCCCACCCCCTCCCTCTAAACCTCCCCCTTGCATCCCCTCCTCCCACCGGCACCATCCTACACCTGTGTAGGGGCCCCAACAACCCCACTGCCTTGTGGGCGTCTCGGGAGAGACCAAGGCTAAGGGAGTAAACCCTAACAGAAAATCCGGAGCGGAACCCCGTAGGCGGTCATGTGTCACCTTTGGCATGTTTCCGGCAGTTCCTGCAGCCATACTGGTGCCAAACGTCGTGTCCTGCACTCCTTTGGACCCCACCAGAAAGGCCGAGAGGGGGGTTTTGACGACTGGGCAACTCTCAACCTCCATAAATTTGCCCAGGCATGCGCCATGGAGAGGTCACTCCATAGTTGCCTCACAGCGACTGAAACAACACGGAAGGCAGCAGTTACGGGTTATAAGTCCAGATAAATTGGCGTAGAAACTGGGCGCCACAGGTTGCCTTTGTCGGTGGGAGAGGTCATTGCACCTCACTGGACAGCTACCGCCCGCCTCAAACCGGGCAGCCCCCGGTCAATAAGGTTCTGTCCCGCCACAGTCTGCCTGCTTCAATGGGTGCTTGGAGCTCAGGGTCATTGCCCGAAAGGTGGACTGGTACACCGCACCAAACAACATGAAAAAAGGAAAGAAGGTACCAGCCCTTCGCTTTGCAAGCTGGAACGTCAGAACTATGTGTCCTGGCCTGTCGGAAGACCTTACACAAATCAACGATTCTCGGAAGACCGCCATCATTAACAACGAGCTCAGTAGACTCAATGTGGACATTGCAGCACTTCAGGAGACTCGCCTCCCCGCGAGTGGCTCTCTAGCAGAGCAAGACTACACCTTCTTCTGGCAGGGCAGGGATCCTGAAGAACCAAGACAGCATGGAGTGGGCTTCGCCATCAGAAACTCCTTGCTCAGCATGATAGAGCCTCCCTCAAATGGCTCGGAACGCATACTGTCCATCCGACTGCTCACCACCTCTGGTCCAGTACACCTACTCAGCATCTATGCTCCAACACTCTGTTCCGCACCTGAAGCTAAAGACCAGTTCTATGAACAACTCCATAACATCATTAGCAGCATCCCCAACACCGAACACCTATTCCTGCTGGGGGACTTTAATGCCAGGGTTGGGGCCGACCATGACTCATGGTCCTCCTGCCTTGGGCGCTATGGCGTTGGAAGGATGAATGAGAACGGGCAGAGACTGCTTGAGTTGTGTACCTATCATAACCTCTGCATCACCAACTCGTTCTTTCACACTAAACCCTGTCACCAGGTTTCATGGAGGCACCCAAGATCTCGTCGTTGGCACCAGCTAGACCTCATTGTCACAAGGCGAGCCGCCTTAAACAGTGTTCAAATCACACGCAGCTTCCACAGTGCGGACTGCGACACCGACCACTCCCTGGTGTGCAGCAAGGTTAGACTCAGACCAAAGAAGTTGCATCATTCCAAGCAGAAGGGCCACCCGCGCATCAACACGAGCAGAATTTCTCACCCACAGCTGTTACAAAAATTTCTAAATTCACTTGTAACAGCCCTTCAAAACACTCCCACAGGGGATGCTGAGACCAAGTGGGCCCACATCAGAGACGCCATCTATGAGTCAGCTTTGACCACCTACGGCAAAAGTGCGAAGAGAAATGCAGACTGGTTTCAATCTCATAATGAAGAGCTGGAACCTGTCATAGCCGCTAAGCGCATTGCACTTTTGAACTACAAGAAAGCCCCCAGCGATTTAACATCCGCAGCACTTAAAGCAGCCAGAAGTACTGCACAAAGAACAGCTAGGCGTTGCGCAAACGACTACTGGCAACACCTATGCAGTCATATTCAGCTGGCCTCAGACATCGGAAACATCAGAGGAATGTATGATGGCATGAAGAGAGCTCTTGGGCCAACCATCAAGAAGATCACCCCCCTCAAATCTAAATCGGGGGACATAATCACTGACCACCGCAAACAGATGGACCGCTGGGTTGAGCACTACCTAGAACTGTACTCCAGGGAGAATGCTGTCACTGAGACTGCCCTCAATGCAGCCCAGCCTCTACCAGTCATGGATGAGTTGGACATACAGCCAACCAAATCGGAACTCAGTGATGCCATTGATTCCCTAGCCAGCGGAAAAGCCCCTGGGAAGGACAGCATTACCCCTGAAATAATCAAGAGTGCCAAGCCTGCTATACTCTCAGCACTACATGAACTGCTATGCCTGTGCTGGGACGAGGGAGCAGTACCCCAGGACATGCGCGATGCCAACATCATCACCCTCTATAAAAACAAAGGTGACCGCGGTGACTGCAACAACTACCGTGGAATCTCCCTGCTCAGCATAGTGGGGAAAGTCTTTGCTCGAGTCGCTCTGAACAGGCTCCAGAAGCTGGCCGAGCGCGTCTACCCTGAGGCACAGTGTGGCTTTCGTGCAGAAGGTCGACTATTGACATGCTGTTCTCCCTTCGTCAGATACAGGAGAAATGCCGTGAACAACAGATGCCCCTCTACATTGCTTTCATTGATCTCACCAAAGCCTTTGACCTCGTCAGCAGACGTGGTCTCTTCAGACTACTAGAAAAGATCGGATGTCCACCAAAGCTACTAAGTATCATCACCTCATTCCATGACAATATGAAAGGCACAATTCAACATGGTGGCTCCTCATCAGAGCCCTTTCCTATCCTGAGTGGTGTGAAACAGGGCTGTGTTCTCGCACCCACACTTTTTGGGATTTTCTTCTCCCTGCTGCTTTCACATGCGTTCAAATCCTCTGAAGAAGGAATTTTCCTCCACACAAGATCAGGGGGCAGGTTGTTCAACCTTGCCCGTCTAAGAGCGAAGTCCAAAGTACGGAAAGTCCTCATCAGAGAACTCCTCTTTGCTGACGATGCTGCTTTAACATCTCACACTGAAGAATGCCTGCAGAGTCTCATCGACAGGTTTGCGTCTGCCTGCAATGAATTTGGCCTAACTATCAGCCACAAGAAAACGAACATCATGGGGCAGGATGTCAGAAATGCTCCATCCATCAATATTGGCGACCACGCTCTGGAAGTGGTTCAAGAGTTCACCTACCTAGGCTCAACTATCACCAGTAACCTGTCTCTAGATGCAGAAATCAACAAGCGCATGGGTAAGGCTTCCACTGCTATGTTCAGACTGGCCAAGAGAGTGTGGGAAAATGGCGCACTGACACGGAACACAAAAGTCCGAGTGTATCAGGCCTGTGTCCTCAGTACCTTGCTCTACGGCAGCGAGGCCTGGACAACGTATGCCAGCCAAGAGCGACGTCTCAATTCATTCCATCTTCGCTGCCTTCGGAGAATACTTGGCATCAGGTGGCAGGACTATATCTCCAACACAGAAGTCCTTGAAGCGGCCAACATCCCCAGCTTATACACACTACTGAGTCAGCGGCGCTTGAGATGGCTTGGCCATGTGAGCCGCATGGAAGATGGCAGGATCCCCAAAGACACATTGTACAGCGAGCTCACCACTGGTATCAGACCCACCGGCCGTCCATGTCTCCGTTATAAAGACGTCTGCAAACGCGACATGAAATCGTGTGACATTGATCACAAGTCGTGGGAGTCAGTTGCCAGCATTCGCCAGAGCTGGCGGGCAGCCATAAAGACAGGGCTAAATTGTGGCGAGTCGAAGAGACTTAGTAGTTGGCAGGAAAAAAGACAGAGGCGCAAGGGGAGAGCCAACTGTGCAACAGCCCCAACAAACAAATTTCTCTGCAGCACCTGTGGAAGAGCCTGTCACTCCAGAATTGGCCTTTATAGCCACTCCAGGCGCTGCTTCACAAACCACTGACCACCTCCAGGCGCGTATCCATTGTCTCTCGAGATAAGGAGGCCCAAAAGAAAAAGAAATGGATTAATATTTGACAGGAGATAGTGGACAGGTTGAATGTTTTGACACTAATGTTCACACAAAGCAACTTCAAAGCAATTTGCCTTTCCCAGGAGATTGCATAACTAGGGAAGTGGTGCTGGTGTGCGAAAGGCTTCACCATGCCTGGATGGCACTACCTTGATCTTCTGCTGTCTTTTTGTATGTTTGGAAGGCCCAAAATGATTTCGGTTTTGCTCAATTAATTAAAAAATACTGTGCCTTCACAGTAAAAAAAAAGGCAGAGAATCAACATCTTCCTTATAAGCACTTCCTCTTTCTAAAAAAAAAGCTTGATGAGTGAAATTTATGAAAAAAAAATTGTTAGCCCAACATTAAAAGTAATTGCTGAAAAAAGAGGCATGCTGTCGAAGCCTTTTGTCTTGCACTCATCAGAATACTAAAATTTAAAAGGGAGCAACAATTTATATGGCATGAGAAAAGAGTGCTGATTGGTTGGCAAGTCGACTCTGGTCAAGGCATTGCCAAAGGGAATGCAGCAGGGAACTACTGTCCCCCATGCCTTTGTTTAATTCAAAAAAGGTGCAATGCCTGGACGCATTCCTTTTTCCTACTGAGGGAAGGTCCCTGCATATGAATATATGGAGCTTCTAGCAACCGCAAGTGAGCTACATTGTGAGCCCTACTGATAATCTTAAATTGATTGTTGGTGTAATTTTTAGCACACTCGGGATTGTTTAGTAAGTGCTGTCCAATCGCAGAATCGCATCTAACGTTAAACATTGTGTTCTGCGTTTTGCAAGTACAGGCTGATTGAGTACGGTTAGTACTCTGCCTATTGTGAACAACCGAAGGGACATGATGTTTGATACAACATTTTTTGAATTAAACAAAGGCGTGGGGACAGTAGTTCCCTGGTGCATTCTCCATGGCAGTGCCTCGGCCAGAATCAACTTGCAACCAATCAGCAGCCTTTTCTTATGCAGCATAAATTGTTGCTGCCTTTGAAATTTGGCATTCTTGCATCTGTCCTGATGACTGCAAGACCGAAAGCTTCGACAGCATGTCTCTTTTTTTCAGCAATACTCAAGTTTTCTATTAAAAGTAATTATTTTCCCGAATCCTTTCTATAAAAAAAAATCAAAAAAAGACAAAATATGGCAGTGCCCCTGGTTCCTATCCATTGATCCTGTTGAGCAGATATGGGCATTAGGTAAAGCTAGTGCCATGCCTAGCTGAGATGCTTTGCGAAGGCAGTGGCAGCACTGCTTTTGCCTACATTATACAAGAAAAGGAAACTATTCTTTGAGGTGCTTTCATTGGCCAAGGCAGAATGAATGAGCAGTTTACAATTCTGCTGGGAAATCCTTTGCATTGTTAAGGTTCTTCTGTGGCTTTTGCTGTAATCGTTCATGATGGGGATAGATTTGAGCTTTTAATTCCTCTCCGTACCATTACCAGAGCCTGTTGCACTCTGGCATGTGCCAATGCATGACACACAAAAGTGTTGTTTATGCGTCATTACTGGCCTTCCATCAAATTTCCTTCTGTGTATCAGCACTGGGGGCTAGTAGTGTAAACAGATTGTCAAAGCAGAAAGCTGCAATTAAGATCAAAGCAAATTAAATTGAGTTTGATGCTCCATGTAAACAGGTTTATTAAATATTGCTACACACCAGGAAGTGGTGTACTGGGAGAGAGCCCCATTCTCCACAGCTTTTACACTGCAATTAACTTACGGGTTTTCAGTTACTGCATCCAACTTACGCTTTTTATTCTCACAATAATAGGGGCAGATGAGGAAAGCCATTCAGCCCTTCTTTCCATAGAAGCCTGCAATTCTTCCAGTACAGAGTCCAACTGACTCCTGATTGATCCCAGAATTTTCTTTCCCTGCTATCCCACTCGGAAGCCAATTTCAGGCACTGATCACTGTGTAAGAACAGGCGCTTCCTGACATCCAGCCCTGAACTTACTTTTTTCTTGTTTATGTCTTGTTACTTTCTATTCAATCAAGACCACCATTCATTCACCTCCTTTCAAAGTTGAGGAGTCTGAGATTTATGTTTAAAACATTAAAAGAAATCAATAGGGTAGATAAGGAGGAAACTTTTCCTCATGTGGGAGAATCCAAGACAAGGGGGCATAAAAATAGAGTTAGGCCATTCAGGAGCAAAAACAGGAAGTGCATTTTCACTTAAAGGGTTGCAGAAATCTGGAACTCCCTTCCCCAGAAGAGTGTCAACAATTGGAGCTTTCAAGACTGTGAGCGATGGATTATTGTTGGGTAAGAATATCAAAGGATATGGAGCAACAGCAGGGAAGTGGAGTTAAGGTGCAGATCAGCCATGATCTAATCGAACAGCAGAGCAAGCCCAAGGGGCAGAATGGCCTACTCCTGTTCCTGGGTTTCCAGCCTTGCCTCATGTCCTCTGATACTAGGGGTCAGCCTCGTGCTCGTTCTCTGCTGCTTCACTTATGCCTCAGGTTGCCAGAATTCAATGCAGCTCTCAAGATGAATCCTGGCCAGAGGTGACTCCACAGCTCCAGACTCAGATGGCCTCACATCTGTAAACTACATGTCCTGACAGTTTTCAAGTCACATTGTATCCGGTATCTAAAGCCGATGGTTCCAGGAACTGGTCCAGGATTGCCCTGGAGTGTCTCCGAATTGAAGATTAACCTCCTAGGCACGACTGTATGGTGAACTACTCCTCAAGGTGCTGTGACACAGCCCAGTAGGAAAATCATAGGGGTGTTTAAAACAAAATGAGTTTTATTCAGTTTCTTTGAACAATTTCATTTACTAGTTACAAAGATATTGGAGATGAAGAAAAAGAATGTTTTACTGGGCTGGGCTTTTGAAGGGAGAGGTCATGTGATGAAACCTTCAGGAATACATCCAACCAGAGTTGGTAACCCAAACCAGCAGAGGTGTAAAAGAAACTGTGCGCCATTGATCTGGGACTGTAACTCGACTTTTTGTTTGCTTTGTGTCAGTGGTGGCTCAGTTGTCAGCACTCCTGTCTCTAAGTAGTAGGGTTTTGGGTTCAAATCCCACTCCAGGACTTGAGTATAAAAGTCAATGTTGATGCTGCAGCCCAGTACTGAGGGAGTGCTGCAGTGTTGGTATTATTTCAATGAAGAGCAGTGGTGGCCTACCCAATATTTATCCCCTCCCCCCTGCCCATCAACATCACAAAAGCTGATTATCTGCATTAACACATTGCTGTTTTTGAGATCTTGCTGTGTGCAAATTGGCGAACACGTTTCCCACACTTTGAAGTGTAGTCACTGTTATAAAGTATTTCATTGGCTGTAAAGTGCTTTGAGACGTCCGGTGGTCTTGAAGGACGTTCAAGTCTTTCTTTTCTTTTACTTGGCCAATTGGTGCTTTACATAACTGGCGAACAATCCCCAATCTATTTCAGCCTTTGGCAACACTCGTTGGTTTTAGGAGGTTGGGGGAAAGTGGAGGAAATGGAAGAAATAATATCTGGCACCCATTATTTTAGTCTGCTGTAATAACTAAGGACAATATGGAGTTTCAGAAGAAATCTCAAAAAGATCAGAGTTGCTGCAGTTGCCACTCACATGCAAGGAGCCATCAACTTTCAGTACTGAGGGAATGCTGTACTGTCAGATCCTACGGCACTATTTCGAAGAGGAAGGTCGTTCTCCCGAGCGTTCTGGCCAATATTTAACCTGCAACCAGCACCTAAAAAAAATTCTGGTCATTATTACATTGGTGTTTGTAGGAACTTTGCTGTGTGTAAATTGGTTGCTGCTGCTGGATTTCCTACATTACAACAAGAAGTACTTAATTGGCTGTAAAAATGCTTTGGAATGACCTGAGATCATGAAAGCCGCTACATAAGTGCAAGTCTTATTTTCTTTTCTTTCTTTTATCTTGTGGCAGAGCATCAATACTGTATAAATGTTCCTATTTTTTAATTTAAAGCTAAGTTTCAGGGGATGTGTCCCACTGAACACAAATATAAATACGGAAATGTGAAAGTTCACATCCCGATGTAGCACATAAGCATTAAATGGCAATGAAATTGGCAACGTTCCTGTTTTTAACATGCAAATTGAGTCAGATATCCATTCCTGCACTTGGGCCCACCTCTATCTCCTTGTATAACATGCCCTTCCTCAGGCAGCTGACCAGATCCTTTGCCTCATCTAATCCTGCTCTGATACCAGAGAGAGGGTGCATAATGATCTGTGGTATCTCAGCTGCCAGATTTCTCTCTGTCCCTAGCTCCATTGACCTGGATGAGATTAGGAAATAAAGAGGGCTCCTGGCCATGTTTCAGAGTCCGTTAGTAAAACCAACGTGGAATGCGGCCCAGAATTTACAGCTGAAATACTGCAGGGAGGCTTTGCAGTCATCTTACATTTTAAATGGTGTTCCAACATTCTGGTATTCTTGAGCAGGTTTCCATGTCACACTGATTTGGAAATGTGCCATTACTGTACAGCAGTGTGAGAAGTTAAATCACTATTAAAGCACAGGAATTTTTCCTGTTTTAAAAAAAAAAGTACATACTTCATTATTGTCCAGAGGTTAGAGCACTTTATCTGCATTGAATTTCATCAACTCAAAGAGATCTTTGCATTGGCAAATTGTATCTACATACTTTGTAAATCTTTGGCTATTCCATTACACTGATTCATTTCCTCATGCCCTCAGGTTAATCTGTGAATTTGACCATATTATATTAGGTGTCTGAATCAGATTGTTTATGTAGATCATACAGATTCTCTTGCAAAAGATTTCTTGGGTTGTTGGTAATTCTTGACTGCACTAACTGATCACTGACAGGTGGGCAAGATAAAGACCACTTGTGTGGCTGCCTCTGCTGCTTCCCCCACTTCTCCTTGCCCATCAAGTCAAGCCTTCACCCAGCAGCACACCCCTCCCCCTCTCCCAATCCAAGCAACAAGCTCTGAACCCCGTCTCTCTCTCTCTTTGTCTCTCTGTGTGTTTTGTCTCTATCTTTCTCTTATCAATAATTTCTTTTAAATATTTGTGCTTAGCATGTGGACAACACTTATTGCCCATTCTTAGTTGCCCTGAGAGGGTGTGAATCAGCTTCTTATTCCCACGTTAAAGAACATTAAAAGTCAACCATGTAAATGCATCATACTGTGTACTACTGAGCCATCTAGATCAGGGAGATGCCATCTTTAAATCTATCTGTATGCTGCATTAGTTATTCTCCATCTTGGAGATGCTAAAATTGGCCTCAGCATTTCTGAGTGAGGAAGAGGTAAAAAAATCAGATTCGTTTTGACTCTTAGTCACAGTCCACTGGCCTCTACTGTTAAGTCAGTGTGTGTATATGAAGGATCAGGCAGAGCTATGGTGGCCCCAATTGTTCAGTTAACCTATTGAAACTGATTGTCCAGGTTTGCACATGAAAAATAGTAACTTGGGCACAGCACCAGCTGACTGCCAGCACCAATGAAATTGTGACACAGGCATGGGCAAGAGAAGCTAAACAGATGCTAAAGGAAATTTTACAAGAAACTGAAATAAGCAACTAAACTTGAGCAGGTTTAGACTATAATACTGAAACAACTACTTACATTTATATCATGGAATGATACAGCACTGAAGGGGCCATTCAGCCCATCGTACCTGTGCCAGCTCTTTGATAGAGCTACCCAATTAGTCCCACCCCTGCTGTTTCTTCAGAACCCTGTAATTTTTTTCCCTTCATGTATTTATCCAATCCTCTCTTGAATGTTACTCGGGAATCTGTTTCCACCACCCTTTCAGGCCTATATTGTGCCTTTAGTGTGGTAAAAGACCCCAAGGCGCTTCACAGGAGTGTTATCACGCAAAACTTGACACCAAGCTACATAATGAGATATTAGGACATATAACCAAAGGTTTAGTCAAAGAGGCAAGTTTTAAATAGTGTCTTAAAGGAGAAAAGGGAGTTAGAGAGGTTTAGGGAGGAAGTTGCAGAGTTTAAGGCTCAGGCAGTTGAAGGCACTTCCGCCAACAGTGGAGCAATGAAAATAGGAGCTGCACAAGAGGTCAGAGTTGGAGGAGTGTAGAGTGTAGAGATCTGAGAGTTGTAGGGCTGGAGAAGGTGATATAGATTGGGAAGGATTTTAACACCAGGATGAGAATTCTAAAATTGAGGCGTTGCCGGACCGGGAACCAATGGAGGACAATGAGCACAGGGGTGATGAGTGAACAGACCTTTGTGCGAGTTAGGATACTGGCATTAGAGCAAATGGCTGATTTCTATGTGGATCTGTGTACTGTGATCGCTGTGTCCTTACACCAGTGAGGTGACCACTTTAGCAGAATTTTTGTTTCCACCATTGTAAAGGAGCCTGAAACTGAAAATGATCTAAATGTAGAACTTTGTCAAAAGCCATGCATTTGACACAAAAGCATTAACTTTGGATTATGTGCCGTAAGTGTGATGCAAAACAGCTGACGTGTCTACCACGACATACAAGACCTGTTAATTACCTAGCTCAACAGATAGTCTTGAAACCATATTCTGTAGCAAGTCATGTCTAATCTCTTTCTAACAGCATATTATATATATATATATATGCGTTTCCATTAACATGGGTCTAGTCATTGCACATTTTTCAGTATAAGCGCCTTGGTTTGATATCTTCCTGACACAGTCAGTCCACTGTCAGTACAGACAGACAAATAAATTCCATATTCCCAAGCCTGGTTGAACAGACACAAATGAGCTGTGTTTCCATACACATGTAAGGCATGTTCCAACACTCTTCATGTCGATTTCCATACAAGTGAAAGGCATGTTCCCATGTACTTGAGGCATACCTAGCATGTTGCCATAGACATGTAAGGCATGTTCTCAAGATTGATAACTTACATCATGTCTTAGACATGTTCCAGGTCCTGATCAGTAATCTCCCAGGTACATCTGCAGGTGCCAGATATAGGGCAGGATTTTCCCCCGCAGGTTTCGGGGTCAAATGGGGGTCAGAAGCCCGCACTGTGGGGTAAGGAGTCACCTGGCAGTGATTTTCCCCAAAATGTCCTATTACTGGCCAGAGGTGGGTTCACCATCCAACTAAGGATGGCAAGTGGGCTCTCGAAGATGGAGGGCCAATAAGAGAGGCCCTCCAGCACTAAGGAAACAACAGGCTGCCTTTTCAGTAAGAGAGAGGGGGCACATCAAGATGGAGGCACCCTCTCCAACTTTTTAAACTATAAAATAAAAAATGCCTTTAGCAGCCGGGCCACCATCATGGAGAGGGCCTCCACTGGACGGCCTGTGGCTACAGCTGAAGACAGGCAGGCTGGGAGGGCCTTAAAGCCTGCTTGGTTCGCTGGCCCCTGGTTTGTTGCCGGGAGACCGTCTTCAGACAGCTGGCCTGTTCCCTGACACTTTAATAGGCCATTAACTATTGTTAAGTAGCTACCCACTGCTTGTGGATGGGTAACCCTGCTGTCTCTAAACCTACTCCCGGGAAAAGGCCCGGGGGCAGGATGGAGCTGGCAAACTGGTACATCAGCTGGCAGCACAAATTTCTGCACCTGCCAACCTCCATGCTCACCCCCATCGGTGTTCTAGACTGACCTTAACAGCGGACCACCTTAAGGAGCTGCAAGTGAAGGTCACAGGAGGAAGTGATATCACATCACGTGTGACCAGGGAGTTGTGGGTATAGCCCGACAGAGTGAGATGTGTTTTAGATGTGGCTCATGCAGTAACTGTTTATACATATATGTATAAATATGTTCTAGTTTAAGTATAATAAAAAAATCCATGTTTTCTTTGGATATTACTTGGAGTCCTATGAGTCTTACAATAGTTCACATAACAAAGGAACAAGTAATATTATAATCGGGGCCAAAAAATCCAGCCCATGGGTACAGGTAATGATCAGCACACTTCCCACCGGGCGGCACAGTGGCGCAGTGGTTAGCACTGCCGCCTCACAGCTCCAGGGTCCCGGGTTCGATTCTGGGTACTGTCTGTGTGGAGTTTGCAAGTTCTCCCTGTGTCTGCGTGGGTTTTCTCCGGGTGCTCCGGTTTCCTCCCACAAGCCAAAAGACTTGCAGGTTGGTAGGTAAATTGGCCTTTATAAATTGTCACTAGTATAGGTAGGTGGTAGGGAAATATAGGGTCAGGTGGGGATGTTGGGTAGGAATATGGGATTAGTGTAGGATTAGTATAACTGGGTGGTTGATGGTCGGCACAGACTCGGTGGGCCGAAGGGCCTGTTTCAGTGCTGTATCTCTAATCTAATCTAATCAGTAGTTTTCTCTCATCCCTCAATTTCCATGTTATCCTTGTCCTGGCCTATTCCTCAAGACCCATAAAACTTAATTCCCTACATCCAACCCTAAGATCATTTAGCTGTGCTCTAGTCATCCTCAGTTGTCCTGCTTCCAGCATCTAGTGTTAATGCCAGGCTCTTTCTCCTCCTCCTCCACCACTTGACATCCCACTGAGTTGCCTTCTGTTAGGCTCCTGCCCCAACATCAGTTATCAGTGCTGTAGTGCAGGAGGTGTCTGATCTGATTTTAAGGCTGTAGACCTTGAAAGCACAGAGAAAGAATGAGATTTAGATTTTTATTTTAAAATGAGGGAATAACGCAGCAAGTGAAGCATGATAAATCCATATTCCATTAAAATGTAGATGGTCAAAAAGTACACTCAATCTCTTTTAAGCCATCCTATCATTAATGTTTTTCACGCCATCCTTTATGGATTATCATTGCCCGGCGCCTTGAGCAATTGAATAAACAAGGCTCTTTTGTACTCTGGTGGTAGATAAGTTAAGTCTGTCCCCACATCCTACTGAGAACAACACGACTTCTGGACTCAGTAGGATCTAAATGCGTTCTTTGAATGTGCAGCAAAGGTAATAATAGTTGCATTCATCTTAAAGGATGTTTTGTGGTGTTAAATAACTGGGGTTTCATGTTAGAAGATATTTCCGGATATATTGAGGACACAGCAGGAGAGTGAAGGAAACAAATACTGCTTCTTCCCTGGCCAATGTCAATCTGACCCGATGTTAATAGAAATATATGTACAAATACTATGCAGCTTGAGAGGGATTAGATGTGGCTCTGTAACTGCAGTTCCCCTGCTGGATATGTGGTTCTACAATGCTTCTGTGGCCAGGTCTTCCATCTGATTTCCACATACAAATTGAAAGATTGCACTGTATTGTAGCTGGCCCAGCTATTTAGGGTTCCCAACTCTGGTTAACTGCATTTCTGGAGGTTTCATCACATGACCTCCTGCTGGCAACTGCCCCACGCCCCCATCCCCCAGCCATTGGTAGGTCAATATTTAGGGGGAAGACAGTGGCATAGTGGTAATGCCACTGAACTAGTAATCCAGAGGCCCAGGCTAATAACCTGGGGAAATCCCACCATGGCAGCTGGTGGAATTTAAACTCAATTAATTCATACAAATTCAATTAATTAATAAAAATCTGGAATTGAAAGCTAGTCTCAGTAATGGTGCCATGAAACTACTGATTGTTGCTGTAAAAACCCATTTGGTTCACTAATGTCCTTTTAGGGAAAGAAATCTGCCATCTTGACCTGGTCTGGCCTACATGTGACTCCAGATGCACAGCAATGTGGTTGAATCTTAACTGCCCTATGAAGTGGCCCAGCAAGCCACTCGGTTCAAGGGCAATTAAGGATGGGCAACAAATGCTGGAATTTCCACAAATGCCTCACATCCCATGAAAGAATAAAAAAAGGCATGTCCATTCTAACAGTGTTCCAGCTTCCCAAACCAATTACAAGACAAACTCTCACTTCATTACCCGACAGCATGATCCTTGACTATTGGTAAAACAGCCTTTTCTCTTCCATCGCCCATATTTTTATAACTGGGAAACAGAATTGTTCAAAGAAAATGAAAAAAAGAATGTACAATTTTTTTTAATGCCCCTATGATTTCTTTTTCCTGGCTTTCTGGCAGCAGTGTCCTGGAGGCTAATCTGGAGACTCCATGCCAATCCTGGAGGGTTGGCAACCCTACACAGGCTGTGACCTGCGTTCAGAGGGAGGGGTTGTTTAGCTGGTTTAACATGGCAGGGGACCTGTTCCATCAGCACCAGCTATTGATGAGCCAGTCCCACATAGCTGCCCGCAAGCTGAAGATAAAACTCATCTTGGTTGCCATACTTGGTGAATTCCATCAAGTTTAGCTCCATGTAGCAGCCGATTGTGCAAGAACCATATGTCGAGACCCAGCGCACAAGCACGGATCTCGTAATAGGATTATAAAGAGGCAGTCAAAAGATTTCCCTTGACGTGTACGGAATTAAATCTTAGGGACCTGGCGAGTAGGCCCCCCAAGCTTATTTAATGGTAGACCAGGTTGCAACAGCTTCTTACCTGTGCAATGTGATGAAAGACCACTAAGGATTAAAGCAAGCTCTTTATTATTCTCCTGCAACAAAAACAAGAAATGCTGGAATCACTCAGCAGGTCTGGCAGCATCTGTGGAAAGAGAAGCAGAGTTAACGTTTCGGGTCAGCGACCCTTCTTCGGAACAGTTCCGAAGAAGGGTCGCTGACCCGAAACGTTAACTCTGCTTCTCTTTCCACAGATGCTGCCAGACCTGCTGAGTGATTCCAGCATTTCTTGTTTTTGTTTCAGATTTCCAGCATCCGCAGTATTTTGCTTTTATTATTCTCCTGGTTGTTTTCTAGTTCCCATAAGTTCAAAATAATCACACTTTAAACTTGGAAAGGCATGAGCTCTTTGTTTAATCATTCAGTCGCCATGGTCTCGGATCTAGGACTGCCCGAGGCTGGTTTCCTGTTACACGTCACATGACTCTAGTGCAGCTGTGAATGTGCCCGCCCTTCCCCCCACCCTTCCCCCCCACCCCCCGAATGCTTGCATATAATAATTATTTCCTATCACTTTACAGATAGTAAATATATAACATCCCTCTTTCTTTAAAGGCATAATGCCCCTATATCAATATAACTGTCCCAGTTATTAATCTTCTTTAGTTTAAAGAAAGGTTATCAACCAACTTTTGGAAATTATCTATACCCCTTTTTTTAATAGCATCTTTTATAGCGTGTATTCTTTTCTAAAAATATTATTCATGGTATCACTTAGGTGGTAAGATGTTGCGCCTCCAACTTGTAGATTTGGCATTTGTTGCTCTCAGTAGTGAGTTGGCACACTGTACAGACGATTGTTGTGCCACTTGCTGGTGATGTTGTTCATGTTGTCTTGCTGGATAGTGATGTTTCCGGTGTTGTTGATAGTCTTTTCTGTTTTTCCAGCTCAGGTTAAGGTCGAATATGGATTCTATTCCTTCTCATTTGGTTACCAGTTTTGGTCTCAATGGTATATGACCTTTGGAGTCTCAGCTTCACCAACAACTTTTGCTGGGCTCCAGGTTTTCATGATTGGATCCTGTACATGTACAGTTTGTCCTTCCAACAGCTCAGGTAGGGATTTAGCATACTTGAAGTGTTGCTCTCCTCGTACCTGTGCTTCAGTGAGTTATTGTCTCAGTTCCTCCTGGTCACTTGAAGGATGGATTTTGCTTGGCAGAGTTGACTTATACTTTCTTCCATTCAACAACTCACAGGTGATTTCATGTCATCCTTGAGAGGTGTGGATCAGAGTGACAATAAGGCCAGGTTTGGGTCTTCCTTAGTCTCTTGGCATTTTGCAAGGGTTCTTTTGACTGTCTTTCTATAAACCCGTGTCCCCATGGGTAGTGTGGTGATGAGGTGATGATGCTGAACACATAAGCGAATTCCTTAAATTCTCTGGATGTAAATGTTAGAGAAATTTGCAAGCCTGTTTGTGAAGACGACACTGAGGCTAGGATGCTTTAGTGGAGACTATTTATTGCTTGCCACAGAGCTTACTTCTCCACTCCTAACAACACCCCACAAGGGCTGGCTGGCTCTTCTTAATATATACATCTGAGTACAATTAACTAACCTGTTCACCTATTACCTTCAACTACTAGGTATTTAACATCCATTAACAGAACATATTAGACACTAACAGTAAATTGGGTGCCTTTGTCACATATTAATCTTTCAGGAATCCCTTGCTCAGCAAACAAAATTTGTACTGTTGAGATGATTGTTGTGGCTGTCAAGTCTTTCACCTTCCGGATAAAAGGGAACTTTGAGTAGTTGTCTGTGACTATGAGATACCATTCTTGATTGTGTGTGAATAAATTGACTCCTACAGTATACCACGGTCTGGGTAGTACTTCAGTAGCTATCATCTCCTCTTTTTGCTGTGTGTTTCTGTATTTCTGGCATACATTGCATGTAGACACTATAGTTTCAATGTCTATCCAGTACACAGCTGATGTGGCTGTGAGCTTACACTTCTCCTTTCCCATGTGGCCTTCTTTTAGAGAAGTTCTTCCTGCATCGTTTTGGGTATGATTATTCTGGATCCGGCCAGCAGAACACCATCTTCTAGTGGGACGTGGGGGATGAATCACTGGTTTCATCGCTGGGTCACTAGTGATGTGACATTCAAAATCTTCAAAGCATCCAACCATCTCGTCAAAACTCTCTGGTACATTTGTTCCAGATCTCTTTGCTTCTGATTGGAGGGCACTTTTCAATGGGTGTACTGTCTTCAACCCTCAGTGTTGCCTCCTTCACCTCATGGTTTACTGAGATAATCTGCAGCTCTTCACAACTGCTCAACCCCAGGATAGCAGGACCATCTGTCAGTGGAGGTTTACTAGATTGATACCTGGTATGAGCAGGTTGTCTTATGAGGAAAGGTTGGACAGACTGGGCTGGTTTTCACTGGAGTTTAGAAGAGTGAGGAGAGAATTAATTGAAGTATAGAAGATCCTGAACAGTCTTGACAAGGTGGATGTGGAAAGAATGTTTCCTCTTGTAGGTGAGTCCAGAACTAGGGGGCACTGTTTTAAAATTAGGGGTCGCCCTTTTAGGACAGAGATGAGGAGAAATATTTTCCTCTGAGGGTTGTGCGACTTTGGAAGTCTCTGCCTCAGAAGGTGTTGGAGGCAGGGTCATTGAATATTTTTAAGTGGGAGGTAGATAGATTCTTGTTAGGCACGGGAATCAATGACTATCTGGGGTAGATGGGAGTGTGGAATTCGAGACACAAACAGATCAGCCATGATCTTATTGAATGGCGGAGCAGGCTCGAGGGGCCGAATGGCCTACTTCTGTTCCTAATTCCTATGTTTATATGTATGTTCAGTGACATAGAACATACAGTTGACATCTTTTCCTTTGTGTATCCCTCTGATTTGGGTGTTCCTTGCTGTCGAATCTCAGTTCCCCTGTATGCTGTTAGCATGATGTTCAGTTTCAGAGCACCTTTCCTTGGATAACCATTTTCTTCCAAATTTTCACAAAAGATCTTCTGGTATAGTCTGAGTGGGATGATGTTACTGTGTGCTCCAGTATCAATCTTCAGCTTCGGATTTATCATTTTGGGCTTATTTCTCACCCTCTTCCTGATTTGAATGGTCATGTGAATTTCTTGTCTCTGGGAACTGTCAAATCCAGACATTTTGTGCAATTCTATGGTTCCTATGTCTATCATGTTCTCAAACCCATTACCATCTTCCAGGGTATGGTTGTTTTGGTTTCTTTCGCTACTCATTTGCCTTGTTACTCTGGCTCTGGTGACTCGTCTACCACCTTCTTCCCTTGTTCTGCACATCTTTTCCCAGTGGTTGGTCTTTCTGCAAGCTCTGCAGATTGATCCATATTCGGGACGTTTCCTCCTGTCTGTGAATTCATGGGGTCATCCACAGCTGCTGCACGTCTTCCTCTCTGTTTGGTGTACATTCTTTCATTGTTGTTTCATTGCATCAACCTTGCTGCCTTTCTCTTGGCTTAACTGAAGGCTAGCTGTTTGGGTAGTCAGTGTCTTCATCTGTCTGCTCGTGGCTTCATGTGCTCTGGCAGTGTTTACAGCCTGCGATATTGTGAGCTTGTCCTTTCCAATTAAACCTTTCTGTACTTGCAGAACCCCAAATTCGGTGATCTATCAGCCTTCCATCTGTGTCTTTAAATTTACATTTTCTGGCGGCACTTTTTAATCTTGTTACAAAATTGGCAACACACCTACCTAGTTCCTCCTGTCTGAGGCCTTGAAATTCATATTGGTATATTCAACGGTGTGATTTTAGCTGGAGACGGGTGCTGAATCTTTCAAAAGTTTTGTCTGGGTTTCTGCTGTCCTTTTCACTTGGATCCCAGCTGTTAAATAAATGTAATCCTTTATCTCCTGCCCACAGAAGAATATATCTGACCCTCTCCTCTTCGCTAGTGCCTTTTAGAAAACTACTGAATGTCAATCTGTACTTTTGTTTAAACTTCTCAAAAGTCTCTACGACATCATCAGCTTCCCAATTCATAATGGGCTTAGCTGTGCGTTCATTTCTGTCCTGGCTGACATTTCATTTTTTCCTTTTTGCACGATCCGGTCAGTTTTTCTTCTCTCTCTCTCTCTCTGGCACTAATTTTGGTCAATTTTTCCAATCTAATTCAGCATTAAATTCATTTAAAATGTTTTAGGGTTACTCACAGACATTTGCTGCCACCATATTATGTCTCCTGGTTGTTTTCTGGTTCCCATAAGTTAGAAATAATCACACTTTAAACTTGGAAAGGCTTGAGTTCTTTGTTTAATCATTCAGCCAGCATGCTGTCTGATATATAGTTTCCTGTTACATGTCACATGACTCTGAAGTGCAGCCGTGAATGTGCCCCCCCCCAGAACACTTACACAACAATTAGTCCCTAGCTAATTAGTTCCTAGCACTTTACAGGTAAGATAACAATAGATTAACACTCCCCTGTTTGGTAAGTGCACTTCATGCCGTGCTAATGAGCCAAAGAGACCAAGTTTAACCCCTACTATTTTTAAGTTGTTAGGATTTGGAATGCAGTGCCTGAAAGGGCAGTGGAAGCAGATTCCGTAATAGCTTTCAAAAGAGAATTGGATAAATATTTGAAGGAGGCCACTTAAGGGCCTCTTCTCGCCACTGCTGGCATTTCACCAGCGACTGTGGGGCCCTCCACCACATGCGGAGGTCGCCCAGTAGCCCTAATGGCCTCCGTGTGGCATGGGGGCTCTCCTGCTTGGGCAATCTGTAGCCCACGGAAGGCCCCTGCCAGCAAAGGCCACTCCTTTGACAACACCCAGGGCCCTGCCCTCAACAGCTCACCCACCCCTCATCAGGCCTTGCCAGACTGACCCCAGCAAGACTGCCCCACCTACCTCCTCTTCGGGGCTCCAGCGCTGCTCTTGGTCCTGGGCCACCTGCAGTACCAGCAGTGGCCACCTCTCCCAGTGGCACTGCTGAGCTGTCAGCCCTTTGATTGGCTGGCAACTCTGGGAGGTAGGATCTCCTTAAAGGGATAGGGACCCGGCGCCTGGCAGTTAATTGCCTGTGTACCATAAAATGCAGCTGGAGATCCCCCAAACGACCTATCTCAGGAGTAATGTTAGGGAAGTACAATTGCCCTCAGTGCCCATGGATTTGGCGAGTCAGCCAGGGTTCACACTCCTCTTCACTGTCTGGTGATGCCATGCTGGAAAGTGAAGGTGTGTGGGAATTAGGTGAAGATAGGACTTGGCTTGGTTGTGCCACCGCCATGCTTGTATGAGTGACCTGCACTCACTTTCTGGGCTAACATATAACAAATTGCCACTTGAACCAGGTACCAGAAGCTTGGTATCTTAGACTTCAGTATGGGAGGAGAAAATAATTTAAAACAAAAGTCTTAAATTACTTTCATTAATGCATTAGCAATATTGTTGCTGTACTTTATATAATATACCTAACTATTAAATTGGCAGCATTCCACAGGGTCAGTCTAACCTTCACACAAATGGGTCTAGTTACACTGAGACAGAGCTGATAACTCAGCTAATTGCTCAATTCATCTTTCCTTCACCTCCCATCCATTAATTACAGGTAATAAGGTCAGATTCACAGTGTCAATTAATTCCCATTTAGCTCCCTAGATGGTCTAGTTGGGAATGCACCACCAGAGCAGACACCATTGGGGAATGTTAGCAAGATTTATGATCAAAAAGAGAGAGGCAGATCAAAAATCCATTTAAGCAGATGGAGCTTGGGTTTATTTTTAAGAGTGAGGCAAGTAAAAAAAAAAATAGGCTACATCTTAATAGCAAATGAGAACCTGTCACCCCAAATGAGAAGTTAACAGGCTGGCCAAGTGTAGAGATTTTCCCTTGCCTTGCACCTTGTTGAACGTGCAGCTTTCTGGCCCAGCGAGGAAGAAAAGGTTCGGAGAGCTGTCCGTTCGTCCATCAACGTTACACCAAGATTTCCTCAGCTTCTCCATATGTGCCGTACTGTGCGTGATCCTGGGGTACACATGGGTCCAGCATAATGTTCTAATGAGGTGGGGCAGGGCTCCCGTCTCAGTTTGATGCTTGGCCAACCGTTGGCTGCCTCAGCAACATAGCGACCGAAGGGGCGAAACAGAACTTGTATTTGTCTGCCGCCTTTCACTCAGGATGTCCCAAAGTGCTTCACATTGAAATGCGTTGTCGTGTAGTGACTGTCATAATGTAGGAAGCGTGCCACCAATGTGTGTGCATCAAGGTCCCTAAAACAGCAATAAGATAAAGGCCAGATTTTGTAGTGATTTTCAGGGATAAATGTTGGCCTGAACACTGTGGGAATATTGCACTTTGAGGCATCCTGTGGCTGTGAAAGGTGCTATTTAGTGCAAGTCTTTTCGTTCTTTCTTTCCTTTCCCAACCATCCTTCCTTTTTTCTTTTTTCTTTTCTTTTCTTCCTGATCTCAACATGGATAAATTTATGAGGCACCCACAGATGCCTCAGTCAGCTTACACTGAAGTGATCAGTTGGAATGATTGCCAGTGGGATTTCAGTGGGAATGTCTCCATCTTAAAGGTCCCTGGCCCATTGCTACCAGGCAGGGATGGGTTAAAATTGCCCCTGGCATGTTTAAGCACAGTGAGCAAGCAAAGTTATTTTCATCCAAAATAAATCTGACTTTTTCCATCAACATTCAAGACTGAACTATTAGAAATCCTAACAACATAATATAACATAAGCACAATGTAGAATCCAGTTCCACTGCAGTTATATCCCGAAAATGACAGAAACTTTCTGTCTAAGAAATGTTTGAATTCCTTTCCTTTCAGTTTTATGTCAATATGTCGGGCTGTGTTTGGTAGAATCATATGCAGGAAAAGCTGGAGAAAAGGCCACGCTCTTTCATTAGATCAGCTCCTGTCTATGTGTTTCCACTAGGTGGGACTCTCTTAATGAAGAATTTCTCTGAAAAATACAATTAAATTAACTGAGCACAATTATGATAGGATTTGAGAGATCATTAAACGGCATGTATTAAATATGAGGTTGCTTCCAGTCTGTGTGCGCAGATGAAAATCTACAGTGACTGTAAACTAAGATTAAATCTCGACTAAGTGCAATATATTAGTGAATTTCCCCTCCTCTTTCACTGCATTAACCAGCTGAAATACCTAAAATGCAAGTTGTTTTTCCAATATTATAACAGATTTATATCAAATCTTTTTTCTATTCTAAGGATACAAAAAATACGTTCAAACCTGGGTCAGTGCCAATCCTTATTGACATCTGAATCCAACTTTTCAGTTTTATTTATCTCACCCTCACTCATGTAATAGGTAGGGATCTTTCTTTAGTGTTTTTTGGAAAACAAATATTTCTGTCTCATCTCCCTCTGTCTTCTTTTACTCTGTAGTTTTCTTTATTTTTCTTTTAGTGTTTTTCCATCATCCTCTCTCTTTTTCACATGGCCTTTTGACACCACCTAGTCCCATTTCCTAATTCTTCCAGTAATTACCTTCTCAATTTGCAAGCTACTTTTTCCGTCCTGGTTGTACCTGTTGTTGACTTCAATCTGTTTCTTCAATCTCCCAGCACTATCCCATTGATCCTGAAGTGCTATCCTTCTCTAGCTCCTCGCTCTGTCTCTTCAATTTCTTAGTCCTCTTTGATCCCAAGGCTTTGGCATTCTCAGTCTCTCATCTGTCATATGTCAGCTGTATCTCCCGTCCACGTGCCTATGAGTTTGTAGCTCTCCTATCGAACCTTGAGCTGTATCATCATCTGTCGGCTTTATCTCGTGTCTCGTCTTCTCAATCTCCTGGCTGTATCCTGCTCCATTTCCTTTTGAGATTTGACTTGCATAACAAAATGTACTTTGCTGTTGCTATAATGACAACTTACACTGATTGTTAACCTTGCCCTGCATCTTGACTGTATTAGATCAACAATAAGTCAACACCAAAATATTATTTTGCATTATCCATGTGCTGAGATAACTTTGCAAACTTTTGAAAAGAGATATCATAAGCAAACAGTCTCCTTTTGCACTGCAAAATTCTGACTTTTGAAAGATTGGTACTTGTGAGTAAACTGACAACTTTATCTTACTTTTTAAACTATGGTTCAGTTCCCCTTTAATAAGATGAGGAGGAATTTACTTTGAATAATTATGTATATGTTACTGAGGGTGAATGGTAATATTTTAATAATAATTTGCAGGAATAATTGGATAGCTCTTTCAAAGAGCCAGTACAGGTGTGATGGGCCAAATGGCCTCCTTCTGTGCTGTATGTTTTTTTTTATCCTGACCCTCTATCCCACTTCTCAACAGATCAATGAATCTGTCCTAAAATTCCTAAAACATTGAAGTACCTCTGAACCTTAGACTACAATTTTAATGGACTTGTTTTGTGTTCCATCAAAACTGAGATACTTCCTCCACTGTTCCATTTCTTTTGGCCATATAAAGATAGTGACTGCTCTTCAAAGAGTAACTTAGTGGATGTGAAGCACTTTGAGACATCCTGAGGATGTGATGAAGCCATTGCAGGTGTCTTGTTTTTTGCATTCTGTTAAGTGTTGTAGATTTTGTTTTGAATGTACAAGTTGGTAGGTCTTTCCCAGAGAGGTAATATTAGCATGCTGGAACTGGACATTATACCCATAGGAACTCATATGTGCAATGTCTCTGTTCAGTTATGTTTTGAAAAGCTCAATCATTTCATAATAGAAGAATTAAAATAAAAATTTCTCCTGGCCTTCAGCGATGTTCTGTGAGGCCACAGGCCATTAAATCCATGAAGCTATTTCCCATTGCTGTGAATGGGTGATGTTGACAGCCAGTAATGGCAATGTTCAGCTATTTACATAGGTGTCATCTGTGGCTTTGTTAATAGTGCTCTTGCTTCTCAGCCAAAAGGTGGTAGGTTCAAATCCCACTCTGGATGCTTCAGTACATGATCTGAGTTAACACTACCATTGGATGGTATCATTTTTTTTGGAGGAGATGTTATACCGAGGCTCCATTTGCCCTCTCAGGTGGATGGAAAAGATTGCACAGCACTATTTTAAAGTAGAGAAAGGGATATCTCCCTGGTGTCCTGGTCAAGATTTATCCCTCAATCAACCTAAAAACAGATGATCTGGACATTATCATATTATTCTTTGTGGACCAATGCTTTCACAGTCACTTGAAGGGCCTTTGGAAGGTAATGGAGAAATTATGCTGCTCTGAGAAATTCATCGCAATGGTTCGACAGTTCCATGATGGCATGCTCACACATGTCCCGGATGATGGTGAGTCTTCTGGTCCATTTCCAGTCACTAATGGAGTCAAGCAGGGCTGCATGCTTGCACCAACCCTCTGCAGTATGTTTTTGTTCTCTGCCATGCTCTCCGATGCCTTCCATGATGGTGCTGCTGGCATTGAAATCAGATATTGCATGAACTGGAAGCTGCTCAATCTGAGATGACTCCAGGCAAAACTTAACTTAACATCTCCAAGGACATACTTTGCGATTCCTTGTTTGCTGATGACTGTGCACTAGTTGCCAGTTCAGAGCTGGACATGCAATGTAGCATGGAAATGTTCTCCAATGTGTACGATAACTTCAGCCTTACGATCAGTACAGGGAAAACTGAAGTAATGTACCAGCCTGCTCCAGGAAGGCCCTATCTCGAGCCCAAGGTTTCAGTCCATGACCAGAATCCTTCAGCAGCAGATAAGTGCACTTAACTCAGCAGCAAACTCTCTCAAACTGTGTATATCGATGACGAGCAACATGCAAGAATTACCAAAGCAATTGTAGCCTTCAGCAGACTTCCAACATCAGTCTGGGAATGAAGAGGAGTAAATCTGCCGACCTAACTGAACGTCTATTGAATAATAGTCCTGCCCACTCTGCTCTACGCATGCGAGACACTGAGGTGCTCACCCGAGCTGGCAGGCCAAGCATCCACAGCATACTGAGACAGTCACAACCGAGTTAGGCTGGTCATGTAGTCAGAATGCCTGATACTCGCTTACCAAAGCGAATCTTCTATGAAGAGCTTGAGTCTGCAGTGCACTGTCATGGCAACCAAATGAAGTACTATAAGGATTTGCTGTAGAATCTTCTGGCACAGATTGGCTTAGCAGTCACCTCCGTACCCAGTGGAACTCTACCTAACACCCCAGGTGATGAACATGGTCATCTTCACCTCGAAGGAGGAACAACATTCTTTGTGGGACCTTGCTGTGCGCAAATTGGCTGCAACATTTCCTACATTTCAACAGTGATTACGTTTCAAAAGTACTTCACTGACTGTGAAGCAGTTTGGGGCATCTTGAAGTTGTGAAAGTTGCTATATAAATGCAATTTTTTTTCTTTTACTGCATTCAGCTGTTTCTTAAATGTTCTGGTCTCAACAATCCTTCCTAGTAACGCATTCAAGCTGTAGTAAAAAAAAATACTTCCAGATGTCTGTCCTAATCTTGGCCTTGTTGTAGTTGCCTTTTGTGAACTAATGGCAGAACCGTTTTAATGTTGCTGAAATTTTCCCTTTTTCCCAGTCTCTGGATAGTTGTAGTAATCACCAACCTTGATAAAATGCAAACATTTGAACTGCTGGTAGTTGAGCAACAGCTGAGGTACTTTTCAGGAAATGACATATTAACTAAAAACAGAAGTAAGGTTGCTTTGTTTTTTTCATCCTTCCTGTTCTTAATGACAAGATTCAATGCTTTTTTAAACATATTGTCCTACTAACCATTTGGTCTTCATCACTGAGGAGAGGTAGAACCCACAGTTTGAAGCTTGAACCTCTCACACCCCCATGCTAGCACTCCAGCATTTCAGGTGCTGATATTAAAGTATATGTCAATTCTTATGAAGGTAAAAATAGTTTTGAATCCTTCACTGCCACTGCCAAGAATGCTGTTAACTAAACTTGTGGATTAAGTTACAAGGAAGGCATGGAAGCAAGCAGTAAAAATTAGTTGAAATGTTATGTATGTCATCTTACACCCAGGCTAAAAAAGAGGGTTTGTTCTAGGTTTTTGCCCATGCTGCTTTGAAACCATTTGCTCGAGTCGCTTTAAACAGGCTCCAGAAGCTGGCCGAGCGTGTCTACCCTGAGGCACAGTGTGGCTTTCGTGCAGAGAGATCCACCATTGACATGCTGTTCTCCCTTCGCCAGCTACAGGAGAAATGCCGCGAGCAACAGATGCCTCTCGACGTTGCTTTCATTCATCTCACCAAAGCCTTTGACCTCGTCAGCAGACATGGTCTCTTGACTACTAGAAAAGATCGGATGTCCACCAAAGCTACTAAGTATCATCACCTCATTCCATGACAATATGAAAGGCACAATTCAGCATAGCGGCGCCTCATCAGACCCCTTTCCTATCCTGAGTGGTGTGAAACAGGGCTGTGTTCTCGCACCTACACTGTTTGGGATCTTCTTCTCCTTGCTGCTCTCACATGCGTTCAAGTCTTCAGAAGAAGGAATTTTCCTCCACACAAGATCAGGTGGCAGGTTATTCAACCTTGCCCGTCTAAGAGCGAAGACCAAAGTACGGAAAGTCCTCATCAGGGAACTCCTCTTTGCTGGCGATGCTGCTTTAACATCTCACACTGAAGAGTGTCTGCAGAGACTCATCGACAGGTTTGTGGCTGCCTGCAACGAATTTGGCCTAACCATCGGCCTCAAGAAAACTAACATCATGGGACACGACGTCAGAAATGCTCCATCCATCAATATCGGCGGCCACACTCTGGAAGTGGTTCAAGAGTTCACCTACCTAGGCTCAACTATCACCAGTAACCTGTCTCTCAATGCAGAAATCAACAAGCGCATGGGAAAGGCTTCCACTGCTATGTCCAGACTGGCCAAGAGAGTGTGGGAAAATGGCGCACTGACACGGAACACAAAAGTCCGAGTGTATCAAGCCTGTGTCCTCAGTACCTTGCTCTACGGCAGCGAGGCCTGGACAATGTATGTCAGCCAAGAGCGACATCTCAATTCATTCCATTTTCGCTGCCTCCGGAGAATACTTGGCATCAGGTGGCAGGACCGTATCTCCAACACAGAAGTCCTCGAGGCAGCCAACATCCCCAGCATATATACCCTACTGAGCCAGCGGCGCTTGAGATGGCTTGACCATGTGAGCCACATGGAAGATGGCAGGATCCCCAAAGACACATTGTACAGCGAGCTCGTCACTGGTATCAGACCCACCAGCCATCCATGTCGCCGCTTTAAAGACGTCTGCAAATGCGACATGAAGTCCTGTGACATCGATCACAAGTCGTGGGAGTAAGTTGCCAGTGATCGCCAGAGCTGCCGGGCAGCCATAAAGGCGGGGCAAAAGTGTCGCGAGTCGAAGAGACTTAGCAGTTTTCAGGAAAAAAGACAGAATCGCAAGGGAAGAGCCAACTGTGTAACAGCCCCAACAACCAATTTTATCTGCAGCACCTGTGGAAGAGTCTGTCACTCTAGAATTGGCCTTTAAAGCCACTCCAAGCGCTGCTCCACAAACAACTGACCACCTCCAGGCGCTTACCTCTCGAGACAAGGAGGCCAAAGAAGAAGAAGAAGAAGCATCTTACACCCAGGCTAAAAAAGAGGGTTTGTTCTAAGTTTTTGCACATGCTGCTTTGAAACCATTTGCTAGGAAACTGTATGAGCCTTGCTAGGGGTGAAGCAATTTTGCCTCTCTATCCCTTTTAGGGATGCAGCTAGCTTCAACTAGCTAACTCCGTATAACACCACAGCCAAGATGGAGAATGCCATTTGGCACCATGGGGATAGATGTAATTCTGTATCTCATCACTTGGTTGACAGGGTATGGGTGCTTCTGGCACAGGATCAATTCGACACTAAAGAATTAAGAACTTTTCGAGCATGAAAAAGCCATTAAGCTGATTTGTTTTCATACATGTGAAACCCATCCACCCACATTCTCATTGTAGCCCTCAACCCCTTCGCTCTCCAAATTTGCAACTCATTGTCTCTTGAACTCACTTACACTGTCTGCTTCAAGATATTCTACAATGCTGTTACATTTTGGTTGAAAAACGTACACCTGATTCTTCTTCTGAATTCTGATTTCCTAATATTTAACTAATCACTTAGCTTGATGTTTGAACCCTTTACCATAGTGTAGTTTGCCCCAAATTCTGTTGAGCCATATTGTATTAACTTCTCAAAAGAGTGACTCAGACATAACTAATCCTTTGATACAATTAATTTCTGAATAATGGCAACATCTACGCGGAGAGTCATCTCCGTCATATACTCACCATATATGTTGATGGCTGTAGTCAACAATGATTATTGCCCAGCCTTTGTGACAGAAGCAAAAGCATTCTTTTTACAGATGCAGATGGCTGGAGATGGTTTCAAGTTATGTTTACCTTGTCTATTTCAAGTTATATAAAACATATTACAGAAATCTCACATTTTACTCACTTGTTACCAGTTTTTCTCCCCTCTGGCTGGTGATGTTCTAAATACCTCATCCAAGTGACCACAATTCATGTCTGAACTTTGGCAATTAACATTAGCAAACTACTGTGTCATCTGGACCAGTGTCCACACACACGTGATTGCACTAGGATACAATATTGATCAGGAATGGGACAAATGTTTCTTCTCCTTACTTCAGGGCTTACTATGGAACCCTGACTGCTGCCTCATCCAAGGTTGGTTAATCTACACCGATCAGGAATCAGCCGTGAGGTCTTCTGGTCTTTATGGCTCAGCTATTTAGTAAAACTCAGTGAAACATTGGCAGAACCCACCCTGTCTTTGTCGCAAAGAAATTACAATTTAATTTCCCAAGTGTGTGTTTCAACATTTTCCTTTATTCTGCTTCAGCTTTCTCCTCATTCCTTCCTTTCTCCCCTGTTTTGGGAAGTAAGTCTGCAGACAAGTGGCTGGAGTTTGAATCAATGAGACAGGAGATATGGGCTATTTTGGGAGCGGGCAGGATCACTCAGAACACAAATGAGTTTCAATTTTTTAAAATTATTTATTTATATATATATATCTATATATCTGTCACCTAATCAGTACTTCCCATTTTATCTTGTCTTCTTTTCCACATTTTGCATCCTCGTGATGACCTGCACTGCGTGTCTTGGCCCTTTGACTAAATTTAGCAATTGAAAGAAAAATTGCTGCTTGAAGAAAAACTGCATGTGGTGTTGTGGCATTTGTCATGATGACAAAGGACTTCAGGTTAGACATCACAATCAGTTTTGTTTCATTGCAACCAGCCTCAGCCTGCCCATCAGACAAAGGTAAGGAAAGTGTGAAGTGTGGATAGAGACTGAATTATGATGAGGAAGACCAGTGCCATTGCAGTAGGGATCTGCGGAGCACTCTTCGTCGGATACTGCATCTACTTCGACAGGAAGCGACGGAATGATCCCAACTTCAAGAAGAGGCTACAGGAGCGAAGGAGGAAGCAGAGATTGGCCAGAAAGGGCAATGGGCTCTCCAGCATTCAAGGCCAGAAGGATGCAGAGGCCATGCAGACATTTTTCCTGGAAGAGATCCAGCTCGGGGAGGAGTTTCTAGCACAAGGTGACTACGAGATTGGCGTTGGTCATCTGTCGAATGCAATTGCAATTTGTAGCCAACCCCAGCAACTCCTTCAGGTTCTCCAACAGACCATCCCCCCACCAATTTTCCATTTGCTCCTGATGAAACTATCAAGCATCAGCTTATGAATAGTGAGGCAACAGATGATATTGAGTGAGGAGCTTTGTCCACGGACCACATCTCTTTATATTTCAGATAAAGTGTCACCTAACACAGACTCTCTGTGTCTAAACTGGGAAGTGTGTTTGATTTAGACTTACTCCATCACAAAGAAGTATCACTTTATTTCTGTGTGCCAGTTTCCCCACAGTGTATTTGGCATTCTTAAAACAACTTTTCACAATCCCACAGCACGTTACAATGGGGTCAGGGAACCTGAGCAAGAAGATGGAGAGAAAGTGACCTTGAAGGCTTTGGAGGAGGCTTTGGAAGATGGAGAGGGAGGTAACGAGGGTTGAGAAGATAATTTCAGGGTGTGATAGGGAGGCGAAGGGGTGGTGGCTGAAGGCTTTGTCACCAATGGTGGAACATAGTGAGGAAAGGAAGATCTTGCCCAGTAGACCAGAGTGAGATGGGTGGAGACTCCATTCTGAGACAAGGGAATGGAAAAGATTACAGAGACTGAGAGAAATGAGGCATGGAAAGATTTGAAGATGAGGATTTCAGACTTAATAAATATCCTGTGTGGGATATATCCTGTGTTTCTGCTCAGTTACGTTTCCTTTTTTGCTTATCCGCAGACATAAACTGAAACATAGACAAATTCTGCACTGCCTTAATTGTACAGTCAGACTTCCCTTCCACACACAATTGGCAACTTACAGTTTTATCATTTGAGAGACCAGTACATTCATTCAGCTTTCCAATAACTAAAAAACAAAATGTGGTAAAAGACAAACTATCTGCTGTATATCCTGCAAAAATAACATAGCAGCCTTTAGGTTTTGCTGATATTGATAAACTTCTTGAGTTTCATGTTTGAGCTGTGGTGACATTGTCAGAATTACTTCATTAATTACAGTCTCTTATTTACAGCAGTGCTTGCAACTTCTAGCTGAATTGCAGCTTGCTAACTCAATGCCAGTTGTGCAACGCACTACTAAATTACAAGCTTGTAATGCACTACCAAGCATGTAACTCACGACTAAATTACAGTCTGATAATTCAACAAGTCTTGCATTTATATAGTGCCTTTCACAATCTTAGGATGCCCCAAAGCGCTTTACGGCCAATGAAGTACTTTTGAAGTGCGGTCACTGTTGTGATGTAGGAAACGCAGCAGCCAATTTACACACAGCAAGCTCCCTCAAACAGCAATGACCAGATAATCTGTTTTTGTGATGTTGATTGAGAGATAAATATTGGCCACAACCCTGCAGATAACTCCTATGCTCTTCGCAATGGTGCCAAGGAACACTAAAAGCATCCCAGGTAGAAGACACTAGAAGCATCCCAAGGATAGTACAAAATCAAGGTGAAAAAGGGAGGGAGGGACTTGAAACTATTACAAGAGAAAAATTACTAGGAAAACTAATGGAACTAAAGGCCGACAAGTCCCCTGGACCTGATGGCCTGCATCCTAGGATCTTAAAAGAAGTGGCTGCAGAGATAATGGATGCATTGGTTGTAATCTTTCAAAATTCCCTAGATTCTGGAAAGGTCTGTGCAGATTGGAAAACTGCAAATGTAACACCCCTATTCAAGGAAGGAGGGAGACAGAAAGCAGGAAACTATAGGCAATTTAGCCTAGCATCTGTCATTGGGAAAAGTCTTAAGGAAGTAGTAGCAGGACATTTAGAAAATCAGAATACAATTGAGCAGAGTCAACAGGCTTTTATGAAAGGGCAGTCGTGTTCAACAAATTTACTAGAGTTCTCTGAGGATGTAACAAGCAAGATGCATAATGGGAACCAGTAGATGTTGTGTATTTGGATTTCCAAAAGGCATTCTATAAGGTGCCACATAAAAGGTTACTGCACAAGAGCTCATGGTCTTGGGGGTAATATATTAGCATGGATAGAGGATTGGGCTATTAACAGGAAACAGAGACTCAGGATAAATGGGTCATTTTCAGGTTGGCAAACTGTAAATAGTGGGGTGCCACAAAAATTAGTGCTGGGGCCTCAACTGTTTACAATCTATAATTAATGACTTAGCTGAAGGGATTGAGTGTATTGTAGCCAAATGTGCTGATGATACAAAGATAGGTGGGAAAGCAAGTTGTGAGGAGGACAAAAAGAGGCTGCAAAGAGATATAGATAGGTTAAGTGAGTGGGCAAAAATTTGGCAGATGGCGTATAATGTGGGAAAATGTGAGGTGATCTACTACGGTAGGAAGAATAGAAAAGCAGAATATTATTTAAATGGAGAGGGACTGCAGAATGCTGCAGTACTTAGGGATCTAAAATGAACAAAAACAAAATACCAGGATGAGATATGTATTTTTTTCTTAAACCTGCTTATAGTTGAAATTAAAATCAAACAATAATCACAAAAAGTTAGCATGCAAGTAGAGCAAGTTAATTAGGAAGGCAAATGGAATATTGGCCTTTATTGCAAGGGGAATGGAGTATCAAAGTAGGAAAATCCTGCCACAACCCTGCAGGGCATTAGTGAGACCACACCTAGAGTACTGCAGATAGCTTTGCATTTCTAATTTAAGGAGTGATAAACTTGCATTGGACGCAGTTCAGAGAAGGTTCACTAGGTTGATTCCTGAGATGAAGAAAGGTTGAGCAGGTTGGGCCTATAATCATTGGAGTTTAGCAGAATGAGAGATGATCTTATTGAAACTTAAAGATCTTGAGGGGGCTTGACAGGGTAGATGCTGAGTAGATGTTTTCCCTAGTGGGGGAATCTCGAACTGGGGCTCACAGTTTCAGAATAAGGGGTCACCCATTTCAGATGGAGATGAGGAGGAATTTTTTTCTCTGAGGATCGTTAATCTTTGGAATTCTCTACCCCAGACAGCAGTGGGTGCTGAGTCATTGAATATATTCAAGGCTGAGATAGAGTTTTGATGTGCAAGGAGTCAAGGGTTATGGGGGCAGGCAGGAAAGTGGATTTGAAGCCACGATCAGATCAGCCATGATCTTATTGAATGGTGGAGCAGGATTGAGGGGCCGAATGGCTGACTACTGCTCCTATTTTATGTGTTCTTTTATGTCTATCTGTGAGGGCAGATGGGGCCTCAGTTTAATATCTCATCCAAAAGACGGATGAAGCTGATGTTGAATTACAATTTGTAAATCAAAGACAGTTATGTACATCACTGCTAAATTACAAATGTTGCACTCACTGTCAGAGGTCCAACTCATTGCCACCCTTGAAAGTCACTGCCAGTCTTGCAGTTTGCTATTGGATTGCAGTTGTATGACTGATCTGCAGCTATGCACAACTCACTGATAGCCGTGTATCTTTTGTACGATTAATGAAAGTCATGATATAGTAAGTTTTATTTTTCTCAATGGCATGCGATTGGACCTGTTCTTTTATTGTATACACCAACGTGAAGGGCCAAGACCCACAGTGCAGGGCACCACAAGTTTACAAGAGGGGAAGAGAAGACAAGATTTAACCGAAAATAATGATTGAATGCTGCTGAGCCTGAAGATTATTTGAGGAGGAAAAGGACTGGGAGGTAAGAGGTTTCAGTTTGGATCTGGATCTAAATGGTCTAAACTACCATCTCAAGGGCAACTATGGATGCCCATATCTCCTGAATAAACAAACAGACAACTCTGTAAAAAAGGACCTGGGAAAGGAGATTGTGCAGCGAGCCTTGACTTTATAGGAAGGATATGGAGAGGAGAGAGTTCAAGGAATAGTGTCATACGCACCAGACATGTGATGATACAATAACCATAGATTAACTCTGAAGAGTTATGAAAAACGGACTTTGTCTTTAAAAAAATGAACCTTTATTTTAAAAAGTGAACAATGGTTCAAAATTCCCACCAAGGAAAAAGGGATTGGCCTTTTGTATATTTAAACTATCTGACAAAGGACAAATCTTCAAAGCTAAGAGGTGTCAATTGAACCCATCCTGCACCTATCCTGAAACAGTCCCGAATTGAATGCCTTCTGAAACAAAGGAGGTGTGAGGTAGCTATGTCCTGGACTACTGTGCGATCACCAGGGAAGAGTCATAGAGTTATACAGCACAGAAACAGGCCATTCGGCCCATCATGTCTCCCAATAAGAGGTGAGAGATAACAGCTTTACATTTAAAAAGACAGCCAGGGAGAGAGAAAGAAGCAACATCCGAACAACTTGTGTTCTATCCAAGCCAGAAAACATGCCAGCCTGCAGAATCCTACATCTACATTATACAGCAGTGAGAGCTAGGAGTAACTCACCGTCTTCAATTGAACCTTCAATCAAGAGAGAAATCTACAATCATTTCAGGCCTGCATTCATCGAGAACTTGATTTCCAAGAGAATTCAACAGGTCTATCGGAACCTTCCTCTCCACTTACCTTCTTTTTCCCTTCTCTGTCTGTCTCTTCGTGTGTGTATTTGTGTGGGCGCAGGCGCATGCGAGCGAATGTGTGAGTGGATGCGGTTGCGACAATTTTGGGATAAGGTATATTGATCAATAAACAATTGACTTTTTGTTTTTAAAACCTACAAGAATACCTGTTGCTTTCTGTTTATATGAAAAATAATTCCAATACAAATACACATGCTGTGGTCAGGTGGGGAGTTGAACAGTGGGAACCACTCCCATCATACCACGTGGTAGTAACAATAATGTATTCGTAGCTTTGAAGAGATGAAAATTCAGAACTATAACCTCAGTAGTGCAGACAATATAGGGAAAGACGAGGAAGGTTGCAGTTGTGCAAGAGAGTAGACGGAGACCAAATGTGAGATGGATTCCCTACTCTAGGAAATCTTAACTGGGAGTGTGATAAAACTCCCTGGCAATGGGCAGGGTGGGGGTATTTAAATTATGCACAAACATCTGCTTCATAAGTAAAAGTTGTTGAAGACAAAAGAACTGTTTTGCACAAAATAGGAAACCAAGCTTCTGGGAGGCAGCTTGAGCAATAAACAAGATATGGTAGTTCCATTAGATGTCAGCACCCTAAGGAGGTCAGTATTGTTGGTAGCTGAAGTTGAAGTCAGGATGGCAGTGTCTGAGGGACCTGTGATTTAGACTTGAGATGTGAAGAAACTGTGCCTTTGCAGAATTAAGGGAAACAAGGTTTTTAATGTCCAATTGGAGGTCATAAAGGCAATCAAGAAGGAATGGTTCAGGCAAATACTGCAAGATGATTGGAGATTGTTACCACTGAAAAGTGCAATCTGAACAAAGTTGATGAATGTTGAGCTAGATCATCAGCAAAGGAATTGTACCAGGAGTTGTAGAGTTCATTATAGTGAGGAAGAGAAGTCAGGCTGCGGATTTCTTCATTGCTTTTCCTACTTCTTCTAATTTCCAAATTTCTGTAAACCTATGGGATATTTCCTATGAAAATGACTCCAGTTTGGGAAGACATGAGTCATTTATGTTATTCGTAGCAGCACCAGGAGGAGAAGGATAGGATCACAGATAACCAAAATCTTCCTAAGGTTGTATATTTGGAATTTGAAAGGACCAAACCTTCTGGCAGATGTTACTGCATAGTCTCTGGGTGATTCTGGATTTGGTAATTAATGAGCAAGTGAAGTAGTACGTTATGGGCTCCCAGGTTAAGGGTTTGAGTGTATGTTGATGTGACTGAACACATTCTAGCCATTGTATGTCAATGTGTGCCGATCAGGCAGAATATGCATGACCACTGCAAATCTCTGGAATTGAAAAGATACTACATACCTCTATTTATAAATACACTGGCTGCTTGGAGAATCTTCATGCCTCACTCCATCTGTGTTTGCATATAACCATGTGGCTGTTGGGAATGACAGTGTAGAGTAGAGACTTACCTTGGCCAGGTGTGTCTGTGATGGGGAATAGATTAACAATGGATTACTAACATTATTTGCTCTTTGTATATCTTTGTCTGTTCCTTATCATGCTCTTTAACAACGGTTAAACATGCTTTTTAATCTTAATTATATTTGGCTGTAAAAATTACCAATAAAAATAACATTTTGAAAAAGAAAAGGCTATTAATTCAGGTCAACAATAGTAATTTTATTAGTTGCTAACTATTTAACACTTTATAATATACCAAATATGTTCATTGTGATGTACCAAATGGTATATGGAAGAATAGACATGCAAAGCAGTTATTCAGTTCCAGGACTGGTACTTTTGAATTTACATTAATAAAACAAAGGAGCTACATTTTTACCTTCACTGCTTGGCTGATTATTTGGAAGAGCAGATTGCCTAGTTATTGCAGGAGCTGCCCAATTTCCATTCACTTGCTAAATCTCTCTGGGCTCTATCTAAAGTAAGGACAGCCAAAGTCATATCTTTCTGACGCCCTCTATCTCCCAAACGGTTTCTGTTACAACATAGCCTCTGTGGATTTGCCCTTAGTGCTCATTGCTGTGGCTCTGGAGTCACATGTAGGCCAGACCAGGCAAAGATGGTAGATTCCTTCCCAAAAGAACATTTGTGAACCAGATGAGGTTTCATGGTACTCTAATAGCTTCTTGGTCATAATTACTGATACTACCTTTTCATTTAATATTTATTTAATTAATTGAATTTAAATTCCACAGCTGCTGCGGTGGGATTTAGCACAAGCCAAGGGTCAAACCTAGAATCGTCAAGTTCTGAATGGCTCACCCACTAAGGGAGCAGAACACACGGCATTTGAACAGGCTGGCTCACTGAATTGGAATCAGATCAGTCTTGGGAAAGAGGGTTGTTTTTGGAGTAAGTTTCATAAAAAGAAAATAATGGCAAGTACTTCCTGTCCCTTCATCGCCTGATCTGCACGCGTCATTGATGTAAGACCTGTGAGCAGTTGGGTACAACACATACTATTTATCATGCCACCTTTTAAATCAGACAAGTCAGTATTACAAAGCCTGCCAAGAAATTAGACACACAAAGTACAGCCTGCATGCGCAAGAGGTATAATTTAGCTCCTTAGAAAGAAATTTTCAGAACTTGGGTTTCAAATGACAGAAGCTCTATTTGCTGCGGGCTTTTGAAGTTGGAATATTAATTTTTATTTCTCCAGTTTTCTCTCCTCCTCCTCCTCCTCAAAGCCACTGACCTTTGCTGGTGCATTGTTCCAAATGTAATGAGGTTCATCTGTAAACACCAGACTGTGTGGGTTCTTTACTGTCTTGGTGTCTTTTTTTCTTTCTGATGCTAGCTTTCTATAAACTACTGCTTATAATATGCAGAGTTCAAAACTGCATCTACAAGGAAATTGAAAGAGATGGTTCAGACTGTTTCTATCTTGCAGTTGGCAATTACTGTAAATTGATAATCTACTTAGAAAATACCAAGAATTCCAAAACATGGTAACCTCTATAAAAGAAAGACTTGCTTTTAGACAGTGCCTGTCAGACCCTGAGGATGCCCGCATTTGTGCACAGCAAGATCCCACAAAATCTAGGTTGACACTCCAGTGCAGTGCTCAGGGAGCCCTGCGCTGTCGAAGGTGCTGTCTTTTGGATCAGACTTTAGATCAGATGTCCCCTCTGGCCTCTCCAGTGGACATAAAAGATCCCTTTGCCCAATTCTGAAGAGGGGGGAGGGTTCTCCCCAGTGGCCTGGCCAAAGTTTTATCCTTCAAATACCATCACTGCAAAAACAAAAGCAAATTATCTGGTCATTATCATATTGCTGTTTGTGGGAGCTTGCTGTGCACAAATTGGTTGCCACATTTCCTACATCACAACAGTGACTATACTTCAAAAGTGTTTGATTGATAGCAAAGCACTTTGGGACATACTGAGGTCATGAAGGGTGCTATATAAATGCAAGTCTTTCTGTATAGCTGCTTTTCAGGCTCCGTGGAAGATGTAATGTGGAAAGGCACAGTGAACATATAGGCAGCATATACAAAATCAGGAGTGACAGAGGAAATGTGTTTTATTATAAGCCCATTCATAGCTTTAGTGCCATAAAGAATGGGCCATGAGAGGGTGTGTGTTCTAGTAAAGGATTACTATGTGCATCCTCTGCCGCCATTTTGTTTGCCTCTGTGAAGTGCCTTGGAACATTTTTCTACATTAAATAGTGATTCTAAATGCAAGTGTTCGTTGTTGGTACTTGTTTAAGTATAGATTCCAGGAGGCCACCAGCTTCCCTTGTTTGCAGTACTAAATCAAGCTCCCTTAGCTCAGCTGTAAAAACATAATACCTACACAATAAACTGGAGCTGTGCTTGCACTGCCAGGACAAAGGAGCTGGATTAAGTAGTGTAAACTTGAGAGATGGATCATAAAAGTGACCTCCCAGAGTCCAAACTAAATAAGCACCTGTATAACAAAGCAGCTGATGGGGCTTTAACCAATCATCAGCAGAGCAGAAACTTTCAGTACAAGGGAACACAGTCTTCACCTGGCAGAATTAAACTGCTGTAGACCATCATTTTAACTGTGACTTTGGGAGCCCAAGCCAATTTGTGCCGGTAAGCCATTATCCATAACGCAGAGGCTATGTAAAGAAAAAAGAAAAGAAAGCCTTGAATTTAGATAGTGCCTTACACAACCCGAGGATTTCCCAAAGGGATTTACAGCCAATGAAGTAATTTTGAAGTGTAGTCACTCTTGTAATGCAGGCCCCACAAACAGCAATGAGATAATAAACCAGATAACCTGTTTTAGTGACATTGGCTAGGTCACGAGGGAAAACTCCCCTACTCTTCTTCGAAATAGTGTCCAGGCATCTTTTATGTCCGTCTGAATGAAGCAGGCTGGGCCTAAATTTAACATCTCATCCAATAGAAGGCAGCTGTGACAGTGCAGCATCCTTCGTTACTGCACTGCAGTGTCTACCAAGATTTTATACGCAGGTCTCTGGTCAGAAAAAGTAGCTTTTGGTGTCTTCCTACACTATTTATCAACACAGATCAGGAAGCCTTGCAGAATTTGATACGGTTTCATTCCTGTGAGGGCCCTGTGGAATAACATGCAGGAAACCCAGCAAGAAAATACAGGAACAAGTTTGACTGAGATCTGGGAACACTGCCATGAAGACATGTGTTTTCAAAGGAAATGGTGAACTCTTCCTTTGAATGATATTGAGCATTGGAGTCACTGCAGTTCTGGGGTCAGAAGTTCAGTTTGCTTAATGATAGATTGCAGTATGCAGGGCAGCAATGGTCCATATATTTTAGTAACATCCCCACTTAGAAGAGAAAGGTTTTTTTTTATTTGTTCGGGGGATGTGGGCATCGCTGGCTAGGGCAGCATTTATTGCCCATCCATAATTGCCCTTGAGAAGGTGGTGGTGAGCTGCCTTCTTGAACTGGGGCAGTCCTTGGGGTGTAGGCACACCTACAGTGCTGCTGGGAAGGGAGTTCCAGCATTTTGACCCAGCGACAGTGAAGAAACAGCGATATAGTTTCAAGTGAGGATGGTGTGTGGCTTGAAGGGGAACTTGCAGGTTCATGATGGAGGGAAGGACATTGATGAAGCAGCTGAAGATGATTGGGCCTAGGACACTACCTTGAGGAACTCTTGCAGTGATGTCCTGAGATTGAGATGATTGACCTCCAACAATCATTTTCCCTTGTGCTAGGTGTGATTCCAACCAGCGGGAGTTATCCCCTAATTCTCATTGATTCCAGTTTTGCTAGGGTTCCTTGATGCCATACTCAGTCAAATGCTGCCTTGATGTCAAGGGCAGTCACTCTCACCTCACCTGGCAATGCATCTTGTAGATTGTACCTTTACCCAGAACTAGGACCAGTTTCCAATATCCTAACAATCGTGGATATAACCACCCAATTCCCAGAAGCCCTACCCTTAAGAAAAATTACAGCCAGAGCAGTGGTCGAGTGGCTGACTCCGTTTTTCACCCGCTATGGACTACCCAAAGAAATCCAATCAGATCAAGGATCGAAATTCATGTCCCGGGTATTCTAGGAGGTCATGCATAGCCTTAGCATCAAACTGCTAAAATCCTCAGCATATCACCCACAGTCACAAGGAGCTCTGTAACGATTACAGCAAACCCTGAAAACCACGATCAGAGCCTACTGCTATAAGTATCCCCGCGATTGGGACTACTGTTCACTACCAGAGATTCACCCAATGAATTAGCAGGCTTCAATCCATTTGAATTGATCTATGGACATCAGGTAAGAGGCCCCTTAAACTGATCAAAGAAAAATTTCTAGATCAAAGGGAGGATGCCTCATTGTTAAATTACGTATCAGCCTTTCGCAAGTGTCTGTGGCTAAAAAGCACCTAAAAACCTCTCAGCAAAACATGAAAAGGCAAGCAGACAGACATGCTCAGGCTCGAACACTTAAACCAGGGGTTCAGGTCCTAGTGCTGTTGCCATTACAGAGCGAACCCCTGAAAGCTGGGTTCAGTGGCCTATACTGTGTGGGGAACAAGATCAGTAAAGTAAATTATCTGATTAACACCCCAGACTGGAGAAAGAAAGAAAGACTGTGCCACATCAATATGTTGAAAAAATATCATAATCAGGAACAGGACAAACCAGTAAATGTATGACAGGCAGTGAGAAACAATAGTGAAGAGAAGCTAGGGGAAGAAGGAAACTTAGAAAATTCACAGATTGAACCCCATACTGTGAAATTGGCCAGCGTAGAAATTTTAAGGATACAGTATTTAACTATGTAACTGATAAGCAGAGAAAGAACCTAGCAATACTACTAAGAGAATTTGGGGAAGTGTGTAGGGACAAAGCGGGTCATACCTCTTTGACCATTCACAATGTTGATCTCGGGTAGACCCCACCTATAATACAAAAGCCATATCAACTGAGCCCCAATAAATTGGCTCAAGTCGGAGAAGAAATCCAGTACATGCTAGACAATGACCTAATCAAACCCAGTCAAAGCAGTTGGAGTTCACCTATTGTATTAGTGCCCAAGGCCAGCCAATCAACAAGCCTCTGTATTGACCACCTCAAAGTTAATGCAATAACCCGAACAGATTCATACCCGATTCCTCACATCAAAGACTGTATTATCAGATTAGGCAACTCTGCCTGCATCAGTTAATTGACTTATTAAAAGGATACTGGCAAGTCCCCATGACCACCCAAGCTAAGGAAATTTCAGCATTTGTAACACCCAATGGTCAATTCCAATATTAAATCTTGCCATTCGGTTTAAAGAATGTCCCAGCAACCTTCCAAACACCGATGAATCAGGTGGTGGCTGGTTTAAGCAACTGTGTCGTCTATCTTGATGACCTGCTGGACTATAGCAACACCTGGAAAGACTATCTCAACCATTTAAGAGCACTATTTAAGGGTTTACAAAATGCCAACCTAGTAGCCAACTTAGTTAAAAGTGAAATTAAAGCAAAATACTACAGATGCTGGAAATCTGAAATAAAAACAGAAAGTGCTGGAAATACTCAGCAGGTCAGGCAGCATCTGTGGAGAGAGAAGCAGAGTTAACGTTTCAGGTTAAGGTTAGAAAAGAATTAGATTTTAAGCAAGTAAAGCGGGGGGTGGGGGGGGGCATGGTTTGGTGGGGAAGAGAATAAAAGGGAAGGTGTGTGATAGGGCAGAGGGCAGGAGAGATTAAGTAACAAAGATGTCATGGGACAAAGGCAAAGAGAATGTTGATGCGAGTGATGAAAGACAAAGCATTAGTCCAAAGAGAGTGTTAATGGCAGAGTAATGAGCAGCTTTGTCCGAAAGTACATGAAAAACAGGCACATGGTTAAAAAAATAAAATAAATTAAAATGATAAAAACGAAAAATATAAAAAAAGGCCAGTCATGCTCTGAAATTATTGAACTCAATATTGAGTCCACAAGGCTGTAGAGTGCCTAATAGAAAGATGAGGTGCTGCTCCTCGAGCTCGTGTTGATGTTCACTGGAACACTGCAGCAGGCCAAGGACAGAAATGTGGACATGAGAGCAGGGGGAGGTGTTGAAATGACAAGCAACCGGAAGCTTAAGGTCATGCTTTCGGATTGAGGGGAGGTGTATGCAAAGCAGTCACCCAGTCTATGTTTGGTCTCTCCAATGTAGAGGTGACTGCATTGTGAGCAGCGAATACAGTATACTAAATTGAAGGAAGTACAAGTAAATCACTGCTTCACCTGGAAGGAATGTTTGGGGCCTTAGATGGTGAGGAGAGAGGAGGTAAAAGAACAGGTATTACACCTCCTGCTATTGCATGGGAAGGTGCCGTGGGAAGAGGACGAGATGTCGTGGATGATGGAGGAGTGGACCAGGGTGTCGTGGAGGAAACGATCCCTTTGGAATGCTGACAGGGGAGGGGAAGGGAAGATGAGCTTAGTGGTGGCTTCATGCTGGAGGTAATATTTGGAACTGCTCATTACTCTGCCATTAACACTCTCTCTGGACTCATGCTTTGTCTTTCACCACTAGCAGTAACACTCTCTTTGCCCTTGTCCCATGATATATTTGCTGTTTAATCTCTCATGTCCTCTGCCCTATCACACACCTTCCCTTTTGTTCTCTTCCCCCCCAACCCCCACCCCCACTACAGTTGCTTAAAACCTAATTCTTTTCTAACTTTTTGCAGTTCTGATGAAAAGTCACAGACCTGAAACGTTAACTCTGTTTCTCTCTCCACAGATGCTGCCAGATCTGCTGAGTATTTCCAGCACTTTCTGTTTTTATTTTAGCTAAACGTGAGTTCAATATAGCCAAAGTGATCTACTTAGGACATGTTGTAGGTCAAGCTTGGGTGTTGCCAAGGGCAGCAAAAGTACAAACCCTGATAGATTTCCCCGTTCCCAAGACCAAGAGAGAGATGATGTGATTCCTGGAGAAGTGTGGTTTCTACAGAAAAATTTGTCCCTAATTTCAGCACCCAAGCTGCCCCATTGACCGACCTATTAAATAAAAATATTAAGAAAGTGTGGTCAGAATGGTGCCAGATGGTTTTTGAAAAGTTAAAGGCTATTTTGACTAATGAACCCATATTAGCAGTCCCAAATTTTAATATCCTTTTAAGGTGGCCATTGACGCGAGTGACGTGGGGTAGGATCTGTCTTACTCCAGGGAGATGACTCAGGCATCAAAGGGTCAATTGGCTATTTTTCAACAAAAATAAGTAAACATCAGTGTAAATATTATTCCACCATTGGAAAGGAGGTGTTGGGACTTCTGTTAACCCTTCTATGTTAATAACGAACACAGGGAAATTCTGATATACACCGACCTCAACCCACTAATCTTCTTAAAGAAATTCAAAATTAATAATGACAGGCTGTTCAGATGGAGTTTACTCCTTCAGTCGTTTAATTTGAAAATCACACACATAGCTGGGAAAAACAATTTCATTGCAGACACCCTGTCCAGAATTTAAGCAATGTGCTACCAGTAAACTGTGAAAGGCTAGTGACAGTAAACCTGAGGAATACATGTGATGAATGTGTGTAGATGTGTGCCATTTTTACTTTCCTTTCTTGCTAAAAAAAAAATAGTGAAATACCGAGGAATACCACATTCACGCAAGGAGAAATTATGAACTATAAAATGAACTGATGAATTGAACTCAAAATGGACACCATTTGCTGCAAAACAAGATAGAGCAAGAGATCAGGTGAGCTCTCTTATACTGCGAATACACATGGTAACTGCTGGAACCCTGAACCAATTGTCATGTCTGGACAAGTGTTGAAGAAAGCATTGGAAATGTAAATGGTCCATTCAATGTTGATGGCTAGCTCTCTTCAATAAGTTGGGTGACCAATGATTTTGCAGACAAGGAGACTCCAGACTCAAACTCAGGATAAAGGGTATGAAAGAAGGCCACTTTATTAAGATGGCACAAAGATGAGCAACATCCAAACCCATTGTCAAACAATGGCCACACCATCAAACACCATTTATAAAAACACAATGGTCACCTGACAGAAACCAAGTCTCTGACAAGAGATTTTAATAAGAGACATTGTTTGTGCACAAAGCCAGAAGTCAGAAGGAAGAGAAAGACCCATTCCAGCAAGAAGAAGGGCCATGCCAGAATACCATCTTTAAACTACCTGGAGGCAGAGACAAAAGGGTGACCTTTGAAACTGCCTACCTGAGAAAGTGTAGCAGGATTTTTGCCATTGAACTGTGACTGAGATTTGACCAAAGAAGTCTGCAACCAAAACATCCGTCTACCTGAAATTTTCCAAAGTTTGACATGTGAACCCGAAAAAGGAGAAACATGTCTGCACTGTTTTTAGATTTTCTTTCCAGGGAAACAGCAAGGTTTCACAACAAACTCTTTTTAAAACCATCAGATCTAAACGATCTAAACGCATGTTATCTTTTCTTGTGTGTGCACATGCATGTGTGTGTGTGAGTGAAATTGTGAATATTTTCGAGTATTGTTTATAATAAACATTTATCTTTCTTTATGAGAAAACCTGTCATTTGTTTAACGACCATTAAAATGCTCAAGGGTTAAAACACAATTCTAATAAAAATGCTGTCTTTGGACAGTTGAGAGGTGGGCTAGGAGACCTATCCCTTTCATTTCCCACCTGTCCATAACAATGATTTTCCTATGTGTCTGTTGCCCTTGTTATTCTAGGTGGTAGAGGTCGCAGGTTTGGAAGATGCTGTTGAAGGAGGCTTAGTGAGGTGCTACAATGTATCTTGTAGATGGTGCACACTGCTGCCACTATGCACCATTGGTGGAGGGAGTGAATGTTTAAGGTGGTGGATGGGGTGACAATCAAGCAGCTTACTTTGTCCTGGATGGTGTTGAGCTTCTTGAGTGTTGTTGGAGCTGCACCCATGCAGGCAAGTGGAAGTTGCGCCTTGTAGATGGTCAGCAGGCTTTGGGAAGTCAGGAGATGAGTTGCTCACTGCAAAATTCCCAACCTCTGACCTGCTCTTGTAGCCACCGTATTTATATGTTTCATGCATTGAATGAGGAAGGGGATAAAAAAGTTGTCCCAAATATTGTCTACTTCACTGACCCTGGCCAGCAAGCCGCAATTGGGGGGAATCCCATCAACGCAGTCATAAGTCAATCTCAAAAAAGAAAGTAAAGGTGATAGCAGTCACCATTGGCACATGGAATGTGCGAACCCTCATGGACAATGACCCAGCTGACAGACCTGAAAGAAGAACTGCTCTTGTCAGTAGAGAATTGGCTAGGTACAACATCCAGATCATCGCCCTCAGCGAGACTCATCTACCCGAGGACGGGCAGCTCAAGGAAATCGGCGCAGGTTATACATTCTTTTGGAGCGGCCGTGGAAAAGAAGAAAGGCATGAAGCTGGTGTAGGCTTTGCTCTCATGAACTATCTTGTTAGTAAGTTGACTTGCCTTCCCAAAGGTGTTAATGATTGTCTAATGGTGCTTAAACTATCCCTACATGGCAACAGGCAAGCAACTCTCATCAGTGTGTATGCCCCTACCACGGCCAACCCTGATGAAGTCAAGGATATATTTGACAACAACCTCCACTCCTTGATTGCTGCTGTGCCAAAGTCAGACAGGCTAATCATTCTTGGTAATTTCAACACAAGAGTTGGTGCATATCACCAGGTGTGGGAAGGGGTGATCAGAAAAAACAGGGTTGGCAGTTGTAACAGCAATGGTCTCCTCTTGTTGAAGATGTGTGCTGAGCATGAGCTCTTAGTCACCAACTCAGTTTTCCACCTCCATAACCGCAACAAGACATTGTGGATGCACTCCGTTCAATGCATTGGCCACTAATTGACTGTTATCACTAGACACAGGGATAGGAAGGATGTGCGTGTAATGAAAGCCATGTTTCACGCTGACTGCTGAAATGACCACCATCTTATCATCTCAAAGCTAAACATCAAGATCCATCCCCCAGACACCCCCAGAGCATGAAGGGTAATGTCTCAAGGCTCCAACAGGCAGTCATGAAGGAATCTCTCAGAGAAACTCAAGTCGTCTGTGTACAGTGAAAATGGACATTTGCTGCATAGAGGATGACTGGGTGACCGTCGGGGATATAGTGTACTTCACATCTCTGGAGGTCTTTGGCCCTATCTCTCGTAAGCATCAAGATTGATTCAACAAAAACAATGAGGTGATCCAGAAACTATGAAGGAGAAACACTGCCTCTGTAGGACTTACCTCAATGACAAGTCCTCACTATCGAAGCACGATGCCTACCAAAACACTCACAGGATTGTCCAGTGCAAGCGCAGAGAGATGCAAGGCACTTGGCTGAATTAGAAAGCAGACCAACTCCAGTCACATGCCAATCACAAAGACTGGAAGAAATTCTACAATGCTCTGAAATCTGTCTACAGGTCCCAGTCTACTGCTTCATCACCAATCTTCATTGCCAATGGGTCAACACTGATCACAGAAAAAGCCCAAATTCTAGAATGACGGACAGAGCACTTTAACTGCATCCTCAACTGGCCTTCATCCATCAATGAAGAAGTTATCAACAGGCTGCCACAGGTTGCCATAAGCTGTTATCTTGGTGTCCCTCCCATGCTGTTAGAAACAATAAAAGCTATGAAACTCCTGTCTAGTGGCAAAGCTCCAGGATCTGATACTATCCCAGCTGAGGTCTACAAGGCTGGAGGTCAATGCCTGGTCAAGAAATTCACTGAATTCCTTCAGTCTATGTGGGAGCAAGGAACCATCCCTCAAGAATACAAAGATGCTGCCATTGTACACCTGTAGAAACGGAAAAGAGCTCGCCAATCTTGTAACAATCATTGAGGAATCTCGCTCCTGTCCATCACCAGCAAAATCTTTGCCAGAATCCTCCTGAACCCCTTAGTGCAACATCTCAACCAGGATCTGTTGCCAGAGAGTCAGCGCAGTTTCAGAACAGGTCAAGGAATCTCTGATATTGTGTTTGCAGTTGGACAGCTCCAAGAGAAATGCTAAGAACAGAACATAGACATCTACACCATGTTTGTTGACCAGACCAAGGCCTTCGACACAGTCAGTTGTGAGGGCCTTTGGAAGTTAATGGAGAAATTCGGCTGTCCTGAGAAATTCATCTCAATGGTTCGACAGTTCCATGATGGCATGCTCGCATGTGTCCTGGATGATGGTGAGTCTTCTGGCCCATTCCCAGTTACTAATAGAGTTAAGCAGGGCTGTGTGCTAGCACTAACCCTCTTCAGTATATATTTTTTTCTCCACCGTGCTTTCCAATGCCTTCCATGATGGTGATCCTGGTGATCAACATCAGATATCGCATGAACTGGATGCTGTTCAATCTGAGACGATGCCAGGCAAAATCTAAGGTCTCCAAGGACATACTTTGCGATTCCTTGTTTGCTGATGACTGTGCATTAGTTGCCGGTTCAGAGCTGAACATGCAATGTAGCATGGACATGTTCTCCAATGTATACGATAACTTCAGCCTTACAATCAGCAAAGGAAAACTGAAGTAATGTACCAGCCTGCTCCAGGAAAGCCCTATCTCGAGCCCAATGTTTCAGTCCATGACCAGAACCTGTCAGCAACAGATTAGTTCACATATCTTGACAGCACACTCTCTCAAACTGTGTATATCGATGACGTACCACGTGCAAGAATTACCATAGCAAGTGTAGTCTTCAGCAGACTTCGAACATCAGTCTGGGAATGAAGAGGAGTAAGTCTGCCTACCAAACTGAAAGTCTAAAGAGCAATAGTCCTGCTCACTCTTCTCTACCCATGCAAGACTTGGCCTGTGTACCAGCGTCAGGCCAAGAAGATCAGCCACTTTCACTTGAGCTGCCTTCAGAAGCTTCTGAAGACCAGATGACAGGACAAAATACCAGACAATGAGGTGCTCACCTGAGCTGGCATGCCAAGCATCCACAGCATATTGAGACAGCTGCAACTGAGTTGGGCTGTTTATCTAGTCAGAATGCCTGACACTCGCTTAGCAAAGCGAATCTTCTATGGAGAGCTTGAGTCTGGAATGAGCTCTCATCACGGTCGAAAGAAGCACTACAAGGACACTCTGAAGGCTTTATTAAGGAGTTTTGCTATTGACCCCGAGTCCTGGGAGAAGCTCGCCCAGGATCGCTGCACCTGGAGCAACCAAATAAAAAAGGGTGTTGCATCCTTCGAAAGTAAGTGAATACCAGAGGCAAAGAGAAAACGGAAGGCGTGGAAATCAAGAGCCAGTTGCTCATCCAAAACACAATTCTCTGTGGTACCTGCCCTATCGGCAACAGAACCTTCCGGGCGCATATTGGCCTTAGTGGTCACTTATGTACCCAATGGAATTCTACCAAACACCCCAGATGATGGACATGGTCATCTTCACCTGGAAGGACGAACAGCATTTATGTGGCTGGTCCAGTTCAGTTTCTGGTCAATGGTAACCCCCAGGATGTTGTTAGTGGAGGATTCAGCAATGGCAATGCATTGAATGTCAAGGGGAGATGGTTAAATTCTCTCTTGTTGGAGATGGTCATAGCCTGTCAATTTTGTGGCCCAAATGTTACTTGCCACTTACCAGCCCAAGCCTGAATATTGCCCAGGTTTTGCTGCATGTGGGCACGGACTGCTTAGGTATCGGAGGAGTTGCGAATGGTACTGAACACTGTGTAATCATCAGCGAACATCCCCATTTCTGACCTTATGATGGAGGGAAGGTCATTGATGAAGCAGATGAAGATGGTTAGGTCTAGGGACACTACCTTGAGGAACTCCTGCAGCGATGTCCTGGAGCTGAGATGATTGGCCTCCAACAACCACGACCATCTTCCTTTGTGCTAGGTATGACTCCAACCAGTAGAGAGTTATCCCCATTTCTCATTGATTTCAATTTTGCTAGGGCTCCTTGATGCCACACTCAGAAAAAATGCTGCCTTGATGTCAAGGGCAGTCACTCTCAGCTTTTTTGTCCATGTTTGTCCAAGCCTGTAATGAGGTCTGGAACCCAAACTGAGCATCAGTGAGCAGGTTATTGCTGTGTAAATGCCACTTGATAGCACTGTTGGTGACACCTTCCATCACTTTGCTGATAGTTGAGAGTAGACTGATGGGGCAGTAATTGGCCAGGTGGGGCTTGTCCTGCTTTTTGTGAACAGGGCATACCTGGGCAATGTTTCACTTTGTCAGGTAGATGCCAGTGTTGTAGCTGTACTGAAACGTTTTGGCTAGAGGCGTGGCTAATTCTGGAGTACAAGTCTTCAGTATTATAACTGGGATGTTGTTGGGGCCTGCAGTCTTTGCTATATCCGTTGTGCTCACCCATTCCTTCACAACACATGGGGTGAACTGTAGGTTGAAGACTAGCATCTGTGATGGTGAGGTAATTGCCAGGATTGGATTTGTCCTGCTTTTTGTGGACAAGACATACCTGGGCAATTTGGCTGGCTACCTGAGCGGCTGAGAGTTGAGCCCACCCAAATGTAGAGTCAAAAGAGTAAACATGTCACAGCAGTAGCTTATGAACCGTACTGCAAGTGGCCCTTTGCCTTTAGTGGCACAGGGTTAAATTATCTCCTGAATGAAGCTTTGCTACTTCCAATGTCACCTCTGGGCATCACGTACCAAGGAGTCTCTTATGGTGTGTTTGGCATGAGGAGATGAATGAAGCAACCTGGCTCTTAAGCCTCTGACGCCACACCATATCATTCATGCATTTTAAGCCAAACACTGAGGCGATCGTATCTGTTTATTAGGTTATAAACTTCACAGATGCTGAAACAGTCAGATCCCTCAGTATCAGATTAAACACAGTAACATTGGAGAAAGAAGATTCCCTGGCAGTGATTTATCTGAGCTGACATTATCTTAATGGGCACGGCAGTCAGGCCAGAAGCCTAGCCTGAGAGTCTTTATTTATTTATTCTGGCACGTGCTGCAGCAGCTCTGGTGCTCGGGACTTCATGGTGCCTTGTCTATGTGCTTCTAATCAGTCAAACATTCTCTGAGTTAAATTTACTGTAAACACCCAACAAGATGGATCCTTTTTTGTTAATTGTCAAAACTCAAAGCTGCCTGTCGTTCCCAAACAATGGGTAACTCAGCCATCACAAGATGTTTGAAATGGCACACTTGCATAATATGGGTCCGACAGACCGTAACTGTCATCACATTATCATAAGATAAGAGAGACTATTTGACCGATCCAAGCAGAAGAAAACTTACGTTGTGTTATTGAACTGTATCTTGAATGAATCCAAGCTTTCTATCTCCACTACCCTATCTAGAAGACCATTGCAAGCTATAATGTGTGGCGAACTTCTACTTGATATCTATCCTAAATAGTCCACTCACCAATTTTAGCTTACGAGCCCCTTGTTCACATAAACCTAGGTCTTTATCAGGCATTGCAACATTTAATTAACTATTGTTTCGCCGTTTTCCAGCTTCCTCACTTTAAGGGGCTGACTCTCCCTGGGGCTGGTTGAGTGGACACCATTAGTATCTTACCAAGTAGCCAACCGTCATGTGAAAGGTTAAACTGAGTATTGGCTGGTTCTTCTCGGTGGGAGGATTGAGGGGGTTGGATGCTGATCTTAGAAACATAGAAACATAGAAAATAGGAGCAGGAGTAGGCCATTCGGCCCTTTGAACCTGCACTGCCATTCAATACAATCATGGCAGATCGTCCAAACTCAGTAACCTGTTTCCGCTTTCTCCCCATATCCCTTGATCCCATTAGCCCTAAGAACGATATCTAACTCTTTCTTGAATATATTTAATGATTTGGCCTCAACTACTTTCCGTTGTAGAGAATTCCACTGGTTCACTACTCTCTGGGTGAAGAAATCTCTCCTCATCTCAGTCCTAAGTGGCTTACCCCCTTTCTTTAGACTGTGACCCCTGGTCCTGGACACCGCCGCCATCGGGAACATCCTTCCTGCATCTAGTCTGTCCAGTCCTGTTAGAATTTTGTAGGTTTCTATGAAATCCCCTCTAATTTTTCTAAATTCTAGCGAATACAAGCCTAATCAACCCAATCTCTCTTCATACATCAGTCCTGCCATCCCAGGAATCAGTCTGGTGAGCCTTCGCTGCACTCCCTCCATAGCAAGAACATCCTTCCTCAGATAAGGAGACCAAAACTGCACACAATACTCCGGATATGGTCTCACCAAGGCCTTGTATAATTGCAGCAAGCCATCCCTACTCCTGTATTCGAATCCTCTCCTCACCCATTAGCCCCATATATATTGTCCAGTAGGTCACACTGCACAGCTATCTGCTCAGAAACCATGGCTAATATTCATTAGAACATAAATAGGAGCAGTAGTAGGCCATTCAGCCCTTTGAGCCTTCTCTGCCATTCAGTGAGATCATGGCTAATCTTATACCTTAGCTCCACTTTCCCACATAATTCCCACATCCCTTGATTCCCCTAGTATCCAAAAATCTATTAAACTCTATCTTGAATATCCTCAAAAATTGAGCATCCACAGCCCTTTGGGGTAGAGAATTGCAAAGATTCAAAACCCTTTGAGTGAAGAAATGTCTCCTCATCCCAGTCCTAAATGGCCGAACCCTTGTTCTGAGACTGTGATCCCTTGTCTAGGACTCCCCAGCCAGGGGAAACATTCTCCCAGCATCAACTCCATCAAGCCCCTTAGGAATCTAATGTTTTTCAGGGGCCAATGGTGGAGCAATTAAAATTGGGGATACACAAGAGGCCAGAACTGGAGGATGCAGTGAACTCAGAAGGTTGTGGGGCTGGAGGAGATTACAGGGATAGGGAAGGATGAGGCCATGGAGGGCTTTGAAAACAAGAATGATACTTTTAAAGTTGAGGTGTTGCTGGACCAGAAACCAATGTAGATCGGCAAGTGCAGGTGTGATGGGTCAACAGGACTTGTTACAAATTGAAACACAGGCAGCAGAGTTTTAGATGAGCTCACATTTATGGAGGGTGGAAGATGAGAGGCCAGCCAGGAGAGTGTAGAAATACTCAAGCCTAGAGGTAACAAAGGCATCAGGTAAGGAGGGGTCAAATGGTTCACCTCTTTTCCTTCCTTGTTTGACTGCAACAGGTTTGCTTCTTTTTTGAAAAGGATATACTTGACAATTCAGTGAGTGTTTAACTGTTTACACACTGTAGTCATAAAAGAACCAATCAGACAGGTTTTCTTGAGTTCAACAAAGAATGAGGTTAGCTTTAACATTATACTTAAACCAAATTAAGTGAAATAATAAAATATACTCCGACTTTCTCACACACTCTCTATCTCTCTATCTCTCTCTATCTCTCTCTCTCTCTCCAGGGTCACACGCCCACAAATAGAGTATTGTGTGGGGGACGGATAGATTGGTCAAATTCAATTCCAGAGAAATAAAGGTGGTTTACAGTCTGTGGAGGTTGGTGACTTGGCTGGCTTCGGGCTGAACCCGGTGGTCTTGTGACTTTCCCTCGATCATCCCGATGCTTCTGATTTAAAGATGTGGACAGCTGATTTGGCTGTTTCCTGGAGACAGTTGTGTGGAGTTGATTTCCTTGAAGGAGTCTCTGTCTGCAGCAGGATGCCCTGGATGGTCACGGTCAGCAAACAGGGTTCAAAGCTTGCAAGGGGGTTGGAGAGAGAGGGAGGAAGAAGGGATCCCACTCGGGTCTACTTTTGTCAGCATCTCAGCTGCTTGTCCACTTGTTGCAGAGAAAGCAGAAGCTTAAATATATGAAGGGTGGGCCTGTCACATGACCATCACTGTGATTTAAGCATGGTCATTACTAGTGTATTCCCCATTGCAACTTAATCAATTCATGTCTGGGAATCCCCCTCTCCCAGCTAGGGTACCCTTGTTCAAGTTATTGGGTTTAAGGCATTCCCATTATCGTTTGATGAGTTCATGTCTGAGAATCCCCTCACGGCTAGGGTCCCATTGTTCAAGTGATTAGTTTTAGTGGTTCGACTCCACCAGTTGAATACCTCAGGTGATTGCCTTGATGCCTTGCTAATGAGGACAGGATATATGGTTCACTCAGATTCCCCAGGTCATTGTCCTTGATAGGTCTTTACAGACATGGTGTCTCCCTCTCAATGGATTGGAATGTACACGGTACGGTGATGCAAATTGGAGTAGACATCTTTAGCTGCAAGCATCAAGTCACCTTTCATCTCTCTTTTTTTACAATCCAATATTGTTTTTCAGCCAGTGGATTAAAAAATATCATTTGATATAAAGCACTTTTTGAGACGAATGAATGAGGGTTTCAGCAGCAGATGAGCCGAGGCAAGAGTGGAGTTGTAAAGTACAGAGGTGGGAATAGGTGGTCTTGGTAGTGAAGCAGATATGGAGTCAGAAGCCCATCTCACAATCAAATAGGATGTCAAGGTTGCAAATGGTCCGGTTCAGCCTGATTTAGCTGCCAGGGAGAGGTGTGGACTCAGTGACTAAGGAGCTGAGTTTGTGGCAGTCAGTTAGATTAGGACAGAAATCTGCCCACCTCCTTCACAACTCTGCCTGAATTCTATGAACCTGAGAGGCAAAATTTCTTGGGTTCTACTTTTTTTGCATAGCCCTGCAATGCCTCACCTCTTTAGTAAGGAAGCAGTTAGGTCACTCTGAGACAAAGGAACACACTTCATATGCTAACTCTTATCAATATAATTCCCTTGCTCTCTTCATGTATGCTTAAGTTAAAATGTAAAAGAAAAATTGATGTTCTGTACTCAAGTGACTCCATGCGTAACTGCCTGGTCTTTTTATAGATCTCTTTGGCCCAGCGATGTATCACAAGGCCTTCTAGAATGCGCATGGCTTAATTGCAGCCAGTTATTCCAAATGAACTTTGCCCTCTTTCTCCCTGTGAAGCCCCATCGTCACTCTGTCCTCCTCCTACCACCTGATGCTCCATTCTCCAGCAGTATTAGGTCATGCTGAGATGTCAATGGCAGACACAAAGCAGTGTAGTCTCTTCAAGCAAAGAAAAGCCGCAGGACCCTCGCTGTGAGAAAATACAGTGATTGCCTCATTTAATTTTTTTTTAACATTGGACCTCTCATTTCTAACGTGAGATTTTTTTTAATTTTGAGTGTGTGGCGGAGCAGTGATTAATTATTAGCAGCAGCTGTTTGGTTTTCACATGAACGAGACAGGAGCGAAGAAGGTGACAGGAACTGGAAGACACTGAACACAAGGTGTGGAAACAGGGAGCTGCCGCAATGCCAGGTTCTCAGCATTAACTCTGTGCCTTTGTCACTTGAGCACAATGTGAATAGCAAACTAGCAGGAGTCTTTTTTTTTTTTAGCAATCTGTATTGATGCTAGAACAAAATCAGCTTCCAGTCTATTGATTCCCAGGATGGACCATTATGTTAGAGTCCTAATAGTGGACATTGCCCCACAGAAGGACTTCTTTCTATAGAGGTGCTGTGGAACAGCATGGAGGTTAGAGGAATCATTGGTTTTTGTACTCACCTGAAAGAAAGAATATATAGGAGAGAAAGAGAAAATGATTGTGACACCGGATGGGGAGAGGAATCAATGTGGCATAGGGTGGGGAGCAGAATGATTGTGACACTGGATGGGGAAAGAAATGTTTAGGACACCAAATGGGGAGAAAATTGATTGTGACACAGGATGAGGAAAACTCCACCTTCAATTCTGAGTCTGTGCTGAGTTAGCTAACCTCAGCTGGGCCAATGGTTAGGTCACAATTGGCCTTAGTATTCCTGCATTGGTGGGGAGGGAGGGGGAGGAACAGCCAGGAGTTGATCCTTTTGCTCACTGACCTTCTAGCCCTGAGAATTTGACTGTGCAGGCCCTCATGGCAGATTAGCTCCCCTCAACAACTATCACTGTCAAGAGTCTTACATGAAGGCTGGCCTCTTGGGTGAGGTAGAGGAGGACTGCCAGTGTCCGTGAACCTGTATGAGTCAGTGCCAAGAGGAGAGAATAGCAAGTCACAATTACATTAACACTGTTGTCTTTTTGCAGTAGATAAATTCTGTAGTAATTAGTAAAGTAACAAACATATCAGATGATGACAAGAGTATAAAGGCAAGCAATGTAAAAAAATACAATAAATGACTCAGCTCAGTCTCCCCTTTGTGGGTGAATTCCAACTCTGGTGGAACTTTGAGGTAATTATATGTTTATGAGTTATATTTTTATGAAGTGTTCTCAGTGCTGAGACCCATGCTACAAATCCTTCCGGTAGCTTTATTTCAATTATCAGTGACCAAACGATGGCAAATTGTGATAGCTGAGCTGAAAGCCACCAGTGAGTGGCCCTTCAATACATTGCGCAAGAAACCATACTCCACGTCCATGTCTTCAAACAGAGTGTTCGCAAGGTAACTAGCCCTGGTGAGGGCCTGAGTCAAGCCTCACCCAATGTCTAAATACACTCCCTTTCTAACAGGACAGGACATCGATCACCAGCATGAGTACTGGTTATTATCCTATGAAAAACAAGCCCCGAATGACTTTCCTTGACTCTGAGTCTAAGGCAGGACCACGCGCCAATACCAAACTTAGCTACACAAGGCAGTACCTAAGAGGACTTTGGCTGGAGCTTGTTATCCAGTCCTCTGCTCTTTGATGTCGATGAAAAAGGAGCCATTCCTAGCTTCTCCTAGGCTCACACTTCAGGAGCACAGCTTAGTCGACTATGAATAAAACCTCACCTTGTTAAAAAAAATTGTTGCACAAGATGGGGGTGAAGAATGACTGAAGGACAGGAATAATTGTTACACAGGATGAGCAGGGGGATGTTTGAGGCATAGACTGAGGGGAGGGATGATTGTAAGAAGGAACCTGAGAGGAGTAAACGTCAGATAGATAGTGAAGGGAATGATTTTAGTGAGGGAGAATCGATAGAAAATGGGAGTGAAAGAAATGCCTGTCATATTCAAAACCTCAAACACATAAAATTGTTTGGCTAAAATGCTGATAAAGGAAGCTTTTGTGTCATCTGGAACTATTTCCTCAAACACACCAGCAATTTTTTCATCATTTATTTTTATTTTTATTCCAGGCATCAAGGATATTGTTTGGTCAATGGTCTTATTTTATCTTTGTTTACCTTTCCTAGTCTTAATCTTGTAAAGATTTTTTTTAACAAGGTGAGGTTTTATTCATAGTCGACTAAGCTGTGCTCCTGAAGTGTGAGCCTAGGAGAAGCTAGGAATGGCTCCTTTTTCATCGACATCAAAGAGCAGAGGACTGGATAACAAGCTCCAGCCAAAGTCCTCTTAGGTACTGCCTTGTGTAGCTAAGTTTGGTATTGGCGCGTGGTCCTGCCTTAGACTCAGAGTCAAGGAAAGTCATTCGAGGCTTGTTTTTCATAGGATAATAACCAGTACTCATGCTGGTGATTGATGTCCTGTCCTGTTAGAAAGGGAGTGTATTTAGACATTGGGTGAGGCTTGACTCAGGCCCTCACCAGGGCTAGTTACCTTGCGAACACTCTGTTTGAAGACATGGACGTGGAGTATGGTTTCTTGCGCAATGTATTGAAGGGCCACTCACTGGTGGCTTTCAGCTCAGCTATCACAATTTGCCATCGTTTGGTCACTGATAATTGAAATAAAGCTACCGGAAGGATTTGTAGCATGGGTCTCAGCACTGAGAACACTTCATAAAAATATAACTCATAAACATATAATTACCTCAAAGTTCCACCAGAGTTGGAATTCACCCACAAAGGGGAGACTGAGCTGAGTCATTTATTGTATTTTTTTACATTGCTTGCCTTTATACTCTTGTCATCATCTGATATGTTTGTTACTTTACTAATTACTACAGAATTTATCTACTGCAAAAAGACAACAGTGTTAATGTAATTGTGACTTGCTATTCTCTCCTCTTGGCACTGACTCATACAGGTTCACGGACACTGGCAGTCCTCCTCTACCTCACCCAAGAGGCCAGCCTTCATGTAAGACTCTTGACAGTGATAGTTGTTGAGGGGAGCTAATCTGCCATGAGGGCCTGCACAGTCAAATTCTCAGGGCTAGAAGGTCAGTGAGCAAAAGGATCAACTCCTGGCTGTTCCTCCCCCTCCCTCCCCACCAATGCAGGAGTACTAAGGCCAATTGTGACCTAACCATTGGCCCAGCTGAGGTTAGCTAACGCAGCACAGACTCAGAATTGAAGGTGGAGTTTTCCTGATCTGTGTATCATTTCCTACTGGAATTGCCACAGAATTGGATAGCTTCTAAAGAGAGAGAGTTGCTGAGTAACTACCGACCACCGTTACTAACGTGACTGTGATTATATTTCTTCACAACTGGACCTTTTACAAAGACTTGGAAAAATAAAATGTGATGTTGAATTGTGTAATTTATCATTGAATAGTCCAAATGAGAGGACTTAAAAGATCTTTAGAGTCCTTCAAATTCATTGTCGGATTGAAATAAAAGCTGGGAATAAAGGTAAACAGTAGCTTTAATCATAACTCGAGCAATTGGAAAAATACCTTTTAATGTTGCAGTGCTCACTGACCCTATTTCATGCCACTGCACCATGGTTAAAGAAAGGAGAAGGGGGTAAATAAAAGAACAATTCAGACTCATTTCTTCATTGCAGGTCATGTATTGTTCTGGGATTACTGGTTTTAGATAGTGGGCTTAATGAATCTAAACTGGAGCAGTGCTTGTGCACAGCGAGGTTCAGTAACGGCTATATTAGGAAGGAAGATAGATGGGGAGATTGGCTATTGTCTGTCACAGTGACTACAAGTTCAGGCATTAAAAAAAATTCCACCTGAGAATTCCGACAGCAGCGGAAATAATATATGATCATGGTGTAGCCCGGTGTACAAGGTCAGTGGTGTTATTAATGTACGCAGTGATGGAAAGCTTTGATTGAGATTGAGGGGAGTCTAATATGTTTGGTTGCAGGAAATACCAAGAGAGAAGCATTTTTCTTCCATAACCCATTTTTAGTTGTGAAGCAGATGCTCTATTTTTATCAAGAATAGCTTAGTTAGGCCTGATATTTTTACACGCTAGTTATGGGTTAGGGCTTCATTGCGAAGTGTCTGTGCATTGTTCTCCTTTTAAAAAAAAAAATTGGAATGATTGAAGATGTATTCAGAATCCCCACAAAAGTGCAAATTTATTTTTGTCCCTTCTTTCCTCTACCTCCACCCCCCCCCCCCCCGCCCCCCCTACAAAGACTGAACTGGTGAGACTTAGGAAAAGTCAAACAAAGTACTGAGCTGCTTTGATCAGGAAGGCCTCTGGTTCGAACCCTGACCTGTGTTGAGTTAGCCAATATCAGCTTCGATGGTAGTGGGAATGCTAAAATTTAGCCAGCATGCCCTGGGCTTGGGAGACAAAAGCAGCCAGTGTTCTCCTTCCTGATTGCTATCCAGTGACTCCTGCTGGTCAGTGCATGTAGTACATATCTGCTAAGGATGGGATTGAGCATGCATGTGATGCTTTTCACCAATGAATAAGACTGTTGGGGCAAAATACTAGATTGCCCACGGCACTGTACCCTAGCATGAGTCACTTTTCAGGGGTCGCACTTTTGCCTAAGTCAGAAGGTTATGACAATATGAACTGCCAGTTCTGTGAACATCCATGCCGATCCCTCATCAGACTCCACAGTTATAAGAGGACCCATAGAAGACAATGAAATCATTTACAGCTTGGACATATTCTCAATAAAAATAGAGCATCTACTTCATATCTAAAAATGGGTTTCAGAAGAAAAATGCTTCTCCTGTGGTATTTTCTGCAAGCAGGTTGAGCCTATATTCCAGGCTGACACTCCAGTGCAGTGCTGAAGGAGTGCTGCACTGTTGGAGGTGCTATTCTTCAGATGGGACGTTAAACCGAGGTTCGTCTGCTCTCTCAGGTTGTCATAAAAGAGCCCATGTCGCTATTTCGAAGAAAAGCTGTGGATTTCTCGCCAGCGTCCTGCCCAATATTTCATGGTATACTCCTCTTATGACTGAGGAGTGCGATGCAGGATCGGCATGGACTACCACAGAACTGGCAGTTCATATTGTCGTTGGTGCTTGGGGGAACTTCTGCAGCTGTGCCACTTCTGCCTTCCTCTGGGCATGTCAGATGTTGTGAGTTTGGCGTAGATGGTCCTCAAAACATGCTGAAATTTCAGTGCTTCCCTCCATGTGAGCCGGTTGGCTGCAGTGTTTTCCCAAGAGAGGTGGTCTGCAATGCAGAAGTTTGTAAGGCTCTTTTTTTTAAAGATTTCCTTATATTATTTGTACTGACGACCTTGATGTCATTTGCCCGAAGACAGTTCCCCATAGAAGATCTGCTTGGGGATCCTGTAATCATCCATGCAGGACACATGGCTTGCCCCATCTAAGTTGAATGTTCTGGAGGGAGGTCTCCATGTTGTTGAACCCAGCAGGATGGAAGACCTCATTGATTGTGATTTTGTTCTGCTCTGTACTTTTACAGAATTTATTATACAGAATATTATGTTATTTACCCCTCAACCAACATCTGAAAACATATTATCTGGTCACTATCTCATTGCTGTTGTAGGATCTTGCTGTGTGCAAATTAGCTGCAGTTTTTCCTACATTACAACAGTGACTACATTTGAAAAGTGCTTCATTGGCAGTAAAGTGCTCTGGGATGTCATATAAATGCAAATCTTTCTTTTTGTTTTCAGACGTGGGGAGTAAAGGGAGTACAATTAGGTTTTCAACAGAGGGTTGTGTTGCTTTAATGGGACATCTTATTTTACTCATTATACCTGTGGTACTAAAGGCATCAAAACTTCATAATGCTGGTTTCAGTGGGATGCAAAAATTGATTAAGTCATCCCAGAACAGTAAAGACATTAATAGCATGCTGTCAGTTAAGTGATCATTTCCACTCTATGTTTGCAGAACGTTTCAATTCACCTTCCCTAACTCGCCAAAGACGTCATTATAATGTTGGAGGTGGTGGCAGGTTAACAGAATTAAGTGCTGTTAAGACTTGATTCAGATATAAGTGTACACTGAGGAGTTATGAACGCATTAAAGCAGTATTCTCTCCTGATGATGTTAAATTGTTAAAACCTATGATCAGATAATCCCATTCAGTTTCCGTTCTTTAGTCTCTGCATTCCTTGAATCCATGGTTGCTGAAGATAATGATAGTGAACAATCAACTTTCTGGAATTTAAGAAACTGTGACTCCTTTTACCTTGCTCCTAAACTCAAATGTCACTGCCCAGAGTGCTACTCAGATCAGGAAGCTGCAGGCTTCCTTTAATCCTTGTCCGTCACTGAGCCTAGCCGGAACAACCCTCAGCATTCCTGGACTGGTGAGCATATAAAAACGAGCCAGAGCTCCCCCACTCTTTTTCCCCATGAATGGTGTATATGGTTTCTGTGTGTTTTGGGAAGGAAAGTTGAGGAAGGGATCTCTGGACAACCCATTGATAATTTGGTCAACCATATTATAAGTTGTCTCAAAGTGCTTCTGAGCCAATGAAGTACTTCTGAAGTTACTTGCAATGTCGGAGTAATTATCCTCCTGTTATCCATTTCCTACCATCAAGTTTTGATTCCAGTCTCAATTATTTTATTCTTTGACATATTACACATCACTTTGTGAAGCAAGAATATGATTTGAAGTGTTGGCGTAACTTTTGATGAAGCAATTCTTCCCACATTTCAGGATTTGGTCCACCTTTTCTTTCATTTTATTTTCTTTTGCAGCCAGTTCAATCTCTGCAACTTTTGCTAAAGATTATATTCGCACATGAGATCCAAACATTTTCATTTTGCTGTATCTATACTAACCTTTACAATCAGAACTTTTGCATTTTCAATTTTCTTTGGTTGGTTAACGCTGATTTTCTTATCTCAAAAAAACCTTCATCCAGCTAGAAGGAAAAAGAAAGACCTGCATTTATATAGCGCCTTTCATGACCACCGTATTTCCCAAAGCACTTTACAGTCAGTGAAGTACTTTTGAAGTAAAAACAAGAAATGCTGGAATCACTCGGCAGGTCTGGCAGCATCTGTGAAAAGAGAAGCAGAGTTAACGTTTCGGGTCAGTGACCCTTCTTCGGAAAGTACTTTTGAAGTGTCGCCACTGTTGTAATGTAGGAAACGCAGCAGCCAATTTGTGCACAGAAAGCTTCCACAAACAAAAATGTTATAATGACCAGCTAATCTGTTTCTTGTGAGGTTGATTGATGGATAAATATTGGGCCGGACACCAGGGAGAACCCATTTGCTCTTCTTCCAAATGAGAGGGTGGATGGGGGTGTCAGCTTAATATCTCATCCTAAAGGCAGCACCTTCAATAGTGCAGCACTCCCTCACTACTGCACTGGAGTGTCAGTTTCGATTGTAGTGCTCAACTTCTAGAGTGAAACTTGAACCCATAACCTTCTGACTAAAAAGCAAGAGTGCTATCAACTGAGCCAAGGCTAACATACAGAAATCAGCTAAGCTTACAAGTTTCAACATTATCATCTGGCTAGGCACACAAATATGCTGCCCCAAACTGTGACTATTCAACATTTTTGGCCCACACTAAAAAGGCTTGGGTGCTTGTATCTTCATAACCTACACTGATATTTCGCATAAACAAACATTACCAATACTATTATACTCATTACGCTAATACTAATGATGATAAAGCAGACTCATCATTTTATTTATTCTTGATTCTTATGTTAAAACCTCATCATCCCTAATTGCCCTTGAGAATGTGGTGGTGAGCTGCCTTCTTGAACCACTGCAGTCCATGTGGGGTAGGTACACCCACAGTGCTGTTAGGAAGGGAGTTCCAGGATTTTGACCCAGCAACAATGAAGGAACGGCGATTTAGTTCCAAGTCAGGATGGTGTGTGTCTTGGAAGGAAAGTTTCAGGTGGTGGTATTCCCATGCATCTGCTTGCCCTTGTCCTTCTAAGTGGTAGGGGTCGCAGATTTGGAAGGTGCTGTCACAGGTGACTTGGTGAGTTGCTGCAGTGCATCTTGGTAGATGGTACACACTGCTGCCACTGTCTGTCGATGGTAGAGGGAGTGATTGGCACTCCATCCATAAACAATCAAGTGGGCTGCTTTGTTCTGGATGGTGTCGAGCTTCTTGAGTGTTGTTGGAGCTGCACCCATCCAGGCAAGTGGAGAGTATTCCATCACACTCCTGATGTGCCTTGTAGATGGTGGACAGGCTTTGGGAATTCAGGAGGTGAGTTACCCACTGCAGAATTCCTAGCCTCTGACCTGCTGTTGTAGCCATGGTGTTTATATGGCTACTTCAGGTCAGTTTCTGGTCAATGTTAACCCCCAGGATGTTGATAGTGGGGGATTCAGCGATCGTAATGCCATTGAATGTCAAGGGGAGATGGTTAGATTCTCTCTTGTTGGAGATGGACATTGCCTAGCACTTGTAGGCCGCAAATGTTACTTGCCATTTATCAGCTCAAGCTTAGATATTGTCCAGGGCTTGCTGTATTTCTACACGGACTGCTTCAGTCTCTGAGGAGTCGCGAATGGTGCTGAACTCATGTGAAATCATCAGCGAACATCCCCACTTCTGACCTTATGATTGAAGGAAGGTCATTGATGAAGCAGCTGAAGATGTTTGGGCCTAGGACATTACCCTGAGGAACTCCTGCAGTGATGTCCTGGAGCTGAGATGATTGACCTCCCACAACCACAACCATCTTTCTTTGTGCTAGGTATGACTCCAACCAGAGAGTTTTTCCCCTGATTCCCATGGACTCCAGTATTACTAGGGCTCCTTGATGCCATACTTGGTCAAACACTGCCTTGGTGTCAAGGGCAGTCACTCTCACCTCACCTCTTGAGTTCAGCTCTTTTGTCCATGTTTTGAACCAAGGCTGTAATGAGGTCAGGAGCTGAATGGCCCTGGCGGAACCCAAACTGAGCGTCAGTGATCAGGTTATTGGTGAGCAAGTGCCGCTTGATAGTACTCTCGACGACACCTTCCATCACTTTACTGATGATTGAGAGTAGACTGATGAGGTGGTAATTGGCCGGGTTGGATTTGTCCTGCTTTTTGTGTACAGGACATCCCTGGGCAATTTTCCACATTGCTTGGTAGATACTAGTGTTGTAACTGTACTGGAACAGCTTGATGAGTCCCGTTGCAGGGCTCCCACACATTGAATACTAAGATTTGCTGTTGTTCCATTAAATGCCTGTCAAGAACTGCAGATCAGTCTTCCTTAATTTTGCTTACATAGGTTGCACTGTGTGTCCATTGTGGACCATGTTTTGTATCTGGACATTGAGCGAGGACACGGCTTTGATGTCTGCCTGAGGTACAGGAGCCTGGCTGATACACCCAGCAGAAGTCACTGGCTTCAGGAGAGGTAGGGAAAAAATTGCAAATAAAGACATTTTAAGTACTGAGGAAGGTGCAACGTGTTGCAGCTTCATAACACTTGCTTGATGTTCTTGAGTGCGGAAGTGTCAGGGATTTAATCAGTGCTAATTAAAGTGATTTATGGGATGAGTCAGATATGTTCTGTTCTCGGAAGTATGCTTCATTTTTCACTGCTGCCTAATAGGTCACTCGCTACCTGCCTGGCATAACCAGTCCTTTGCTTACTGTTTATTGGGTGGCACTGGGTGCAGTGAGTTAGAGTGCCAATGAAATAGGCTGTTGGGGAAAAGCCTTTCACTCCACTCTCCTACTACCCAAGGTGGGGAGATACGTGTCAGTTTGAGTCACCTGGTAGAATTTCTTCTTCGAAGTATCAGAAGATTTCACGTTCAAACCCTTCTTCAGGCCTGATCACATGATCTAGGCTGTCATTCCATTGCAGCATTAACGGAGTGACACATTGTCGGAGGTGCTGTCCTTCAGGCGAGATGTTAAACCAAGACCCTATCCATCTGCTTGGGTGGATGTGATAGATCGCACAGCAGTATTCAAAGAAAAGCATGGAGGTACCCCGGTCAGTTAATCCCCACAGCCAGATTATTTGATCATTCATTTAATTATTGCTTGTGGGAGCTTGCTGGGTGCAAATTGGCTGCCAGATTTGCCTGCACGACAGCAATGACCACACTTCAAAAGTAACCCATCCATTTTAAAGAATTTGGGGAGGTAATGAGGACTTTTCTTTCCAAATTAAAATATGAGAACATGAAGAGTGAACAGCGGAAAAACTCCCCACCCCCCAGGTCATACACAGAATCTATCCTTTAGTCACTGCTAAATGTCAAGCAGAGGAGGATTAAGAAAAGAGCACAAATGCCATTAAGTAATGGGCTTTTCCAATTGGTAAGGGCTGGGCAGAGCCGAACCAAATAAAGCAGGAAAGTCCTATGTTCAATCCTCATCCGTGCTGATACAGTTGATCTCAATGAGGTGACAGTAGGGATGTTACATTGACACCAACTGATTAAAGAGGGGAAAAATCAACCCATTTTCCCACTCCACATTGCCATTCAGTGGCACCTTGCTGGTAAATACATGTATTTTTGGGTGTCGGGTGTGGACAGCATCGACTGGGATTTTCGTTGCTGACTCACCCACCCATGGTCAAATCTTCATGGTCGAGGTTCACGCATGAAGAAGGGCTACTTGTGTTGGGGGGGTGGTCAGAGAGCAGCTGTCTCCTGTGGAAACATACCCCAGCGTGAGTCAATGTCTGCCACCAGGAGGGGATGGGAAGCAAAAGATTTAAAAAAGGAAGTTACACTTTCATCAAAGGTTTTATTCAGTCAGAGCAAGGTTAATGAGAGCAGAGGCTTTCCAGCTGATTTAAGTATTGCCAAGAATGAGTATTGAAGTAGATTAGACTGCATGGATTCCTCATCTGAAAGTTATTTCAGACATTACATTTCTGACATGCCTATAGCAGATCATCATGCCCCTAAATAATCCGGAAACCTGTGCTGGCTCAGAATGTAATATACACGAGTTTCACATGCAGCTTCTGAGTTAATTAAGATTCCTTAAGAAGGAGCTTTGCAGACCAGTTTCCACAGAGGTGCTGCTCTGCCTCACATCTTTTCACACCAATCGGGGTTCAAAAGACAACACCTCTGACAGTACTGCACTCTTTCAGTACTGCAGCAGAGTGTCAGCCTTGATTTTTGTGCTGGACCCACAACCTTCTGACTTAGAGGCAAGAATGCTACCCACTGAGCCACGACCCTAACCAATGATCCTGCCTCAACCAAAAACAATAATGAACTAGTTGTTCAATTTACTGCTGTTTGTGTTTTCTCGTTGTCCGTAAAATGGCTGCCATATTTACTGATGGAACACCTATTGCGTTTCCAAGTAGTTCATCAAACATGAAGATCTGATAAGGTGCTATATAAATGCAAGTCTTCTTTCTTTTCTTAGGTTATAAGAAGTGGTCTTTAAGGGCGCCCAGTCAAGGTGCTAGGAGGCTTTAAGAGCCCTCCATTCACTATAGCTTGGAACTCAAGTTTGATCAGAATGCAAACCTGAGGAGATGAAGAGGGGAGAAAATTGCAGGAGTGGGGAATTGGAAAGTGAAAAAGTCTCAGAAAAATGGGAAAACTTGTGTTTTTCTGATACAGCCAATGACAGCTTGTGTTTCTCTTGCACCTTTTAACATAAAAAACAAAGGTGCTTCTCAAAAACATAACCAGGCAAAAATTAACAAAGCACTAAAGGAGGAGATACTAGATGAGGTAACTAAAAGTTTGGTCAAAGAGATAGATTTCAAGGAAATTAAGTCTTAAAGAAAAGATAGGCTGAGGGAAGGAATTCCAGAATTTAGGACGTAGACCACTTAAGGGATAGCCTCCAATCATCATCTGTGAGAATGGTGAATAGAAACCTCTAGTGCAAAGAACTTTGTTGATGGAACACAGAGTTCTCTGAGGACTGGAGGAGGAGTGAGGCCATGAAGAGATTTGAACATGAAGTTGAAAATTTTAAATTTAAGGCATTGGGGACCAGAAGCCAATATCAGTCAGTGTGCACATAGGTGAAGGGTGAATGGGATGGTGCAGGGGAGTCCGAGCAGCAGGGTTTTGGATGAGCTAAAGACTATGGAGGGTGGTGAATGGGAATCCAGGCAGTAGAGCCTTTAGTATAGTCAAGTCTGGAGGTGATTAAAGCATGGATGATGGTTTCGGAAGCAGATGGGCTTAGGCAGGGGTGGAGACGAGCAATGTTACAGATATAGAAATAGGGGGTCTAGGATAAAGAGGATATGCTGTTTGAAGCTCAGCTCTGCATTAAATAGGATGCCAAGTTTATAAGCAGTCAGCTTCAACCTAACACAATGGAAACAGGATGGGAACGTTGGCAAGAGTACAGAGTTTGTGGTGGGATGAAAACAACGACTTCAGTTTTCTCAATATTCAACCGGCGGAAGTTGCAATTCATCCAGAGCATATTAGACAAGCACAGAGGCATTGGAGGGTTCAAGACAGGTGGTGGAGAGGTAGAACTGGATGATTTAGTCACCATACATGTGGAGCCTGATGCCATCTTTTCGGATGAAGTCACTGAGCGGTTGAGTGCGTAGCTCGGAGAGGAGGAGTCCAAGGTTAGATCCTTGGGCAACTCCGAGTTATGGGCGTAGGAATGAGAAGAGAAGCAATTTCTGGAGATGCTCTGGCTGTGTTTGAAGTGGGATCAAGCGAGACAACTGGGCAAAGTGGAGAGATGTTGGAGGAGGATGGTGCAGTTGTCCATGTCAAAGGTTTAAATGAGTAGAAGCTGGGAAGGACAATCATGGCCATATGGATTTTCTCCAATCATTGAACCAGGCTGAGGTCTAAATCTGTAAGTTACAAAGCAAAAAAGTAGTGCTACCTTTTGCCACATCTCAAGCTGGGCAGGGGGCAGAATGTAAACTGCACAGGTTATGGGATCACAACTTGAATTCTCATGCTTGCTTTGCTGTTAATGAAAACTGATTAATAATCATAACTTACAGATTTAGACCTCAGCCTGGTTCAATGATTGGAGAAAATCCAGATGGCCATGATTGTCCTTCCCAGCTCCTACTCATTTAAACCTTTGACATGGACAACTGCACCATCCTCCTCCAACATCTCTCCACTTTGCCCAGTTGTCTCGCTTGATCCCACTTCAAACACAGCCAGACGGAAATGGGTTTCTATTCTGAAAATCAATCTTTAGGTGCCAGATTTCTGTTTAGAAATGTATGCAAATACCGCTCCAAACTCAGACTGTCCAATCTCAATCTGGGCAGAAGGCAACCTGAGAAGGAATGGTACTGCCAAATACTGAGCATAACTAACTATTGTAACAGTCTATAAGGGAAGGGGGAAGGGAGTGGAAAGGTGGGCCTACCCAGAATAGATTTCAAATCACATGCAGACTGAGATTTTTACCTGTGAGAGTAGTGTGAAAAGTATAAAAGAAAGACTTGCATTTATATAGCAACTTTTACAACCTCAGGACATCCCAAAACACTTTAAAGCCAATGAAGTATTTTTGAAGCATAATTACTATTGCAATGTAAGAAATGCAGCAGCTAATTTATGTGCAGCAAGCTTCCACAAACAGCAATGTGATGGTGACCAGATAATCTGCTTTAGTGATGGTGATTCAGGGATAAATATTGGGCAGGACTCTAGGGATGATTCCCTTGTTCTTCTTCAGGATAGTGACACAGAAGATTTTTACATCTACCAACATGATCAAACAAGACTAAAAGCAAAATACTGCAAATGCTGGAAATATGAAACACAAACAAGAAATGCTGGAAATACTCAGCAGGTCTGGCAGCATCTGTGGAGAGAGAAGCAGAGTTAACGTTTCAGGTCAGTGACACTTCATCAGTTCTGCTTCTCTCTCCACAGATGCTGCCAGTCCTGGTGAGTATTTCTTGTTTGTGATCAACAGTGTAGCATTCCCTCAGTACTGCATTGGCATCACCCTAAATTTTTGTGTTCAAGTTTCTGGAGTGGGACTTAAACCCACAACCTCCTGACTTAGCAACGAGAGTGCTACCAACTAAGCCATGGCTGACAGTAACTTGAAGGTTGCTGGTTGTTTAAAAAAAGCCTTTACTCTTCCTCAGGGAAATATCGCCTGAAATAACAAACACAGAAAACATTTGAAATGTGATATGAAGCTTTTCATACATCAGCAGATAATGGGCCTGAGAGAGTTAATGCAGATAAAGGTATAATTAAGTGCAGATAAAACCCAACATTACTGAAAGTGTTTGTAAAGAATGTAGTGTTTATTTTGCCAGAGGATAATGGCAATCTAGATTCTAGATGACTGTGCTGCTGTTTAAAACCCTATTCCAGGATAAGTGTTCTGTGTTATGTTGCTGGGCACAAGTGGAGCTCTGTATTATCTTGCTTGCTGTGGTATGTGATAGTTAATGCAGTGACCTCTCTCCCACCTCCACCACTTGAAGTATTTGTGCAATGTAATGGGGCTCCCAGTGAGGTGGAACCAACTCCATTGAAATTTCAGGGCAGATTTCAAATTGTGACTGCAATGGAAAAAGTAACCCAAAAGGCCACAGGTTTTCCCTAGTGATTGATGAGGTCATAAAGTGGAAAAACGGCATGCTTGGCATGCCCGGATAAAAGGAGAGTTAAGTGGAAGGGAATGGTAGCATAGTGGTACTGTTACTGCACTAACAATCCAGAAACCTGGACTGATCTCTGGAGCCATAAGTTCAAGTTGCGCTATGGTAGATAGTGGGATTTGAATTCTGGAATTTTAAAAAAATGCTCGGCACGGTAGTGATGGCCATGAAGCTATTGGATTCATCAGGGGAGGAAATCTGCTGGTCTGGCCTATATGTGACTCCAGACCCACAGCAATGTGGTTGACTCTTAACTGCCCTCTGAAATGGCATAGCAAGGCATTCAGTTTTATCGAACACAGCATCTACACCATATGGACTGCAGTGGTTCAAGAAGGTGGTTCATCGCCACTTTCTCAAGGGCAGCTAGGAATGGGCAATAAATGCTGGTCTTGCCAGTGATGCCCCAGAATGTGATTTTGTCTAACACGTTGCCCCATTCTTCATGAAATTCCATGGCCCTCAGAAACACTTCAAGCAATTCAATGGCAGCTTTTAACTTTGTTCAGTTATTGTTATGTGGTTGTGTACCCATCAATGACACATACTGTTCCATTGCAGACAATTACACGTGTTGCTGATCGCACCATGCCTTGGAAGGCAACTGATGAGGTGATTTGTCACTCCTTAGGTGGGAGCTGCACTGTTGTGTTAGGGTAAATACGGAGAAACCATTTCCCCGGTGTGGTAGGGGGGGGGGGGTGATCAAGAAAAAAGGGACATGATCTTAAAAACAGACTAAGGCAGTGCAGGGTAAAATCAGGAAGCGCTTTTTCACACAAAGGGTCTTAGAAATTTGGAATTCCCTCCCCCAAAAGGTTGTGAATGCTGGGCGAACAATTGGAGCTTACAAAGCTGAGATAGATAAGATAGCTTATCAAAGGATATGGAAGAAAAGCAAGAAAGTAGAGTTGAGATGCTGATCATCCAGGGTCTAATTGAATGGAAGAGCAGGCCCGAGGGGCTGAATGTATGTTACATTATTGATGAATCGTTGTTGTGACAGCTCTATGATATAAGCGGGAGATCCATGTTGGAATGTCATTTCAGCCTGGAATGGGTGGGGTCTTACCAAGGGTTATAATAGAAGAAGTGACTGAACAAATGTTATGACTTTCAGTGTCTTTAGGACACCGTCCATCTCTGAATCACAGGTTAAGTAAGGGGGCGAAACTATTCCGATGTCTAACTTGCAATTGATGAGCTGTGTTTTGGCATCCATTTAGAAAGATCATTTAATTCCAATGGATGTGTAGGGGGTGGTGCTGGGGAGTTGGAATACCATTAAGCTTACATCAGATACATGGGTTTCAATGATTGATCTTTAGATCTAAATATTCCAAGACACATCCGTCACTCTTCAGACATCAGACTTTGTCACACATGCAGGTTCCTGTGTAATACTTCAATAAAAAAACAGAAATCAACAAAGAAAGCCAGTTACTTCCTCCTGGTTACAGACTAACCTTCTCACCATAACCTCGGCAGTTGATCAGCACAGAAATAGCATAAACGGCTATTTACAATGTTTCTCTGGGGTTTCTGAGGAAATTCCATGCAATAGCCTCCGCTTGACTTCGGGACATGCCTGAGGGGAGTTATTATCATCTCATTGATTGTAGGATGTGTTTACGCCCAGCAATAAGGCCTTAAAGGGACAGGCCAGTTTCACACAGCTCGCCTTGGAAGCAAAATATTGCATTTTGCATGGCAGATGTCATGCCCCTGTCCTTGTAAAACAATACGTCTTCTGATTTTCCAAGAAGCATGTCATGGGAATCCAGCCGGTTTTTAAAAACAATGCTTTTGCTGTTGGTTTTTTCATTTCCTTGCAATGGTTTTAGTTATTGTGGGAATGCAAACCAAAAGGTACAAGCACTGGTCTTGAAACCACAAATGACACCAGTGGGAAACATTCAATGTAATTTTAACTGAAACACACCACAGAAGGTAAGATAGTTGCCGCTGAAAAAAAGTCCCAATCAGAGTTAGTTCATCCAGAAAGAATATCTAGCACACGCATCACAGCAACCAACTGCTTCTTAAATTATTGCAGTGTTTTTATCTCCCCTCCCCTACCTGGAGGTCCTCTTGATGTGTTAATCACTCTTCATGTGAAGAAAAAGCTTTTGACAGCAGCTCTGTGTCTTTTACTAGTTTGAACCCTATTCTCCATTGTCCTAAACTCTCTATTTAGTTTGAAGTAGTGCTTCAGATCTAATCACATCATCAGGTACGATATATATCTTTTAAAATCATCAGCAGTCACCTCCTTTCAAGCTAAAATGGTCCCTCCAGTCTTCTATGCAACTCAGTCCTCTGATGCTCGTGCTCAATCTCTTGAGCTCCAATGTGTCTCTTTTGTCCAATGAATGGAACTGGTTTAATGAGGAGTGTAGGAGAACATGCCAGAAGCAGCACTTGGCATAACTAAAAATGAGGTGCCAAACTGGTGATAGTACAACACAGGACGACATGCATGCTTATCAGTGGAAGTAGCATTCTGTAGACAGAGCTAAGCAATCTCACAACCAACGATCAGATCAAAGCTTTTACAGTCTTGCCACATCCAGCTGTGAATGGTGGTGGACAATTAAATAACTAGCAGGAGGAGAAGGCTCCATGAACATCCCCCTTCTCGATGAGCATTTAAGTGCAAAAGAAAAGGCTGAAAAGTTTGCAACCATCTGCAACCAGGAGTGCCAAGTGGATAATCCACCTCAGACTTCTCCTGGGGTCAACACCATCATAGATGCCAGTCTGTAATTATCTTTGTTCTTTGTTCTTTGGCTGATTCAGTTCACCCCATGTGATGTGAAGAAACAGGTGAGCGCACTGGATATAGCAAAATCTACAGGCCCGAACAAATCTCAGTTATAATACTGAAGACTTGTACTCCAGAATTAGCCACAACTCTAGCCAAATTGTTCCAGTACAGCTACAACACTGGCATCTACTTGACAAAGTGGAACATCGCCCAGGTATGTCCTGTTCAGCAAAAGCAGGACAAGTCCAACCCGGCCAATTACTGCCCCATCAGTCTACTCTCAATCATCAGCAAAGTGATGGAAGGTGTCGTTGACAGTGCTATCAAGTGGCACTTACATAGCAATAACCTGCACACCGATGCTCAGTTTGGGTTCCACCAGGGCCACTCAGCTCCTGACCTCATTTCAGCCTTGGTCCAACATGAACAAAAGAGCTGAATTCCAGAGGTGAGTTGAGAATGACTGCCTTTTACATCAAGGCAGCATTTGATCAAGTGAGTCATCAAAAAGCCCTAGTAAAGCTGAAGTGAATGGAAATCAAATGGAAAACTGTCCACCGGCTGGAGTCATACCTCGCACAAAGGAAGATGGTTGTGGTTGTTGGAGGCCAGTCATCTCAGCTGCAGGACATCACTGCAGGAGTACCTCAGGGTAGTTTCCTAGGCCCAACCATCTTCAGCTGCTTCATAAAAATGACTTGGATGAAGGGACCGAAGGCATGGTTGCTAAATTTGCTGATAACACAAAGATAGGTAAGAAAGTAAGTTGTGAAGAGGACATAAGCAGGTTACAAAGGGATATAGATAGGTTAAGTGAGTGGGCAAAGATCTGACAAATGGGGTAGAATGTGGGAAAATGTGAAATTGTCCATTTTGGCAGGAAGAATAAAAAAGAAGCATATTATCTAAATGGTGAGAGATTGCTAAGCTCTAAGATGCAGAGGGATCTGGGTGTCCTAGTGCATGAATCGCAAAAGGTTAATATGCAGGTACAGCAGGTAATTAGGAAAGCTAATAGAATGTTATCGTTTATTGCGAGGGGAATTGAATGCAAAAGTAGGGAGGTTATGCTTCAGTTATACAAGGCATTGGTGAGACCACATCCGGAGTACTCTGTACACTATTGGTTGCCTTATTTAAGGAAGGATGTAAATGCATTGGAAGCAGTTCAGAGAAGGTTTACGAGACTAATACCTGGAATGTGCGGGTTGTCTTATGAGGAAAGGTTGGACAGGCTAGGCTTGTATCTGCTGGAGTTTAGAAGAGTAATTTATTTTTTTTATTTAGAGATACAACACTGAAACAGGCCCTTCGGCCCACCGAGTCTGTGCCGACCAACAACCCTACAGTAATCCCATATTCCCTCCCTACACTAGGGGCAATTTACAACAGCCAATTTACCTATCACCTGCAAGTCTTTGGATGTGGGAGGAAACCGGAGCACCCGGCGAAAACCCACACAGACACAGGGAGAACTTGCAAACTCCGCACAGGCAGTACCCAGAATCAAACCTGGGTCCCTGGAGCTGTGAGGCTGCAGTGCTAACCACTGCGCCATTGTGCCGCCCATAAGAGGTGACTTGATTGAAACATATAAGATCCTGAGGGGTCTTGACAGGGTGGATGTGGATAGGGTTTTTCACCTTGTGGGAGAATCTAGAACTAGGGGTCACTGTTTAAAAATAAGAGGTCACCCATTTAAGACAGAGATGAGGAGAATTTTTTCTCTCAGAGGGTCATGAGTCTTTGAAACTCTCTTCCTCAAAAGGCAATGGAAGCAGAGTCTTTAAATATTTTTAAGGCAGAGGTAGATAGATTCTTGATAAGCAAGGGGGTGGAAAGTTGTCGGGGTAGGCGGGAATGTGGAATCGCCGTTACAATCAGATCAGCCATGATCTTATCGAATTGAGGAGCAGGCTCAAGGGGCCGAGTGGCCTACTCCTGCTTCTATTTCATATGTTTGAATGTTCATATGTTCAATGACCTTCCCTCCACAAGCAGCCCACTTGATTGGCACCCCATCCACTACCATAAACATTCCCTCCCTTCTCCACTGGCGAACCATGGCTGCAGTGTATACCATCTAGGAGATGTACTGCAGCAACTTGTCAAGACTTCTTTGACAGCACCTCCCAAGCCTGCAACCTCTGTGACCTAGAAGGACAAGGGCAACAGATGCGTGGGAACACCATCACCTGCAAATTCCCCTGCAAGTCACACACCATCCTGACTTGGAAATATATAGCTGTTTTTCATCGCTGCTGGGTCAAAATGCTGGAACTCCCTCCCTAACAGCACTGTGAGTGGATTTGCAACACATGGACTCCAGCAATTTAGGAAGGTGGCTCACCACCACCTTCCCAAGGGCCATTAGTGGGGAATGCTCAGGAGAGATGGTGGAATAATGGTATGTCACTGGATTAGTAGTTTGACGACTGGGCAACTCTCAACCTCCATAAATTTGCCCAGGCATGCGCCATGGAGAGGTCACTCCACTGACCACCTCCAGGCGCGTATCCATTGTCTCTCGAGATAAGGAGGCCCAAAAGAAGAAGAAGTAATCTAGAGGCCCAGGCTAATGCCCTGAGGACATGGGTTCAAGCTCCACCATGGTAGCTGGTGGAATTTAAATTCAATTAATTAATTTTTAAAAATATTGAGTTGAAAGCTAGTCTCAGCAATGATGCCATGAAAATAGCATTGATTGTTGCAAAATGAGAGAGAACACTCCTGCATTTCTACCTTGTCTTCTTTCCTCTCCTAAAGGCTCTTACTGGGGTACAGTTATACACATACCAGCACTCCTTCGATGCTCTGCCTATTCTCGCATGTAAGTGGTGGGAAGATACTCATCTAGAGGGCGTTACTGCATAGTGGACAGGAGCTGGAAGCCTGGCTGGATCTCTTTTTCTTTTTTTAAGGCGTTATACATCTACTGATGAGATCAGCTATCTGTATGACTCTACTGCACAAATTGAGCCATCAGTCGCAGAGTACTAGTTTCCAATTTTCTTGCCTTTGCTCCCCCTCTCTGCCTCCTGAAGGCCCCATCTCTTGCTGTGGTATGGTTCCACTAGCACTCATGTCTTGCTTAAGTCCTGCATCCCTGAGCCTGACTAGTGAATGTCAGCATTCGATTGTGCAATATCTGAACCACATACTGTCTGTATCAGCATCCACCTGTACATTTTCCAGCAGAAGTTACTAAGCAGCTATCAGGAGAGGCAACCCGGGCTGATTTTCCATCTTTAGCCCAATAACACAAACTACTTGTAGCCATCAAACCACAAGATGTTGATACCCACAGCAGGAATAATTTATAGTAACTGTGGTTCCGGTTTCTCTGCTGCTTTTTCACATTTTTGTTCCTCTATTGTCTGCTGACCTCCTGCTCAGTAACAGTGCAGGACTGCAAGCATTGAAATCATTTCGGTGCAAGTGCCATAAATGCTGTAAAACTGGGGCTTAAATTAAAAGGGTTAGTGAGATTTGTTCCTAAATTACGAGCAAATGTGCTTCAGTGGCTGCAAACACTTCGGGATGCCCTGAGGTCATGAAAGGTGCTATATAAATGCTATACCTTAACAGTCTTGCCAATAAGTCAAAAGGTTGTCCTGCTCCAGACACTTGAGCACATAATTTAGGCTAACACTCCAGCACAGTACTGAGGGAATGCTGCACTGTCAGAGATTCCACCATTCAGAGGTGATGCTAACCAAGGATCCGTGTGCCTTCTGTTGTGTTTCAAGTGGATGTTGAAGATTTCATAGCACTGTTGACAATGAACAGTATCATGTTCATTCTTGCTCCCTCAACCAAAATCACCAAATGCAGGTGAACAGATTATTCATTTGATTGGTCCTTGTGGGATCTTGCTGTGTGCATAAAATATCGGCTACATTTGACCGCATTGCAACCCAAAGCAGTTCATTGAATGCAAAACACTTTAAGACATGAGTAGATGCTGTGTAACTGCAAGTCTTAGAGGCAGTTTTCCTTGCTTTGGACCCTGAAGTAGATGATGGGCTTGGGGCATGCACCAGAACCAACAGGTTCAAGGCTCGTCCCAAATTTGGCCTTGGGTCTCATCTGAATAATTCTGGTGAGCAGCAGTCGCCAGTTGGCCATTTATCCGTGAAACCATCAAGAATGTCTCCTCCCAGTTCTTTACGTCCATAATTCAACCTCAAGCCCAGATTCTGTTTTCAATCAGTCATCTGTGATTATCATCTCTTTCCCAGTTGGTTGCTGAGTAACCCTGACACCAGGAGGGCAGTTTAGATCCAAAGGCAAAATGGAAACTCCTGGGAAGTTTGAAAAATAAACAAACCTAGCAGAAGGTAAAGAGCTAGTTCCCATCATCAGATGCAAAGTCAAAGAAAAATGATTCAGACATCAAGCAATTTAGAACTATTTATCACTGTTCGGATCTCTTCAACATGAACATGTTCCACATCATTACTAACGCTTGTCATCAGAATCTCCATGTAATACATCAATGCAGCCTCGATAATGTACTATTTATTATTCTGCACAGTGTGCTTTACATCCAATTCATTCTTCCTTCTCTAAGATCTAATCAAAACTTAAAATAAACAAACAATTCACCCTCCCACAACTAAGGAGAGGTTCTTGCATTTTAAACCTTGCAAAAGTTTTGGACCATTTGAGGGATGCTGGCGACCTTTGATGTTGTTTTTACTCTCTCTTCTATGAAACAACAACTTGTATTTATATAAAAGCAAAATACTGCGGATGCTGGAAATCTGAAACAAAAACAAGAAATGCTGGATTCACTCAGCAGGTCTGGCAGCATCTGTGGAAAGAGAAGCAGAGTTAACGTTTCGGGTCAGTGACCCTTCTTCGGAACTGACAAATATTAGAAAAGTCACAGATTATAAACAAGTGAGGTGGGGGTTGGGCAAGAGATAACAAAGGAGAAGGTGCAGATTGGACCAGGCCACATAGCTGACCAAAAGGTCACGGAGCAAAGGCAAACAATATGTTAATGGTGTGTTGAAAGACAAAGCATTAGTACAGATTAGGTGTGAATATACTGAATATTGAACATCAGCAAGTGCAAACCTGAAGAAAAACAACCTGAAAAAAACAGTGGGTAAGCAAACTGAACAAACTAAGATGAAATGAAATAAATGCAAAAAAAGATTGTAAAAAATGTAAAAAGGAATGCAAAAAAAAAGGAAGAAAAGATAACTAAAAATGACTAAAAATGAAAGTAAAGTGGGGGGCTGTCATGCTCTGAAATTATTGAACTCAATGTTCAGTCCGGCAGGCTGTAGTGTGCCTAATCGGTAGATGAGATGCTGTTCCTCGAGCTTGCGTTGATGTTCACTGGAACACTGCAGCAATACCAGGACAGAGATGTGAGCATGAGAGCAGGGGGGAGTGTTGAAATGGCAAGCAACCGGAAGCTCAGGGTCCTGCTTGCGGACTGAGCGGAGATGTTCCGCAAAGCGGTCACCCAGTCTGCGCTTGGTCTCCCCAATGTAGAGGAGACCACACTGTGAGCAGCGAATACAGTATACTACATTGAAAGAAGTACAAGTAAATCGCTGCTTCACCTGAAAGGAGTGTTTGGGGCCTGGGATAGTGAGGAGAGAGGAGGTAAATGGGCAGGTATTACACCTCCTGCGATTGCAAGGGAAGGTGCCCTGGGACGGGGACGAGGTGGTGGGGTAATGGAGGAGTGGACCAGGGTGTCGCGGAGGGAACGATCCCTTCGGAATGCTGACAGGGGAAGGGAGGGGAAGATGCGACTGGTAGTGGCATCACGCTGGAGGTGGCGAAAATGGCGGAGGATGATCCTTTGGATATGGAGGCTGGTGGGATGAAAAGTGAGGACAAGGGGAACCCTGTCACAGTTCTGGGAGGGAGGGGAAGGGGTGAGGGTAGAGGTGCGGGGAATGGGTCGGACACGGTTGAGGGCCCTGTCAACCACAGTGGGGGGAAATCCTCGGTTGAGGAAAAAGGAGGTCATATCAGAAGCACCGTCATGGAAGGTAGCATCATCAGAGCAGATGCGTCGGAGACGGAGAAACTGGGAGAATGGAATGGAGTCCTTACAGGAGGTAGGGTGTGAAGGAGTGTAGTCGAGGTAGCTGTGGGAGTCAGTGGGCTTATAATGGATATTGGTAGACAACCTATCCCCAGAGATGGAGACAGAGAAGTCGAGGAAGGGAAGGGAAGTGTCAGAGATGGACCATGTAAAGGTGAGAGAAGGGTGGAAATTGGAAGCAATTTATCTAATGCCTTTGACATAATAAAATGCCCCAAGGTGTTTCAGAGGAGCATTATCAAACAAGGTTTGACACCAAGCCACAGAAGGAGATATTAGAGCTGATGGCCAACAGCTTGGTCATAGAGGTAGGTTTTGAGGAGTGTCTTGAGGGAAGAAAGTGAGGTGGAGAGGCAGAGAGGTGTAGAGAGGGAATTCCAGAACCTAGGTCCTGGGCAATCAAAGGCGCGACCATCAATGATGGAGTGATTAAAATTGACGATGCTCATGAGGACAAAATTGGAGGAGTGCAGGAATCTCGGAGGGTTGTAGGGCTGAAGGGGATTACAGAGATAGGGAGGGGTGAGGCTATACAGGGATTTGAAAACAAGGATGAGACTTCTCAAATTGCTAGTGTATGTCAGCGCACACAGGATAATGGGTGAGCGGAACTTGATGCGACTTAGGACACAGGCTGCAGAGTTTTGGATGACTTCAAGACCATAGAAATTGGGAGGCCAGCCAGGATTGCATTGGAATAATCAAGCCTAAAAACAAAGGCGTGAATGAAGGTTTCAAGTGAGCTGAGGCAGATGCAGAATCAGGCAACATTCCAGAGGTGGAAATATGCAGTCTTAGTAATGCTGCAGATTTGCAGTTGGAAGCTCATCTCAGGGCTAAGCACCGAGGTTGTGAATAGTCTGGTTCAGCCTCCGACAGTTGCCAGGGAGAGGGATGGTGTTGGTGTCGAGGGAACCGAGTTTGCAGCGGAGGCTGAAGGTGATGGCTTCAGTATTCCCAATATTTAGTTGGTGGAAATTTCTGCTCATCCAGTACTGGATGTCGGAGAAGTCATCTGACAATTTAGGGAGAGTGGTTGAAGGAGTTGGTGGTGAGATTGTACCTTCTCCCTGCTCCGTCACATATTTTGTCTTTTCTTGAGAGCTCTCTGAGGTTTTTGTGCTGATTCAAATGCCGAGGGGGGAAGGTTGGCATGAGAGCACCTTATTAAGTCGTTCTCAGAAATCCCACTTCATTACTCAAGAATTTGAACCTGCCCCAGAAGGTACTGCATGACAGAGAAACTCAATTTAGGACCAAAAAAAAACTATGAATATTTTTATCTTGCTTGTTGCGAGTGGTTTTGGACCAGGCACTGTTTTCTCGGGGGTTGTCTGTGTTATTCTTTCATTTGTCTTGAGAGGCAAATTTTTCACTTTCCTGTTCCAATTATTTTTTTCCATCCTTCCTCCTCCTCCTCCCCCAACACCTAAGGTCAAAGGGTGATTGAGTTAGCAGCAGGCCCTGTTACCTGATCTGAACTAGGCCAATTGGCCGAAGCGTCCTGCTGTAGAGAGGAGGGGGCAGTTAGCCGATCACTACCCAGTGACTCCTGCTGGAAGGTGTGCATCCGGCGAGAACCAAATGCCCAGCATTCATTATTGAGGCGAACAACAGTATCCCAGCAGGAATTTGCACATCAGGAGAGGAGCAGATGGAGGTGGAGAAAAAGGATCATGTCCCTTATGGCAGTGAGTGACAGAAAACCCAACAGTCAACCTGAATTCCTTTGCTTGTGAAGCAGGCCTGCAATTTAACCTTCAACGGTATTTTCTTAATCCTGGCTTTCCTGCACAGTGGTTCCCTCTAGAAGTCGCTTATCCATTGAGAATATTCTTTCATATGAGACAGCCTAAAATACAAATGTTTCCATCAATACTGTCAATATTTAGGTTTGTGTGGAGCATAAATATCAGCAGAGACCCATTGGGCCAAATGACCTGTCTACGTGCTGCAGGTTCTAGGTGTTACATATTGCAAATTTATGCTCCTTTTACACCACAGATAGTGAAAAGGGAGAGGCCTTTGCGTTTATATAGCACCTTATCACATCCACCAGAAATGGCCCAAAACACTTCAGATACCAGGAATTAATTTGAAGTGTTATCAGTATTCATGGCAGCCATTTTGCACATGGCCAGGAGACCCACAAGAGGCAGTAAAGTGAATGACAAGTTCATCTTGTCTTTGAGGACCACACATTCTTCCCATTGAAGGCATTGAATCTTTGCAATTTTATGGAGCAGAAGTGCCAGAAATAGCCACTGTCAACAGCACTTACCATCGGGTCAGCCATCTTGGGTCCAGCCACAGACTCTGTGCATCCACACAAGCCAGTGCTGTGAGGAATGAGGAAGGCTTGGACAGCACCACAAAATCAGGGGTGAAATTTGCAGGAAAGCTGGATGCACAGTATAAACAGGGCAATTCCACACCAGCGGGAGTTAACTTAATTATTTGTAAAAATTTTTGCAATTCCAATGGAGCTGTTGTTTAATATGCAAGGGTTACTAGAGCTCCTCCAACAGGCTTTCCAATCCTCTACACCCCCTCCCCCACCCCGCACCCCAATTCAGTGTTGGAGTTTCCTGCTGTGCGTGAGAGGCCTGGGTAAGAACTGATAAACTCGCACCAGCTGGATTTGAATGAGAGTTTTGTGGAATGAATTTTCAACCATCTGTTACGGAAGTAAGTACTGTAACAGTGCTCAGATCTAGCCACATAAGCTGTACATACTCTTCAGAACATCTGCCATCCTGCAGATACCAGGACTCGTTACCTTAGAGCACTGAGGAGTTCAGAGACAGCACCAAAACATCCCTGTGTAGCCCAGCAGTTTAAAGAAGGAAGAAAGACTTTCATTGTTACAGAACCAGTCATGACTTTGGGAAGTTTCAAAGCACTTTACAGCTAATGAAGTGTAGGAAATGCGGCAGCCAATTTGCAAACAGCGAGCTCCCTCAAACAGTAATGTGAAAATGATCTGTTTGTTGTGATGTTGATTGAGGGGCAAATATTGGCCAGGCTGCCAGGGAGAATCCCCTCTCCCCATTCTTCTTTGAGCAGCGCTGCAGATCGTTTACTTCCACCAGAGAGGGCCTTGGTTTAAGCTCTCATCTAAAAAAAATGGCACCTCTGATAGTGTAGCACTCCTTCGGTACTCTAGTGGAATGCCATTGTGGATTTTGTGCTTATGTTTTTGTGAGTGGGATTTGAACCCACAACCTTCTAACACCAAGCTGAGAGTGTTACTCTCTGAGCCATGGCTTACTTGAGTTACAGTGGGCTCGTGTGCATGGAGAAAACTGACAGCACTTTTCACCACTGATACATTTAACCAATGCAGTTCGTGACACAGCATAGGAGGCAGCTAATCAACAAACAATTTATGATGCCCATCAGAGATCTAGAGATCACATGGTTTACACCTAAATACATTCTCATTGGTGGGAGAACTTTGTGTCTGAGATTGACATACATTGGCCTTGTTTCTACATGAACTGCAGGAGGCTGGCATCCGTGACCCTGCTCCCTTAAGTTGGCTATCTGCCATCGAGACAAGGGAGCTGAATTTAGGTGCTTAAATGGGGAACTGTAGTTATTCTGTTACTGGACTAATAATCCAAAGGCCCAGACCAATAATGTGGATAATGTGAGTTCAGATGCCACCAGCGTAGTTTCAGAATTTGAATTCAGTTTTTAAATAAAATTAAATAAAAAGCTGGTATCAATAAAAAGTGACCATGAAATTGCTGGAGGGTTGTTTAAAAAAAAACCCAGTTGGTTCATTTAGGGAAAGAATCCTGCCATTCTTACCGGGTCTGGCCTATATGTGACTGGGGGTGGGGGGGGGGGGTCTAGAACCAGGGGACAGTCTCAGAATAAGAGGTTAGCCATTTAGGACGAAGATGAAGAGGAATTTCTTCACTCAGAGGGTGGTGAATCTTTGGAATTCTCTACCCCAGAGGGCTGTGGCGTCTCAGTCATTGAGTATATTCAAGACAGAGATTGATGGATTTCTAGATATTAAAGATGTCAAGTGTGACGGAAGCCAAATGGAAACATATTAATTTCGACACACTATTTTAATGTTTACTGGACATTGAGCATAACTTGTTTAAAAGGACCACAGAGCAGTGGCTGAAAACATGGCTGCAGATTTGCATTCTGAAGGACAATTGCATAGAGAGACAATGGGAGTGCTCCCAGATTCAATTAGCCAGGTGGGTTTTGTCAGTAATGATGTTAAAAAGACATTGAGAGTCATTGTCTGTGTAAACTCCAGCACTCCGCCAGTGCACCTCCCCCCCACCACCCCCCCCCCCCCCCTCCCCCCCCCCGCTCCACTGAGTGTGTCTAGTAAGCTTTGAAGAATCAACAACCCTTGCAGGCGATGTTGTGTTAAAGAGCTGGTCACATGACTAACCTGCTGGCCAACCTGGGAATTGATTGAATTGTACATCACAGTAAAGTTTTGAGGCAGACTGCAATTTTGAAGACCAAAGAGAAGCAAAGTCTCTCTCTCTCTCTCTGTCTCTCACGCAAAGTTCCAAGGACCCACAGAAGTAACTTAAGCCTCAAGACAGAAGACCCCTGCAGCCTTCTGGTACCAGTGAAACAAGTTTGAAAGTGTGCATTGGGCCCCAATGAGAACTGCAAGACTTAACTTCAACCAATGACTTCACAGCAAAGCTGAAAAAACAGTAACTGAATTCCACCTACTACTTCAAACCTTCCCCCTTTAATTCTTTCTCCTCTTCTGTATCTATTTGTGTGTGTGTTTATCACGTATGCATGCTAGTATGGTTGCGCGCATGCTTTTAGTAGTTTTAACTGAGGTAGAGTGTTAAGGTGAATAAACTTGCACCTTTCTTGTTTAAACCTGAGAAAACCTGTCTGATTCCTTTACAATTACAATTAGAGAGCAGTGAGCAAGGGCTCACTGAGCTGAAGCTAAAAATACTGTGTTTTAAAAGTTAAACCCTGTTACGGCCAAACCAGGAAAGGGGTGAGAGGGCAGCCTGAGACCCCTTCCTCACCTGGTCGTAACACAAGGGATATGGGGATCGTGTGGGAAAAATGACATTAAGGTAGACGATCAGCCATGATCTAGTTGAATGGTGGGGCAGGCTCGAAGAACCGAATAGCCTACTCCTCCTATTTCCTATGTTGCAGTACACACCAAGTAGGCTTGACTAGCTGTTAACTGCCCTCTGAACCCACCCAGTTTTATGAAAGTATTATGAGTGATTCAAGCATTAGACCCACTACCACCTTCTCGAGGCAACTAGAAATGGGCAATAAGTGCCAGCTTTATCAGCAATGCCCACAATTCCAAGAATGTATTTTTTAAAAATGCTGGGAGCTATCTCACTAATGCCAGCCTCTCAGAATCCGAATTAAGGCAAATCTAATATGAAAGCTGCTGCAGTTTGTATCGAGCATCGCAACGTAGGAACAGGAATGGACCATTCAGCCCCTCGAACCTGTTCTGTAATTCAGTTAGATCATGACTGATCTGTAATCTTAACTCCATCTACTCACCTTTGTTGCAATACCCTTGCCTAACAAAAGTATTGCTTAGCTCAGGTTTGCAATGTTCAGTTGACCCTTAGCCTCGACGGCATTCTGGGGGAGTGAGTTCCAGATTTGCACTACTCTTTTTGTGAAGGAATGCTTCCTGACATCACCCCTGAACAATTTAACTCTAATCTGAAGGTTATGCCCCCTTGTTCTGGCATTGCACACATATGGAAGCAGTTTGTATCAGTCCCAGTTGAGCCCATTTCTGGTTGGCTCATATGGCTAATTGGTCCATTGTCTTATGGTTGACCTGCGGGCTCTGTATTACAGACCAAAGCTCCCAAGCCTGTCTGAGTTAATAAAAAGAGCTGGTTTTATTTCACTCCAATTTCCTTTCCTCCTGTTCCCAAGAGGCTGGCAGATGCTGAGGTGTTGTTTCATGATGGACCTCTGCTACTTTCCCTGAATGTTTGCTCTCCAACCTTGAATCTATACAGTGCGTGTCAACAGGCTATTTGACAATGGAAGGAATCACAAGCAAATGAGATCCAATTCTCACGCGATGTCTGTCTGCATGCACGCACTATTGGGCACTTTCTAACAATTCTGTCACCTTTAATGGGTGTCACGAGAGATAACAAGAGCAAGTGAAAGCAGGAAAAATCTCTTGCAAATCTCACAGCAAGAGAGGTAGAGAAAAATGAGGGAAGTAAAAATACATTAATGTCACGGGGGCCTCTCCTATGGTCTGTGTGCCAGGTGCAGCTTGCTCTTTTATTAGCCATCTATATGCAAGTGAATACCTCAGATATGCAGCTCACGGCTGAAAATCTCGCACCTGGGATTTGTCCAAGGTTGACATCTTTGACAACAAACCTCAGCTCAGCCATTGTCAGGTCGGGCTGGAAACACTGAGCTGTGATTTGTCATCCATTTTTGTCTGACTACTCCTCCATGAGATGCTATAGGATGTTTATCTTTGTTAAAGACCCTCTATAAATGTATGCTGTTGTTACCAGCACACGCACAATTTACTTCAAGATGTAGAATCCTTTCACTTTAGTAGTGTCCAGTTGGAAATTGGTGACTATCGCCATGTTGACATAATGTTTTGTCTCCATGAAGAACGGAGTTAAGGATTTTTGTAGTTATTTTCTTTGCTGTTTGATGGGCTTAGCAGCACTTTGATCAAAACCTGACTCTGAGGGACAACTTGTCTATGAGCACCGAATTTTTTTGCTTTTCCCTTGGAACTGAGTGGCCTCAGCCTAGCTTGGAGTAGAGATTGCCCATGGTTGAATAACTGAAGAAATCATCCAGTGAATGAAACCTGGTGACTCGTCTGCCTGAGCTGTGGGTTGACAACCCTCCAGGATTGTCCTGCTTTTTTCCCTCTTCCTTTTTGAACACTTTTCTTATAGTTATAAATGACAACAACAACTCATATTTATATAGCCCCTTTAACGTAACAAAATATCCCGAGAATCGGTGGGGGGAGGTGAAGACTGATTGGCAGGACGAGGATAGTTGGAGGCGATGAAATGTCCAGAAATGCATTGAAACAGAGTTGGCAACCAGCTGGCCCCAGCCAGCTTTGCGCCTTCTCATAACTTATTCAACTATCTCCTCATGTTGACATGCGCTTTTCACTAAAAGTGAATTCAGTACGGATTGTTTCTGCTGGTTACAGTTTTCCACTTCATGTAGAACGAGCTATTTGGCTAACTGCCCACAATCCAGGTTGAGCTAGCGTTTGCCAGTAACAAAGTTTGCTGGCTAGGAGTTTTGTCCTCGCAGGAAACAAAAAGGCTATTATTAATGGCTGGAATGCTTTTCCAATTGCTCCCTTCTTAAAGGAGTTGGGGGGAGTTGATAAGTGTGGGATGAGGTGGTAGGAGTCAGTGTGATCAGAGGATAAGAGGAGGAGGGGGGAGGTGGTAAGTGTGGGATGAAGTGCTAGGAGTCAATGTGATCATTGGATAAGAGGAGGAGTGGGGAGTGGTTGGCTTTTATCAGACACTAACATTGGAGGCCTCTGTTAAGAGGCCACCCAGTGTAAGATAATTGGAGCGGGACGGGTAGAGGACAATGACTTGCTTGGTCTTATCAGTAATACACTCAAGCTGCTTTCAGATCTGAGAGGGAAATAAAGCGTTTCAGTGTGTACAAGTTTTGGCAGATTTCCTTTCTGCTGTGATGTGCACTGAGGTCTGTGTCTGACCTGTAAGGATTCATCACAATAACTGTAGGCCCAAAGCCAGCTGCTTTAACCCACGCGAGAAGGGACAAAAACGACTTGAATTCCCTGCAGGCTTGAAGTTTTCCATGAAGAACCCAGGATCGATAGCTGCATTTGCTCCAAGTGCAAGTCAAAATACCACAGGCATGAGCTATTGTGCAGGTGTCTTAGATTCTGTCAACAGGTAAGAATTTCCAAGGAGGAAATTTACAGTTGTGTTTTCATCCTCAAGTTTCTCAGGTGGGGCTGAAAGTGTGTGTGAGAGAAGAGAGGGGACGTTTGCCTATTTTGGCGCACAGTGAGATCAGTATATTTTCCTGACCTGCAGCTGTTTGTTGGCAAAATCTGCAAGGGTTCTAGTCACGGATCTACATTTCATCACCAGAAATCAAGAAGAGCAGCATTAATAAAGAGAGAATTAAAGTCTGGCTACGCTGAGCATAAAGTGCCTTGTGAACAGGGTTGAATATGATCTCTTGCAGCAGATTACGAGGGGTTTTCATAAGAAGAGGGGGGAGGAACAGGAAGGCATGAGAAAGCAATAAAGTGGCAGGATTGATTTAGGGGCGGAGGGATGTATATGACAAGTGCTTATCAGCCACGGGAGTAGGACGAGCTTTTGCTGGGAAAGGCTTGGGGCTGTTGGCAGTAGCAGAGGAGAGTTAGTGCTCTCTCTCTCTCTCTCTCTCTGTGCTTTTTATTGTTTTGCCTGGCTTGTTTACAATGGTTTCCGTGATCTCCAAGCTGGATTCGCTCGAAAGCTGGAAAGTTCTGAGGTAGGGCTCGGAGTTTATGCTTCTCAGCTGATGATTATTGTCAAGAATGTTTCTTCTGTGGTGCATGTAAAAACTAGTTTGGCCGTTTCAGTTCAGACAGAAGCTGTAGTTGAAGTCTCTCTCTTTTACTCCCCTCATGTAGCAAGAGGCTTCTTTATTGATGTAATAAGATCCCCTGCAGACTTGGGAAGCCGTGGGGTTGACTGACATTCGGAAAAGCTCGAGGGAATGTTTTTCACGTTTTAACAACGAAATGCTCCAGGTTATTATTTTGAGAGGCTGCTTTGAAGCCAGCACGTGAAGAAAAAGTTTGATTGGGATAAGAAGGGACTTGCAAGTGAACAGGGTGGCATTTCTGTAACTTTTGTCGGAATGACTCTATTCGATTTGGATTTGGATGTGTTTTCTGTTTGCTAAGCAGTGGAGGCAGGGCCATTCTTTCTCTGTGATGAATGAGGATGTTCAGTAGTATTTTCCCCTACCACCCCCACCCCACGGCTCAGAGGCTTTATCTGTCGGCTGTGCAGCTGTACCGAGTGCAGGCCAAAATTAGTATGGGGACGCAGACAGTCATTTGTTGGGGGGCGGGGGGTGGGGGGGGAGCGGGTTGCAGGGGGCTGTGTTGCCACAAAGAGCGGGCTTCTGTCTGAAGTAAATTTATGGCCTTTTTTGTTGTATGTTGAGCACTTGTGATTCTTGACCACAGTTGTCCTTTTCTGTTGTCAAAAGCAAAGCGCTGGTGTGGTTTTAAGATCCTTTTTATCTTTTTTTAAAAAAGCAGCGGTAATTCTGTACAGGCTCCCACCGTGGGAACCTGGGCTTTTTGGCATAGCTGTCAACAGCCGACAAATCCAAGGTGTGAGCTTTTCGGTCACAAGTCGTGGACCAGAGACAGGAGATTGAGGCTCTCGGTGAATGCGGGACAGTTGGTCGGCCAGACTTTTTCCTGATTGATTTATTCCCCTTCTTCCCTCCCTCCCAATTTTCTCTCCTCCCCTCTTCACTCATTGTGGTATGGTTCCAAGTTGCCCTTTGGTACCTTGCCTCAGCAGCCCTTAATTTGGGGGACTCATTTTTCCCAAGCCTACATAGGCCAAGACAAGAGCCATTCTCCGTGCAGCGAGGGCCCATAAACAGTCGCTGAGATAAATGACCAGTTAAACTGTTCTTCCAGGTGCTGCTTGAGGAATGTTGACCAGGGCACAGGGAGATTGGTGCTGTGGGAGACTTTTCTCACCCGGCTGAACACGCTGTTCAGTTTAACATCTGATCCAAAAGATGGCGCCTCCGGCAAAGTTGCACTCCCTCAGTGCAGCATTGTAGCATCAATCCCAGATTGTAAACTCAATTCCTGGAGTGGGATTGAGCTCTCTGACTTTGAGGCATGAGTGTTGCCACATTCCTAATGAACCTAAACCTAAGAAATTCGAATAGATTGCCAGCACGGCCCATTGCAATGTCATTCACATCACAAACATGTTGTTTTCGCATTGCATAAAAGACAGAATATAGTGGCTTTTGGGACGTCCCAAGGTGCTTTACAGCCAATGAAGTATTTTTGAAGTGTAGACGCTGTTGTGATGTTGGTCACACAGCAGCCAATTGCACACAGCAAGATTCCATAAACGGCAACGTGAAAATCTGGTGTTTACTAATGTGGATTGAGAAAAGATAAAGGACTTGCATTTATATAGTTCTTTACACAACCACTGGACACCTCAAAGCACTTTATAGCCAATGAAGTGTTGTCACTGTTGTAATGTAGGAAAATACAGCAGTCAATTTGCACACTGCAATAAATGACTAGATAATCTCTTTTTGTGATGCTGATTGAGGGATGAATATTGGCCAGGACATCAGGGATAACTGCCCTGCTCTTCTTCCAAATGGTGCCATGGGATCTTTCACACCCACCTGAGTCTGCAGACGGGGCCTCGGTTTAACATCTGATCCAACAGATAGCACCTGTGACAGTGCAGCACTCCCTCAGTCCCACGCTGGCGTATCAACCTGTTGTATCAATAACATTAGGAAAATTCCAGTGACAAAAATCACTTTGGAGTCCTTTAGTCGTCTTGTTTCCAAATGTTGAGACAACGCTGCTTTAATTATTATGGGACTAAAATTAACACTTTGGTTGTTTTTTTTTTAACACCCCCTTGAATTTTCTCCTCTCCTAAAGTTTTTGGCCTACAATATCCGATTGTGACACCAGCAGTAGACAATTCGCTTTAAATGGAGTACGGTCGGCATTACCATCGGTTAAACCTAGGCCTTTGATTTTTGTCAGGTTTTCAGGGTGAATTCATGAATCCCATGCTCCCAACAGGGAACCACACTCAGAGAGAGAATGGGTCAAATAATCCACTCTATGGTCTTGCAGCCCCTTTAAGTGTGGACCCCCAGCGCGGATGGCAGGATTGGTGAATTTGCCCAGTGGTTTCACGTTGACACTCCTGTCAAATGTGGGAGAATTGGTAGGCCAGGCTTGTGCCCAATTTATTCCCCTCTGTCCCCAATCTTCTTTTGCTCCCTCCTCACTCATCAAGGGGCATACGGTTTCACAGCTGCCCTCTGGAATCTTGCACGTCTTGCGCGAATAAGGTTCGAGAGCAAGTTTGCCAAGCTGTTCAACCCCGGCCGCTGTGCATCTTGATCCCAGTCCTGCTCTCGACCAGTGCCTGCACTCATTCCTAATTTTCCAGCAGGGGTCACTGGATAGTGATCACAAGCAGGTGTGCTGGACAACTTTTGCCCAGAAATGGTGAGGTCAGCACCCCAACGGCTGCCCCCTGACTCAGATCAGCTAACTCGGCATTAACTCGGGATTGAATCTGGAACTTTCCGGGTTTCCGTCACACACCAGTTGCTGCGTTTGCCTCCTGAAATTGTCAAGGAGTTCCAGGGCAGCTTTTAACGCAGCAGACAGAGCAGCGAATCAAGATGCTGTCAGGTCCCTGAGCAACTAATAATATTAAGCAGCCATTTTGTTTCATACCCAAATGTATTTTTCCATTCTGATTTTTTTTCATTTATTCATTCCTGAGATGTGGGTGTCACTGGCAAGGTCACCATTTATTGCCCATCCCTAGTTGCTCTTGAGAAGGTGGTGGTGAGCTGCCTTCTTAAACCACGGTGCTGTTAGGGAGGGAGTTCCAGGATTTTGACCCTATGACGGTGAAGGAACGGCGATATAGTTCCAAGTCAGGATGGTGTGTGGCTTTGAGGGGAACTTGCAGGTGGTGATGTTCCCATACATCAGTTGCCCTTGTCCTTCTCGATGGTTAAGGTTGCAGGTTTGGGAGATCAAAGAAGTTTTGGCAAGTTGCTGCAGTGCATCTTGTAGATGGCACACACTGCAGACACGATTTAGTTTAGTTTAGAGATACAGCACTGAAACAGGCCCTTCGGCCCACCGAGTCTGTGCCGACCATCTATACTAATCCTACACTAATCCCAACATTCCTACCACATCCCCACCTGTCCCTATATTTCCCTACCACCTACCTATACTAGGGGCAATTTATAATGGCCAATTTACCTACCAACCTGCAAGTCTTTTGGCTTGTGGGAGGAAACCAAAGCACCCGGAGAAAACCCACGCAGCCACAGGGAGAACTTGCAAACTCCACACAGGCAGTACCCAGAATTGAACCCGGGTCGCTGGAGCTGTGAGGCTGCAGTGCTAACCACTGCGCCACTGTGCCGCCCTTGTGTACTTGTGGTGGAGGGATTGAATGTTTAAGGTGGTGGGTGGGGTGCCGATCAAACAGGCTGCTTTGTCCTAGATGGTGTCGAGCTTCTTGAGTGCTGTTGGAGCCGCACCCATCCAGGCAAGCGGAGAGTATTCCATCACACTCCTGACTTGTGCCTTGTAGATGGTGGAAAGGATTTGGGGAGTCACATGGCTCCTTTATATCACACTACAGAGGGATTGAGGGAACCATCTCATGACCAGCGAACAACCCATTTTTTAGCCTGCACCAGGTCTGTGGGATTTCCTCAACAACAAACAACTTGCATTTATATAGCACCTTTAACAGAATAAAACAGTTCAAGATGCTTCACATGAGTGTTATCAAACTAAACTTGGCATCAAACCACATAAGGAGATATTAGGTGGGATGACCAAAAGCCTGGTCAAAGAGGTAAGTTTTAAGGAGTGTCGTAAAGGAGGATAGAGAGGTGGAGAGGTTTAGAGAGGGAAGTCCAGAGCTTAGGGCCTTGGCAGCTGAAGGAACAGCTGCCAAAAGTGAAACAATTAAAGTGGGGATATGCAAATATGGAAGTGCAGATATCTCAGAGGGTTGTAGGGCTGGAGAAGATTACAATGGTAGGGAGGGGCAAGGCCATGGAGGGATTTGAATACAAGAATAAGAATTTTAAAATTGAACTACTGTTTAACCAAGAGCCAAGGTGGGTCAGCGAGCACAGGGGTGATGGGTGAACGGGACTTGGTGTGAGTTAGGAAACGAGCAGCAGAATTTTTGATGACCTCAAGTTTATGGACGGTAGAAGATGGGACAGTGCTTGGGACCCAGAAATGGAGTCATAAGTTAGAACTTGCACTCTCTACCTCTCTCGTCCTGTAAGACACTTCCTAAAAACTTCCTCTTTGGCCAAACTTTTGGTCACCTGTCCAAATATCTCCTCTGTGAGTCGATGTCAAACTTTCATGACATTCCCACTTTTCTCCATCAATGTCCTGTTCTCTTCCCTTGAAGATATTGGCTCTTTGGTGGTGTATAGTTCCACAGATCTCCACCCCAGAACCTTGCTCAAGTGCCCCTCATTCAAATACGAGTATCAACAGCAGATAGAGGGCATCATGGCAAAACCTGACCTTGCCCTCAGTGGCATCACGTTTATCTGAAGAAGTCAGCAAATAGCAAGCATGAGCAGGAAGGAACCCAGGCTAATTTTTCCCCCCTCCCAAAGCTAGTGGGCACAGAGGCCAATGGTAGTTCCCTTACAGGAGCCAGATAATCAAGCTTGGGATGTTCCTACGTCATGTGGCTCACTGGAAATAGAAACATAGAAAATAGGAGCAGGTGTAGGCCATTCGGCCCTTCGAGCCTGCTCCGCCATTCATTATGATCAGGGCTGATCATCCAACTCAGTAACCTCTTCCCGCTTTCCCCCATATCCTTTGATCCCTTTCGGCCCAAGAGCTATATCTAACTCCTTCTTGAAAACATGCACTGTTTTGGCCCCAACTGCTTTCTGTGGTAGCGAATTCCACAGGCTCACCACTCTCTGGGTGAAGAAATTTCTCCTCATCTCAGTCCTGAAAGGTTTACCCTGTATCCTTAGACTATGACCCCTGGTTCTAGACTCCCCCACCATCGGGAACATCCTTCCTGCATCTACCCTGTCAAGTCCTGTTAGAATTTTATAGGTTTTTATGAGATTGCCCCCTCACTCTTCTGAACTCCAGCGAATATAATCCTAACCGACTCAATCTCTCCTCATACATCAGTCCTGCCATCCCAGCAATCAATCTGGTAAAACTTCACTGATTTTATATTGACTTAACTGTTCAGACACCCCTCAGGAACTATTCTAGCTAAAGTGGGCCCAAATGTCACAGATTTTCAAGTACGGACCCTATATAGTGTGGTATGTAACCAACAGAAAGTGACCCGTACATTTCTTGCCCACTGCACTTCTGCAACATGAGAACCATCAAAGTGGCTTTTGTGCCACGCAAGCATCAAAGGCAGCGTCTTGTTCCCAACAACTACAACCTCAGTGGTCTGTTTATTATTAAAATGAAAATTAATTATATTTGCATAACCAATGTTAAGTGTGAATGGCAGCTAGGTTTCAGCCATCGGAGGCGTCTTTTTTTTTAAAAAAACACAATATTAAGCCTTTCTCACCCGATTTTAGTCACTGATTAAAATCCCTTGGAGGGAATCTCATTACAGGCAGCCGCTGATTTTAAATGGAAGTTGAAATTTAAATTATGTAAATCAAACGTATTAACAACCTGAATTTATTCACAGAAAAATCTGTAATGTGATATCTTAGTTTATGCAGAAGACTATTTTATTCTACATGGCAATATCATGAATTTCAATTAATCTGCACATGGGTTTGCATGATTTTTTGAAATTAATATAATTTTCTTCAGGTGATGGTCATTTTGTTCATGGACCCAAGGCTGCCAATGTTAAATCAGCTTTAAGCCCCTTCATTAGCTGATGTTACTTCACTTGCTAGACATTATTGTTGAAGTTGTGTTCCCCATTCAGTTGTTTTTTTCCCCTTGCCATTCTTCCTATTTCGGGTCACTCACGGCCACACATATGAGGCCCATCAGAAGACCCGCCCTAATGGCACTGTAGGTAAATGCACTGTGTGGTGTCTATTCAACAAGACGGGCTTAGAAGATCCCAAACTTGAGCTCTGGTTTTGCAGTGGGGCACAACAATTAGACTTGGTAACATTCGGTGGCTCCTGCTGCAATGTCCATGGGTAAGGTTTCGACTTGCAAGCAGCCAACTGGTGTGAAATATTACCAACTGAAGGCCCGCTCCATTTTGAGGGTTGGAGCACATTGTCTTGCACCGTCAGCGAGATGCAGGTAAAAAATGGATGCTGTGCCTCTGGGCTGGCGTGATATTGAAAAACCTGGAGGCTGTCTAAATTCAAGCAAGTACAAGTCAAATATCTGGTACCTGTCTTCATAATTCAACCCCCCAATCACTCATTCTGCTGAATCTGCTCTGTCACCCTTCCAAATATCGCTTTCTTGAGGCTCAGCCCAGAACTGAATGCAATTACTCCACATGGGGTCTAGCCAAGGTTCTGTACAACTGAACTATCACTTCCTTGTTTTTACATTCCAATCCTTTTGAGATAAAGGCTAACATTCCAATATCATTTTGATTTCTTTTTCTCTCTGTACACTGGCTTTTAATAATTTGTGTACATGGACACCTAAAATCCTTTTCTCCTTTCACAACTCCTGGTCTCTCACCATTAAAAACATTCCAATTTGTCTCTCTCAGCACTGAAGCTTGATGATCTCAACAACTTCCTTCACATTGAATCCCATCTTCCATGGTTTTGACCAATCACTTTGTCTGCTTGACAACAAATATTTCCAGTGACTAGTATGGTGACTTAAGTGTTCAGAACAGGCTGTTCCTAGAATTGACCCTGCCTCAGAGTCCACAAATCGGTGGTGATGCTCTTTTAATTTAACTTTAGCTCATAGCTTCCTTATTCCATGAACACCATCCCTTCCGTATTGTGTTTTGTTTTTAAACTGAGTCTTGGCTCAGTGGCCGTACTCTGGTCTCTGAATCATAAGGGTGTGGCTTCAAGAGAATTGAGCACATAATCCAGGCGAACACAAAAGCAAAATACTGCAGATGCTGGAAATCTGAAATAAAATCAGAAAATGCTGGAAACACTCAGCAATTCTGGCAACATTTGTGGAGAGAGAAACAGAGTTAACATTTCAGGTCTGTTCTGATGAAAGGTCACAGACCTGAAACGTTAACTCTGTTTCTCTTTCCACAGATGCTGCCAGACCTGCTGCATTTTGCCAGTATTTTCTGTTTTTAATCCAGGCTAACACTCCAGTGCGATACGGAAGGAGTGCTGCAATGTTGGAGGTGCCCTTTTTTTGGATGAAACATTGAACCAAGGCCCTGTTTGCCCTCTCAGGTGAGCGTAATAGATCACAGGACTTAAAGAAGAGCAGGGGGGTCTCCCCAGTCTCCTGGTCAATCCTTATTCCCCAAGCAACATCACTAAAAAAAAAACAGATGACCTTGTTTTTATCTCATCGCTGTTTGTGGGAGCTTGCTGTGTGCAAATTGGCTGCTGCTTTTCCTACATTACAACAGTGACTACACTTCAAAAGTACTTGATTAGTGGTAAAGCATTTTGGGGGTGTCCTGGGGTTATGAAAAGTGCTATAAAAATGCAAGATCCTTCATTTATCTAGGAACTTTCAAATACCACCTAACAAAAACAATTTTAATTTAAACCTACAATCTACAATTTTAACTCAGTGTGTTGAGGCAGGCTGGGAGTGGGGTGGAAGGAAAACCCCCTCAGACTGCTCGGCGGGAGGCCAGTGCTATTTTAACTCGTGGGTCTCGTTTTATTAGTTCAGCTCTGTCTCCTGCCCAGAACTGATGTCCCCGCTGCCAGATGGGAAAGGGAGGTGGGGGAACGGGGTCCAAAGGAAACGATTACCGGCAAGGTAAGGAAAAGCCTGGAGCAGGGTGTGCCCAAAGTTTTCTTGTTGGGCCAGGAGCAGCACTCCTAATCTGCGTCAGCCTAACCAAGAGTTTAAAAATGATCAGGGGGCTTCTTCTGGCCCCATTCCACTTTTGCTGACAGCTTGAAGACGTTGCGCCAATTGTGCATTTCAGAGTGAAAATTACATTGAGGTCTGGATTACAACATTGATCCCCAGCATTTCAATATTTGAGTCCCCCATTTATCTGTGGCAGGCAGTCTCTATGCCTTCCAAAACCTGGAACTTAAAGTCACGGAGATGTGGAGGGGCGGAGGAGAACTGAAACACCGCAGGATTCCCCCATTCATTATCTTAGGGTAGGCAGTGTTAGTGCTACAGTCTCTGTACTTACACCTCTGTTGAAGTATGAATACATCTTGGTTTAGCTCAGTTGGTAGCACACACAGCTCTGGGTCTGAATGGGTTTTGATGACATGTTTTAGATTCATAATCGAGCCTGACACTCCAGTGTGGTACTGCTTGATCGCTAGTGCTGCCTATTCTTAAAGTGAAACACCCAACTGAGATTTTAGTGCCTCTCCCCATGGGGACAAAGAGTTCTCTTGGCTAAGACTTCACCCTCTGCCAAATACAACCAAAAACAAAGGTTAATTCCTGAAACATCTCATTTCTATTTTGTAGAGATTGATGAAAGCCTTCTTTGCCTGCATAACCTTCACTGCACTTCAAAATGGGGAAGGGCAGGGTGGGAAATCATCTCCTTTCTGTCACAGAAAGGAAGACTGAATACAGCTGTGAGTTCCCTTCACAGTGGATTCCTGAGCTGACCTCAGCTGTCAAGAGTGGGGAAAATTAGAGAGAGTGTCAATCTGATGTAGCTTCAGCAGGAACTGTGAAGCAGGCCTGTAGTTCATTAAGGGAATGGTGACTGAAGAAAGTGCGGATGAGAGATGAACGAGTGAGAGAAAACAAGTTTGAAAAGCTTAGCATCAGGAACACAGCTCCTGATTCAGGTAGCACTGTCTCCCCTGTGTAATTTGGCAGCATTAGCTAAATGTAGGCACAAAAGTAGCAGCTCGTGACTGAGTGTAGCTCACGACTGAGCTTGGGAATTTGGTAAGTGTGGAAATTCAGTGCAGCGAAGGAGGAGGTGTTGTTCTGACCTTTTACAAAAAAGGGGTGATCTGAGACATGAGAGCTGAAGCCTGGAAGTGTAAATGAGGTGAGCAGGTGGGGGAGTAGTGGTATTGTCACAGGACTAGTAACCCAGAGACCCAGGGTATTGCTCTGGGGACACGGGTTTGAATCTCATCGTGGCAAAAGGTGGAATTTGTATTCAGTTAATAAATCTGGAATTAAAAGCTAGGCCGTCATCTAATGATGGCCATGAATCAATTATTGTAAAAAAAACCATCAGTTTCACTAATGTCCTTTAGGGAAGGAAATCTGCTGTCCTTACCTGGTCTGGCCTACATGTGACCTCAGACCCACAGCAATGTGGTTGACTCTGAAATGACCTAGCAAGCCACTGAGTTGTATCAAACTGCTACAAAGTCAATAAGGAATGAAACCGGACAGACCACCCGGCATCGATCTAGACACTGGAAATGACTTTTTCAAGAGCAATTAGGGATGGGTAATAAATGCTGGCCTAGCCAGTGATGCCCACATCCCATGAATAAATAAAAAAAAGGGTGCGTGGTTGAGTTTTACACTTTTTTTTCGTCTCTAAATGGCGGCAATAGTTTAAACTGGTACTGAGGAGATATAAGTATTGCATTAAATTTATAGCTTAACTAGTTAAACCAATTGATATAACTACAAATAATTGTTGAGTGATATTTCTAAACCTAATTTGTTAAATAAAGCACAGTAAAGATGGTAGGGCAGATGGTGTGCTGCAGCTGTAGCATGCGGGAACTGGTGAATACCAGTGTGATACACAGCAACCACATCTGCAGTAAGTGTCCGCAGCTTGAGGAACTGCGGCTCAGAGTTGATGAGCTGGAGTCCGAGATTCGGACACTGCGATGCATCAAGGAAGGGGAAAGTTACCTGGACAGTTTGTTCCACGAGGCAATCACACCCCTTAGGCTAGGTCCTTCTGATTTGGTCCATGCTCAGGGATAGGAGGGTGTGACTGCAAGAGAGGCAGGTATGGGGATCCAGAAGGTAACACTGGAGGAGTCTCAGCCCTTGGAATTGTCCAACAAGTTCAAGGTTCTTGCAGCTTGTGTGGATGAGAGCAGGGACTGCAGGAAGGGGGAGCAAACTGACCACAGCATCTCGGTGCAGTGGGCCATTCAAGTGGGGGGAGTTATAAGGAATGTGGTTGTAGTCAGGAACAGTATAGTTAGGGGGGTAGATATGGTTCTTTGCAGCTGAGAGCGGGGCTGGCGAGGAACTTGGAGTGGAAGGGGAAGGATCCAGTTGTCGTGTTCCACATGGTTACCAACGACATAGACAGGACTAAGAAAGATGTTCTGCTGAAGGAATATGAACAGCTAGGGGCTAAATTAAAAAGCAGAACCACAAAGGTAATAATCTCTGGATTACTATCTGACCAACAAGCAAATTGGCATAGGGTAAATAAGATTATAGAGTTGAATGCATGGCTCAAAGTTTGATGTGGGAGAAATGAGTTTCAACTGGCACTGGCACCAGTACTGGGGAAAGTGGGAACATACCATTGGGATGGCCTTCACCTGAACGGCGCTCGGACCAGCATCCTGGCAAATTGTATAACTAGGGCAGTAGAGAGGGCTTTAAACTAAATAGTGGAGGGGGGAGGGAGGATTCACGTGAGGGGAGCTTTGGAAAGGTAAAGAGAAAGGACAAGGAAATAGTGCAGGATAATGAAACAGATAATGAGAACCAGAGTGTGATAGTTAGGGACAGGTACACCAGCAAACTAAGTCAGAGTAGGCAAAAATGGTAAGGAGACCGAATTAAAGGCTCTTTATCTGAATGCTCACAGCATTAGTAACAAGATGAATGAATTGATAGCATAAATAGAAATAAATGAGTGTGATATGATAGCCATTACAGAGACATGGTTGCAAGATGACCAAAGCTGGGATCTGACTATTCAAGTGTATTTGATGTTTTGGTAGTACAGAAGTAAAGGAAATGGAGCTGGGGTAGCTCTATTAATAAAGGATGAGATCAATACAATAGTGAGAAATGATCTTGGTTCAGAAGACCAAGATGTAGAATCAGTTTGGGTAGTGATAAAAAATAGCAAAGAAAAGAAGTCACTGGTGGAAGTAGTTTATAGGCCCCCTAACAGAAGCTACAGAGTAGGACAGAGTATACATGAAGAAATAATGGGTGCTTGCAAGAAAGGTATGGCAATAATCAGGGGTGATTTTAATCTTCATATCAATTGGACAACTCAAATTGGCAAAAGTAGCCTGGAGGACGAGTTCATAGAGTGTATTTGGGACAGTTTCTGAGAACAATACGTCCTACCAGGGACCAGGCTATTTTGGGCTTGGTAATGTGTAATAAGACAGCATTAATTAAAGCCCTCATAGTAAAGGATTCCCTAGGCAGGAATGATCTTAACATGATAGAATTTCACGTTCAGTTTGAGGGAGAGAAATGTGGTTCCATAACTAGTGTCTTAAACTGAAATAAAGGCAATTGCAAGGGTATGAAGTCAAAGTTGGCTAAAGTGGACTGGGAAAAAAGGTTAAAAGGTAAGATGGTTAAGAAGCAGTAGCAGACATTTAAGGAGATACTTCATAACTGTCAACGACGATACATTCCATTGAGGAAGAAAGACTCTACCAGAAGGATAAACTATCTGTGGCTAACTAAGGAAGTTAAGGGTGGTATCAAATTGGCATACAATGCTGTGAAGATTCATGATAGGCCAGAAGATTGGGAAACCTTTAGAAACTGGCAGAGGATGACTTCCTCTAAAAAAAATTGGAGAATGAGAGAAAACTAACCAGAAATATAAAAACAGACAGTAAAAGCTTCTACGAAAATAAAGAAAGGAAAAGAGTTGCTAAAGTGAACATTGGTCCCTTATACGGGGAGACGGGAATTAATAATGGGAAAGGAGGAAATGGCAGCGGCTTTGAACAATTATTTTCTGTCCAGCTTCACAGTAGAAGACAGAAAAATCATCCCAAGAATAGTAGAAAATCAGGAAGCAAATTGGAAGGAGGAACTTAAAATAATCATTATCACTAGAGAAAAAGTACTAGGAAAACCAATGGGACTAAAGGTTGACAAGTCCCCGAGACCTGATACCCTGTACCCAAGGGTCTTAAAGAAAGTGGCAGCAGGGATAATGGATGCATTGATTGTCATGCTAGGCCCCCACCTGACAAGAATGAGACACATTAATTTTGTCATGAACATTGATGTTAAACTGTTACTGGAGCGAAGAAAGGACTTGTTAAACAGATCAGCTGCAGCGGGAAAAGATATTTGCATATGAACAGATGGTGATTGGAAGGACAAAGGACCATTCCCTGACACATACAACCCACAATGGACCTTGATCACCAGGTATTGTGTGTAGGAGGAGCATTCCAGAGACTGCTAAGGTGATACAACCCAAGACATGGGCTGACCAGTTAGTCACATGACTAACCTGCACCTGCTTGGCAACCTGGGATTTTTCTTAATTGTATAAACAGTTTGAACAGAGAGTGTTTGTTTCTTCCTGGACTGAGAAGATCTCTCCTGTCTGTTCCCATCACTTTCTCATGAGCCTCTGAATCCACTGAAGACACATGAACCCCAAGAGAGAAAAGTCTCCTACAGCGAACAAGGTTTAAGAAGAATACTGGGCCCCAACGAAAAGCAAGATCTACCTGCAATCAAGGATGCTACAGTGAGCTCGAAGAACTGTAACAAAAACTCTTCTGATAGTGCCTCAAACTTTTCAACTTTATTTTTCTTCTGCTCTTTTCTGTCTCTATTTCCATGTGTGTATCGCGTATGCATGCTTGCGTGGGTGCGTCATGTATCCGTGGGCATCAACCGAATTAGGGTTTAAGTTTAATAACTTTCAACTTTTCTTCTTTAAACCTAAGAAAGCCTTTTTGTGCTGGAATCTTTGCCTTATAATTGGAAAGCAGTGAACAAGGATTCACCAAGGGAGAACTAAAAACACGGTGAGTTTAAAATTCAACCCTGTTACGGTAAGACCAGTTGAAGGCTGAAAGGGAACCCTAGACACCTTTCTCACCTGCTTGTAACAGTTGTCATCTTGCAAAATTCCCTAGATTCCGGAAAGATCCCAGCGGTTTGGAAAACCGCAGATGTAACACACCCCTATTCAAGCAAGGAGGGAGACAGAAAGCAGAAAACTATTGGCCAGTTAGCCAAATATCTGTCGTTGGGAAAATGCTAGAATCCATTATTAAAGAGATAATAGCAGGACATCTAGAAAATCACAATACAATCAGGCAGAGTCAACATGGTTTTGTGAAAGGGAAATCATCTTTGGAAAATTTATTAAAGTTCTTTGAGGATGTAACAAGCAGGGGGATAAAGGGGAACCAGTAAATGTAATGTATTTGATTGTCCAAAAGGCATTCGATAAGGTGCCATATAAAAGGTTACTACACAAGATAAGAACTCATGGTGTTGGGGGTAATATATTAACATGGATAGAGAACTGACTAACTAACAGGAAACAGAGAGTCCGGATAAATGGGTCATTTTCAGGATGGCAAACTATAACTAGTGGAGTGCCACAGGGATCAGTGCTGAGGCCTCAACTATTTACAATCTATATTAATGACTTAGATGAAGGGACCAAGTGTATTGTCGCCAAATTTGCTGATGATATGAAGATAGGTAGGAAAGCAAGTTGTAAGGAGGACGTAGAGACTGCAAAGGGATATAGATAGGTGAAATGAATGGGTAAAAATTTGGCAGATGGAGTATAATATGTGTAAATGTGAGGTTGTCCATTTTGGCAGGAAGAATAGAAAAGCAGAATCTTATTTAAATGGAGAGAGACTGCAGAATGCTGCGATACAGAGGGACCTGGGTGTCCTTGTACATGAATCACAAAAAGTCAGCATGCAGGTATAGCAAGTAATTAGGAAAGCAAATAGAATGTTGGTCATTATTGAAAGAGGGATGGAGTATAAAAGTAGGGAAGTCTTACTACAACTGTACAGGGCGTTGGTGAGACCACACCTCGAGTACTGTGTACAGTTTTGGCCATCTTATTTAAGGAGGGACATACTTGAATTGGAAGCAGTTCAGAGAATGTTCACTAAGCTGATTCATGGGATGAGGGGTTTGTCTTATGAGGAAAAGTTGAGCAGGTTGGGTCATTACTCATTAGAATGTAGACAATTGAGAGGTGATCTTATCGAAACGTATAAGATTCTGAGCAGTTTGACCGGGTAGATGCTGAAGGGATGTTTCCCCTCGTGGGAGAATCTAGAACTAGGGTCCACAGTTTCAAAATAAGGGGTCTCCCATTTAAGATGGAGATGAAGAGGCATTTATTTTCTCAGAGGGTTGTTAATCTTTGGAATTATCTTCCCCAGTCAGCAGTGGAGGCTGGGTCATTGAATATATTCAAGGCTGAGATGGACAGATTTTTGAATTACAAGGGGAAGTCAAGGGTTATGGGGGGCAGGCAAGAAAGTGGAGTTAAGGCCATAATCAGATCAGCCATGATCTTATTGAATGGCGGCTTGAGGGACTGAATAGCCTACTACTGTAACTCCTATTTCTTATGTTCTTATCGAAGCAAATTTCTGGTTTTGTTCAATTATGTGTGCTCAGAAATCAGAGGCTTGGTAGCAGTTCCTGTACAGTCCAGAAACTATCTTTCTTGGAACCTACCTTAGAAGTACATTCTTTGGGGATTAATCATTACCCTATTTGCTGTGATCTGTTTACTGGATGTAATGTAAACGAATGCTGTGCTGCCCAACTTACTAGAGAATGGCATAAATTAAATACAGACCAGATTGAAAAGATTACACACTCATTTATTTCCAGTCAGTGATATGAAACACAAAAGCTCCATATGTATAAAGTATAATACAAAACACACAGATGAGAAAAATCTTTAATGGGTCAATTACTCTTCATAATAACTTCTTTGGCTAGAATATAGAACCGTTAGTTTTAAAAGACAAAGGGCATTTGGTTCCACATTAAAATTATAAGTTTTCTTGCAACAGCTTATTATAACCTTCAAGTAGGGAATTCAAAGTGAATGCTCATCTGAATCAATCACCACCATCTGGGAGTTTGAAACTCTAGCTTTTATCTCTCAATTCTTCTGAATAATTTTTCAGAACACAACAGTATTCAGACATACAACTGAGCATGCTACGTACAAATACATGGACAACTATACAATGCAAGAATGAAATTCAAACAAACTGGCTGGAGTTTTACTCTAGTTTGTCTACAGCACTGCAAATATGATTTACAAGTTACCATCAACCAATAGGACGAACCACTTTGGCCTTTTGATAGACGCTATCTGCTCTTTAATTAAAGCTAAAACAAGCCATTTGCATTGTCATTTCAACTCAGCATAAAATGCTTGTACTTAAGAAGTTATGGTCATCCTGCCTGGGAGGTGAATGATTTTGGAGCTGCCAAGAACAGCCTTAGCTGTTACCAGTAGCAACCACGCTATGGCGCCAGCCCATGGTACTGCAATGCGATGGCAATTGTTTTTTGGAGCGAATCGGTCTTAATGAAACAATGAAAGGCAACAATAAAAAGGGATTTGTTTCATTAAGAAGAATTGCTTTTAGCAGCCGCAAAGTACAGAGAGCATTGCAAGCAATCAGTGTAAAGAGGAGGTGCAGCTGAAGGAGATATTTGGAACGGGTTTGAAGCGTGGATAGCCATCAACATCTCAGCATGTCGACAACATTCCATTATGGAAAGGAATGATCTCATCTGTAGCACAGCTTAAGTGTTTTATAATGACATTTCAAATCGTCCTACTCATACACTTATACATTGGGCCAAGAGCACTGGGAACTACCATTGGTTTCTGTGACTGTAAATTTATTTTGTGTTTGCTTCTCATTGAAGTAAAACATCCAGAGAATTTCAGCATAAACCCCTGGTGCCAAGAGTAAACCTCTTCCATTCCCCCCATGCCCTTCTTCCTTTCATGCTTTTGTAGCTCCAGCTTTTTGAGCTCTTGTTCCCATTTTTAACTTTTGTTTCACTGTATATGCTCCACAGATGAGATATCAACAATCAGGAGCCTGTACTTGCTCAATGGCTCAGAAGGTAAATGCACCCACCAGTATGGGGCTGATCCATGTAGAGCAGGGCAAGTCCTACATTGGCCTAGGCTGTTAGCTCATCTGAGCTGGGATGATGTTGATGACACTATGGGGTAGAAACTCATCTTGAGTGATAGCACTAAACAGGCAATATTCCACTGATTCCTGACATAGACCCCCTTGCTATTCCATTCTGTTGAAGGCAATAGAGTTTTAAAAAAATGTATTCATTCATGGGATGTGGGCGTCACAGGCCAGGCCAGCCCAGCATTTATTGCCCATCCCTAATTGCCCTCGAGAAGGTGCTGGTGAGCTGCCTTCTTGAACCGCTGCAGTCCATGTGAGGTAGGTACACCCACAGTGCTGTTAGGAAGGGAGTTCCAGGCTTTTGACCCAGCGACAGTGACGGAACAGTGATATAGTTTCACGTCAGGATGGTGTGTGCCTTTGACGGGAACTTGCAGGTGGTGGTGCATCTACTGCTCTTGTCCTTCGAGGTGGTAGAGGTCGGAAGGTGCTGTCTAAGGAGCCTTGGTGCGTTGCTGCAGTGCATCTTGTAGATGGTACACACTGCTGCCACTGTGCGTCGGTGGTGGAGGGAGTGAATGTTTGTGGATGGTGTGCCAATTAAGCGGACTGCTTTGTTCTGGATGGTGTCGAGCTTCTTGAGTGTTGTTGGAGCTGCACCCATCCACCCAGTTTCAATTTTTACCCCTTTCCCTGGCTTGAGTGGCCCCAGGCTCGCAGTTGTGGAAAGGTGAGCAGAATCATCGATGGTTCCAGGATCAGTAAAACTCTGCTGGAAAATGCACCACTTATCCAAATAATTATTGCCATTGAGCTCTGGTTGATAACTTGCCAGTTCCATGGTACCAGCAGCACGGGTCCTGTCATGTTCCACAGAGTACTTAATCATCTTTGCCACATATATCCACACAAACCTGTTTAAAAAAATATTTTTTTAACTTCATAAATTTTTCATAACTTGGACAAGTGTTCTCAACCTCCCCACACTCTGTATTTCCTCTCCGCTTCTCTACTGCCTCTCCCGTTCGGGTGAAGAAATCCACCCAAGACACATCATCAACTGATTGGTTGACCTGTGAGGAAGCATCCTTGAAGGGCAAAGTCCTTCCCCCCACTGCAATTCCCATGTACCCAGATTTGTAAATGTAATCAGGACTCCAGAGATATTAAACAAAGTTTATTTTTTTTAATTCTATTTCCTTTTATGATATGGAGATGCTAATAATTATTACAGTCACTAATGTTTTGAGTAAGCTTTCATTATCAGCAAGCCAATGTCAGAACTAAGGCCATGCTCCCATCTTCGAGCTAGGGAAAAGATAGCAACTCCCTGACTGATACCATCACTGGGGCGTTCAAGACAGTACAATGTTGTCACGTGAGATCCAGCAGAAGGAGCTAGCCGTGGAGGTGATGCTGTCGTTCATTCATTCAGCTCCTAGCTGAGCAGAAAGTTAGAACACACATGCTACTGAACGAAATGGAAACGGTGATCATGTAAAAGAAGCCGTTTCTCTTCGGTTCTCCTCCGGACCCTGTTCTGCACATGCAGCAGCTACCCAGCTGAGATCAGAGGGACTGAGAACGTGCACAAATCAGGAGGGTCATTGAACTCTAGTGCTGCAGTATTCTTTATGTTTGTTTAAACTACCAGGCTGCCAGCAATAACATTCTCTGCAGTGCCAGCGGACGAAAAACCAGGGATATGTTGGTGTTACAGATTTTTGCAGGTGCTTGTCGTTATGGGTCAAATCAACATGAAGGAGTTTACACAAAAGTTGATACTAGTGGCAAAATAGGGAGAAGACAATCATCAGGCTATTAATTGATTCTTTTTCCTTAGCTCACTGTTTTATAAAGCAATGAAGCTCCCTGTACATCTACTTTGCCCTTACATGTAGCATTTTTCTCCATCCCTCTTTCACCTGTCCATCAGTCATCGCCTCCTAATTTATCTCCTGCTACTGCTTGACGCCCATTTCTCATGTTTGTGTGTCAGCTGTGACTCTTGCCTCCGAGTCAGGGGTTTATAGGTTCAAATCCCACTCTGAAGACCTGGACACAAAAACCTAGTTGACACTCAAAGCAATGCTGAGGGAGTACTGCACTGTTGGAGGTGTCGACTTTTGGATAAGACATTAAACCGAGGCCCCGTCTGCCATCTCAGGTGGATGCAAACGATCCCAGGGTACTATTTCAAAGAAGAACAGGGTGTTGTCCTGGCCAATATTTATCCATCAATCAACATCACACAAAAAAGATTATCTGGTCATTATCACATTGCTGTTAGTGGGAGCTTGCCGTGCACAAATTAGCTGCCACATTTCATACGTTACAATAGTGACTAATCTTCAAAAGTACTTCATTGTTTGTAAAGCGCTGTGGGACTTCCTGAGGCTGTGAAAGGCATGATATCAATGCAAGTCTTTTTTCTCCTCTGTGAAGCTCCTTGGGATGTTTATTATGTAAATGACTCTGTACAAATGCAAGTTGTTCCTGATGGAGCAGGTGCAAGGCCGATTGTCAACACTCTGTACAACTTACAGAGCATCTGCAGGAATTATCTGCAAGTGTTTTAATTGAGGATGTAATCAGTGCAGCTCTGATTTTTTTTAAAAGGAACTATAAACAAACCAATTCCTGGTAGAGCCACATGAAAGATCCTACATTAAATAATTGTAATTATACTATAAACCACTGAAATGCAAAGTAGTAAATGGAGCTGGAAAATAAGGTGCTTAAAAATTGAAAACCATGGAAGCTTGCAGCACAGAAGGAGGCCATTTGTCCCATTGCCTCTATGCCAGCACTTTGCTAGACGAATCCAAATCTAATCTCACTGCCTTGCTGCCTACCTGCAACCCTTATCTTCCTCTGCTTCAAATGTTTCTCTGATCATCCCTTAAAAGATGCAATGTTCACTGAGGGAAAAAATTCCAGGTTCTAAATTCCCTGTGGAAAGAGAATTTCTCCTAACCCATCTCATTCTCTGCACAGCAATTTTAAATTAATGACCTCCTCAGCATTGACTTCCCAACCAAAGGAACTAGCTATTTCCTCTTCATCTCATCAAAATTCTTCACAATGTTGATACCTCTATTAAATCACTATTTAGCCTCTGTGCTGTAGTGGAAAATAGTCCCCTTATCTCGAGTCCCTCCTCATAACTATAATTGCTCATCGCTGGTGTCATTCTTGTGAACCTACATTGTATGATCTCTACAGTTTTTATTTTCCTCATATCATAGGATACCCAAAGTCATAAAGTGCTCTAACTGTGCCCAACCATTGCCTTGTGCAAATTTATATTACCTGTTCTCATGCTCCAAGTCAGACTGGGCACCATTAACATTCGGGGCCCTCTGCAACTCTATCACAAAGCACCCCCTCCCCCCCACCACCCACCCCCCACCACAAACCTATCTATTTAGTAAAATGGATGAAGGAATAGTCTCATAAAATGTTTAAACATGCTTAATAATAAAGCAAATCAATAATAAAGTAAATCAAATCACAATATACCACACTTGTACATCTGCATTAGACTTCTTTTGTATAATATATATTTGCATGGGTCCCATAGGCACCTAGGCAGAGGCTCCATTGGCACCTGTGTGCCTGTCCCATGGTCAACTGGGCATTGGCCCTGGAGGCAGCCATAGGTCCCGTTAGGCACCTGGACATGGGTCCCTTAGACCCATGCATTAATCTGCCCCCTGCTCATGCTCTATGCCCCTATTTACTAAATCCAAAGAACCAGCAGTAAACTTGTTAAGAAATGATTACTTCAATAAAAGGTAATGCAATAAAGTAATATAGAAGAGATGGCAATGCAGAGTAATGAAGGGTTTAACTGCAGGCTCACAATGCAGCGAAGCAAACATTAACTTAGATATGGATTTGATAGTGTAGGGATTATGGGAGTGAATTAACAATGCAGAGGTCGTGAGTTTCACTCCTACCATGTTAAACTGTGAAATTAAATTTAATAAATTTAGTAATTTGTTGGTTAGCACCATGAAACATTGCCACAAAAGCCCAGGTTACTCATAAAAATATAATTGGTTCACAAATGTGCTTCAGGAAGGAAAGAAGAAGGAACATGCATTGATATAACTCCTTTCACAACCTCGGGATGTATCGAAGTGCTTTACAGCCAATGAAGTACTTTTTGAAGTGCTTTCACTGTTGTACTGGAGGCAATTTGCAGAGAGCAAGGTCCCACAAGCAGCTTTGAGGTAATGACCAGAAATTCTCTTTTCCTGATGTTGATTGAGGGCTAAATATTGGCCGGAACACTGAGGAGAACTCCCAGTGCTCTTCTTTAAATTGTGCTGCAGAAGCTTTTACATCCAGCAGAGAGGGCAGATAGAGCCTTGGTTTAACATCCCATTCGAAACATGGCAACTTTCTCAATGCTACATTGAAGTATCGGCCTAGATTTTGTACCCAAATCTCTGGAGTGGGGCTTAAACCCACAACTTTCTACCTCAAGGGAAGAGCTCTACCTACTGTACCACAGCTGGTAGCAGGCTACCAGAACTCTGCTACCCCTATTGGTCAGGCCTAAAGTGATCCTAGTCCACACTATGCTGTGGACTCTTCATGCCCTATGTGGGCAAGGCACCCATTTGGACTAACAGCTGCTCAGGACAGCTAGGGCTGGGTAATACATTAGCTCTGCCAGAGCCACCCACATTGCAATAAAAAAGTACACATCTTGTAAACTTACTGGAGCTGAATTTGGTCCACGCCAGTAGCAGAAACAAGCTCACGCGAATCGGCAGCGTATTTTACAACAAAAATGTTTAGTGCTCTGAGTCTCAAATGTTGCAGTAATAAAGAGAAGGCAGGAAATATACTCAATAGACTTGAACCTACACCCCAGATCCAGTGTGATTGCATGTGCTGAGTGCTGGCCAAACGGTTGCACAGACTTGGTGTGGGTGAAATTTTAATCAAGTGTCAATGCACAGAGTGAGAGCTTGGCTCCATGGGTTATACTTTCATCACTGATTCTGAAGGTGTTCAAGCCCTACTCCAGTGCTGGACTGAAAGAGTCCCGCATTGTTGCAAGTGGCATGCTTCAGTTGGGATGCTAAACCAAAATTATATCTGAATGGCCCTATTCAAAGAGCAGGGAATACCCCACGTCTCCTGACCAATGCCATTAAAAACATGGTCAAGCTGGTTACTCATCTCATTGCTCTTAGGATTCTGCTAGTTGCAAAACCTCCATTGTATTTGTCCACGTAACAAGTCTTTCAAGTTAAAAGGAACAGTCGGCACTGTGAATGAAACCAGCTTCTAAAGTTGTTGGATGAATGTATAAAAGAAAATGATGATTGATCAGGGTAAATAATTTACCTTGTGATTATATGATATCTGCTGGGATATGCAGTAGGTCAAGCATTATGCTCATAAATCATTGATTTGACTTCTTTGTGTTACAATAACTGATGTGGAGTTAGGAATTGATCAGTAGAGTATGGAAGCACACAGTTCCAGCTGATGTCTCATCTTAAAGGTTCCATGCCCTATTAGAGCATCAGTGCAGCCTTTTCAAGGTCCATTAATTAAGTTTTGTTGACTTTCATTCTCCTACTTGTAAATAGGAGGACTGGCCCTAGGTACCCCAGAAATGATTTTTTCCTCCATCACATTTTTCAACATTTTCTTTCTCTTGAAGTACTTGACTCCTTACTGGGATGAAGTTCTGTGGTTACTGCATAGCTTCTGGAGGCCATTTATTCACTTAAAACCTAAGTAGTGAGTTTTTAAGTGTGGGGAATGGGGACAACGACATCAAGCCTTCATTGCAAGAGGATTTGAGTACAGAAGTAAAGAAGGTTTGCTGCAATTGTATAGAGACTGCATCTGTTTGAGTACAGTTTTGGTCTCTTTTCTAAGGAAGGATATACTTGCCATAGAGGGAGTGCAACAAAGGTTCACCAGACTGATTCCTGGGATGGCGGGATTGTCCTACGAGGAGAGATTGAAGAAACTGGGCCTGTATTATCTAGAGTTTAGAAGAATGAAAGATGATCTCAATGAAGCATACAAAATTCCTACAGGGCTATACAGGGTTGATGCAGGAAGGATGTTTCCTCTGGCTGGGGGTCTAGAACCAGGGGACCCCATCTCAGAATAAGAGGTTAGGACTGAGAAAAGGAGGAATTTCTTCTCTCAGAGAGTGTTCAATCTTTGGTATTCTCTATCCCAGAGGGTAGTGGAGGCTCAGTCTTTGAGTGTGTTCAAGACAGAGAGCGATAGATTTCTAGATATTTCTAGACACTGTTTTGAAGGCAGTTGGAGATGTGATGGAATGTAGGTATAATAGGCTTAATTAGGTAGCATTTAGTTATAGTTACTATATTATATCTTTTAGAATTAAAGATTGAATAAATGGTCAGTTTTCAAGACTTACTGACATTCCCCTTTAAGAAGGTAGAGTTAAAAAAATTCAAGGTCCCTGTTAGAATTGAATTTCTGTTGCCAGGGACTTGGAACATAAACACATACATTGAAATATCCTGTGTGACATCAGTAAAAGGTAGCCATAAATTTAATTAATTGATGTTATTGGTAAATGTAGGCTGATTGGCCCACAAAGAGGGTTCAACCTACCATAAAACACAATTATATATAATAAAGCAATAAAATGGACTTACAAGAACAAGAGGTCAAGTAAACACAATTATAAACATGTTGGCCAGATAAATGCTCAAAACTTCAAGAGCAGGGGAATTCCAGTAAAACATTAAGTGGAGATGTTAGTTAATGATACTACCAAATGTGGATCTTGAAAGCAAGAAAAGCACACACAGAAAGTAACACCTATATGCTAAAAGGTCATATGACACCTTAGAAACAGTATAAACATGAGGCTATCGGAAATAAAAATTTAGATGTATTGAATTCCTCAAACAATACTTTCACCCCATGGTTTACCTGGGGAATTTAAGGTAAAAGTTTGCTTTAAATTTTGATGGATATTCTAAGGTATTTTGCTGTAACATTAGCAAGGTTAAACTTTTGGATTCTGTGTTAGAAATAAGATTATATGTTACATCTCTTAGTAATATTTGATATTGTGATATACTTATCCAATTAAAAGTGTATTGCTTGTTAAATTCTTTAATAAATATATAAAAGTTAATAAATCGTCTCATGTAGCATTCTGTATACAATGGCAAGAACCCCCTCTCTGTGTCCCTTTAGGTGGAGAGATACATACTGAAGAGAGTTTCCCAGACCCTTATAATTTCTGGGATATGTATGACTTAGCCATAATGATCGAAAATAGGCTATCCAAAAGATGGTAATATTCTCTGTTAGTTTTCTTTCTTTGAGGGAAAGCTAGTTCAATTCTTTGGACCCAAATAAGTGTCTATAAGAATTTGTCTGGTTTGAACTTAGTTAAAGGAGATTCATAGGAATGTACTCCTGACTTGGTTTAGTTCCTATAAGGGGTTAAAGTCATAAATCACTTCAGAGAAAAGCAGCCAAGAGAGCAGCCACCATCAGTGCCCTCTTCCATCTCTTTGAGAACTTCCTGAGAGTCAAGTGTAAGAAATAGAGAAACCGATGCTACATTTCTCCTGGAAAGCCTCCCAAACTGATCTTCAACGTCGCCTGAAAAGAACTGTTCTAGAAAGATCCCGGACGAGCCCCCAATTATATGTTACGACCGAGGTGGGAGGAGTGCACTGTCTTTTCTAGCTCCAATTCTCCAAAGGTCACAACAGTTCACACCCCAACACACTGTCCAAAGTGAAACCAAAAACAATATCTCAAGTGTCAAGTGTCCTGACCCCTATAAATCTTGGCATCTCCCCCAAGTCAAAAAGCCCCTGCTGGGTAATTATCTGAAGAAAGGTGACTTCCAGTAAATGATGTTTTCAAACAAGACCTCTCAATGTCATTTCAATGACCCCAGTGAAAAAAATCATCCATGGAATCATTTTTAATTTTCCCAAATAAAACAATAGCCATAATTCTAAAATAAATGAGTCTTCAAAAAAAACTTAACAAAAAATATGGAAGCACCGTCATGACAATATTAAAGACATCAAGGGATATGGGGATAGTGCGGGAAAATGGTGTTGAGGTAGTAGATCAGCCATAATCTGGTTGAATGGCGGAGCAGGCTTGAGGGGCCAAATGGCGTACTCCTGCTTCTATTTCCTATGTTCCTAACCCGAGGCAGTGGTGCGTGGGGAGACTCTCACACAAATGGTTTACATCTTTGATGCCTGTAAAGCTTATTTTCAGGATACTTGTGGCCCATTTCTGGAGGACTCTTGACGTTAAGATTCCAGTAAAATGGCACGTTAATACATTAATGCTTTGTCCACTTGAACTTTGAAAAATACCCAGCATTAAAAACTGGCTACCCGACCCGAACCCGACTAGACCCAATTACGTGTTGGGTTCGGGTTGAAATTCCGAGTCCCGCATTCGGGCTCGGGTCGGGTCGGGTCGGGCTGGACAGTGCTGCTTCCGGGAAGTCACGGGATCAGGCTTACCCATGATTCTCCACAACTCCAGCTGCAGGAATAGCCTGCTGCCAGAGCAGACGAAGGAGATTCGTGTCGGGTCGGGTCGGGCGCGAGAAAAAATTAAAGGGCTCGGGCTCAGCTCGGGTTCGGGTTGCCTGTGGTCAGGTCGGGCCCAAGTCGGGTTTTAATTTTATACCCGAGCCATGCTTTACCCAGCATTACATATAGAAAAAAGAAAGATGCATTTATATAGCACTTTTCATGACCAAATGATGCCCTAAAGTGCTTTACAGCCATTTAAGTACTTTTGAAGTGTTGTCACTGTTGTAATATAGGAAACACATCAGCCCATTAGCACACAGCAAGCTCCCACAAACAGTAATGTGATTAATCTTGCATAATTTGTTTTTTCTGATGTTGATTGGGGTATATTTGCCAAGACACAGGGGGTAACTCCCATGCACTTTGAAATAGTGCCATGGAATCTTTTACATCCATGGGAAAACCCCAATCTTCAGTTTAACGTCTTATCCAAAAGGCAGCACCACTGACAGTGCAGCACTCCTTCAGTACTGCACTGGTGTGTCGGCCTAGATTTTTGTGTTCAAGTTTCTGGAGTGGGACTTGAACCCACAGTCTTGTAACTCAGAGGCAAAAAAGCACTACCAATTGACCCATATATAGGGGTTGCCCTAAGGCAGGTCTGCAAATGAAACCCAACCCCAGCCCAACAGAATCACATCCGACCCGGCCCTAGCCCTTTCATTTTATCCTGCGCCTGACCCAACCCGACCACCTGAATGTTCAGTTAACCTAGCTTCCGTTTTTCACTTTTTAAGCTTGTGCAGATAAGCCACAAAAACTGTAACTGGACTTGAAAGGTTGTTTAAAAAGTGCATTAAGATTGGAGCCACGTACTGGAGGTGGTGATAGAGTGTGTCCGACCCGACCCGAGCCCGAATGCTGGACCCGGAAGAGCGACCCGACCCGCACCTGACACATGTCGTCAGGTCCCGTCGGGTTCGGGTCGGGTAGCCATGCTTTAGGTTGCCCCTCCAAACCTGGTTAACTTCTGGACAGAGCGTGTTGAGATGTTTAACACTGGAATAATGGTGGTGATAGTGGGAGGCAGTGAATTAAGAGTATCACAGGAGAAACCTATTGGGCCAGAATAAGAGCACCTTTATAAGCATGAATTTTAATGATTGGCATGGCTTTACCCATTGCTGGAACTCATCTTTCTATGTTCACACCCTCAGGCAATCTAAGCATGTTATTTGAAGAATGAGCTTGTTGTTATGTAGGCATGCCACTCCCATTATTGCCAGGGGTTCAGGATGTGAAGCACAGACTGCCAGTAACCTGGTGTGAAATAAATAAAATGCATTCTCTGTGTGACCCACAGCCCCAGAGCAGAAGCAGCTGAATGCTAGTAACCTCTCAAAGTTTGTTTGAAATGTAAAATCATTTTTTGTTGTGCTAATACAGGTATAAAGGAAACAGCACATATCGACAGGCTATGCGTCTGCCACCTTTTAAATGATTTAGTGCAATGAAAATTTAAGGCCAAGTCAGCCCCCCGGGTGCAAACCAGTATGGGTGCCATGCAGGGAAGATGGAACAAAGTGTAGAAATTTATTCTTGGCAAAGAATGAAAACCACACACATAATTCTTGTGCTCTGTAACCAAAGTGTTTCTGAACCGTGTACGTGTGGAGTGGGTATTGGATGATTTGCCCATATACTACGCTCTCCTAAACAATGTTGGCACATGAACAAGCCAACAGACAATTTGCAAGGTAGATTTAGAAGATGAAGGGCTTTCAGGCATTATTCAATATTGACTGCATCTATCTGTTTGTTCAATCAGACAACAATAACAGCAACTTGTACTTTTATAATACCTTTGACATACTGAAATGTCCCAAGGTGCTTCACAGAAGCATTAACAAACAAAACTTGACACCAAGCCATATAAGGAGATACTAGGGCAGATGACCAAAAAGAGATAGGCTTTAACGAGCATCATAAAGAAGGAAAGAGAGGTAGAGAGGCAGAGTGGTTTAGGGAGGGAATTCCTGAGCACAGTACCTTGGCAGCTGAAGGTACTGTTATGGACAGGTGGGAAATGGCTGGTTTCCACTGGTTACCTCCCAATTGACTACAGGTAGTGTTTTGTTTTAAATTAGTGTTTCACCACTGTGTTTTGTTGTCCAAATAAACAGACAGTGACAGGTTTACTCGTGAGTTTAAACAGAAGATTAAAGATGTATTAAATAATAATCATCCAAATTGTTCACAACACCACCCAGGCACACAGTCACTCTCTCATGCACACTCAAGAAAAGATGGATCTAAGGTAAAGGATAAGGGGCGTTAAGAGTTCAAGCCGTAAAAGTCTGTTGTTTTCAGGAAAAACTTACGGAGTCCTCTTTGAAGGTAAGTTTTAAAGTGCAGGCCTGTTAGCTGGTTGTTTTGCCCTTGCTGGTTTGCTGAAGTCTCCTGGCAGTCAACATTTCAGTTTGAAGACAGTGCTGGTATCTTTTAGTTCAATTTTCACAAGTGGAGGATTTTTTCCAAAAGGCAGTCTCTTACTTCTCTGCTACAGCTGGTTGCCTGTTTGTCTCAGCAGGGTTCAAACATCTGATCTGGAATTGCCCTCTCTCTGTCTCAGTTTGGTGCTGGAATTAAAGATGGCTTTCAATGTTCTTTCTGTGGCTGGAGATCCAAGACTGAAGATCTTGATGTTCTGATGACTTGATGACTAATGACACCCTTTGTTCCCCAAAAAGGTTGCCTTTAAATGTAAATTCGTAAAGTGTTAGTTTCACCCATGTGATTTTAGGTTTTTGGTTCCTGAGGGACTATACAATGGCTTCTGATCTCAGCCCATTTTGATAAGATGAGGGATGTTCACACCTTATTGTAGTAAGTGTAGCTGGAGACGTAGAGTCTGTGAGTATCTTTGTTTCAGCTTGTTTTGTGGATAGCTCAAGTCCATTGTGATGAGTTGTCTCATTTCAATGCAGAAGGGGTTAATGAGTGTTAGTTCTAAGTAGACATGGATGTGTACTTTAGTGCAGGAGATGGTAGTTGTCATGTGAGTGTGTCCTCCATCTTGCTGAAGGAAAAAATATACCAGTCTTTTTTTAAATTGTTACAATTTTTTATAACTGTTCAGCTTATTTTAGTTTTTTTGTCACTGCATTTCTCGTGAGTGTGACAGTACTCATTGTCACTGCCAATGATGGAATGATTAAAATCGGGGATACACAAGATGCCAGAATTGGAGAAGCACAGAGATTTTGGAGGGTTGTGAGGCTGGAGGGTATTACAGTGATAGGGAGGGACAAGGCTATGGAGGGATTTGAAAACAAGGATGAGAATTTTAAAATTGCAGCGTTGCTTGGCCGGATGTCAATGTAGGTCAGCAAGCACAGGGGTGATGGGTAAATGGGATTCAATGTGAGTTAGGACAAGGTCAGCAGAGTTTTGGATGACCTGAAGTTTACAGAAGGTAGTAAATGGAAGAGGTAACAATGGCATGGATGAGGGTTTTATCAGCAGACGCACTGAGGTGGGGGCAGAGTTGGGCAATGTTGCAGAGTAAGAAAAAGGTGGTCTTAGCGACGGTTACAGATATGTGGTCAGAAGCTCATTTCGGGGTCAAATATGACACTAAGGTTGCGAACAGTCTGGTTCAGCCTCAGACAGTTGGCAGGGAGAGGGTCAGGGATGGAGCCAGAGGCTGGAAACGGAGTTTGTGGCAGTCACCAAAGACAATGACTTTGGTTTTCCCAATATTTAGTTGGAGAAAATTTCTGTTCATCTAGTACTGAATGTCAGACAAGCAGTCTTGGCAATTTAAAGACATGGGGAGAGGTTGAGAAAGGTGGTCGGGAGGTAGAGCTGGGTGTTATCAGCGTACATGTGAAAACTGATGCCGTGTTTTCGAATGATGTCAACGAGAGACAGAATGTAGATAAGAAGAGAAGGGGCCAAGGCCTCAGCCACCCTTGTTGATTATTTGATCCAGCTGTTGAGTCACACTGTGCACCCCATTCCAGCTGTTGATGATCCACTTGCTCACAAAACAGGGAATGAGGCTCAGTAAGTGGGAAAATCATCCCCTCCCCCCATGCCAGAGTCATGTTTATCCTAGTGGTGAAGGAGGATATCAACTGCTTCTCTTCTTGCCCAAGGAGATCTGATGCTTCAGTCCAAGAACAAAAGGAGTGCTGCATTGTTGATGGTGCCACCTATTGGATTTGATGTTAAGCCAAGGCTGTGTCTGCTGTTCAGTTGGATGTAAAAGATCCCATTCCAGTATTTGCTTCAGGTAGTACGGAAACATAATTTTTTTTTAGAGTCCCACCCATCAAACCTCTCCACCTTCTCCATGGGGTAGAGTTTGACTTGGTACAATATTGTAAAATAGGTGACAGTGAATTGGCTGTCCATTCTACATCTCTCTGATTTTTAATTGCATTGACTTCAATGTCAGCTGGGCTTATGATTCACTGTTAACTGTTTTACACTATCACACAAAGTTAAAAGCTAGCCTTTTGGCCTATTGTGAGTTTGTTCAAGAAATTGGGGAATTGTACAGTGCATAAAGGCCCAAGGTCCAATTCCCAGTCTGTGCTCCATTAAGTCTAGATGATCTTACCTAAGGCGGCAGTTGGAATGTTGCACCTGGCTAGTTAGGTAGAGGAAAATCATCCAAGATTTCCATTTATGTTAACTGTCTCGGGATTTTACTGGAAACACATACGTCTGGATGTCAGCTCAGGATGCAATCAGGCTGCATGGTAAGAATATTCATCATCAAGCTGGCAATGAAGCCAAAACCCAGCAAAGTCGTCAATGGTTTTAGGAAAGAAAACTTGTGAAGAAAATTGGCAGGGTAAAATGATTTTCTTTTTGAAAATTTGCACTATCCCAAGGGGTTAATGCAGTATATTCTTGAGAAACAAGGAAGGAGTGAGTCATACAGAACTTCTGTGTATACAAAAGGGTGATGGATTGATGAAATAAATTAGCAGCAACAGCCACTAAAGTAAGGAAAAGCCACTTGCATTTTTAAAGCTCCTTTGTTGCAAACAAAATAGATACTGAGCTGGAGTGGGAAGGGTGAACAAAAGCTCAATCAAAGAGATAGGAGTCTTGGAGAGCTTTTAAAGGTGGAAAGACTTCAAAAAGACTTAGGTCAGGGATTCCAGAGAGTAAGACTGAGGTGGCTGGACTGTATGCCTCCAGGTGCCAACCCTCCTGGAGTGCCGTGGAGTCTCCAGGAATTGAAGATTGATCCATTGGATACTCCTGTGAGAAAACTAAGGGAAAAAATTGTAGATGCTTTCAAAAAATTATATATTTTGTTTCATTTCCATTGAACGCTTTCATTTATTGGTTATAAAAACATTGGAGATGGGGAGAGGAAATGGCTGTTTGGTTGGGCGAAGCAATTGGAGGCGAGAGGTCATGTGTTGAAACCTCCGGGAATACATCCAACCAAAGTTGGCAACTTTACCCACCAGTAGAGGGTTAAAAGGATGGGGAATGCACAGAACACTGATGCCATAGAAACAGAGCATTCAGGAGGGAATATTGGGCTGGAAGGCAGTATAAGTGGATTGTAGATATGTTTTTGGGGAGTGAGGGATATGGTGAGAAGGCAGGTTGGTGGGGTTGAGGTCTATCAGAAAGGAATGGTTTGCTGGGCCGAGTGATTGTTCCCAGTTCCAAAAAAAAATCTTATGTTCTCATGTTACCTTTATTTATTGTGTTCTAAACGAAAGGCAAGATGGTGAACGAGAGGCAGCCTTGAATGATTAATTCATGTGAGGGATGTCTTTTGAATTTTTTCTTTTTTCCATATCGAGCTGAATATAATTACAATAACTTCCAGTTCACACTTAGCCGCAGTTGATTTAACATTTACTGGACACAGCTGTGGCAATATATTGATTACACAGCAATTGGAAAAATAAAACTGCAAAACATAAATATAGGCTAATGCTGTCCTAATGCTTCTCACAACGTTCATTAGTGTTGGAATAGGATCACCCAGCTCTCCAGCTGCTCGGTGATTTAATGAGTAAATGCGTCCCTGTGATTAATTATTGAGCCATATAGGCAAGGAACCTCCTCCATTTGATTTCAAGTTGGCTACTACATTTGCCTACAAAATAGCAGTGACCATAACAACAACTTACATTCATATAGCACCTTTTGCGTAATAAAACGTACCAAGGAACTAGACATGAGATATTAGGAGAGTGACCAACAACTTGGTCAAAGAGGTGATCTTTAAGGAGTGTCTCAAAGGAGGAGAGATAGGTAGAAAGTAGGGTGCTTTAGCCCAAAGCTTGGCAACTGAAGGCATGGCCATCAATGGTGGAGCAATGGAAAATGGAGTAATTAATGCTAGTGGATCACTTTGGAATGTCCTGAGAATGTAAAAACTTCCATTTCAAGCTGACTCAAATGTACAGCCTTGGTAATCTGCTTGATCCTGAGCACAAATTCCTCCCCTACATCATCTCTGTTCCCCACACCATTTTGTTCCACCATTGTAACGCTGCCTACCTATGCCTCATCACTGCCTTTCTCTGTTGAAATCCATGCCTTCATCACCTCCAAGCTTGTCTTCTCTAACATCCTTCCAGCTGGCCTCCTGCACAAGCTTAGCTCATGTCCACAGCCAATATACCCATTCTGCATCCCCAACCCCATCCCACTCCCCCTCCACCGTCCCCGGCCCTCTCCCATTTGCTCTGAGTCCCACTGGCTTCCTGTACCCTAGCAACTCAATTTCAAAGATCTCATCCCTCTATCAAAATCCCAATGGTGTCACCCACCTCACCTTTCCTCCTGCCCCTCTATCATAAGCCTTCTCCCAATCGCTTGCTTCCTCTGCTACTTCATTGGTAGCTGTTCATTCAGTTGCTATACTCCTGCCTCTAGAGCTTTTTACCCAGTTCCCTCTCCCTGCTCACATCCCATCCCCGCTTTCAAAAGTTTCCATTTTAACTGTTTCTTCAGTTGCTCGTCGGCTTATCACTCATTCTCCTTTGTCTAAAAGAAAGAACTTATCTTTGGGATGTCCCAAAGTGCTTTACAGCCAATGCAGTACTTTTTGAAGTGTAGTCACTGTTGTAATGTAGGAAACACGGCTGCTAATTTGCACACAGCAAGATCCCACAAACAGTAATGCGATAGTAACCAATCTGTTTTTTTTGCAATGTTGGTTATGGGATAAATATTGGCCAGGACACCAGGGATAACTCCCCTGCCCTTCTTCCAAATAATGCCATGGGATCTTTTACATCCTCCTGAAAGAGCAGGTGGGGCTTCAGTTTGACATCTCATCTGAAGGTCAGCACTCCCTCATTACTGCACTGGACTGTCAACGTAGATTTTGTCTCAAGCCTCTGGAGTGCGACTTGACCTCACAGCCTGCTGATTCAGAAATGAGAGTGCTACTAACAGAGTCACAGCTGACACTATACTCTTAATACACAGTGCCCATTGTATCCTTTTCCTCCTTACTGTTAATGGCTCAAATTAGTTTCTTTTTGTGAGGAGCACAGCCTGTGGGCTGAATTTTACCGACCCCCACCCCCCAATGTCGGGGTTCATGGCGGGGGTGCCTGGAAAATGCCTCTGGGAGAGGGAGTCTCGATGCCAGGGAGGCCCGGCCCCATATTGCTGGCGGCAGCGAGGCCTCATGATTGCCCCCCTAACACCCCCCCCCCCCACCACCACTCGGCGACAGGAGCCCAATTTAAATAGGTTAAATAATGTAAATTAAGGAATTAATTGATTACCTGTTTACACCAGCCATCCTTCTATGATATTGTGGTCAGTGGCTGGCACACCCATGCCGTTGGTTGTACAAGCAGTGTTGTATGGCGGACCACTGGTGGGGAAGGGGGAGGAGGTAAGTGTATCAGTGCAGGAGGTGGGAGCGGGGCCAAACATACCTGATTGGTCTAGGGGGTGATGGGAAGGGGTAAAGTTCAAAGTTTTTGAACTTTGTGGGGTGGGGGAAGGTCAGGTAGGCAAGCTAAGTATTTTGGAGGGGGAGACGGTAAGGAATGAAATGTAAGGTTATTGGCAGGGGGAGGGGAGCTGGGAACATTTCTTTAATTATTTTTAATAACTTTTAAGGCACGGTGTCTTTAAAAATTAAAATTTAATGTAAGGACTGGAAGCCCTTTAGAAATGGCGCCGGCGTCTGTGCAGTGGCGCTGGACGCCATTGCTGGGGACGGAGCACCCACCCCCTCTATGTCATCACGAGGGTGGGGGGGAGGCTGGGGCATTCCGCCCCCGCCATGTAAATGAGCCGCCGCGTTTAATATCGTGGCTTTTGCGGAGTAAAGCCCGCTTGTGCGGGCTGCCATATTTTACGGCCACCGCCAAGTACGGTGGCAACATAAAAGTCAGGCCTGTATCTCTCTCTTTTGCCTTCTCTCTCTGACTCTTCAGTTCTAACAGTCTCAGTGTCTGTCGCTCTCTCCTCTCTCATGTACTACAATACATATCCTGGTTAGAACACTTCTGGAGTACAGTGTTCAGTTCTGGGCAATTCACCTTAGAAAGAATGTAATTGCCTTGGAAGGAGTCAGGCATAGATTTACCAGAATGTTATTGGGGCTCCCAGCGTTAGATTATGAGGAGAAATTACATAAACTAGCTTGCATTCCCTGAAATACAGGTTTAGGGGTGATTTGATTGAGATTTTTAGGATTTTGAAAGTAATTGATAGACTAGAAAGAGAGAAACATTTTCCACTGGTGGGGGAGTCTAGGACAAGGAGAAATCAGAGCCAGGCCATTCAAGAGAGAATTTAGGAAACAATTCATCACACAAAGGGTGGCAGAACGGTGGAACTCTCTTCCACAAATGCTGGTTCAATTAATACTTTAAATCGGAGATTGATGGGATTTTTGATAGACAAGGGGATTAAGGAACATGGAGACAAAGCAGACAGATAAAGTTAGGATACGGATCAGCCATGATCTCAATGAATGGTGGAACAGGATCAAAGGGCTGAATGGCCTCCTCCAGTTCCTAGCTGGATGCTAGTTTGTGGGTAGTACATGTACCTCGGCCAATGCAGCAGTTGGGATGCGATAATTTGCTTCAGCTTTTCTGGAGGTAAAGTAATTCAGGCACTTACCTAATTGTTAGCCAGCGATCCCAGGGCAGGATCTGGCTGCAGTGCAATGCACTCTGTGGCTGACAGCCTGCTGACAGTTAACGTCTGGGCTTAGCCGTTAACAATGGCTGCAAGGCTTGAGTACTGATTTTATAGAATGTGACAGCACAGAAACAGGTCATTTGGCCTATCAAATGTTTGCTGATGTTTATCTGTGCATGAGGCACCTCATCTAATCCGCTATACTCCTCACTCCTCGTACTTATTCATATTCCTTTTTTAAACAGCTCATTCCCTATTTAATAAATTTATTACACTGCTTCAACAAAAGTTCATACCACAGAATTGCACATTCTAAGTACCCTTTGTGTAAAGACATTTTTCTAACCTCCCATTTAATTCCTTTTGCCATTATTTTATACCTGTGCCCTCTTGTTACCATGTCATCAACGATAGAAAGTAATCTATCACTATTTACCTTATTCTAACCCATCATAATGCCTCTATCTGGAGAGGAGCAGATAGAACTGAGAAACCACAAGGTGTCGAGGAACAGTCCATTTTAGCAGCAATTATTGTAGAAACAGATCAGTTCCACTATCTTAATGAGTCTCAGTTATCAGCAGTTTCCTTTGCTTAAAACAAAGAAAGAGATCATTTTCATTCCTTGCCCAATTATGGGTTGCATTAAAAGCCACCGCCACACTTGAGAACACTGTAAAATATCGTCATTTCTGACTACAGCAAAGAAAAGTTATAATATTTTTTTTTCCAAAATATACTTTATTCATAAAAATCTGTAAAAATTACATTGCCAAACAGTTTCAAAACAGCACCAAAAAATACAAACTTTGCAAGGGAGATCAGTTTCCTTCAATACTATCATGAGTTTCTTCCCAACCCTTACGTTTCACAATTGTGATGTCAATTACAGTTTTACATTTACAGCAATTGAGAATATTAACGATACAGTTCGAGGGGTTTCCCATGGATCCAGCCCCTCAGTTCAGCTTGGTGGGGGGACCTCACACAGTGGTCTTTCCCCATTGAGCCTTTGCTGCGGCTGCCCCAAGCTTTAGTGCGTCCCTCAGCACGTAGTCCTGGACCTTGGAATGTGCCAGTCTGCAACATTCGGTGGTGGACAACTCTTTGCGCTGGAAGACCAGCAAGTTTCGGGCACACCAAAGGGCGTCTTTCACCGAATTGATAGTCCTCCAGCAGCAGTTGATGTTTGTCTCGGTGTGCGTCCCTGGGAACAGCCCGTAGAGCACAGACTCCTGTGTTACAGAGCTGCTTGGGATGAACCTTGACAAAAACCACTGCATCTCTTTCCACACCTGCTTTGCAAAGTCACATTCCAGGAGGAGGTGGGCGACCGTCTCTTCCCCACCACAGCCAACGCGGGGGCACTGTGCGGAGGGAGCGAGACTTCGGGTGTGCATGAAGGATCTGACGGGGAGGGCCCTTCTCACCACCAGCCAAGCTAAAAGTTACAATATAGCCTCTACCTCACTCTCCAGGTGAGAAGCTGGGCAAATGAACAGTCCCTTCATGAATTCCCATGGTCTTCAGTGCTCCTTTCAATAATGTAGTCTCCACTGACACCACGTCACAAATTTGTGGCCATCTGTCTTTTAGTTGCACTGGTGCACATTCCCACTAACAATCAACCAAGTAAATGGTGTGGTAAATTCAGCTTCTTTTCATTTGGATTCTGGGAGCCTGGCATTCATTGGCAGTCTTTTATTGTTGGGCTCAGAACAAGCAAAACTCAACAGGTGTGTTGTACCTAACTGCCCTTTCCTTTGCTTGAAAATTCTTATGTTCTAGGATTGAACCCATAAAAAGTAGGCCAATATTTTTTCACTGTGCCTTTTAATCTTGAATTATTCCATTAGACCCAAAGGATAAAGGGCTCCCTGGTCCTATTCTCAGCTATATAAACCAGAGCATTGCATTCCCAGTTGGTACTGGGCTAGATGGTAATTTAGGGCCACATTTGGCCTTAGTGCTTTCATAGGGAAATAAACCAGCCTGGAATCTTGTTCCTGATTCCTATCCAATGACCTGGCAGAAAACTGTGCATGTCAACGCCCAGCGAGATCAAGCTCGGCTGTGGCGTGCTCTCCATGGTTAAATATCTTGCATGCATTTAATGTCATTGTTGAATAATCCTTCTCCTTTTAATAACAGATTAAGAATATAGATCGTTTTTACAGTCATCACAGAGAAAGAATGGATGAGATAGCTATTACAAACCTGTGAAACCCTACCCAAATAAGAGCCAAGCAAGGAGGGGAATAGATTGGGTAAAGGGGACTTGAAAACACAATACAATACAATTTTATTAACAAATCAGCTCAAAGTAGACAGGCTGATACATTGTGTGGTCAATGGAGTAGTGAATTATAATCACCTGATCAATGAGGTAGGCAGCAGATAAATAATTAGATGACACTGGTTTAGGAAACAAGGCAAATTAGTTGGCCATTGGTTTGGAAATAATCTATTTTCCAGTTAGGTACAGATCAAAGATTTGTGCTAGCATTACATGGCAAAGCTACTGGCTTGTATGTGTTTCGAGGTTAAGGATAATAAGGTATTGTGAAACAGGGAAGATGAATTGCAGTGAAGACTCTGTGTTGTAGTGCAGTGGCAGAGAGATTTACTGCTCAACTCATTGTTCTACTTGGCATGTTTCAGGAAGGTTCAGTGTAACATCCTGACTGCTGTGATGACAGGAAGTCATTTTTTTTTACTGAAGCTATAATGTGGGATATATTTTATGATATTAAATGTGTATTACAATGTATCTGGTGTTAATCTCCAATTCTGGCCTCTTGAGGATCCCTGATTTTAATCACTCCACCATTGGCGGCCCTGCCTTCAGCTGCCTGGACCCTAAACTCTGGAATTCCCTCCCTAACCCTCTCCACCTCGCTTTCCTCCTTTAAGACTCTCCTTTACGTCTGCCTCTTTGACCAGGTTTTTGTTCACCTGCCCTATGTTTTATGTGGCTCAGTGTCACATTTTGTTTGGTAACGCGCCTGTTGCGCCTTGGGACGTTTTACTACATTAAAGAGACTATATGAATGTACGTTGTTGTTGCTTATAGTATGTTGTTTATAGTACTCCTTTCTGGTATCTAAGGAAACACTGAAATCTGTTTATAGCATCTACCTGTTAATACTCATTTATGGTATGTTATGGCAGTGACATGTAACATTTGCTGATTTTCACTTGTGGTGTATAAATTGTACTAGTATTTCTTTACAGTACACGCCAGTATCCATGTTTAAGTACAAGGGCAGATTTTAACTCCCAGTGGGTAGCAGGTGAAAACAGACGGGGTCATCACCAGAGCTTCAGCATTATTTAAATGTCTCCGGTCAGCTGAGTGAGAGATGAGGATCAGTCAGCTTTTAGGCCACCCGCTGGCACTGAGCATACGCTGCCTGCAGCAAGGCAAGTGCAGGAGCGGAAGTGTTGCAAGAGTCTCACGGCTGGGGAAAGGGTGGAGGAGCCTGAAGCAGCTGAGGCCTGGGCTTCCTCTGTGGCGTCCTGCTCCTCCCGGTCCCTCAAATGAAAGATTTTTTTAAAAACTTATCTTAGAGGGCCTCGTTGTCTTTTAAACCCCATGGCTTTAAAATTGAGAATTGGCATGAATGGAGCAGTAAATAGAGTCACGCCATTTTAACTGCTGCCTCATTCCATTCCCGTTGTTAAACACTTGTACCAGTGCAGTAATACTTGCTGACATGCTGTAGCTAGAACCCACGTCTATAGCACCTGGAGCATTGTAATTCTCACCTATAGGGTATAAATAATGGCAATATTTATTTTTTATGACCAATGTCGATAGCATAGGGCTGGTTGTAAATTATTGTTTACTTTATAGTAAAAGTAAAGAGCCACGTATCACATCTGTTTCAAAGCATTTTCTTGAGCACAGTGACTTGTTATGTAGGCAGACTGATGGAGATGAAGCTAATCTGTTTTTTGGTGATAGCGGTCAGTGGGAGGGGACTGTTAATCAAGACACAGGGAAATTGCTGAGCTGCTTTAAATAGGGTGATGGGACTTCCAGTGACCTCAGTTTAATGTTTAACTTGAAGGATGGCACATCCACAGTTATCAAAGCAGTTCATGCATTCAGGCTCTGGGTTAGGATTTGAACGCACCATCTTTTGACCCAGAGGTAGAATGCTACCAACTGAGCCAAGATGAGATTGTGTATGCGTGCAATATGTATTATTAATGGCCACTTGTGATGTATGAATGGGATTGAGGTAGCCTGAAATGAAAAACTGTATAATCAGCTAGTATGAATTCTAGTCAAAGAATGGAATCAAAGGTTGAAATAACTCTTTTGCTGGTACCATCAGTGGTTAATAACCCACAGACATGTTTCCTTTCATTTGAGTTTAAAACATGCTTGCTCTCAGGAGCATTGACGGTTACCTGACCTCTGATTGAGGCCTGATGTTTTCCCCCCCAATGTCTGACAAGTAAGAACAGAAATTAAAACTTTACCTCTCTGGGCAGAGACTTAGGTTTGGTACGTAACTGCATATTTATCGTTCCCTTCAACTTCTGGCTTAAACTTGGCCAAAAGCATGTGAGTTGAATTTCCAGTTTTCCTTCCTAATTCAGTTTTTCTTCAATTAAACTGAAAATTGTTGCCAGATACACCTACATAACAACTGTTTCAATATGTCAAAGTGATTAATTGTATTGTAAATACTTTAGATGTAACTGTGCACTACATAAATATGAACTTCCTTTCAAATCAGGCCCAGTAACCCATTAGACCCATTGTTTACGATGCCAGTGCCCACGTGTGTCACCATGAATAATTATCTGACAAAGTGTTTTATTTTTGTTTGGGGAGAGAGAAGAGCAGCATGCCCCTATGTATTCCAACAACATGACATCAACAGCAGTGACAACTTGCATTTATATAGTGCCTTTAACGTCCCAAGGTGCTTTATTGCACCTGATTACACATAAGTTTTGAGGTTGTGTATTGTGTGTTTTCCATTATGGCATCAGAGAATGATACCCTTTTAAATCCCTCTGCAGGAGTTCTCCCTGGGCCCTGATGTGTCATGTTGGAAAGTGTTTTCTCAGCTCCATCCAATATAACAACCAGGGAAAAGTGAACGCGATCTCAGAACCATCCTCTCCCAGCCTACAATTCTACCCCCTTCCTCTCTGGGAGAACCCTGCATGATAAGGAGAGGGAATAAAGTCAACAAAATGAATTCACACCATTTTCTGTGATTTTTATTTTGTTTGCACTTGACACCTATTTTTCCAACTTTGAAAGAAAGAGTGCTGTGGCATTGCAACGTGACAAAATGTAGTCTTTAAGACAAAATTGTGGAGTGTTGCGGTCTCCAGGATTATACAGTGGGGTTTCAGCAATGTAATATAAATCAGAACCAGCTGTTGGAAAATAACATTACATTGCACCAGCTGGGCCAGGAACGGTACCACTTGAGCTTTTCAGTTCAATTCGAAATCTCTTGCCAAAATCCACAGAGAATGTTTCAGACCCATTGCACATCATGGAAAATCGTGAGAAAGCCCAAAGAAGGTGCTTGATTCTTGGTAACTTAACACAGTTGGCAGGGAGCTGGATAGATAGCTGTCGAGATTGGGGGATCCCGGGGCTCTGGTGATGGTGGCTGGAGGTTTCTGGTTGTATGTCTTCCATTCTGCAAATTTTCACCTCATTCTTGCTAATGAACAGGAAAATCATGATTAGACAAGCACAGAAATGGAAAGTTCCCATCTATTAACAGTGTTGTGTGAGGTTTTTTTTAAGCGGGTAGGTGAAAAAGGAACATAGTGCTCCTTAAGTTGTACAGTTGCCGTACTGAAGGAGTGCTGGACTGTCAGAGGTGTCATCTTTCAGCTGAAACATTAAACCGAGGCCCTGTCTATCCTCTCAAGTGGTCGGAAAATGATCCCATGACACTATTTTGAAGAAGAGCAGGGCAGTTCTGAGCAATATTGATCCCTCAGTCAACATCACTTAAACAGATTATCTGCTCATTATCACATTGTTTGGGATCTTGCTGTGCACACGTTGGGTTCTGTGTTTCCTACATGCCAACAGTGACTACTCTTCAAAAAGTACTTAATTGTCTGCAGAGTGTGTTGAGATGCCCTGAGGTCATGAAAGGTACTATCTCAATGTGTTTGCATGATGTTTGTCTCTCCCGCATTTAGAATAATGGACAAATCAATTTCACTTGAAAGCATTAAACTGCCACATGCTAAGTTCATAGAGGGTTGTTTCTATGCTTTGAAATAAAATTAAAATTTCAGATAGAATTAAATTCTCATCTTTGTTTTCAAATCCCTCCATGGCCTCGCCCTTCCCTATTTCTGTAATCTCCTCCAGCCCCACAACCTTTCAAGATATCTGCGCTCCTCTAATTCTGACCTCTTGAGCATCCCCGATTTTAATTGCTCCACCATTGGTGGCTGTACCTTCAGCTGCCTAGGCCCTAAGCTCTGGAATACCTTCCCTAAACCTCTCTGTCTCACTATCTCTCATTTGTTTCTTTAAGATGCTCCTTAAAACCTACCTCTTTAACCAAGCTTTTGGCCTTAACGTCACCTTATGTGTCTCGATGTAAAACTTTGTTTTATAATGCTCCTGTGAGGCACCTTGGGATGTTTTATTATGTTAAACTTGTTACATTGTAGTTGTTGAAATAGGAGATCAATAGGTGTACGCAGGTTGGGTGATAGTCTGTGAGCCTCCTCATACATGGACTCCTGATGGAGTGGTTGCTTCCCTCTCCTCGTCGGATTTCCACCTTCCAGTTTGGGGTAGCCAAAGTGACTTTGTTGACAGGTAGTTAGCTGGGTTAATCTTATGCCTGGCCATAAAGAAAGCCCTAATTATATCCTGTGGGGGCAAGGGAACAGGATTGACAAGATGTGATAAATTAAGTAGAGAAGGCAAGGCAAGACAGCAAGGTAGCAAAAAGGGAAATGATGATCAGAGTGTGGTAGGAAGGGACAGAGTATACAAAACTAAGAGCGCACCGGCAGATAAGACCAGAGGTTACAAAAATAATACAAAGACCGACCTAAAGGCTCTGTACCTGAAGGCATGTAACATTCGTAACAAAGCAGATAAATTGACAGCGCCAATAGTAATAAGTTCGTATGATCTGGTAGCCATTACAGAGATAAGACTGCAAACTGTCAAAGACTGGGACCTGAATTCAAGGGTACATAACATTTAGGAAGGTCAGGAAGCTAGGAAAACGTGGAGAGTTAGCTCTATTACTTAAGGATGGCATTGATACTGTTACGACCAGGTGAGAAAGAGGTCTAGGGTTCCCTTTCAGCCTTTACCTGGTCTTACTGTAACAGGATTTAATTTTAAACACACCGTGTTTTTGCTCCCCCCCTTGGTGAATCATTGTTCACCGCTTTCCAATTATAAGGTAAAGAAACCAGCACAAACAGGCTTTCTTAGGTTTAAAGGAGAAAAGTTGAAATTTATTAAACTTAAACTCTAATTCGTTTAATGCCTACGGATACATAGCATGCCCATGCTAGCAAGCATGCATACGCGATACACACAAGCAAGAGACAGAAAAGAGCAGAAGAAAAATAAAACAGAAAAGTTTGAGGCAATATCTGAAGAGTTTTTGCTATGGTTCTTCGAGCTCTGTAGAGTCCTTGATTGTAAGTAGTTTCTGCTTTTCGTTAGGGCCCAGTATTCTTCTTAAACCTTGTTCACTGTAGGAGACTTTTCTCTCTTGGGGTTCATGTGTCTTCAGTGGATTCAGATGCTTGTGAGAAAGAGATGGGATCAGACAGGAGAGATCTTCTCAGTCCAGGAGCAAACAGACACTCTGCCTAAACTGTTTGTATAAATTCAAAAAACTGCGGTTGCCCAGCAGGTTAGTCATGTGATGAGCTGGTTTGACCATGTCTGTTTGTGTATTCAGTCATCTGAGCAGTCAACCTAGAATGCGAGCTCCCCCACCTTCAACGTCTGGTGATCAAAAGTCCATGGTGGGTTGAATATCAGGGAGTGGTTGCTTTGTCCTTCCAAACACTGTCTGCCAATATGCAAACATCCCTTCCAGCCACGGCCGATCTGTTCAACAAGTCCTTCCCTCACTCCAGTAACAATTTAAAACCAATGTTCATGACAAAATTAATGTGCCTCATTCTTGACAGGTGGGGGCCTAGCATGAGAGTACAATGGAGAGAGATGGCCTTAGTTCTGGCGATCAAGAGATCAAGATCAGTTTGGGTATAGATGAGAAGTAGTAAAGGAAGTGGAAGTGGTTTAGAGGCCCCCCACCAGTAACCACACTATAGGGAGGGGTGTACAGGGTGAAATAATGGGGACTTGTGAGAAAGGTAATATGATAATCATGGGTGATTTTAATCTATATGTAGATTGGACAAATCAGATTGGCAAAGATAGCCTGGATGAGTTTATAAAGTGTTTTTGGGACAGTTTCTTGGGGCAGCATGTTCTAGAGTCAGCCAGAGAGCAGGCTATATTAGATCTGGTACTGTGCAATGAGACAGGATTAATTAATGACCTCATAGTTAATGTACCCCTAGGTAGCAGCGATCATAATATGATTGAATTTCACATTCAGTTTGAGGGAGGGAAAGGCGAATCTAAGATTAGTGATAGTAAGAGTTTCTAGAGGTATTTAAAAAGGAAAGGAGTAAGTAAAGTGAGCATTGGTCCTCCAGAGAATGAGTCTGGGGAACTGATGGAAAATAAGAAGATGGCGGAGGAATTGAACAGATATTTTACATCTGTCTTCACTGTAAAAGATACAAATAACATCCAAAAATAATTGTGAATCAGGAGGTGAAAGGGAGGGAGAAAATTAAAACAATTACAATCACTGGGAAAGGGTACTGAAAAATTTATTGGAACTAAAAGCTGACAAGTCCCCAGGTCCTGATGGACTTCATCCTAGGGTCTTAAAAGAAGTGGCTGCTGAGATAGTAGATACATTGGTTTTAATTTTCCAAAAATTCCTAGGTTCTGGAAAGGTCCCATCAGATTGGAAAATAGTGAATGTGACTCCTCTATTCAAGAAAGGAGGGAAACAGAAAGCAGGAAACTATAGGCCAGTTAGCTTAACATCTGTCATAGAGAAAATGCTGGAATATTATTAAGGAGGTTATAGCGGGGCAGTTAGAAAATCTCAATGTAATCAGGCAGAGTCAACATGGTTTTATGAAAGGGAAATCATGTTTAACTAATTTATTGGAGTTCTTTGACGAAGTAACAAACAACATGAATAAAGGGGAACCTGTGGATATGGTTTACTTGAATTCCCAGAAGGCATTTGACAAGGTGCCACATCAAAAGTTACTATGCAAAATAAGAACTCATGGTGTAGGGGATGACATATTAGCATGGATAAAGGACTAGTTGGCTAACAGGAAGCAGAGAAGAGGGATAGATGGGTCATTTTTCGGTTTAGCAAGCTGTAACTAGTGGACTGCCATAGGGATTAGTGCTGGGGCTTCAACTATTTACAATTTGTATCAAACGCTTGGATGAAGGGACCAAATGTATGGTTGCTAAATTTGCTGATGGCACAAAGTTAGTTAGGAAAGTAAGTTGTGAAGAGGACATAAGGGCTGCATTTTAAGACGTAAAAAATTCAGCCCGCCCGCACGGGCGCCGTGTCACAGAGCCGCGGCGGCGGATTAGCGTGGCTGTAGCACCCGCCCCCCCCACGATGACGTGGAGGGGGAGGGCGAGCTGCTGCAGGCAAAGGTGTCTGGCACCAATGCGCAGCCACAGTGCCAATTTTAAAGGGCTTATAGCCCTCAATGGACACTTAAAATTTAAAGGAATAGGTAAGTTTAAATTTCCTAACACTAAATAAAACAAACGTACCATGCGCTCTCCCCCGCATCCCCCCCCCCCCCCCCACCCCAATGGCAAATCTCAACATTCCTGCCCTTTTCCCTCCCGGAATACAGATATTTAAAATTTGATCCCCTCCCACCCCACCCCCCCCCACAAAGTTTGGCACCTTTGCCCTTTACCCCTTCCCATCACCACCCCCCCCTCCGACCAATCTGCAGCATTTTAACCCTGCTCCCCTCCCTCCTGCACAGAGAAAAAAAATCCTCCTCCCCACCTCCCCACAGGTGTCGTGCCACATTTCCCCGTACAGGGATTTGAAGGCACGGCATTGCCAGCTGCTCGAATGAAGATTGGTGTGGCGATTAAGGAGGCGATGGGAACCTCATTAAATCAGGTATGTAAATTAGTTTACATATTTAAATGGGGGTCCCATCGCCGAGCAGCGGGGCAGCCGCCATGAGGCCTCGCTGCCACCGTTGAGATCAGCACTGGTCCTGCCGTCTTCAGGGTCAGTGGCGGGCCTCCACCGCACCGATCTTCATTTCTCCCTGCCAGTGTTCCCGACGGCGGAGGGCCTTTAAAATCCAGCCCAAGGAATCTGCAGTGGGATATAGATAGGTTAAGTGAGTGGACAAAAATTTGGCAAATGGACTATAATGTGGGAAAATGTGAAGTTATCCACTTGGGCAGGAAGAATAGTAAAGCAGCATATTATTGAAATGGAGAGAGATTTCAGAGCTCTGAGGTACAGAGGGATCTGGGTGTCCTGGTACACGAATCACAAATGGTTGGTATGGAGATACAGAAAGTGATTAGGAAGCAAATGGAATGTTGTCTTTTATTGCAAGGGGAATGGAATATAAAAGTAGGGATGTTTTGCTACAGTTGTATAGGGTTTTGATGAGACCACATCTGGAGTACTGTGTACAGTTTTGGTCTCCTTATTTAAGAAAGGATATAAATGCATTAGAGGCAGTGCAGAGATGGTTCACTTGACTGATACCTGGGATGGGGGGGTTATCTTATGAAGATAACAGGTTGGGTCTGTATCCATTGGAGTTTAGAAGAATGAGAGGTGATCTTATTGAAACATATAAGATCCTGAGGGGACTTGACAGGTTGGATGCTGAAAGGATGTTTCCCCTTGTGGGAGAGACTAGAACTAGAGAACACAGTTTAAAAATAAAAGGTCGTCCATTTAAGACGGTGATGAGGAGAAAAAAAATTTCTCAGAGGGTTGTGAGTCTTTGGAACTCTCTTCCTCAGAGAGCGGTGGAAGCAGGGTCATTGAATATCTTTAAGGAAGAGCTAGATAAATTCTTGACGAAGAAGGGAGTCAACGATATCGGCGGGGGGTGGGGGGGGCGGGGGAGGTAGGGGGGAAAGTGGAGTTGAGGCCACAATCAGATGAGCCATGATCTTATTAAATACCAGAGCAGGCATGAAGGGGCCAAAAGGCCTACTCCTGCTCCTAATTCTTATGTTCGTATACACACACCACATGGTGTGCTGCTGAAACTGGAGAAATCCCAGGTTTGGTTCGTGGTGTGCACTGCGCTCGCTGATCTCTGCCGGGACAGCATTTATGGGACACTGTGATATGCCTGGTGGTCCTCAAGCTTGGGCTGGGGAAAATCAACCAAAAACTGCTTCTGGTCCTGATCCTGAGTTCTTATGTTCCCGATCACTATCCATTAAACCCTGCAGGAAAGTGTATTGTTGTTGAGCCCAAGGCTGGCCTTGGCTGTGATGGCTCCTCCCCCTTCACTGCTGGATATCCTGCTGAAACTCACATAAGCATGAAAAATAGTCACTTGGATGAGGCTGCAGCAGTTTGATGATGCCTCTGAACCACACCATGTATGAGTCAATGCCTCCTGGCAGGAGAAAATTGAAGACGATTGGAGAATTATTGGGGGGAGAAAAAGCTTAAAATGCCCATGTCGTCTGATACAGGGATGTGGGCAATTAAGCAGCATAAAGAAAAACAGCCCTTTATACTAATTGGGAGGGAGGTGCTGACAATCAAGCCAATGGATGAAGTTTCATGTGCTGTTTAACTGCTGTATTTCAAGGTTAAGCATTCCAATGACTGGTGGCCCAGGGGACCTTGAGCTTCGACACTGATCTGTTCACCAACAGCTTGAGAGGGCAGTTCCTGCCTGAAGCTGGAACCTTCAGGAAGTGAGGTGCAAGAAAGAAAATCTTAGATGAAAGACAGTGATATAGGAGAATCGTTGTTACCCGACTTGTAAATTGCGCTGTAGTTAAAAAATATTTATCCCCATATTTGCAGCAGAGGTAGAATTAAAATACGCATAATCAAACATAAATTTTAATATGCATACCATTTCAGCAGAGTGCTTAGCTGGCACTGTTCCGTGGAGGCTTTGTAGCAATGGTGCTTACTAACATTTATCAAAGCCCACAGTCCCAAGTAATGTCTTGCATCAGGGTCACTGTCAATAATTATTCAGGAGCTTGCACGAGAGTGGTGGGATGTGGGTTTGGATAGGAAAAGGGAGAACTTTAGTGTGAGATTTGTTAGTCTATTCAGTTAGGAAGAAACAAGAAAAGACTTAAAGCGTTTCAAATCGTGATGTGCATTCATAAGCCAATTTAATAAAACTGCATGCAGCTTTCAATCAGACAACATTTCCACGTCAGAGGCAGCCTCTTGAATGGAGCTCTGGATGTGAAGTTGCAAAACATATGCAAGACCATTAGTATGATCATGGCCAGTACTATAGTTTTGATAAAGCCTTTTCACTAGCTGTGGCATGCTGAAATAGTTCTGCCTCCTAATAACATCCTTCTTGTCTTTTTGTGTGGGAGAGCAAGGATATGAGAAGAAAAAAAGCTCTTAAATCGCACCTCAGTCAGCATTCCAGAGTGGGTCAGACCATAAACTGAAGGCCAGTGGCACATGGTTCATTGGTCTGCCCAGGGCCACTTGGGGTGGGATTTTTGCTTTATTATGAGGGCCACGACACTACAGGAAGAATAAACAAGGCCACATTTGATGTTTTGAGGACCATGGGAAGATATTTCAAGAAACATATAGACTGCATTAAAACTTTTGGTCTTCTGCAGCAGCTTAATTCTTTTGCTTTATGCTGATTGGACTTTTGAAATATTTAGCTCCAGCTTTTTGGAATGCATTAAATATAAACAATTATTCCTCACCTCCGATTATTGGGAGAAGACGGTGGGGCCATGGAGGGCCAATCAAGGAAGGCCCCAACCCCCGGAGCCCACTGGGAGTGTTTATTTGATGGTCTCCCCATGCGGCAGCAGGCCTTACCAACACAGATAACTGCCCATGAGGCTGGGAAGTGGCCCTTAATTAGCCACTTAAGTAGCTTAATTGGCTGCCCAGTGGGCGGCTGTGCTACTAAGATTCTTGCCACTGGCAATATGGGAAAATTCAGCTTTATGTTTGTCTGAGTGTCTGTAACACTGTGGGCAGTATTTTCAGAGGCCAATGGGTGTGGAAACTGAGGTTGGGGAGGCATGTAATTTCGCACAGCCAGCTGATGTGTCAGTTTGCCGGCACTATCCTGCCCCCAAGTCATTTCCGTGAAGGACGGGTAGGGGCCAGAACGATTACCTGCCCAGAGGCAGCAGGTAGCCAATTAAGGTAATTAATGGGCCAATTTTCCAGTCAGCAGACGGGCCCCACACAGCAGCCAAAACAGAGTCAGTGAGAGGAGTCGGCCTCTAGGCAGGGGGGCCGAGTTCCATCTCACTAGGACACCCCTCCATGCCATTCATGTTGCAGCTGCTGGCCGTCCAGTGGAGGGGTTGCCCCTCCATGATCATGGCCAGGCAGCTGCGGCCTTTTTAAATTAAATTTTTTTTAACCTTCTCTTCACAGGGCGCCTCCATTGTGAGGCACCGTCTCTCTGCAGGCATTGGCAGCTCCCACCTCAGCTACTGGGGCTGCGGGGTCATTGCTGGAGGGCCTCCTATTAGCTCTCCAGTCTCAGGAGTTCACTCACCATCCTTAATTGTACCGTAAACTAATTGGCCAATCCATCCAAAATCGGTCGAGTTACTGCTCCTGATATGGTGTGGGGGCGGGGGGCTCAGGGCCCACATTTGACCCCAACCCGAAACGGTAAATCCTGCCCTGTGTCTCTGTCAGCGGTCAAAATTGGAAAGCCAGTCTATAGGATTTTGCTACTCACTGCATAAATGCACCTTGATCTGCTTAAGGACTGCAATGGGCCTTGAACTCCTGATCTTCTAAATTCGACACAAGAGCACGACCACTGAGCCACAACTAACATACTTTACATTCTGTTCCCTACTGTGCAAATGTCATTGTGATTGGTCTTTATAAGGTTTCTACAGCGTCAAGAAGCTCTTCCTTTTCAAACAACTCTCCATAAATCGCTATTAATCAGTGGCCAGAAAAGTAAGACTAGCAAAAGTAATAAGGGTCCATTATTGCTTTTCTGAACAGTTAACTCACATTTTTTTGTTTTGTTCCCATCAAACTCAGAGGAAAATTCCTCGCAAGTCCTTAGTCTGATTACACAGCACAGCTGATCTCTTTACCTTTTCCAGCAGGGCATCACTTGCTAGCAATCAGGAGCAGGAACCCTGGCTGATTTATTTTTCCTTTTAAGCTCAGGGATGCTGACGTCAACTGCTGTGTCCCCCAGCACTGCCTCAGCTGAGAGCAGTTAGCTCAAAGCTGATTGAAACAAGCCTAGAAACCTTGTCTGCAGGGTCTTGCTACTCACTGGATAAACACGCTGAGTCGCTTGTGGAGAGCAGTTTAAAGTTCTTACTGAAGAAAGATAGAAACAATTAATTAAGACAATTTTGGACTCTCTTGAAGAAGAGAAGTGGAGTTTTCCCCGGTGTCCTGGCCAATATTTATCGCTCAACCAACATCATTAAACAGATTATTGCATTTCTTTTTGTGGAAACTTGTGCACAATTTGGCCACCACTTTTCCTACCTTACAATGGTGACTGCCTTTAGAGAGATGTGAGCCAACAGCTCTGCATAACCTTGCCCATTCACACCATTCTGTAGTAAGTGGAAGGCATGAGTTTTCCACATGAACAAAGAACAAAGAACAGTACAGCACAGGAACAGGCCATTCGGCCCTCCAAGCCTGCGCCGATCTTGATGCCTGCTTAAACTAAAACCTCCTGCACTTCCGGGGACCATATCCCTCTATTCCCATCCTATTCATGTATTTGTCAAGATGCCTCTTAAACGTCGCTATCGTACCTGCTTCCACCACCTCCCCCGGCAGCAAGTTCCAGGCACTCACCACCCTCTGTGTAAAGAACTTGCCTCGCACATCCCCTCTAAACTTTGCCCCTCTCACCTTAAACCTATGTCCCCTAGTAACTGGCTCTTCCACCCTGGGAAAAAGCTTCTGACTATCCACTCTGTCCATGCTGCTCATAACTTTGTAAACCTCTATCATGTCACCCCTCCACCTCCGTCGTTCCAGTGAAAACAATCCGAGTTTATCCAACCTCTCCTCATAGCTAATGCCCTCCAGACCAGGCAACATCCTGGTAAACCTCTTCTGTACCCTCTCCAAAGCCTCCACATCCTTCCAGTAGTGTGGCGACCAGAATTGCACGCAATATTCAAAGTGTGGCCTAACTAAAGTTCTGTACAGCTGCAGCATGACTTGCCAATTTTTATACTCTATGCCCCGACCGATGAAGGCAAGCATGCCGTATGCCTTCTTGACTTCTTGCCGTATGCTTAAAGACAGGAGCAGTGCTCTGCTAACTGGCTCATCGACGCGAGTGACATTTTTAACATTGATGAAGAGCAGTCTGCCCTATTAGCTGTTTGCTAACATTGATCCTTTTCATTTTTATCCTCGCTTAATCATTGGAATTCATGGCTTCCATTGCCACTGCTTCACTGCTGAATTTTATCATGCATCTTCATGGTGTTTACATGGATGTAGTGCTAAACAGGAATGTCAGCTGACAGGAAGAGTGAGTCCTATTCGGTTAGAACATTTTGTCTCCTTTTTTCATGCCCCCTCTCTCAGTCTCGTCCTTTCAGTCAGAAGGTCGTGGGTTCAATACCCCTCCAGCACACAAGCACAAATCTAGGGTAACGTCTGTACTGAGGGGGTGCCACACTGTTGGAAGTGCCATCCTTCGTTCTGAGGCAATAACGCTAGGCGTCACATCGGTGCTCTGGTAAACATTCTTCCATCAGCCAACTTCACCAAAAATAGATTGGTTGGACAACCACTTCATTGTTGTTTGTGAAACTTTAATGGCTGCTATGACAGCGGAGTTAGCAACAGAGCTACATTTTAAAAGGAATTAATTCTATGTGATGCACTTTGAGATGTTGATGAGATGAGGTGCCATATAAAGGCAAATTATTTCTTTTTTAAAGATTGAGCAAAATCTGGAAATCACTGTTCATACTAGCGAATGGAATATAGGAACAGGAGTAAACCATGCAGCCCTATCTACGCTCAAAGGTATATAGATGACATTCTGCTATTTTAATGAAGCTATTGACTGGCTTGCAATTAACATGTCAATACCTGTGTTAAAATAGCACAAAAAGAAAAAGTCACATGTACTTGTTGATGTACACCTGGTGGTTCTGCCAGATAAAGGAGATGAAATCATGCTGTATCAGCACATTCAACCAAAAGTTCTTTAACCAGTAGATTTATTTTAAATGCATTTACACCTTCATCGAAAAGCACCCAAAGGAGTTTCGTAAAAGTGTGTTTGTTGCCAATTTTCACAAATTGCGATTTCAACCCCAAATTTCGATCCAGCAGGTTGCCTTCCATTAAGGAAGTTGAAAAGGGGTGTCGCACACCCAGTGGAAAATCCTGACTTTGTGCATGTTCATTGCAGTGATACTGTAGGTTTTATGTTGCCATGCTGAAATTGCTTCACAGTACAGTACAGATGTCCCATCGGAACTAGAGGACCTTATCATAAGCTGGCACTCGCAGTCGAAATGAAAAGACCGTTGAAACTTAATGAATGTGCTTCCATTGATGTAAATTTAGCTGCCTCCCAATATTGGGCTCAGAGGCTCCCCACAGCCGGTTCCGCATTGACACAAAGCCCTAATTGCAATAAAAATTGAAGTTTTAAATAATCAACAGAGGCAGAAAAAACAAAAGGAGGTTTTGAATTTATCAAGTCTCTTTTTGGCATTTAATCTGTAAGAGGGGTGCTGATTGTCTAATAGACTTTAAATTGCTGCAATGTGCTGATGATGTGTTAGGCTGCTTTTATAGTGACGGTGGTGGGATGCTGGGGCTGCCAGCTTTTGTGACTGCAGCAGGTTTACTTGCTTTGCTGTTGCCTCTGGTGATATGAGTCCTGTACATCGAGCCCCAGCAGCTGAAGTACTCCACTAAACTCAGTATGAAAGCAGTTTTAGAGTCACAGAGCGTTAGTCTAACAGATGTGTTCTGTGCCATAAACATGTGCCCTGGAAACCTGCATATTTACATCGACTGCCACTGTAAGATTGTGTTATCGGGTGAATTTATAATAGGTCAGGCATGACCCAAAGAAACAGCTGAATTATTGTGATTCAATATTCGACAGACAGCTTGTTCTTTTCAGATAGGTCAATGAACAGGGATTGGAGGGTTCATTACATGCTTCTGACTTCCCAAACAATAAAAGATCCCGTCTGTAAGACTAAATGCTATATTAGTACTCCCTGAATGACTTAAGTGTTCAAAAATTGCTCTTTGTTTGATGTATTGTGACTGCAAATGGAAGCCTCATTAATAGTGACATCTGTAGAAAAACAGACTAAATTTATAACTGTAGCCACCCACAGAACCCACTGCAAACTCCAGCATAAATAGGCAAAGCAGTTCAATAAGATGTAATGCTACACTTTTAATGTGATTCTGTTTATCCTTGGACAAGGGCACCATGGGTTGATAAGATTGGCGATGATGTAGTCACATGAAACTAAATGATGTCTGCTTTTTTTGGATGGGACAGGAAATTTATCATTGCTCTCCGAAATCTCTTGCCCTGTGCACTCAGAGCTGATATTACGAATGTGACAGTGCCACACTAGCTGGAACAAATGAGTAGTGCCATCCCAGACAATGTGGGTAAATAACTGGTGCCAATTCAGCCACATTGGTAAGGAGGTCCCAGACTTGATCTCTGATGCATGTTGAGTATGATTATCTCCGCCTGGATGGTAATTGTGAGAAAAAAAGGCAGTTAAGACTCCTGCTCCCAACTGGACTAAGCAATGACTGATGCTGCATAAAATCAGCTTGTACATTTTAAATTGCAGTAGAATGTAAATAGCCTCAATGCCTCCTATCCACGAACCTGACCAATAGAGCAAGCTCACTTGGCTAAATGGATCTTTCGGATCCTTGCCGTTTCGTGTTTTATGTCCTTGTTTTAGTCGTTGGAAGGGTAATTATAGCTCCTCTCAAGTTATTAGAGTCATAGTCATAACGGCACAGAAGGAGGCTATTCGGCCTATCAAGTCCATGCCAGCTCTCTGTAGAGCAATCCAATCAGTCCCAATACCCGACTCTATCCCCATAGCCCTGCAGGTTTATTCCACTCATGTGCCCATCCAATTTTGTTTTGAAATCATTGATTGTCCCCACTTCCACCACACCCGCAGGCAGCAACTTTCAGGTCAATACCACCCGCTGCGTAAAAAAAGTTCCTCCTCACATTCCCCCCTGCATCCCATGCCCAAAACCTTAAATCTGTGACCCCTATTCCTTGTACCATCAGCTAAGGGGAACAACTTTTCTTTATTTACATTACCTAAACCTGTCATAATCTCTATCAGATCTCCCCTCAGTCTCATTTGTTCCAAGGAGAACCCCAGCTTCTCCAACCTAACCTTGTCACTAAAATCCATCATCCCTGGAACCATTCTGGTAAATCTCCTGTTCACCCTTTTAAGGACCTCACATCCTTCCGAAAGTGTGGTAACCAGATCTGGATGCAGTACTCTAGTTGTGGCCTAACCAGAGCTTTGTAAAGATTCAGCATAACTTCCCAGTTTTTGTACTCAATGGGCTAGATTTTACAGTGGGTGGTGGGGGTGCTGTTAGCCAGCCGAAAAGTCAGTGGTGATCCCGCCTCCACTGGACCTGGGGATCCAGACTGGATTTTATAGCCCTCAGGCCCTTAATTGGCCTTGGGCAGGACTTACACCTCATTGAGGCAGGAAGTCTCGCCTAATGGAGCTGCCGGCCAATCAGAGGGCCCACAGATCTTAGTCCCAGCAGCGCCACTGACAGCGGTGGCCACTGCTGGAACTGCAACCCAGCTTCAGGATGAAGATGACGGACAGCACTGGAAAAGAGGTAAGTTTTTGGGGCCTCGCCAGGGCCAATCAGTTGAGCCCCGGTGCGGCAAGGGGGATCGTTTAGGGGGGCGGGGCATGTTGGGCATTGGTGATGGTTGAGGCTTTGGGGGCAGCCCTCCATGGGGCATAAGGTGCCCGATCAGGAGAGCAGCCCCCCCCCCCAGACTGCCAGAAGACCACCTAGTTTTACCAGTTGGCTTTTTTGGGGCCTCAGCTGCCCGCCAGCCATCCATAAAATTCCTGTGGTGGCGGGCGGAGGCCCTTAAGTGGCCGTAAATTGGCCACTAAAGGGCCTTGATTGGTGTGGGGCGGGCGGGCTGTTTCTTGCCGCCTCCACCCCACATAAATTGGCAGCAGAGGTGGGAGCAGGTCGGGTAGGGCCCCCCCAGCCTCCCACTCCATTTTACGCACCGTCTCTCCCCCATCACCACCAATCTGCTCTTTTGTGGGGCGTAAAATTCCGGCCAATGTCTTTATTTATGAAGCCCAAGACCTCATATTCTTTGCTGACTACTCTCTCAATATGTCATGCCACCTCCTAAGATCTATGCAAATGAGCCCCCAGGTCCCTCTGTCCTGGACACTCTTTGGAACAACACCATTTACTCTATATTATCTCTCCCTATCCCTTTTGCCAAAATGAATCAACTCACATTACTCTCTATTAAATTCCATCTGCCACTTGTTTGCCCATTCTGCTAGCCCATGTCCTGTTGCAGTCATCTGGTATCATCCTCACTGCCTGCCACACTTCCATGTTTGGTATCATAAGCAAATTTTGAAATTTTACCCTGTATTCCAATATCCAAGTCATTTATATATCAAAAAAAACAGGGGTCTTTGCACTGGAGTGCTGACTTGGGGCTGCATTAGAGTGCTAAACTGGGAGTTTTGTGACTGAGGGAGTTCGATGAGGAAGGAGCGAAGAGCTCCTTTCATTTTCTACCTGTCCTCAAAGAGCGTGAGGGGAGCTGAGAGTTTCCCAAGAGCACGGCTGACTGGTGAGCAAGTCCTGGTGGGTATTTTTCAAACTGGATTGAATTGCAAGCCATTGTTTTAGCAAGACTTAGTTTTTTTTTTATTATAACAATCTTCTAAAGTTTTAAATTTAAAGGATTTAGTCATGGCAGGAGAGCTTAAAGCTGTGGTTTGCTCCTCTTGCTGCATGTGGGAATCCGGGAACATTTCCAGTCCCCGGGACCAGCATGTGTGCAGGAAGTGTGTCCAGCTGCAGCTCCTGGAAGCTCGGGTTTCAGAGCTGGAACGGCGGCTGGAAACACTGTGCAGCATCCGTGAGTCTGAGATCATCGTGGATAGCATGTTTAGAGAGGTGGTCACACTGCAGCTGAAGGGACTGGAGGAAAGAAGGGAATGGGTGACCACCAGGCAGTCCAAGAGAAACAGGCAGGTAGTTCAGGAGTCCCCTGGAGTCCCGCTTGCAAATCGGTATTCCATTTTGGAGGCTGATGAGGCTGGTTCCTCCAGGGAGTGCGGTCAGAGCCAAGTTTCTGGCACCACAAGCAGCCTGTCTGCACAGGAAGGGGGAAAGAGAGGAAGAGCAATAGTAATAGGGGATTCTATAGTCAGGGGAACAGATAGGCGCTACTGTGGCCATCAACGTGACTCCAGGATGGTGTGTTGTCTCCCTGGTGCCAGGGTCCGGGATGTCACTGAACAGCTGCAGGGCATCCTGAAGGGGCAGAGGTCATGGTACATTTTGGTACCAATGTCATAGGTAGAAAGAGGGATGAGGTCTGACATCAAGAATTCAGGGAGTTAGGCAGTAGACTAAAAAGCAGGACCTCTCGGGTTGGAATCTCTGGAATACTCCCAGTGCCACGTGCTGGCGAGTATAGAAATAGGAGAATAGCACAGATGAATGTATGGCTTAAGAGTTGGTGCAGGAGGGAGGGTTTTATATTCCTGGACCACTGGGACCGTTTCTGGGGAAGGTGGGACCTGTACAAGCGGGACGGTCTACATCTGAACCAGAGGAGGACTAACATCCTTGCTGGTGGGTTTGCTAGTGCTGTTGGGAGGAGTTTAAACTAATTTGGCAGGGGGAGGGACGCAGACTCCTAGCAGAATAGGGACACATTTAAACACAGGAAAGCAAACAAGTCAGAGGGAATACAGCAGAAGTAAGTTTCAAGGGAGTAAGACAAGGATGGATGGTTTCTACTTTAATGCCAGGAGTATTACAGGTAAAATGGATGAGTTAAGGGCAAGGATTGGCACGTGGAATTGTGATATAGTAGCCATCACGGAGACATGGTTGAGGGAGCGGCAGGATTGGCAGCCAGGATATAGAATCTTCAGGCGAGGCAGAGGAGGGGGTAAAAGAGGAGGGGGCATTGCAATATTAGTTAAGGAGTCAGTTACTGCAGTAAGGAGAGATGATATCTTGGAGGGGGCATCAAATGAAGCTTTATGGGTAGAGTTTAGGAATAAAAAAGGGACAGCCACATTGCTAGGTGTTTATTATAGACCCCCAGATAGTCAGCGGGAAATTGTGGAGCAAATATGTGCGCAATTTGCAGAGGTGTGTAAAAATAATAGGGTAATTACATTAGGTGATTTCAACTTTCCCAATATTAATTGGGATAGTCATCGTGTTAGGGGCCTAGATGGAGTGGAGTTCTTAAAATGTATACAGGAGAACTTTTTAGCTCAATATGTAGAGGATCCAACAAGGGTGGGTGCAGTGCTGGACATAATTCTCGGGAATGAAGCCAGACAGGTGGTCAATGTGTTGGTGGGGGTGCATTTTGGTGATAGCGACCACAACATGGTACAATTTAAGCTTGTTATGGAGAAAGAAATAGACAAGTTGCAAAAAAAGGTTTTGGATTGGGGGAGAGCGAATTTTAGTAAAATAAGGCTGGATCTGGCCAAGGTAGACTGGAAAGAGTTACTTGTCGGGAAATCTACAGAAGAGCAGTGGAGGGCATTCAAAAAGGAAATGGGGAGGGTACAGGCCCAACATGTTCCCTCTAGGGTAATAGGTAGGAGCAACAAGCCCAGAGAACCATGGATGACCAGAAACATTCAGGGTACGATGAGAAGGAAAAGAGAGACGTTTAGCAAATACAAGGAGAGCAAATCAACGGAAGCATTAGTGGAGTACAGAAAGTGTAGGATGGAGCTTAAGAAAGCAATTAGGAGAGCAAAGAGGGAATATGAGAAAGCTCTGGCTGGTAAAAGTAGGGAAAATCCCAAGATATTCTATGTATATCAATGGGAGGAGGATAACCAGGGAAAGAGTAGGACCCATAAGGGACCAAGGGGGAAATCTGTGGGTGGAGCCAGAGGACATTGGTAGGGTGTTGAACGAATACTTCACATCTGTCTTCACCCAAGAGAATGAGGATGTAGATATGGAACTGAGAGAGAGAGACTGTGAGGTTCTTGAGCAAATTGTCATAGGGAGTGACAAGGTATTGGAGGTTTTGGAAGGCTTAAAAGTGGACCAATCTCCAGGTCCAGACGATTCGTGTCCCAGGATGCTGTGGGAGGCGAGGGTGGAGATTGCAGGGGCTCTGACCCTAATTTTTAATTCCTCTCTGGTCATGGGGGAGGTGCCAGAGGACTGGAGAACAGCTAATGTGGTCCCACTATTTAAGAAAGGTTGTAGAGATAAGCCAGGGAACTACAGACCAGTGAGTCTCACATCAGTGGTAGGGAAACTATTGGAGAAAATTCTGAAGGAGAGAATCTATCTCCACTTGGAGAGGCAAAATTTTATTAGGAATAGTCAGCATGGCTTTGTCCGAGGGAGGTCACGCCTAACAAATTTGATTGAATTTTTTGAGCATGTGACCAGGTGTGTAGATGAGGGTAGTGCAGTTGATGTAGTTTACATGGATTTCAGCAAAGCCTTTGACATGGTCCCACATGGGAGAATTATCAAGAAAGCAAATGCATATGGGATACAGGGTAACTTGATAAGGTGGATTCAAAATTGGCTTAGCTGTAGGAGAGAGAGAGTGATGACAGACGGCTGATCTGTGCTGGGTCCCCTATTGTTTGTCATTTATATAAACGACATAGATGACTATGTGGGGGGTAGGATCAGTAAGTTCGCGGATGACACAAAGATTGGCCGAGTGGTTAACAGTGAGGTTGACTGTCTTGGGTTACAGGAAGATATAGACGGGATGGTCAAATGGGCAGAAAAGTGGCAGATGGAATTTAACCTTGAAAAGTGTGAGTGATACAGTTTGGAAGGAGTAATGTGACACGGAAGTATTCCATGAATGGCCTGACACTGGGAAGTTCCAAGGAACAAAGGGACCTTGGCGTGTTTGTCCATAGATCTCTGAAAGCAGAACGGCAGGTTAATAGGGTGGTGAAAAAGGCATATGGGACACTTGCCTTTATCAATCGAGGCATAGATTACAAAAGCAGGGAGGTCATGTTGGAATTGTATAGAACTTTGGTAAGGCCACAGCTGGAGTACTGTGTGCAATTCTGGCCGCCACATTATAGGAAGGATGTGATTGCATTGGAGGGGGTGCAGAGGCAGTTCACCAGGATGTTGCCTGGGATGGGACATTTAAGCTATGGAGAGAGGTTGGATAGACTTGTGATGTATTCGCTGGAGCAGAGAAGACTGAGGGGTGACTTGATCGAGGTGTACAAGATTATGAGGGGCATGGACAGGGTGGATAGGGAGCAGCTGTTCCCCTTAGTTGAAGGGTCAGTTATGAGGGGTCACAAGTTTAAGGTGAAGGGCAGGAGGTTTAAGGGGGATTTGAGGAAGAACCTTTTTACCCAGAGGGTGGTGATGGCCTGGAATGCACTTCCTGGGAGGGTGGTAGAGGCGGGTTGCCTCACATCCTTTAAAAAGTACCTGTATGAGCACTTGGCACGTCATAACTTTCAAGGCCATGGGCCAAGTGCTGGCAAATGGGATTAGGTAGACAGGTCAGGTGTCTTTAATGCATCGGTGCAGACCCGATGGGCCGAAGGGCCTCTTCTGCACTGTATTATTCTGTGATTCTGTGAACCTTGGGGAACACCATCCTTCAGTCTGAAAAAAAACATTTAGCATGTCTTGCTGTTTTCTGTCTTTAAGCCAATTTTTTATTCAAGCTGACAGACGCTCCTATTCCATGAGCCTCAGTTTTGTTAACCAGCCTTTTATGTGGTACTTTGTAAAAGGCTGTCTTAAAATCCATCTCGACAACATCCATTGCTTTCCCTTCATCAATCTTCTCTATTACTTCAACAAAAAGATTAGAACCATAGAAGCATAGAAAAGCTACGGCACAGAAGGAGACCATTCAGCCCATCGTGTCTGCGCTGGCTGAAAAAAGCTAATCCCACCTTCCAGCACCTGGTCCGTAGCCTTGCAGGTTACAGCACCTCAAGTACATGTCCAGGTACCTTTTAAATGAGTCGAATTAGATTAGCCAAGCATGATCTGCCATTTACAAATCCATGCTTTCTCCCTACTTGACACAAACCTCTCCAAGTGCCTGTTGGTTTTTCCCTGATTATTGTTTCTAAATCCTTACTCACCACTGATGTTAAACTCAGCAGCCTGTAGTTACTAGGAATGTCCTTACACCCTTTATTAAAAAAGGGTGTCACATTTGCCACTCTCCAATCTTCTGGCACCTCCCCCATATCTAGGGAAGATTGAAAGATTATGGCAAGTCCATTCGGTATCTCCACTCACACTTCCTTTAGCAACCTGGTGTGCAAGCCATCTGGACCAGGCAACCTATCCACTCTCAGCATAGCCAGCCTTTCCAGTACATCCTGCCTATCAATTTTCACCTCATCAACTATCTCTTTTATCTCTGCTTCTACCAATATTTTTTATCAGCATCCTCTTCCTTAATAAACACCGATACAAAGAATTCATTAGGTATTCTAGCCTTGTCCTGGCATCTAAGCATACATTACCCTTTTTGTTCCTAATAGGCTCCATCCCACCTCTTACTACCCACTTACTATTTACATGCTGGTAGAAGATTTTTGGGTTCACTTTTATGTTAACGGCCATTCCATGTTCATATTCTCTCTTTGTCAGTCATTTTTTCCTCTTCACCTCCCCTCTCAACTTTTTGTCTTTGGCCTGGTTCTCGCTTGAAGAATTCACCTGACATGCATCATTCACCCTCTTTTTTTTGTTTCATTATATTCTCTATCTCCCTCACCATCCAAGGAGCCCTGGCTTTGGTTCCCTTAACTTCCGCCCTTGTTTAATACCTGAAACATCTCCTTTTTAAGATCACCCATTGCTTCGTTAGTTTTCCTGTCAATTTTTGGTTCCATTTTACCCTGGCTAGATCCTCTCTCATCCCACTGAAGTTAACTTTCTTCCAATTTGGAAGTTCTACTTTAGATTGTACCTTGTTCTTCTTCATTACTGATCTAAACCTTATGATACAATGATCACTCTTACCCAAGTGTTCCCTCACAAACACTTGGTCCACTTGACCCACCTCATTCCCCAGCACCAGATCCAGCAATACCTCCTTCCTAGTTGGACTGAGAACATACTGGTTAAGGAAATTCTCTTGAACACATTCCAGAAATTCCTCCCCCTCCTTTCCCTTTACTCTAACATTATTCCAATCGATATTTGGGTCATTAAAGTCCCCTGTTATCACCACTCTATAGTTCTTGCACATCTTTGTGATTTCCCTGCAGATTTGCTCCTCTGTCTCTCCCAGAAGGCATATAGAATATCCCCAGTAGCGTGATTGGTCCCTTTTTTGCTCTCAATTCCTAACTGAATGGATTCTGTCATTGTCCCCTCAATGACATCCTTTCTTTCCAACACTAGAATGTCTTCCCCAATCAGTACTGCCACCCGACCTCCCTTTTTCCCTTCCCTATCTTTTCTGAACATTTTATTTCATTGAATATTAAGTGCCCAGTCCTCCGTTATTGCCACTTCATCATATTCCCACACAGCTATTTGCACTTGTAGCACAAGTTTAGACCTGTTAGTCTTACATCAGTCATTGCGAAAATGCTAGAATCTATTCTAAAGGATGTGATAAATGGACACTGGGATAATAATGATCTGATTGGGCATAGTCAACATGGATTTATGAATGGGAAATCATGTTTGACAAGCCTGTTGGAGTTTTTTGAGGATGTTACTAACAGAATTGACAAAGGGGAGTTGGTGGACGTGGTATACTTGGATTTTCAGAAGGCTTTTGATAAAGTCCCCCACAGAAGTCTGGTTAGCAAAATGAAAGCACATTGGATAGGAGGTAAAATGCTGGCATGGATTAAGGATTGGTGAACAGGCAGAAAGCAGAGAGTAGGAATAAATGGGTCATTCTCGCGTTGGCAGGCTGTGACTTGTGGGGTACCGCAGGGGTCAGTGCTTGGGCTCCAGCTGTTCACCATATATATCAATGATTTGGATGTGGGGACCAAATGTAGTATTTCCAAGTTCGCGGATGACACAAAACTAGGTGGGAATGTGTGTTGTGAGGAAGATGCAAAGTGGCTTCAAGGGGATTTGGACAGACTTAGTGAGTGGGCAGGAATGTGGCAGGTGGAATATAATGTGGAAAAATGTGAGGTTGTCCACTTTGGTAGGAGGAATAGATGTGCAGAGTATTTCTTAAACGGTAAGAGATTAGAAAGTGTAGATGCACAAAGGAACCTGGATGTCCTCGTCAATAGGTCACTGAAAGCTAACATGCAGGTGCAGCAGGCAATTAAGAAGGCTAATGGTATGTTAGCCTTTATTGCAAGAGGATTTGAGTACAGGAGTAGTGAAATCTTGCTTCAATTTTATAGAAACTTGGTTAGACTGCACCTGGAGTACTGTGTGCAGTTTTGGTCCCCTTACCTTAGGAATGATACTGTTGCCATAGAAGAGTGCAACGAAGGTTCACCAGACTTGTTCCCGGGATGGTGGGACTGTCCTATGAAGAGAGATTGGGGAAACTGGGCCTGTATTCTCCAGAGTTTCGAAGAATGAGAGGTGATCTCATTGAAACCTACAAAATACTTAAAGGGATAGACAGGCTAGATGCAGCTAAAATGTTTCCCCTGGTTGGGGAGTCTAGAACCAGGGGACACAATTTCAAAATAAGGGGCAAGCGACTTAAGACAGAGATGAGGAGAAATTTCTTTATTCAGAGGGTTGTGAATCTTTGGAATTCTCTACCCCAGAGGGCTGTGGAAGCTCAGTCATTGAGTATGTTTAAAGCAGAGATTGACAGATGTCTAAATACCAATGACATAAGGGGATATGAGGATAGTGTGGGAAAAAGGCATTGAAGTGGATGATCAGCCATGATCGTATTGAATGGCGGGGCAGGCTCGATGGGCTGAATGGCCTACTCCTTCTCCTATGTTCCTATGTTAACATAATGAACCGTCCCAAGGTGCTTCACAGGAGCATTATAAAACAAAGTATGACACCAAGCCACAAAAGGAGATATTCGGTCAGATGATCAAAAGCTTGGTTTTAAGGAGTGTCTTAAAGGAGGAATGCAAGGTGGAAAGGCAGAGAGGTGTAGGGAGGGTATTCCAGAGGTAGGAGCCCTCGACACCATGCCTCAAACCACAGTATATTCCTATTTCTACTCTCGCTAGCTTGTGGCACTGACAGTAATCAGAGATTAGTACCTTCGAGGTCTTACTTTTTAACTTCCTCCCTAGCTCCTGAAAATTTGACCACGGATCTCAATATCTGTTCTCTCTTTGTCATTAATACTGATGTGTACCACAACTTCTGGCTCACTCCCTTCCGCCTACAGAATATTCGCACCCTCTCTGTGATGTCCTTTACCATGGCGCCAGGGAGTCAACACACCATGCGGGACTCACAGTGAGGGTTATAGAAATGCCCGTCTGTCCCCCTAACTATGGAATCTCCCATAATGATCGCATTTCCACTCTTTGCTGTTCCCTCCTGGACAGTTCCTTGTCCGTTGGTGCCATAATCTGGACTACACTCCTTCAAGGTACCATCACTCCCAGCAATCTCCGAAGCTGAGTACCAATTGGAAAGTGGCACACACCCCAAAGACTCCTGTACCTCCTCCCTCTTCCCACTATTCCGGATGACAACTCATCTACTATCCTGAACTCTCACTGCCTGTGGGGTGACCACCTCCTGGAATATATAATCCATGAAACTTTCCTGCTGCCTGATGCTCCGCAGTGACTCCAGCTGCCCCTCAAGCTCAGAAATTCTGAGCTCGAGCAGCTGGACTCACTTCCTACACACATGGTTCCCCAAGACACATGAAGTTTCCTGAAGTTCCCACATGGCACAGGATTTTGAGATTAAATCAACTAGCAGATTGAATATCCATGGAAATGAGGGCCCATGATTCTGCTGTGCATATCAAGAAACCAGTCTCTACTTTGTAGAAGTGAGGCGTCATTCTCCACCAATCTAAACGCCAAATTTAAAAACACTGTATGGGGGGAGGTCGTCTACGGGAGGCCTGTACAAGTTAGAAAGCCAGTTAACACAATATTACAAATGGAAACTGAAACGGAGACTGCGCTGGTTGTGTCTGTTGTAATGTGAGCTGCTATCTGAGGTAGGGGAGCCTGATGAAGTGGTTAAAACCTGAGCAGGGAAACAGTTTCAGGTTCAGCACGCTCAACCATTCATGCAGGCCGTTACAGCCCTAACTGCTTCAAGATTTCAACCACACTTGTAAATACAAAAAATACTTTCAACATTGCCTTAAGCATTTCTTTGAAATTGCAGGGCTTCACACATGATTTTAAAAGCTAATGCTGTCTTACAGCTGGTTAGAGTTAAAGGCAGAGGCTGTGTAGTAGGGACAACATTCTAGGTAATCTCTGACAGATAATGATTTTTAAAAATCAATTAATTATATTAATAATCATAATTATATTTCAGAAGAGCAAATACTGGAGTGGCATAAGGCATTGTAGAGGGGGGAGGCTCTCTCAGGGCTTTTGCTGCACACTGTCAGCTCAGCAGGTATTGGGAGGACTGTTACAGAGCAGCTGTGATTGAAGGGTATCATCTTGCCCCACGTCACTCCACAGCACTCCCAGAGGCCTCCTGTAACTAGAGATTATTGAACCAACTAATTGATTTCAAAAACAAAACAAATTAGCTGGCAATTAACTGAGGTAAGTATTTGCTCTACCTCATACTTAACCCCTGGCTGTACAGCTCCGCTTTAATGGTGTGTTTGTTTTTAACTATCGACACTTGCTGCCTGCACTCACACACAAAAGAAGGTTGGCCACTCGCCAGCACAGACACAATGGGCCGAATGGCTGCCTACTTTGCTGTATGATTTTATGACTTGGGTGGGACCACTGGGCTGCTGCTCTCCGTGAAACTCTGCCTCAGTGTGAATCATTGCCTCTGAAAGAAGGAGGAGAGAGAACTGGGGCTTCAGTTGGTTTATTTATACCTGAACATGTTGGGTATTAGTATTATTCAAAACAAGCGTTTGGACCAAATCCCTCTGTCAAATTGTTTTAATGGGTTGGAATATGGGCAGCATTTACTGCCGATCCATAGTTGCCCTGAGAAAGTGGCGGCAGGATAATGGGTTGTTTTCACCAACTGGGCTGACTTGCTTTGTTACATCAGGTGGCATGAAGAGCCACATAGCGTGGGATTTCATACATGTGTAGGCCTGAGGGGTATTAGTGAACCAGTTGGCTTTTTCTGACTGTCTGGAAGCTTTTTTCCTGGTGCTAGCCCGTCATTTATCAGGTTTATTGAATCCAATTTGCCACAGCGGAATTCAAACTCACAAGCTCTAGGATTGCTAGTCCAGTATTGTACCATAACCCAGACATGACAACCTACCGTCTCATAAGTAAGACACAAACAGTTAAAAATTGAGAGATTTGGTATAAAAATCACGATTGCAATTTTTTTTTACAAATATAAACTAATATATATTGGCAGTTGGTTTATAAATCTAGTGACAAAGATGTTGTTGATAGCTCATTCTCTACGCTCCTCCAATTCTGGCCTCTTGCACATCCCTGATTTTAATTGTTCCACCATTGGTGGTTGTGCCTTAAGCTGCCTAGGCCCTAAACTCTGAAATTTCCTCTCTAAGCTTCTCTCCCTCCACCCTCTTTTAAGATGTTCCTGTGTCTCAGATGGTAGCACTCTGGCTCTTAAATTGTAATGTTCTGGGTTCAAGTTCCACTCCAGGGCTTAAGTATGAAAATTTGAGGCTGAGACTCCATTGCAGTAGTGAGAGAGTGCTGCACTGTTAGAGGTACTGTCTTTTGGATGAGATGTTAAACCAAAGGCCCATCTGCTTGCGTGGATGGATGTGAAAGGCTCCGTGGCACTATTTCAAAGAAGAGCAGGGGAGTTATCCCCAGTATCCTGGTCAATATTTATCCCTCAATCAACATCACAAAAACAGATTACCTGGTCAGTATAACATTGCTGTTTGTGGGTGTTTACTGTGGGTATACTGGCTGCTGCATTCCCTGCATTACAATAGTGATACTTAAAAAAGTACTTCAAAGGCTGTCAAGTACTTTGAGACATCCGGTGGTTGGGAAAGGTGCTATATGAATGCAAGTCTATCCTTTATAAAACGTGACTCAAATCTTTGACCAAGCTTTTGGTCACCTGTTCTAATATCTCCTTACATGGCTTTTTGTCAAACTTTGTTTGATAGCACTGTTGTGAAGCACCTTGAGACATTTTATTATGTTAAGATGCTATATAAATGCAAGTTTTTGTTGGTTTGGGTCCCTAATCATAACCCATTGACTTTAACCCCAACCCTGAATCATGCAGTATCAATAGTTAATCAAAGTAATCTAATTTCTATTGCAAATCGAGTTAGAATTTTCTTGTTCAACAGAAACCTAACCATCTAAAAGAAGACTGGCTATCAGGCATACACTGCAACCCATCCCTGATAATAGGAAGTTCATTTCCCAGCATTTTAAATTGCAGCATGCACTTGAAAAAGTCACTACAGCAAAAGGCAAAGTTCTACACTGCTAAGTTCACCCAAATTGCAAGAAGTGTCAACTGTGGCTTAGCTGGTTGCACTCCTACCTCCGACTTACTAGGTTTTGGCTTCAAGTTCTACCCTAGAAGTTGAGCACAAAATTCAAGTTGTCCTCTTAGGTGGCTGTAAAAGATCCAACAATACTATTTTGAGGAAAAGCTCGGGAGTTTCGCCATATCCTGGCCAATAGTGATGCCTCAATCAACATCACAAAAACAGATTCTCTGGTCATTATCACATTGTTATTTGTGGGAGCTTGCTGTGCACAAATTGGCTGCCATGTTTCCTACGTTATACCAGTGACTGCACTTCAAAAAGTACTGCATTGGCTGTAAAGCACCCTGGGATATCTAATGGCCATGAAGGGTCTACATAAATGCAAGCCTTTCTTTCAAAATGATCTAATTTGTGATGTATTAAAAATACATACAAACACCAAGAGAATTTAATGCATATTTTTAAAAAACATTTATTTGTAATTGCTTCATTGGGGTCATTGAACTCGTTAAAGATGGATAAGAATTTAAAGAGTTGAAGGCTGCCTCCCTTCCCCTATCTCACTCTAAAGAATGAATAAATTATACGAGGTTAACTGAAATTAATTGAAATAAAACACCTGTTATTGGTTGTGGGATGTCCCATTAGGCCAGTGTGGTGGTCCCCAGTCACTAACCCTGCCATTTCCCACTTTCTTGCTGTGCTTCTACCTCTGCTGCCAGCCAGTCATCACCTCAAGCGATGCAGGCCCGGTCGGCACATGCTTTTCAAAGCTCGTGGAGCAGGCCGGATCCGCAGGCTTGTCTTAGTTACAGCTGCCTCAGCGCAGCAATCACGCAAAAGAAAGCGAAAGGGAGAAGGGGGATGGAAAGCTGAAGAGGAAAGTAGTCACCCTGTTGAGAGGAGAAAGGTCACTTTGATGAGAGGAGTGTAAGACCACATGATTCACTGGGGGAAGACCATGACATAGCAGCCTACAAAAGGCACGTTTATGAAAAATCCTGAGACTACAGAGCTCGATCACGAGTGAGGCTTAATTTTACCTTGAAATCATGTCCCTTGTGATAAATTTAAGAGAGCTGACATGTCTGCATAACCATTATACTTTACTACCATACCCCAAATTAGCAGGCATTGGAATTTGGTACAAATAGGTTCAATGGTCTTTGGAAAACCCAGCAGACCTGTCATTTCCAGCCTCAACATTCTTTAATTTGTAAATCCGCGAGCAGTTGTGCTTTAACAAATGGGAGTTGGATTGAGGCCATTTGTAAAACAGACCCAACCTGTACTTGTTATTGTAAACGGGTTATTTCACACCTGTAAGTGGCTCTCTTCAGCGTCAATAAAAGTTTAGTTGTGTCTTTTAGTTTTTCACTTCCTGTAAGATTATTGTAGCAGCATATTTTGTAGATCAAGCTGTGAATTGACTGTGCCCACAGGTGGTCATTTGCCAGACCATCAATTGGGGCATAAAAAATCAGCTTCTCACTGTGCAACAAGGCTTGTTTCCATAGTGAAGTATAATCAGACATTTTTAGTGACAAAAAGCGCACAGAGCAAGCGGCTGCAAGCATTTTACATTATTAAATAATGCTTGCATGGATTGTCAAACCTGTTTGTGTGAACCCAAAGGCTAAAGTCAGTGAATAGTGTGTAATACTGGCAAAATCACACTGTCAGTCCTGATACATTGAATTTAGTTGTATCGTACCTTGATGTAGTGGCAGATTTGCTCATGACGAATTTGCTTGCTTTGACAACTGGCATACTGTCCAAGGTTTTCCCTTTTGGCCAAAACCTGACCCACATCTTCAGCATGATGGGAATTCTGGCTACACAGAGTTGCCAACTCTGGTTTGGTGTATCAGAAAACACAGCATCAGTTCCCACATATACACGGATGACACCCAACTCTACCTCGCTGCCACCTCTCTCGATCCCTCCATTGTCTCTAAATTGTCACACTGCTTGTCTGATATCCACTACTGGATGGGCAGAAATTTCCTCCAACTAAGTACTGGGGAGACTGAAGCCATTGTCTTCAGGCCCCGCCACAAACTCCAATCCCTGGCTACTGACTCCATCCCTCTCATTGGTAACGGTCTGAGCTGAACCAGACTATTAGCAACTTTAGTGTCATATTTGACCCTGAGATGAGCTTCCCACCGCATATCCACACCAGCACTAAGGCCACCTACTTCCACATACTGTACTCCTCCAATTTTGGCATCATGCCATCCCCAGTTTTAATCACTCCATCATTGACAGCCGTGCTTTCTGCTGCCAAGGCCCTAAGTTCTGGAATTCCCTCCCTAAACCTGTCTACCTCTCTTGCCCAGTAACCGATTATCCCTCAATCTTCCAGAGTCAAGATAATTAATATTTCAGTCCCACAACTGGGACTCTTGTGAATCCACCTTTGAAGATATGGGGGCAAAGATGTCTGCGGTCGACGTCAGGTACTTGTTGTAATGAGTTCTTTATGTTGTCTGATGCAACATAAATGAGGTGCGTGTGGTCCAGTTTGCTGAGGATCTCAAACAGGTTTATGAACAGCTAAACTAGTATGTACAGTACAGTGCAAACTATTTACAGAACCTTCCTCTAGGTGTTACAGTTGCAGTGTGACTCTGGCTTGTCATCACATGACTACATCCTGGTACTTAGCTCGTTAGCATACTACAATCTTAAAGCGACATCTCTCTTAAAGGCAATCACTTTCTTTCCAAAGAGGAGTCTCGTATTCTACAAGTAAAAACACATAACATTAGACAACATCAAAATTAGTTATATGGGATATAGATTATAAAATTTGCAGATATAAGGATAGGGATTGCGAAATTTACAAGTGTAAAGGCTTAAAAGTGCATATATCATTTTGGTGGTTTGACAACTCTTCCAGATCTTGTTATGATACAACCTTCTGGGGATGTGGATTTCACCCTCGGCTGTTTTGGGTTTGCAGACATGTTGTCAATGTGTTGGTTGTTGGCCTGTTGTTCAGTCACGCCCTCATCATTGGAGTGTGTTCTTTCGAGTCCACTGTGCGCAAATGGAGTATTGCACACTTCTCTTAGTTGGCTTTGGTTCCTTCTCAACCCCGCTCTGCTAGATGTTATAATCTCATCAGACATAGGCTCGCTGTATACTTTGGATATCTCTGTGGTTAACCATGTTCTCATTGTGGGGTGTATGACCCTGACCTTTGTCCTATGCATAGCTGAGGTAGTTCCACCCCTGCATGTCGGTCATACACCATCTTCATTCTCCCTTGTTTTTCAAGCAGTGTCTCCTGCATCTCGGAGAATTTGGACAGATGATGTCCGCACTTGTCTGGTGATGGTAAGCCCATATCCATAGGTGTGGCTCTGAGGTGGAGCACAGCAACATGATAATCTTGTTTCGTTGTCCTACACTTCAGGATAAGTGCTCTGACTGTGTGAACCATTCAATCGGCAAGACCATTAGATCTAGGGTAATGTGGTGAGAATGTCACATGGTTTACGCCCCATTTGGTGCACATATCCCTGAAAGGTTTGCCCATATATTGTGGCCCATTGTCAGAAATAATTTCCTCAGGTGCATGGAATATACTGAAAAGGCACTGTGTGTCTGTGACGACCGGGCTTGAAGTGTCTTTTACCTGTCTGACAATTGGAAATTTGGAGAAATAATCAGTGACTAAGATAAAGTCATCTCCATTAATGGAAAATAGATCAGTGGCAATTTTGGACCAAGGGACTGACGGAATCACGTGAGAGTATAGAGGTTCTTTGCATTGTTGTGGCTGGTGGCTCTGGCATGCTTCGCACATCCTCACTAACCTTCTGATGTCACTGTTGATCCTTGACCAATAAACAGTGTCTCATGCCAGTCTCCCCATTCGCTCTATGCCCATATGGCCTTGGTGAAGTTGTGGCAAAATGTCCTGTTGGAGAGCTTTGGGCACAATCACTTGTTTTCCCTTGAAGGTGATGCCTCTCAAGATACCGAATTCATCGCTATGAGGCCAAAAGCATCTGAGCGTTTCTGGCACCTCTTTTACCGTGTCAGGCCAACCTTCTATGATGTCTCTCCAGAGTCCCTTCAGTTGTGGATCACTGGCTCTTTCTGATTGTCATTGGTTGCATTTGTGCTAACCAAAATGCAATAAATCGATTTGGAGCACATCTTCCACCTCGATGTCAATGCTGTCTACCTATAGATCCAGTGGGACGTCTTCATTCTTGCTTGAGTTTGTCAATCTGCTCAGCGTATCAGAGGTAACCATTTTGGTACCCAGTTTGTAGCAGACGTCGAAGTCATGCCCCTGTACTTTCACGAAGAGCCGCTATAGTCGAGGTGCTGCACTTTGTCAATGGCCTGCGCCAGATCATCTCCAGGGGTTTGTGGTTGGTTTCCACAGTGAACTGCTTACCAAACAGGTAGGTGTGGAATCTTGTGATGTCAACACCAGAGCAAGTGTTTCACGCACTACGTTTGAGTATTTGAATTGTGCTGAGGATAAACATTTGGACCCAAAAACAGTTGATTTTCCATCCTGCAGGATGCACGCTCCTAGCCCTTTCTGTGAGGCATCAACTTCCAGGATTGTCGTCTTCCTTGTCTTGTGCATCTTCGACTTTGCCTGGGTCAGGACGGATTCCACAACCCAAATAGATGAAGCCAAAGAAATTGATCCGACTTACATTCACCTGGCACTTCTTGCTGTTAAAAACGAGCCCTTCGCAACAAGCTGCTGCCATCAGTGAATGATGATTTCAGTCATGCTCTTCTTTGGCTTTGCCCGTTCCTGCAATATCATCAGCAATGCATATACATCCAGGCACATTTTCTATAATTCTGTCCCTATGCTGCTGAAACAGATCTTGACTGACAGATAAGGGTAGTCTCTGGAAGCAATATCTTCCAAATGGTATCCTGAAGGTGATGACTTCTTGAGATTCCGGAGCTAAGTGTACTGACCAATATCCATGTTTAGCATCTTGGAGAAGAAACTGGCTCCTTTGAACTTGGGATTCAATTCCTCTAATGTCGGAATCTTGTGGGGGCATCTCTTTAGGGAGAGGTTTAAATGCCTCGGATCTAGACATACCCTGATTGCTCCATCCTTCTTCAGTACGCACGCAATTGAGCCGCACCAGTCTGTGTAATGATGCACACAACAGATGATGCCATTGCATTCCACATCATCCAACTTGCACTTAAGATTTTTTTGTATGTGCACGCTGAACGTTCTGGGAGGGTCGATTGAGGGAATTGCATCCTCTCTGAGGTGCAGCACGGCATCGCCTTTGAAATCTCCTATGGCATCGAACCTGTCTGGGTACATTTGTTGTAAATCCTGAAATACCCAATGCGGTCTCTTTTGCAGTAATGGGTACCTTGGTGACCTCGTGGATAGGCACGATGTTGAGTTTTTTTTTTACAACAATCGATGACAGTTTCATAGCACTATTACTGAGACAATCTTTCAATTCCTGATTTTTATTCATTATTTGAATTTATTCATTAAATTTAAATTCCACCAGCTGCCGTGGTGGGATTTGAACCCATGTCCCCAGGCCATTAGCCTGGGTCTCCAGATTACTTGTTTAATGACATTACCACCATTTTCCCGACACTAACTCCCTCCCGAACAGCACTGTGAGTGTACCCACATAATATGGACTGCAGCGGTTCAAGAAGACAGCTCACCATCACCTTCTCAAGGACAATTTGGGACGGGCAATAAATGCTGGCCTTGCCAGCAATGCTCACATCCTGAGAACAAATATAAAAATGTCCATCTGAAAAAGGAGACAGGCTGTAGGTTTAACATTTTGTCCAAAAGGCAGCACTCCCTCACTACTGTTCTAAAGTGTCAGCCTAGATTTTTGTGCTGAAGTCTCTGGAGTGGGATTTGAACCCACAACCTTCCACCTTATAGGCAAGGGTGCTATCCACTAAATCACAGCTCATATGTAGAATAATTGGCCATGGCTGCCATAAGGGCTTATTGCGCTCCCTTGCCTCCTGATAACTGACTGCAGTCCTGAAGTGCTGGACAAAAAAACAGCCTTAATTTTAGAAATCGCAATAAAACCCACTCCAGCATGGCCCTCGGGTATAGTGTGTGATCACAGCCTCACCAATTCAGAGTGAGAGCAGCTGACTTCATCACTCATTATCTGCAGTAATAATGAATGAATAATTCTGTTTTCACTCTTATTTGTTTTGCTTTTTAAAAATGTATCTTCCTCAATCCCCAGGCTCCATCTAAGCAGACTTCTTTTTCAAAATCAGATCTCTTCCTCATGCTTTCCTGAAATCCTCGATTCTCTTATTGGGCTATTACTCAGGGCTGGATTTTATGGGCCGCCTGGAGATGGGCTAGGAGGTGGGGGCCCATAGAATTGCATCAGGAGGTGGGGACAGAGGGCCTATCACCTTCTTGTCGCACTGCAATTTAGTCAGGAGCAGAATAGGCAAATGACAGCCATTCAGCCCATCATGTCTATGTCAGATCTTTGAAAGAGCTATCCAGTTAATTCCACTCCCCTTATCAACATTCATCTCTCTTACCCCACTGTCTCTCTCTCTCTCTCTCTGTCTCAATGCACCTAGCTGGACTTGCTGCAGATGTTTATAGCTGTGTTGGATCACTGACAGCATATACTATGAATAGGGTTTACACAATACTGATTTATACAGCCCATAAATGGTAAAGTCTCACATGGATTTTGAGGGTCTTGTTCGCAGACAAATAAATAGAGCAACTGCAGATAACTGGCTGTGTTTGATAGAAGTGGAGTGTGGGTATTGCTTTGTTATTAAAGGGCATTGTCAGTGCATTGGGGAAATCTTTAGGCAGACCAGGTGGTATATATTGCTCTGTATATGAAGGTAAAAGAAATCTTTTTAAGCTGAGAACCACCCAGTTTGAAATCGCACTATGTGCTATTCGTGTCCAGGGCATTAATGTGTTTTTCCTCTATTTTACTGAAGATATTAACCAGCTTACCTTAAAATAAGAAACAGAGGAATGTTACACAGACTCGTTGTCATATCTGTTGCTAATATCATGCAGTGCAATTTCAAACACTCCCCCTCCCCATATAACCTCAAGTACGTGCATCCGTAGGAGGAGGAAAATAAGGGGATAACATATCTTACTTTTTAATTTGGTTTAAGCCCTCATACCCCACCTCCACCTCCTCCTCCTCAGAGTCAAGGTATGAATTCATGTTTTTTTGCCCCTCCCAGGGGATTACGTGGCTGTGGGCAGGAGTTAAGGGGGTGGCAGGGGAGGTAAGTGAGGGCAGAGTGGGGTAGGAAGTGTGTCGTCATGATGCTTCAGGCAGGTTTGATGCCAATCAATTTTGCATGTTCTTATGCCAGTCTTGATAGCAGAGGCATTAATTGTTTGTTTTAAATGAGTTCACACCTCCATTAGAATAGTAAAGAGAGGGATGCATTACAAACACAATAACCCCAATAACCTACACCCCTTATTGTTGCTAGCTGTCATTCGGAACTTTCTATGTCCCCAGGTTCCGAGGTAAAAACTACATCTGCTATATCTGAGAATTTCTGAACTTTCTATGTTAATTTTAAATTGAAATATTTAATCTTCATCTCTTCAGGGATTGGGTGGTGGAGTAGATTAGGTCACTGTCATTTCACAGCTCGGGCCTTGTTCCTGACTGATGGAAGGAAATTTGTGCTTTCTGAAAGTAATCTATCGGGAAAGATTGAACAGGCGGGGGCTCTTTTCTCTGGAAAAGAGAAGACTGAGGGGTGACCTGATAAACGTTGTTAAAATTGTGAAGGGATTTTGATAAGGTAAACATAGAGAAGATGTTTCCCCTGTGGGGAAGTCCAAAAGAAGAGGTCAAAAATACAAGATAGTCACTAATACATTCAATTGAGAATTCAGAAGAAACTTCTTCACCCAGAGAGTGGTGAGAATATGGAACTCACTACCACAGGGAGTAATTGAGGTCAATAGTATAGATGCATTTAAAGGGAAGTCAGATAAGTACATGAGGGAGAAAGGAATAGAAGGATATGATGCTGGGGTTATGAAGAAGGGTAGGCGGTGTTGTGTTTTCCTTGTGCTTGCAAAGACTTCGGACATCAAGGCACTAACAAGGCATCAGGATCAGTTAACACTTAAATAGTGTGTTCCTTTTTTGAGGGTAGTGGCATGGCATTACATTGTAAGAGAACATGTGTACATGTCTGGTCTGTTCGGTGATCAGCAGTAGACTGAGGATGAGACTCAGACACATGGTATGTTACATAATTTCCTCTCTAGCAAGGTGTACTGACAATGTAACCGCACCCACTTAAAGAGGTACTACAACACTGAGCGCATAAGCATTGGCATGGACCAGTTGGTCTGAAAGCTCTGTTTCTGTGCTATAGATTCCATGTAATTCTATGTAGAAAAAAAAGAGATTGATTCAAGAAGATGGCCCTTCTGGTGGGCGTAGCTCCTCCCCTCCTCCTACACAGTGGTCATTATTTACGAATGAGCTTTGACAGCGAGTGTCAGTCAGCTATCTTTTACGTAGGACATTCACTGCTGAATTTGATCCTGCCTTCAACTATTGTCCATGTACAAGGGTCCCTGGGTAGTGATCAGGAATGGGAAAACAGCTACTTTCCCCCTTTCTAACCTGGGCATTGAAGCCCTTCATACCTACTCACTGTCCAGGTTAGGATCAGCACAGATCAGGAATCAGACCTGAGGCCTTCCCTGTCAACATTGTCAAGACAGGGATTTTTACCTCTGAGTCATTGAGCGAGCACTGACTCCAGTATCTACAATGGAGTCATCCACAGCACAAAACAGGCCCTAACTTGGGTCACTCGTACTAAATTAACCACCTCATTCAGAGTAGGTAATAGAGGCAGATGGGATGGGGAGTGGGAATGTCACACAGGTGCTCCTCTACAGGTGAGGGTTTGCCAATTCTGGTTGGTGTGTATTCCTGGAGGTTTCATCTCATGACCTCCTGCCTCAAACCAGCCCACTTCCAGACTCCCACCATTGGTTCATTCTCCAGACACCCTGCCTTCCCACAGCCAATTGGAAAGAGAGCAGACTCTGTTACCCAATCGGATTAATCTTGAATGATAGTGAAAGAGCCTTTTGGCCTCCCATCTCCAATCTTTTAATAATTAATGAATGTTCAAAGAAAGTGGTAAAAACCATGATTTTGTTTCTTTCCCAATGATTTTTCTCCTGTGTTGCTCGCAGCAATGTCCTGGGGATTAATCTTAATTCCTGGAGACTCCAGAACAATCCTGGAGGGTTGGCAACTGTACCTGCAGTTGAGGCAAAGGCACAAGTGTTGGCGTGGAGCAGAGGATTAAGAATTTACAGAGAATCCATCCTGTTTCAGATCACAGGAATCTGTGTTATACATTCTTATAGCACTTTCAAACTATACTGGAATTGCTACAACTAAATAGTTTCTTGCGGAGAATTCTAAGAGAGATTTTTTGTTGTCATTGTTTGTTTGTTGAGAAAGCTGAGATGTACAATTCTGCTCAGTGTGTAAGGTATCTGCTTCAAAGGGAAGACAATTCACCACTACTGATGGTGTTAGATCAATAAGTGTTATAAGATACAATGACTGTCTGAAATACAAATCCAAGAAAGCCAAATCTTTTTTGATTGGGCATTGTTTGTTAAGTTGTTTACATTTGTAGATTCCTTTTGCTTCTGAGCTCTAACTGCAGGACAAAATTCATAGTGGAACAGATCTGACTAATATGTTACATTCTTCCCAATGTCTGAGGGCTGTCAAGAAAAAAAAAACAGGTGATTTAATAGAGGAATAGAATGTAGATCAATGGATCTATAGCGATGGAGTATTGCCTGTAGTTCAGGAACTTTCATTACAGGAAGGATAGACCTGACCTGGGAAAAGTGCAGAGAAGAGATTCTAAGAAAGACTCACCTTTCATGACCTCAGAACGTGTCAAAGCGCTTTACAGCCAATTAAGGACTTTTGAATTGTAGTCACTGTTGCAGTATAAGAAATACAGCAGCAATTTTTTTTTAAACTTGAGGTCATCCAAAGCTCTGCAGCATGTCGTTCCTTGCACCAAATCCCATTCACCCATCACCCCTGTCCTTGCTGACCTGCAGTGGCTCCCAGTCAAGCAGCATCTTGATTTAAAAAATTTCATTCTTGTTTTCATATCTCTCCACAGCCTTGCCCCTCCCTATCTCTGTAATCTCCTCTGATACAAAACCTTCCGAAATATCTGCGCTCATCTAGTTCTGGCCTCTTGTGCATCCCCGATTTTAATTGCTCCACCATAGGTGGCCGTGTCTTCAGTTGCCTAGGCCCCTAACCTCTGGAATTCCCTCCCTACACCTCTCTACCGCGCTTTCCTCTTTTAAGACACTCCTTAAAACCTACCTCTTTTCCAAGCTTTTCGTCATCTGACCGAATACCTCCTTATGTGGCTCGGTGTCATATTTTGTTTTATATTGCTCCTGTGAAGCACCTTAGGACGTTTTATTATGTAAAAGGCACTATATAAATATACATTGTTTTTTTTTCGATTTATGTACAGCAAGCTCCCACAAGCAGCAGTGTGATAATCACCAGATAACCTGATTTTTTTAGTGATATTGATTGAGGGATAAGTATTGGCCAGGACACGGGGGAGAACTCCCTGCTCTTCTTCGAAATAGTGCCGTGGAATATTTTGTGAGGGCAGATGGGACCTTGGTTTAATGTCTCATCTGAAAGACAACACCTCCAACAGTGCAGCACTCCCTCAGTACTGCACTGGAGTATCAGCCTAGATTTTTATGCTTAAACCTCTGGATTGGGACTATGAATCCACAGACTTCTGACTCAGGTGAGTGTGCTACCAACTAAGCCATGGCTGACACTCTCGAATGTTTAGGGGATTAGAAGGAAATAAGGTGCTTAGAAGGTTTCACCTCTCAGCTGAATTTTTTCATCATATACAAAGGATCCGAATTATTGAAGGGAACTGATAAGATATAGAGTTTTTATTGTTTTGGAATAGAAAGTCAAATGAAGCTCTCTAACCTATCCAATCTGCTGACTTACTCTTTTACAGTTTTACCTTTTTATTCGTGCATGGTGTGTGGGTGTCGCTGGCAAGGCCAGCATGTATTGCCCATCCCTAATTGCCTTTGAGGTGGTGGTGAGCTGCCTTCTTGAACCGCTGCAGTCCATATGGGGTAGGTATACCCACAGTGCTGTTAGGAAGGGGGTTCCAGGATTTTGACCCAACGACAGTGAAGGAACGGCGATATAGTTCCAAGTCAGGATGGTGTGTGGCTTGGAAGGGAACTTGCAGGTGGTTGTGTTCCCATGCATCTTCTTCCCTTGTCCTTCTAGGTAGTAGAGGTCGCAGGTTTGGAAGGTGCTGTCCAAGGAGCCTTGGTGAGTTGCTGCAGTGCATCATGTAGATGGTACACACTGCTGCCACTGTGCGTCAGTGGTGGAGGGAGTGAATGTTTGTGAGTGGGGTGCCAATCAAACGGGCTGCTTTGTCCTGGATGGTGTCGAGCTTCTTGAGTGTTGTTGGAGCTGCACCCATCCAGGCAAGTGAAGAGTATTCCATCACACTCCTTACTTGTGCCTAGTAGATGGTGGACAGGCTTTGGGGAGTCAAGAGGTGAGTTACTCACCACAGGATTCCCAGTCTCTGACCTGCTCTTGTAGCTACAGTGTTTATATGACTACTCCAGTTCAGTTTCTGGTCAATGGTAACTCCGATGAGGTTAATAGTGGGGGATTTAGCAATCGTAATGCCATTGAATGTCAAGGGGAGATGGTTAGAATCTCTCTTGTTGGAGATGGTCATTGCCTGACACATGTGCGGCGCAAATGTTACTTGCCACTTGTCAGTCCAAGCCTGGATATTGTCCAGGTCTTGTTGCATTTCGACACAGACTGCTTCAGTATCTGAGGAGTCGCGAATGGTGCTGAACATTGTGCAATCATCAGCGAACATCCCCACATCTGACCTTGTGATTGAAGGAAGGTCATTGATGAAGCAGCTCAAGATGGTTGGGCCTTGGACACTGCACCCTGAGGAGCTCCTGCAGTGATGTCCTGGAGCTGAGATGATTGACCTCCAACAACCACAACCATCTTCCTTTGTGCTAGATACGACTCCAACCAGTGGAGAGTTTTCTCCCTGATTCCCATTGGCTCCAGTTTTGCTAGGGCTACTTGATGCCATACTTGGTCAAATGCTGCCTTGATGTCAAGGGCAGTGACTCTCACCTCACTTCACCTTTCTGAATAAACCTTTAGTCTGTTCACAGTCTATTAATGTGGTGTTTTCAGTCAGTTGGAGGGAGCAGGAGTGTACAGTGCTAGCTATTATTTCCAATATATTCCTCATGGTAAAAGGGTTCATTGTTCGTCTAGATGCTATGCTAAATGCTCTTACACACAAGGTCAGGTTTTAACTCATCAGATGCACATGCCTTCCCTATGTAAACTGACTGCTGCATTGGACATGTGAGCAAAGTACATGGAGAGAATCCGAATTGTGACAATCCATATTATACCTGAGCTGGAAGTGTTTGCTGCTCCCCCCGCCAACCTCCGCACCCCACCCCCCACCACAGCCCACGACCACCCGATGTGAAATGGGGGAAACCGCTCCATTCTTGAAGGAAAGGGAATGTGAGTTCAGCATCCAGCAACCTCACATCATTTAAATTATGGTAAACCTCCAAAAGTTAATGTTGGAATCGGTCCACGACTATCAATGCACTGAAGAGACCTTCAAAATAGAACAGCTCGGTGAGTTGTTTTCTAGTTAGCGGGCGACAGGTATTGGAGTAGTGCTCAGTAAGAATTCTTATTGTCGCTCTCAATCTGATCAAATAATATCTAATAATAATGCACCTCCTGATGTATTTGGAGAACTGATTGATATGAAGGAGCACATGATAAGTTACAAAGAGCGAACAGCATGTTGACTGTTGTGAGATTTCACTCACTGTCGGTGACTAATCCTTGTTGAAGCCATTTAGATTGGAATCTGCACTTTAAAAAGTAAATCCTTTCATGTCCCCCCTTTATTCTCTGTTGGCTTCTTTCTTCTTTGATGTCACAAATGGCCGCTGCCACTGAAACAGCAGCATATCTTTGTCAGATTTCTCTTTCCTTTGTATCAGGGTAAACGGTCCCGCAGGTAAATGACTGGTCATGAACCAAGCACTGAGAGGTTCGGGAACATGCTGTGTCCTTTGGTAGGGTTAATACTCTTGTAGTCTGCAGGAGCTTTCAAAGCCTCTGAGGCCTTCCTGTTAAGATGATAAAGCGGTTATCCTTATCATTGGGTGCTCACTTACTCGCTCAAAGAAAGCAGGCCAGAGGCTTCTAAAGCTCCAGCCTGCAACATGAAGAAAAAGGAGAAATATTTCCTTCAAGCAACAAGGACATTGTGCAGCATTAGTTTCACACTAAAAGATTGAAAGTGATACTTGATATGCAAGTTATCTGGCCAGTGATGCTGCTACTCGGTACCAGATTATCCTGAATTTCTTTCATGTCCCATTGTGCTTCATTCATGTTGTGATCCATTCTGCCTCAACCCGGCCAAAACTAGATGGTATACCAAGTCCCACAACAAGTAATAATAGATCCTGGAATTATTTTGGCATTAACAGCAATGAACACCAGTTTTTATTTAAATAACTTCCCCTCCCCATTCTTAGAATATTAGAAAGCATAAACTGAGAGAAATCTTTTGTTTTTATTCTTTTGTGGGATGTGGGCATCACTGGCAAGGCCAGCATTTGTTGCCCTTCCCTAATTTCCCTTGACAACTGAGTGGCTTGCTAGGCCATTTCAGAGGGCAGTTAAGAGTCAACCACATTGCTGTGGGTCTGGAGTCACATGTCGGCCAGACCAGGTAAGGACAGCAGATTTCCTTCACTAAAGGGCATTTTGCATCATCGAGTTTGATTGTACCACAGACCTTGCCCAACCCATTTGATTGTGGACTCTGCCCAACCCATCCCACCTCCTGATCAAAGGTTTTGCAAAGAGTATCCTGGCTGGATGGCAAATTTGTCACAAAATCATCACATAGATGGCTAATCAGCTGGCCTTCCCAGGCTTTTGTATTCTCTGCAAACATCCTCTTCACTTGTCCATCAGGCCCAACAGAATTCAACACTGGTCAGTTGGTACACCTACAATGTGCAAATTGACAGCTGTGTTTCCCAACTTTACAACAGTGGCTGCACTTCATTGATTACTTCATTGGTCATAAAGCGTTTTGGGGCATCCGGAGGTTGTGAAAGTTGCTTTCTTTCTTTTCAGCCTAGATTGTCAACTCATGGGCCCCAAAGCTATGTCTTTTAGATTTTTAGGTAAAAGTGCTATCACTGAGCCAAGCACAGAAAAAGCATTTTAGCTATTTGGAATTCAATGCAACACCATCTACTTAGGTGAGTGCCCCAAACTGCAAGCTGCTGCTTCCAAAAGCCCATCTGTTCACATTGGTTAGGTGAAAGCTGTTGGCACAATGCCTCACATTCAATTTTGGGACAATACCAAGGATGACAATGGAAATGTTAACATATTCATCCTCTCCCTTTTGCAACTGTCAAAACTCACACAACAATGAGTAGAGGGATAAAAAATCTGCTATCTTCGCAATCAATTTGTTTCGCTCCAGCACACAGCTGGCTAAGTGGGAAAAACGGTCCGAAACATGGAAATCAGATTGCTGTGTACCATACTGCTGAATCATCATACAAACAAAACCAGCATGTTGGCTACCAAAATAAAATATTCAAGTATCAACTGTGGGAGCTCAGGAGCTGAACTAAAACCCGAGGGATTTGCAATCCCAAATTGGACAATTTTATCTATCTTTCTTGTTGCTCTTTTTCCTTATTGTGGTGTTTGGTTGTTGTGCAGTTTTTGAATGTGTTCGTTAGTGAGTCGGCACCCATCCACACACAATTTAACATAAAATACTGCTTTTTGAATTAAATTGTTTTAAATATGATTTTAAGATTCAACTCAAATTGATGAGTAGCTGTAAAGAATTGCTGCAGATCTATGAAGATTGTGGCTACTAGAAACATTATAGGCACTTTTCTGTTTTGGCTTAACTGGGAGCAAACACATGGATCATTCTGATCGTTTCTGGTCCTAAGTTCCTCTGTAACTAATGGTGCTCTACTACACTGCTGTATTATTGGGTCTGACCACAAACAGGCTCAAGCCTATGATTTCTGGCATGTATTGGGGGTCCTGATCTTGTTCCAGCTGTTTACTCTATGTGACAAGTCAAGGAGTGATGTTTTTGCATTGTAAAGGTTCCTCTACTTGCTATGCATTGTGAAGTTGTCAATGCGTGAAAACTTATTCTGATTGCTGGAAGGTTTTATTAGAAATAGAGAACATAAGAAATCTTGTCATCTTGACAATGCTAGTTCACTCGTAATGATCCGAGGGAAATCATCTTCATCCAGGGAGGGAGAGACCACCGCAACCATTCTTTGCAGCTGGTTTAAGAGCAGCAATGGGTGAGAGCCAGTGGAATTGAATCCATCTCCTGTCTTATTCGGTGAAGGGACATAAGATGAGGAGTGGGAGGGAGTAAATACAGAGGAACCTTTCATTCTTACTAATCTGACCTCAATCAACAAAGTAGAACACAAAAGTGAGCTAATACCACTAGTTCGGCGAGTTGGTTGGTTTAATTGGAAGAGGATGGTAGCCAGGCTCAAATGTGATGTAAAATGACAAGACGTATTTTAGAGAAAATTCCAAAGCCACAAGTTTCAATGAACTATTGATTTCAGAGATGCTTGTGTTTCAGGAGAGACCTTTGTGTAAACACAGGACCAATTAAAGACATGTTAGGAACAGCAGTCAAAATAAGGTCACCATTCACGTGAACACAATCAAATAAAGTATGAATCAGAAAAGGTCACTCAGCTGATCATACTCAACCCTGTCTCTTCACTGCAAGGTCAGGAAAAAGATATACTTCATCAACAGCAGAGACAAAGCTATGGACTCTTAACCAGTCCACTCCTAAACCTGAGGAAAGATTCTTAATGCCCCCAAAGGTAAACCAAACAAAACTTGATAACAGCTTTATAACCTATATTATTCCTGCTTGACCAGTTATATTCTTTGATATATCATGTCCAAGTCTCAAGCAGCTCAAGAACCATCTTGTTCCCCGTAGCATTCAATCATCTCGATCTGCGCTCATCCTTATAATTCTGAACTGAGACACCTTTGTTCTATCGTCGTGCCTTACCACTTGAAGATGCGTTCTACGTTTACCGTTTTCATGCCACTTCACAGAATCACAGACTTATTACAGCACAGAAGGAGGCCATTCGGCCCATCATGTCTGCACCAGCTCTCCGAATGAGCAATTTACCTAATGCCATTCCCCCGCCTTCTCCCCGTAATCCTTTTTAGGTAACAGTCTAATTTCATTTTGAATGCATTAATTGAACTTGCCTGCACCACACTCTCAAGCACTGTATTCCAGGGGTTAACCACTCACTACGTGAAAAGTTTTTCCTCATGTCGCTTTTGCTTCTTTTGCCAATTACTTTAAATCTGTGCCCTCTCATTCGCGATCTTTCACGTGTGGGAACAGTTTCTCTCTGTCTAGACCCCTCATGATTTTGAACACCTCTATCAAATCACCTCTCAGCCTTCTCTTCTCCAAGGAAAACAATCCCAACTTCTCCAATCTATCTTCATAACTGAAGTTCCTCAACCCCGGAACCATTCTCATGAATCTTTTCTGTACTCTCTCCAATGCTTTCACATATTTCCTAAAGTGTGGTGCCCAGAAATGGACACACTACTCCAGTTGAGACCGAACTAGTGTCTTATACAAGTTCAACATAACCTCCTTGCACTTGTACTCTATGCCTCAATTAATAAAGCCGAGGATACTGTATGCTTTATTAACCACGATCTCAACCTGTCCTGCCACCTTCAATGACTTCAATATATATGCACATATACACCCAGATCCCTCTGCTACTGCACCCCCTTGAGAGTTGTACCCTTTATCTTATATTGTCTCTCCATGTTCTTCCTACCAAAATGAATCACTTCACATTTCTCCACATTGAACTTCATCTACCACTTGTCCGCCCATGCCACCAGCTTGTCTATGACCTTTTGCAGTTCTACACTATCCTCCTCGCTGTTCACAATGCTTCCAAGTTTCATATCAACTGCAGATTTTGAAATTGTGCCCCGTACACCAAGGTCTCGGTCATTAATATATACCAGGAAGAGCAAGGGTTCCAACACTGGCCCCTGGGGAACTCCACTACAAACCTTTCTCCAGCTGAAAAGCATCCATTAATAACTACTCCTTGTTTCCTGTCGCTCAGCCAATTTCATATCCATGTTGCTACTGTCCCTTTTCTTCCATGAGAATAACTTAGCTCACAGGTCTGTTGTGTGGCACTGTATCAAGTGCCTCCTGGAAGTCCATGTACACCACATCAACATCACTGCCCTCATCAACCCTCTCTGTTACCTCCTCAAAAAACTCCAGCAAGTTAGTGAAACACAATTTTCCCTTGACAAATCCGTGCTGGCTTTCCTTAATTAACCCACATTCATCCATGTGCCTATTCATTTTGTCCCCACTTATTCTTTCTAGAAGTTTCCCCATCACCAAAGTTAAACTGTAGTTGCAGGGCTTAGCTTTACACCATTTTTTGCAATTCTCCAGTCCTTTGGCACAACACCTGACTCAATGGAAGACTGGAAAATTATGGCCAGTGCTTCCACGATTTCCACTCTCATTTCCCTCAATATCCCTGGATGCACCTTATCCAGTCCTGGTGCTTTATCAACTTTAAGTACAGACAGACTATCTTACTTATCAATTTTAAATCCTCCTAGTGTATTAATTACCTCCCCTTTCACAGTGACCTAGGTAACATTTTCTTCCTCAGTAAATACCAGATGCAAAGTATTCATTTAGCGCCTCAGCTATTGTCCCTGTCTTCATGTGTAAATCACCTTTTTGGTCCCTAATTGGCCCTATTCCTCCTTTTACCACCTTTTTACTATTTTTATACCTATAGATGACTTTTGGATTCCCTTTTATGTTAGCTGCTAGTCTCTTTTCATACTCCCTCTTTGCTTCTCTTATTTGCTTTTTCACTTCCCCTCTGAACATTCTATATTCAGCCTGGTTCTCCTGACATCTGTCATAAGCACACTTTTTCTTCTTCATCTTAATCTCCAACTCTGTTGTCATCCAGGGAGCTCTGGATTCGTTTACCCTACCTTTCCGCTTTGAGGGAATATACCTTGATTGTGCCCGAACTATCTCATCTTTGAAGATATCCCATTGTTCAACTATTGTTTTTCCTGCCACCCTTTGGTTCCAATTTATTTGGCCCAGATCCCTTCTTACCCCATTGAAGTTGGCTTTTCCCTAGTTAATTATTCTTACTCTAGATTGTTCTTTGACCTTTTCCATAGCCAAACTAAACTTTACGATACAAAGATCACTGTCCCCTAAATGTTCTCCTACTGACACTTGATCTACTTGGCCCACCTCATTCCCAAGAAACAGGTCCAACAGTGCTTCCCCTCTCATTGAACTGGAAACATACTGCTGTCGGAAATTTTTCTCATCACTCTCTAAGAACTGGTGCCCCTGTCTGCCCTTTCTTCTTCTTTGGCCTCCTTGTCTCGGGAGACAATGGGTAAGCGCCTGGAGGTGGTCAGTGGTTTGTGGAGCAGCGCCTGAAGTGGCTATAAAGGCCAATACTAGAGTGACAGGCTCTTCCACAGGTGCTACAGATAAAATTGGTTGTCGGGGCTGTTACACAGTTGGCTCTCCCCTTGCGCTTCTGTCTTTTTTCCTGCCAACTGCTAAGACTCTTCAACTCGCCACATTTTAGCCCCGCCTATATGGCTGCCCGCCAGCTCTGGCGATCGCTGGCAACTGACTCCCACGACTTGTGATCAATGTCACAGGACTTCATGTCGCGTTTGCAGACGTCTTTAAAGCGGAGACATGGACGGCCGGTGGGTCTGATATCAGTGGCGAGCTCGCTGTACAATGTGTCCTTGGGGATCCTGCCATCTTCCATGCGGCTCACATGGCCAAGCCATCTCAAGCGCCGCTGGCTCAGTAAGGTGTATAAGCTAGGGATGTTGGCCGCCTCGAGGACTTCTGTGTTGGAGATACGGTCCTGCCATCTGATGCCAAGGATTCTCCGGTGGCAGCGAAGATGGAATGAATTGAGACGTCGCTCTTGGCTGACATACGTTGTCCAGGCCTCGCTGCCGTAGAGCAAGGTACTGAGGACACAGGCTTGATACACTCGGACTTTTGTGTTCCGTGTCAGTCCGCCATTTTCCCACACTCTCTTGGCCAGTCTGGACATAGCAGTGGAAGCCTTTCCCATACGCTTGTTGATTTCTGCATCAAGAGACAGGTTACTCATGATAGTTGAGCATAGGTAGGTGAACTCTTGAACCACTTCCAGAGCGTGGTCGCCGATATTGATGGATGGAGCATTTTTGACGTCCTGTCCCATGATGTTCGTTTTCTTGAGGCTGATGGTTAGGCCAAATTCGTTGCAGGCAGCCTCAATCCTGTCGATGAGACTCTGCAGACACTCTTAAGTGTGAGATGTTAATGCAGCCTCCTCAGCAAAGAGGAGTTCCCTGATGAGGACTTTCCGTACTTTGGTCTTCGCTCTTAGACGGGCAAGGTTGAACAACCTGCCACCTGATCTTGTGTGGAGGAAAATTCCTTCTTCTGAAGACTTGAACGCATGTGAGAGCAGCAGGGAGAAGAAAATCCCAAACAGTGTGGGTGCGAGAACACAGCCTTGTTTCACGCCACTCAGGATAGGAAAGGGGTCTGATGAGGCGCCGCTATGCTGAATTGTGCCTTTCATATTGTCATGGAATGAGGTGATGATACTTAGTAGCTTTGGTGGACATCCAATCTTTTCTAGTAGTCTGAAGAGACCACGTCTGCTGACGTTGTCAGAGGCTTTGGTGAGATGATTGAAAGCAACGTAGAGGGGCATCTGTTGTTCACGGCATTTCTCCTGTAGCTGACGAAGGGAGAACAGTATGTAAATGGTCGATCTCTCTGCTCAAAAGCCACACTGTGCCTCAGGGTAAACACGCTCGGCCAGCTTCTGGAGCCTGTTTGAAGCGACTCGAGCGTAGACTTTCCCCACTATGCTGAGCAGGGAGATTCCACGGTAGTTGTTGCAGTCACTGCGGTCACCTTTGTTTTTGTAGAGGGTGATGATATTGGCATCGCGCATGTCCTGAGGTACTGCTCCTTCGTCCCAGCACAGGCAAAGCAGTTCATGTAGTGCTGAGAGTATAGCAGGCTTGGCACTCTTGATTATTTCAGGGGTAATGCCGTCCTTCCCAGGGGCTTTTCCACTGGCTAGAGAATCAATGGTATCACTGAATTCCAATTTTGTTGGCTGTAGGTCCAGCTCATCCATGACTGGCAGAGGCTGGGCTGCATTGAGGGCAGTCTCAGTGACAACATTCTCCCTGGAGTACAGTTCTAGGTAGTGCTCAACCCAGCGATCCATTTGCTTGCGTTGGTCGGTGATTGTGTCCCTTGATTTAGATTTGAGGGGGGGGCGATCTTCTTGATGGTTGGCCCAAAAGCTCTCTTAATGCCATCATACATTCCTCTGATGTTTCCGGTGTCTGAGGCCAGCTGAATATGACTGCATAGGTGTTGCCAGTAGTCATTTGCGCAGCACCTGGCTGTTCTTTGTGCAGCGCTTCTGGCTGTTTTAAGTGCTACGGATGTTAACTCGCTGGAGGCTTTCTTGTAGTTCAGCAGTGCAATGCGCTTAGCGGCTATGACAGGTTCCAACTCTTCAAAATGAGATTGAAACCAGTCTGCATTCCGCTTCACATATTTGCCATAGGTGGTCATAGCTGACTGCACACCAGGGAGTGGTCGGTGTCGCAGTCCGCACTGTGGAAGCTGCGTGTGATTTGAACACTGTTTAAGGAGGCTCGCCTTGTGACGATGAGGTCCAGCTGGTGCCAACAACGTGATCTTGGGTGCCTCCAAGAAACCTGGTGACAGGGTTTAGTGTGAAAGAATGAGTTGGTGATGCAGAGGTTATGATAGGTACACAACTCAAGCAGTCTCTGTCCATTCTCATTCATCCTTCCAATGCCATAGTGCCAAGGCAGGAGGGCCATGAGTCATGGTCGGCCCCAACCCTGGCATTAAAGTCCCCCAGCAGGAACAGATGTTCAGTATTGAAGATGCTACAAATGATATTATGGAGTTCCTCGTAGAACTGGTCTTTATCTTCAGGTGGGGAGCAGAGTGGTGGAGCATAGATGCTGAGTTAGGTGTACTGGACCAGAGGCGGTGAGCAGTCAGCTGGACAGTATGCGTTCTGAGCCATTTGAAGGTGGCTGTATCATGCTGAGTAAAGAGTCTCTGGTGGCAAAGCCCACTCTATGCTGTCTTGGTTCTTCAGGATCCCTACCCTGCCAGTACTACTATCCCAGTCTAAATGCAGAAAACTAAAGTCCCCCATTATAACAACTCTATAATTCTTGTACCTCTCTGTAATTTCCTTGCAAATATTTGCATCCTTTCCACTAGTCGGTGGCCTATAGACTGCACTGAACAATGTAATTGCACCACTTTTGTTCCTTAGCTCGAGACAAATAGATTCTGTCATTGACCCCTCTGGGATATCCTGTATCTCCAGCACTGTAATGCTCTCTGTAATCAAAACCGTGACTCCACCCCCTTTTCCTCCTTTCCTATCTTTCCTGAATACCTTGTATCCAGGAATATTTAACACTCCGTCCTGCCCTTCTTTGAGCCAGGTCTCCGTCATAGCCACAACATGATATTTCCACATGTCAATCTGTGCCTGTAACTAACCAATCTTATTAACCATACACTGTGCATTCACATTAACCCTGATTTAGAATTTCTTTCTTCCTTACTCTGACCCCACCCAATAACTTACTATTCCCTACTGTAGTGCTATCTATCTCTCCCTGTATTCTGTGCACCTTGGTATTCTTCTCTGATATTTCCTCCTGGTTCCCACACCCCTGCCAAATTAGTTTAAACCATCCCCTGTTGCACAAGCAAATTGTCCTGCAAGGAACTCAGTCCTGGCTCTATTGAGGTGCAACCCATCCAGCCCGTACATGTCCCCTCTCCAATAGAGCCAGTCCCTAAGTCCCAAGAATCTAAAGCCCACCCTCCTGCGTATTTAAAGCATGTTTTTATAAGTTTCTCTTCCAGTTGCCTTCATCCAAAGTTATGAGCCCCAGTTTTTCCTCAACTCAGTCCTCTGACACTGAGGATAACCTTGTGGCTCTTCTCTGGACCAGCTTTGTGTCTTGTATCTTTTCTTGCCATCTTGACTATTAAATCTGAATGTAATACTCCAGATGCTATTGGGTCACTGCATTGTACAGTTTCTGTTTGACATGCTCTGATTTATACTCTGCTTGTTCAGCCACATAATTCAGCATTCTGCTCACTTTGCGGGCTGCTGCTCCACAGTGACATGATATGTTGAGTGCCAACTCTATAGCCATTTATCTGTACAGCAAACTACAGTGTCCATTTAGCAGGAGCTGGATTGTACAGGACTTTGTTTGCAGGACTCTGTCTTGGGATTCTGAAATGTATGTCCCCTTCATCAATATTTGTCGTATCTGTTTAACTAGAGTGGAGTGTCCTTTCCAAGTAAAAGCTTTCCAACTGAAGGAGCTTGCTACAGTATTGAGTGCTCTGGCCCTTGGAATGAGGGCAGTTGAAACACTGGTTCATTACAAAGAGTTTGCTTGCCGGGCAGCAGTGTATTGATATTTATCTGCCTATTGGTGGTCTACAGTTGCTCATAGCTGTCAGTTTAATTGCAGTTTTCCCAGACTGGTAATTTTGAAATGCCAGTATTGATTGGCTTGTTTTCAATGCAATATTGAGTTGTGGCCAGTTCTGTCCCCAGTTTTCTACTCTCACTGTTAGAGCCTGCTGCTTAATCTATCCCAATAGACCTGGCTCACTAATTAGCTAAGTGTCCCAATGTGCCTTAGTGCATTTTGGGAACATTGATCCTGAAATGTGTGTTGGGCGGTACGGATCTCATGATAAACAGGGCTGTCAACGGGTCCAAGGGTGATGCCTCTGCTGAACAGGAAGAATGGATTGTGCTTCCCCAGATAGCTTTCCGGATGAGTGCACTGGCTGCTATACAGAACAGGAAGGTCCCCACATTCTATCCTAATACTCTGTTGTGTTTGCTAATGTCAGTCAGAATGGTGACGTGTGTGCTACAATTTGCCACAGCATTTCTGATCTTGGAGTTGAGGGGTGAGGAGATGGAGGGGTGTGGGTTTGGAAATCAGCCACTCTTCCAGATAGCCATGTGCACATTGATCCCAGTTAAAATCAAGATTGAGTTTGACTGTACTGTCCCTCATGGTCAAAGAGCCTGCTGCCACTTGCTATCAAGGCTCACACGGCCGTTTTGGGGGAAGCCATGGATACTGTACCTCAAAACCAACATAGCAACATCAGGAGAGGAAAATTAGAGGAAGAAAAGTGTTCAAATCTCAGCCCTAATTAATATTCACTTTGTACTTTTACAACTCTGAATGGAGAACTATGGATTGCATTATAAAATCTACTCTTGCAGCAAAAAAGCACTATAATAGCAGTAATTTATCCTAATTATGCACAAGTATAATTACATGCAATTATGGAGCCTATCTGTAATGTTTAACAGGACAGCACAACGTCTCGCATTCTGCTTATTTGTGTGCTGAGGTGTTAGGTGACTGTTCCTTACAGACCTATGTAAACATTATTTTAATGACATTTCCAATTGACAGAACACTTGTGTTTTCAAATCCCTTTTTTTTAAAGCTGCATTCAGTCAAGTAGAATTAAAAGCTGTACAACAGAAATAGGGGTAGGAAAATGACCATTCAAATGGCCAAACTGGATGTGAAGATTGTGGGTTCAAGTGTCTCACTAGTGTACATAATTGAGGCTGATTCCCCATTGCAGTACTGCGGGGGTGCTGTATTGTCAGAGGAGCAATCACTCAGTTGAGACATGAAACCAGGGATGTGCCTGCCTGTTCCAGTGGTTCAGGTAGGCATTAAAGATTACATGACTATTCAAAGAAGATCAGGGAGCTCTCCAAATGTCCTGGTCGCTATTCCTCCCTCAATCACCACAACTAAATTAAGACTCACTGGTCACTCATCTTTTGGCTGTTTATGGGATCTTTCTCTACACACAATGGCAGCAACATGTGCCTATATAACAACAATCACTCTGCTTCAGAATTATTCACTGTATGTGAAGCATTTTTGATATTTCTGAGAGACACGGGGTAAGATTTTGCCCTTTGGGTCGTGGCCCCGACGTCAGAGTCAAATGGCATTCATGACCCCAATCATCCAGCAGTGATTTTCCCCGAATTGGCCAACTAGGCAGAGGGCCAATCGGAGGCCTTCCAACTCAGAAGGATATGAAGACCGCTATTCAGGTAATAGAGAAAGAGGGAGGCTCCATTTCTGAGGTGCCCGCTCTCCAACATTGTGAAATTTAAAATTAAAATATGGAACAAGCAGCTGGGCCAGCTGCGGGCACAGCTGTGGCCTGACGACTGGGGAGGGCCTCAAAGCCTGCCTGGAGTGCTGACCCCCAGTTTGCTGCAAGGAAGCAGCCTCCAGGCAGCTGGCCTAGTCCCTGAAAATTCCAGTCAGCCTCTAACAATAGGCTTTGATGGGCCTTTAACTGATTCAGTTGGCTATCTGGTAGTTCTGCAAGCCCCAACCCATCTCCAGGAAAATGGACCAGGGGCAGGTTGGTGCTGGAAAATTGGTATGCCAGCTGACGGTGTGAATTTCTGTGCCTGCCTGCCTCCATTCCCACCCATGTATGGGGTGAAAGATCCTGCCCACTATTTCAATGCAAGCCTTTGCTTCATGAAGATGTCACCCAATTTTAACTCTGTGCAAGTGGATGGGTTTTGAATGGGTTAAAATCAGGCCCATATAGACATAGATGGTGAGCAGGCTCAATGGCAGAAGAAGCAAAGGTTAAAAAGTGTGCAACACAGGAATTTGGCAGTGTTAAAGGGCATTTATTTAAATGCAAGGAGTATAGTAAATAAAGTCAATGAGCTGAGGTCACAGATAGACACATGGCAACACGATATCATTGCTATAACGAAAATTTGTCTTAAAGAGGGGCAAGAATAGCAGCGGAACATACCTGGATATAGAGTTTTCAGGCGTGATAGAAAGGGAGATAAAAAAGGAGGGGGTGTAGCATTATTAGTTAAGGAATCAATAACAGCTTTGAGGAGGGATAATATGCTAAATGAATCATCAAATGAGGCCATATGGGTGGAGCTCAGAAATAAAAAAGGGGCAACCACGCTACCAGCAGTGTACTATAGACCCCCAAATAGTGAGAGGGAGGTAGAAGAACAAATATGTAGGCAAATTTCTGAGTGAAAAAACTATTGGGCAATAATAGTTGGGGATTTCAACTACCCTAATATCAACTGGGATACAAACAGGGTGAAGGGCACAGAGGGGACAAAATTCTTGAACTGCGTTCAAGAGAACGTTTTTAGCCAGCACGTAACAAGCCCAACAAGAAGGGGCACAATTCTAGATTGAGTTTTCAGTAATGAAGCTGGGCATGTGGATGAAGTAACAGTGGGTGACCATTTTGGAGATAGTGACCATAATGCAGTTAGTTTTAGCATAATCATGGAAAAGGACAAAGATAAAACAGGAGTAAAGGTTCTAAATTGGGGGAAGGCAAATTTTACGAAACTGAGAGGTGACTTGGCAAAAGTGGACTGGATACAGCTACTTGAAGGAAAATCAGTGGCAAACCAGTGGGAGGCATTCAAGAGTGAGATGCTATGGGCACAGTGTGTAGGCATGTCCCCACAAAGATTAAGGGTGGTACTGCCAAATCTAAAGCCCCCTGGTTATCTAAAAGGTTACAGGGTAAGTTAAAGCAGAAAAAGAAAGCTTATGACTATCACAAATATCTTAATACTTTAGAAAGCCTAGAGGAGTATAGAAAGTGCGGGGATGAAGTAAAAAAGGAAATTAGAAAAGCAAAGAGAGGACATTAAAAATTATTGGCAGGTAAAATCAAGGAAAACCCAAAGATCAGTACATTACGAGCAAGAGGATAACTAAGGAAAGGGTAGGGCCTATCAGAGATGTACAGGGGAACTTATGGATGGATGCAGAAGATGTGGGCAGGGTTCTTAATGAGTTTTTTGTCTCTGTCTTCACAAAGTAGAGGGTTGATGCAGACATTGTAGTTAAAGAGGAGGAGTGTGAAATATTAGATACGATAAGCATAATGAGAGAGGAAGTTCTAGAGGGTCTGACATCCCTGAAAATGGATAAATCGCCAGGACCAGATGGATTGCATCCCAGGTTGTTAAAGGAAGCCAGGGAGGAAATAGCAGCTGCGCTGAGGATCATTGTCAAATCCTCACGAGATACAGGTAAGGGACCAGATGATTGGAGGTCTACGAACGTTGTACCATTGTTTAAAAAGGGTGCGAGGGATAAGCCAGGTAATTATAGGCCGGTCAGTCTGACCTCAGTGGTGGGTAAATTGTTAGAATCTATTCTGAGGGACAGTATAAACTGCCACTTAGAAAGGCACGGATTAATCAGGGATCGTCAGCATGGATTTGTTAATGGAAAGTCATGTCTTACCAACTTGATTGAGTTTATTGAGGAAGTAACAAGGAGGATTGATGAGGGTAGTGCAGTGGATGTGATCTACATGGATTTTAGTAAGGCATTTGACAAGGTCCCACATGGCAGACTGGTCAGTAAAATGAAAGCCCATGGGATACAGGGGAAGGTAGCAGGTTGGATCCGGAATTGGCTCAGTGACAAGAAACAAAGGGTAGTAGTCGACGCATATTTTTGTGAATGGAAAGGTTTCCAGTGGTGTTCCACAGGGCTCAGTGTTGGGTCCCTTGCTGTTTGTGGTATATATTAATGATTTGGACTTAAATGCGGGGTGGCATGATTGGGAAGTTTGCTGATGACACAAAAATTAGCTGTGTAGTTAATAGTGAGGAGGAAAGCCGTGGACTCCAGAATGATATCAGTGGTTTGGTTGAGTGGGCGGAAAAGTGGCAAATGGAATTCAATCCAGAGAAGTGTGAGGTATTGCATTTGGGGAGGGCAAATAAAGCAAGGGAATATACAATAAACGGGAGGATATTGAGAGGGGTAGAAGCAGTGAGACACCTTGCAGTGCATGTCCACTGGTCTCTGAAAGTGGCAGGACAGGTGGTAGAGTGGTGAAGAAGGCATATGGATTGCTTTCCTTTATTGACCGAGGTAGAGAATTCCAAAGCAGTGATGTAATGCTGGAACTGTATAGAGCTTTGGTGAGGCCACAGCTGGAGTATTGCATGCAGTTCTGATCACCACATTACAGAAAGGACATAATTGCTCTGGAGAGAGTGCAGGGGAGATGTACAAGAATGTTGCCAGGGCTTGAAGGTTGCAGCTATGAGGAAAGATTGGATAGGCTAGGGTTGTTTTCCCTGGAACTGAGGAGGCTAAGGGGCGACTTGGTGTACAAAATTATGAGAGGCCTAGACAAAGTAGACAGGAAGGACCTATTTCCCCTAGCAGAGAGATCACTAACCAGGCGCCATGGATTTTAGGTGAATGGTAGAAGGATTAGAGGGGACATGAGGAAAAACGTTTTCACCCAGAGGGTGGTGGGTGTCTGGAATTCGGTGCCAGGATCAGTGGTGGGGGCACAGACCCTCAGTTCTTTTAAAAGGTACCTGGACATGTACCTGAGGTGCTGTAACCTGAGGGGCTATGGACCAGGTGCTGGAAGGTGGGATTAGTTTGGGCGGATAGTTTATTCGGCCGGCGCGGACATGATGGGCTGAATGGCCTCCTTCTGTGCTGTACTTTTACTATGGTTCGATGGTCTTTTCTACTCCTACTTTCTCATTTTCTCACCTTTCGCTGTCTTCCCACATCATACACCATACCTTTCTGGGGTTGCCAACCCTTCAGGATTGTCCTGGAGTTTCCAGGAATTAAGGCTGCCACAAAGCAAGGAGAAATAGTCACGTGGGGTCATAAATTAATGGTTTTTTAATTATTTTATTTTAAACACTTCTGATAATTTACTATAAAAATGTCAGAGGTAGGATCAAAGGCTGTTTTATTGGGCAGGGCAGTTGGAGGTGAGAGATCTGGTGGTGAAATCTCCAGGAATACACACAACCAGAGTTGACAACTCTAGAATATAGGCAGGATGGCCTGTGATACTGCTGCTCAGTAACTGTGGACTGGTTGGTGTGCCAAAAAGTGTCTGGCATAGCGAAAACTGGTCAGTAATTGTCTCTATGGGGAAACTTCCAAGCCTGTTTGCGATGAAGACACTGAGACATACCATCATACGAATTAGGAGCAGGAGTAGGCCACTCGGCCCTTCGAGCCTGCACCACCATTCAATAAGTTCATGGCTGAACTGATTACTCCACATTTCCACCTATCCCCCATAACATTCCACCCCCTTGCTTATCAAGAATCTCTCTACCTCTGCCTTAAAAATATTGAAAGACTCCGCTTCCACCACCTTTTGAGGAAGAGAATTCCAAAGACTCACAACCCTCTGAGAGAAAAAATTTCCCCTAATCTCTGTCTTAAATGGACAATCCCTTATTTTTAAACAGTGATTCCCAGTTCCAGATTTTCCCACAAGGGGAAACATCCTTTCTACGTCCACCCTGTCAAGACCCCTCAGGATCTTATATGTTTCAATCAAGTCACCACTTACTCTTCTAAATTCCAGTGGATACAAGCCTAGCCTGTCCAATCTTTCCTCGTAAGACAGCCTGCACCATTCCAGGTATTAGTCTAGTAAACCTTCTCTGTACTGCCTCCAATGCATTTACATCCTTCCTTAAATAAGGAGACCAGTAATGTACACAGTACTCCAGATGTAGTCTCACCAATGCCCTGTGTAATTGAAGCATAACCTCCCTACTTTTGCATTCAATTCCCCTCATAATAACATTCTATTAGCTGTCCTAAGTACTTGCTGAACCTGCATACTAACCTTTTTCAATACATGCACTAGGGCACCCAGATCCCTCTGCATCTCAGAGCTCTGCAATCTCTCACCATTTAGATAATATGCTTCTTTTTTATTCTTCCTGCCAAAGTGGACAATTTCACACTTTCCTACATTATACTCCATTTGTCAGGTCTTTGCCCACTCACTTAACCTATCTATATCCCTTTGTGGACTCCTTAGGTCCTCTAAGTCATAGAGAGATACAGCACTGAAACAGGCCCTTTGGCCCACCAAGTCCATGCTGACCAACAACCACCCATTTATACTAATCCTATATATAATCCCATATTCCCTACCACATCCCCACAATTCTCCTACCACCGGCCTACACTAGGGGCAATTTACAATGGCCAATTTACCTATCACCCTGCAAGTCTTCGACTGTGGGAGGAAACCGGATTCCCCGGCGGAAACCCACACAGTCACAGGGAGAACTTGCAAACTCCGCACAGGCCGTACCCAGAACTGAACCCGGGTCGCTGGAACTGTGAGGCTGCGGTGCTAATCACTGCGCCACTGTGCCGCCCTCTTCACAAGTTACTTTCCTACCAATCTTTGTGTCATCAGCATATTTAGCAACCATACCTTCAGTCCCTTCATCTAAGACATTTATATAAATTGTAAAAAGTTGAGGCCCAGCACAAATCCCTGTGGCACACCACTTGTTACATCTTGCCAACCAGAAAATGACCCATTTATGCCTACTCTCTGTTTCCTGTTAGCTAGCCAATCTTCAATCCATGCCAATATGTTACCCACTACACCATGAGCTTTTATTTTCTGCAGTAACCTTTGATGTGCCACCTTATCAAATGCCTTCTGGAAATCTAAGTACAATACATCCACCAGTTCCCCTTTATCCACAGCACATGTAACTCCCTCAAAGAACTCCAATAAATTGGTTAAACATGATTTCCCTTTCACAAAACCATATTGACTCTGCCTGATTACCTTGAATTTTTCTAAGTGCCCTGCAATTACATCTTTAATAAGAGCTTCTAATATTTTCCCTAAGACAGATGATATGTTAACTGGCCTGTAGTTTCCTGCTTTCTGTCTCCCTCCCTTTTTGAATAAAGGAGTTACATTTGCTATTTTCCAATCTAATGGAACCTTCCCTGAATTTAGGGAATTTTGGAAAATTAAAACTTACGCATTAACTATCTTGCTAGCTACTTTTTTAACCCCCTAGGATGAAGTCCATCAGGACCCGGGGACTTGTCAGTCCTCAGCTCCAACAATTTGTTCAGTACCACTTCCCTGGTGATTGTAATTTTCTTGAGTTCCTCCTTCCCTTCCATCTCCTGACTTACAGCTAATACTGGGATGTTACTTGTATCCTCAAAAGTGAAGACCAATGCAAAATATTTGTTCAATTCATCTACCATCTCCTTATTATCCATTATTAATTCCCGAGACTCACTTTCTATAGGACCAGCGCTCACTTTGTTAACTTTTCTTTTTTAAATACTATAGAACTCTTGCTATCTGTCTTTATATTTCAGCAAGCTTTCTTTCAGACTCTAATTTTACCTTCCTTATCAGTATTTTAGTCATTCTTTGCTGTTGTTTATATTCTGTCCAATCTTCTGACCTTCCTCCCATCTTTGTGCAAATATAGGCTTTTTTTTAAGTTTGATACTATCTTTCACTGTTTTAGTTAACCATGGGTGGCGGATCCCACCCTTGGAATTTTTCTTTCTCGTCGAAATCTATCTATTCTGTGTATTCTGAAATATCCCCCTCAAATGTCTGCTACTGCATCTCTATTGACCAATCCCTTAACCTGATTTGCCAGTTCACTTTCGCCAGCTCTGCTTTCACGCCCTCATAATTGCCCTTATTTAAGTTTAAAATACTAGTCTTAGATCCACTCTTCTCTCCCTCAAACTGAATGTAAACTTCAATCATATTATGATCGCTGCTACCTAGGGGTGCATTAACTATGAGGTCCTTAATTAATCCTATCTCGTTGCACAATACCAGGTCTAGTATAGCCTGCTCTCTGGTTGACTCCAGAATGTATTGTTCCAAGAAATTATCCCAAAAACATTCTATGTACTCCTCATTTAGGCTACCTCTGCCCATCTGATTTTTCCAGTCTATATGTAGGTACGTCAGAAATGCTCCATCCATCAATATTGGCGACCACGCTCTGGAAGTGGTTCAAAAGTTCACCTACCTAGGCTCAACTATCACCAGTAACCTGTCTCTCGATGCAGAAATCTACAAGCGCATGGAAAAGGCTTCCACTGCTATGTCCAGACTGGCCAAGAGAGTGTGGGAAAATGGCGCACTGACACGGAACACAAAAGTCCGAGTGTATCAAGCCTGTGTCCTCAGTACCTTGCTCTACGGCAGCGAGGCCTGGACAATGTATGCCAGCCAAGAGCGACATCTCAATTCATTCCATCTTCGCTGCCTCCGGAGAATACTTGGCATCAGGTGGCAGGACCGTATCTCCAACACAAAAGTCCTCGAGGCGGCCAACATCCCCAGTTTGTACACACTACTGAGTCAGCGGCGCTTGAGATGGCTTGGCCATGTGAGCCGCATGGAAGATGGCAGGATCCCCAAAGACACATTGTACAGCGAGCTCGCCACTGGTATCAGACCCACCGGCCGTCCATGTCTCCGCTTTAAAGACGTCTGCAAACGCGACATGAAATCCTGTGACATTGATCACAAGTCGTGGGAGTCAGTTGCCGGCGTTCGCCAGAGCTGGCGGGCAGCCATAAAGGTGGGGCTAAAGTGTGGCGAGTTGAAGAGACTTAGTTGTTGGCAGGAAAAAAGACAGAGACGCAAGGGGAGAGCCAACTGTGTAACAGCCCCGACAAACACATTTTTCTGCAGCACCTGTGGAAGAGCCTGTCACTCTAGTATTGGCCTTTTAGCCACTCCAGGCGCTGCTCCACACACCACTGACCACCTCCAGGCGCTTACCCATTGTCTCTCGAGATAAGGAGGCCAAAGAGAATATGTAGGTTAAAATCCCCCATAATTATCGCTGTACCTTTCTGACAAGCTGCCATTATTTCTTCCTTTATACCCTGTCTTACAGTGTGGTTAATATTAGGTGGCCTGCACGCCACTCCCACAAGTGAATTCTTGCCTTGATTTCTCATCTCTACCCAAACTGCTTCTGCATCCTGGTCTCCTGAATTTAGGTCATCCCTCTCTGTTGCGCTAATACTATCATTAATTAACAGAACTACCCCTCCACCTTTCCCTAACTTCCTATCCTTCTTAAATGCCATGTACCCTTCAATAATCAGGTCCCAATCTATGTCATCCTGCAGTCATGTCTCTGTAATGGCTATCAAATCGTACTTATTTATTTCTATTTGCGCTCTCAGTTCATCTGTTTTGTTTCGAATGCTACATGCATTCAGATACAGAGCCTTTAGCTTTGTCCCTTAATTATCTTTGTAACCTCTAGACAAGGATGCTTTGGTGAAGACTGTTTATTGCTTACCGCAGAGCTTACTTCTCCACTCCTAACAACACCCAGCCAGTGCTGGCTGGCTCTTTATATGTACATCTCAGTACAATTAACTAATCAACACCCAATACCTCTACGCCTTATTACCTTCAACTACTAGGTATTTAACATCCATGAACAGAACTTATTAGACACTTACAACTGCAAGCATGAACCTTTCATCCAAGCAGTCAATGGTCCAGTTGCAGTGTCATCTCTTCATCCCTCGTTGCTGTGGAAATGCAAAGTCATATCGATTCAAATTTTGAGCAATACAATTCATTGCAGAGACCTCTGGGCTTGCAGTGACTATCTGTGTTGTGCTGAAGAATCTTATTAGTTCCTGCATCATAAATGACCCCTTTGTGGACCTGTGGTTAAAAAATCAATAACAATGATTACTACAAACACTGGCAGCATTGATCGGGAGGGGCTAATTACAGGATACGGGCAAATGCTGTGAGCAAAAATTTATATATACGCACACAAAAAACATATACAGCATCCAGACACTTATACTAGCCAATATCCTCTGGCACTATAAATGTGGAGTCAAAGCCTGGGAAATATTTAGGTCAAGGAGTGTTAAAGGTTGTGGATAATTGTTCCTGGTGGGGAGGAAGGGAGAAGAGACAGATGGGGCGAAGAGGATGGAGGGAGGAGAAGAAAGGAGGGGAGGGAGAAAGGAGGACAAAGGGAGAGGAGGCAGTTACTATAGGAAAGGACTACCAGGGCGTCGATTTTCTGTTCAAATATGTCCTTAAACATTCAAAGTATGAAGTGAGTGGTCTGATTCAGATGCTATGTTCACGGACCCCTGTCAGAGGGCTCAGTCTGAGCTCTGGTTCACGTACACAAACTTGACAGCCACATTTGCCTTGATGAGTTTTGTCAGTTCTCAGATAGACAGCAAGGTCAGGCATTTCGCCTTGGGGACAAAGCTTGACATCCATCTGTTTAGCCCCACATTCGGTACATTTCCCCCAGCAGCTATTGAAGTCAAAAGGAGGAGATGACTCATTTTTTCCAGCTATTGTTAGGATTTCTGGATGTGAGAGAAAATGGAGGATAATTTTTTATTGAAGAAACAAATCGCTGAGAAATAAACCAAAAACAATGCAGGTTGTAAATGATTTTTCCTTCAGAACTCTGTGCATTGTGTAGTCTTCAAAAAATATAGTTTGATGAATCATAGCCAGAGTCATAAATGAAAAGCTATTTCCTTTTAGACAATAGTCAGATCTCTTGCCATTGTCTGTTGCTGCTCCCTGACAATAACACTCTTACTCTTCCCCTTTGTAATATTTTGAGGTTTTGAGTGTGAGTACAATTAGAGTTCCAGAAAGCCTTGCCTGGATGGTGTCACTGAGGATCTGTTGTCGCTGGGATTTGTCACCTCTGCTAATGTGCCCTGGGATCTGCACGGGCTTTACTGCTCAGCTACGTTGACTCGTCTCACTTCGAATACAACTGGATAAGTGAAGTTTAATGCACCATTCCTGAGCAATAGTTCCCTAGGGGAGGGTTGCTTTTTTTTTGAAGCAAGGATAATTGAGTTTTGATGAGGGGGATTTTTTTATATTCCTAATGGAAGTTCTAGGCACTTATGAATCCATGTTATTGAGCTGTGACAGACTGTGTGTGTGTGATATGTGCTCCATTGCCTCCTTAAAGAACGTGGAGAAGAGCTTTGTATCAGAGTGTTTTTTGCTTCTTTAGAAGTGAAAGGACATTGAGGTTGGGAAGAGGAAATGATTACAGTATTGAAGTGATGAATTGAAATTTTAGCAGTGAATGTTGCATGGCTTCATTGGTCTGGATATATGTAATGTAGTAACATTGAGCAGGATGATTTAACACATTTAACATACTGAGATCTCATGTATGTAAAGCCATTATTGACACCCTTTCATCAGCAAATGTCTCCCCTCACCACATTAATACCTTGCCTATGCATAGTCCTGCCTGTGCACAGGCTTGTTCATGTGAATATGTGACCATGTGTGACCGGAGAGTCAAAATCAAAGAATTGTTCGGAGTGAGATTTATGATCAAGATACAGTGCGAACACATTTAAATATGTAACATGCTGTCATTTTTAACAGTGAATGTTAAAATAGTTGATATTTTTAGAACAAAGTGAGTGAGCTCACAACAACTACTTGCATTTATATAGCATCTTTAATGTAGCAAAATGCCCCAAGATGCTTGACAAGAACAGTACCAATAAAAACATAGACTCACAGAATGGTTACAGCACAGAAGGAGGCCAATCAGCCCATCATGTCCACGTCAGCTTTCTGCAAGTGTATCTCAATGAGCTGCAGGAGCTATCAGGACAGATAACCAAAAGCTTGGCCAAAAATATAGGTTTGATAAAACATTTTAGACGAGAAGAGAGAGTCAGAGAGGTTTAGGAAGAGAATTCTAGAGCTTAGGGCCAAGGCAGCTAAAAGCAAGGCTGTCCGTAGCGTAGTGATTAAGGCAGGGATGCACAAGAGGCTAGAAGTGGAGGAACACAGAGATCTTGAGTTATTGTAGGTCAGGAGAAGATTGCAGAGATAGGGAAGGGTGATGCCATGAAGTGGTTTGGAAACAAGGATGAGGATTTTAAAATTGATGTGTTGTCAGTCCGGGGGCCAGTGTAGGTCATCAAGTACTGGGGCGATGAGCAAACGAGACTTGGAGGGAGTTAAGATACAGGCCGCAGAGTTTTAGATGACCAGATGTTTATGGAGGGTGGAAGGTGGGAGATCAACCAGCAATGTATTGGAATAGTCACGTCTAGAGGTAAGAAAGGCATGGAAGCAGGTTTCAGTAGAAGATGAACTGAGGCGGGGTCAGAGTTGAACATTGTTACGGAGGTGGAAGTAGGCAGTTTTAGTGATGGAGTGGATATGTGGTCGGAAGGTCAACTTGGGGTCAAACACAACACCAAGTTGCAAATGGCCTAGCTCAACTTCAAAGATAGGCAGTTGCCGTCTTTGGCATTTTGGTGCTTCGCTATTGAGGATACAAGTAACATCCCAATATTAGCTGTAAGTCAGGAAATGGAAGGGAAGGAGGAACTCAAGAAAATTACAATCACCAGGGAAGTGGTACTGAACAAATTGTTGGAGCTGAGGACTGACAAGTCCCCGGGTCCTGATGGACTTCATCCTAGGGGGTTAAAAAAGTAGCTAGCAAGATAGTTAATGAGTAAGTTTTAATTTTCCAAAATTCCCTAAATTCAGGGAAGGTTCCGTTAGATTGGAAAATAGCAAATGTAACTCCTTTATTCAAAAAGGGAGGGAGACAGAAAGCAGGAAACTACAGGCCAGTTAGCATATCATCTGTCTTAGGGAAAATATTAGAAGCTCTTATTAAAGATGTAATTGCAGGGCACTTAGAAAAATTCAAGGTAATCAGGCAGAGTCAATATGGTTTTGTGAAAGGGAAATCATGTTTAACCAATTTATTGGAGTTCTTTGAGGGAATTACATGTGCTGTGGATAAAGGGGAACCGGTGGATGTATTGAACTTAGATTTCCAGAAGGCATTTGATAAGGTGGCACATAAAAGGTTTTTGCAGAAAATAAAAGCTCATGGTATAGTTGGTAACATATTGGCAAGGATAGAAGATTGGTTAGCGAACAGGAAACAGAGTAGGCATAAATGGGTCATTTTCTGGTTGGCAAGATGTAACAAGTGGTGTGCCACAGGGATTTGTGCTGGTGCCTCAACTTTTTACAATTTATATAAATGTCTTAGATGAAGGGACTGAAGGTATGATTGCTACATTTACTGATGACACAAAGATAGGTAGGAAAGTAAGTTGTGAAGAGGACATAAGGAGGCTACAAAGGGGTACAGATAGATTAAGACATTCAATCATAACATTCAAGGCTATGGGCAAAGACCTGGCAAATGGAGTATAATGTGAGAAAGTGTGAAATTGTCCACTTTGGCAGGAAGAATAAAAAAGAAGCATATTAACAAAATCACAGAATAATACAGTGCAGAAGAGGCCCTTCAGCCCATCGAGTCTGCACCGATGCATTAAAGACACCTGACCTCTCTACCTAATCCCATTTGCCAGCACTTGGCCCATAGCCTTGAATGTTATGACGTGCCAAGTGCTCATCCAGGTATTTTTGAAAATAGTTCTTCCTCAAATCTCCCTTAAACCTCCCGCCCCTCACCTTAAACATGTGTCCCCTCGTAACTGACCCTGCAACTAAGGGGAACAGCTGCTCCCTATCCACCCTGTCCATGCCCCTCATAATCTTGTACCCCTCGATCAAGTCACCCCTCAGTCTTCTCTGCTCCAGCGAAAACAACCCAAGCCTATCCAACCTCTCTTCATAGCTTAAATGTTCCATCCCAGGCACCATCCTGGTGAATCGCCTCTGCACCCCCTCCAGTGCAATCACACCCTTCCTATAATGTGGCAGCCAGAATTGCACACAGTACTCCAGCTGTGGCCTCACCAAAGTTCTATACAACTCCAACATGACCTCCCTGCTTTTGTAATCTATGCCTCGATTGATAAAGGCAAGTGTCCCATATGCCTTTTTCACCACCCTATTAACCTGCCCTTCTGCCTTCAGGGTTCTATGGACAAACACGCCAAGGTCCCTTTGTTCCTCGGAACTTCCCAGTGTCAGGCCATTCATGGAATACTTCCGTGTCACATTACTCCTGCCAAAGTGTATCACGTTACACTTTTCAGGGTTAAATTCCATCTGCCACTTTTCTGCACATTTGACCATCCCGTCTATATCTTCCTGTAACCCAAGACAATCAACCTCACTGTTAACCACTCGGCCAATCTTTGTGTCATCCGCGAACTTACTGATCCTACCCCCCACATAGTCATCTATGTCATTTATATAAATGACAAACAATAGGGGACCCAGCACAGATCCCTGTGGTACGCCACTAGACACTGGCTTCCAATCACTAAAACAGCCGTCTGTCATCGCTCTCTCTCTCCTACAGCTAAGCCAATTTTGAATCCACCTTATCAAGTTACCCTGTATACCATGTGCATTTGCTTTCTTGATAAGTCTCCCATGGTGAGAGATTGCAGAGCTCTAAGATGCTGAGGGATCTGGGTGTCCGAACGCATGAAATGCAAAAGATTAGTATGTTGGTACAGCACATAATTAGGAAAGCTAATAGAATGTTATTCTTTATCGCGAGGGGAATTGAATACAAAAGTAGCGAGGTTATTCTTCAGCTATACAGGGCATTGGTGAGACCACATCTGGAGTACTGTGTACAGTACAGGTCTCCTTATTTAAGCAAGAATGTAAATGCGTTGAAGGCAGTACAGAGAAGGTTTACTAGACTAATACCTGGAATGGGCGGGCTATCTTCTGAGGGAAGGTTGGACAGGCTAGGCTTGTATCCGCTGGAATTTAGATTAATAGGTGACCTGATTGAAACATATAAGATCCTGAGGGGTCTTGACAGGGTGGATGTGGAAAGGATGTTTCCCCTTGTGGGAGAATCTAGAACGAGGGGTCACTGTTTAAAAATAAGGGGTCGCCCATTTAAGACAGAGATGAGGAGAATGTTTTTCTCTCAGAGGGTCGTGAGTCTTTGGAATTCTTTTCCTCAAAAGGCAGTGAGCAGCATCTTAGAATATTTTTAAGTCTGAGGTAGATAGGTTCTTAATAAGCAAGAGGGTGGAAGGTTATCGGGGGTAGGTGGAAATATGGAGTAATCAGTTCAGCCATAAACGTATTGAATGGCGGAGCAGGCTCGAAGGGCCGAGTAGCCTCTCTTAATTCGTATATTCGTATGTGCAAGAATCGGTTGTCTGTGTATTACTGAGACATGATGATTCAAATATATGTATATAATATATTTATGTTTATTTAAGCACTTGCTGCTTGTACTATTGTCTATGTGTGAAAATGTTCAGAGGTTGCAATTCCCTGGAGGTTGCTTGAGTGGTGAACAGTGTTGGGGAGAAATTTCCTAAAATTGGCTACAGGTTTCTTTGCCTCTTTTAAGAGTTATCGATTGGAGAGGTGCCCTATCTAACAAATAGGACCACCATTGATGGGGCTTGATGGTCTTCCTTCAAGATTTTCATATTTTCATATGGAGAGAAGGTTAGAATGCTTTAAAGGGGCACCATCATCCAATAAGAAGCAGAGTAATTAATCAAGGATGCAACAGGGAAACAATGGGATTAGTCAACCACATATCAAGTCTGCAGTACACAACTAAATGGCCATCAGCAGGCCTGAAGGTATTTGTGGGACGTGGGGGAAGTAACCATGCACCTCCTGGTACCTCAAAGTCACTGGCGAAAAGCTTTTGTCACCATATTCTCAACAGCCTCCAGAGGTCCCAGTGGCGCAGTGGTTAGCACTGCAGCCTCACAGCGACCCGGGTTCAATTCTGGGTACTGCCTGTGTGGAGTTTGCAAGTTCTCCCTGTGTCTGCGTGGGTTTCCTCCGGGTGCTCCGGTTTCCTCCCACATGCCAAAGACTTGCAGGTTGATAGGTAAATTGGCCATTAGCAATTGCCCATAGTATAGGTAGGTGGTAGGGAATTATAGGGACAGGTGGGGATGTGGTAGGAATATGGAATTAGTGTAGGATTAGTATAAATGGGTGGTTGATGTTCGGCACAGACTCGGTGGGCCGAAGGGCCTGTTTCAGTACTGTATCACTAAAACTAAAACTAAGGACTGCTGTTGAGGCCTCTCAATGCCTGATACCAGTGGGGCGAGCTTACATAGAAACATAGAAAAATAGGAGCAGGAGTAGGCCATTCAACCCTTCGAGCCTACACTGCCATTCAATACGATTATGGCTAATTATCCAAACTCAGTAACCTGTTCCCCCTTTCTCCCCGTATCGCTTGATCCCATTAGCCCTAAGAACTATATCTAACTCTTTCTTGAATATATTTAATGATTTGGCCTCAACTGCTTTCCATGGTAGAGAATTCCACAGGTTCACCACTCTCTGGGTGAAGAAATCCCTCCTCATCTCAGTCCTAAATAGCTTACCCCTTATCCTTAGACTGTGACCCCTGGTCCTGGACTGCCCCACCATCAGGAACATCCTTCCTGCATCTAGTCTGTCCAGTCCTGTTAGAATTTTGTAGGTTTCTATGAGATCCCCTCTCATTCTTCTTAACTCTAGTGAATACAAGCCTAATCGACCCAATCTCTCCTCATACATCAGTCCTGCCATCCCAGGAATCAGTCTGGTGAACCTTCGCTGCACTCCCTCCATAGCAAGAACATCCTTCCTCAGATAAGGAGACCAAAATTGCACACAATACTCCGGGTGTGGTCTCACCAAGGCCTTGTATAATTGCAGCAAGACATTCTTGCTTGTGTACTCGAATCCTCTCACTATGAAGGCCAACATACCATTTGCCTTTTTAACTGCCTGCTGCACCTGCATGCTTACTTTCAGCGACTGGTGCACAAGAACACCCAGGTCTTGCTGCACCTCCCCTTTTCCCAATCTATCGCCATTCAGATTATAATCTGCCTTTCTGTTTTTGCCACCAAAGTGGATAACCTCACATTTATCCACATTATACGGCATCTGTCATGTTGTTGCCCACTCACTCAACCTGTCCAAATCACACTGGAGCTTCTCTGTATCCTCATCACAATTCACCCTCTCTCCCTGCTTTGTGTCGTCTGCAAACTTGGATATATTACATTTAATTCCCTCATCTATATCATTAATATATATTGTGAATAGCTGGCCTAGCACTGATCCCTGCGGTACCCCACTAGTCACTGCCTGCCACTCGGAAAAAGACCCATTTATTCCTGCTCTTTGTTTCCTGTCCACCAACCAGTTCTCTATCCATGTCAGTACCTTACCCCCAATCCCATGTGCTTTAATTTTGCATGCTAATCTCTTATGTGGGACCTTATCGAAAGCCTTCTGAGAGTCCAAATACACCACATCCACTGGTTCTCATCTATTCTACTAATTACATCCTCAAAATATTCCAGTAGGTTTATCAAGCATGATTTCCCTTTTGTAAATCCATGTTGACTTTGTCCGATCCAGTCATTGTTTTCCAAGTGTTCTGCTATTACATCTTTTAGAATGGACTCTAGCATTTTCCCCACTACTGATGTCAGGCTAACCGGTCTATAATTCCCTGTTTTCTCTCTACCTCCCTTTTTAAATAGTGGGTTTACATTTGGTACCCTCCAATCCATTGGAACTGTTCCAGAGTCTATAAAATTGGCCAGCAATGCATCTACTATTTCTAGGGTCACTTCCTTAAGTACTCTGGGATGTAGATTATCTGGCCCTGGGGATTTATCGGCCTTCTTACGCAGTGCCCTTTGGTATTTCAAAATTGCAACAGCTTCCTACATCCAGCATCGGACCCCAATTTTAAGTATTTTTATAAAGCATTGTGCCTAGTTACTTATTTCAAAGCCTGCTTGAAAATTGAATTGGGTCACCAATGGGCAGGATTTTTTTTCCCAATGTTAAACTGCCTCCTGTACCACTATCCAGCATGAATGATGTGAGAGTGGATGTTTGAGGATCACCACAGATGCCATTTTAAAGTATTAACAAGTCCCATGACTAATTTTATACTGGCCCTTGTGTCTGATGAATATACAACACTTGCAGAAGGTTGACCATCTTGTGCAGCTGAACTCATTCTACTCACTTGGAACTTTGGGAAGGAACATGATCCAGGTTATTGGAGTGCTCCATGGAATGGGTAATGTAGGTCCAATCAGGACTGTAAGCACAGTATCATAGAATGGTTAAAGCACAGAAGGAGGCCATTCACCCTGTTGTCTCCATGCTGGCTCTCTGCAAGAGCAACTCAGCTAGTCCCACTCCCCTGCCTTTTCCCTGCGGCCCTGCAAATTTTATCTCTTCAGATAATTATCCAATTCCCTGTTGAAAGCTACGATTGGGATCTGCCTCCTCCACACTCTCAGGCAGTGCATTCCAGATCCTAACTTTCTTCTTCTTCTTAGGCAGTCCCTCGGAAACGAGGATGACTTTCTTCCATTCCAGTGTTGTGGGTCCTTAGGTGACTGAATAGTCCAATTCTGGATCCACACACTCTGCCACAAGTGGGGCAGGTGGTGTTTGGTGAAGCGAGTGAATGGGATGCTCGAATTTCCAAATGCTCCTTCCGCTGTTTGCGCTTGGTCACTGCCTGGGCACGTCAAGTTTGTTTGAACTGTCTGGTACCTTCGCGGATGCTTCTCTATTTTGGGTGGTCTCGGGCAAGAGATTCCCACGAATCAGTGGAGATGTCATTTTTTCAGGGAGCCTTTAAGGACATCCTTGTAGTGTTTCCTCCGCCCTCCTGGTGGCCTCTTGCAGTGACGGAGCTTGGAGTAGGAAACTTGTTTGCAGATCCTAACCACTCACTGCATAACAGCGTTTTCCTCATGTTGCCTTTGATTTTTGTGCCATTCAATTCTTGTCCTCTGGTTAGAGCTAGAGGATGTGAGTATAAAGCAAGACTCTGAAGTTAATTCCTTCACGGAGTAGTGGATATGTGGAACAGGCTCCGAGTTAAAACAGTAAAGATAGGAATTGCTAGACGAGAAATGACCAACGACATCCGCCACTTGTGGAACTGTAACCCTGTGAGTGAGCCGATGTCTTCAGGAGAAGATGAAGAAAATCGTGAAAAAGGCAAACCAACATTCTACCACCTGGGCTGCAAGAAACTTCAAAACCTTTAATCTTTCTGCCAGACTTTATTAGAAAATGAAATCTAACTAAGGGAAGACATGATACTTAACAGTGAGCAAGCCGTACAGCGCCCTTATTACAATCCCACATTCATCACTTCCTATTGGAACAAAATGGGGAAGAAGAATAGATTAGGACTATTCCACCCTTGGAGAAATGGGATGGTAGAGATATTTCCAGTGAGTACTTGGTACATGTGAATACAAGAACTTTCATATTGAGTTCACTTCTAAAATGACTCCCAAGGAACCATTTAAGCCCTGATTTCTGAATCACTCCAGCATCACTATGTTAGTGTGCTGCAAATGCAGTTAAATTAGTTTTGAATCCACAGTGAAAGCACAAAAGACCAGAATATTACATTGAGATTCTGCTGGCGACATGCATAAATCTGGAGTTCCAACATAGTTAACAAATTGTGTGCTCTGTTTGGTGCTCCATTTACTGTGATTGCCGCATGGACTGTTTTCCACTTGGTTCTTTTATTGCTGTGTTGAAACAAAAAGATGGCATTGTGACTTCCTCATGACTGGGACATTTCAGGCACCTTTGAGGTCATGGTAGAGGTATGGTTTGTATTCATGGTAAACTGTCATACCCCTCCTTTCACTTCAACGAGGTGAGGGTGTGCGGAGCTGAGTGACAAGGCTTCTTCTTTGATGACTTGGTCTGCTACTTTTCTGCAGTTGAAGCAGCTTTTAACCATATTCCTGTGTTCAGACCTCTTTATGCCAGATTGATTAACACCTTCAACAAAAGAAGACAGCTGTATGAATATTTGCCGAGTAAGGGGATTGAGGTGTGTGTCTGGCAAATTATGTTTTGTCTTTTTTCTGCAGTAATTTCCCCCCACCCCTTGAAGGTGTTGCCTTTTGTTGGAGTGAAAATCTACAAGCTTTGGTCGCTCTGTGGTGCCGCCTACCACTGTCCATTATTTTCATGTGAGCCGTGTGTGCCAGAAAACTATTTGGCTGCTTGGGCTATTACAGTTAAGCCTGATAATCTCCTCAACATTCAACATTCAGCACACATACAGTTCCAACAGGAGCCACTGAATAGCAATTAAGGGAGGAATTCCTTACTGATTAATCCCTCTCTAACCAAAGAGCTACTGAGGTCAACTATAGCGGCCCTTCTAACCCCCTCTCCTGAGTAGAAACTGGAATCAAACCAGCAATCTTCCTAAAGATTATAAAGACAACCACAGCTGGACCATGGTGGTTCCAGAGGTAACATGCCAAGGAAGGCTGAAGATAAGCAATGCCAAATTTAAGGTTAGATAAGAATACAGTGGTTTTATTTAGAAGGGTCAGGCAGAAATGCTACAGAATCTATCCTCAAGGGATGAAATAGGTTGCGTAGAGTCCTTGATGGAGAAAGCTGAACATGGGGGTGATATGAAGGAATAGGTTTGATGGGCCCAATACCCTTCATTCCATACTTTTTATATGGAAAACATGGATCTGAAATTCTGGGGTCCAGGAAAGGTAGAAATGCAGCACAATCCTATCAGGAAAGGGGTGGGGTACGGGAGGGTGTAATTTGGGGCTGAACACATATCCACTGGGTCTTTACCCCAAGTAAGAAGCTCTGTAAGTTGCTGTCTAGCTATGGTTTCTTAAAATGTGTTTTCCCCCCACAAGCCCTCACATCTTCAGTCAGCTTTGGGGGTTTAGTCTGGGGGCTGGTCCCAGGATATCCTGGGAATTCCACCCAGCTCATTCTTATATTATGCATGACAATGTTCCCTAGAATGCCAGAAAGCAGCCTGCCTCTCTGATGCCTTGGGAGCATTCCAAAACATTCTGCAACCTTTTTTTTCTCATTCAGCCTTTCCTGGGCCTCAGTTATCGCTCCAGCATCTGCCAACTCATCGAGTCAAATCGCTCCCCTCAGCTCTGTCAATAATCTCGTCCTAGACGGTGTCAAAAAGGCAGCTGGAAATCCCGCCTCACCACACAACAGTCTCCAAACAAGAGTCTGTGGATTCTTTATGGCTTTTAATGTTGCATTATCTTGTACTACTACACAATTCATTGTCAGGGTCTATACTTTATCCATTTATTATCTGAACTCAGTTCAGTTAGAAGAACTACAATTAAAAATTAAACAGAAAAAAAACAATTCAAGTTAAAAGGCTCTATTAGGTCTCAGAGGTGCAAATTTTCCTTTTCCTCTGCTGAAAATGACTTTTATGAACACCACTTGTACCCTGTGTGCTCAATGGTTATTGGGGTTTGATATTATCTTGTGTTAATTGCCACCCTCAAAATGGCTATTGGCTAGCATCCCAGTGTCTTGCAATCTAAAGGAGACAAAATATCATCTAGGTGGACTTGACCTACTCGTTCCAATTACTGATAAGTGCTGGTTATTTAATTTTTAATATGCAGCCTCAAGTATATTGCTTTAAATAAAACATTAAATACACTGTTACAAAGCAGTCATCTAGTTCATTGAAGAAAAATAGAATTTCTGCAATAAATTTCACTCACCATCTGATCTGAGGAAATCGCTTCTCAGCAGCAAGTACTCATTAAAGTCAAAAAGCAGATGTGGTCCTTATAGCTGTTTGCGAGGATCGTCAAGCTTATTGCAATGTGATGACACTGGTCAAAAAGGAAGGGTTCTCTGGTCAGAGGTGAGTGAAGTGGTAGCCCTGCCCTGCCTCTTAACCCAACAGCAAGAACATTACACGCAGAAGGAATTCATCCAGGTCAACGCACTTTCCACTAAACAGCAGTTTCTGTCCATGGCTGTCTAATAACTTCATAAAAATATATAAGAACCTTAACAAAGAGATGCAGTTATTGATTTATGATGGCTGTTATCACATTCTATACACACACCATCTGCTGTTACAGAAAAAATTACCAGCAATTAGCTCTCCACTTTTACAGACCCCAGTGCAATGCATTCAGAAGGGAATAATTGAAAGAACGGATGATAATCAATGTAGTGTTACGACCAGGTGAGAAAGAGGTCTCGGGTTCCCTTTCAGCCTTCACCTGGTCTTACTGTAACAGGGTTTAATTTTAAACACACCGTGTTTTTAGTTCCCCCTTGGTGAATCCTTGTTCACCCCTTTCCAATTATAAGGCAAAGAAACTAGCACAACAGGTTTCTCAGGTTTAAAGAAGAAAAATGAAATTTATTAAACTTAAGCTCTAATTCAGTTAACGGCTACGGATACATGATGCGCCCACGCGAGCATGCATATGTGATACACACATGCAGATAGGGACAGAAAGAGCAGAAGAAAAATAAAGTTGAAAAGTTTGAGGCAATCTCTGAAGAGGGTTTTTTTGTTACTGTGCTTCGAGCTCGGTGTAGTGTCATTGATTGTAGGTAGATCTTGCTTTTTGTTGGGGCCCAGTATTCTTCTTAAACCTTGATCACTGTTGAAGACTTTTCTCTCTTGGGGTTCATGTGTCTTCAGTGGGTTTTGGAGTTCTGTGAGAAAGAGATGGGAGCAGAGAGGCAGGAGAGGAGGTCTGCTTCAGTCCAGGAGCATTCTGCTTTCTGCAGACTCTCAGTTCAAGCTCTACAATTCTGAAAAAAAACCAGACTGCCAAGCAGGTTAGTCATGTGACTAACTGGTTTGACCTTATCTGTTTGTGGATTGTATTAGAGCAGGGGATAGCTCCTTTTTTCTAAGTACTGTCTGTATGTAATGTCTTTCCAGCCAGGGGCCTGGCAACCCCTTGTCACAGGCCTTCTCTTCTTCCCAGCAACAATTTGAAATTTAATGTCCATGTGGTGAAATTAATGTGCCTCATTCTTAGCAGGTGGGGCCTGCATGACAGTTGTAAAAAAGCCTGTCAGTATATAAGTTGAGTACAGTTGAATATGGTTCAGTTTGCAGATGCCCACTGTGGTACTTCGCCATAGAGCACAGGAAGAATCTAGGTTTCGTCCTTGGTCCTGTGCTGAGTAGCTGAACGCAAATCAAGCAGTCATATGAGCACTGTAGTTGGCGTGAGTGTTCCTGAGGTGAAGACAACAAAGATCGGTTACTGATTGCTATCCATTGCCTTCTGTGTGGAAGCACCGGAATCAGGCTAGGTTTTCATGCCTCTTATGGTTGTATGATGTACCGGCTTTGCTGTCTAGCCTCACACGCGAGAAATGGCTGCCTGATTGAGGTTTTGGAAGGCAAACAGCTCGAAACGTTACACCTCATTAATTTTGCTAGTTTTTGAATATTGTGCTCCACTGCAAGAAGGATGTCAAGGCCATGGTGAAAATAATACCAGGATGGGAGAATTTACTTATGAAGAAAGACTTGAAAAACTGGGCTCTTTTCATTAAAGCAAAGAAGGTTAAGAGCAGACCCGATGGAGGTGTTCAGAATGAAGGGTTTTGATCTAGAAACCAGGGGAAAAATGATGTGAGTCAGTAACTAGGGGACATAAATTGAAGATCATCGCCAAAAAAATGAAGGGAAAGATTTAGGGTAATTTTTTTACGCAGTTGAGTTCTTAATGCTTCACCACTAATATTGGTGGGAGTAGATTCCATAATCGATTTGAAAAGAGAAGTAAGGACGTATTTGAGAAATAAAAAGCTGAAAGCGTATGAGGAAAAGGGAGGGGAATGGAACCAGGTGAGGAACACATTCAGGCATGTTGAGCTGAATGGCCTCTTTGCTTGCTGTAAAATTCTATCCCAACTTAAATCAGTGCATTTAGTTAGGATGAAAAGAGGACAGATTTTCCAGTCTGGGTCTCCTGCCTGGCTGCTGGAGTAGCATTCTTCAAGGGCATCTGGGGGAAGAAGGTGCACTTACTTTTCCTTGCCAGGGACACTTGCATAGCCCAGAAGAACTTGAGTTTTTGGCCAGTCATTGGCGGGACCCTTTGTCTCACAGGCCTTCATCTATGTATCAGGTCCTGAATATACCAAATCATCCTGGTGAGTGTGCTTTCAGCTGCCTAGGCTCTGAGCTCTGATGAAGTGCCTTGGGATATTTTACTATGTTAAAGGAGATATATAAATGCACATTGTTGTTGTTGTTGTTGAGAGGGGAATACCTAAAATGAATGTACCACACTTGTCTTATTGTCTTGTGCCTACACCCCAAGATCATCACAGAATTCCTAATCTTCAGGGGTCCGGGGACAGTCCGTGGCATCATGTTTCAGTGGCCCCCTGTTCATGTGGGTGCCTAGCTACGAGTAAATGAAGCAGGAGGCTGGGAACAAGCCCTCCTGCATCATTTTAATGTAAACACTGGGCTTCTGCCTTCCACAGCTGTGGGTCCAGTGGTTTCCCTTGAGGAAGCTCCAAAATCCCAACCGGGAGCCATGGTGCAGGAGACCACATGTAAGAAGTATCTGACTTTCCAGGTGCAGGGTAGAGACAAATCTAAAATAAAACCAGGAAATGCTGGAATTACTCAGCAGGTTTGGCAGCATCTGTGGAGAGAGAAACATCATCAGAACATAAAATCTAACCTAATTGGAGACACAAAAAATGGGATGAAACTTTGTTTTGGGGATAGCGCAAAGCAGCTGGTATTGAGTCAACTTCCCATTATACTCCCCAGCCAATAGCCAGCTCCCTTGGCTTCAATAGAATTGAATATTCGGGGAGCATTTAGCCGGCGACCTGTTTCGTGCTACCGGCCAAGACAAACCCCAAGATGTTTCAGATTGGAAAGATGGCAGGAGTTGCTCAGGGTAGTGTCCTTGGCGCAACCACCTTCAGCTGCTTCATCAGTGACCTTCCCTCCATCATAAGGTGAGAAGTGGGGATGTTCACTGATGATTGCACAATGTTCAGTGCCATTCACGACTCTTCAGATACTGAAGCAGTCTGTGCCCGCATGCAGCAAGACCTGGACAACATTCAGGCTTGGGCTGCTAAGTGGCAAGTAACATTCATGCCACACAAGTGCCAGGCAATGACCATCTCCAAACAGTGGCTAACCACTGTCCCTTGGACATTCAATGGCATTACTATGACTGAATCCCCCACCATCAACAACTTGGGTGTCACTATTGATCAGCAATGTAACTGGACCAACCACATGTGGCTACAAGAACAGGTCAGAGGTTGGGAATTCTGCAGTGAGTTACCCACCTCCTGACTTCCCAAAGCCTGGCCACCATCTATAAGGCACAAGTCAGGAGTGTGATGGAATACTCTCCACTTGCTTGGATGAGAGCAGCTCCAAAAACACTCAAGGATCTCAACACCAACCAACCAGGACAAAGCAGCCACTTGATCAGTGTCCCATCCACCACCTTCAACATTCACTCCCTCCACCACAGTTGCACAGTGGCAGCATTGTGTACCATCTACATGATGCACTGCAGCAACTCACCAAGGCTCATTTGACAGAACCTTCCAACCCCACAACCTCTACCGCCTAGAAGAACAAGGGCAGCAGATGCATGGGAACACCACCACCTGCAAGTTCCCCTCCAAGCCACACACTATCCTGACAGAGCTATTCCTTCCTTCCACCCTTGCTACTGCCAATCTTTCCCCACTCATTGTACACAAAGGACAGCAAAAGGGCAGAGCCCAGGTTCCAGATGAATTTTCATCCTGTCTCCCCCACTTACTGTCTCTTCTCAAAGCCACGAGTGTGGAAGTTCCACGAGTAGGTCCCGGGAAACAGCTGTAGAAAGTCTTGAGGCTCCCCATATGAAAGGAGTGTGCCTTTTAGTGTACAGTCTGGCTCTGAACATGATCTTGGCGAAGGCTTTCAGTGGGACTGTGACTCTAATTTCCGTATGCAATGCCATCTATTTTCCCCTCCGCCTTCAAGGGTCCACAGTGCATCGTGAATAACTTCTCCCACCCCCAGCTATAAGATAGATTGGAGGTTAGGGCGGATTCAAAGGGGCAGATGGAACTTCACCTCCAAAGAGGAGCCCCAGAACAGGCCATTCAGTCCTCTTGGGCATGTTCTGCCATTAAACAGCTCATTTCTAATCTGCACCTCAAGACTATCTGTTTTTGCTCTATATCACTTGATGCCCTTACTGAACAAAAATGGATCTATCTCAGTCTTGAACGCTCAAGATGAAAATATGGCTCAATAAATGTTAAATTTTGCCTGTCTGTAGTGAAAGGAAAACAGTTCAAATCTGTCTTTATGCCCCACGAAAAAATTATTCCCCCTCCGCTCCTTAATTTTTTTCAGCACCTTTTTGGGTCTCATCATAACATCCTGAGCTGAGTAACTAGATAAACACTGCGTCCCCAAGCTCTCTCTCTCTCTGTCTTAGTGTCTGCTGATTTTGCAAGTGGGAAATCACATTATCACCACACTATACTGCCTGCCTTCTCTTTTCTGTTGGAATTAGTCACCGTGTGGGGAAATTAGAACTTCAAACCCAGCTCCTATCTCTCTGTTTGAGTTTGCTCTGGTTGATGGCACAGTTGTTGATTCAGAAGGTTGTGGGTTCAAGCCCCACTGCAGGACTTAAACATGTAACTTAGGCAGACACTTTGGTGCATTATTAACAGAGGTACCATCCTGTAGATGAAATGTTTAACTTGGGCTCTGCTTGTATGCTTCGCTTAGCCATCCCTGCCAGGGCAATGAAGAAAATGGCCTCAGAGTCCTTGAGCTAAGTTGAGGTGATCCAGCCAGAATTTCGCCGAGTCATAGAATAGTACAGCACAGAGGAGGCCAATCTGCCCATTGAGTCTGTGCTGGCTCTTTGAAAGAGCAATCCTGTTACTCCCACTCCCCCATTCTTTCCCCATATCCTTGCAATTTTTTTGTCCTTCAGGTATTTCAGTATTCCAATTTTATTTTGAAGACTGCTATTGAATCTGTATCCACCACCATTCCAAATCCTAACCACTCGTTGCATGAAGAAGTTTTCCTCATGTTGCCTTTGGTTCTTTTGCCAATCACCATAAATCTGTACTCAGTGCCTCTTGTTATAAAGCTTAGGATGCCACATGCATTGTTAACTACTTTGTTAACCTATCCTGCCACCTTTAAAGATTTGTGCATAAACACCTCCAGATTTCTCACTTCCTGCACCCCCTTTAAAATTGTACTTTCAGCTTGTATTGTCTCTCCTCATTCTTCCTACCAAAATGCATCACCTCACACTTTTCTGTGTTAAGTTTCATCTGCCCATTCCACCAGACTATCTATGCCCCCTTGAAGTTTATTGCTATCTTCCTCATTGTTTAGAACAAAGAACAAAGAACAAAGAAAATTGCAGCACAGGAACAGGCCCTTCGGCCCTCCAAGCCTGCGTCGATCCAGATCCTCTATCTAAACCTGTCGCCTATTTTCTAAGGGTCTGTATCTCTTTGCTTCCTGCCCATTCATGTATCTGTCTAGATACATCTTAAAAGACACTTACGTGCCCGCGTCTACCACCTCCGCTGGCAACGCGTTCCAGGCACCCACCACCCTCTGCGTAAAGAACTTTCAACGCATATCCCCCCCTAAACTTTTCCCCTCTCACTTTGAACTCGTGACCCCTAGTAATTGAATCCCCCACTCTGGGAAAAAGCTTCTTGCTATCCACCCTGTCTATACCTCTCATGATTTTGTACACCTCAACCAGATCTCCCCTCAACCTCCGTCTTTCTAATGAAAATAATCCTAATCTACTCAACCTCTCTTCATAGCTAGCACCCTCCATACCAGGCAACATCCTGGTGAACCTCCTCTGCACCCTCTCCAAAGCATCTACATCCTTTTGGTAATGTGGCGACCAGAGCTGCACGCCGTATTCCAAATGTGGCCAACCCAAAGTCTTATACAACTGTAACATGACCTGCCAACCCTTGTACTCAATACCCCGTCCGATGAAGGAAAGCATGCCGTATGCCTTCTTGACCACTCTATTGACCTGCGTTGCCACCTTCAGGGAACAATGGACCTGAACACCCAAATCTCTCTGTACATCAATTTTCCCCAGGACTTTTCCATTTACTGTATAGTTCACTCTTGAATTGGATCTTCCAAAATGCATCACCTCGCATTTGCCCTGATTGAACTCCATCTGCCATTTCTCTGCCCAACTCTCCAATCTATCTATATTCTGCTGTATACTCTGACTAAACTAATGAGTTTCGTGTCATCATCAGATTTTGGAATTGTGCCCTGCATCCCAAAGTCCAAGTCATTAAGGTACATCAAAAACAGCACTGGTCCTGGTACTGAACCTCGGAGCACTCCACTGTACACCTCCCTCCAGTCTGAAAAATAGATACTTACTGCAAATCTACTATTCCTTAGCCAATTTTGTATCCATGCTGCAACTGCATTTTTTATTCCATGGGCTTCAATTTTGCTAACAAGCCTGATATGTGGTACTTTATCAAATGTCTTCCTGTGTAGACACTCTGCTAGAATAATCACTTTGGTGAGTTTCCAGGTAATGGCGCGTGTCAACAGCTCCAAGAGAGGTTTGAAAAAAATTACTTAAAATGTATTTATTGTAAGCGGCCAAAGCCAGAAGATTGGATTCTGTTGCGAGCTTAACAAGATTTCATTGAACTATTTGTTACAGAAAGTGGAGAACAGGTGTGAGATGCATGTCTCAACATGATGACCCATGTTGAAAGGTCAGAACAAGAACAGATGATAATTGCAGCATGCAGGTGGTGGGTACTGAGACTGTATATGATGCTGCACTGCAGGTCACCCCATCACTGGTATACACATTGCTGAACATGAACTTTCATTCTTCCTAAAAGTAGGGACAAGCACTCCAGATGGCTTCAAAGGCACCGCTCAGTGTGATGCTAAAGAATTGGTAGAGTAGGCTCAATGGACCACATGGCCTACTCCTTTACCTGTGACATGTAGCCCAGAAAGATTGAAGCTGCGATGTCCATCAAGCTCATTGATCTAGCCTGCAGCACTACAAAAGGCCACAGCAGCACTGGATTAGAGAGGGAGAAAGTCAGGGAGGATTCCCATTCCCAGTTAGTGGCTCCTGGCTGAAAAGGGCTTGTTTACATTCGGACATTGGGTAGGAATTTGATCAGGTTCAGCAGCTCATGATCAAATAGCCTTCCAACACTCATTGATCTGGAATGACAACAAAGGGCAGGGCAGGGTGGCAGCTGGCAAATAATGAAACAGTTGCCACAGCGAGAGCCCGCTTCATCGGGAGAGAGAACTGAAAATTATCCATGCGACATTTTTCATTAAGTTCATGTCTTGTTTCTCCTTTACAGGCAGAACAGTCCAGAGATAACTGGATCATTACAAAGGTAGGGCCTTGGATTCTGTTTGATGAAAATAAGTCAACTGATTCAATGATTCTGTGTTTCTCAAGATGATGCACCGTTCTTTTTTAGTTTGAACTGGGAGTGAGAAACAAGGTCACTTTCCCACATTGAGGCATTGCTCTGAGTCTGCATTATACTGAAAGAATGGAATTTGGGTTGATGTTTGAAGTGGGCGGGTGTGCATGCCAATGTATAACAGTTGATTTTTCCAGCTCAGAAGTCTTGTACACCCCTGCTGATTTCTTCAGTGATGCTGCAACTTAGCACATTCACGTGGAAAACATGGTCACTACCAGTCACATGTGACTATCACTCAAATAACTGCCAATCATTTTTTCCTCTACTACCCTAGTTTGTTACTTGTAATAATTATTCAATGTTTGGAGAAAAAGTTACAGATATTGGTCCTAAATTTGCCTTTTCTCAATTTGAATCTATGCCTCTTCTCATTATTGGTTTATTTTGAAGTAACTTTCTTGTTAGAATAGCAGTTTGGATTGATATGGTGCCTTTAATGTGGGAAAATATCCCACGGTACTTCCATCAGGCACAAATTGACACTGAGCCGAAGAAGGAGTTGTTAGGAGGGGTGACTACAAGCTTAGCCAAAGAGGTGGGTTTTAAGGAGCATCTTAAAGGAGGAGAGAGGGGTGGAGAGGATCCAAGAGGATATTCCAGAGTTTAGGATCTATATAGCTGAAGGCATGGCCGCCAGTGGTGTAAGAGGGGAGGGGATATGTAAGAAGCCAGGATTGGAGGAATGCAGAGTTCTTGGAGGGATATTGGGCTGGAGGAGGTTGCAGAGATAGGGATGGGTGAGGCCATGGAGAGATTTGTGCATAATGATGAGACTTTTAAACTCGAGGCATTGGGGACTAATGTAGGTTGCCAAAGACAGGATTGATGGGTAAGTGGAACTTGGTGTGTGTATGGGCAACAGTTGAGCATTATGACTTACTGTCAAGGGTTTAATATTCACAGGTTATCCTCTCATCTGATTTGATGCAGGTTTTTCCAGTTACAAGTTGTGGAGTTATACATCTTATCAAATAATAGAGACCCAATCTGTGTTCTGTCAATCAGCATATTATCAATATTTACCTCATACATTGAAGGGCCAAAGGAGAAGTGGCAGAGACAACTGATGATCAGCGTGATCTTTGCTCCTTGCAAGAAAGCTTCATGTTCACTTCCATGTAATAGATGTCACCCTATTGAATAGCAACTCCCAGAAGCCCAATCCTGACATATAAAAATTATTTTTATAAACCTATGATTATGTTCCCGAAAAGACTTGAGAATAAGGAGATGTTTATGCGCAATGTTGTTTTCCTACTCCTTCCTTCCCCTTTAATTTGTGTTGTGTTCAAGTTAGTTCTCATGAGAAATATTTACGTCACTGTTGCATTACTTTTTAAAAATTCAGTCTTGAGACATGGGCATCACTGGCAAGGCTGGCATTTATTGCCCAACCCTTGTTGCCTTTGAGAAACTGGTGGTGTCACCAGGAGCAGCCGTTTTGTGTCCAAGTTGGGATTCAGTTTTACTTAGAGGGGATCCTGGAGGCAATGGTGTTCCTACACGCCCGCTGCATTTGTCTTTTTAGATGGTGGAGCTCATAGATTTGAGAGGTGCTGTCAAATTAAAAATGATAGTTGAGGGGCAGAACTCAAACAGATTCCCCGTCCCAAACCCCTGCTGTTTGAGCCCGCAAACCAGAAACTCCCACTGCTTCAAAAAGGGAGTGCTACTCCCCATGGTTTCAGGTTTGATTGGAAGTTCACAAGAACCAACACTAACTTGCACAAAAGTGACGATTTAGTTGCTTTGAGCACAGAGTGTCATACAGCGGGATCAGATATCAGATTATCGGGCTAGGAGGTCAGCCCACACAATCAAGGACGGAACTAACAGATGGAAAATCCTACGGGCCTGTAATTGGGCCTGCTGGTCCCCATGCCTGAATTTCCATCAGGCACAAAACCCGGCAACGGGATTGCTGAATCTTAAAGTGTACCCCTTACAAGTATGCAAAATATTCCAAGAGGCCTTACAGGTCTCACGTGTGACTGTTGAACTTACAGTAAAACCTAAAGCCAAAGAGCAGGATTTCCTCCTCTTAGCTGCAGGTACCATAGTTCTTGGGCTTGATTTAAAGCAGTGACAGGAAGGAAAGGCAACAGTGAGGAGGAGTACAGAGGTGGCAGGATTCCAGGGGCAGGGCAGATTATAAGAAAGAGTGTCATTAATGAAGAGAGCACTGTGCATTTGTCAACAGCAGGACTCCATCAGTGAGAAAGCAGCTTCGGACAGCTGCAGCCTCACAAAGGATTATCTGATCTGTCTGAAATACTCTGGGTATGAGAATAAATGTAGCAAATAATCCTACTGTTTACAACTATTTAAAGGATGAGAGCTTTCCTCTGTAAAATCATTGGCAAATTCTTCATCAACTGATTTCCGAGGAAACCCCGCTCCATGGGTTGAGGTATTACTAAGTCTTGTCTGCAGCTCATGACACTGGCATTGTCCTTTAAAGCCTCAGAGGGAATTTTGTTACATGAAGGCACTGTGGGGTATTTTTTATGGGGATTCCGGCTTCTGATTTCGCAATAGCTATCGGTCAGAACAAATCTTCTCACAGTCGTGAGCTTGATGCAGATACATTGCAACGAGAGAGCAGAGTTAGACTTGACAATGACTTGATGGCATTGACAGAGTACTGGAAAACCCACACAGGCATAGGAACAGGAGTAGGCTATTCAGCCCCTCATGGCTGATTTGCACCTCAACTCCATTTGCCTGTCTTTACTCTCTACCCCTTGAACAAAGAACAAAGGAAATTACAGCACAGGAACAGGCCCTTCGGCCCTCCAAGCCTGCGCCGATCCAGATCCTCTATCTAAACATGTCGCTTATTTTCTAAGGGTCTGAAACCCTTACCTCTTGAAACCCTTACCTCGTAAAAATCTCTCATCACACAAGCAAGAGTGGTTGTACCATAAGAGGGAGCGTGACCACAAGGGAGGGAAGGCAAATCCAAGATAATAAAAATAGAACATTTTGGAAATACTCAGCAGGTCAGGCAACATCTGGGGATAGAGAAACAGAATTAACATTTCAGGTCAATGACCTTTCCTCAGAACTGATGCTGCCAGACCTGCTGAGTATTTCCAGCATTTTCTGTTTTTATTTCAGATTTCCAACATCCACAGTATTAATACAAATCCTAGCTCTGGATCCACAGCTTCTATTTACCGATCAACAGACATATAATAGGGATTAAAAATGAAAGATTGCGAAAGCTGGAAATCTGAACTGAGAGCAGCAAATGCTGGAATTGAACCAAGGGCAGTCAGTATCTGAAAGTGAAAATTCAGATTAATGATTAAGTTGGGATCCTTTATCCTAACAGATTTATAATTTACCTCTCACAACCCATTCTGAGGTATCTCTGGCTTTAAAGGAAGGTGTGGAGTGGGGCCGAACATAAAGTAGGATTTTGCTGTGGATTACGAGTCAAAGACCTCCTGTGACTATGTGGACAGTTGTGTGTCAAGTAACCCACCGATATTCAATGTTCTGTGTTCGCTCTGTGACAACTGGGATCGTGGGTTCTAGGTATGACCAAGAGACCAAAGGATTGCTAGAACCAAGGATTAGATTACAAGGGAGTAGAATACGTGCTTCAGCAATACAGAGCCCTGTTTAGACCACACCTGGAGTATAGTGACAATTCTGGGCACCACACCTTCGGAAGGATATATTGGCCTTGGCGGGAGTGTAACATAGATTTACTGGAATGATACCTGGACTCCAAAGGTTAAGCTACGAGGAGAAAATAAACAAACTAGCGTTGTATTCCCTGGAATTTAGAAGGTTAAGGGGTGATTTGATCGAAGTATTCAAGATATTAAGGGGAACAGATCAGGTCGATTGGGAGAATGACATAAAGGGATATGGGGGTAGTGTGGATAAAAGGCATTGAAGTGGATGATCGGCCATGATCATATTGAATGGTGGAGCAGGTTTGATGGGCTGAATGGCCTACTCCTGCTCCTATGTTCCTATAAACTATTTCCACTAGTTGAGGAGTCTAGGACGAGGGGGCATAATCGAAAAGTTAGAGCCTGACATTTCAGAAGTGAAATCAGGGAATACTGTAAGAATGCAAAGGGTGGTAGAAGTTTGGAGCTCTCTTCCACAAATGCCAATTGAGCCAAAGGTTTTAGGGGATATGGGGCAAAGATGGGTATATGGAGTTAGGTCGCAGATCAGCCATGATCTCATTGAATGGCAGAACAGGCTCAAGAGGCTTAATGACCTCCTCCTGTTCCTATATTCCTCAGACCTGCACCTCAGCATCACTCAGTGCCTTGAATTGGGCAAGGGGTGAAATGGTAGAATATGGAATTAGCAGCAGCCAAAGACACTGTCACCCCATGAAGGATACATTCAATAAGCTCTGCATCAGGGAGGGTGGGTGCTGGGGTAAATGTCTCACTTCCATATGGTACTTGCACATTCTGCCCAATTTGCCAGTAGTAAGCAAGGCTAACAGTGTTCCTTATTTTATTTTCACTAGATTAGCAGAGCTGTGAGTAATTCAGGGCTGATTAGCAGCTGATGGATTTTAATCTGCAATTAATTTTTTTTTTCTTTGCAGTGATGTGACTTAGGCAGATGTTACAGAGCTCATTGCATAGCAGCTTTTTGGAAACCCTAAGAACACGACTGGAATGCAGCCATGTTGTGAAGCGGTTGAGTGTTGGGTATACAGCGGTGGTTAGTTAAAGCCTTGGGCAAAGCTTTTGGGTTTAACAAGATCAATGGAAGCTCAAATGTCCAAAATGTCCAACGTTCTCACATAAAGTCATGCGCGTTTACCAAGGATTTTCGATCAGCAGTTCCCACTGCACATCCCCCATGAGTCCGAGAATAAAGATAGAAGCAAGCTGTAACATGTTTGTTTGTGTAAGTTCTCCTCATCTGTGGACTTAATTAGCAGAAATAAATAAACGGACTGCTGTGCTGGGAAAATACACCAATCTATTTTTGGACATGATTTTTTTTCTCCTCGGCAATGTTTTCTTTTATTAAATGGGAAACTAAGTGAAGGGTCATCATTGGAAACTGCAAATGTTTTTCTATCATAGGGGTGAAGCCACCAGGACTCCTGATGTTGTCAACAACAATTTCCGTTTACCTAATAGGCTAGATTTAGTGCTGGCGGTAAGGGTCTCACCACTGGGGAAACCCGCTTTGGCAGTCAGCAGCACCCGGGGCTGCATCCTGTCAGCAGCAGCCAAATAATTGGACAGCCACCTGCCCCCAAGAGTTGCTGACCAATCAGAGGGCCAGCAGCCATGGCAGTGCCACTGGGAGCATTAGCCAATGCTGGCACTGCATCCGGAGGAGGGCACATTGATGGACATGCGCCCTCGCAACCAGGTAAGTGTCCTCTGGGGACACCAGGGCCAGTTAGGCAGGCCCTGCTGAGGGAGGGCGGTTTGGTGAGGCCAAGTGGCGCCATTGCCATGGGGGCGGCTATTGCTGCTGGGGACCCCCCCGTGAGCCAAAGAGTGCCTAAAAGGGAGGGTACACCACCTCCCCCACCACCACCAAGGAGCTGGTTTACCTGGTGGTCTCCCCACACAGCAGAGGCCTTACCTGCCACTGGAAATATGCCAGCAGAGGCGGGAAGAGGCTCTTAATTGGCCACTTAAGTGGCTCAATTGGGCTCTAGGTGGGAGGGCTGTTTGCCACATTTCCCGCCATGGCAAGATGGCGGAAGCTGATAGGCATACTACCCACCGCTTTCCCGGGCCATCTTGCCAGCCTTTCCGCCTCCCAGCCAGTCCCTAAAGGGCTGGTAAAATCATTGTCTTTATCGTAGTAAAACCCCTCAGTGTGCTTACAGGATCATTATCAAACAACTTTTGACATCAAGCCACATAAGACAATAATAGGACAGGTGCCAAAAGCTTAGTCAAAGAGGTTGGTTTTAAGGAATGTAGAAATGTCTTAAAGGGGGAGAGAGAGGTGGATAGGCAGAGAGGTTTAAGGGCTAGAATTGAAGAGCTTAAGGCTTGGGCAACTGAAAGCAAAGAGTGAAGGAAATCGAGGATGCGGAAGAGGCTAGAATTGGAAGAGTGCAGATAGCTCAGAGGGTTGTGGAGCTGGGGGAGGTTACAAAGGTAGGGAAGGGCGAGGCTAGGAAGGGATTTGAAAGCAAGAATGAGAACTTTAAAATTGAGGCAGTGCCGGACCATGCGCCAATGTAGGTCAGCAAAGACAGGGGTGGTAGGTGAACAGGACTTGGTGTGATTTAGGATAGGGGTAGCAGAGTTTTGTATGAGCTCATGGAAGGTGCAAGGTGGGAAGCCAACCAGAAGAGTATTAGAATGGTCAAGGCGTTATATAAATGCAAGCTCCTCTTTTTTCATGTTTGGCCTCTCTTCTGTTAGCTGCAGCCCAGTATAAATGAGACAACTGTCAGTGATCTGACACCATAGGGCCACAGAGGTGTTGGGCCTATGATTTTTTTGTTGTGTTGCAGCTGCTGTTCCTGCAAAATCAATAGCAATCAGATTGACCCCTTGTACAATGGAATCTAAAAAAAAAGAACTTGCATTTATATAGCGCCTTCCATGAGCTCAGGTCATCTCAAAGCATTTTACAGCCGATGAAGTACTTTTGAAGTCACTGTTGTAATGTCGGAAACGTGCCTCCCAATTTGAGCACAGCAAGATCCCACTAAAAGCAATGAAAAGGGTGACCAGATCATTTTTTTAGATACTGATTGAGGGATAAATGTTGGCCAGGAACCCGGGAAAAACTCCCCCTGCTCTTCATTGAACAGTGCCATGGGATCTTTTACATCCATCTGAGAGGGCTGACGGGGCCTTGATTTAATATCCTGTCCAAACGCTGGCACCTCTGACAGTACAGTGCTCCCTCAGTGCTGCAATGAGGAGGTCTTGGAAGTGGAACTTTGAACCCATGACGTTCTGACAGAGACAAGCATGCTACCAAATAAGCCAGATTGAACAGCACAACAGATCCCTGCACTCTCAGAAATGTTTATTGACAGGAAGAACTGTTTGAGATGATTATAAGAGTGTAATTGAATCATACAGCCCATCGTGCCGATGCTGCCTCTTTGAAAGAGCTATCCAATTAATCCCACTCCCTGTTCCTTCCCCCGTAGCCCGGCAAATGTTTCCCTTTCAAGTATTTATCCAATTCCCTTTTGAAAGCTAGTATTGAATCTGCTTCCACCGCACTTTCAGATTATCCCAGATGTGTGCCAGCTGCTAATTTCTACTCTGTACCCCTTTAATTCGTTACTGGCCTGTGGGGCTCTCCATTCAGTCATTGCAGATAAGCAGATGCAGCATGGCAATGGTGGGGGCAAGGTGGGGGAGAGGGTGGTGGTTGGTGGGAGTGGGGGGAGGCAGGGGGGGGTGTCTCTTGCAGCCTGCCTGTTCTTTGCTACTGATGGGATTGGGTTTCTTTGCTGGCCAGGTTGCAGTCGGTCTCAGCTGAGTTTATTCATTAAATTATGAAGCAGCATTGTCGAGAAAGTAATCAAAGAGAGATCAGCACACTGATGTGATCTGAATGCTGGCAAATTTACTCTGCCTAAAATGTCAACCAAAGGATAGCTCGCCCCAGGCCACAAGGTGAGTGACATTTTCCAGCCCTGTTTCTAACAAGCAGCCCATGAAGAAGAAAAAAAAGTGCATTTATTTAGCACCTTCGTGGTTATTCACTCAATCTTTTGGCTTCAGAATTGTACATAGTTTGCTAGTAGTTAAAGATTAAATTTGCCATGTTTAGAAACAGTTATGGTGACACGGTTGTTGAAAAATTTCTTAATGCTGCTCACGTTGATTCATGGGATGTGAGGGTCACCAGCAAGTATGTCCTAAAGTGCCTTACAGCCAATGAAGCAGTCCTTTTTATTTTAGTCATTCTGACAAAAACTACAGACTCCTCCGACAATGCAGCACTCCCTCAGCACTGCACTGAAGTGGCGGCTTGAATTATATGCTCTAGTCCCTAGAGTGAGAATTAGAGCCAAGACATTTGGGAAGGAAATCAGGAAGCACTTTTTCCACACAAAAGGCAGTGGAAATCTAGAATTCTCTTCCCCGAAAGGCTGTGGACAATTGACACATGAGGGAGTAAGGAATAAGAGGACAGCGTGAAATGAAGAAGGGTGGGAGGAGGATGGGCCAAGCATAAACACTGACCTGTTGGGTGGAAAGGCCTGTTTCTGTGCTGTAAATACAGTGTAGTACTGAGATCGATGGATTTTTGTCAAGTGAGGGTACCAATCAGGCCACGCTGGCACTCAGCTGCAAAAGAAGACCAATCAGAAGAGCAGTGACCCATTTACATGAAGATGATGCATTTTGGTCCTGTTCACCTCATTTCACAGCAGACTAATGCAGAACGGTTGTTCCAACACTTTTTCCTGAAGGAGAGGTCATTTCTGATGTCAATGTGGTTGAGTTGAAGGGAAATTTGCTGCAGTGAAGGATTTACAAAGGGGAGTTTCTGGGGCGAGGTAAACCTGTCAATCTTCACAGCTTAGTGTTTTACATGAGCTGCTGATGACAGCCCCATTTTCCAAGTATGGACAGAAGCAATTCATTTTAAAAATAAGCTGGGACTACTTTTTATTGAGCAGTGACTAACTCAAACATATATCACAGATCTAACATCATGCAAATCCAAGTGCTTATTATAACTTTTTTTGGCTTATTTTTGTCTCCCTTTTAACTCTCTTTCTTCTCCTGTCTACATCTCCCTCCCACCATGCACCCTCCCCTCCCCTGCTAGCTCCAGCGATACCCAAAAGTTGTCAGTCCGTCAATCCAGATCCATTGATACTTGGGCTATATTACAAGTGCCAGGGAATGTCCACTCGAACTTGTCCAGGAGCCCACAGAGTGACCACACTGCTCTTTGCTTGTGTCACGCATGTGTGAGCCTGTGAACGGTGCCAGTAGCTGCCAGGCTTCGCTCCTAATGAGCAACAAGCCGTTCAGGCGAGGCCTAATCAAATCAAGGACCTGGATCGGTGTGTTCCATTCTGTGGTTGTGAATAAGTCATAGTCATTTTACTTATTTAAAATATTAATCACTGGCGTTTCGACCTCATGCAGTATTTATCGTGGAGCGCTCTGGGGAGTGAGCGGTTTCACTGACTGCTACATCAGCACATATTGAGGGGTTTGATTTTTATTGGCTGTGTCTTCCTCTTTGGGAATTCGAGCTCCTTTCAGTTGCTCCTTCAGGGCATGATTTCCTTGGGATAATTTTAGAATCAAGTTTTGCTTTTCAATCTCAATTAAGCAGCAATTAGTGCTTCTTGCCAAACACCCAACGGAAGGCATATTGGCATCTACCGAAGCATCAGCTTCAAGATGCGGTGGATTATCTGCTTTCTGCATTCTAGTTATCTGCCTTCCTGATTATCTGCCTGAAGTACATAAAATCATGTAGCACAGAAGGAGGCCATTCAGCCATTCTCCCTGTGCCTGCTGTTTGAAAGAGCTATCCAATTCATCCCACTCCCCCGCTTTTTCTCCATAGCTCGGCAAATTTTCCCCTTACACGTATTTATCCAATTCGCTTTTGAAAGTTACTATTGAAAGTGCTTCCAGCACACTTTCAGGCAGTGCATTCGGTTCGTAACAACTCGCTGCCTAAAAAATTCTCCTCTTCTCCCCTCTGCTTCTTTTCCAGTTACCTTAAATCTGTGTCCTCCTTCCTGCCAGTAGAAACAGTTTCTCTTTATTTTCTTTATCAAATCCCTTCATAATTTTGAATGCCTCTATTAGCTTTAAGGAGAATAATCCCAGCTTCTCTAGTCTCTCCACATAATTGATAAGTCCCTCATCCCTGGTATTGCTCTTGTAAATCTCCACTGCACCCTCTGCAAGACCTCAACATCTTTCCTAAAGTGTGATGCCGGGAATTGGGCACAATACTTCAGCTGAAGCCTAACTAGTTATTTTTAAAAACTTTAGCATAACTTCCTTTTGGGGACAAAACCAATATAACTGGCTGATGCCAATCCACTCCTGTCCGACATGAAGCAAGCTCACAGTCCAAGGTGGATTACATTCAGTTTTAGTTATTGACATTATACCTGTCTTCACACCTGTGCCTAGAGCATTGACACACTGTACACAAAGGAGCAAAGTTAAGAAAGGATTTCTTTTATATAGCACCTTGTCCCATGTCTAACCTCCTGAATGACTTTACATACACTGAATAGTGTTGTTTGCTCACTGTTGTAAAAAGACGATTTGTACACAGCAAGCTCCCACAAACCTACAATTAAGTAACTGACTAGTTACTCTGTAAGTGTAATGATCGGAAGCGAAAACTCCAGCTAATTTTTTCACTCCCTTCCTTTCTGTATGGGTACTGAGGCTAATTGTAGCCTCCCTGCCACAACCCAACTGAGATCAGCTAACTCAGAGCAGGGATCGAAGCATCATGGACTATATAACTCAGCTGTGTACCAGAGAATGAACTTATCAACTGATATTGAGGGAGCCCTTAAAAACATCTACCTTTGAGATAGCCTGCAACAAATTCCACCCATATTATTTAGTAGATGTTCTTGCACCGCAAGTGGTAGAGAAATAAAGAAGAAATAAAGAATAAATGAAAGTTGAGGCATGTTCCAGATTCCCATTACACTGTCATTAGAACATGGGATCTGCAATTGGATTAAGTATTTAGAAGAGTTAAATTTTTTTCCCCTGCATATGAAGACCCGTTAAGTTCCAAAGAGTTTTTCCTTACAGTGTGAACATAGTAAGTAGGCTAACATGTGTTTATAGAAAAGGGCTTTGGGGGTGGGGGTGAGGATAAGATTCGCTCTGCTCAATACATGTAGCATTTGGAAAGACATTCTCTGTTCTTTTACAATGAGTTTACTATTTTGCTTGAAGACCAAACAGAGGCAATATCACAATTGAATCTACAATATCGCTATTCAGAGAGGCTGCTTACCCTGATAATGGACGTGTGTCTCTGCTTCCCCAGAACCCTAAAACTTTAGGTGGGTTTGGGAATATTGGATAGGCCTGCCAATTATATCTGTACAGGTGCATGCATGTGCACAGGTACACTCACATTCACAAACACTCACATGTACAAATACATTTACACTGTCATGCACTCACACATGCTCACACACATCCACACACTCTCACTCACACAGACTCTCATGCATGCTCACACACCAGCACTCATTTTCATGCACACAGACTCTCACACGCACACATGCAAGCACATCCTCACACACCTACACCCACGTATACATACACATACACGCACACACATATACACATGTGTACTCACAGACACAATACCAGAAATTATGCTCCTATTGAGGACATTGTCTGCTGTAGGGACAGGGCAGGGACCAGAAGTGGAGTCTGAACCCCAGGTTCTGCTGGGTTTCCATCGCATGGAGGAAGCGATGGCAAATTTTTGCCTGATTCTCCCCACCCTTCCTCATTTCGGCTTGGAAGGGGTGTCATAGGGAAGTGGAGGTGTGTGGGAGAGGGATGTTTCCAGACTGCTCAAGAAACCATGCCAGATATGCCATGATACCGTCCTACTTTGGTACAATTGTGGACCACAAGATCAATTGCCATTTGACTTAGGGCCTAGCAATGAGGGCATCAATTCCTCATATCTCCCTCCTCAGAGTCTATGGCCAGGCAGGCCTGTGGCCCCTCACACTCCAAGTGAAAAGGTGTGGGCGAATACCTTGTTGTGCTGCCACTGATGTGGGCATATGTTAGTGACCCCAATATTATAGTGAAATTCTGTTACACTGCACTTCTGTCACTTCCAGAATCTCTGTCCTACTCTCTTTCTCTTTGTGGCTTATTTCATGTGTAAGAGCACTCCTGTAATTTTGGATGCAATAAATTATCCAAACTGGCTGCCTCATCAAATTAATTACTTGAAAAAGAACATTCTCACACCAATCCTCCGCCCTCACACGCTTCCAAAATAAATGAAATGAACACAAAGAAATTGCCCAGTCACTTCACTGCACACAACATCCAACCTAACATCAAACAGGCCGTGCTGCCAGGTGCTCCTTCAAATGTCTGCTTGTATCATTGAACCGCACAGAGCTGAAGACTCCCTTTGCGTTCATTCCCTAGTCTGTCCTGATTTTGTTGACAATTCAGATTTGCAATTGGAATGCTACAATTGACCTGAGCATACCTAGGTTAAGGTGGGGTAAAAACAGGTTGAGTTGTAATTCCACCCCCCCCCCCCCCCCCACCCACAAGTGGCAGGCAGTACCAGAGTATGGCTGGTGCCCACTGTTGTATGTTTGGTTTGTACGCTGCCACCTTAATATACTTAGTCTAGCTTAGGGAGATTTCTGAGTCTTCGGTACTTTGAAGGTTAACTATTTATTATGTTATAACTATGTACAGCTTCACACCAGTCTGTGTGACTCCTCTGAAGCCATGCTGCATCTCTCTCCAAGTCTCTCTCCAAGTCTCTCTCACATGTGATTGTCCACATCATCATGGTGGGAGGTATTCTTTACACTTTCTCAACATTAACCCTTTCAGACCCTTATACTACACCCACAGAGCTATACCTCTAAATGGTGTTAGTGCTCAGGGCAAATTTTGCCCACAATCTGCCCCAGTCTCAAAATGGCATTGCCAATTCACTGTGCTGTGTTACAAAACTCGATTTTGTTCCAGTAATTGCAGTGTCCATTATAGATCTGCAGTTAGTAATTGTTATCATGGTTATTTTTAAATACTAGCACCATTTACATTAGACACTCAGAAATGACAAGCCCAATTCTAACCGTCCACTGATTGCAAATCTTGATTGTCTTCATTCAGTGAGTCAGCTAATTATGGCTATTTATGGTCATTAGAAACATGCATACAAATAACCCATAATTAGCTGACCTGTCATCATTAAACCCAACAAATACTAGTCATTATTTTTCAAGATTCCTGATTATCTCCATTCAGAAAATTAAATATATGACTGTGATGAAAATATTGCCTTCATAGGTTAAAGTGAATTTGTTCCAATTCTGTTAGACCAGAAATCCAAGTGATAATTTGGCATTCACTTCGAGAAGATTCCTGTTCAGCAATATGAAAATAGCAAGTCAATGTTTCATTTGTTGCAGATTTATCTTTCCCACTTTTCTCTCCCCTTCTCCTGAGACAGCAGCCTCACACTGAAAAAAGGCTCCATCCCAACAGGAGTAAGCATCTTTTGCCATTCAATTAGATCTGTATCTTAACTCCATCTCCCCACCTTGGTTCCGTAACCCTTAATACCTTGACCTAACAAAAACCTGTCAGTCTCAGTTTTGAAATTTTGGGGGAGAGAGGTCAAGATTTCGACCACTCTCTGTGCAAAGATATAGTGGCAAGAGAGGCCAGGTCCCTTTGCTCTCCTAAGTGACAATTTGACAAACATTTGTTTTTTATTCTTTCATGGGATGTGTGCGTCGCTGGCAAGGCCAGCATTTGTTGCCCATCCCTAATTGCCCTTGCCAATTGAGTGGCTTGCAAGGCCATTTCAGAGGGCAGTTAAGAGTCAACCACATTGCTGTGGATCTGGAGTCACATGTAGGCCAGACCAGGTAAGGATGGCAGATTTCCTTCCCTAAAGGGCATTAATGAACCAGATGGGTTTTTATGACAATCAATGATAGTTTTGTGGCACTATTACTGAAACTAGCTTTCAATTCCAGATGTTTCATGAATTCATTGAACTTATTAATTAATTAATTGAATTTAAATTCCAGCTGCTATGGTGGGATTTGAACCCATATTCCCAGGGCATTGGCCTGGGTCTCCACATTACTAGTTCAGTAACATTACCACTACGCCACCATCTCCACATAAACCTAGGGGCATCAGAGCTGAGCCTGAACATGTCCTTACCCCAACACCCTTACTCATGCACTTTCAAGAATCATACCCTGGATAGTGTGCAATAGTGAGAATGCAGGCTGATTTTTAGTTCTTCCTCCTCCTCTCGGCCCGGATGCAGTAAGACAAATCATTAGTGCTCCAAACTGAGCACGGAATGGGAAAATGTCTGAGCTGTGCTATTTTATACTGTGTCTATCAGCAAGGCCATTGAAGAGCCTGCTGTGTCTAACTGAGATGGGGACAATACATTCCCCTCTGTTATGGTCTCTGCCTTTCAAACCTAGCAATGGCAGAAAAGGGCATATGTTTGATTTAACTTTTCCCCAATTTTTGCAACTTATTTTTCCTCAGGATTTCTTTAGTTCTTTCTCCTCCATTTTCCTCACCTGCTTCCTGCCCTCCCCCACTAATTCCTGATGATTTCCTAACTGTGAGGGGAGGAAGAAAATCTGATGACCGATTCCCAGGCCCTTAGCAATTTTGCACTTCATCCAACCACAAAGAAATGCTATTGAGATGTGCAGAATGACTTTCCCCCCCTCCTCCCATCATCCCTCTCAACCTATGGCTTTGTTGAAGTCATAGTCCTACCAGTGTGTCAAAAAAACAAAGCCACATTACTGCTCTGACAGACAACATTACTATAGCAACATGCTAGAACTCCAACGATAATGTTCCGTTAATCTGCTATGTATTGTATTTTCAAATGATGTAATGAAGATGGTAAAGCCCACAAAAGAGAAACAGCTCCCGCTGCTTGGGACACAACTGCTGTTAATGGAATGAATTTGGCAAATTTTTTGCATAAGTCAAATAGGGACATATTTTCACCTTTACTGCTGAGGATTAATGGAATGAGAACCGGGCTAGTTCTGCAAGATTACTGCCAGGCAGTCGAGGTGAAGTTAGGCCCCCATTAAATCGTCCCATCTTCCTCTTCCCCATTCATTTTTGTAAACCACTTAAAGAGCATAGCATAAACCCCGTGTGGGGCAGCTTGACAGTTGCATTTTATCAGGCGGTGCTCCCAGCGCAGAGCTTTCCTTGAAAAGAGCATGCATTGCAGAGTTGGATGTGGAGGTCAGCAGGTCTGAATCAGCAGAAAATCAGGAGCACTGCTATCGTCCGCTCTCATCAACTGAAGCTCTGTGTCAAGGACATGGCTTCGGAGGAATGCTCCCATTGCTTGGTCAATATCCCAATCTGCCAGTGCTAACAGATTTCAGTGTTCTGATTTAGGATTAATTTCCCAATGAGGCAACTAAGCACGAAGAACAACCCTTTCCAAACCTCCAAACCCACGGAAATGGAATGGGGTGAGGCCAGCATGAAAGAGAGACAAGCTGAAGTAGATTTTTTTTTCAAAAATATACGTTATTCCAAAAATTTGTAAAAATACATTACACAACAGTTCAAATTTGACATTACATAAAGTGCAATACAGATCAATTTCTTTCAATAAAGTTCATGAGGGGCCTCACTACACTTGCCATTACAGGTGATATTTACAATGTCCATTTACATTTCATATCAAATATTTTCTGGTGCGGACGACCCGAGGGGTTTTACATGGGTTCCAGCCCCTTGGTTAACTATGGCGGTGGTGGGGTACAGTGGCCTTTTCCCATTGAGCCTTTGTAGCGGCTGCCCCAAGCTTTAGTGCATCCCTCAGGACGTAGTCCTGGACCTTGGAATGTGCCAGTCTGCGACACTCAGTCATCAACAGCTCATTGCACTGGAAGACCAGCAAGTTTCGGCAGAGTTGATGGTCCTCCAGCAAAAGTTGATGTTTATCTCGGTGTGCATCCCTGTGAACATCCCATAGAGCACAGAATCCTGCATTGCAGAGTAGACATGAGTTGCCTAGGCTGTCATGAGACACATTGTTAGCTTGCAGGCTGGATACAGACCACATGACACAGTTTCAACACCCCAGGGTCAAACTATATGCTTTACAAAACAAAAGCACAAATTAAGCTGATCTTTTGGTTAAGATGTGTTTAACCACACAATCTAAATCAAGGCATTACTTTACAAACTCAATGCTCAAGTATCCATCTTATCTTTGTCAGTTTTTTGTCAAGCCTGCAGTCTCTGTTAGGAAATAAAGACTGCAGCAGGTGCTCCATGTATCAAAAAACAGTAACAGTTGTAAATGGGGAGGTTTTTTCAGACCTATGCAGCAAAATCAATCAGTGTTCTAAAATATGTGTGCCAGATTATGAGTGATTACCTCAAATCTACTGTTAAAACGTAGGGCGCGCACTCTGCAGTCAAAGATAATGTGCATTCTAGCTCTCTAATTATTTTAGACTTTCAACCAAATTAGACATAGGTCATTACTTTTGACACTGTTAAATCTGTACGCATCTGCAATCTCACTGACAGGGGCTTAATGCCTGGGAGCACATCCGCTGTGGCCCTTCGCTCCCTGAGCTCCACCCCGCATTCACTAAATCCCTGTTCTGATCTTGCCTCCCTGAATGTTTGAGGGGCTCCTCAAGTATCCATGCTGTGTGTATTATTTTTGCTTTCCTGTTGCTACTTAGACCTCAGTTGTTGAGAAGCTCTGCTGCATTATTAATACATCAACAGCTTTACCAAAGCATGAATCTCGCTGTAAAATTCATTTCTCGAGTGCACTACACACTCTCCATAAAATAATTACAGTGGATGGTTTCCATTTGCTATTTCTATTTCATAATGCCCCTGTGGCCCCAAAACTGAAGGAATAAAAGTTAGTTTTCCAGGCAAGTAATATCACCTTGCCCTTGTCTCCCAGTCAAACGCCGCATTAGAAAATAAAAATGCATTTTTTTTCCACTCTGTTGACCCAACTACATTGCAAGCTCGTGCATGACTTGTTTCCTGGTAACTGCCGGTATGGATTATATTTTTTTTTATTTTTCTGATTTTTTTTGTTTTGTTTTGTTCTCTCATGAAGATGTTCATTTAGGGACATTAGGGACAGGAGCAAGCCATTCACTCAGATCATGGCTGATCTGCACCTCAACTCCATTTGTGTTGGCTTAATGTTCCACAGTCATCAGCAGCTTGTTACCTCACCCAATTGGCCATTCTTCATGTGAAAGAAGTGCGTACGGCCCAGATTTTAGATGAAACATAGAAACACAGAAAATAGGAGCAGGAGTAGGCCATTCGGCCCTTCGAGCCTGCTCCGCCATTCATTATGATCATGGCTGATCATCGAACTCAGTAGCCTGTTCCGCTTTCGCCCCATATCCTTTGATCCCTTTAGACCCAAGAGCTATATCTAACTCCTTCTTGAAAACATACAATGTTTTGGCCTCAACTGCTTTCTGTGGTAGCGAATTCCACAGGCTCACCACTCTCTGGGTGAAGAAATTTCTCCTCATCTCAGTCCTGAAAGGTTTACCCCATATCCTTAGACTATGACCCCTGGTTCTGCACTCCCCCACCATCAGGAACATCCTTCCTGCATCTACCCTGTCAAGCCCTGTTAGAATTTTATAGGTTTCTATGAGATCCCCCCTCACTCTTCTGAACTCCAGCGAATATAATCCTAACCGACTCAATCTCTCCTCATATGTCAGTCCCGCCATCCCAGGAATTAGTTTGATAAACCTTCGCTGCACTCCCTCTATAGCAAGAACATCCTTCCTCAGATAAGGAGACCAACACTGCACACAATATTCCAGGTGTGGCCTCACCAAGGCCCTGTATAATTGCAGCAAGACATCCCTGCTTCTGTAATCGAATCCTCTCGCTATGAAGGTCAACATACCATTTGCTTTTTTTACCACCTGTTGCACCTGCATGCTTACCTTCAGCGACTGGTGTACGAGAACACCCAGGTCTCGCTGCTTATTCCCCTCTCTCAGTTTATAGCCGTTCAGATAATAATCTGCCTTCCTGTTTTTGCTACCAAAGTGGATAACCTCACATTTATCCACATTAACTGCATCTGCCATGCATTAGCCCACTCACTCAACTTGTCCACATCACCCTGAAGCCTCTCTGCATCCTCTTCACAACTCACCCTCCCACCCAGTTTTGTGCCATCTGCAAATCTGGAGATATTACATTTAGTTCCCTCATCTAAATCATTAATGCATATTGTGAATAGCTGGGGTCCCAGCACCGATCCCTGTGGTACCCCACTAGTCACTGCCTGCCATTCGGAAAAAGACCCATTTATCCCTAGTCTTTGTTTCCTGTCCACCAACCAATTTTCTATCCATCGCAATACACTACCCCCAATCCCAGGCGTTTTAATTTTACATGCTAATCTCTAACATGGGACTTTGTTGAAAGCCTTCTGAAAGTCCAAATAAACCGCATCCACTGGCTCCCCCTCATCAAACTCCACTAGTTACATCCTCGAAGAATTCTTGTAGATTTGTCAAGCATGATTTCCCTTTCGTAAATCGATGTTGACTCTGCCCGATTCTACCACTGTTCTCCAAGCGCTCTGCTATAAAATCTTTGACAATGGACTCTAGAATTTTCCCCACTACCGACGTCAGGCTGACTGGTCTATAATTCCCTGCTTTCTCTCTACCTCCCCTTTTAAATAGTGGGGTTACATTAGCTACCCTCTAATCTGTAGGAACTGTTCCAGAGGCTATAGAATCTTGGAAGGTGAACACCAATGCATCCACTATTTCTAGGGCCACTTCCTTAAGTACTCTGGGATGCATACCATCAGCCCCTGGGGATTTATCGGCCTTCAATCCCATCAATTTCCCCAACACCATTTCTCTACTAATACTGATTTATTTCAGTTCTTCTCTCTCACTAAGCTCTGTGTTCCCCAACATTTCTGGTATGATATTTGTGTCCTCCTTTGACTGGCATAGGAATCCGAGGCGACATGAGGAAAAACCTTTTAATGCAATGACTGGCTAGGATTTGGAGTCCCATGCTTGATAGGGTGATAGAAATACATTCAATAGGAGTCTGCAAAAGGGAATTGGATAAATATTTGGAGAAAAATAATTACAGGGATATGAGGAAAAAGCCAGGGAGTGAGACTAACTGGATTGCTGTTTGAAAGAGCCGGGGCAGGCTAGATGGGCCAAATAGCCTCTTTCTGTGCTGCACAATTCTATGACTATGAAATGTGAAATTAAATGAGTCTTCTACTAGTCCTGAAACAATAAACCCTTGAATAGAGTTTGAAAGCAGGATCATGAAGGCCCAGTGGGTTCACAAGTTGACAGCCATAAACTAGATCTAGCGACAAGCACAGACTGCTGACTCCATGCTAATTATCAAAGGAGAAAGCGAGCACTGGATGTCAACATGGAACTTCTTCATACTCTGTTGAAGGTGAATGCTCTGCTGCTATTTACCTGTCAGAGCTTTCTGACAGGTAGAATGGGGGAATACACAAGAATCTCAGCATAACCCGAGGCACAAACGCTGAAACATAATAACAGGAATGACAAGGGAATTAAGCTGAGAGCTCAATACATCAGGTGCTGAAATGCGGTCCTGACCAGTGGATGCATGCCCAACGGAATTAGATGATGACTGCTGAAGCTGTTTCAGACGTAGCACTGATGGCTCCATCTTTGGAGTCAAGAGGGCAAGCACAGACCTTAAAAGGTGTATTCTCTAGATCCACCTGTGCCCTTTTGTGAATAACAATAGTGTTTAAAACAAACTCATCAAAATAATTCCAGTCCCCTTCCATGATACAATTACAAACATCATTAACCCCATGAGGGCTACATAGCTTTTACATTGCAGTCATATTTATAACAGGATTCCACCTCTGTTTCCCCCAAAAGTTCTTCCCTCCTCTCCTGAAGGCACTGAATCCATGCTTGGGCGACTAGTTTCACACATGCCGACCGTTCCTCAAGATCCCTCCCAAATGGCCATTTGTAATGGCTGAGATTAGATAATAGGATTGGTCTCTGAGCTCATGCTGTTGGAGAGAGGCTCCGCACACTGACCGCCCTATATCGAGAAATTGCAGGCTGTTGCCCATGGCTTTCCATCCTTCAAAATCAATGGGCGCAAAGTCGTGAGCATCATGCCAGTGATTTCCTTGATGGTTGCAGCTGTTAGGGTGACCTTCCTGTTGGCGGTGTCTACTGTACTCCAAAAATGGGTCCTAATCAGCGTCAGCAAGTTATTGAATGGACCAACACTCCATCCTTGTCCTCGGCAATATCCGCATGCGCCTTCATTCTGGAGGGCTATCCCTGGGTAATAATCAGGAGCAGGAAGATTGGCTGATTTGCTTTCTGCTCCATTCTAGTCTATGGGCCAGTTCTCGCTAACATGTCTGATGTCAGCTTTGATGAACACCACAAAACTAAAAAATATCTTGTTCTGAGCACTATGTATAGTTGTATCGTAAATGTATTCATGAAGAGTTGTTATCATCTGCAACTACCTGCCTGGAAAAGTGGCAGAAGCAGATTCAGTAGTAACTTTCAAAAGGGAATTGGATATGTCTACGAGGGTGGTGGAAGCAGAGATGATGAATGATTTTATAAGAAAATTGGACGGGCACTTGAAGAAAATAATCTTGCAGGGCTATGGGGATAGAGTGGGGGAATAGGTCTGATTAGATTGCTCTACAGAGAGCCGGTATGGACTCAATGGGTCAAATGGCCTCCTTCTGTGCCGTAATGGCTCTATGACTACTGATACTTGAAAAGGAAACATTCACAGGTTATGGGGAAAGAGAAGGGATGTGGGACTAATTAGATAGCTTTTTAAAGATCCATCAGAGACACGATGAGAAAGATCAACCCCCCTCCTCTGCTGCTTGATTCTGTGATTTCCTCTGGTCAGTATTTCGAGTGAAAGCATAAAAATTTTATTAAAAAACAGCACCTAGAGTAATTCTTACATATTCCATAAGATTAAACACAGTTGAGAATGAGCATGATATTACTTGTGTGACGGGACAGACTGTTTTTAAATTGAGATTTAAAAGTCAGTGATGCCACAGGTACACGTCAGTAATTCTGTAAACCAGAGCTATAATTAGGATTTACTTAGGTCATCAGGCACCAGAGATGGACTGTGTTGTCACCATCATTGACACTCTTTCTAATTTCTGCAACAATTTCCCATTCCCCCACCCCATAATACACTTTTTTAATTCATTTCATGGGATGTGAGCATCACTAGCAATGCCACAATTTGTTGCCCTTGACAATTGAGTGGCTTGCTAGACCACTTCTGAGGGTAGTTAAGAGTCAACCACAGCTGTGGGTTTGGAGTCACATGTAGGCCAGATCAGATAAGGACAGCAGATTTCCTTCACTCAAGAACATTAGTGAACCACATGGGTGTTTACGACAATCAGTGATAGTTTCATGGTACCATTACTGAGACGAGCTTTCAATTCCAGATTTTTTTTTTAATTGATTAATTGAATTTATATTCCACCAGCTGCCATGGTAGGATTTGAACACATGTCCCCAGGGCATTGCCTGGGCAACTAGATTATTAGTTTAGTGACATCACCACTATGCCACCACCTCCTCTGGGAGCTTGCTACTAATAAGTGATTATTTTGAAATTTTGCTGAGCACCATATTCACCGTATTGTGGAAAATTTACCCTCTGAAGCTTTGGTTAGTGGCAGATGGAGCAGATGGCAATTGCCTATCAGTCAAAGATTGAAAATGAGGGAAGAGCAATGTAGTGAATGAAATGGAAAGGAGCCATCAAAAAGGGCCGTGATGGTCAGGCCTAATGGCTCCTTTGCCGTTGTTAAACATTGCCAGTGTTTTTCTGTGATTTCAGTTGCTGAAGAGTCTGTTGTGGTAGACTGTTTGCCAACAAATGTTACACTTCAATGAGCATTTCTGTAAACTACGGATAAAAAGCTTTGAAATCTTCACAAATCAATGCAAATCTTTGTACCACATTTTTTCACATTTATTTAGCAGTTCCTCCATATAACAACAGCAATCAATCTGCTACAATGAGGGAATTCAGCTTCTTACAGAAAAGGAAAAAAGACTTGCATTTATATAGCGCCTTTCATGACATCAGGTCAGCCCAAAACACTTTTCAGCCCATGAAGTACTTTTGAAGTTTAGTCACTGTTGTAATGTAGGAAACGGGGCAGACAATTTGCACACAGCAAGCTCCCACAAACAGCATTGTGATAAATGACTAGATAATCTGTTTTAGTGATGTGGGTTGAGGGATAAATATTGGCCAGGACACCGGGGAGAGCTCTCCTGCTCTTCTTCCAAATAGAGAAATGGACATTTTACTCCCACCCGAGAGGGCAGATGGGGTTTAAAATGGCACCTCTGACAGTGCAGCATTCCCTCAGTATTGCAGTGGGAGTGTCAGCCTAGATTTTGTCTACAAGTTTCTGGAGCAGGACTTGAACCTACAACATTCTGACTTGGAGGCAAGAGTGCTACACGCTGAACAGTGGCTGACATAATATGGCAATATGGAAAGTAGGCTGACTGTTAATTGGGCCTTAGATCATAAGTGAATGCTCGATTAGTGATGGTGTAGAGGCACAGCGGTTGCAAAAGAATGAAGGCATTTTATCATGTCAGCAACAATTTGCATTTATATAGTGCTTTTAATATAGTAAAAATGTGCAAGGCACTTCACAGAAACATAATCAGACAAAAAGAAGTGCTTAGAATGTTGAACTTGCTACCACGTGGAGTAGTTGAGGCAGCTAGCGTGGATACATTTAAGGGGAAACTGGATAAATGCATAATGGAGAAAGGAATAGGGTATGGGGATAGGGTTAGATGAAGAGAGGTGGGAGGAGACTCGTGTTAACCATAAAGACCAGCATAGATCTGTTAGGCCGAATGGCCTGTTTCTGTGCTTTAAATTCAATGTAATTGAAGCTGAAGCTCATTGAATGGAATCGATTGGCTTTTATTTGAGGTGTACTATTATGTCGAAGAAACGGAGGGAGTTCCAACATTCTGTGCAGTGTAGCTGTTGATCATTGATTTGTGTGTCTGATTTCACAGCCATTATGATGTGTGTAGACTCTTCTGCACAACTCTCACAAGCTCACTAGTATTGTGTTTCAGTAGAGCTTTGGCTCAGACCCAGCGGAGTTCATGACCTGTCACTTTCAGTTGTGTCATTTTCGGCCTTGGAGACACTTAAAGAGGGAAAATGAAAAGAAAAATAAACAACTTCATATTTTAAAAAAAATGAGTTGCTGTGATAACATCTGGTAGGGTATTGGAGTCGTATAGGTCAGGTTGGCCCAGGTTCAGTCTTTTTCCTTTATGGCGTTAGCTGATGTCAACTGGGGAGGTTAATAAGGATATGATTGGTTTCCTTACACTCGGCTAAGGCAGCCAGTGTTCCTCTTCCTTATCCAGTGACTTTTATTGTAAAGTGCTCACATCCATGAACAAGTGGACAGGATGGGGCTCAGCTGTGATGCCTCCATGATCCCAAATAAATGAGGGCTACTTGGGATATGGGCTAGCTCAGTGTTTTTTATTTGTTTATGGGATGTGAGTGTTGCTGACCATCCTTAATTGCCCTTGAGAAGATGGTTGGGCGAGAAGCTGCCTTGAACTCCTCTGGTAGATACACACACATTGCTGTTGGGATGAGTGTTCCAGGATTTTGACCCAGCGATGATGAAGGAACGGCAATATATTTCCGTGAGGATCGTGGGCAGGATTTTCCCGGCCCAGGGGTGGTAAGCTGGGAGGCAGGGAAGCTTGGCAAACAGCAGGGAGCAATGTTGGGACAGTGCCCTAATGGAGCCCCACCAACGGGGAGGTTTCCCAGTGGCGGGACTGGATGCAGACGGAAGCCCACCAAGAGGAGGCAGGCAGTCAATTTAAATATTTAAGGACCATATTAAGGTCGATTCATTGGGCCCGTTGGCATTTTGTTGGCAGTGGAGAGGCCCCCCTGCACCCATCTGGGGGGCCATCGGAGCTGGAGGCTCCATGCCCCAAAGAGGGCAGTGGGGGCTGGGAAGGCCACGCCCATGGCCCAATTAGGTCATCCGGAGGGACCTGCCTGCTTGGCCCCTCTGATTTTTTATTCTTTTACTTACCTCTGTGCCCTCTCAATCCCTGAGCTGCCTCACTTGTGCCCACCTCTCCTGGTGGGGCTGCTGAGCCTCTTTTTTTTATTTGTTCGTGGGATGTAGGCATCACTGGCTAGGCCAGCATTTTTTGCCCATCCCTAATTGCCCTTGAACTGAGTGGCTTGCTAGGCCATTTCGGAGGGCAGTTCAGAGTCAAACGCATTGCTGTGGATCTGGAGTCACATATAGGCCAGACCAGGTAAGAATGGCAGATTTCCTTCCCTAAGGGACATGAATGTACCAGATTGGTTTTTATAACACTCGACAAAGGTTTCACGGTCATCATTAAATTAGCTTTTAATTCCATTTTATTTAGTTAATTGAATTCAAATTTCACCATCTGCCATGGTGAGATTAGAACCCATGTCCCCTGGGCATTACCCTGGGCCTCTGGATTACTAGTCCAGTGATATTACCACTGTGCCACCGCCTACCCTTGAGAGCTCTAGAGCTGTCAGCCCTCTGATTGTGCCGTAAGCATCAGGAGCCCATCCGCCAATTAGGAGGCCGCCTCAGGTAAAATTGCCGAGCTGGTCTTGCTGCCAGCAAACGCGGGCTCATGCCCCCCATTTCATCCTGACTTCGGGGTCCTTAAGCCTGTGGTCATATCCTGCTCACTGTTTGACTTGGAGGGCAACTTGCAGGTGGTGGTGTCCTCATGCGTCGGCTGCCCTTGTTCTAGGCAATAGAGGTCGTGAGTTTGGGAGGTGCTGTCAAAGACGCATTGGTGAGTTGCTGCAATGCATCGTGTAGATGGTATACGCTGCAGCCATGGGGCGCCAGCTGTGGAGGGAGTGAATGTTTAAGGTGATGGGTGCGGTGCCGATCAAGCAGGCTGCTTTGTCCTGGTTGGTTTTGAACTTCTTGTGGGTTGTTGGAGTTGCACTCATCCAGGTTAATGGAGAGTATTCCATCACACTCCTGACTTGTGCCTTGTAGATGGTGGACAGCATTTGGGAAGACAGCATGTGAGTTACGCACCACAGAATTCCTAGCCTCTCTCCTGCTCTTGTAGCCATAGTATTTATGTGGCTGATCCAGATAAATTTAGGTTTATCTTGTATAACTGACCTACATCCTTTTACCTTAAACTAGGAGCAGGAGTAGGCCATACAACCCCAAAGCCAGCTCCACTATTCAATAAGATCATGGCTGAACCTCTACTTCAACTCCATTTTCCTGCCTATCCCCATATCCCTTCATTTATCTTTGTGTTCAAAAATCTATTGTTCTTAGTCTAGAATGTACTCAACTACTGAGTATTGTTATGACCAAGGTGGGAGGAGTGCAGTGTCTTTTTTAGTTCCACTTCTCCACGGGTCACAACATATATTTAAATGTTTACCCAGTTACCAATGCGGTCAGTCATAGACTCTACTCTTTATCCCAGAATAAATTACATCAACCAGGTTTCTTTAATAAGCAACAAAATTATCAGTTTATTATGAAACAAGACTTAACCAGTAATGAAACAAAGCATTAACACACAGATTGAAATATGAAAGTTCCCTTTTTACTTCACACACACACACACACACACACCGGTTAACCAGAAAAATTGCGATTTTCTCTTTAGAGCTCTGTTACAAAAAAAAAGACCACAAGGAATACTTTGGCCAAATACTTGCTAATTCTTGAAGAAAAAAGAGAAGATATGGAAAGATGTCAGTTGTCCCTTTTTGGTTTGGCATCCCAAATACATGTAGATGACTGTCACTGGGATCCTTCTAGAATAATTCAGGCGACATTGAAGATCGGTTTGGCGGGCTTTCCAGGAGAAACACAGCAACAGGGGTTTCTGGCAGGCCTTTCAGGAGGAATGCAGCATCTATTTCTTACACTCGCTTCTAAGAGCTTCTCAAAGAGATGGAAAAGCTGGCAGACTTTTCAAAGAGATGGAAAAGGCTGAGTTGGGGTTTTGTCCTTGGCAGGTTGATTTTTTTAAACTCCTTTCAAAACACTCCACATCTCAATTGACTGCCCAAAACAAAACCAAAATAATATCTCAAGAGTCAAGCCTCCTGCACCCTATAAATCTTGACCTTTCACTTCCCCATAAACATCTCCCCCAAGTCAAAAAGCCCCTTGTGGGTATTTATCTGAAGACAGGCCAAGTCCAAAAGGCCCTCTTTAAAAAAAAAAATACAAAGTCCAGCATCTATGGGATCCTTTTCAGTTTTCCCAAATAAAACAATGTCCATAATTCTAAAATACATGAGTCCTCAAGAAAAAACTTCACAAAAGATGGAAGCACTTTCATAACGACATCCACAGGCCCCTAGGGTAGAGAATTTCAAAGATCCACACACAACCCACTGAGTGAAGAAATTTCTCCTCATCTCTGTCCTAAATGGCCGACCCCTTATCCTGAGACGATGACCCTGTGACCTAGACTCTCCAGCCAGGGGAAACATCCTGGGAAGTGGAGCGTTTTGAAAGGAGTATTAAAAAAATCAACCTGCCAAGGACAAAACCCCAGCTCAACCTTTTTCCATCTCTTTGAAAAGTCTGCCAGCTTTTCCATCTCTTTGAGAAGCTCTTAGAAGCGAGTGTAAGAAATAGAGAAATTGATGCTGCATTCCTCAGAATTTTATACGTTTCAATGAGATCACCTCTCATTGGCCTTGCAGCTCCCAGTATTTTACTTTCATTGGCAACTTTGACCACTTCACTGTTGGTTTCAGTGTCTAAGCCAATTATGTAGATGAAGAGCTGTCCAAGAACTGACCCGTGCAGAGCCCCACTCATTAGCTATGGTATGGTTCTGTCTGTGCTACAAACTGAGGGTGTTGTAGTCTGCGAGACTGTGTGTCAAAATTCATCCCGAGGGCATAGTTTTTGATGCAGTCTGTTATTAACTTGAAAGGAGCAACTGATCATGGCTTTACCAGCCTGCTGCAACCTTCTGAACCTGTAGATCATTGTCCGATTTGATCAGTTGTGAGCGAGTACATTCAGTTTTCAAATGGTTATTGTGACTAAGAAAAAAGTCATAGTCATAGAGAGATACAGCACTGAAACAGGCCCTCCGGCCCACCAAGTCTGTGCTGACCATCAACCACCCATTTGTACTAATCCTATGTTACTCCCATATTCCCTGCCACATCCCCACCTTTCCTCAATTCTCCTACCACCTTCCTACACTAGGGGCAATTTACCTATCAACCTGCAAGTCTTTGGCTGTGGGAGGAAACTGGAGGCCCTGGCGGAAACCCATGCAGTCACAGGGAGAACTTGCAAACTCCACACAGGCAGTACCCAGAACTGAACCTGGGTCACTGGAGCTGTGAGGCTGCGGTGCTAACTACTGCACCACTGTGCCGCCCTAGTTCATAGCTTTTCACGCCTTACTTGCACGTTTACACTGGAAGTCATCTGGACTCCTTTGCATGAGGCCTTTACCTCCCTTCCATCTCATCATCCACATTGAACAAATAAACTAAAGCCTAGAAAGTAGTGGAACAATGGATTATCGCATTGGTTTAATATTCTGCTGGTCCACCACATTCTTGGGGGTGTTAATCAGTTGAAAACAGATAGGTGATGTCTCTGGTATAATAGCGTAACAGCAATAGTGAGGTTTTAAGGGGAAAATGTTGCAGATTTGTTCTCCTGGCCCAGAGCTTTCATCCACCTCAAGCAACATCTCAGGAATTCATAAATAGAGGTCAAAGTTAATGGATGGAAAACCTTGCAGAGCATGTTGAATCGTGCAGCTCAATTCCCGATACACATTCCAGGTGTGCGAAGCTCCATGCCAGCTGTAAAACTCAGTTAAATCTGCCCTGAGGTGCTCGTCGGATAATATCAGCTATAATCATTCCTAGCTTATAACTTTTCAACAGTTTCTTATCATTTGCACATGCCGCTCAGCTATATGCCAGAAGATTCTATGGCATGGTGAAGAAAATAAAGACTTGCATTCATCTCACGCCTTTCACGACCTCAGGATGTCCCAAAACAATTTACAACTGATTAAGTAGTTTTGATGTGTTGTAATGAGCCAAGTGTGGTAATGTAGGAAATACAGCAGCCAATTTGCACACAGCAAGGTTCCATAAATAGCAAGGTGATAATGGTCAGATAATCTATTTTAGCAGAAGAGATCATTTGCCAACATGCACTAGCTCCATCAAGCAGGAAGCTGAGAGGTATATGTATTTTATAAAGGATCAAGCTGAAAAGTCTGACTATCTCTACAGATGAAAATCAAGGGGTATTACAGCCATTTTCCATCTCTGTCTGATGTTCTCCCTTTCCTTCCCTGGAAATGCTGACACAGGTTGCGGTCATGGTTCCCGGAGCAGCAGTATCCTCCAGGAGTTCACTGTGTCCATTATGCAGGGGCGGACCTAGATAATGAGCGATGGCAGCCCATTTGACAACAGAGGGCTTCAAATGCTTGCCCGATCCTATCCTTACTTGACATATATATGCATGCAAAGGGCATGCAAAGATTGAGAATCCCGACTTCTTTTTCTCTCCTTCCTGGCCCCAGTACATTTATGGTCAATTGTAGCACCTAGTTGCTGTTCTTGCTGAGAACAGTTAACTCTGCACAGACTAAGAATCAAACTTGCCACCTATGCGCCAGCCTTGGCTTAGTGGTAGCACTGTTACCACTGCGTCTGAAAGTAGTGGGTGCACACCCAGCTCTAAAGATTCAACATATCATATAGGCTGACACTTCCGTGCAGTACTGAGGGGAAGCTGCATTGTCAGAGGTACTTGCTTTCATATGGGATGTTAATCAAAGCCTGTAAAAGATCACATCACTTTTCTGAAGAAGAGGAAAGGATTTCTCCCCAGTGTCCTGGCCAATGTTTATCTCTAAACCAACATCTAAGACAGATTATCTGGCTATTATCTCATTGCTGTTTGTGTGACCTTGCTGTGTGCAAATTTGGCTACTTCATTACCCAACGTTACAACAGTGACTACACTTCAAAAGTGTATCAATGGCTGTAAAGAGCTTTGGAATGACCTGAGGTTGTTAAAATTGAAATATAAGATCTAATTCCTTCCTTTTTCTTTCATTTAGCCTCAGTACTACCCACAAGGTGATCTGTGAATCTTGCAGAGAGATGGAGTCCATCTGAGTAACTTATGAACAGTGTAGTTGCTCCTTCCTCCATCTAGCCATCATTAGTTGCTGTTTTGTTGTTGTCCTACATGCATACAGAAAATCAGAGGACAAAGTATTTGCTGCATCCCATCTTCCAGGGAAAATACGGGTTCCAAACTGTTGGAGGACGATCAATTAAATGGTGATATTGAATTTATCAGGTATGGTAAATTGAATGATCTTCTTTTAGCTGAGGTGGTAAGCACTAGAGTGGTGCAGTGGTTAGCACTGCAGCCTCACAGCTCCAGCGACCTGCGTTTGGTTCTGGGTACTGCCTGTGCAGAGTTTGCAAGTTCTCCCTGTGACCGCATGGGTTTCTGCCAGGTGCTCCAGTTTATGCCAAAGACTTGCAGGTTGATAGGTAAATTGGCCATTATAAATTGCCCCTAGTGTAGGTAGGAGAATGGTGGGGATGTGATAGGGAATAATTTAGGATTAGTATAAATGGGTGCTTGTTGGTCAGCACACACTTGGTGGGCTGAAGGGCCTGTTTTAGTGCTCTATCTCTCTATGACTCTATACTGATCTGGATGCTTTGTGCTGAGTTTGGTAATCTTAGAGGTGAGGATGCTAAACTGGCCTCAGCATCCCTGGGTTACAAGACAAAACATCCAGTCTCTTAGTTCCTATTTAATGGTTGCTGCTGGAAAGTGTTCATGTCGAGATCTCAGGTGAGACAGGTTCAGACCTTATAACCAAATCTCCAGCTGACACCCACTGTCTCAGCATGGAAGAAGTTGACTTGAACAAAGTGTCAGATGATGGTTTGGAATACTCTAGAAAGGAGACTGCACGTTCAGGAGAGGAGGAATCAAATTGGGTGGTTGGTTGTGGGGGGAAAGCAGGAAAAAAGAAATCCGAGACAGTACTTAGAAGATTGTATTCTGTCACCAAGCGATTGCTTCTCACTCTCCCCATGATAAAGAAGAATGTTAGAAAGGGAAACAAAATGAGTCTTTTCAATGCAATGAAAACTGATTCACAATGACATGTGTAGGTGTCTGATGTTCAATAAAAGCTCCATTAAAGAGGTCTATGGCATATCCAGAAAACCCTGAGGAGGTTTAGCTTGTACTATTGTGTGTGAGGTCACAATGACTTTAAGCTGTACAGTGATTCATTCATGGCAGTTGCCAATTAAATAGAATGCAAGAATTTTAATTTAAAATTTTGGTACTTGTTGGAACATGGATAACTGTTGAGGTATTTTAATTATTCCATTACGAAAACCTTTCTACCACTTTTGTGTATCTGCTGTCAAGGTCTATCATTCATCTGAAAGACAGTTGATTATAAATCAAAAACACTTCTCTCTAACCCTATATAACTCGGTGGTGACACCAGCTTCGAAGTATTTGCACCAGTTTTAGATGCCCTATCTCTGAAAGGAGATTGGTGCATTGGAAAGGCCACTGTTCATAAAGGCCAAGATCTGGCCAAGACTCAAGTTTGGAGCAAAAACAAAAAGTGCTGGAAATACTCGGCAGGTCTGGCAGCATCTGTGGAGAGAGAAGCAAAGTTAACGTTTCAGGTCTGTGACCTTTCCTCGGAACTGGCAAAGGTTAGAAAAGAATTAAGTTTTAAGCAAGTGAAGGGGAGGGGGGTGGGGGACAGAACAAAGGGGAAGTTGTTTGATAGAGCAGAGGGCAGGGGATTCTCGGAGAAGACTCGGAGGGCGGAGTTCCAGAGCGGTAAGTATAAAAAACTTACCTCGGGGATTCTCGGAGAAGGCTCGGAGGGCGGAGTTCCAGAGCGGTAAGTATAAAAAACTTACCTTGGGGATTCTCGGAGCAGACTCGAAGGGCGGAGTTAACCTCGGGGATTCTCAGAGCAGACTCGGAGGGTGGAGTTCCAGAGTGGTAAGTTACCTCCGGTGGGAAGAAAAACTGAAAAAGTGACGTCACAGGAAAGCTGTGACCTGATTGGCTGGTAGGGAATCTGTACCGAATTTGAAAATAAAACGAATAAAAATTGATTAAAACACTAATTAACTAATTAATAAGTAGAGTAACTAAACCAGAGGGAGGAGATTACTGTATTTAGACAGCATTTAATATTTATTGTAGAAATCTAGCACGAGGGACCACATAGTGAAGTGTATCATAATTTAGTAAGGATTTAATAATTATTTATTTATTTTATATCAATTAACTAATTAGTGATAGAAATGTCAGTGAGAGGGGTGAAGTGCTTCACCTGTGAGATGTGGGAAGTCCGTGACGCTTCCAGCGTTCCTGGCCACTACATCTGCAGGAAGTGTACCCAGTTGCAGCTCCTCACAGACCGCATGGATCGGTTGGAGTGGCAACTGGATGCACTTAGGAGCATGCAGGTGGCGGAAAGCGTCATAGACAGGAGTTTTAGAGAAGTGGTTACACCCAAAGTGCAGGCAGATAGATGGGTGACCGCTAGAAGGGGCAGGCAGTCAGTGCAGGAATCCCCTGTGGCTATCCCCCTCTCTAACAAGTATACCATTTTGGATACTGTTGGCGGGGATGGTCTATCAGGGGAAAACAGCAGCAGCCAGAGCAGTGGCACCACGGCTGGCACTGTTGTTCAGCAGGGAGGGACAAAGCGCAGAAGAGCAATAGTTATAGGGGACTGTATAGTCAGGGGCACAGATAAGCGCTTCTGTGGACGTGAAAGAGACTCCAGGATGGTATGTTGCCTCCCTGGTGCCAGGGTCAAGGATGTCTCTGAACAGCCAGAGGTTGTGGTACACATCGGTACCAACGACATAGGCAGGAAGAGTGATGAGGTCCTGCAGGGGGAGTTTAGGGAGTTAGGTAGTAAGCTAAAAAACAGGACCTCTAGGGTTGTAATCCCTGTGCCACGTGCCAGTGAGACTAGAAATAAGAAGATAGTGCAGCTAAACACGTGGCTGAGCAGCTGGTGTAGAAGGGAGGGTTTCAGATATCTGGACCATTGGGCTCTCTTCAGGGACAGATGGGACCTGTACAAGAAGGATGGGTTGCATCTAAACTGGAAGGGCACTAATATCCTGGCTGCAAGGTTTGCTAGCGTCACTCGGGAGGGTTTAAACTAGTGTGGCAGGGGGGTGGGAACCAGAGCAGTAGGACAGCTAGTGAAGTAAATGAGGAGGACATAGTAAATAAGGCCAGTAGGACTAAGAGGAAGAGCAGGCAGGAAGATGTTGCTGAGCACAGCGGGACTGGTGGTCTGAAGTGCATTTGTTTCAATGTGAGAAGTATAACAGGTAAGGCAGATGAACTTAGAGCTTGGATTCGTACTTGGAAATATGATGTTGTTGCTATTACAGAGACTTGGTTGAGGGAAGGGCAGGATTGGCAACGAAATGTTCCAGGCTTTAGAAGCTTCAGGCGGGTTAGAGGGGCATGTAAAAGGGGTGGGGGAGTTGCATTACTGGTTAAGGAGGATATCACAGCTGTACTGTGGGAGGACACCTCAGAGGGGTCATGCAGCGAGGCAATATGGGTGGAGCTCAGGAATAGGAAGGGTGCAGTCACAATGTTGGGGGTTTACTACAGGCTTCCCAGCAGCCCGCGGGAGGTAGAGGAGCAGATATGTAGACAGATTTTGGAAAGATGTAAAGACAACAGGGTTGTAGTGGTGGGTGATTTTAACTTCCCCAATATTGACTGGGACTCACTTAGTGCTAGGGGCTTGGATGGGGCAGAATTTGTGAGGAGCATCCAGGAGGGCTTCTTGAAACAGTATGTAGATAGTCCAACAAGGGATGGGGCCATTCTGGACCTGGTATTGGGGAATGAGCCCAGCCATGTGGTCGAAGTTTCAGTGAGGGAGCATTTCGGGAGCAGTGACCATAATTCCATAAGTTTGAAGGTACTTGTGGATAAGGATAAGAGTAGTCCTCGGGTGAAGGTGCTAAATTGGGGGAAGGCTAATTATAACAATATTAGGCAGGAACTGAAGAATTTATATTGGGGGCGGCTGTTTGAGGGTAAATCAACATCTGACATTGTAATTTTCTTTGTTCTTTAGCGGAGGTGGTAGACGCGGGCACGATAGTGTCTTTTAAGATGTATCTAGACAGATACATGAATGGGCAGGAAGTAAAGAGATACAGACCCTTAGAAAATAGGCGACAGGTTTAGATAGAGGATCTGGATCGGTGTAGGCTTGGAGGGCTGAAGGGCCTGTTCCTGTGCTGTAATTTTCTTTGTTCTTTGTTCTTTGACATGTGGGAGTCTTTCAAACGTCAGCTGATTAGAATCCAGGACCAGCATGTTCCTGTGAGGAAGAAAGACAAGTTTGGCAAGTTTCGGGAAGCTTGGATAACACGGGATATTGTGAGCCTAGTCAAAAAGAAAAAGGAAGCATTTGTAAGGGCTGGAAGGCTAGGAACAGATGAAGCAATTGAGGAAGTAGGAAGGAACTTAAGCAAGGAGTCAGGAGTGCTAAAATGGGTCATCAAAAGTCATTGGCAAACAGTATTAAGGAAAATCCCAAGGCTTTTTATACATATATAAAGAGCAAGAGGGTAACCAGGGAAAGGGTTGGCCCACTCAAGGACAGAGATGGGAATCTATGCGTGGAGCCAGAGGAAATGGGCGAGGTGCTAAATGAGTACTTTGCATCAGTATTCACCAAGCAGAAGGACTTGGTGGATGATGAGCCTAGGGAAGGGAGTGCAGATAGTCTCAGTCATCTCATTATCATAAAGGAGGAGGTGTTGGGTGTCTTGCAAAGCATTAAAGTAGATAAGTCCCCAGGGCCTGATGGGATCTACCCTAGAATACTGAGGGAGGCAAGGGAAGAAATTGCTGGGGCCTTGACAGAAATCTTTACATCCTCATTGGCTACAGGTGAGGTCCCAGAGGACTGGAGAATAGCCAATGTTGTTCCTTTGTTTCAGAAGGGTGGCAAGGATAATCCAGGAAATTATAGGCCGGTGAGCCTTACGTCAGTGGTAGGGAAACTATTAGAGAGGATTCTTCGGGACAGGATTTACTCCCATTTGGAAACAAACGAACTTATTAGCGAGAGACAGCATGGTTTTGTGAAGGGGAGGTCGTGTCTTACTAATTTGATTGAGTTTTTTGAGGAAGTGACGAAGATGATTGATGAGGGAAGGGCGGTGGATGTTGTCTATATGGACTTTAGTAAAGCCTTTGACAAGGTCCCGCATGGCAGAGTGGTGCAAAAGGTGAAAGTCACACAGAATCAGAGGTGAGCTGGCAAGATGGATACAGAACTGGCTCAGTCACAGAAGACAGAGGGTAACAATGGATGGGTGTTTTTCTGAATGGAGGGATGTGACTAGTGGTGTTCCGCAGGGATCAGTGCTGGGACCTTTGCTATTTGTAGTATATATAAATGATTTGGAGGAAAATGTAGCTGGTCTGATTAGTAAGTTTGCGGACAACACAAAGGTTGGTGGATTTGCGTATAATGATGAGGATTGTCAGAGGATACAGCAGGATATAGATCGGTTGGAGACTTGGGTGGAGAAATGGCAGATGGAGTTTAATCCGGACAAATGTGAGGTAATGCATTTTGGAAGGTCTAATGCAGGTGGGAGGTATACAGTAAATGGCAGAACCCTTCGGAGTATTGACAGGCAGAGAGATCTGGGCGTACAGGTCCACAGATCATTGAAAGTGGCAACGCAGGTGGATAAGGTAGTCAAGAAGGCATACGGCATGCTTGCCTTCATCGGTGGGGCATAGAGTATAAAAATTGGCAAGTCATGTTGCAGCTGTACTGAACCTTAGTTAGGCCACACTTAGAATATTGCGTGCAATTCTGGTCGCCACACTACCAGAAGGACATGGAGGCTTTGGAGAGGGTACAGAAGAGGTTTACCAGGATGTTGCCTGGTCTGGAGGGCATTAGCTATGAGGAGAGGTTGGAAAAACTCGGATTGTTTTCACTGGAACGACGGAGGTGGAGGGGCGACATGATAGAGGTTTACAAAGTTATGAGCGGCATGGACAGAGTGGATAGTCAGAAGCGTTTTCCCAGGGTGGAAGAGTCAGTTACTAGGGGACTTAGGTTTAAGGTGCAAGGGGCAAAGTTTAGAGGGGATGTGCGAGGCAAGTTTTTTACACAGAGAGTGGTGAGTGCCTGGAACTTGCTGCCAGGGGAGATGGTGGAAGCAGGTACGATAGCCACGTTTAAGAGACATCTTGACAAATATATGAATAGGATGGGAATAGAGGGATATGGGCCCCGGAAGTGCAGAAGGTGTTAGTTTCGGCAGGCATCAAGATCGGCGCAGGCTTGGAGGGCCGAATGGCCTGTTCCTGTGCTGTACTTTTCTTTGTTCTTTTGTTCTTTGAGAGATTAAATAACAAAGTTGTCCTAGGACAAAGGCAAAGTGTGTGTTAATGTTTGTGGTGAAAGACAAAATATTAGTCCAGAGAGAGTGTTAATAGCAGAATAATGAACAGCTCTGACTACATGAAAAGCAGGCACGTGGTTAAAAAATAAAATATTAAAAAAAGGCCAGTCGTGCTCTGAAATTGTTGAACTCAATGTTCATTCCGCAAGGCTGTAGAGTTCCTAGTTGAAAGATCAAGTTCTGTTCCTCGAACTTGCGTTGATGTTCACTGGAACACTGGAGCAAGCCAAAGATAGAAATGTTGGCATAAGAGCAGTGGGGTGTGTTGAAATGGCCAGCAACCGGAAGCTCGGAGTCATGCTTTCGGACTGAGCGGAGGTGTTCAGCAAAGCGGTCACCCAATCTGCGTTTGGTCTCCCCAATGTAGAGGAGACCGCATTGTGAGCAGCGAATACAGTATATTAAATTGAAAAAAGTACAAGTAAATGGCTACTTCACTGAAAAAGAGTGTTTCGAGCCTTGGAGAGAGGAGGTAAAAGAACAGGTATTACACGTCCTGTGATCGCATGGAAAGGTGCTATGGGAAGGGGACAAGGTTGGAGGGCAGAGGTCACAGAATAAGGATCTTTCTTTCATTGAAGAGAAAAGATGGAGAAGGGGACATTATCCAGATCAATAAAACGTTGCAGGACGGTTATTTAACTTACAATATATAAAATGAGTCAGGCTTCAGCAAAACTAGACTTTCAATGTGGCACTGTACACATGGTGAATGGGTGAAGTATGAGAAAGCTGCCTGTGCACATACACTGGAATGAATCAGCATTTGCAGGATTGTGGGGGAATTGGGGTCATTCATTTAAGGAGAAGAGGAAGAACAACAAGAACAAGAAAAACCAGCAAAGATCCACCTACCAGCTGTGGAAAAAGAATGTGAATCGAAACTTCAGCAGGTCTGCCAAAGATGCCATTGTGGTTCTCTTTACAGGCAGCAGCTGGAGCCTTTCAAACATAGTGAGTGTCCCAGAGACCACCTTAGGAAGGGCGCACTTTGGAATATTTGCCTCAGGAGAGGGGGGAAATATAATACTTGTGCCACTCTTTCGGGGAGGGTAAATGAAACTTTTTCTCCAATCTTACCACCCCCTGACTCCACAAGTAATGTTCTCTCTCTTAACTTTCTATATATTTACATTGTAAGTTTATTTTTTTTAAGTTCAGTTTAAACACACTCTGCAGAAACTATTCTTATTATTCTGTGGAAGCACTGAATGATCAGAGCAAGTTATTCCTTTGGGTGCTAAGAGATACAAAAAAATTCACTTAGAATTTATGGGGTTTTCTTATGGGACTATACTGAGATGTTTCTCAAAAGCCTGCAATCTGTAGGATTTTTTATGGGGGGGAGGGGGTATCCGAGAGCAAGAATGACAAACATGACAGTCTTTTTTTTACATAGAGGACCTGTAGAAACTTTGTTTTTATTTTCCCATTCCCATTCGGGTTTTCAGTGGAATTTGACCATCTGGCCAAACATTTAAGCGTCTGACCCTGAAACCAATGCACCTTTGAAAGAATAATTTTCTGGGTGGTGGAGGTGGAATGTCTGGAGGGGTTTCCCGATCTTCAGGTGTAAATGGCCACTTGCGCTGTTTCTCTGGAGTTGCTGCCAGACATATGCTGGCAGTCGGGAACATCCCAGTGGAAATTCCAGACAAGTGTGTCTTGAAACGCAATACGCGAGTGAGAGTCTCAGTGCTGCTGGACTAGAACATATGTTGTTCCAACATCCAGCCAATTGGAAAAGATCCCCTTTGTTAGACAACTTTTGGGGGAATATCCTGGCTTTTATCCCTAGTAAAGCACTAACTGTGTTATCATGGCTGCAGGCATCCCTGTCCAGCCATGGGTCTCCTTTATACAACATCACTTAATGTAATTAAGAGCCATTATTATATTGAATGTATGTTACATGTATAATCACAGACATATATTAAAAATCTGCTGCGTATGTCACACACTTCTTATTTGGCCAGCACCCTTCTATTATGCCTCTAGATGGCTTCTCAACCAGATTTTCCTATTATAACACCTGCAACTGCACATTCTACCAATAGATAGAGCATCAGATACTTCAGGAGCTGAAGATCCATGTAGCTATGACTAATGCTCTGACTTTTCAAGATCAAAAAGATAGTTTCTGAAGAAGGTGAGAAAGGTATCAAGGTCGAGATGTTTGGGAAAAGCATTCCAAAATGTGCAGCTAAGATGACTCAAAAATGCCTTTGAAGGTGAAGCGGAGAGGGATGCAAAGTGTGGCAGAGTCAAAATGTCATAGGGTGTAGGCTGAAGTAGGTGGAAGGGATGATCGAATACAATGTGCAAGAGGCCCACATGCTCCATTGAGACCAGAGATGCCAAGGGAAATACTTTGTTGGATGTTCCTGAGCCTTCTACCTTCCACTGATTTGTTGGGCCTTTGGGAGAGGCAGTGGTGTAGTGGTAATGTCACTGAACTAGTAATATAGAGGCCCAGGCTAATGCTAGGGACACAGGTTCAAATCCCGTTATGGCGGCTGGTTCAAATTAAATTCAATTAATTAATACACATCTAGTCTCAATAATGATGCCATGGAATTAATCAATGGTTGTGATTTAAAAAAAACATCTGGTTCACTGATGCCCTTTTGGAAAGGGAATCTGCTGTCCTTAACTGGTCTGGCCTACATGTGACCTCAGACCCACAGCAATGTGGTTGACTCTTAACTGCTCTCTGAAATAGCCTAGTAAGCCACTCAGTTGTCAAGGGCAATTAGGGAATGACAACAAATTCTGGCTTTGCCAGCAACACCTACATCCCATGAAAGGATATTTTTAAAAATTACAGGCACGGCCCACCCACCCTGAGCATGCAAATGACCTCATCCCTACAATTTGGGATGAGATCTGAACCTCTCCAATTGGACAGATAGACTTGTTGCCTGCTCCATTACTCTTCCACTGCTTCATTGTTGACACCAGGATCTTTCAGTTGAGATGTTAAATCAGGTCCCATCTGCCTGCTCAGTTGGAAAAAATAAATCCCATGATGCTATTTGAAGAAGAATGAGATGGTTCTCCTCTCTCAATCAACATCATCAAAAACACATTAACTGGTCATTCCCCCACTTGTCCTTTGTAAGGTCTTGGCTGCTGTGTTTGCTACAAAGCAACAATGGCTACATTTCAAAAGTAATTACTTGAATGTGAAATTCTGTAGGCTGAGACTTTTTTCTCTATAAAAGAGAAGGCTGAGGAGTGACCTCATCAAGGTCTTTAAAATTATGAAAGGGTTTGATAGGACAGACGGAGAGAAGTTGTGGGGAACTCCAAAACTAGTGGCCATGAATATAAAGTGGTCACTAATAAATCCAATAAATAAAACATAAGAAATTTGTTTAGCCAGAGATCGTGAGAATGTGGAACTCGGACTACGTGGAACATGGAGTCGTTGAAGCAAATAGCATATGTCATAGAATCATACAATAGTACAGCACAGAAAGAGACCATTTACCCCATCGAGCCTTTGCCAGTTCTTTTGAAGAGTAATCCAGTTCATCCCATTCCCCCGCTGGTTTCCCATTTCCCTACTATTTTATCTCTTTCAAGTATTTATCCAATTCGCTTTTGAAAGCTACTATTGAATCTGTATCCACCTATCAGGCAGTGCATTCCGAATCCTAACCACTTGTTGCATAAAAAAGTTTTTCCCATGTTGCCTCTAGTTCTTTTGCCAATCATCTTAAATCTTTGCCCTCTTGTTGCTCTTTATTTACTCTATCTAAACTGTTCATGATTTTAAATATCACTATCACATCTCCTCTTAGCCTTCTCTGTTCTAAGGAGAACAACCATAGCTTTTCCAGTCTATCCACGAAGCTGTAATCCCTCATCCATGGAAGCATTCTTTTAAATCTCTTCTGTACCCTCTCTAAAGCCTTCATATCCTTTCTAAATTGTGCTACCCAAAATGCTCAAGCTGTAGCTGAACTGGTGTTTTATATAGGTTTAGCATAACTTCCCAGCTTTTGTACTCTATGCCTATATTTATAAAGCCAAGCATCCCATATGTTTTATTAACTGCTTAGTTAACCTGTTCTGCCACCTTTAAACACCCCAGCTCTCTCTGTTCTTGCACACTCCCCACCCTCACCTTTAAAATTGTACAATTGAGCTAGTATTATCTCTCCTTGTTCTTCTGACCAAAATGTATCACCTCACACTTTTCTGCATTGAATTTCACCTGCCATGTCTCCGCCCATCCCAGCAGCCTGTGGAATCTGGTCTATGTCATCTTGAAGTCTATTACTATCTTCTTCAATGTTGACAACATTTCCAAGTATCATGCCATCTGCAAATTTTGAAATTGTGCCCTGTACCTTCTAGTCCAAGTTATTAATGTATATCAGAAACAGGAGTGGTCCTAAAATTGAATCTTGGGGACTATACCTCCCTCCAATCTGAAAAACAGTCATTTATCACAACTCTCTGGTTTCTATCCCTTTGTCACTTTTTGTCCCTACGACTACTGCCCCTTTTATCCCATGGGCTTCAACTTTGCTAACAAGCCTAATGTGTGTTGCTCTCTCAAATGCCTTTTGAAATTCCATATACACAACATCAACTGCACTAGCCTCATCCACCCCTCTCTGTTACCTCATCAAAAAACTCAATCAAGTTAGAAAATATAAGCATTTAAGAGGAAACAAGATACCCACACAAGGGAGGAAGGAATAGAAGGGTGTGCTGATAGGATGAGATGAAGGTGCTCATCTGGTGCATAAACAGCAGCACAGGCCTATTGGACAGAATGGCCTATTTCTGTGCTTTAAATTCTATGTAATTCTTTGAGACACCCAGAGGATGCAATATGATGCGTGTAAATGCAAAATCTTTCATTCTGTGGCAATGCGAAATGAACCCAGTATTAACAACAACTTCAATTATATTGTACCTTTACTGTTGTAAAACGGCCCAAAGTGCTTCACAGGATCGTTACCAAACAAAGTTTGACTCCAGTCCACTTAAGAAGATATTCGGGTAGGTGACCAAAAGCTTAGTCAGAGGTAGGTTTTAATGAGTGTCTTAAAGGAAGAAAGAGAGGTAGAGAGGCAAAGATATTTAGGGAGGGAATTCCAGAGCTTAGGGCCTTGCCAACTGAAGGCACGGCAGCTAGTGGTGAAACAAATAAAATTGGGGATGCTCAAGAGGCCAGAATTGAAAGAGCGCAGAGATCTCAGAGGATTGGAGGGATGGAGGAGATGACAACGATAGGGAGGGGCGAGGCTATGGAGGGATTTGAAAACAAGGATGAGAATTTTAAAATTGAGGCGTTGCTTACCAGGGGCCATCATAGATCAGTAAGCACAGGGGTGATAAGTGAATGGGACTTGGTGTGAGTTAGGACACAGGCAGCAAAATTTTGGATGACCACGAGTTCATGGAGGGTAGAACATGGGAGGCCAGCTGGGAGTGCATTGGAATGCACGTCTAGAGGTAACAAAGGCATGGGTGGGGTTTCAGCAGCTGAGGCAAGGGCAGAGTGAGCGATGTTGCAGAGGTGGAAAGAGGTGGTCTTAATGCTAGTGCGGATATGTGATAGGAAGCTCATCTCAGGGCCAAATATGACACCAAGGATGCAAACGGTCTGGTTCAGCCTCAGACAGTTGCCAGGGAGAGGGATGGAGTTTGTGGCGGGGGCCAAAGAAAATGGCTGCTGTCTTCTCAATATTTAGTTGGAGGAAATTTTTGTTTCACTCAGTACTGAATGTTGGACAAGCAGTGTGACAATTTAGAGACAGTGATGGGGTGAGAGAGGTGGTGGTGAGGGAGAGCTGGGTGCCATTCTGTTGCCTGATTGGCCATTTGAGCAGGGATGACATTTCTTACATATATGCTGCTATTATTCATAGTTCTGTAAAATCTTCTGCTTGCATCCAGTGATCTTATCAGGGGCAAGCCTGATTTCCCCCTCCTGCTCCTTCCTCCATTATCTCCCAAAGGCACCACATACTTTTGTCAATCTGAATTAAAACTGCCTTGTGCATTGTTGCATCAGGACCATCTTTAGAGTTGACGCCAGAAGCTGTTTGCATTCTCTGGGAAATTATTTTTTAATAAAACTGGAATGTGATTGTTCATAGCAGATGGTAATTGGATTGAAGCTCCAGCTGTTCGCAGCCTCTGTCAATGGCCTTGGACAATGAAAGCCTGGTCAGAGTATGACAGTTAGAATTGATTCCTTTAGGTAAGAGATGTTCGTGGCTTTGCTGATGATTTCTGAAGATTGACATTGCAGGCCCTGACCGCTGTTAAGATGCTATTCATCAGTCGCCAGAATGAATAAATATTGTAAAAAGTGACATGAGGATTTGTGCTGAACCAGACAAACCCAGAATGCTCAGAGAAGGTAGATCTAATTCTGAGTGACTGGGAAATAAAAGAAATAACTTTTGCTATCATTTTTTAATCAATATCATATTGAAATATGTCTGATTGGTTCAAAATGTTGCCTGGTGGTGACTTTTAACCAAATCATGGAAAACCATCAGACTGACATATATATGTATAGATATATGAAACAGGATTTAAGCCAATAGAATAATTAAGAGCTCTTGTTTGTCATCAACTATCCCATTGTTACTAAGTTTATACTGGCATTCACATTACCAAGTGGCATCTTACTCCAGGATTATTTACAGGCAATGCTTCAACATCCTGCACTGGTGGATCCTGGGTCTACAATCACAGTTTTCCAACCTGTCCAAATAACAACAACAACTTATATAATGCAATAAAACATTCCAAGAAGCTTCACAGGGACATTATAAAACAAAATATGACACCGAGCAACAAAAGGAGATATTAGGTCAAATGACCAAAAGCTTGTTCACAGAAGTAGGTTTTAAGGAGCGTCTTAAAGGAGGAAAGCGAAGTGGAGAGGCAGAGAGATGTAGTGAGGGTATTCACTTGGGACTGAGGCAACTGAAGGCACGGCCACCAATGATGGAGCAATTAAAATCAGGGATGCACAAGAGGCCAGAATTAGAGGAGCGCAGATATCTCAGAGGGATGTGGAGCTGCAGTACGTTATAGAGATAGGGAGGGGTGAGGCCATGGAGGGATTTGAAAACAAGGGTGAGAATTTTAAAATCAAGTCATTGCTTGACTGGGAGTTAATGTAGGTCAGCGAGCACGAGGAGATAGGTGAACAAGACTTGTTGCAAGTTAAGGCATGGACAGCAGAGTTTTGGGTGACCTCAAGTTTACGGAAAGTAGAATGTGGAAGACCAGCCAGGAGTGCGTTGGAATAGTCAAGTCTAGAGGTAGCGAAGGCATGAATGAGGGTTTCAACAGCAGATGAGCTGAGATGGGGGCAAAGTCGGGTGATGTTACGGAGGTGGAAATAGGTAGAAATGTGGAATTGTGAGCAGATCTTGAGTAGGAGCCAGTAGATCCCCACAGAAAAGAATTGATGCCTTTAATAGAACTATCAGTTATGTTGTTTCAAGACTTTTGTCAAGAGTTCTTTTGCTTGCACTTGCAGTGATCAGTGGAAACCTTATTGAATTTGCCCCTCCCTAGCCCAAAGATATGGATGTTAATTGTACAGGGTCCCTAGTGCTATGCTAGTTCAGATCAGCTAGCTTAACAGAGACCATGAATTAAAACTGGATTTCCTTACATTGTAACAGTGTAAGGCGGCACAGTGGCGCAGTGGTTAGCACTGCAGCCTCACAGCTCCAGGGACCCGGGTTCGATTCCGGGTACTGCCTGTGTGGAGTTTGCAAGTTCTCCCTGTGTCTGCGTGGGTTTTCTCCGGGTGCTCTGGTTTCCTCCCATAAGCCAAGAGACTTGCAGGTTGATAGGTAAATTGGCCATTATAAATTGTCACTAGTATAGGTAGGTGGTAGGGAAATATAGGGACAGGTGGGGATGTTTGGTAGGAATATGGGATTAGTGTAGGATTAGTATAAATGGGTGGTTGATGGTCGGCACAGACTCGGTGGGCCGAAGGGCCTGTTTCAGTGCTGTATCTCTAATCTAACAGTGATCTCACTTCAAAATACTTCACTGGCTGTGAAGCACTTTGGGATGTCTAAGGTCATGAAAGGTGCATCAGAAATGCAAGCTCTTTCAACCTAACTGTACAAAGCAGTAAATGCACCCACTGTGTGATCTGAGTTCCAGGACAGTGCTTAAGGTGCAGATAATCAGAGGACATCTTTTGCTGAGCTTTGGATTTTTCCAGTTTAAACTTCAGTTAACCAAATTCTAGATCCTTTGAAGTAATTTGTGTTTTTAGATGTACAGGTACTTTAGGACCAAGTTATTTTTATTGCCTGCTAGAAAGTGAAAAGCACATCCAATATAATAGAAATAGTTAATATAGATGATTGGGCTGTCTATCAGCTGTACTTACAGTCAAATGCAGTTGTAATTGTGCCAAGAGTAAATCTAGAGAAGTGTGCCACTTCTGCTCACTGGCTGCCCATTTGCTTGGAAATGACCAGGTGGATATCTAGAATAGCTATTCCACTGGGCAGTCATGTGACTTGAGCAGTTTTGCTTTGTATTGTATTTCAGGTGAATACCGTCAGTCAGGAATCCTAGAAGCTGTCCAAATACCTTTTTTTGACATTTATCATGATTGATAATTTTGTAATGAGAAGCTGCCTGATAACTGGGTAAATATAACAAGCTTTCCCCTGTTCTTTAGCTCAGTTCACACCTGTCCAGGTAGCTGTGGTGAGGGAGGTCTCCATGAGTGCAATGTTACACTCATATAAAAAGTACTTCAAAAGATCTTTGGTATTTTGGTTTGAGAAGTAATGACAATAATTCAGGGCTGATTGGGACTTTTTGGATCTGTTGATTTATTCTTGCTTCTGTATAATTGTACTTTTTAATAAGAATGAATTTGTAGTTTTTAGCCTGAGCTACACAGTCTGCCAGTGTGCTGTTTTCCACAGGCTCGGAGAGATATGGAACACAGTTTCGGCTACATCATTTTCACCCATACCCAAATAGTTAAAGGTCCATTATTTGCTCCATGACAATGCTATCCCAGATATTTTGTGTTTAAGATTAAGCTTCAGTTCAAATGCTGCTTTGCCTATATATGTGTTGGCTTTTGCATTGATCACATGGAGAAAATATTGCATCGTAGGGGAATTATCAAAATTACTTCTGGGCTAAAAGCTCCAGTTTCCCTATCAATAACATTCAATTTCCACCTACATTTTATATTATACCATAATATTTTGTTCAGATTTGCAGATGGAATCACGCTCAGTATGATCACATGATTCAGATGAAGAAACCCTTTGGCCCATTTGTGCTCATCCATCCAGAATACCTCTGTCTTCCCACTACTGCTTTTCGCCAACTACAGGAGTTGTCATAGGAACAGCAGTAGGCCATTCAGTCCCTTGAGTCTGTTCCGCCATTCAGTTAGATCATGGCTGATCTGTATCTTAGCTCCATCAACCTGCCGGTTCCACGTCCCTTAATACCTTTGCCTAACATAAATCTATCAAAACTAATCAGAGAGGACCTGGGTTCAACACTTCATCTGAAGGAAGGCAGTCCCTCATTACTGCACTGGAGTGTTAGCCTAAATATATGTGCTCAAATCCACATCTTTTTCACTAGGGTGAGAGTGCTAACAACGAAAACTCTGTTATTTTTGTGTTTTTCTACCAATGATGGACATTTTCCAGAGAAATCTTTTTGTTTTGTACAGTCAGTTTGGACAATATAGTGGATAATGACAGGGTGGATTGGTAAAAACTGCCAAAACCTGTCTCCAACACCTTAGCATCCACAATATCCGATAATCCTGTCAAAAAACTGGGAACCAGCCATGGGATGAATGTAAGAATAATCCAGTGTGAGGCTGAGTAATGTTAAACTAACTGCAACACTCACCAGGGAACTAAAAAGGGAACAGAAATATAAGCTTCACCTCAGCAGGTATTTCGTGGTATTGTTGTCCTTTGAATTCTCACTGTAATAAGATATAAAATTCAAAGAATTGACTGCTGTGATTTATTAGGTACCAGATTTTAAAAGCTGTGCCAGTGTCCAAAGTGCAACTATGATTATGAGTAATGTGATTTAATGACTTGCATTCTTTACAGAATAAAGCAAAATTGTGGTACTATACATCTTCTGACAGCCTCTTCAGCCGAATCTATTTTACAGGATTTGTGTAGAGTAAGCAAGATGAAGTCAGGTCTTATCTGTGTCTTTATTTTTAACTTGCATTAAATTTGCTTCGTATCATTCTCCACACTGTTTTCAACTGACAGAGCTATTTAGTGTCCAGCATTGCCTCTATATGGCTAGGTCGATTACAGTATCATTGTACGAAAGCAGTTCTTCTCTCCACCCCCTTCCTCCCACTCCAAGGCCTGGTTGAGATCAGAAGCTCATCATGAGGACAGGAATGGACCAGTCAGCCCACGGAGCCTGTTGTGCCATTTTTTTTTTAGACATTGGAGCTCTTCTGAAACCCAATTCGCTGCTTTTTCTCCATTTGATAGAGCGATATCAAGTATAAACGCTAAAGCTGCCACTCAGCACACTGCAAGTTTTGTGGCACTAAGCCATGTGAGAGCTGTTTATAGTGTACAAAATGCTTTGTGGCCAATTAAATGGTTGTTCGAATGTATCAAACTGTTTCTGAGAGGAATACATCAATACTGAAGGTGGACTCTGACTACAGTAACCATAATATTACTAAGTATCGAAGTGAGGATACAGATCAAATGCCTCTCTTACTGTGACTCTTTTTGCTCTCTCTTCATTCCTGACCTTCTGTTTTTGTTTTCCCAAGAGTTATTTCACCTTCTTAGTAAAAAGACTTCATTTCCCCAAGGATTGAGTTGGAAGTTGAGCAATCTGAACAAGGCACACTGTCTAAGCTGGCTATCCATCTCATTTGTCACCTGTGGGATCTTGCTGTGTGCAAAACGGCTGCGGCATTTGCCTACCTGGCAACAGTCACTTCATAGCAATTCATTGTGAGTGTTTGAGGTGGTTCTGAGAGATGTGTCAAGACTGCCCTAAAACTGCATGTCTTACTCTTTTTGTCACTAGCAGGTGGGTCTACCTCCATAATAGGAGCAACTAGCCTCGAAATCTATGTGTGCATGAATGAAGAATCACACTGTAACCTTTACACTCAGCTGCTGTTAGTGGCTAAGTGAACAATCTAAATTGGGGCAGAACCTATACAACTCACCTTGGTTTCAAGGACAGATTTTGCTTCCCCACTGCTGCAAAACCAAACAATTTTGATTTATTTCCCTCAGATCATACAACCTAGTGTAGCTAAGGCTACCTTCTCAGCTGTGAGATTCTCAACCAGCAATTCCTTCTTCTCTGGGCCACGTTTGTAGCCTCACCTACTTGCTTCCCCGGAAAGTAGAAGCTGCAATATGGAAATTATAAAGGGGAGTCCAAGCCACAATGACTTAGTATATCAGCAAGCTGCAACACAAAGCTGCAAGAGTCCCTCCCCCAGTTCTAACTGGTTCCCTGCCTTCCGATCGTCTGTATTGTGGGAATCGAGGACTGTTATAGAGTAGGAATCTTGAGCAAAATTGGATGATGGGTGGTACTTGTAGGATAATTTGAAGGAAATGAGCTGGTTCACTGCTTCTGTCCCCAGGGATGTATAGAGCATAGGTTTTCAAAGTGGGGTTCTTGGGCTATAGGATGGGGTCCCAAGGGATCCCCAATAGCACCAGTTTTCTAGCTGTCTTTCATCCGATGTTTGTACTTTTCACTGTTGGTTGATTCACTAGAGCTTTAAATCTGCTGCTGCACACTTAAGAAAAAAATATCTTTTGCAGCAATAACACAATTTTCTTTTTGCATAGCTGCCACATGTTTTGGAAATTATTCTGTCAGGAATGTGACAATATAGAGGATCCACATGCCAAAAGTTTTGCAGGTATAGAGTACAAGCACTTCCATGAGCTTAGGCTTGAATGTCTGCCTTGCCTTAATTTCCACTGCTGCAGGTATGACCAGAACCATCTCTTTAAGAACTGTGTTGGAACAAGTAAGGCTTTGTTTTAAATTGGAGACTTACATGAAGCTTATAGTGCAGGACACCATCAAGGTTCGAAAGAATAGGAAAGTAGACAAAGTAAATCAATAAATACAAATACAATAGCCATCCAGACAGAGGGTAGAGATAAGGAGAAGAAGTAGACAATTGAATAGATGGTCACATAACCTCCTTAGGAAAGAATCCTTATATGCTTTAGTAGATTATATGAGAGATTTTAGAGGAGCTTTCTGTCAAAGGGCCAGCCAACCAACACTAGCAATGTTGTATTTTCTTTGAAAGTTTTCCACACCGTTCCCTCTAATGGATCAGTGAGTTCAAGCAGCGAGTAATTGAGTCATGCCAGCCGATAAGGTCTCATGTTTGCTCACCTGCCTGTGCTGAAGTAATGATTCCATTTGAAGCCAAGCTAAAGGTGCTACATTTAGCCTCAGCACCCTCCGTGTGACTGAGGGAAGAGTCAATGAGGGTTCCCACTCTGATTGTTATCAGTCACCTCACTGAAAATGAATTTGGGATGAGAAAACTCACAATTTAAGGGTCAACTATCAATTATGAACACTTCTGCAAAGTACCAAAGACTAGAACTTAACAGTTATATATTAAGTGATAGAAAGGTGGTAAATTCTAGGTAACCAATACCTGGTATACAATATCTTGCATTCTGAATTAGAAGCATGTCAACTCAAACCAAACTTCCACTTTCCATTATAAAAGCAAAATACCGCGGATGCTGGAAATCTGAAATAAAAACAAGAAATGCTGGAATCACTCAGCAGGTCTGGCAGCATCTGTGGAAAGAGAAGCAGAGTTAACGTTTTTGGTCAGTGACCCTGAAGGGTCACTGACCCGAAACATTAACTCTGCTTCTCTTTCCACAGATGCTGTCAGACCTGCTGAGTGATTCCAGCATTTCTTGTTTTTATTCCACTTTCCATTGTTCTGCAGATCCAAAACACATGCTTTTTACACGTTTCACACTTCAGCTGCAGGCCAAGTGTGCAAGACCAAGTGGAGCCCAGTCAGGTAGTTGCCAGGAGTGGGAAAAATTAGCAAGGGGAGACAAAAAGCAAGAACATTTTCTGCACAATACTACATAAACAAATCTTCATGGATAGCATAACAGTTGTTATATGATTATAACCAGATTTCCTGTTCACCACAGGAAGTGCTTTCAACAGAGACTTCCTGTGCTGTTCTCCAGATGATACTTGAACAAGGCCAGCACAATAGCGAGCGCCTGGAATTCTGGAGTCTGGATGAGCTGAGTGCTTAGCTCTGTCGGCCACAGCTCCCCATGGCTGGGTCAGTATGAGTGACTCACCACAACAATAACTGTCCTTTCAGCTCACCCACAGTTTTAATTTACATTTAATTGTCCTTTAGAAAGGAATTTGAAATGTGCTTCATTGACGTCACATAACCAAAGTTGAGAGAATGCTTAGGAACATTTTGCAGCTCAGTTAATTGGAGTCTCTATTTATTCAGTTTTGACCATTACAAATTCACAAATCATGAATTAGTTTACACCTCATTACAGCTATGTATTTTAAGCTGAGGAGTGCACTTTCCTTTGTCCTTTGCAATTTTTGATAATTATCCACACACAAATTTTATTTCTCCTTGCTATTTCATCCTGAAGCTTGTGTTTTTATAAATTATTTTCTTGCACCACCTTTCGAACCTGTTAGGCGTTCATGTGAAGAAGCAACACCACCCAGGCCTTTAGCTACTGCATTGCCACTGGAAGTAGTCCCTCTTCGAAAAATACCACTGCAATAATACCATCATTTCCTAACCTCCGTCATATGGTGTTGTTTAATGCGCCTAAAGTACCAATAAACATATTGGAATAAGAGTTCCTCTGTACAAGATGCACAGAAACTGTTAATGTGTTTATAAATGAGGGGTTTACCATTTCACTATACTGAGAACACAGTCAACCTCGCCCTACCTCCCACCACCACCCCCCCCCCTCCCCTGTCTGTTTCCCATTATAGCAAACACATGCCGGTGCAAATCCTACCGTTGAAATGAGGTCATACGCTTTTTGTTCAGTCAGACAAACCTATTTTGCATTGTGACAGTATATACTTGTGACATTTTGATGTTTAAAGTTTCAATCGTTACACACAAAGGGTCACTTTCACATTCATCACTCGAGTGGTAAACTGGCAGAATGGATATTTCACCCAAGGTGGAATTGAAAATCAGACAGGCTCTAGATTGGGAGATGGAAGTTTAATGCCCAAGATGAAGATTACCCCATTCGAGAGAAGTAATCCACAGGGTGTGCTCTGGGGTCAAATTAGAGGTGGGGGCATGGGGGAAGAGAATGGTCAGCAGGCGAAACTTTATTTATCGGGGTATGGTCTGGTATAAAGTATTCTGGGATCGGGGAGTCTTTCTGCAGAACGTTGCCTCAGGAGAATAAGTGGATTGGGTAGAATCTGTGATAAATTGGATTGCTGAATGGCTGTTTCTCATTCAAGGCCTTATATCTTTGTAATTACACAGCTTTTTCCAATGCCTCTCTCATGAGGAGGAGAGAGGATTTTCATAACCATTGTTCCATTTTGAGCTTTTAATGCTTTGTGCCCAAACAAAACTCATTGAAATCAGTTTTCATTAGAATGGCTTTGAACGTTTGTTATTATTCGGATGTGGGCGTTGCTGGCAAGGCTGGCATTTATTGCCCGTCACTAGTTGCCCTCAAGAAGGTGGTGGTCGGCCTTCTTGAACAGTTGCATTGTATACAATTGAGTGACTTGCTGGGTTACTTCAGACTGGCAGTTAAGAGTTAACCACATTGTTGTCGTGCTGGAGTCACAAAGAGGCCAGATGGGGTAAGGACAGTAGGTTTCCTCCCCTAAAGGACATTAGTGAACCAGTTGGGGTTTACAGGAATCTGACAGCTTTATGGTACCAGATTTTTCAAACAGAACTCAAATCACCATGATGGCTTTCAAACTGATGTTCTCTGGGTTAATAGTCTAGGCCTCTGGATTACTAGCCCAGTAATATAACCACTATCCACCCCGTAGGCACTTATCTTTTTAATTTTGGACTGATTTTTTTTTCCTGGAATAGTGCTGCATTCCACACAAACCCTCACTCAGATGTGTCTTAGCTGAAGCTGCCATTTCATTCTAATTATCAAGTTGCAATCTCTGTCTCCATATATTTTCCATTAAAAGGTGCCTTCAAACTCAGATGTTCGGCTGGAGTTTTTCTGCCACAGTTGCACATATTTCTTTGACTGCTAAGTTAGGTAGTAGCTGAGCCTTGCAGACGAGAAAGGTCCCAGTTTGCCCTGCCATTCTGCATTGTGGCATGCCCAACCACCTACCCAGTGACTCCTGCTGGAAGATGTGCATGTGGTGCCATTGGGTGAGTACGGGATCAGACTCATGCCATCACAGCGGAACACGTGGCAAATGACCCAAATTGCTTTGGAGAGTGGTCAGCATCAGTGGAATTGGGCCGAGCTCAAGTCAACCCCTTGAGGAGGGTAGGGGGAAATTGGAGAGGAGAAAATGACAGAAACAGAAAATAATGACACCTTAAGTCAGAGGATTCAGTTTTGTGCGCACATATACTTCCAGTCTGACATCAGTCATTAGGTGTCAACCATAGCTCAGTGGTAGCATTCTCGCCATTGTGTTAGATATTTGTGGGTTCATGCCCCACTCCAGGGACTTTCGCCCTAGGCTGACACTCCAGTGCAGTACTGAGGGAGTGCTACAAAGTCAGTGGCGCAGTCTTTCAGATGAGAGGTTAAACAGGGGCTCAGTCTACTCAGGTGGATATAAAAGATACCACGGCACTATTTCAAAGAAGAGCGGGGGAATTCTCCCTAGTGTCCTGGCCAATATTTCTCCCTCACTCAACATCTCTAAAAATAAGATTATCCAGTCACATTGCTGTTTGTGGGATCTTGCTGTGCACAAATAGGCTGCTGTGTTTCCTACACACTACAACAATGGCTACATTTCAAAAAGTACTTCATTGGTTGTAAAGTATCTTGGGATGTCCTGAGGCTGTGAAAGATGCTATAGAAAGACAAGTTCTTTCTTTTATTATTTTAAACTCTGGAAATATGAGTAACGTTGAGATATTGGTCTATAGTGGTTTTGGAACAGATTCTTGGATGAGCTTTTGTTTATAGCACAGCAAACCGAAGTTAATGTATGTCTGGAGGGAGAAGAAAAGCCCACGTAGCCATTGAGGCTTGTGGTTGCCGTGACACAATTGTTAAATTATGCCACTGCTGGCTGATTAAAGGCACATGGAAGGCAACTCAAGTGAGCACATGGCTGCTGCTGATTGAACCTATCAAGCAACAGGTAACTGGGTCCTCATTCCATCTGCAAGACAGACTATTGGGCTCTTGTGTAACTGTGTGCTGTGTTTCCTGGCCCTCCTCCAGCTGTAATCAATTGTGTGTCATTAGGACCAACAGAAAATCTTTAGTAATTGGCCTGTATACACATTGCATTGTCACTTTGTAATTGTTCTGTACAGTGTGACAAAAAACAAGCATCTGGCGGCACTGGGAATGAAAGGCAAGTTCGTGGGTGGAGGGGAAGGAAAGTCAAATCAATTTAATTAAAAGCACGTTTTAGGTGAAAAATATGACTTGAGTTTTTTTTAACTTAATGTTTTTCCCGTAACCCTTCCCCCATCCAATTTGTAAGTTCTGATCTGTCCCTTGTAACTGTACATCAAACTCACAATGAAAGAATGCTTTAGATTAAAATTGATTTCCTAAGCTGTTCCCCCTCCCCCCTGTCCAAATTCTCTCCTTTTTTTCTCATTTCCTATCCATGAACTGCTACCTCAACCAAATAGTAATTTCTTATACTTCAGCATTAGCAGTGAGGCAATGCAACTGCGAAGGGCATCATAGTCTAACTTGATCCTGGCTTCATTTGTTGTCCACACGTGTAGCTTTCCAGCAATCAGTGATTGTGGTAGCATAGAATATTACAGTACAGGAGGCTGTTTGTCTTGTCATGCCTGTGCTGACACTTAGTCCCATTTCCCTGCCCTTTCTCCATACCATTTCAAATATTTCTTTTTCAAATACATATCTACATATAAATTCTAGGGCATTCCACATCCTAACAACACTTAATGCAAAAAGAAAATGCCCCTAAGCTGTTTCTGTCTTGTTTTGGCGATCTTAAATTTAGGCTCTCTAGATACTGACTTACCATCCAATGGAATTTTTTTCTTATTCACCTTATCAAAACTTCAGAATTTTGAACACCAGTTTCAGATTTCCGAAAAATTTGAAGGAGGAGGGTGGTAGTGACGGGAAGAATTATGGTACAAGGCCTGGACTAATGTTTGTTTTTTTTTATTCTTTCATAGGATGTGGCTTTTGCTGACAAGGACAGCATTTGGTGCCCATTCCCAATTGTCCTTCACAACTGAGTGGCATTTCAGAGGGCTGTTAAGAGGCAACCACATTGCTGTGGGTCTGGAATCACATAGACCAGACCAGGTAAGGACAGCAGATTTCCTTCCTGAAAAGATGTTAGTGAACCAGATGGGTTTTCACGACAATTGATGATAGTTTCTTGGCACCATTACTAATGTTGCCAGCTGTGGTGGGATTTGAACCTGTGTATCCAGAGCATTTGGGCTGCTGGATTACTAGTCTAATGATAGTACCACTTTGCCACCACCTCCCCCCAACTTGATTCCATTCAAATGGAATAAGTATAAGTTCAAATCCCACTAAGGCAGCTGGGAAATTTAAATTCAGTTAATTAAATAAATCTGGAATAAAAAGTTAGTATCAATAATGGTGACCAGGAAACCACTGGATTTTAGTAAAAACCCACTTGGTTCAATAATGCCCTTTAGGGAAGGAAATCTGCCATCCTTACCCGGTCTGGCCTACATATGACTCCAGACCCACAGCAATGTGGTTGACTCTTAACTCCCCTCTGAAATGGCCGAGCAAGTCACTCAATTGTATTCAAGAAGGTAGCTCACCACCAACTTCTCAAGATCATTTTGTGATGGGTAATAAATGCTGGCCTTGACCAGTGCTGCCAAATCACATGAATGAATTTTAAAAAACAAATTTAGCCAGGGTTTCCACTCCTGGTCATTATCCAATGATTCCTGTTGAATTGTGTGAGGATGTGATCATGTTTGACGGTGACATTCCATTGCCCCTCCCCCCCCCGAAGCCCCCGCCAGCTCAAATAGTCTAGACTGCAAGTCTAAGAGCAAGAATGGGCAACTGACAAATGGCAACTTGTGAAACCATTGCCTAGGAGGCAGTTGAAGGAGGAGGAGAAAACTGGCAAAAAGAGATGGAGGGGGGAGTATGAGGTTTATTTGAAGGTTTAGCCTAATACCTTTGAAATTCAATTAGCTTTTCCTTCTACAATTTTCACCATTTGGTGATAATTTTTTTAATTCAGTGATAGCAATGATACGAGTAAAATTCCAATAAAAAGTATAATGTGCTACAATATGAGAGTTCTTTTTGGCCCATTGGAAATTCTTGGGCAATGTTTTCTCTCGAAAGCTGCTTGTAGGGGACCTGCACCAACAGCTCAGGAGAATGTTTTTGTTTCCTCAGGGAAAAGACCATCCCCTTGTACGTCACTTAGTAATCTGACAAGCAGTCTCGTATGATCCGCATTTTTCTGTTTTATCCTTTTAACCAGAGAATGATGAAAGACTCGGAGTCCACAGCACACAACTCTCTCCAACTCAAAGGTTCCTGTGTATTTCTGGCAGAGGAAGATATCCCCACAGGTTCAAACAGGGTAGGCTGGTGTGGAGGTGCAGGGAAATGATGTTCTACCAACAGATGATTTGCTCTGAAAAGATTAGTGCCTCTAACTGGGTCACTGCACAGTTGAGGAGGGGTTGCCTGGTGTAGAAATGAGGCCTAGTTTGCCATTGCCGTGCATTTGCCTGTGCGTAATCAAACATGAAGTATTCTTTTGGCAGGTTGAATGGATTAATCCGCCATAAGTACCTCAGCTTCTGTATGCTAGAAGACTGATGGTTGTTCATTTCTTTAAAGATAACAGTTGATCGCAAGTCAACTTGACCAAATAAAAAATTGTTTTGCTGTTTGTTGGGATGTTGATCCCTGAGATTGAGTTTGGAAGGAATTGTCAAACATACTCAGACAAATAATAAAATATTGGTGTAGACGTTATAATCTGACAGATGCTTTAAAGGCTTTTTTCCTGGTCGTTTGCAATGTTCTTCCCTTGCTTCTCTCCTGAAAGTGGTTGACTCAGATCGGGCTCCAGTTCCACAAGAGTTGGTTGCACTCCACTGCCTCACTCAAGCTGTCATTGTTTATTTGTGAAGCTGGACAGTGAATGTCAGGAGACGATTGGATGATCAAAAACAAACCTGATCCTGTCTTCACTGATATCCAGACACTTTCCAGAAGAGTCACCTCAGCCTCAGCTCATCTGCTGCTGAAACCCTATTCCATGCCTTTGTTACCACTAGACTTGACGACTCTAATGCACTCTCGGCCAGCCTCCCACCTGCACTATCCGTACACTTGAGCTCATCCAAAACTCTGCTGCCCATATCCTAGCTCGTACCAAGTCCCATTCACTCATCAACCCTGTGCTCACTAATTTACATTGACTCCCGGTCAAGCAACACCTCAATTTTAAATTTCTCATCCTTGTTTTCAAATCCTTCCATGTTCTCTCCCCTCCCTATCTCTGTAATCTCCTCCAGCCCCACAATTCTCCTGAGATATCTGCACTCTGCAAATCCCACCCCCTCAATCATCCTCAAATTTCATTGCCCCACCTTTGACAGCAATGCCTTCAGCTGCCTTGGCCCTAAACTCTGAAATGCCCTCCCTAATCCTGTCTGCCTCTCTCTCCTTTAAAGCACTCATTAAAGCCTACCTCTTTGCTCAAGCTTTTAGTCATGTGTCCTAATCTCTCCTTAGGTGGTTCAGTATAAATTTTGTTTCATAATGTTCCTGTGAAATTCTTTGGGATGTTTTATTATGTTAAACTGCTCTATAAATGTATGTGCTTGTTAAGGGAAAAATGTTGAAGAGGAAAACTCCCTACCTTTCTTTAAATAATGTCATTAGTTCATTCACACAGTTCCTGGAACTCCCTCCCTAACAGCATTGTAGGTGTACCTTCAGCACGCGGACTGCAGCAGTTCAAGAAGGTGGCTCACTACCAACTTCTCGAGGGCAATTAACAATAAATGCCGGCACAGTGACACCCACATGCCAATATTAAGATCCACCTGCACCATTGGAACAGACAGAGCATCAATTTAACATCTCATTTGAAGGATTGAACCTCTGACAATGGTGCACTCTCTCAGAGCTGTATTGAAGCGTTAACCTAGATTATGTGGTCAAGTCCTAGAATAGGGCTCGAACCCTCAACATTACGACTCACATGTGAGAGCAGCACCAATGAAGCCAAGCTGACACTTGGCATTGCTGCAGTTATCCAGTGCCTAATGGAAAAATACTATTGATTTTTCTTTATAGTTCTTTATGAAAGTCTAATAATTGAAAGACTAAATCACATATCAAAGTCAAACAAAAATGAAAAACTAATGCTACAAAGTGCAATTAAAGTGCAGTAATATGCGGTTTTCTCTCAGGAGTGATTTTTCAAACTAAAATTTGGACCTTAAGAATGACCAAATGAGTCTTGATTAGAAGTAAGAATCTTTAATCATTTGTATCTTGGCTGGGTAAATGGAAAACTATGAGGTAATGTCTAGGTGTCTAAGGGTTTTCTAACTCGCTATCTGGTAGAAGTTGAGGCCTAGGGTCTCCAGGCCCTCAGAAGCCTGTTTCCTTTCTTGTCACGTGACTTCTAAAGAAAATAAGAACATGTCAAGGATAAGAAAAGGCCACATGACTCAGCGAAGTTTGTCCTTCAGTGCTCCAACTAGCACCAACTACATTTTTGGCAGATTATTGCAGACCTTTATCATGCTTTGAGTGAAGAAGATAGGCAGAATGGAATATCCACCCATTCAAGCCATTATAATTCTGTCATGGCTGATCTGTATCTCAATTCCATTTACCCAACTTTGCTGCAGATCCCTTGATCCGCTAACAAAAATGCACCATTCTCAGTCTTGAAAGCTCCAATGTCTACTTTGTTTAGCTGCATCCTCTTCTGAGGAAGAGAGTTCCAGATTTCCACTACCCTTTGTGTGAAGAAGTGCTTCCTGATTTCACTCCTATATTGCCTAGCTCTAGTTTTAAGATTATAATCCCTTTGTTCTGGATTCCCCAACCAGAGGAAAGAGTTTCTTTGCTACTCTGTCAAGTACCTTTATCATTTTAAGCACATTGATTAGATCTTCCTTCAGCCTTCTAAACTCTAGGGAACAAAAATAAGGTCATCATAATTCAACCTTTTAAGCCCTGGTGAATTTGCTCTGTACCCCCTCCCAAGTCAATATATCTTCCGTGAGGCTGATGCCCAAACTGAACACAGTACTCCAGATGGGGTCTGACCAAGGCTGTGTATCACTGAAACATCACTTCCTCACTTTTACGTTCCAACAGCAGGTCACTCCTAATTTGTAACTTGTGGCTGCTGAATTACCAGTGAAAATAAGGGGAATTACACATACATGAGTGGCATTACGATCTTCTGTTGTTCAAATTTTTAAAACCTCCATTAATACCTTTTCCTTGAGTAATTTGTCCAATATTGTGATATGCCATCCAACAGTTTTTTGGGCATGACGCTATATCTGTGGGAAACTGGGGATCTCTTTGTGTGGCTAAACGCAGGAAAGCCCCATCACAAGTTGCTAATTTATGATATGTTAACAATGGTTACTGTCTTCCTCTCCGCTTCTCTCAGACTCTTACCGAGTAGTTGATTTTCCAGCTGTATTTGCGTTTGATACCATTTAACCCTTGGGGCTCCCCCTTCCCTGTATAATTAATTATCTTGTCCTTGTCTTCGCCTTTTGCCAGAAGCAGATTGAAGTGAAAGCCCTGTGTTTACTGTTTACCTCCTTCACTGATCTGTACTGACTGGCAAACGCTACATTCATGTTTTGTCACATTCCCATTCCTATCATGACCTGGTGATCACTACCAGGGTTTTAAACTTTGTCAGTCATTCAAAAAAAAAGTTGTGTTCATTTCTCATCTGTCCAGCCTCCCTTTCTTTTAATCACACTGTACCAGGGATTTCTTTTCTCAGTTACTTTGAAGAAAATAAATGTAAAATGGCAAAGGTATTTCAGATCTCTGTTACCATGTTCACTGTGAATAGCAGAGGGCATAATTTCAACAGTTGTTTATTATCTGTGTATTCACACTAAAGCAGAGCCTATCCATTAAATACCTTTTAGTCACTTTTCCTGCTGGTTCATTGGATGACGATACTTTCCAGTGTGGTAGTAAACCATGCAGAGCATGAACATTGAAGTACTGATACTGAGAGAACTACACTGCCTGAATTTCTTTCACTCTGTGGCTAGGGAGAGAAGAAAATTACCAGGACTCCCACTGACCCCTGCAGGCAAGTCTACGGTGTCTGGTAAGGACCGGTGGAGAAAAAGGCTTGGTTATATAACATTACACATGAAGAATGGGCATTTGCTGAGTAGCAGAGGGTTGCCTGCAGGTTTGCTATCAGTCAGGAGGGAGGAAAATCATGTGACACCAGTTTCTCTGCTGTAATTTCTTGCAATTACACTTGATAATTTTGCTTCGGTGAGTAAATATTTTCGCCACTTTGCAGCACGTACTATTTCACTGCCAGAAAAGGCAGGGTCATGTGCTTCTAGGCCCCCACCAAGGCTGCTATACAATCAACCATTCTAGAAGGTAGACAGAATAATCTGCATGACACACTCTCATATTCCCCTCACCCTCAGGGAAAACAGTCCACAGGACCGTTTCCCAAGAGCACAGCTTCTCTCTCACATACACACACACAAACTGTCTCTCTTTCTCTCTCTTGCTCTGTCCCTCTCTCTCTTAATTGTGCTCTTTCTCTCCATAATACTCTCGCTCACCCTTTTCCCTGTCTCTCTCGCCCTCTCCTACTCTTATTTCATGCACTTCTTTTACTCTAAACATTGGTGGACAGTGCACTCCAGACTTTCCAATCATTACAGTAATGGTTTGTCTCAGCCTTTGATCATACTCCTGCCTATTCCATCATATCATTTTTGCCTGCCTTTTGATCCATAATGTTTCCAGACAGTAACAACCCCAAGCACTTTCCATGTGATTCTCGCTGTACTTGGGGACTTCTCTCAACGGCACAGCTCATGTAGCAAGCATTAAATGTCATGTGTCAAGCTTCCCACTCTTCTGGTTTACGAGTTGCTATCAAAGAATCAGTAACCTTTAATATCTGGTAGAGCAGCAGGAATTATTCTAATACCAGTTTTATTTGTTTTATTTTTTGGATAGAGTTGCTTTTATCTGCCAGGTTGTCTTCCCTCCTTTCCATGAAGATGTTGACTCCTCAATGTGGCTCATCTCTGTGGCTTCTGGGGTGCTCTCTCAGTACCTCAGCAAAACGGCCCTTTCTTCATCTGTGAGATTAGAAATTGAGTGGCAGTCGGTTAGTCACGTGAGGACGTCGCCGCAGCCAAAGGCAATCCTGTCCTCTCCCACGGCTCATCCATTTATAAGTTCCACAAGAATCACAAACGGGAACGCTGGCTGGTTTTCCCCTTCCAGCCCAGGGACACTGAAGCCATTCATAATAATCTCACTGGCAGAGTCCAGCAATGGGATTATCCTGGTCCATGCAGCTGGGCTACTCATTCCTTCAACCAGTGAAAGTTACTTATTTTAACAGAAAAATGTGCAATTTAATTTGTATGTATTTACAGTTATGGTAGGATGGGCAAGAGTAGATAGAAGCAGACTGATTCCAGTAGTTGCGAGGTCAAGAACAAGGGGCCGTAGATACCAGATTAAGTGTACGAGGTTGGGAACAGAAAGTTGTGAGGCTGTAGAATCCGCTTCTAGGATTAGCGGTTGAGGCTGAAACTGTGTCAATATCCACGATTAACTTGTATTTATATAGTGCCTTTAATGTAGGAAAACGCCAAGGCGCTTCATAGGAGTCTTATAAGACAAAATTATAAAACAAAACACAAAACTGGAAGAGATTACAGAGATAGGGAGGGGCAAGGCCATGGTTGAATTTGAAAACAAGGATGGGAATTTTGAAGATGAAGAAAAGGGGTTGAAGGGTTACATGAACAGGGAAGGTAAATGTGATATTTACTAGTGTGGAGGGTAAACATGGGACAGACCTGTTGGGCTAAATGGTCTGTTTCCATGTTATAACTTTTAAGTTTTTCCCTGTATTCCAGTTGTTTTTCCATGAACAAATACAGCTCCTTACATTTGCAACAAACACCTGGTTTGCAACCATCTGCAATTATCATCTTTGGTCACAAAAGTATTCTTTTACTTAGCTTGTCCCCCGCTAAAGTGAGCAGTAAAAATGATTGATTATCACTTGTGTTCAAAACCGTACGTGGGGCTGATGTAAAGCCCCTCAAGCACTCTGTGTGGGAATGATGAGTTTCACATCCTTAACCACCCAGCAGAAGGAACATTGCAACTCTAATCAGCTAAATAAGGGCAAAATGCATTTAGAGTGTAGACATGATGAGTTGAATTTTATTAGCGTGCTGCACATCACGGTGGCGCGCTTTAAACTCGGCGGCCTTCCGACACGGAACGCCGCCGCTGAGCCCTCTTGATGTTTCACGCGAGGGTTCATTTAAATGGAGGGGTGGAGAGGCCGCCTCCAATAATGAAGTGAAGGCGGCCGTTCTGTCCCCAGCAATGGCGCCCGGCGCCACCGCGCAGGTGCTGGCACCATTTTTAAAGGGCTTCAAGCCCTTAACATAAATTTGAAATTTTAAAGGTTTAACACTGGACATTTTATTTATAATAAAATATGAAAGGCTGGAGGCCCTTTCCCAACCCACACAATGGTTGTTTTATTGGCTGATATTATATTTCATTCCCAACCCGAATGTGGGGGTGGGGGGGAGCCGCATCAAGGTCTTGCAGCCACCAGTAAAATGCAGCGGGGCCTTCTCGGTGTCGGGGGTCGAGGCGGGCCTCTCCCGGTAGAATTTTACGGGCCCCCCCCCATCCCGCCATGACTCCTGATGTCAAGAGCCTGGTAAAATTCAGCCCGATTTCTGCTGTGACCAATAATAATGGCTGTGGCCACAACCCGTTGACTATTGCCATTTGAAATTAGGCTAGCTTCATGCTTTCTCGTTCAACTAGCAATGCTGCTGGGGACAGGGGTGAGGGAGGAGACATCAAGCTTTTTCAGGATTTACTTAGCACACTTTGCTCACCAGGCAGTTGTCGAACGAGAATGGAATGTTGCTGTGGAGCAAGGGGGAGGAGGAGGTGGCAGGAAAACAGCAGTGTAAAGCGTACTTTTATTAACAAGGCTTCAGCAACAATCCCACAAGTGTAAGATTTAATTGAAAATCCTTGTATGCAATCACAGCACTCAGTGCAGCCCATGTATGTATATATAGATAAATAGATATAGATAGGTAAATAGATAGAATAGTATTGAATGGATTTTGATTTTAGCTGGGGGGTTTTGAGTTGATGGTTAAAGTCTTCTTCTTCTTCTTCTTTGGCCTCCTTGTCTCGAGAGACAAGCACTGAAGTCTCCCTTTCATTGTCCATCCTTTCACCAATAAGCCTTTCACCTCTCTGAAATTACACTGCTCAATAAAGCATCGTATTCATGACAGAACAGCTTTATGTTATGGGTTGCTGTTTTGCGCTCCAGGCTAAGCTTAAAGTCTTCTTCTGTAAACTATAATGCAGTATTGTCGAGCAGACACATCAGAGAGTTTGCAGAGGCCCATGAAGGGTCAGTCAGTCTATAACTGCTTCCCAGCTTCACTGATTAACTACAATTGTCAATTTATTGAGTCTCTGATGTCTTGTATTTGTTAGAAACTGTGTAACTGCCAATCAGTAGTCTCAATACTAATGATGAGCAAATGAACAAGACAAAACCTCCAAACTTACACTTTCTTTCTGTTATTTTTCTCCCCTCCTCTCCTGTCCCCTCTCCTCTCCTCTTCCATTCCCTCCAGTCTCCCCTCCTCTCCTCGCCTCCCCTCTCCTCTCCTATCCCCTCCAGTTTCCCCTCCTCTCTTTTCCCTTTCTCTCCTCCTCTCTCATCTCCCTCCCTTTTCTCTCTTCTCCTGTCCTCCTTTTCTCTGCTGTGGGACCCTTTAGTGGGAGCGACCACCAACAGTCACTTTACAGACTGAGTAAAGGAAAGATTCACATTTATATAGCACTGTTACAACCAGGTGAGGAAGCCTCCCCTCTTCCCCTTCTCTGGTTTGGCCGTAACAGAGCTTATCTTTTTAAACACAGTGGTTTAACTTAACACCTCAGTGAGCCCTCGCTCCCAAATATAATTACAAATAAACCAATCAGACAGGTTTTCTTGAGTTTAAACAAGAAAGATGTAAGTTTATTCACCTTATCACTCTAAACTGTTAAAATGACTAAAATACGCGACACATCCATGCTCACACGCATACAAGAGGCACACATACAAATAGATACAGAGGGGAAGAAAGAGTCGGGAGGTTGAAATAAAGTTGGTAATAAATGGAGTGCAAATACTGGGTTGTTATGCCCTTAATTGAAGTTAATGTCTTGGAGTAAAAGCAAAATACTGCGGATGCTGGAAATCTGAAACAAAAACAAGAAATGCTGGATTCACTCAGCAGGTCTGGCAGCATCTGTGGAAAGAGAAGCAGAGTTAACGTTTCGGGTCAGTGACCCTTCTTCGGAACTGACAAATATTAGAAAAGTCACAGATTATAAACAAGTGAGGTGGGGGTTGGGCAAGAGATAACAAAGGAGAAGGTGCAGATTGGACCAGGCCACATAGCTGACCAAAAGGTCATGGAGCAAAGGCAAACAATATGTTAATGGTGTGTTGAAAGACAAAGCATTAGTACAGATTAGGTGTGAATATACTGAATATTGAACATCAGCAAGTGCAAACCTGAAGAAAAACAACCTGAAAAAAACAGTGGGTGAGCAAACTGAACAAACTAAGATGAACTGAAATAAATACAAAAAAAGATTGTAAAAAATGTAAAAAGGAATGCCAAAAAAAAAGGGAAGAAAAAATAACTAAAAATGAAAGTAAAGTGGGGGGCTGTCATGCTCTGAAATTATTGAACTCAATGTTCAGACCGGCAGGCTGTAATGTGCCTAATCGGTAGATGAGATGCTGTTCCTCGAGCTTGCGTTGATGTTCACTGGAACACTGCAGCAATCCCAGGACAGAGATGTGAGCATGAGAGCAGGGGGGAGTGTTGAAATGGCAAGCAACCGGAAGCTCAGGGTCCTGCTTGCGGACTGAGCGGAGATGTTCCGCAAAGCGGTCACCCAGTCTGCGCTTGGTCTCCCCAATGTAGAGGAGACCACACTGTGAGCAGCGAATACAGTGGCCTGTATTGGCCTGGTCCAATCTGCACCTTCTCCTTTGTTATCTCTTGCCCAACCCCCACCTCACTTGTTTATAATCTGTGACTTTTCTAATATTTGTCAGTTCCGAAGAAGGGTCACTGACCCGAAACGTTAACTCTGCTTCTCTTTCCACAGATGCTGCCAGACCTGCTGAGTGAATCCAGCATTTCTTGTTTTTGTTAATGTCTTGGAGTCCTTGCTGGGAGCCACGTACACAATTTCAGGCTTGTTTCTCTAGTTCCAGAAGGCCGAAGGGAGGTTTCAAATGTCTTCTTGGTGGTCGCCTGTAAAGTTCTGTATTCTTGAGTCTTAGAAGCTGCCACCGTGGTTTCCCTGGGACTTTGCTGGAGAGAGACAGGGATACTTTTCTCTTCCAGTTCAGTTGCAATCTCTTTACTTTCTGAGGGACAATTCAAAAACCTCAGTGTTACACCAACAGGAATGTCATGTGAGAATCTCTTTGTTTGAAATAGCAGTTCCTGTAGGGTTGTTTGAATTTCAAAGTCTTTCAGACATACTTGTTGAGGTGGGGGGAGTTTCGCTCTTCCAAAGTCAAAGGGTGTCGACGTCTTTTGATTACCACTATTGACAAAACCAATCTCGCTAATTGAATCAGGGAGCACCCCCATTGTTCCAGCTAGACTGGGGTAATTTACTTCTGTCTCTCAGCCAGCCTTTGTCTTCACCTGACGTGCATGGCCAGTTTTTCACTGTTCAGTTCTGCTTATTTTTTCTAAGTTATTTGTAGTGTCCAGTAAAAAGTTCTCAAGCAGTGTTTCATACGATGACATTAATATTTTTCCATTTGGCATGTGTGATTTCTGTCACAAGCACCTTTCACACTCTTAGGACTCTTTACAGATCTCTTTACAGCCAATGAAGTGCTTTGAAGTGTAGTCACTGTTGTAATGTAGAAAACATAACAGGTCAAAAACAGCAATGAGATAATGACCAGATAATTTGGTTTAGTAATGTTGGTTGAGGAATAAGTAGGAAACTGGGGATAACTCCCCTGCTGTTCTTTGAAATAGTGCCATGGGATCTATTCTGCCCACCTAAGAGAGCAGACAGGACCTTGGTTTTATGTCCCATCGGAAAGCTGGTACTTCCCGACAGCTCAGTGTTCACTCAGTGTTGCACTGTAGTGTCAGCCTTGATTATATGCTCAAATCAATGGGTGGGCATTGTGTAATGGTAGGACAGGCTGAGCTGTGACGTGCTCCATGATCAGATGGCCTACCAACATACACTAATACAAGAGCAAAGTCTGTGGATGTTGGAAATCTGAAATAGCAACAGAAAACATTGGAAATACTCCAGGTCTGGCAGGATCCGTGGAGAGAAAAACAGAGTTAACATGAACATACATTGTCTAGAACCATGCATGAAAAGCTGCTACTTGGGTGAGGAACTGGAGAGGGCTCCTGTCCTGATGGAAACGCATCCCAGCACGAGTCAGTACTCGCAGAAAGGAGCGGAACAATCAAAGACCCAATTTTTCAAATCTGGGATTAGGGAGCTGGATCAAGTAGTGTAAACATCAGATGCTAGCACACAGGTGCCAGTCTCTGAGAATCTGAATTAAAACCAGGTCAACATAAAAAAGAACCTGTGTGAGCACGGAAGTAGGAAGTAAAAGAATTCAGATCACAAAACCCTGCAGTCTCCATATCACTTATGAATAGCCTATTATAAATTATACCTTCTGAGAAACATTACAATTGGATGGGAATAAAACGGAACTATCTTGGCAGACATTTGCTGCAGGTCCTTTTTCCTGACGCTTAAATCGACAGCACAGATATATAAATAACTACACACACTTCAGAAGCATTTCATTGGCTGTGCTTTGCCTTGGGACTTCCTGCAGTGGTGAAAGGCACTATAAAAATGCACGTAAATCCTTACTTCTTCAAAAGGAATGGTTGCCAAGGTTACAGAGCAAAGGCCACAAATTCTGGTCAGATGCTGACTTTTTTTTAAGTTTAAGCACAATTAGCAGAATACTTCACTAGTTTGCAATGCATGAGAGGAGAATTCCAGCCAGCATGATCTAAATTGACAGTTTATTACATCTGCCTGACAAAAAATTGTCCTGTGAGGTTTTCTGGAGTTTCTTCCGCCATGCAAGCTATCATTATTTGTTATGCTCACTAAAAGAGGATTTTAATTTGGCTCCTGCCTCTCCTGAAAATACAATATAGTCCGATAGGGCTCCAGCTGCCCTTCGATACCTGGCTCAAATGGCCAATCTTCATATGTGAACCGAGACCCACGAGGAAGGCCATCCCAGCCAAAGCCGATCGTAACTGCCTTAGGCGGCATCAGCTGTGGCTCAGTGGGTAACACTCTCATCTCTGAGTCAGAAAGTTGTGGGTTTGAAGCCCCCCTCCAGAGACCTGTGCACAAAAGCTTGGCTGATGCTCCAGTGCCTTCCTAAGGAAGTACTGCACTGTCAGGAAGTGCAGTCTTTCTGATGCAATGTTAAATAGAGGCTCCATCTGCCCTCACAAGTAAAAGATCTCATCGCAAATGAAGAGTAGGGGAGTTACCCCTGACGTGTTGTCCAATATTTGTCCCTATTGCTAAAGCAGATTAGCTGGTCATTGTCACACAGCTGTTTGTTGACCTTGCTGTGTGCAAATTGGCTGCCATGTTTCCGACATTCAAAAGCGTAATTAATTTGCTGTGAAGCGCTTTGGGACATCCTGAGGTCGTGAAAGGTACTATATAAATGCAAGTCTGTCTTTATTTCTTTTCCATGACGCCCATGCACATGTGCTTTCCAGCAACAGTCACTGGACAGTGATCAGGCCTGGGAACTCCCCTACTTCTTTAGCCCAGGGGAGCTGAGCTGAACTGTGGTGCTCATATTGCTCGTGTTCCTGAGTTCAGCAAATCCAACACAGACTTTATAATTTAGCACTAAACTTTCCCCACAACATGACATCAGGGAGAACTTCAGTTACAATTTTTAATATACTGAAAGTTCCCTGTTTTCTCCAGTGATGTTGTAGCTGTTAGTCACAAGTAATGATGCAATCTAATGCTGTCCTGAGCACAAATTTCAAGAACTCATTGATGAGCATTGGACTCAACCTTTTCCCTGGCTTGGAATGTAATTATTTGAGATGATTGCAGCGATCTTTGAATGAGATTAGCACAGGGCTGCTTGCTTGTGATTGAAAAAAAGACCCCATGTAATGACTGTTGACAATGTGCTATGTTTGTTTGACTGCACCAGTACAATATTGAAAAGATCATCTTGAACACAGCAGTGTGTGATTTTTCATTATCTGTTTAGATTAGAGATGAGCAGTAGGTTACTAAAGCTACTGTCCCTGCGAAGATTAACACTGCACTATCTGTCTGACAAGTGCTGTATTTAAATTGCCGAAATGCTGTACTTCAGGAAGCATTTCTCTGGTGTTTTGCGAGACAAGCAGACTCAGGAAAGTGATAGATTAAACTTGTGCTGAGTGAGCTAATTACAGGGATAGCAAGAGGGATGCTACGATTGTCCCCTAGCCCCATGAGCTAGGGAGGATATAAACCCAACCAGTAATTCTATCTGGAAATGTGCGTGCGTTAAAAGAAAAAGAAAGCCTTGCATTTATATAGCACCTTTCATGACCGTCGGGCCATTCCAAAGCACTTCACGCCCAATGAAGTACTTTTGAAGCGTAGGCACTGTTGTAAAGTTTGAAACGCGGCAGCCAAGGTGTGCACAGCAAGCTCCCACAAACAGCAATGTGATCATGACCAGATAATCTGTTTCTTTTTTAAATTGATGTCGATTGAGGGATAAGCATTGATCAGGACACTGGGGAGAACGCCCCTGTTCTTCTTTGAAATAGTGCCATGGAATCTTTTACACCCACTTGAGAGGGGAAGCGGGTTTAATGTTTCATTTGAAAGAGGGCACCACCAGCAGGGCAGCACTCTCTCAGTACCTCACTGTCATGTCAGCTAAGATTTTGAGTCCAAGTTTCTGGAGTGAAATTGAACCCATGTCCTTCTGACTCAGAGGCAAGAGTTTTGGATGAAGACAGGATTGGGCTCAGATAAAACCCTCCTCATGGCTAATAGTCTGCCAACCGCTCACTGCTTGCTACCCATAGAACAGCCACATGAACCCATGCAAGCTCATGGAACCGTACCCTGGCAGTACTCCAGGTCTTCGGCAGCAGAGGGTAGAAATGAAAGAGAACCTGGAGGGGCAAAAAAAGGAAAAATTGTCGCCGTTTAATGGATTCAGGCAGCCAACAGTTCCAATTACGACCGAAAGCTGCCTCAAGCAGGAGCTAAATAATTTAACAGTGTAAGTAGTGGTTGTATTTTTCTGCTTCACATCTTGTTGAGTTATCTCATGCAGTATGATTTTTTTCACTCTAATTAAATATTTCCTGGCCACAAAAAAGCCATATATGGAAAACGTCATTGACTCTACAATAGAAATAGCGCTTGTTTTTCTTGGCCTACCGATTGTTTAAGTTAAAACTGCTATCAATCACATCTTAATGCTTACAGGACTTCATGTTTTTGCCCAAAACGTCTTCTGTTTTGCTTTCCCTCAAACACTCCTCTAGATGTTGCAATATTATCCAGCAAACAGCACTGATTAGTTTACACATCCAGACTGTCTGGCTTCAGGTCTGTTGACAAGCATTCATAATAATACATTAAATGAGGTGACCGTGTCACTTGTTCATCTCTGAGTTTTCACTAGCTGAAGAGACCACTTTTAAAGGTGGGTTTCAGCCGATCCAAGCCTTTTTCAGAAGTTTGTATGTATTTCCAAAGAGGACAGTGCAAGTCTGTGACAAAGAGAATATAGGAAAGGTTAGCTTAAAAAAAAGTTAAATGAAAGGACAGAAAGAGAATGGGCAATACAGAGAGTAAGAGAACCAAAGAGATGATAAGATGAGCAGAAATAAAATGTTTACTTTTTATGTTGCTAGTTAAAAGGCACAAGCTGTATGAAGTTAATCACTCCTAATATTACTGTAAGTTAATGTTTTTAATTCATTCATGGGATGTGGGCATTGCTGGCTAGACCAACATTTATTGCCCTTATATAACTGTGTGCCTTGCTGGGGCATTTAAGAGTCAACCATGTTGCTGTAGGTCTAGAGTTACATGTAGGCCAGACCAGGTAAAGACAGCAGATTTCCTTTCCTAAAGGACATCAGTGAACCAGATGGGTTTTTACAACAATTGATAATGGTTTCATGGTGACTAGTTTTGTTCAATTCCAGATTTATTAATTAAATTCAAACTTCACCATGTGCTGTGGTGGGATTCAAACCCATATCCTCAGAGTATTAGCCTAGGCATTTGGATTATTAGTCTAGTGACATAACCACTACACCACTGCCTCCCCTTACATGCTGTATTGTCACAGTATATTGGCTGAAATCAATGAAGTTGATTGGCCAAGACAGGAAGACAGGAATTTCTCTGGATCTATTAATTGTCTAAGGTATAGGGAGCAATTTAAATTAAGTTAAATTTAATGTATCAATAGCCATGCAAGGCTTGTCTTCTGGATCATTTAGCTGATGCTACCCTACTTTTTAAACTCATGGGCTGGGCTCTCTATTAATTTATTAACTCTTACTATTGGCTTTGAAGATATACATCATAAAATGTTATGGCTCATTGGTTGGGTCACCAATGGCTCAGCAAGATGAGGTGATAAGTAGCTAAACATGAGCCCAGACGGTCCGTTGCCACGGATTATGTTAAATTAGCTAATCTTAGTTGGTGCAGTCTGTGGGCACTTCAGGGTTTCAGGAAGTGGGGAAACCTCAACCAGTTATCGAGTGACATCTCTTTGGACGTCAGGTGAAGATAAGGCTATGCTCAGCTGTGATGCCCCTGTGTTAGAATGGATTGCCAGCACTCAACGTGAAAGCTGATATGTGAAGAGTGGGTGAGGTACTGGTGAGTGACTGAAGTACCAGCCATTCCTTGCAGGAGAGGAGAAGGTGCACAACCTTTGCAAGTGAAATAAAATAGCTCTTCACAAAAAACAATAAATATTCCTGGAGGTTATGTCACATGACCTCCTGCCTCCAACTGCCCCAGCTCCGCTTTCCTGCCATTGGTTGGCTGACATGTCCAGCATCACGGTGCATCGCCTTGCATCTTCAATTGGAAAGCAAACAGACTCTTCATTGGATGACTCTCAGCCAAACAGCCTTTTCTCCCCATTGTCAATAGTTTTATGACTGAAGTGTTCAAAAATAATAAAAACGCACCTTTTTTTAATGCCCCCTGTGATTTTTCTCCCAAGTTTTGCTTGAAGCACTGTCCTGGAGAATAACGCTCAATTCCTGGAGAGTCCAGGTTGGCAACCCAATGCTGCTTTAAATCCAGAAGTCGCCTATGTTTTCTGCCCTTTGCGCCATATTCACTATCCTGGTGTAAAAATCAACACTGTTTCACTGTCATCTTCCACAGTTAGTACCATCCTGTTGGACACAGACCCCATGCTTTCACTACTGTATCCCAATATCCTGCTGACCTTATTACTCATGGTCTCACACTATGAAAATTTTATTAACCATCAGTTAGTCCCAAACCCTTCTCCTGCTAAATCTCTTTTGAGCGTCTGTCATTCATCTTTTTAATCAAATGTTATTCATATGTGTTTGTATTTGCATTTATCCACATTAAATGTCTTATTTGACAGAACTGCTGAGCCTCCCCAGTAATATCCGTTGTGTAGTATCCCCCTCTATTATCCACCACTAGATTAGATTTTAATTAAAAATGTGTTCACTTTTGTGAAGTACCACTCCCTCCATGCAATTTATTAAAGAAATGAAGAAGTCTTGGAGAGGGTGTTAAAGATTTACCAGAATTGTACCAGAGATGAGGCACTTCAGTTATATGGAGAGACTAGTGAAGGTGAGATTGTTCTCCTAAAGCAGAGCAGGTTAAGGAGAGATTTGAATGAGGGGTGCAAAATTATTGTGGGGTTTTGAGAGAGTAAGTAAGGAGAAACTATTTCCACAGGCAGGTGGGTTGGACACTGATTTCTGACAATTGGCAAAAGAATCAGAGGGTAGATGAGGAGAAACCTTTTTATGCAGCAAGTTGTTGTCATCTGAAATGCAGTGTCTGAAAGGGTGGTGGAAACTGATTTAATGGTAACTTCCAAAAGGGAATTGGATAAATACAAAAAGAAAATTTATGGGGAAGAAGGGGGGAAGTGAAACTAATTGAATAACTCTTTCAATGAGCTGGCACAGGCACAAGGTGCCAAATAGTCTTCTGTGATATAAGATTGTATGATTCTATTAATGGAAGTTTTCCTCAATCTTTCAGCAGTAAGTACAGTGTGCTGCTGAGCTATTCAGGTTTGCATGATCCTAGATTCAGTCCCCATTTTGTGCTGTTAGATGACCAGTGTTGCAGATGGATTTTCTGACCCAGGGATACGCAGTGTTCCCATTTCTGATTTACTATCCATTGATTGCTGCTGGAAAAAGCAGTTGTACGGATAAAGGGTGATGAGTTGATCAGGATACTTTATGATGCTACCCCACAGTCAGATAGGCTGTCTGATATTAACTGTCTGGGCTCACATTGAGGCATGACCACTTTGGTGGGGTAGAAGAAGTCTGTCAGTGCTAGTGGAACTGTGTCCCTTCAGGGATCACTGTTAGAGAAAAGGAGAGGGATTGGGCGAAGAATTGAACTGGTTAATGACAAGTTTCTCCTTAATGACAAACCTTCCTTCGTTCTCCACTTTATTTCCCACTATCAGAGGGATTTGTTGGTGCTTTTGCCCCATACATATATGGTCACCTCATGATCAGATTGTTGCGAAAGCCCAGCTGGTTCACTAATGTCCTTTAGAGAAGGAAAGTAGCCGTCCTTTACCCAGTCTGGCCTGCATATGAAGCTAGTCCCACACCAACGTGGTTTGCTCTTAACTACCCTCTGGAATGGCCTAGCAAACCCACTCAGTTGTATCAAATCTATGCAGTAGTTCACGAATGGGGCCCACCGCCACATTCTCTGGGCAGCCAGGGATGGACAATAAACACCAGCTTTTCTAAAGTCATCCACATCCAGAGAATACGTATATTTTTTAAAATGAGATTCTTAGAAATATGCTGTGCTTTTCTGCTCCTTTCTTACAGAGTGGAAGGATCTTCTTCCTTCTAATAGAATGATTGATACCCTTGACATTAAGTGAGATTATATTAATTGTCACTCATGCGGTTTGAAAGTCTTACAGTGATTGTGACTTACCATAATAGCCTGAAAGGCAAAACAGCAGTAATTTTGTGAGTGAAAAGAATCCATTGGATTTGAGCATTCAACGTAACAGTGTAGAACATCATTATCCACAACAATAACAGCACTATAATGAAATCAAAAACATTCTTAATCTGTTGTAAGTCCCCAGTTGATTTACTAGCCAAAGAATAATTGTAATTCTCTCTGGCGCAGTTTCTGTACAGGCAAACACAATGGCGACTTATCCACTTAGGAACATGCCATTTGACCCTATTCTGGTAGCCTTAGTGTGGAGCATTCCCAGTTGCTGCCTTAAGTGGTGGCCAGTCAGAAGGAAATTTGCTATTTTGTTTCTGTAAGATTTAAAATGTGAATTTGCGATATGGTGACAGCATCTTTCATAAATTGCACAAGTGATGCTGGCCCTTTCTGATTGGCTGCAGTTCATGTCACTCATGATAAGTCCTTTCCCTCAGCACAACCATACATTTTTGATGTATTTACTCTGGGCACTGCTCCATTTCAAACCTTGCACTGTTCAGCCTTGGTAGCATTCCCACTTCATATGCAGCTGTAAGGATGCCAGTCTCTCTTCAACTTGCTTTAACGGCCATCTCCACTCCTTCCCATTTGCCAGGCTCCTTTAGTAGCCACGCTCACCCTCTCATCCGCTTTCTCGTGTGCTCTTTGGACCTCTTAGTCAATAGCCCCTGCCTGTGCCCATTGACTAACACCACTTCATCAATGGTCCTGCTTTCTTCCTGTCCTGAAATTTCCCCACACAATGTGGAATATGAGAAAGAGCAAGCATCAGAAAATAGGTGTGAAGGTGAAGAGAAACAGATGAGGAGTGAGAATGAGCCAGAATCAGAGGGGAGTAAAGAGAAATGGAAGAGGAGAGAGAGAAACAGGAGACTATAAAACAGAAGGGAAGAAAACAGCAAGGGGGAAGCAATGGAAAGATGAGAAAGGAAGGAGGTGAGACACAACACAGGTGTAGGGGAGAAAAGACACAACACAGAAACAAAGGAGGAGAGACAAACAGAAGAAAGGAGTAGTGAGAGACAGAGATATACCAAAGTGACAGGGAGACTTACCACTATCCTGAATGAGAACTTATGCATTGAAGTCTGACTTCAGGAACTGAGCACATGCTGTATTGTCCACAATGTTATTTTTGAATGAGCCATTAAATTGTGGTTCTGTCTCCCAGTTTAGGTATTCAAAGAAGAACAGAGAGTTCCCCTGATGGGCTGGTCAAAATGCCTCCCTTGAGGAACGCTACCAAAAACAGATCAACTGGACATTCACCTCATTTGCTGTTTATGGGACCTAATTATGACCAAAATAGCTGCCACACTTGCCTACATAACTACTGGAAATGCACTTCAAAGTAATTTTGTGATGCCCTTTGGCATGTCCTGATGACTTGTTAATGTGTGTCATGTTAGGCCCCCACCTGCCAGGAATGAGGCACATTAATTTTGTCATGAACATTGATTTTAAACTGTTGCTGGAACGAGAAAATGACTTGTTAAACAGGTCAGCCATGGCTGGAAAAGATATTTGCATATTAACAGACAGGGCTTGGAAGGACAAAGTGGCCATTCCCCAACATGTTCAACCCACAGTGGACTTTTGATCACCAGGTATTGTGTATAAGAGCAGCATTCCAGAGACTGCCAAGATAATACAATCCAGGACTGGTTAGACCAGCTGGTCACATGACTAACTGGCTGTTCCAGGGTTTTCTTCTAAACTGGCCACAGAGTGTTTGAACTCAGAAAGACTGTTTGCTCCTGGACTGAGAAGATCTCTCCTGTCTGCTCCCATCTCTTTCTCACAAGCCTCTGAATCCACGGAAGACACATGAACCCAAGAGAGAAAAGTCTCCTACAATGAACAAGGTTGAAGAAGAATACTGGGCCCCAAAGAAAAGCAAGATCTACCTACAATCAAGGACTCTACAGTGAGCTCGAAGAACCGTAACAAAAACTCTTCAGATATTGTCTCAAACATTTCCACTTTATTTTACTTCTGCTCTTTTCTGTCTCTATTTGCATGTGTGTATTGCATATGCATGCTAGCGTGGGCACGTTATGTACCGGTAGGCATCAACCGAATTAGAGTTTAAGTTTAATAAATTTAAATTTTTCTTCGTTAAACCTAAGGAAACCTGTTTGTGCTGGTTTATTTGCCGTATAATTGAAAAGCGGTGAACAAGGATTCACCAAGGGGGAGCTAAAAACACGGTGTTTTAAAAATTAAACCCTGTTATGGCAAGACCAGGTGAAGGCTGAGAGGGAACCCTAGACACCTTTCTCACCTGGTCGTAACAGGTGCTATACAAATAGTCTTTAGTCAGAAAGGTATGAGAAGCTAAAAGTATTTTTGATGCAGCTCAACCAGTTTGTGTAATGTTTTGGGGTGTGCTATTTCTAGCTTGTTTTTTTGTTTATTTATATGATCTACGATGACATGTTACACACGTCAGCCAAACTCAAATACAGACTGAAAAAATTTAGAGAGGGAATATCATTTTGCTCCAGAGCTTCAGAGTTTCTGCTCCAACAGTAGTGAGTCCATGCCTGTGATGGGAACATCTGCCAGAGTCAAAAGACTCTAGTCGGAGTGTCAGCCATGGCTCAGTTGGTAGCACTCTCACCTTTGACACAGGTTTTGGGTTCAAGTGCCACTCCAGGGCTTGAGCACAAAACTCTACACTGATGCTCCAGTGCAGTACTGAGGGAGTGCTGCCTTTTGGATGAGACATTAAACTGGAGCCTCATCTGCCTGCTTGGGTGGATACCAAAGATCCCATGGTGCTTTGCTATTTTGAATGAGAGTAGAGGTGTTGTCCCTAGTGTCCTGCCAATATTTATCCCTCAAGCAACATAAAAACAAATAGATTATCTGGTCACTATCACATTGCTGTTTGTGGGAGTTTGCTGTGTGCAAATTGGCTGCCATGTTTCCTGCATTACAACAGTAATAACTACACTGAAAAGTACTTCATTGGTTGTAAAGTGCTTTGAGACATCTGGTCATGAAAGGCGCTATATAAATGCAAGTTTTTATTTCTTTTTGTTCTCTCTAATTCTCTGTTAGCTTTCTGGGAGTGAAATTGATCTATAGCAGATGTGTGAAACATGCTGATAACAAATTGACAGCCCAGTTTATACTGTGTCTGATTTTCTGTTTCATTGACTTCAGTAAAAATTGAGCTTGGTAAAACAAGCTGCCTGTTCATTATCAGCCATTTTGTGTTACTGGTGTTGTGTTTACACTGAGTTTAATTTTGATATCTGATTTAACTCTGAGCAATGCAGATATCACACTGTGTTAAATAACCAACTGGTTTATTTAAAGCACGTTAAACATTAACAATAAAAGGTCTTACAGATTGGAGCACATGTCTTAACAGCAGCCTGTGTCTGTGAGACAGATTCAAAATGTCCCCTGGAAGCTTCCAGAAATCTCCCACAATTCCACTTCTGCTCTCTAGCTCCACCCGGAGGTTTAAGCAATCAAACTGATCAGTCAAGCACTACAACTAGCATAACGCATTTTTACCCATGTGTATGATTAGTGCCTTTTCATGACAAGAGATCAACATCCATGATTCTCCTTTCTTTTACTTTCCCCTTCTTTTCTGTAAGAATAAGAGAAATGGAAATAATACGTTATTTGACACCTTTCACATTAAAATGGCTCATAGAAACGCCTGGCTCAGATATAAAATTAAAACCGGACCCAGGCCTGACCCGACCACAGCCAACCCAAACCTGACCTGGGCCTGAGTCTTTTAATTTTTTTTCATGCCAGAAAATATCAACTATGTTATTGAAATAGAAAGAAATCGCGTCAAAACATAGATTAAAAAGAAAACAAGACAAAACAAAACAGTACAGTCCAACCCGACCCGACCTGAGCCCGGATGTTGGACACAGAATATAGACTCAACCCCACCCGAACCTGACACATGTAGTCAGGTTTGGGTTGGGTAGCCAGGCTTTAGCTCATAGCACTTTCCACAGTGAGTTGTTTTTGAAGTGCAGTATGGAAGTAAACACACCGGCCATTTTGTGCCAACAGCTTTCCAAGAAGACCCAAGAATCAAATGACTAGTTAACCTTTTGTTGGTGGCTTTAGTTTTGAGGAAGGATTGTTGGCCAAGAAACCAGCAGAGCTCCCTGCTCTTGCATTGTGCCATGAGACATGCAAAAGTACAGCATGAGAATATTTGTTATTGGTTTCTGTTCCCTTTCCTTTCTTCCTTACACTTCTCTTATCTCATAAAATTCTTTCAGTATGATGTGTAAAAATGCTTCTCAACGGAAAGCAAGATAGCTGTGGAGCAGAATGCAATGACTGTACCTTTGAACGAACGATTGCCAAATTCATTACTATGCCAACCCTTTATTTTCTTTCATTGTTATCCTGTGGTATTCATCCAAATTCTAAAGACCTTGAAATAGGCAAATTAACAACCAGTTAATGTACACAAAAAGGATAAGGAAATGTTTTTTTATTTTTTGAAGCATCTATCAAGTGCAGTAGTTATTACTGCACGAATCCCAATTTAACTACTGTTCAGATTTTGACTAGATTTATTATTTCATGAAATCAGTAGGAAATTACTTTTCAAACAGTTCTTTGAAAAGACTCCCTCTCATTCAAAACTTTCTGTTGCTCACTTCCTGTTATTGTGTATTTTAAGAAAAGAGAATTGTCTTCTGCCCCACAGTTGTATTTGAATGGATCGGATATAAGAGTCAAGCTCATCTGTTGCTTCTCTGGACTGCGCAGATAGAAAGAGGACAAGATAAAGGCATTGAGTCAACTGAGGTCAAATCTAAAGAGAAAGGTCAGGCTGACTGATTCAAAAATCTAGGTAAAGCTGAACACAGATGATTTTCTGGGGTTTGTTTGATCACCTTTGGAGGAAAAGGGAGTAGGAAAGGTTTTTGTTGGTTTCCTCAGGAGATTAAATAATTGTTATAAGGTCTTTGATTGCATCATCTGTAGTAGGGGCAGGCTTGACTTTTTCAGGTTCCATATTTTTTGATGTGTTTTTAAATTAATAGCCTCTTTGTCTTCATCATCATCAATAATTCTGATTGATAGTCTAGTCAGAGAGTCATAGCATTGTACAGCACAGAAAAGGCCATTCGGCCCAGTGAGTCTGTGTCGGCTCTTAGGCAAAGCAATCCAGTTAGTCCCACTCTCTGGCTCTTTCCTCATATCCCTACAATTTTTTCTCCTTCAAGTATTTACCCAACTCCCTTTTGAAAACTGCTATTGAATCTGTTTCCGTCACCCTAGCAGGCAGGGGATTCCAAATCCTAACTATTCGTTGCGTGAAAAGGTTTCTCCTCGTGTCGTCTGTGGTTCTTTTGCCAATCACTTTAAATCTGTGACCTCAGGTTATCAACCTTTCAGCCACTGGAAGCAGTTTCTCTTTACTTATTTTATCGAAATCGCTCATGATTTTAAGCATCTCTATCACATTTCTATTAGTCTTTCTGGTCTTGTTTTTGTTGAATGATCACCCTCGCCTCCCACACCCAATCTATTATCTCCAAATCTCTTACCCTGTGCCAATAACTGGTACATCAATCGAGTGACATTTTCTGGTTATGGCAATATGGAAGTATTCTTTGAGGTATTGTCACACTGAATATTTTCCTTTAGATCATGAATTTTTTGGTGTTACAGCTCTGTTGGGTTTGGTGAAACATGGAGCCAATAAAAATCAGTCAGCATTATATCAAGCTGCACTCTGCCAGGATTGCCCAGTTATTTCCTTCAGTGTTCATTTAATAAATTCCACTTCATCTTGCTTTTCCCAACCTTCCCAGGTTGCTGAATATCCAACGGTTGTCTTGCTGACCTCTGTTGCCATGACAATAAAATAGCTGGCCATATTCTGTCCTCAGTAATCAGGTAGCAATTAAAATTCTGAGAGACAGTGTCCATCTAACAGATATTGAGTTTAGCATCTCCAGTCTTTTGGTTGTTTGATCCACTAAAGTTTATTTATGTTTTCCTCATTAATTTTCTTCCTCTCCCTATCTCTCCTGAAGGTGTACAGTTCCACAGACACCAGGTGTCTAGTGGTAACTTGCCCAGGTGGCTGGTATTCAAGTGTGATCCAGCGAATACCTGAAGGACAAAGGGCATTACTGCTGAGCCCAATCTCATCCTCATCAACGTCCATGTGTATACCTCCATCAGGGATCACTGAAAATTTATCGGGAGCAGGAATCCTGGCTAGTTTGATCCTCTCTAACTCAGAGTGCTAAAGCAAATTGCAGCAACCCCACCACTGCCCTGGCTAAGAGCGAACTCCGTACATACTGAGGACCAAACTTGGGGAATTCCTGGTCTCCATAGCCCAGTTGCTCATTGGATAAACTCACTGAGACACTGAGGGAGCCTGCTAACGTCAATTGAGTTGTTAGTGTATTGGTAGGCTGTTCCAGGTTCCCAGTGTCAGAGTATCTGAAGCTAGATCAGCTTGATTGTTGACAAACCATATGGTATAGCTTGGCCCGCTTTCATTAATATTTTTCAGACAGAACACTCTCTTTGGCTTTGCATCATTGCCAATGGTTCACATCTACTGCTCATTTGTGTCAGTCTTCAGGTGGGAGTACAGTCCAATTCGAGCAAGGCATTGTCAGTTGCAATGGAGGCATTGTAGGCCATCAATTGCTGATACAGGGGCTACTGTCGTTTGCTGCATCCTGCAATGGTGCTTTTCTGTGGCAATCTGAAGTTGTAATTCTTCAAATTTCTGTGCTCTGGTGTGGACACTTCAGTGTCAAGTACTTTGGTCATTTGCGGACTGTTCCCAGCTATTTAAGTCAATCTGGCATGAAATAATGTCTTGCTTGCATGAGTCATTGTATCTTAGCTTTGGCCACTAACAGGTCTACTGCCACCATCAAGCTCTCCATATAGTGCATCTTTTGGTAGGTGACCATCATCCACTGTAACGATGTGACCTAGCCATCTTAGTCAGCATCGCTTGAGCATTACCACGATACTTTCAGACAAAACAATGTTACCTTTATTATTGGTTGATTGATCTGCATCGCAGCTGTGATTCCATTCATGTTGTGCATTCTAGGCACCATTAATCCAAACAAGTAGCTGTGTTTTTAAGTGAGCTCCGTCAGAGAAAATTTCGAGATCTGATGGAGGTTTAGGGTAAAAAACGCTGATGCTCACCTGAACCAAGGCCACTCATTTGGACTAATTAAGTAGACTCTCGTGTTGTTAGATCACAACAATGAGTGGGTCCCATCCACTAATAAACAGCTGAGAATGCAATTACTTCCCACTAATCAGGAGGTCAAACTGGCATCCAAGATTCAAGCCGATTGGTCCCTCAGTCATCAATTTATGATCTTTAACTTGGGTTTGAGCCGAAGATGCTGCAGTTGGGTCCAACCTGCGTACAATGCAATCCAAGCACATGGGACACCCCACCCCACCCCCGACCACGAGCACCAAATCCTGTTCCAAGTCTGTTGACCTTGCAAAATGCACCTGTGATGCCTTCCTGTGTTAAATATCCTGCCAGCACATAATGCCAAGACTCGTGAAGAATGGATACTTGGGTGAGGTACTGGAGGGCAGCAGTTAATCAGTACCTTCAAAAGAAGGGAGAGAAAATACAAAGAAAAATAATGGTTTCGCTATTTTAATGTTTTGCTGAATTACTTTTGATACTTCAGGCTTTGATTTTTTAATTCCATTAATCTGTTCATTTTTCTGCTATCATTCCCCTTTTAAGTTCTCCTATCTGTTTAGATTATTTTCCTATGAAAAACCTTTTTAGTTAATCCGAAATAAAACAGAAAATGCTGGAAATACTCAGCGCGTCTGGCAGCATCTGTGGAGAGAGAAATAAGTTAACATTTCAGGTTGATAACCTTTCATCACAACAGGGAGAAGTTAGAGATGTAATAGGTTTTAAGCAAGTACAGAGGCAGGGAAAGGGACAGGTTGGGGCAGGGAAGAGAAATGGACAAAAAGGAAAAATCTATGATAGGAAAGAAGGCAAGAGAGATTAAATGAAAGAAGGGATGGTGGTGCAAGGCAAAAAGGGGGTGATAATGGGTCAAGTAATGAAACAAAGGATGGGTCCAAAAGAGCAGTAAATGGCAACAACAGAACTATGACCCATACCACCTGCTGCATGGAAAAATGGGAGCATTAGTTATGAGCTAAAATTGTTGAAGTCGTTGTTGATTCTGGAAGGCTGTAAACTGAAGGCGATGTTTATCTTTTTTTCATTCTTTCGTGGGATGTTCAGATCTGTTCTACAGCACAGCTGCTGGCTAGTTAGCAAATTACAGTAGTGATTTTTGAAGCTTATTTTTTCTATTCAAATTTCCTGTGTCACCACCAGTATATGTGTAGAGCATATTTCATCCCAAAATGGACACAGTATCTAGCTACTCTCAAAGGGGTTGCACTGTATTGTAAAGATAGCTTGTGGAACAGAAATTAATATTACTTGCCCGGTAGGTGTCATCCTGTAAGTAGTCGTGATCTCTGTTTGCGTTTCTAAATATTTTCAAAGCTCTTTAAAGGCTCCAACCTTGGTTGAGTGTATGGGATGGCAGTTGAGTCAAACATACCAGAATATCTAAGATTCAGTCCTCGTACAGTGCTGAGTTAGTTGAGTTCCGGAGTATGAAAATTGCTCTCCACAAGCCCAAGAAAAGAAACCATCCATGGTTCCTGCTCCTGGTTATTATCCAGTGCCCCCTGTTGCAAAGTGCATGCATCTGAAAGTTGTTTGATGAGAAAATTGGTTTTAACTGTTGTGTTAAGAAAGAACTTGCATTTCTGCAGCATCTTTTCAGTCTTCAGGACATCTCATAAAATGCTTTACAGAGAATCTAACCATCTCCCCCTGACATTCAACGCAATTACTATCGCTGAATCCCCCACTATCAACATCCTAGGGGCTAACATTGACCAGAAACTGAACTGGAGTAGCCATATAAATACCGTGGCTACAAGAGCAGGTCAGAGGCTAGGAATCCTGAGGTGAGTAACTCACCTCCTGACTCCCCAAAGTCTGTCCACCATCTACAAGGCACAAGTCAGGAGTGTGATGGAATACTCTCCAATTGCCTGGATGGGTGCAGCTCCAACAACACTCAAGAAACTCGACACCATCCAGGACAAAGCAGCCCGCTTGATTGGCACCCCATCTACAAACATTCACTCCCTCCACCACCAACGCACAGTGGCAGCAGTGGTACCATCTACAAGATGCACTGCAGCAATGCACCAAGGCTCCTTAGACAGCACCTTCCAAACCCGTGACCTCTACCAACTAGAAGGACAAGGGCAGCACATACATGGGAACACCACCACCTGCAAGTTCCCCTCCAAGTCACACACCATCCTGAATTGGAACTATATCGCCGTTCCTTCACTGTCGCTGGGTCAAAATCCTGGAACTCCCTTCCTAACAGCACTGTGGGCCTACCTACCCCACATGGACTGCAGCGGTTCAAGAAGGCAGCTCACCACCACCTTCTCAAGGGCAATTAGGGATGGGCAATAAATTCTGGCCTGGCCAGTGACGCCCACATCCCATGAATGAATTTTTTAAAAAGCCAATGATTACTTTTTTTCATTGGTGTAGTCACTGTTGTTTTATTGGCAAATGTGGCAGGCAATTAGCACACAGCAAGATTCCCCCAAGCAGCAAAAAGATAAATGATCAGATTATCAGATTTTGATGTTTTCCTTCTTTGAAGAGGGTCATGGGATCTTTTGCAAGCAGATGGGATCTCAGTTTAGTTTCACTTCTGAAAGATGGGACATTTGTAGTCCTCTGCGTTGAATACCCGCCAACACGTAACTGTGTAGGTTCATGTAAAAACAATGGCCAGGAAGAATTAGAGCTGGAGTTTAGTTATCAAAACAATTGTCATGTAGTGCAGGATTGCAATCAACTGGCCCAATTTTCTGGCTCCCCCGATTTAAGCCAGAAACAAAAGAGCTACTGCAAAGACATCTCAAAATTCTGTATGTCATCCAGAGAGTACTTGCAGATGAGGGAAGTCTAGAGTTTATAGAATGTAGAAGTACAATTTTCTGGGAGCAAATGAGACATGAAGACTTCCTCCTGAAACTCAGTGATAAAGCTTTGGAACTCTCTTTCAGAATCCATCACTGCTTGAAATTCCATCCTTTATATTCAAAAGTCAGAGTGTCCATTGGCACTATTGTGTCAGCCAGTGAATTGGAGGCAGGACAGGATTTACAGCAGGACTCAGAGAAAACAATATATTTTACAGCAAGCAAAGTGTATTTAACCAGTGAACAGCAAAGCAAACAAAGTCTATTTACAGGGTCCATTTAAAAATGGTCTACAGCAAATAGAACTCATGATCAAAACTGTAGTAAATTATCTCTATAAAAGCAGGGTGGTTTCTCCAGTGAAATGAGTGAGTGGAGGATAGTTACATAATACAAATTATGTGTGTAAAATCAATCCCAGTCACTTTTAGCAGTGACTTAACCAATCGTCTCCATTCTGGCCGGGAATAGTGTCAAAATAGGTAGCCTACAAAAAATGACGGTTGCCCCTTGGGCTAAAGTTATTCTTTTCTTTTGGGCCTCCTTATCTCGAGAGACAATGGATACGCACCTGGAGGTGGTCAGTGGTTTGTGAAGCAGTGCCTGGAGTGGCTATAAAGACCAATTCTAGAGTGACAGGCTCTTCCACAGGTGCTGCAGAGAAATTTGTTTGTCGGGGCTGTTGCACAGTTGGCTCTCCCCTTGCGCCTCTGTCTTTTTTCCTGCCAACTACTAAGTCTCTTCAACTCGCCACATTTTAGCCCTGTCTTTATGGCTGCCCGCCAGCTCTGGCGAACTCTGGCAACTGACTCCCACGACTTGTGATCAATGTCACAGGAATTCATGTCGTGTTTGCAGATGTCTTTAAAGCGGAGCCATGGACGGCCGGTGGGTCTGATACCGGTGGCGAGCAATGTACAATGTGTCTTTGGGGATCCTGCCATCTTCCATGCGGCTCACATGGCCAAGCCATCTCAAGCGCCGCTGACTCAGTAGTGTGTACAAGCTGGGGATGTTGGCCGCCTCGAGGACTTTTGTGTTGGAGATACGGTCCTGCCACCTGATGCCAAGTATTCTCCGGAGGCAGCGAAGATGGAATGAATTGAGACGTCGCTCTTGGCTGGCATACGTTGTCCAGGCCTCGCTGCCATAGAGCAAGGTACTGAGGACACAGGCCTGATACACTCGGACTTTTGTGTTCCGTGTCAGTGCGCCATTTTCCCACACTCTCTTGGCCAGTCTGGACATAGCAGTGGAAGCCTTACCCATGTGCTTGTTGATTTCTGCATCTAGAGACAGGTTACTGGTGATAGTTGAGCCTATGTAGGTGAACTCTTGAACCACTTCCAGAGCGTGGTCGCCAATATTGATGGATGGAGCATTCCTGATGTCCTGCCCCATGATGTTCGTTTTCTTGAGGCTGATGGTTAGGCCAAATTCATTGCAGGCAGCCACAAACCTGTCGATGAGACTCTGCAGGCCCTCTTCGGTGTGAGATGTTAAAGCAGCATTGTCAGCAGAGAGGAGTTCCCTAATGAGGACTTTCCGTACTTTGGACTTCGCTCTTAGACGGGCAAGGTTGAACAACCTGCCCCCTGATCTTGTGTGGAGGAAAATTCCTTCTTCAGAGGACTTGAACTCATGTGAAAGCAGCAGGGAGAAGAAGTGCTATTACAGCGCATCTTAAGTGATGGGTAAACAGTGTGTTTGTCTGTTGCCACTCCAATACAAATCCTCCCAGTCCCTGTGCTCCCAGAAACTACCAGAGCCAAAAGTAATGAGCATCTACCTCACAGGTATAGTATGGTATGTTGCATTTTGCAACAACTCCATTCAAAATAAAAGCAGTAAGAAAGTGAACACTTTGCCCACAGTACATATACTGTTGGGTAGCTGTATAGGTAAAAATGAAGCAGCAAAAAAATGATGAATTCAACTGGCCAATATTTTTTCTCTAATGAGTGTAAAACATGTAAAAAAATAACTCCAAACTCTGCACACAGATAACTAGCACATCACCTAACTGGCATTGCAGTATTGTCACAATATGCCAGGGGCTCAGGAAACGAACTACATAATGAACTAGTGCTGAAAAGGCAGATTAACTCATACAATATTAAATAAACATCTATTATCAAGATGATATGTGATATGATATATTGAGAAGTTAATGGTCAAACAAATTGCACTCTAATTTAATTGTTAATCCAATAATTACTGTTTATTTATTCCATTGTATATCACTGTGTTATTTTGGTTCTTTTTCTTTTCCTCAATGACAACATAAAAAAGGAGTCGAGGACAGATATCGAAGGTAGCCTGCCAATCATTATATGACCTTGAAGGTTGCTAGGAGCACAGAGACTCTGTGCATCCCGTTTAGAGTTCCAGCTTCACACTGTTTCCCACCAGATGGCAGGATAGATATGGATGGAAGAGGCAATTCAGTCAATCTGACCTCATCCATCCAGAAAGACCATACAGTGGCCCCATCGCAGTGTCCAGCTGTTCCTTCTCCTGCCTGTGGATTTCTCTCCCAGATATTAGCACTGCCTGGAACCCTGCCCTTTGCACAGAGGAGTTGTCAGTGATTATTCTTTGGTTTTTCTTGGTTCTCAGTGCTCCATTGGAATAATAGCACATCTGACGCATATTGCACATAAATTGTCCATTACAAATCGCATTTGTAATGGACTGCAGTGGTTCAAGAAGGCAGCTCACCACCACCTTGTCAAGGGCAATTAGGGATGGGTAATAAGTGCTGGCCTGGCCAGCAACGCCCACATCCAATGAACAAATTTTTTAAAATGGGCGTGGGGTAGGGCGGGGGCTCCTACTTGCTTTGTTACAATGTTTACAACGTTACAGTGTTACAATGCTTTGCGTGCTCTGCCTAGTGGTCAGGTCAGGTATTGCGGAAATTTGCAGCAGTGGTTTCAGGCATCATTTGAGTGAGTTATGGCTTGAATATGAGTTCTGCAACCACAATTGTACTGAGAATCTGTTCAGTGGTTGGTCCAATCAGGCCACAACAACTTTCTTATTCTTTTTGTCTTCCTTATTCCACTTCGCCTTAATGATATCAAAGCTGTGGAGAGGGTGTAGAGGAGATTTATTTCAATGATACCAGGGATGAAGGCATCTGGAGAAGCAGGAACTATTCTCATTTGAGCAGGGAAGGTTAAGGGGAGATTTAATAGAGGTGTTTACAATTATGAAAGATTTGATAGAATAGAGAGGGAGAAACAGTTTCCAGTGGCGGGAGGGTGAGTAACCATAGGACACAGTTTTAAGATAATTAGCTAAAGAACCATGGGGGAGATGAGAAAATGTATTGTTTTACTCTGCACGTTGTTATAATCAGGACTGCATTGTCTGAAAGGGTGTTGGAAGCAGATTTAACAGTAATTGTCCAAAAGAAATTGGCGATACAGTTAAAAATGAAAAAAAATGCAAGGGTATGTGGAAAAACCAGGGAATGGAACTCATTGACGAGCTCTTTCAGAGAGCCAGTACAGGCATAACAGGCTGAATGGCCTCATTCTGTTCTGTAATATTCTATAATTCTATCAGATCTAAAATTACAGTCATGCACTGGTGTCTGGTCAGATTAGTAATTTTGGTCATTGGCTCCGATCCACTGACACTAGCAATTTCTCATTTCTTTTTCTGAAGCAGACTAAGCATTTGACAGCTGTTTTGGAGCAAAACAGAGCCAAAAGATTCTTGATTTTCACTCAAAGACAGTTCCCCTCTTGAGCACGCAGGAGTGTATCACTTCTTCAATGAACTGCTTTACAATTTCAAGTCAATCTCACACCCTGATCTCTCAATCTAAGGGCGGTTGGGAAGTTAGATTGTCAGTCAGAAAAACAAAATGAATTACCTGTTTTTCACGGGAGTTTAGAATGGCAAAGGCAAGACAGTGTTCAGCAGCTGATTTATAATGATACTGCCTGAAGAGATGTGGGTGCTGATCTCCTGCCACACTACCACCCCCTACGCCACCCCCACAGACAATCCCCACCATCACCACCCCCACATACAGTGGCACTAATGCCTTTTGATGTGAAAACATGACACAAAATAGGTTGTGTTTGTACAGTTAACAAAATAAAAGTCACATTTTCCACAGGCCCCTTCATTTGTCTTGCTGGGCAAAGTGAGCTGGCCAGAGCAGAAACTGAGCGTGTGCAATCGCAACACCTGTCATTGCACAGTTTACACAAGGAGATGATTGAACACAGGGTTCATGCTTCAGGCAACAAAGGCCCAATGCTCCCAAAGTTGTTTTTTCCCTTCTCTCTCACCAACGGCACATTTTTGTGCTTTGGAAGCTAAAAACCCTCCCTGACCCTGTCACAGCCGGAGAAATAATGCAGGCGTAATTGGCAATTCCATTGGAGTGTCAAGGGGAAATTTAAGGCTCTCCCAGCCTGTAATAATTGTGAAATAAAAACAAGAAATGCTGGAACCACTCAGCAGGTCTGGCAGCATCTGTGGAAAGAGAAGCAGAGTTAATGTTTCGGGTCAGTGGTTCCAGCATTTCTTGTTTTTATTTCAGATTTCCAGCATCTGCAGTATTTTGCTTTTACATTACTGTAATAATTGTGTACAGTCTGGGATTAGTGCACTGATTATATCGAGTGTACAGAAGCAAATTCCTTGCCACAGCATTAAGTTAGATCTCAATATTTTTCCCTTGTTTTTCCCTGATCTTCTTCTGAAGGCTTTGACTAGAGTAAGGCTTATTGAGCACTGGTTACATTCACGCCATTACCTTGACTAAGGTGCTGTTCTTCTGACTGGTTTAATATACAGCCATCCGTCCCTCCAGAGTCAGAGGCTTCAGCCATTTTGATCCTAGAAGCTGAAATTTTCATCCCAAAAAGACTCCACTTTCATACCTCTCCCCTATAATCTCCAAATGCCTATTTAAAACTCAGCTACAGTTCACATCTATGTAGCATTCTGCTTTCTTAAAGGTGCTATTTGGATGTTGTTGTACATGCCTGGACATTGAGCTGTTTGACTGTGGAGGACATCAAAACCGAACCAGATCCTGCCCTCAACTAAAATCCACAAACACGGGCTTGGCAGTGGGTTTCACTGGATGGAGACAAGGAGCAGGAACAGTGGCTGATTTTGTTCCACTCTCTAGCACAGAGGTGCTGGGATCAATTGTGTCACCATCCACCAACACCCCACCCCACCCACCCCAACTGCAACCACCTGACCAACAGAGACTAGGGATCTGCCTGTAATTTTAAACCTGGCACAATCCCAATCTCTACGACTCGGTCCCCCACCAGGTGGTGCATTTATCCACTACGATTTCATTGGAGCCCATCTTAAATTTTTAACAAGCCACCTCAATATTGTGGAGATTGTTAGAAACTCAGGTATTCCTTCTCCCAGTGACCCCTTGACATCTCTTGGTCATTTCCAGTCATCTGGCGCTAAAATTTAACAGTTTAGTGGCCCAACCAGCTCCAAATCACTGTAAAATATTTTCCCTGGTATTTCAGGTCTAAGACCCTTTGTCAGTTGAAGGGTCTTAGACCTGAAACATCAGCTGATTGACTTCTGCTTCTCCACAGGCATTGCTCGACCTGCTGAGTATTTCTAGCTCTTTCTGTTTTTGTTTCCCAATCACTTGTGTGCCAATCACTTGGGATCACCAATGTTTCCCTATCACTTCTTGGGCTTGTGCCCGACAGGATTGTTACATTTTGTTGGGTCTAAAACGAGAACGACTTCCATTTATATACTGCATTTGGAATAAGGAAGCACCCCAAGGTGTTTTTCAAAAAGGTGTAAAGGAAACTGATGCTGAGCCAGAGAGCGAGAGATTAGGAGAGGTGACCAAAAGCTTGGTCCCAAAAGAGGCCGGATTTCGAGAAGGATCCTGAAAACTGAAGACAAGTGGAGAGGTTTCAGGAGGGAATTCCAGATGGCAGACCCAAAGCGGATGAAGGATTATGAGAGTAGGATCGGAACTTGAGTTTGCCTTGTTGCTGATTAATTGAAACATTCAACAACATCCATTGAAACCTCCACATCATGAGTAAATTGAAAAAGCTCCATTCTATAAACCAGAGGTTTTATGTTTGGTTTACATTTTAGAGGTTTCTGGGCACCCATTCCTAAACCAACTGCCCAGTCCAAAATCCAGCCTCAGAGTTACTCACTCACCATCAAATGCCACTTCTAATAGTCCACTCTTAACATTACTTTTCACTGTTGGTCAACCATCACACCCACAATTTTTCCTATTCCATCTTATTGAACAATAAAGCTTTCCCACTTACCCTAATTTTCATATCAATATCCATCACTTACCATTTCTCAGTGTTCCATTTAAGACCAAATGGTGGACAAGCTCTCTGAACCCTTGCAGCAGATAAAAATAAGAAAGATTTGCATTTCTATAGCGCCTTTCATTACCTCAGGACACCCCAAAGCACTTTACAGCCACTTAAGTACTTTTGAAGTGCAATCACTGTTGCAATTTGCAGCCAAGTTTGTGCACAGCAAGCTCCCACAAACAGCAATGAGATAATGGCACTGATTAATATTTGCAGTTCACTTCTTCTTTGCATCTAAAAATTTTGAGTCAAAACAAAATTTCTGATTCCTTGGAGTGGGTAACAGTTGCAGTAGCGTCGCAGGACGGGAAGAGGAGATTTCAGAAGAGTATTTTCTGCCACAAGGTTGTAATACCATTAGGGAGACTGGATGGATGCCATTAATAAAAAAAAATGCATATCAAAGACAATTATCTCGCCTTAAGGTGTTGACTTGTTGCTCAGATGTAGTTCTAGTGAAGGTGGGGTATTCCACTTTTCCTTATTCTTTCTTGGGATGTGAGCATTATTGGCAAGGCCAGCAGTTGTTGCCCATCCCTAATTGCCCTTGACCTGAGCGGCTTGCTAGGCCATTTCAGAGGGCTGTTAAGAGTCAACCACATTGCTGTGGATGTGGAGTCACATGTAGGCCAGACCAGGTAAGAACAGTAGATTTCCTTCCCTAAAGGACCTTAGTGACCAGATGGGTTTTTACAACAATTGATGATAGTTTCATGGCACCATTACTGAGACTAACTTTCAATTCTAGATTTTCATTAATTGAATTTAAATTCCATGGACTGCCGAGGTGGGATTTGAACCTGTGTCCGCAGGGAATTAGCCCAGGTCTCTGGATTTCTAGTCCACCGACGTTACCACTACGTCACCGTCTCCCCCAACATTGACAAGATGAGGCTTGTGGCCCACCTCACAGCCATGTGTTCACCCCAAGCATTCCCTGTCCCCAAAACCATTCCCAGGGCTCAGCCTAACGTTGACAATTTCATCAGTGTCTGGCACGATTCCTACTTACAATGGGGAGCCCACCTCAAGGGAAGGTGGGAAATCCCAGTGGCAGGTCTTGGGTGTCATTCGCTTGTTCACCTGTTGGGCAGCACCATATCCTTGACTGCCCTTACCTGACATCTCCACTTGCAGCAGGGGTCCAATCAGGAACAGAAACCCAAGCTGTTTTTTAACACTTTCTAAATCAGTTCCAGTTCCCCCGCAATGGTGCTCTGAGCTGAGTTTGAAGAACTCAGCATGAACCAGGATCAATCCTAGTACTTTCATGTTCTGTATGGCTCACATATTAATGGGATGAACTTGCTAAGTCATTCAGGGAGCTGTTTTTGATGAATTATAAAACTCGTCTATATATTACATTAGACTACTAGAAAAGATCGGATGTCCACCAAAGCAACTAAGTATCATCACCTCATTCCATGACAATATGAAAGGCTCAATTCAGCATAGCGGCACCTCATCAGACCCCTTTCCTATCCTGAGTGGCGTGAAACAGGGCTGTGTTCTCGCACCTACACTGTTTGGGATCTTCTTCTCCCTGCTGCTCTCACATGCGTTCAAGTCTTCAGAAGAAGGAATTTTCCTCCACGCAAGATCAGGTGGCAGGTTGTTCAACCTTGCCTGTCTAAGAGCGAAGACCAAAGTACGGAAAGTCCTCACCAGGGAACTCCTCTTTGCTGACGATGCTGCATTAACATCTCACACTGAAAAGTGTCTGCAGAGACTCATTGACAGGATTGCGGCTGCCTGCAATGAATTTGGCCTAACCATCAGCCTCAAGAAAACGAATATCATGGGACAGGACGTCAGAACTGCTCCATCCATCAAAATCGGCGACCACGCTCTGGTTCAAGAGTTCACCTACCTTGGCTCAACTATCACCAGTAACCTGTCTCTCGATGCAGAAATCAACAAGCGCATGGGAAAGGCATCCACTGCTATGTCCAGACTGTCAAGAGAGTGTGGGAAAATGGCACACTGACACGGAACACAAGTGTATCAAGCCTGTGTTCTCAGTTCCTTGCTCTACGGCAGCGAGGCCTGGACAACGTATGTCAGCCAAGAGCGACATCTCAATTCATTCCATCTTCGCTGCCCCCGGAGAATACTTGGCATCAGGTGGCAGGACTGTATCTCCAACACAGAAGTCTTCGAGGCGGCCAACATCCCCAGCATATACACCCGACTGAGCCAGCGATGCTTGAGATGGCTTGGCCATGTGAGCCGCATGGAAGATGGCAAGATCCCAAAGGACACATTGTACAGCGAGCTCGTCACGGGTATCAGACCCACTGGCCGTCCATGTCTCTGCTTTAAAGACGTCTGCAAACCCGACATGAAGTCCTGTGACATTGATCACAAGTCGTGGGAGTCAGTTGCCAGTGATCGCCAGAGCTGGCGGGCAGCCATAAAGACGGGGCTAAAGTGTGGTGAGTCGAAGAGACTTAGCAGTTGGCAGGAAAAAGATAGAAGCGCAAGGGGAGAACCAACTGTGTAACAGCCCCGACAACCAATTTTATCTGCAGCACCTGTGGAAGAGTCTGTCACTCTAGAATTGGCCTTTATAGCCACTCCAGGCGCCGCTTCACAAACCGCTGACCACTTCCAGGCGCTTACCCATTGTCTCTCGAGACAAGGAGGCCAAAGAAGAAGATGGCTCACATATTGTTGGGATGAACTTGCTAAGTCATTCAGGGAGCTTTTTTTGCTGAATTATAAAACTCCTCTATATATTACATTATCTTTATAACACCCAAACTCCTCATCATAGCTCATTTGGCACAGTAATGACTGGTGTAGCACTGAACTAGACAGAAAGAAAAGGCCTCAGCTTTGATCATTGGTCTGTCCTGAGTTATCTTGGCTGGGTTGTGGTAGGAACAGTGCTATTGACTTAAGGAGGAAGCCAGGAGGAACATGATTGAATTGCAGCTCCTGGCTGCTATTCATCGACCCCAGCTGAAGATTGTGGTGTCTGATTGAAGACAGGATTGAGTTTGGCTATGGAGCTCTCCATGACCAAGTGGCAAACTTCTTTCTTTTGGGCCTCCTTATCTCGAGAGACAATGGATACGCGCCTGGAGGTGGTCAGTGGTTTGTGAAGCAGCGCCTGGAGTGGCTATAAAGGCCAATTCTGGAGTGACAGGCTCTTCCACAGGTGCTGCAGAGAAATTTGTTTGTTGGGGCTGTTGCACAGTTGGCTCTCCCCTTGCGCCTCTGTCTTTTTTCCTGCCAACTACTAAGTCTCTTCGACTCGCCACAATTTAGCCCTGTCTTTATGGCTGCCCGCCAGCTCTGGCGAATGCTGGCAACTGACTCCCACGACTTGTGATCAATGTCACACGATTTCATGTCGCGTTTGCAGACGTCTTTATAACGGAGACATGGACGGCCGGTGGGTCTGATACCAGTGGCGAGCTCGCTGTACAATGTGTCTTTGGGGATCCTGCCATCTTCCATGCGGCTCATATGGCCAAGCCACCTCAAGCGCCGCTGACTCAGTAGTGTGTATAAGCTGGGGGTGTTGGCCGCTTCAAGGACTTCTGTGTTGGAGATATAGTCCTGCCACCTGATGCCAAGTATTCTCCGAAGGCAGCGAAGATGGAATGAATTGAGACGTCGCTCTTGGCTGGCATACGTTGTCCAGGCCTCGCTGCCGTAGAGCAAGGTACTGAGGACACAGGCCTGATACACTCGGACTTTTGTGTTCCGTGTCAGTGCGCCATTTTCCCACACTCTCTTGGCCAGTCTGGACATAGCAGTGGAAGCCTTACCCATGCGCTTGTTGATTTCTGCATCTAGAGACAGGTTACTGGTGATAGTTGAGCCTAGGTAGGTGAACTCTTGAACCACTTCCAGAGCGTGGTCGCCAATATTGATGGATGGAGCATTTCTGACATCCTGCCCCATGATGTTCGTTTTCTTGAGGCTGATGGTTAGGCCAAATTCATTGCAGGCAGACGCAAACCTGTCGATGAGACTCTGCAGGCATTCTTCAGTGTGAGATGTTAAAGCAGCATCGTCAGCAAAGAGGAGTTCTCTGATGAGGACTTTCCGTACTTTGGACTTCGCTCTTAGACGGGCAAGGTTGAACAACCTGCCCCCTGATCTTGTGTGGAGGAAAATTCCTTCTTCAGAGGATTTGAACGCATGTGAAAGCAGCAGGGAGAAGAAAATCCCAAAAAGTGTGGGTGCGAGAACACAGCCCTGTTTCACACCACTCAGGATAGGAAAGGGCTCTGATGAGGAGCCACCATGTTGAATTGTGCCTTTCATATTGTCATGGAATGAGGTGATGATACTTAGTAGCTTTGGTGGACATCCGATCTTTTCTAGTAGTCTGAAGAGACCACGTCTGCTGACGAGGTCAAAGGCTTTGGTGAGATCAATGAAAGCAATGTAGAGGGGCATCTGTTGTTCACGGCATTTCTCCTGTATCTGACGAAGGGAGAACAGCATGTCAATAGTCAATCTCTCTGCACGAAAGCCACACTGTGCCTCAGGGTAGACGCGCTCGGCCAGCTTCTGGAGCCTGTTCAGAGCGACTCGAGCAAAGACTTTCCCCACTATGCTGAGCAGGGAGATTCCACGGTAGTTGTTGCAGTCACCGCGGTCACCTTTGTTTTTATAGAGGGTGATGATGTTGGCATCGCGCATGTCCTGGGGTACTGCTCCCTCGTCCCAGCACAGGCATAGCAGTTCATGTAGTGCTGAGAGTATAGCAGGCTTGGCACTCTTGATTATTTCAGGGGTAATGCTGTCCTTCCCAGGGGCTTTTCCGCTGGCTAGGGAATCAATGGCATCACTGAGTTCCGATTTGGTTGGCTGTATGTCCAGCTCATCCATGACTGGTAGAGGCTGGGCTGCATTGAGGGCAGTCTCAGTGACAGCATTCTCCCTGGAGTACAGTTCTAGGTAGTGCTCAACCCAGCGGTCCATCTGTTTGCGTTGGTCAGTGATTATGTCCCCCAATTTAGATTTGAGGGGGGCGATCTTCTTGATGGTTGGCCCAAGAGCTCTCTTCATGCCATCATACATTCCTCTGATGTTTCCGGTGTCTGAGGCCAGCTGAATATGACTGCATAGGTGTTGCCAGTAGTCGTTTGCGCAACGCCTAGCTGTTCTTTGTGCAGTACTTCTGGCTGCTTTAAGTGCTGCGGATGTTAAATCGCTGGGGGCTTTCTTGTAGTTCAAAAGTGCAATGCGCTTAGCGGCTATGACAGGTTCCAGCTCTTCATTATGAGATTGAAACCAGTCTGCATTTCTCTTCGCACTTTTGCCGTAGGTGGTCAAAGCTGACTCATAGATGGCGTCTCTGATGTGGGCCCACTTGGTCTCAGCATCCCCTGTGGGAGTGTTTTGAAGGGCTGTTACAAGTGAATTTAGAAATTTTTGTAACAGCTGTGGGTGAGAAATTCTGCTCGTGTTGATGCGCGGGTGGCCCTTCTTAACACAAGATAAATGTCCACTTGGGTAAGTTACCATCCACGATTTTAATTGCTCCGCCATTGGTGGCCGTGCCTTCAGCTGCCAAGGCCCTAAACTCCAGAATTACCCCTCTCCTCCAAAACCTTTCCGTCCGTCAACCTCTCTCTATTCCTTTAAGACACTCCTTAAAACCTATCTCTTTGACCAAGCTTTCAATCATCTGTCCCAATATCTCCTCATGTGTCTTAGTGTCACTTTTGGTTGATAATGCTCCTGCAAAGTGCCTTGGGACATTTTACTACATTAAGGACACTATATAAATGCAAATTGTTGCTGTTGTTGTAGAGCTACCAGCTCCCAGAGAAAAGTGTCCCAGTTGGGATCAAGGCCTTCTGAAGTGGGAGAAAAAAAGACACAATGGCTTGTTAGCGAAGAACAATCCATCCTTTCACTTCATACAGTGCTGTGTTAATCTGACATACCAGTCACTTAACAATGACCAGTGAGTGCACCCGAGTGCAATGCTTTAAGCGTCACCATGGCAATAGCTGGAGAGCTGGCATTCCCTTTCTGTGTGCACCCATTGGTCCTCGACCTTTTCCCATGTTAAAGAGAATTGAGGCCAGATTGAGTGTTTTAGGAATGAGCAATCCTATCCAAGCTATTTCACTGAACAGGAAAAACTTGATAAATGCAAACCTGCTGTGTGTATTAGTGAGGTCAGCTGGCCCAGGGTTGTGTATTAAGTGTGAAGAGGTTCAATGTAATGGTAAAATGCACTAACCTGTACTTCAGGGACGTAGCTTTTCTTCAGCGGTTTAAAGATTTGCTGCTTTGTCTTTTACAAACTACTGCTACAGATTGTGTGTTGAACAAAAGGATAGGGGTCAAAAACCCAACCTGGGCATTGACTGCTTTTATTTATCTGTCTTTTCTATTATTATAACTTTTGTTCTATCACTCTCCTCTTTCTTCGCTCCTTCCCTTTCACTTGTCTAACTCCACTTTCTCTCTTCCTTTCACCAACCCCCCTCCCCCCATCCATCCCCTGCCTTTCCACTCCCAGTTATTCTCTGTTTTATAGGGATTGGCTCACTAGTGTTTGGCCATCTCAAAAAACATCACAAATGACGCATCTTGGCAGTGGGTTTGCAGATTACTAAGCAACCTTTCCCCGCCCCATCCCAGTCTGCTGCAGCATCTGCCACCTACCCCAATGATGTTTCTATTTAAGGACCCATAATTCCTTCTCATCCCCAAAGCAATAGAATTAGTCAGCAAAAGTGCCTTTAGGACTCAGTGGGTAAATGCAGTGTGTGACTCTCTCCCACTCTCACCTCCTTCAAGACACTCTTTAAAACCTACCTCTTTGACCAAGCTTTTGGTCAGTTGTTCCAATATCACCTTATGTGGCTCGGTGTCAAGTTGTGTTTGATAGCGCTCCTGTGAAGTGCCTTGGGATGTTTTACTACATTGAAGGTGCTCTGTAAGTTGTTGTTATTGTTGGCATGGTATTGGGCTCTACCTGCCAGGGAGAGCCCAAGTTCACTCTGTGTGGAAACTTCAGTTTCGTTCAGCCTGAGGCTTAGACCTCCACACCATTAAATAGCTTGTGCAAAATTGCTGTTTAGATTCACAGCTGCAAAACAGTCAAGTGAGTGAAGTGCCTGTAATCTGTTGGTGCCCGTGGAACTGTTATCCCCCTCCAGCCCAATGTGTAAGTTGCTGACTTGCTGAGATGAGGGTGAAGGACAGTGGGGAGTGGGTGGCATGATGTCTGGGGAAGAAAAAAAGAATGGGACAAAAACAAATAAAGGAAGATGTGAAGCCATAATTCTGTGCAACTGTTTGATACTAAAAGTGGATTGTGAGGGGGGAGACCTCCCACTCTCACTCAGCCCTTTTCAAATTAACAGTACAAGGGAAATCAATAAGGTGTAATGTTCTGTACTTAAGAAGCATCACCTTGTTCTAACCCAGGCGTTCTGAAGTAAGTCAGCCTATTATTTAAATACTTCATGGAGATAAAAATTATGCAAAAAAAGAGAGTAAAGGGTCACTGAGGTCCCATTAACTTGATAACATCACATAAACTAATCTCTAATCGTCAAGAGTACTTTATTGTGTAACCATGGCAACCGCTCTAGCTTTCATTATTATGCCTCTCGCTTTATTTTTAGACGGGCAACACTTCTCTTTGCTCCTCTTGCTTTGATTGGACACATTAGTTCTGAATGATAAATACTTCAAATGAATTATTTTATAAACCCCTTCACCTTCTGTGATTCAGGTTTTTCTTTTAAAAAATGACATTAACTTTGCAAGAAAATAGAGATTAAACAAATTCGGACGTGATGCCATCTTTTTCTCCAGAACTATGACCTGTAACTATGGAATAACGCTTGGTATAAATTTTAGAGTATACCACAAGGAGATGATGTTCTTTGGACTAATTGCTTTTACTCCCTTTTTGCCTTGAAAGATCTGGCTCATGCTGAGGTGCGTTTCCATGAGTACCAGGAGCTCTTACTCAAGTGGCAGCTTTTCATGTAGCGTTCTGGACAAGTGTATGTTAGTAAGCTGTTCTGTAATGGAGCACATCACAGCTGACCCTGTCCTACTGTTACCAACAGTCCACCCATTGATTTGAGCACATAATCCAGGCTGACACTTCAGTGCAGTATTGACTGCACGGTCAGGAGGTACCAGCTTTCAGATGAGATGTTAAACTGCAGTCCCAACTGCCCTTTCAGGTGAACATAAAAGATACCATGGCACGATGGTGAAGAAGAGCGCGGAGTTATCCCCTGGTCTCCTTGACAATATTTATGCAAGAGAACATTGGAATAGTTGAGTGCGGAGGTAACAAAGACACGGACCAGATTTTATTCTGACGACAGGAATCCTGGTGGCGGACCAGAAAGTGGGGGGAGAACCCACCTCGGCCCTCCATCGGAGCCCCGTTGCTTTTTAACGACGGGCAGTCATTGAACTGCCCACTGTCCCTTCAAGGGACGAGCTCACGCCTCCAGTGCTGCTGTCCAACCGGAAGGCCGGTAACTCTGCAGTACCAGCAGCGCCACTGGGAGTTGAGGCCACTGCCAGTACTGCAGGAGGCTCTGCAGTATCAAAGAAGGAGCAGACCCTGGAACAGTTGGAGTGGGGTTGGGGTCGCTGGAGCCCTGACGCCGGGGTTGGGGGTCGTTAGTGAGGGGGTTGGAAGGTTTCTTTCCAGGGGAGCAGCCATCACCACCAGGGGGGCCCTTCGGGACCCTGGATCATCTCCAAAGGAAGGACCCCCACCCCACCTGACTAGGAGGCCACCGGGTTTCACCTGGCGGCATCTCCCTGCAGCAGTGGGCCCATCCACCTTCAATAAAGTTGGAGTGGAGGTGGGAACAGGCTCTTACGCTGTCATTAATTGGCCACTTAAGGGCCTCAATGGGCCTGGGGCGGGAAGGCAGAGGGCCCGGGCAACATCAGGAACGGTGCCCCATGCCATTTTGTTTGCGCCCCCCCACCTCTGTGCCCATTCCAAAGCAAGGATAAAATCCTGCCCGTGGATAGGGGTTTCAGCAACAGATGAGTGGAGGCAGGGAAATGGTACTTCCAATGTATTCTGTCTAAAATTGCAGAGATGTCACAGGCTTCATCCCTTATCGTCTGTACAGCATTCTGTTTAGACTCAAAGAATTAAAATTTTTTAAATCTCCCCACCTCTCCTTCTCATTAATGACCCACAATTATGACTTTTCTCCAATTTTCTCTCTATTACCCAACGGTACATCACAGACTGATTCCAGGGTTTGGAGGATTATATTATGAGGAAAAGAAAGACTTGCATTTATATAGTGCTTTTCACAACCTCAGGATATCGCAAAGCGCTTTACGGCCAATGCAGTATTTTTTAAGTGTAGTCACTCTTGTAATGTAGGAAAAACAGCAGCCAATTAGTGCCCAGCAATTTCCTACAAAAAGCAATATAATAACCAATCTGTTTTTGTGCTGTTGATTGAGGGATAAATATTGGCCAAGGCACTGGGAAGAACTCCCTTGCTCTTCTTCAAAATAGTGCCGGAGGATCGTTTACATCTGCCTGAAAGGGTAGACTGAGCCCTCAGTTTAATGTCTCATCTGAAATACGACACCTCCAACAGTGCAGCACTCCATTAGTACTGCACTGGAGTGTCAGCCTAGATTTTTGTGCTCAAGTCTCTGAAGTGAGACTTAAACCCACAACCTTCTGGCTCAGAGACACAGCTGATGCAAGCTTGGCTTATATTACCATGAGTGTAGGAGAGTGAGAGGTCAGCTGATTGAGCGGTTTAAAATGTTGAAAGGATTTGATAGTGTAGATATGGAGAAACTATTTCCTCTGGTGGGGGAATCAAGAATAAAGGGATATAATCTTAAAATTAGAGCCAGGCCATTCAGGAGTGAAATCAGGAAACACTCTTTCACAAAAAGGGTGACAGAAATTTGGAACGCTCTTCCCCAAAAACCTGTGGATGCTCGGTGGGGAGGAGCAATTGGAACGTTCAAGACTGAGATAGATCAATCTATCAAGGGATCTGGTGCAAAGGCAATAAAATGGAGTTGAGCCACGCTCTGACTGAATGACGGAGCAGGTCCAAGGGGCCAAATGGCCTACGCCTGTTCCTTATGTTCCTCTGGTCACTCATGCTGAGCTACATTCCCACATGATTCTGCTGCTAAGGTGGTGTTGTGTTTACAATGTCATGTTTCTTTAAGGTCGCAAAGTAAAATTGGTGTGAACAGGCACAGCCTGAGGTCAATTGTGGGCTAATTGCCATTGGACTCATCCTGAGGTCAGTCAGCAGCAAATATCTATTGTTCTCATCTTGAGGTGAATTAGAGGTTAATTACTGTTTACCACATTTGGAAATTAGTTAGCAACCAAAATGACCACACCCTGAGGCCAATTAATAGCTTTTTCTTTTGATAGGACTTTTTTAAAAGAGTGACACAGAAATTCGCAAGTGAAACAAAGCGTAATGACTAAATTGTGTCAGGTGCGTCTTGAGATTTTTATGTATTACTAGAATTGTGCATCAGGGATTGTGAGGCACTAATAGTCATTTTACATGTTCTACCTTGGTAGTCAGAAAGTGCTTTGTTCATTCCTCCTTGAGGCTCTTAAGGTATAATTTCTCATCTTAATCGTGGCAGGTCATTAATGTACAGCAGACCCATTCAACTGCAGTAGAACAATTAAGCCTCTTTACTGCCAACATTGAGCAAATATTTATCTTTAAAGGGAATAAATAAGCAAAGTCAAAACAAAATCATGCACGTCAACATGGATGATTGTGGCTTGTACAACCTGAGGAAGGGGAAGGTGGTCGATGAAAAATATTATAACAGGTAGTGCTTTCTGGAGCTAGGATTTGAGGCCACAGATCTGCCGCATTCTACATGTAAGCCTATGTGAGTGCGCATGAGTGCGCTTCAAGATGTCAGTGGAGACCTCATTGAAGTGTGTTTCATTTAACTGGCTCAATCAGCTTGGCTCAGTTGATAATGGCCTTATCTCAAAGTCAAAAAGTTTCAAAGGCTCCACTCCAGAATTTGAACATATATTCCAGGCTGGCATGTCAATAATGAATGTGAAACAGACAGGATGATGGTGGGGGAAGAGATATAGGGTCTTTATTCTGACTAAGGTAGGGGGCTGCAGAGTGCCCAAGAGGAAGAGGAGTTTAATTGGAATGAATCCACAGGGAGTGATTTTCCAGCTCTTAATTTTAAGGGATTTAAAATTGCAGGCCCGTGTCTTCCCAGCATGCACCTCGAGTGAATTCTGCTCTTGGAATGACCCCTGTTCCCCTTGAACTTTCCTGCATTACAAAAGTGACTATGCTCCAAACAGTACTTCATTGGATGTGAAGCGCTTTGGGATGTCCTGAGGAGGTGAAAGGAGCTGTATAAATGCAAATCTTCCTTTCTTTTGAAGTCTGCTTTAAGCTTGGTTAGAACAGTGGTGGAGGTCAACAAAGAAAAGGTCAAAGCAGGAAATCTTTCCAATACAGCTCCCATTGACGGCGACTGTGTGTAACACAAACAGTGTTTCTGTTAACGAGATGAAGCCCTTTACTGCTGTCACATTAATAACATTTGAAATGTAAGAGTGACTTCATTAAAATTAATGGAGTACCAGCTCAGAGGTAATAAAGGGGATGTTAACGAACTGAGGCCATAGTTTGTGGTATCTGGAAATTTATTTTACACAATGACAGCATTAACTGGTGTGGATTCTGTTTCTGCTGCGTTCAGGCATCTAAGCAATAGGTCAATCCAATTCATCACTAATGTTCCCAAGACTGCCTTGATCCGAATCCCTCATTTGCTACCAAAGAATGTTGGGCCTGCTTTTTATCCCACCCTTGCCCCAATTGTCTCCCATTTACTCCTTACTGAAGTTGCCGGTTTCCAATGGTGTGTGAATGCAGGCAATTCGTCTGTGGACAGCATTTAAGGTAAATATGTCAGCCTTGTCTCAGTGGTAGCATTCTTGCCTCTGCAGTTCCGAGGGAGTACTGCACTGTCGGAGCTACCGTCTTTCGGGTGGGACATTAAGCCAAGGCCTCATCTGCCCTCTCAAGGGGGCGTGAAAGATCCTGCAGCACTTTTCGAGGAAGAGCAGGGGAGTTCTCCCTGGTGCGCTGGCCAACATTCATCCCTCAACCAACATCACTATCTGATATCTATAATCCAATGTCCATCAGTTCACTATCCAGCAGGCTCTCTGGATAGCAATTGAGAACAGGAACCCTGTGTGTTTTTTCCCCCACTGCCCCACCACCTCCAACCCCCACCCCACGCCACCAACCCATCCCCCATCCCAACCTTACTTTAGTCTACAGGGCCAACTGTGAGACCCCTTGCTCACCCAGATGAGTTTACCCAACCTATCACAATATGTTCTGGATCACACAGTGCTGCACATGATGTGGAAGCCCCAAATAGGCCACCCAACTGTGTTACACCTGTCAAAATAAAATGCTTTTGAAAGAAAATATATTCACTAGCATTAGGAGAAAAGATCTATCTATCTAGATTACAGGACAAGCAAAATTAAATAAATCAGAGGAAATGTTTTTGTTAAATAAACAGTCAGGTTTTGCCTCGTAACATCAATCTCCAACCCATTCTCCTATCCTCCACCCTCAAAAAAATTGGGCAATAAATCTTCTGTAACATTCAGTTATAATTTAGGAAAACAGGATTCCTTTGAACACCGAGGATGCCGATTTATAAGGAAGAGCAGAGTTTTTTTATTTCTCCCCGACATATTGTCGAGAATTGCTGAGAAATGTAGTTTAATGGGCCCCTATGGAATATCCTAGTGCAGCGGTTTAAAAATAGGTACTTGCAACTAGAGCAAGACTGAAAGGTTCTGCATGCCAGGAGTCGATACCTTTTGTAGTTTGTGTTATCAGAGGCAAGTATTTAATGCGATTCTACTCTGGCATGACAATTTATGAATGAAATGCCTTCTGATGTTTTCTTGTGGAGCATTCTACAGTTTTTGTGGCAAGACGGGTTTCATATTTCCGCAGCTGAAATCTGTGTTTTCTAATGTTTTATTAAAGGATATTTCACATTCAGAAATTATTTATTTATCTGTTCTAGTCCCCGTCCCGTTCCCCGCCCCCCTGCTCTCCTGCTAATGGCACTGGCTCTCGATCAGGTAGAATTCTTCTGATGTCAAATGCCCTTCAGTATCTTACTGATGTAAGATAACAAAAGCAGAAGAAGCTGGAAGCAGGTTGGTCAGCATCTGTGGAGAGAATGCATAACCTACATTTCAGGTGTCGTGATCTGAGGAAGTGACTATCAGCTCGCTTAGTGATTATGCTGGGCCATCACAGATAAGCCTGTTTGGAACAAGGGGAAAAGAGCAGAATTAAGCTCAAAACACATAAAAACACACACATGCATGCAGACACAAACATACCAACATGTGACGAGTAACTCACCCCCTGACTCCCCAAATCCTATCCACCATCTACAAGACACAAGTCAGGAGTGTGATGGAATACTCTCCACTTGCCTGGATGAGTGCAGCTCCAACAACACTCAAGAAGCTCGACACCATCCAGGACAAAGCAGCTCGCTTGATTGACACCCCATCCACAACATTCGCCCCCTCCACCACCGACGTACAGTGGCAGCAGTGTGTACCATCTACAAGATACACTGCAGCAACGCACCAAGGCTCCTTGGACAGCACCGTCCAAAGCTGCGACCTCTACCAACTAGAAGAACAGGGGCAGCAAATGCATGGGAACACCACCACCTGCAAGTTCCCCTCCAAGCCGCACACCATCCTGACTTGGAACTATATCGCCGTTCCTTCACTCTCGCAGGGTCAAAATCCTAGAACTCCCTTCCGAACAACACTGTGGGTGTACCTACCCCATATGGACTGCAGCAGTTCAAGAAGGCAACTCACCACCACCTTCTCAAGGGCAATTAGGGATGGGCAATAAATGCTGTCCTAGCCAACGATACCCATATCCCATGAATGAATAAAAAAAATACCCACACACACACAAAAGCTCACAACTACACACACAAAATCACACAAACAAGAGAAGAAATAGAAAGGTGCAAATGGAAAAAAGGAAATGGTTAAATAGCTGGTGATATTAACAGGAGGTTTTAGGAGGCATAATGAGAGAAATTAAAGACATCAATTAGGCACAGAAACTATGTGAATAGCTGACTCAGCGGTGAGTCAGTAGAAATGGAAGTACAACCGCTAAAGTTAAATTTCACCTTCATAATTTTCATTTTCCTATCAAAGAACATGAAGGCAATCAAGATGTTGCAATTCCACCAATTTGCTGTGACGGTACAAGTGGATTGATCTGAGAGAAAGCTGGAAAGCGTGGACATAAATTTGTTGGGAAGGTCAACTGGTGGTAACTTGTTTCGAAGAGCAGAGTGAAAGAATTTGGTCAATAATTTTTAGAGATGTCGATGATTCACTGAACAACATGTTTGGAGAGCAGGGATCTTGGGCTGTGTAACATTGGCAACAAGCAAGTGGAATGGCCATTCTGAAAACAATTACTTCCTGGCAATCCTGGATTGGGCCAGAAGCCTCAAAATACTGGATAGTTTGAGAGTTAATAGAAAGCTCCTGAACTGTAGAAAGTGCCAATGTTGGATTGTGCAGTATTGATGTGATCTATACTGTAGCTGCCTTGGTCTTCAGTTCTCCGTTGTTATTATAATCACAGGGCTTTATCAAATTGCATGATCTATGGCAGTCTTTTCCTTGGTTTGGCCCAACAGAAACGCAATAGGATAGTGATTTACATTGTAATAGGGGCCATCTTTCTTAGGAATAGAGATTTCCAAAAGGCAAAGTGCATTGGGAGCACCCCCACACCCCCTGCCCCCCACCCCCTGCCCCACACCCCTGCCCCCACACCCCCTGCCCCCCCACCCACTGCCCCCCCACCCCCTGCCCCCCCACCCCCTGCCCCACACCCCCTGCCCCCACACCCCCTGTCCCCACACCCCCTGTCCCCCCACCCATTGCCCCCCCACACACTGCCACCCACACACCCTGCCCCCCCACCCCCTGCCCCACACCCCCTGCCCCCATACCCCCTGCCCCCCCACCCCCAGCCCCGCCACCCACTGCCCCCCCACCCACTGCCCCCACCCACTGCCCCCCATACACCCTGCCCCCCACCCACTGCCCCCACACCCCCTGCACCCCCTGCCCCCACATCCCCTGCCCCCACACCCCCTGCCCCCTACGCCCCCTGCCCCACCACCCCCTGCCCCCACACCCCCTGCCCGTAGCCCCTGCCCCCCCACGCCCCCGCCCCCCACCACCTGACCCCCACCCCCACACCATCCCACCCCCCTTCCCCCCCCCAACAGCTGGTGAAGGAACAATGAGAAAAGGTTCATTCCTGAGATCATTGAGATTAGAGTTGGAGGATTGGAGGTTGCCTTTCTGTTGAACAGAGCTAGTAGAAAGGGGATAGAAAGAAGGATTCACCAAATTTCTAAAAGATAAGTTAAACAAAAGTAGCAGATGGGGGTGGCTGCTGGAGGGCAGGAGGACAGCTGTTAATGTTTCTCTTTCAATAAAGCAGCTTGACTAATGTATTTGCAGAGGTTACAAATGGAGATAAAATTATTGCTGATGGATTTTATGAGATAAGCATTTTGGTAAGGATTGGAAAAAAAACCTGCCCAGAGTTAATTCAGTAAAAGTGTCCTGTTAACTGGCAGCTGAGAGTTGCTGTCTCTGTTGGTCCTTATTGGACTGTTTGCCCCCACCCCCCCCACCGCCTCACCCCTGTACCGCAAGCCCTTTGTTATTCAAGCGTTTTGTGTAGCAGAAAGACGTATTTATCAACTGTTTCAGATATGGATTCAGCTTTGCAAAAGAAAAAGAAAGACTTGCATTTATATAGTGCCTTTCATGACCCCAGGACATATCCAAAACCACCTTACAGTCTATCAAGTATTTTTGAAGTATAATCACTGTTGTAATATAGGAAACACAGCAGCCAGTTTGCACACAACAAGCTTTAACAAGCAGCAAAGTGCTAATGATCAGACAATCTGTTTTTCATTTTGGCGGCGGGCGATAAAAATGGCGCCTGCACACACGGAGCGCGTGTCGCAAAGCCACCGCGATTCCAAACACGGCAGGTCATTAGCACGGCCGGGGCGGCCGCCCCTCCAATGACGTAGAAGGGGCGGGTGAGCTGTCCCTGGCAACAGCAAACGGCGGCATTGCGCAGGTGCCGGTACCATTTTTAAAGGGCTTAAAGCCCTAAATAAGAAGTTAAATTTTTAAAGAGCCAGTTATTTTACAGTTAATGAAAATGAAGAAGAAAAATTTCTCATGCCCTCTCCCACCACCCCCACAATGTCATTACATATCATTCCTGCCCTTCCGCCCCCCCCCACAATCACCGGAATACCTACCCCCACCAAGTTCAGAACCTTTGTCCTTTACCCCTTCCCATCACCCCCTCGACCAATCAGGTAAGTTTGACCCCCACTCCCCCTCCTCCCGCACTGAGAATATTACCTCCTTTCCCCTCCCCACAGGTGTAGTGCCTCATTTCCCCAGACGGGGATTCGAGTGCCTGGCAGTGCCGGCAACCAGAATGAAGATCGGTGCGGCAAATCAGGAGGCGACTGGACCTTCATTAATTCAGATAGGTTAATTTATTTGCATATGGAAATAGTTGCCCCGTTGCTGAGTGCAGGGGTTGGGGGGGTGGGGCCTTCACAAAGCCTCTCCGCCTCCATTGAGATTGGGCCAGGCCCTGCCAGCGTCGGTGGCGGGCCTCATCCATAGCGATCTTCATGCCTCTCGCCACCACCGTTCCCAACGTCGAGGGCTCTACAAAATTCAGCCCAGTGCCTCACGTCAAAAAGGCAGCACCTTGCAATACTCCCTTAGTAGTATACTGAAGTACTAGCCTGAACTTATTGCTGAAGTCTCTGGAATGGAACATGAACCCATGACCTTCCAATCCACAGGCAGGCACCCCTACCCACTAAGTCACAGCTGATTCACAGCTTGTATTATTAGTTCTACTATTAAGAACTCTGGCTCTTTGTTTGGTGCAATTACTTAGCATTCAACTTGGAGAACATTGCTTGCAAGGTTTTTTTTTCATACTATTCTTTACTTGAGTTAAAATAAAGTCTAGAAAATAGCCACTTTCTGACCCAGGTCAGCTTTCAATTGATTTCTTGGCCTTTTCATGTTCCTGCAGGGTCAGGATGAAACACTGAATTCATTTGAAGCATTCTAGACAGAAGCAGTGAGAAAAATTGAGTCAGAAGTATTGAGTGAGAGTGACAAAGTTATTTGATTTTTGTACGCCTGGTAGATTCTGAATGCAGCTCTTGGTCTAGTGCTTACATGTCGAAACTGGAACAGTAACCATCTGAGTGGGCTTTTTTTTTTGTCCTGTCACCTAATAGTACTTATAATTAACGGAAACCGGAGCTGGCTAGACAACGGCTGAATGCAAACAAGGCCCCCGAGGCTGCATGCTGCATTAATGTAAGATATGCTCAGACAACATAACTTGTCAGGGAGGATTATTTCTGCTCAATGATTCTGCGAGGGCCCCCTTTTCTCCTCTGCGGCATTGATGAGAGAGTGGCCATTGAGAGTGGAGATACTGTGCCATTGATGTTTTGCGCGCGAGTGGGCTGCCTTTTGTCGAGAATATCTGTGCACAAAGCATGCGCTGTCCCAAATCTGCTGCTACTGTGAGAAACGATGAGCTGCCTTTGAGGTACGGTAGCGTGCATGTGTGTGTGTGTGTGTGTGTACAATGTTGAGTTTTAACCCGGTTTAATGCCATGCTACGGGACTTGTTTCTGTACGTGCTGTGTGCTTTTTGTGTCTGGCTTATGTCTGGGAAGAATAGTGGGAAAGAATTGTTGTGCATTTTGGGGTCCTTTTCTCTGAAGTGGAAATAGCTGAGAACTGTGCAGACGGAAAGAGTATCTGTGGGCTGAGTTGGGTTTTTGAGTTTCTCCCACCCAGGAAGGTTCTATTGTAACGCGCCGATTCACTGTCTGCACTGGGCTGTGAGGCGAGGGCACTGGATTTGTTCAGGAAGTGGAGGAAATGTTGGGGGTACTGGCGGAGCTGGGTTTGAAAAATGCGGCCCTTTTGTCTAATGTACTGACAGGCAGTGGAGAGCCCGAATACCTCCCTCTCTCTCACTGTCAATGGGACACCAGAACAATGGAGCTGTTGAAACACTTTCAGTGCCTGATGCTGCCTTTTCTACCTCCTTTCTACCCATTTTCCCACTCGCAAACACAACCCCCTTTTTTGGCATACCCTTGTAAAAAGAAACTCGCGTAGTGTCCGTTAAAGAGATTCCGTATTATGCCAGTTTGTGTTCTGCCTTTCCCTGCTTGACTTTGTATTAATATTGCTGAAGTGCTTTGGAGAACAAAATGTGCTTGTGGCATTAGGTGGGAGATTTATTCATGCTTTCCCCATTAAGCACAGAATGTCAGGTTAAAGAATCAATTTAGGTTGACAATAATTCCCCTATCAATCTGCTCTATTGCTTGTTACCAGATGGCTGCCGTTATCATTTCACCCAGTGCTGTGGTGTCAAGTTTGGCTGCTGTTTAGCTCTGTGGTATCTATCTTTCTTTCTCTCTCTTCTATTTTTGTCTGGCTCCGAACAAATATATTGTAGATAAAAGTGGTTAAAGCCAAATGACATATCTGTTTTCACATTGCCTGTCTGAGCTCGCTTCACTTTCAGCAGATAGCATGAAATGTTTTGTTTCCTCGCGCTTTATTTTTTGAGAGATGTTATTCAAAACCCCCTATTTCTAGTCCCCTCCACCCACCCTCCCATTTCTCCCCCTTACCCCACCCCCCCCCCAAATGATTTTCACCATTGCGCTGCACGGTCTGCGGCTGCGAGGCGCCCCTCCCGCTCCATGCCGTTCTTTCCTGAAACAGCAGGAGGCGTTATTCAGGGAGGGATGGGGGAAGGGATGGCTGAGGTGACTCGGTCACTGTCACATCTCCCTCCTCTCTGCTGAGATTAAATAAACCTCGCTTCCGCCCACTGCTCCATCTGCCAGTCTGGCTGAGCTCACCCAACTGAGGCAAGTCATCGTGAGTGACAGGCGGCCCTGGGACTCGGGCTCACAGCCTGCTGGCTGGGGGTACAGTGTTCTTTTATCTTTCTCTTAAAACATTCAGTGCTAAATAATCTTATCATATTCACAAAGCCCTCCCAGAAAGCAAGGATTGAATTGTTAAGATAGGTCGTATCTTTTTCATCACAGTTCGTAAACCCCTCCTTCTAACGATGAAATTTCTGTCCAATAAAATTGAATATAAGGAACCATCATTGTGCTTTCCAAATTAAAAGCAAAATTGTTTTGCCTTTTACTTTTAGCATAAATGTACTATGAAGCTGTAAAATAATAAAATAATTCATTGATTGATTGAATATTTCCTCCCTCCCCCACTGTTGCATCACCAACTTGGGGTAGATTTTAAACTTATCCTCTGGGTATAAACTCTGGGTATATACAGATCAGCTGCACCATATAGAATCTTTTTTGTCCGAAAATATACTTTATTCATAAAAATCTGTTTAAAAAAAATTGCAAACCAGCTCCAATTTGACATTCCAGAAAGTGCAAAAGAAATCAGTTTCCTTCAATACAGAAAGTGAGTTGCCTCACAACCCTTGCCATTCCATTTTATATGCAATGGACATTTCATTACAAATCAAAACCATATTTTGGTGCATACAGCCTGAGGGGTTTTACATGGATCCAGCCCCTCAGTTCACTTTGGCAGGAGGGCCTTACACAGTGGTCTTTCCCCATTGAGCCTTTGCGGCGGCTGCCCAAAGCATTACTGCGTCCCTCAGCACGTCGTCCTGGACCTTGGAATGTGCCAGTCTGCAACACTCGGTCGAGGACAGCTCTTTGCTCTGGAAGACCAGCGGGCTTCAGGCAGACCAAAGAGCGTCTTTCACCGAGTAGATGGTCCTCCAGCAGCAGTTGATGTTTATCTCGGTGTGCATCCCTGGGAACAGACCATAGGGCATTACAGAGCTGCTCGGGATGAACCTCAACAAAAACCTCTTTCCAAACCATATAGGATCAGCCCCATCCTCATTACCATTTTTTAAATACATTCGCAGTGTGTGGGCACCACTGGCAAACAAGGCTGACATTCTTGTCCATCCTTATGATCCAACTGAGATCACTTTAGAAGGCATTTAAGAGTCAACCACATTGGTGTAGGTCAGAGGTCATATTTAAGGCCAAACTGGCAAGAATGGCAGGTTTCATTCCTCAGAGTGAACTAGTTGGGTTTTTACTTTTTTTTTGCAGATACCAATATTTTTGTCTGCAGATTTTTTTTTTTAAACTGAATTTAAGTTGTCAAACTGCCTTGGTGGGATTTGAAATCAAGATCACCAGCGAGTCAAATCACATCCTTACCCCGCCATTTACACACTTGCACTTTCTAGCAGAGGTCACTAGTGTGCAGCAGCATGGAGCTGGAACACTGTGATTTCATTCCTCTTCTCCAGCCATCAGGGACACTAAATCGCTACTCCCTCTTCCCCTCCCTTCTCCTCTGCCCCCTGCCTCCGCACTGACTGCTCTCCCTCCCCCTCCCTCCCCACTCCCTCTTCCCCTCCCTTCTCCTCTGCCCCCTGCCTCCGCACTGACTGCTCTCCCTCCCCCTCCCTCCCCACTCCCTCTTCCCCTCCCTTCTCCTCTGCTCCTGTCCCCCACCCGTTTTCCCAGCTGATAGCATCTAACTCAGCACAAACCAAATAAAACTAATTTTTAAAAACTGAAATGAATTACAGTCTCCAACACATACGCCGTCCACACTTAACTCCGGCACTCACTATATCGGGCAAATGTTGCTAAACGTTTCCCAGCACCATAAGAATCAATTACAGAGGTGTCACTTAAAACGTATTAAATGTGCCGGCCATTTCTGGCAGTGACTGTACTTCAGAGTGTCAACATCTATCCATTTCGAAAGGAGCTGACCAGCTCTAAAGTACATTTTCAAGCCCATATATTTTCAAAAGCTCTTAGTCACAAGGTATGAGTGAAGTAGAAGAGAAGCATTGTTATTAGACATGAAGAAATCATTCAGTTTTAAGACACATGATTTTCTTCAGACTCTCTGCTGGAAAATTAGTTCTGTGCTGAAATATCTATGGTTTGATCACTGTGCGTTGTGTTGTGGTTAATGTCCTTATATGACCCGTGTTGCCTCAGTCCCTAATATAACTAAGAAAAGCTGCATTGTGCTGCCGTAATATTAATATGCTGTATCTTCAGAAAAATATGCAACATTAGGATGGTGAGAGAATAGGGCAAGTGTCTAAGCACTTCATTAGGCCATAATATTGTTAGACTCGCAGTCATTATCAGAGTCTTGCATGTGACAATGCACTGCAGTACTACAGAGGATAAGGTACAGGGAAGCCTGGTGTGTGATCATTAATATTTATATCCAGAACTTTAGAAGAGAGCATGGTGCATGTTGCTGAGGTAGTTATTCGCGAGCAAGCCAGCGCTAATTACTTTAATCAGGAAGGTTAATTAGCAGCTGAAGCAGCCTGGGATAGGAAGTTCATTGCTTTCAGGAGTAGGTGCCTCTGGGCCGTGGGAGATGACAGACACCAGCTTTACTCCATGCCCTCTTGAGTGATGGATGGCAGAAAGGTTTCAGCAGGCCATGGGGTTGAAAATAATTGAAGGCCCCTTCCAGTACAACCCAAAGGAAGAATTCCTCATCCTGACACCATCTGACATGCCACAGCTTCTAATTTAACAGGCATTCTTTGAGTTTTCCCAATGTAAAATTTTCAGATTTGTTACTAATTGTTATCCCCAGACCCTGCAAGCTTAAAAAAAGGCTGGAAGTCTATCACCTCAAAGAAGTGTTTCACATTTGTAGCGCCCCATTGCTAAGTTTTAATTCATATGCAAATGAATTGTGCCATCTGTCCTAGCCCAGCAAACCATTACAAATCCAAGAACGATTGCAGGAGTGCAAAGCATGATACCCCAGAGATAGGGATCCCATCTCTAGTGAAGACATTTACTCCCCAAAATGCCTCAAATGAGGGAATATTGGGTCAGTTGAAACGTCGTTCCTTGGATATCTCTTGCTAATATGATTCAGTGACTACACGCAGGAGAAATGCAGCTACTGAACAAGAGGTAGCATTGGAGAAGGAGAATCACAATGTGAACAGAACCCGTTCTCTGAGAATTAAATACAATATACTTCCAGGAGATGAAGACTTTTACCATTCTGAATAGAACTGGTACAGTTTTTGTATTTTTTTTATTCTACTCGTAATAAGCTGCTGGCTCAGACCAGATGACATGACTGATAGACACTTGAATCAAAAATTGCAACAATAGAACATAATACCCCGGTGAAGCAAAATAATGCCATTGCAGTATATTTTTTTCGGGTAATTTCATTTTAGCGAGTGTCATAAGCGCTAAATCCCAAACTATAGCAGCAAGCTTTTGAATGAAAAATGTTATGAGACACCATTCTAGACATAGCATGTTCTGTTGTTCACAAGTTTTTTTAGGTTGTTAACTGTTTGTCTATAGAAAGAATAAAACTTGCATTAATATAACACACAAGCTGTATAAATGTGTGGCCTCTTGAGCATCCCTGATTTTAATCCTTCTACCATTGGCAGCCGTGCCTTCAGCTGTCAAGGCAATGAGCTTTGGAATTCCTTCCCTAAATCTTTCCACCTCTCTTTCCTCCTTTAAGATGCTCCTTGAAATCTACTTCTTTGACAAAGCTTTTGGTCATCTGCCCTAAGGGTACGAAGGGTATTAACGGATACGGGGATAGTGCGGGAAGGTGGAGTTATAGTAGAAGATCAGCCATGATCTTATTGAATGATGGAGCAGACTCGAGGGGCTGAATGGCCTACACCTGCTCCTATTTCTTATGTTCTAATGTCTCCTTATGTGATTTGGTGTCAAACTCTGCTTTATAAAGCCCCTGTGAAATGCCTAGTGAAATTTTATTCCACTAAACGTGTGATATAAATACAACTTCTTGTTTTGTGCCTTCCAAAGCAGCACTCCCCATGACTGAAGACTCTGCGATGGGGAGTCGGCCCTCTGGTGTCTGTATTTCCCTAAAAGATGACACGAAACACAAAATTGACATTTACAGATTGTAGAAATCCCGAGCTTTTCTGTATGATTACAAGCCTAGCGGTTCCAGTGGGCCCTATTTGTGGACAAACTACACATTCGTATCGCAATCCCGCTTTCTGCTGTTTCAGTGGCAGCATTAACACATTTAAAATCAAGAGGTTCAGTCCTGTAGCCTGTGCTTTAGTTGGTTTCAGCTGGGTCAGTGTATTTACAACTTGTTTGAATATTCCCAGCCAGCAGCCAAAAATCAGGCCGGGATCCTGCTCCCAATCACTGTTCAGTGACCCAAAAGTGGGAGTCTGCAGACACTGGGGGAGAACAGGAAGCACAGCTTGGCTGTGATTCCCTTCCAATCAAATAGCCATTTGACCCTTCTATTTAGGTTCACCTAGACGTACAGCCACTTGAGCAAGGTATGAGAGGGGGTAGCCAGCACTGGTAAAACCTCATGAAACCTTTGGGAAAGGACAGGAGAAAATTCAAATGGGGTAAAGGAATCGACTGTGCAACAAAGGTTAGGGACACGCCTGCCATGTTGTGTCTTGTGCAATGGCTTGGCTTAGGAAGCACGATGGGGGGATTTTCCACAGGGTGTGGGGAGAGGTTGCCGGATTGTCCACCATAACTTTAGCAGAAGATTGGCGGAAATCTCAGGGTACATCTGTAAAAGATTGGCAGCCGATCAGGAATAAGTTGCTGAGAAATTCCTGGCCTGTCTTTTCCAGACATCAGAGCTGAGAACTGATTGCTGAAAGTATTTAAAGAGGAGGTAGATAGATTTTTGAAATATCGGGGATTTGGGGGCTATGAGGAGCTGGCACAAAAGAGGAGTTGAGGTGTGGGGCAGATCAGCCATGATCTTATTGAATGGCGGGGCAGGCTTGAAGGGCCGAGTGGCCTACTCCTACTCCTATTTCTTATGTTCTTATGAGAAAAGGCCCATCAGGGGAACTAAGCACAACATTAGAGGCCTGAGGGCCCCTGGCTGCCGGTACCTGTGATTTTCAACCAATAAGGCAGGGAAGGGGTGGTTGGGGGGGAGTGGAGTGGGGGACAGGGGCGGGTATGTGTGCAGCAGGCTGCGCTGGGGTGGCTGTTGCTGAGGGCAGCCAGTCCCATTTATTTAGGAAACTGAGGAGAAGCACATTTCACCTGCGGAGATGAAGGGGTGGGCCGGCCCAGCTGAATTCATTGTTTGTCAGAGGATGAAATCTGCAACTCCGACTTTCTGTGCCGGGAAAATAAAAATCCCCTTTCCTCTTAGCACATGGCATGATATTCCACGTTTGAAAAAAGAAAGCCAAGGAGTGACCTAATCGAGGTATTTAAATTTATGAAAGCTTTTGATAGAGTGGATACAGAGAAAATGTTTCCACTTGTGGAGCAGAGCATAACTAGACACCTTCAATATAAGATAGTTACCAAGAAATCCAATAGGGAATTCAGAAGAAACTTCTTTACCCAAAGAGCGGTGAGATTGTGGAACTTACTACCACAGGGAGTGGGGTTGAAGCAAATAGTATAGATGCATTTAAGGGGAGGCTAGACCAGCATATGAAGAAGAATGGAGGGTTACACTGATAAATTTAGATGAGGAAAGATGGGAGGATGTTTGAGTGGAGCATAAATGCTGGCATGGACTAGTTGGGCCACATGGCCTGTCTGTGTGCAGTATGTCCGATGTATATCTGTGCTTGAGTCAAGATTGGGGAGAGAGGAGTGCTGATGAAAGGCAGGCAGCCACAGATGGACTCACTGGCCTCTTGTGCCACCTGAATGAGACTTTTCTCGTCAGGAGACACACTGGGAGAAATTTTAACCGAACTCGCCCATTGGGAAACTGACGGAAATAGGCAGAATGTCCTTCCCAATTTTACTCTGCTTTGACGTCACTATCGGGCAGGTTGTTACACCAGTGTTCCACCTGACCCCATGGGTTTCCTGTCCAGACAGTTAAGTTAAAATCCGCCCCCCCCCCCCAACCACTATGTTGGGGCTCGTGAGTTTACTTTTCGACCTGCAGAAGTTGAAATATGTCCCCTCAGGTTTTGCCAGTGCTTGCGTTGGCTTAAAGTGGGGCTGGGTGGGCTGGGGAGGGGGGGGGGGGGAGGTGGGGGGAGGTGCGAGTGCAGGGGAAATATTTTGCATTGAAAATATTCCTCCCACCCAGGGTAATATTCCAAGAGCCAATGTAATACTCTTTGGAAAGTCTGAAATTTCCAGACTGAAAGTTTCCCGTCATAACTCTGATGAGAAAGTGGCAGAGCTGTCAGGGAATAGGCAGAGTGACTGAAAACAGGCGCTTCCCTCAGCATTTCACCCGTCAGCTGCTGGAGTTATGAACAGGAGACTGGTAGAACCCCGTCCGGATTCCAGGGACCTCGTGTGTGAATGTGTGGATTTTTTCCCTGTTCTCTATGCATCTACTACACTGGCATTACTTCTAGAGTGTTGCACTGAGTTTCCTCCCTTCTTATCCTTCTCTTGAGAGCAGTCACTCCCATTGAAGTACATGTCCGTGCTTATCTTGTGTGTGTCCAGTTCTCGAACATCACCAGGCTATTTATCCATGGGGTGCAGCAACAGCTGAGCTCATTTCTTTGCTTAACCAATATCCATACACCTATATTATGTTCTAGCAGGAGTCACTGGAAGACAATCTTGTCACATTCCATAACTGAGGTAAAACATTGTTTATTTTTTGGATCATTCCTGTCCCCTTACGGCTGCTTTTGACATTATCAGTCTGTCCAAAGCATGATATCTACTAAAATAATTCCTGGTGAGCTTGCTTCTGCAGTGCGTAAGTCCAGGATGTGAATAATCATCAGGGAGGCATGTCTCTGACTGCTTGCCCATATTTAGACCTTTGTCGCATGATCATGTGACCCTGGAATGAAGCCAATCATAGTAACTCCAGCTGAGACCAGCCAACTCAGTATAGATCAAAGATGGGACATGCAGGCTGTTTGGCAGAGCAGCCCATTACACGATGTGTCATGCTTCAGAGTAATTACAGGGCTATTACTGAAAAACATCTTTGGAGGAGGAAATGCCCTCAACAATACTAAGTCACATTTCATGATCCCCCAGTGTTGTGTCTGTTGGACGATTCAGTCTACTTTTGCACTTGGGATGTAAATGTCAAATGGTTCATTTGGACCAGAATATTACAAGAGAATGGATTCTGGTCACAACCGGTCTATCTGAAATAAAAACAGAAAATACTGGGAAACACTCAACAGGCCAGGCAGCATCTGTGGAGAGAGAAACTAAGTTAGCGTTTCTGGTCAATCAACTTTTGTCAGCTTTATATAGATGTCTGGACTTATCTACTATAAATATCAGCAAGCAAACACAGGTGCTTTTCTAAATACTCTTTTTTTGTAAAGGTTGGTATTTGTGTGGGGGATGGGGTGGTGGGGGTTGGTTGACATCCTTCCATCTACGAAAGATGATGGACATGCAGCAAACAATCCAATTAGGTGGGGTGTCTTCTCTTGGTGCACCTTTGCTGATGGCTGTGAAGGCCAATCCTTAAGAGGCAGTTTCTGCCACAAGTGCCGCACGTGAAGCTGCCGAGTGACGCTGTGAGTTGGTGTTTTTGATGTTGACGTCTGTTTCCAAGCTGCTGTAGCAACAGGTCATCCTGGTAGTGCACACCACTCTATAGGATGTGTCGCTATTTCCCTCTTTCGCCAGCCAGGCAACTTTTTTCATAAAGGTTGATATTTGTGTGGAGGATGGGTTGGTGAGGGGTACAACTAGTAAATTAAGATCAGTGTTTTACATTGGTTTGAGTGTCAGCATTTATAGTCAATCCCTTAACACAATATCTGTCATGTATCAGTTGGTAACCAATTGGAAGTGGATTGGAGAAGTCAGTCGTTCTGCAAATTGGGGTTTGTAAACCAGTAGAAGGTGCAAAATGCAAAGCTGTTTAGAAACTTTTAATGAAGTGATTCCTTATACAGATGCCCTGCACATGCTGCAGGTTTTTAATTAGGTATTTGAATTGAATGTCCTTCATTTTTCTCACAACATCACTCAGCTCCAAATGCGTAAATGTTAATAAAAAGGTTATAACTCTGGGGAGAAAAGAATAAAGTAATTCCTTTTCCATTGAACCTTGGATTACAAATAAGCTTAACACAAAAACCCAGTCACTTGGAGGCCTTGTTAGTTTCTAGATCTCGAACTGAGTTTATTAAAAGGAAGAGGGAGTCTCTCTCATACTTTTTCAATGTTAGAGAACCAGCACATAATTAGACTTCATTACCACATATAATTTTGGCTTCTTCACTGCACTTAGATTGCTATTGGATATGAGTGTGTTCTGCTTGGATTTTATTTGAATTGTTATTTTGTGGTGTCTAAATTTTCCTACATAACAACTGCCAGTGCAGTTCAAAAGTGATGTATTGGTTGTGAAGCATTTTATGGTGCCCTGAGGATGTGATAACTTACTGTGTGAACACTGAATGCTTCCTTCCCCTTCATTTGTGTTTCAATTCAGAAGTTTCTAATTTCAAAAAGGTATAACCGATGAACAACTGAGACTTATTGCTTTACAGTAATGCCTGCATTTTATTGCCCCTCTTAAATCGTGACTAAAAATTTTGCTGATATGTCAACTGCACTACATGTGAAAGATGAGACAAAGTTAGGCAGCATTGCAGACAGTCTAGATGATAGCATAAAATTGCAAAGAGATAGTGACAGACTAGGTGAGTGGGCAAAATTGTGGCAGATGGATTTCAATGCGGGGAGGTGTGAGGTTATCCATTTTGGGCCAAAAAAACATAGAGCAGGGTACTTTCTAAATGGGAAGAGGTTAAGTACAGTGGATGTCCAAAGAGACTTGGGGGTTCAGGTGCATAGATCTTTAAAATGCCACGAGCAAGTGCAGAAAATAATCAAAAAGGCTAATGGAATGGTAGCCTTTATATCTAGAGGATTGGAGTATAAAGACACAGAGGTTATGCTGCAGCTGTACAAAACCCTGGTTACAGCCCATTTGGAGTACTGTGAGCAGTTCTGGGCACTTCACCGTAGGAAGGATATATTGGCCTTGGAGGGAGTGCAACGTAGGTTTACAAGAATGATACCTGGACTATAGGGGTTAAGTTACGAGGAGAGATTACACAAATTATACCTGTTTTCGCCAGAATTTAGAAGGTTAAGGGGTGATCTGATCGAAGTCTTCAAGATATTAAAAGGAAAAGACAGGCAAGATAAAGATAAGCTATTTCCACTGGTCGGAGATTCTAAAACTAGGGGGCATAGTCTAAAAATTAGGACCAGACCGTTCAGGAGAGATGTTAGGAAGCACTTCTTCACGCAAAGGGTGGTAGAGGTTTGGAACTCTCTCCCACAAACAGCAGTTGAAGTTAGAACAGTTGTTAATTTTAAATCTGAGATAGATTTTTGTTAAGCAAAGATATTAAGGGATATGGGCCAAAGGCAGGTATATGGAGTTAGGCCGTGGATCAGCCATGATCTCACTGAATGGCAGGACAGGCTCGAGGGGCTGAATGGCCTACTCCTGTTCCTATCTTCCTATGTTCCTATGTTCCTAGTTGTGCTATGTCATTTACACGTGCCAGTCCTAAAATTTTTCAGATTGTGGTATTGTCACTCATTGGGATTGGATTTTTCAGGCTATATAACAAATGTATAACTGTATTATGGGAGCACTGACGCTGTCTTTTACATTTCCTCAAAAATAAATGCCATGGATGTCAAACCATAGGGAGAGAGCAAGTATTAATGGGATTAGCATCCTTGAAAGTTGATAAATCACCCAGGGCCAGATGAAATGTATCCTAGGCTGTTAAAAGAAGCCAGAGAGGAAACAGCAGAGGATCTGACCATCATTTTCTAGTCCTCCATGGATACAGGGTGTGGTGCCTGAGGACTGGAGAACTGCAAATGTTGTACCTCTGTTTAAAAAGGGAGTGAAGGATAAACCGAATAATTACAGGCCAGTCAGTCTAACCTCAGTAGTGGGTAAATTATTAGAATCTATTCTGAGAGACAGGATGAACTGATACTTAGAAAGGCACAGGTTAATCAAGGATAGTCAGCATGGATTTGTTAAGGAAAGATCTTGTTTGACCAACGTGATCGAATTTTTGAAGAAGTAACAAGGAAGATAGATGAGGGTAGTGCAGTTGATGTGGGCTAAATGGATTTTAGCAAGGCTTTTGACAAGGTCCCACATGGCAGACGGGTTAAAAAAATAAAATCCCATGGGATCCAGGGAAATGCAGCAAGGTGGATGCAAAATTGGCTCAGTGGCAGAAAACAAAGGGTAATTGTTGATGGCTGTTTTAGCGACTGGAGGGCTGTTTCCAGTGGCGTTCCGCAGGGTTCAGTACTGGGTCCCCTGCTTTTTGTAGTATATATTAATGATTTGGATGTAAATTAGGGAACATGATCAAGAAGTTTGCAGACGACGCAAAGATTGACCGTGTGTAGATAGCGAGGAGGATAGCTGTAGGTTGCAGGAAGATATTGATGGTCTGGTCAGATGGGCAGAAAAGTGGCAAATGGAATTCAACTTGGAGATGCATTTGGGGAGGTCAAACAAGGCAAAGGAATACACAATCAATGGGAAAATACTGAGAAGGAAGCGAGGGACCTTGGAGTGAATGTCCACAGATCCCTGAAAGTAGCAGGACAGATTGATAAGGTGGTTAAGAAGGCATATGGAATCCTTTCCTTTATTAGCCAAGATATAGAATATAAGAGCAGGGAGGTTATGCTGGAACTGTAAAACTCATTGGTTAGGCCACAACTTGAGTACTGGTGCAGTTCTGGTCACCTCATTACAGAAAGGATGTAATTGCACTAGAGAGGGTACAGAGGAGATTTACAAGGATGTTGCCAGGACTAGAAAAATGCAGCTATGAGGAAAGATTGGATAGGCTGGGGTTGTTCTCCTTGAAACAGAGAAATCTGAGGGGAGATCAGATTGAAATGTACAAAATGTTGAGGACCTGGATAGAGTGGAGGTGAAGGGTCTATTCACCTTAGCAGAGAGGTCAGTGATGAGGGAGCATAGATTTAAAGTGATTGGTAGAAAGATTAGAGGTGAGATGAGGAAAAACAAAAGATTAGAGGTGAGATGAGGAAAAACATTTTCACCCAGAGGGTGGTGGGGTTCTGGAACTCACTGCCTGAAAGGGTAGTTGAGGCAAAGACCCTCAACTCATTCAAAAGGAGGCTGGATATGCACCTCAAGTGCTGTAATCTGCAGAGCTACGGACCAAATACTGACAGGTGGGATTAGAATGGGTGGATCGTTTTTTGGCTGGCACAGACACGATGGATCAAGTGGCCTCTTTCTGTGCCTTAAACTTTCTATGATTTTATGATTCTATGTGAAGATTATAGATGGAATTGAGTTTAATTATGGTCTCTGATTTTTAGAAGGTTTTTGGAATGGGATTGCACTGTATTACAGAATTGGGTACATTTCTGATAAGGGAATGAATTGAGGGATTCAGTGGGAAGGCAGATGATGGGATTGATTGGTGAAGAAGTGACAGGCTTTTTGAGTCCAATGGCTTTTTTAAGATCCGCACGTGAAACCAACAGCAGCAGTTTGTGGTAATTTTCAGCCGTGCAGTCTAATTGTGCCTGAGTGGTGAGTGATACACATTTGCCTTGGGAAGCAGGCAGGATGGTTAATAATGAGGCCCTGAGTTCATTGTGATGAAGGTTGTCATTCTTTTGATGGCATCTGCAGGCTCCAACCACTGAGGAAATCTAATGACCTTGCAGACTGCTACAGGTGCCCAGAGAGTAGGCTCCTCGAACCTACCAGTAACATTCTTCAATCTTACAGCTGGAGTGTCAACCACTACTGTCACTCAGGTCCTGTAACTGGAACAGAGACGAGCAAATGTTTGGACTGAAATGTACTACCAGAGTGTGGCGTATATTGGTCATGTTATTTTCCATTAGTGCATCGATTATTGAATCCTAATGTTCCTGTTGACATCACTGCAAGCTCACTGAGGTTGTCACTATCTCTGTACGCTGTAGGTTTTCACATTGGCTTATCTGGACACTAGGGAGTGTGCAATGGGACCCTCATAGTCTGTGGGATCTTCAGATTTCTGTATTTGTTGGATTACTAAACACTAGGAATGTCACTGCATGCTAATAAAACAAGCACATCCTGCAATGATAGCACACTGTTTCCTTGGGTAGCTGGCATTGCTTTTCAGCAGTCAGGGCAGGGGTCCCCAGGAGTGTGGTGGTATTTGCAGTGAGTCGGAACACTGAAGCTTGGAAACCCCATGCTCTGTAGTCAAACTGGACCTTCATGTGAAAACTTGACCTGCTGGGAAAGGTCATTCTAACTCAGGGAACAAACACATAAAGATATATGTCACTGCCCCTCGTGTCGCACAGCACACAGGAACCCTATTCCTAAGGCCTTCAGCCTCTTCCTACCTTTAGAAGCCTTTAGTTACTTATCCTAATTCTTACCCTACAGTTGCTTGCTGTTATTTTGTTGGTCACTGAGGACAAGAAAAGGTCATCCGGCCCACGTGTGCTCTACTCTTTTATGGACCATTGTGAAGTCCCTTGGGCCTATGCTGAACGGACTATATAAATGCAAGTTGTTAGATCTCTGTGCTGCTCCAATTCTGGCTTCTTGCACATCCCTGATTTTAATCACTGCACTGCTTACGGCTGTGCCTTCAGCTGCCTAGGCTCTAAGCTCTGGAATTGTCTACCTAATCTTCTCCAACTCTCTTCCTTCAAGATGTTCCTTAAAAGTTGTGACCAAGCTTCTGCCTTAATACTTCCTTGCATGGCTTGGTGTCCAATTCTGTTTGCTAAGGTTCTGGTGAAGCACCTTGGGGCATTTTACTATGTTAAAGGTGCTATATAAATGAAAGTTCTTGTTGTTTTTCATTGTGCCTAGAGTTGCAATGCAGCCACTCTGCCTGCAGATGCAGTCTAAACGTATATTATTGAATAATAAAAACAATCAAAACAATAAAGAAAAAGAAATCAAAAGAAATCAGGACAACAGAATGCATTCTTCCCTTTAAAAAAATCCTCAACACTTGAAGTAAAGAAATCTTTATTAAAAAAATTACCACAGGTCATCATCCATTCTTTTATTTGAGAGAAAAAGCCTTGTGAAAATCTTCATTATTTCCCAATTGAACATAAATAAAGAACACTTTTTATTTACAACAGCATCACATATGGCAATCAAGCCAGAGTTTTTTTTAAGATGCCCCTCTCTTTTTTAAAGTTTTTGTTCCTCATTTGCTGCTCCACATATTGATCTCAGTCAACAGGTTGAGTAAGTGTCTGCTCCAGACATGTCGAGAGGTTCACAAACAAAGAGGGTGGTTTGGCTGAGGTTCTGAAGGACAGCTGACGCAAGTCAGCACCTTTAGGAGAGGAGGACTGGAGAATTGGGCAAAGCGATCAGCTGGTAAAGACATTTTATGAATGGCGAAAGTGACGGCAATGCAGATGGAAGGCAGAGCGTTTTGTTACTTGTTTTTTCAGTCTAACGTTACAATGGCCACCCTGCTAGGATATACTTAGTAGTTGAAAGCTCCACCGACCTGTTTTACGAGCCTTAGCTGAATTTAAGAGCTGTGTCCCATCTGATATACAATAAATCTTTGTGTTGTCCGACCTTGTCCTGAAGCTCCTTGTACAGACAAATCCAGTGGCACAATATGCAGATCTGATGCAGTACCTTTCTGCTGGAGAGAACCCCCCCCCCCCCGCCCCCCCCCCCCACCCCCGCGATGTCGAAGTGGCTAAATGCAAGTACATGATGTGGTACTCATCCATTATTACCAAATGACCTTGGGGTTGGCCTTCTCTTTTGTTAAGTATTAGCTGTCTCAGCTGGGGCAGCATTAGGAATGTCGCAATTCTCCACAAAATCCCTGTACCTGGTCAAGGAATGTTGCTGCTACCAATAAATGGCACCCGGGCCTTGCAGCAAGTTAGAAAAGAAAGAACTTGCATTCACCTAGTGCCTTTCACAACTTGAGGATGTCCCAAAGCAGTTTACAGCCAATGAAATACTTTTGAAGTGTAGTCACTGTTGTAATGTAGGAAACGTTGCAGGTAATACAGTTGGTACGGAGGGGAGGAACAGTGTTGATGCGCAGTGTGCGAGGGATGAGTTGTGAGACATGGCTGTTGTGAGTTGTGAGAGAGATAGCTGGAAGCACCTTATTGAGATGGGTATTTCATGTCTTTAATGGAGACAGTAATTACTGAGCATTGCATAGTCACCAATTCCCAGCACACGAGTTTCATCCAGCTGTGTGTAACCGGGAGGTATTCTCGACGGTATCCACTAAGGCCAGTGGGCGGGAAGACATGATTTTCCCTTTGAACCAGTTCTTCCCGTGTCCTGTCCCAATACACTGGACATTTAAGAAATAGGTCTGTGATGGGAAAGTAATATTTGAAAGATAGCAGCATGAAGGGCAGGGGAGCGAGGAAGAGAGCAGTGCAACTTTCCTAATAGCTGCTGAAGCAAGGAAGGAAAAGAAAATTAGCTTGAGCTCCCACTTCTGATCACTTAGTAACTCTGCTGCAAAGTGTACATTTTAGCATCAGGTGAGAACAAAATGAGACACAGCTTTTATGGCCCCCAACCCATCACAGTCAAAAATATTGCCCGTGATCAGGAGCTGAAAATCTGCAATCCCACATAACCATGGCAGAGCAGGATGTCCCCTGCTCTGGACAATTACACGCCTAATCCTGTCGGCATTCCCAGGGGTCAGGCAGTTAAAATGAAGTGGGTGGGTGCTCATGTTGGTATTGGCATAGCTGCATGCTGGTGTATGGGGAAATGGGTGGGGTAGGACATTACTGACTTCAAAGCCTTTTGAGCCCCATGTGCCAGCTGGTCTGATCGAAGAACTCCTGTGCGGAGAAGACTTGGGCCCATTCTTTGAGGGACAGTCCTCTTAGGGCCAACAGATTGTCTAATGACCAGCTGCCATTAGGACTCCAGTCTTTCCACCTGGCACTCTAACATACATCTTCATGCAAATGTTCAATACTCTGGGAGCATTAGAGCCAGAACTATTGGGAATTCCAGCAGGTAGTGTCATCCTACCAGGCCTTTCTCTCTTTTCTTGATATCAGATTTAAAGAAGGCCAAGTCCCACCCCCACCTCCATTCCAGCTCGCAGCACCCCTCCCCACCTCCCGAAAAACCTAGCGTTGCCCAGTAGGGTGGAGACCTGAATACCCGAGTTCTGTCCCATAATCCGCTCTCCCATACCCCCAGTTATGCCACAAACCTGCCTTAAATTTAGCAACTTTTCTGGGCCCCACTGTGTGGGCTTGCACATGAAGAGTGGCCATTTGAAACTCAGAAGCTATACTTTCAAATGCAACCATAAGGGGAGACGACAGCCAGTGAAATTACACTAAGAGTTAACTCAAAATGTCTGCCATCCAGTGATTTCAACCACCAGAGCAGAAATGAGTTGCATTTCAACAGGCGGCAGAAGCTGTCAGTGCTGTGACCCACTTCTACTTGAGCTGTAGCATCATTAACTGCCTCAGGTCATGAGGAATTGCCAAGCCCTAGAAGAAGAGGGAAACAAAGACTGTAATTTGTCTCCTGGCAATTCCCTTTCCTAACAGGGAGAGAGGAGTTTATTTGTGAGACTAAGCAATGTCTACTACAGTCATTCATCCTTTAAATCAGCGTCATGCAGGAGGACCCAGAGCTTTGTTCCTCTAGTTACTGTGTTGCTTGTGGAGCCTGTGGTTATACTCAGCTTGAAGGTGCATTCTCCTGTTTAGTTATAGACTTATTGCACTGTAATGCTTATTTCCCTTGCTTAGCATCCTGAATAGAGGGCATGAGTCTGCTTGACTTTTCCGAGTGCCAAACTAGTCATGACGATGGCTGCTTTGCTGCTTGGGCCAGAGGGAGTTGTAGTTACCTATAGAGCACAGGAGACTTGGAGAGGTGGGAATAAATAAATATTCTGAAGTCTTTGTTTGATATTCTTTGGGAATCAGGGGACATCAATAAAAAAAACTTGCATTTATATAGCACCTTTCATGACCTCAGGATATTCCAAAGCCCTTTATAACCAAGGAAGTACTGTTGAAGTGTAGTCACTGTTGTAATGTAGGAAACATGGCAGCCAATTTGTGCACAGCAAGTTCCACAAACAGCAGTGTGATAATGACCAGATAATCTTTTTTCATGGTGTCAGTTGAAGGATTAAATATTGGCCAGGGAGAGCTCTCCTACTTCTACTTCTTTGGCCTCCTTGTCTCGAGAGACAATGGGTAAGTGCCTGGAGGTAGTCAGTGGTTTGTGGAGCAGCACTTGGAGTGGCTACAAAGGCCAATTCTAGAGTGACAGACTCTTCCACAGGTGCTGCAGATAGAATTGGTTGTTGGGGCTGTTACACAGTTGGCTCTCTCCTTACACTTCTGTCTTTTTCCTGCCAACTGCTAAGTCTCTTCAACTCGCCACTCTTTAGCCCCGCCTTTATGGCTGTCCGCCAGCTCTGGCGATCACTGGCAACTGACTCCCACGACTTGTGGTCAATGTCACAGGACTTCTTGTCACATTTGCAGACGTCTTTAAAGTGGAGACATGGACGGCCGGTGGGTCTGATACCAGTGGCGAGCTCGCTGTACAATGCGTCCTTGGGGACCCTGCTATCTTCCATGTGGCTCACATGGCCAAGCCATCTCAAGTGCCACTGGCTCAGTAGGGTGTATAAGCTGGGGATGTTGGCTGCCTCGAGGACTTCTGTGTTGGAGATACGGTCCTGCCACCTGATGCCAAGGATTCTTTGGAGGCAGTGAAGATGGAATGAATTGAGACGTCGCTCTTGGCTGACATACGTTGTCCAGGCCTCGCTGCCGTAGAGAAAGGTACTGAGGACACAGGCTTGAAACACTCGGACTTTTGTGTTCCGTGTCAGTGCGCCATTTTCCCACACCCTCTTGGCCAGTCTTGACATAGCAGCAGACGCCTTTCTCATGTGCTTGTTGATTTCTGCATCGAGAGAGGTTATTGCTGATAGTTGAGCTTAGATAGGTGAACTCTTGAACCACTTCCAGAGCGTGGTCGCCGATATTGATGGATGGAGCATTTCTGACGTCCTGTCCCATGATGTTCGTTTTCTTGAGGCTGATGGTTAGGCCAAATTCATTGCAGGCAGCCGCAATCCTGTCGATGAGTCTCTGCAGACACTTTTCTGTGTGGGATGTTAATGCAGCATCGTCAGCAAAGAGGAGATCCCTGATGAGGACTTTCCATACTTTGGTCTTCACTCTAAGACGGGCAAGGTTGAACAACCTGCCATCTGATCTCGTGTGGAGGAAAATTCCTTCTTCTGAAGACTTGAACGCATGTGAGAGCAGCAGTGAGAAGAAGATCCCAAACAGTGTAGGTGCGAGAACACAGCCCTGTTTCACACCACTCAGGATAGGAAAGGGGTCTGATGAGGCACCGCTATGCTGAATTGTGCCTTTCATATTGTCATGGAATGAGGTGATGATACTTAGTAGCTTTGGTGGACATCCGATCTTTGCTGGTAGTCTGAAGAGACCACGTCTGCTAACAAGGTCAAAGGCTTTGGTGAGATCTATGAAAGCAACATAGAGGGGCATCTGTTGTTTGCAGCATTTCTCCTGTAGCTGGCGAAGGGAGAACAACATGTCAATAGTGGATCTCTCTGCTTGGAAGCCGCACTGTGCCTCAGGGTAAACATGCTCAGCCATCTTCTGGAGTCTGTTTAAAATGACTCGAGCGAAGACTTTTCCCACTGTGCTGAGCAGGGAGATTCCATGGTAATTGTTGCAGTCACCGCGGTCATCCTTGTTCTTATAGAGGGTGATGATATTGGCATTGCGTGTGTCCTGTGGTACTGCTCCCTCATCCCAGCACAGGCAAAGCAGTTCATGGAGTGCTGAGAATATAGCAGGCTTGGCACACTTGATTATTTCGGGGTAATGCCGTCCTTTCCAGAGAATCTATGGCATCACTGAGTTCCGAGTTTGCTGGCTGTTCGTCCAGCTCAACCATGCCTGGCAGAGACTGGGCTGCATTGAGGGTGGGATCAGTGACAACATTTTCCCTGGAGTACAGTTCTAGGTATTACTCCACCCAGCAGTCCATTTGATTGCATTGGTCAATGATTGTGTCCCCTGATTTAGACTTGAGGGGGGGGGGCGATCTTTTTGACGGTTGGCCCAAAAGCTCTGTTAATGTCATCATACATTCCTCTGATATTTCTGGTGTCGGAGGCCAGCTGAATACGACTGCATAGGTGTTGCCACTAGTCATTTACACAGCGCCTGGCTGTTCTTTGTGCAGCGCTTCTGGCTACTTTAAGTGCTATGGATATTAACTCGCTGGGGGCTTTCTTGTAGTTCAACAGTGCAGTGCGCTTAGCGGCTAGGACAGGTTTCAGCTCTTCAAAGTGAGATTGAAACCAGTCTGCATTCTGCTTCTCATGTTTGCCAAAGGTGGTCATTGCTGAGTCATAGATGGCATCTCTGATGTGGGCCCACTTGGTCTCTGCATCCCCTGCAGGAGTGTTTTGAAGGGCTTTTTCAAGTGAATTTAGAAACTTATGTAACAGCTCTTGTTCAAAATAGTGCAGTGGGACCTTTTATGTATATTTATGAAAAACTTTCCCTAAGAAGATTCAAAGTGTTGGGTTTCAAAGATTCAAAGTTTTATGTCCGTGATAGTACATGGCCTGTGGAAGGAGTGGGTTTGATGGACTGAAGGGCCATTCCTCACTCTGTGCATATTTGTCTTCTTAGCATATCATCTTTTTCTTCAGCCTTTTATAGCTCATGTTTAAATATCTGGTAATTAACAGTGCATTGTCCTTTAGATTTCTCTTTGTTTGACTATGATTGTTGGCTGTTTAGCAAGGGAGTCTTTAGGCAGCAGAGGGGAAGTCTCAGCTTATATTGCAATGTTCATTTTCTTACTAATTGACCACAGAGGATGTTTCTCCTCTGTTAGCACATTGTGTTCGCTTATTTAGGACACACTCTAAACATTCTATGCAAATAATGTAATCCTTTGTCCAAACATTGACAGCAGTTTAATATGTAAATAGTGTCACTGGTTTTGGTGGGGGCGAGGGGGGAGCGGTGCCGGGGGGGAGGGGGGGGGGGTAGTATGTAAGGACACCAAAATTCCATAATGAAGCTTTCCTTTCTGTAGTGACATTTTGCTAGTGTTAATGATTTTGTTCTAGGTGTTCAACAGAGGAACATAGGAGCAGAATCACAGAATTGTTACAGCGCAGAAGGAGACCATTAGACCCATCGTGTCCGTACTGGCTCTCTGATAGAGCAATTCTCTCAGTTCCATTCCCCTGCCTTCTCCCCTTAGCCCTGCACATCCTTCCTATTCATATAACTCTCGAATTCCCTTTTGAATGCTTCAGTTGAACCTGCCTTGACCACTTTCTCAGGCAGCACATTCCAGACCTGAACCACTCGTTGCGTGAAAAAGTTTTTCCTCATGTCACTTTTGCTTCTCTTACCAAAATACTTAAAATCTGTGCCTTCTCGTTCTCGATCCTTTCACGAGTGGGAATAGTTTCTCTCTATCTACTATGTCCAGACCCCTCATGATTTTGAATACTTCTATCAAATCATCTCTCAGCCTTCTCTTCTCCAAGGAAAACAGTCCTAACTTCTCCAATCTATCTTCATAACTGAAATTCCCTCATCCCTGGAACCAATCTCGTGAATCTATTCTGTACTCTCTCCAATTCCCTCACATCTTTCCTCAAGTGCGGCGCCCAGAATTGGACTCAGTATTCCAGCTGAAGCCAAACTAGTGTCTTATTCAAGTTCAACATAACTTCCTTGCTCTTGTACTCTATGCCTCTATTAATAAAGCCTAGGATACTGTATGTTTTATTATTTGCTCTCTCAACCTGTCCTGCCACCTTTACTGACTTATGCACATATACACCTAGGTCCCTCTGCCCCTGCACCCCCTTTAGAATTGTATCCTTTATTCTATATTGTCTCTGTGTTCTTCCTACCAAAATGAATCACTTCACATTTCTCTGCATTGAACCTCATCTGCCACCTGTCCCCCCCATTCCACCAACTTGTCCATGTCCTTTTGAAGTGCTACACTATCCTTCTCACAGTTCACAATGCTTCCAAGATTCGTATCATCTGCAAACTTTGAAATTGTGCCCTGTACACCAAGGTCTAGGTCATTAATATATATCAGCAAGAGTTCCAACACTGAAACAATAAAGGAGCAGGAGTAGGCCATTCAGCCCATTGAGCCTGCTCCGCCATTCAATTAGATCATGGCTGATCATCTACCTCAATGCCACTTTCTCACACTATCCCCATATCCCTTGATGTCATTCGTATCCAGCTTGAACATGCTCAATGTTTGAGTCGCCACAGCCCTTTGGGATGGAGAATTCCACAGATTCACCACCCTCTGAGTGAAGAAATTCCTTCTCATCTCAGTCTTATTCTGAGATTATGTCCGCTGGTTCTAGCCTCACCAACCAGGGGAAACATCCTACCTACATCCACCCTGTAAGAATTTTGTAAGTTTCAATGAGATCACCTCTCATTCTTCGAAATTCTAGAGGCCCAGTTTCCTCAAAAGAATCCCGCCATCCCAGGGATTAGTCTGGTAAACCTCATTTGCATTCCCTCTATGGCAAGTATATCCTTCCTTAGACGAGGAGACCAAAACTATACACAATACTCCAGGTGCGGTCTCACCAAAGCTCTATACAATTGCAGCAAGACTTCTTTACTCCTGTACTCAAAACCCCTTGCGATGAAGGCCAACATACCTAATTGCTTGCTGCACCTCTATGCTAGCTTTTAGTGACTCATGAGCAAGAACACCCAGGTCCCTTTGGACATCAACACTTCCCAACCTCTCACCATTTAACAAATACTCTGTCTTTCTGTTTTTTCTACCAAAGTGGATAACTTCACACTTATTCACATTATATTCCATCTGCCATGTTCTTGCCCATTCACTTAGCCCATCTAAGACCCCTTGAAGCCTCCTTGCATCCTCGTCACAACTTACATTCCCACCTTGTTTTGTGTCATCAGCAAATTTCGTCCCCATATCCAGATCATTTATATAGAATGATTTATACAGTGAACAGCTGTAGCCCAGCACTGATCCTTGCAGTCCCTCAGTAGCAACAGCCTGCCATCCTGAGAATGACCCTACTTTCTACTATTCCTACTTTCTATTTTTTGTCTGTTAACCAATTCTCAATCCATACCAGTATATTACCCCCAATCCCATGTGCTCTAATTGTGTTTACTAACCTCCTGTGTGGGACCTGATCAAAAGCCTTCTGAAAATCCAAATAGACCACATCCACTGGTTCTCCTTTATCTATGCTACAAGTAACATCCTCAAAGAACTTTGTCAGATATGATTTCCCTTTCATAAATCTATATTGACTTTTCACAATCATATCATTATTTTCTAAGTGTCTAGTTATCACATCCATTATAATAGATTCTAACATTTTCCCTTCGACTGACTTCAAACTAACAGGTTTGTAGTTCCCCATATTCTCTGTCCCTCCTTTCTTAAATAATGGGGTTACATTTACTACTTTTCAATCTCCATGAGATTGCAGTCGCTTTATTCCCATTCAGATATTCTTTTCAGGGCACCAAGAGGCGTTGATCCTGAAGTTGGACTGAAATGTACATGTAATTGGGGTGCTGCTGCTGCATGAAGCTCTATTTGGAGTATGTGCTGTAAAGGATTAATCACTCACACAAGCACTTACACACTCACAGAAAGATCAGAATTTTGTCAGATTGATGTGAAGACCATTTTTTTCTTGAAGTGCAATCACTGTTGTAAATTCACACACAACAAAGTCCCACAAACAGCATGAAGTAAACAGCCAGCTCATCTCTTCTTTAGTGATGTTGGTTGAAGGATAAATATCAGCCAGGAAGAATTCCCCTGCTCTTCTTCAAAGGGTGCAATGGGATGCTTTACCTCCCCCCAAGAGGACAGATAGGGCCTTTGTCGCATCTGAGAGAGAGCACCTCTGACAGTGCAGCACTTCCTCAGCCTGGATTTAGCACTCAAATGTCGAGAATGGGGTTTGAACTCATAATCTTCTGACTTAAAGGTAAGAGTGTTATTCACTGAGCCAAAACTGACACCTTGCCATAACTGAACAGAGTGAAAACCTTAGACCAATTTAGGAAATGGAACCTTTGCAATTGATGTGGCTCAGTTCAACACTGGACAATGGATTCATTATTGGGAGACTCAGCTTGAGTGCTGATAAAGTCATCCTGAACCCTGAAAACACATTACATCCAGCTGATGTCAGCTAATGCAGCACAGGCCAGGGATTGAACCGAAGGATTTATGCTTTTGGTACAACTTAGCTCTGCTGTGGAGAAAGGCACCGAGTAATTGGGGGAACTGTTGAGTTATTCTGGAATGACTGGCTTCTTTATGGTGGTTATAAGTTGCAACGTTTCACTCTGAATTTGTCAAGGAGTTGAGTGACTTGTAAGCACTCCCTATCTGCCACATTGAGATGCTGCTGAAATGTGAGGGGCTGTTTCACGAGGCTTTACTCATGGCGCAGAGCCTCTGTATATGAGAATCAGAGAATCAGTTCGCTAGTCCTCACTTCCATCTAGCATGACTCCATGCCAACAGCGGAGAACTTTGCAAAATTATCTGTACAGAGTAAGCACACAATGATTAAAAATGGCATTTTCATTTGAAGATCAGTGAAGTGCAGAATTCACAGTGTAATTTTAATATCACTGCTATTCTGGTAACATCCTGACTACTTTATAGCTCTATTTAATACAGATGGAAGGGTGATTTTGACAAGACAGCCTTCACATACTGCCAATATTATGGTGCTTAATGTCTAAATGTAAATATGTTTCATTCAGTATTTAAAATTTTACTTACGGAAGCCTTGCTTTAATTGAACTCAGGATTATTTTTACACCAGGGTGTGGAGTGCGAGAGTTTCTTAAGCTGTTTTTATGTTGGCACAGCTTTAATTTGGAGGGTGGGAGATGGGTGTCCCTTATGCTGTAAGTCCAAATCTTTTATTCTGCAAGCAGACTCAACAGCAGGTTTTCTTGGGTCTATTCATTGTCTGCAAAGCATTTTGGGATGTCCAGAGGTTGGGTAAGGCACTATATAAATGCAATTTGTTTCTTTCTATTCAAAGTTATTTTGGGTTTTGATAGGGTAAATGAGGAGAAACTGGTTCCAGTGGCAAAAGCATCAGAAACAAGACGACACAGATATTAAGTAATTGGCAAAAGAATGAAAGGCAAGATGAGGAGACCTTTTATACACAGCGGGTTGTTGTGATCTGGAATGTGCTGCCTGAAAGAGTGGTGGAAGCAGATTCAATAGTAACTTTCAAAAGGGAATTGGATAGATGGGAAAGGGAAAGGGAAAATTTGCAGGTTTATGGGGAAAGAGCCAGGAGATGGCATTTTTTGGATAGCTCTTTCAAAGAGATGGCACAGGCACGATGGGCCAAACGGCCTCCTTCTGTGTTGTATCGTTCTATGATTCTTTTGCTTTATGATTCTGCCACTGTGATAAGTGAGTCAGACACAGTAAACATCAGAAGTTGGCCAGAATCCGAAACATAAAAGTAGCCTCAAATCTATTTCCAGACTCCCTCAAAGGCTAATTCAGTGAAGTGCACAGAATGTTGATTGATACCACTGCGTCAGCCAGTGAGTTGGAGGCAGGGTGGGATTTACGTCAGAACTCATCGCAAACAGCCTATCTTACAGCAAACAAATTCCATTTATTCAACAAACAGCAAAGCAAACAAAGTCTTATTTACTCAGCAAAGAGAGTCAATGCACTACAGCAGTCTACAGAGTCTATTTAAAAAGATTCTCTTTGAAATAGAGGAAACAGAACTCATGGCCTAAACTGCAGCAACTTCTCCTGAGAATAGTGAAATGCAGTGAGTAAAGGGTAGTTAATTAATAAAAATTGATTATTTCTCCAGCAAAATGCAGTGAGTGGAGGATAGTGAAACACAACACAAATTGTCGACTTAAAGTCAATCCCAGTCACTTACCGCTGTGCGGACTCCAGGCGTGGCAGATGGGAGGAGTTATCGGGATTAGTGCTGTCATTCATTGCAGCATCTAATGAACCATCCAGTGCGGTACTGAACTGTGCAAACCAGGGCAGCCCAGCTTCGCTCTGTCGTCCATGCTGCATTTGGTGATTTCAAGCGGGGCAATGATAGGGATTGCGAAAATGGCCTCAGTGTCTCTAGGCTATGAAAGGGAATAACTCAGCACAGTTCCTGTTTCAGATTGCTCTTCAGTGACTCCTGCTTCTGTGAGCATTGCATCATGATGGGAGTGGAATATAGCACTTGTGATTATGCACCCAAATATATTAGGAGAAAGTGTGATCAATGACCAGTCAAATGAGCTCCTTAAAGACTAACAGTGTCAGAGGATCTTCACGAAGAAAATTAAAGAGGCACGAGAATTTTTTTATTTTTTATTTCACAGGAGCATTTGTGACTTGTCTTTGATGGAAAGAGTTAGGGCATTGGTTGTACTGTGGCTATCATTTAGTTTTGTGTTTGTCCCTTTAATTTCTTGGGTGCCAATCAGTGGTAATTCAGAGGGACAGGTGTTACAACCTCAGTGAGACCATTAACGTTAAAAATTTGAGATACGAACCCCCAGACCAATTTAAAGAATTAAACAACAAGATTTCATGTTTTAAGACTTTTATTCCAGCAACTAAACTAAAAGAAATCCTCATTAATTAAATAGCACTTTATAAGTAGCTGAAACCCCAAATTACAAAGAGAGGTCTCTTCTTTACTTATTAAAATACTTGAAAAACCTCAAACCACACTTATACGTTGCACAGACCTCCTTGATGGTGAAGTATTTGTTGTTAAAAGCCCCAAGCTCCTCCCAGTTGCAATGGGTTGGATTGCCAAGACCCTTCTCAAAGTCAATGTCCTCCTCGCTCATTTCTCCAAACACTTTCCACCTGGACGTGCGTGAATAAGGCGATTCCTGGTGATCCTGCTGGTCTTCTACTTCTCCACAAGCTTCAACTTTTAAAATAGATTCAAGTATTCACAAACTTTTGCTGTATCAGCATTGTCTGAGAGAAGGTGTTCCCTCTCTCTCCCTTGAGGCTACCACTGCTAGTCTTCTGTACAATCTCTCCACCTTCAGAAAATCTGTTAAATTTATTTGAAACCAAACATCAAAGCTCATTGTTCTTTTCCAATATGTAAAGTCCAGAAGTCTGGTTTCACTGAGCCACCTAGGCCTTCCATTGTTTCCAGGTGTTAACAGCTGCCTGGTACATTTGCATCCTCAAAATCACTGACTCCTTGTTTACAATCCAAAAATCTGGGAGGATGAAACACATTGTTTTTCAGGTGTTACCTCTGCAGTCTCTGTTTTTCAAAAAAGTATTTAATCTGTGTTCTCTGTTGTTGTGGCAACAAAGAATTCTGTGTTGTTCCTAAGTAGGATGGATGTGAGGTTACCTGACTTCGCGGCCTCCATCTTAAAATTTTAAAAATCACAGTTTTTAAAATATAACCATATTACAAAGTTCAGCATTTATAACACAAGCTTGATGGGCAAAGAGATGTGCTTAATGGCTTTTTCTTGTCTTTGGCATTCTCCACATTCCGTACCAGAGGATTCCAAAGTCTAGCTGCTACTTTTGAAGTTTATAGGTCACTTTTTGCACTAGACAATAGTCAAGCAATTACATTAAGCTAAAGAAGGGTACAGAATCTCAGTAAATGTAATAGTGAGTCAATGGGATTTTCGGGTTAATGGTTTCAGCACCAATCAATAAAGTGTGTTAGGAGGCAATACACTGTAAGATCATAGCCAGAGGATCACCTACAATGGTTTCTTTTCCTGCCCCTGCATCATTACCTCTGATATCCCCCAAGGATCTATCCTTGGCCTCCACCTGTTTCTCATCTACATGCTACCCTTTGGTGACATCATCCGAAAATACAGGCTGGAATTTTACGTTGGGCTGGAGGCCTCGCCCACCTGCCAAAAAGTCAGTGGTGAGCCCACCTCCGCTGGGCTCGGAAGCCATGCTTTTACGTGGCCCAGGCCTTTAATTGGCGTCAGGCGAGACTTCCACCCCTCCGAGGCAGGAAGTACTGCCTCCAAGAGCTGCCGGCTAATAAACGGACCGGCAGCTCTCAGTCCCAGCAGCACTGCCAGAAGAGCAAATGTGACGCTGGCCCCGGAATGAAGTTAAGTGTGTGGGGTCTCGCCGGGGACAATCAGCTGTGCCCCAGTGAGGCAAGGGGGTTTGGTTGGGGGTGGAGGGGGAAATATTGTGTGGTGGGGGGACCCTCCATGGGGCACAGGGTGCCCGATCAGGAGGGCTCCCCCACCCTCCCAGCCTGCAAGGAGGCTGCCAGGTTTTACTGAGTGGCCTCCTGAGCTCTTGAGCTGCCTGCCTGCTGCTGGTAATATACCAGTGACAGTGGGAAGAGGCTCTTAGGTTACAGTTCATTGGCCACTCAAGGCCCTTAATTGGCCTGGGGCAGGCAGGCCATTTCTCACCACCTCCGCCACCCGTAAAATTGCAGCGGGGGCAGGAAGGCGAAGGGAACAGCCTCCCAGCACCCACTCAATTTTATGCACCCCCTCCTCCAGCCTACTCCCATGGGGGGGTGTAAAATTCCAGTCACAGTGTCAGTTTCCACATGTATGCTGACGCCACCCAGCTCTACCTCACCACCACCTCTCTTGACTTCTCCATGGTCTCTAAATTATCAGGCTGCTTATCTGACATCGGTGCTGGATGAGCAGAAATTTTCTCCAATGAAATATTGGGAAGACCAAAGCCATTGTCTTCTATACCAGCCACAAACTCTATACCCTAGCCACTGACTCCATCCCTCTCCCCGGCAACTGTCTGAGGCTGAACCAGATTGTTGGCAACCTTGGTGTCATATTTGTCCCCAAGATGAGCTTCTGACCACATATCTGTGCCATCACTAAGGCTACCTATTTAAACCTCTGTAACATCACCCAACTCTGCTCTGCCTCAGATTATCTGCTGCTGACACCCTCATTCATGCCTTTGTTACCTCTAGACGTGACTATTCCAACACATTCCTTGGCTGGTCTCTGACATTCTACTCTCTGTAAACTTGAGGGCATCTATAACTCACACCAAATCCCATTCACCCATCACCCCTGTGCTCACTGACCTATATTGAATCCGGGTCAAGGAACAACTCCATTTTAAAGTTCTCATTTTTGTTTTCAAGTCCCTCCACAGCCTCACCCTTCCCTATTTCTGTAAACACCTCCAGCCCTACAAACCTCTGAGATATCTGTGCTCCTCTAATTCTGACCTTTTGAGCATTCCCGATTTTAATCACTCCACCTTTGGTGGTCATGACTTCAGCTGCCTGGGACCTAAGCTCTGGAATTCCGTCCCAAAACCTTTCCACCTCTTTACCTTTCTTTCCTCCCTTAAGACAATCTTTAAAACCACTGACCACCTCCAGGTGCTTACCCATTGCCTCTCGAGACAAGGAGGCCAAAGAAGAAGAAAACCTACCTCTTTGACCAAGTTTTTGTTTATCTGTCCGAATATCCGTTTTGGGGGGGGGGGGTTTTATGCTCTCCGCCGCGGAAACTTTGGATACCCAGCATACAATCGGGTGGGATGGTGGCCCGGGGGTGGGGGTGGGGGTGCGGTGGGTGCTCCCAGCCATCTTCCCGCCTCCATCCAAACTAAATTTGGGGTGGGCAGCCCTGTGTACGGCCTCCCCGGCCCATTGCCAATTGAGGCCCATAAGTGGGCAATTAATGCTCAATTAAGGGCCTCATCCTGCTGATGCTGGTATTAGCCCAGCGGCGGCTGGGCCTGTCACTGCACAGGGAGCTATGAGGGGAGGAGTGCCTCGTTAAAAGGAATTTAGTGCCTGAGCGAGGGACCTGGCATTGGAAAGGGGGGCACTGCTGAGAGCCACCCTCCTGCCCTTGCTGCCAACCCCCTACACCCCCAAACCCCACGACCCCCACCCCATGAAACCCCTTCTGCCCTGACTCACCTGTGGTCTGGGTCCAGCACCTCCAGTGAGTCCAATACCAGCAGCAGCCATCACCTCCGCTGTGGCAAAGCTCAATGAAAGAGCTGCTGGCCTCTGATTGGCCGGCAGCTCTCAGCAGGCGGGACTTCAGTCACAGGGGTCCTCAATCCCGGGGAAGGCCCACCACTATCCACTTAAGGGCCTAATTGGCACATAATGCAGTAGGCCTTCCCCAGAGGAGACGACGTGGGGCTCTCGCCAGCGCTTTAGCATATGGCCGAGATCCCCATCGCCCAGATAAAATCCTGGCCCTTATGTGGCTCAGTATCAAATTTTGTTTGATAACATTCCTGTGAAGTGCCTTGGGATGTTTTACTATGTTAAAGGCGCTATGCAAATACAAATTGTTGTTGTTGATCAACAGCTATGTACCATGATTGACTGCACACAGCAAAAAACAGGATCTGGATTGGCACAGAGACTGATGTAGAGCTGTACCATCTGCTTTGAGGACCTCTTCGTGTATCAAGCGACGTAGGACTAGAATATCTGACAACTGTAACAGTCAAATGTGACCTGAGGCTGGACGACAGCCCCTTGCAGGCATGCCACAATGCTAAACTGTGGGGATGGTGCCACAGAGCAGCACAGTGGGCCATCGTCCTCTCAAACATCTCAGGCAGCATTCCCTCACCTTCCAGAGCCATTAAACACGGGGTCGAGTGCTAGGCTGCGAAATCACTTTTCTGCCCTTTGGGTTTCCTTTCCCTTCATCTCTGCCTGCTCCTTCTAAACCTCCTGCTCCTTCGGATCTTGGCAGAATATATGACACTCTATTGTAGCACTTTTAATTTTCCAAATCCATTTAAGTTGTACGTGCTGCCACCCTTATTGTGCTGTCAAGACCTATCCTAATCTGCAGCTGAAACTACATGAACCAGCTGTTCATGACAAATTGGGTGCGAGCAGCCCATTTCTAGTTAATTGCCTAAAGCCCAATAATAGCCATTTCAGCCTAAACTAAGTCACCAGTACTTAATTTGCCATGGAGCATATAGGACATCCTGAAGTTGTAAAAGGTGCTATATAAATGCAAGTTCTTTCTTTCTTCAGTTGGCAATTCATGCTAGCGAGACCTATTAAACAGATTGGGCTGAATTTTAGCATTTAGCATTTAGCAGCCATCGCAGAGCCCCCACAATATTGCACACAGGGGCTCATTAGCATCACTGCGCCGAGCCTCCCCCCCCCCCCCCCCCCAACCCCCTATATTACGTGGGGAGAGGCAGGACATTTGGCGCAGTGAGGAACCCTTTGACAGCTGTGCAGCAGGTGCTGGGGCCCTATTTAAACTGCCCCAGCACCTGCTTCCTGACAGCTGTCAAAAAATACTTACCTGACTACTGAAGAGTGGAGCTGCTGTCAATCTGGCAGCAAAGCAGAAGGTGCTGCAGAAACTCAGCAGGTCAGGCAGCATCTGTGGAGAGAGAAGCAGAGATAAGTTGTCCAAGTTCACAGACCTGGAAGTTAACTCTGCTTCTCTCTCCACAGATGCTACCTGACCTGCTGAGTTACCCCAGCACTTTCCGCTTTGCTGCCTCATACTTACCCTGCTGTGTCCCAGTGTCCTGTAAAGTTATGATCCTCTTCTCCCACTCAAGTGTAACATTCCTTCTTGTAGGCGTGCTGCACTTGGGTGAACAATCTTAAATTTGCACATTCCAGGACATGAGACTTAAATACACCATAAAAGATATTACAGAGGTTTACAGAGAACACACTGACACAAATGGGAGTGCACGGGTGTCACAGCAATGAAAATACATCTTTCACTAAATGTTCCTCACCAACATGTGTGTCCTTTTCTTTGTGCGAATGATGTGTGCCAGCATGTAGTGCCAATGTCACATCCCTTTGCATCATTGGCCCTTCAGAAGAACCAACATATGCAATAACAGCATTGCCATGCCACCATTACTCATGAGGGTCTCCATGGATGCAGTGACATGGACATTGGCTCAGTCAGCTGCTGCCTCTAATGGTTTACCCAGGGATGCTGCAGATGTGGACTGGTGCACAGCAGGTGAGCGAGGGTGATGTGTGGCTTGCAGAGCTCAAGTCAGTTCCTATGGTGCAGACAGCCTTTGTCTGATAAGCTACTTCCGTACATCCCTACCTCACTGCTAGCCCTGCGTGCAGAGCCTGGGTGCCAACTGCCCTCCTATGTGTCTTTCATATTGTAGGTCCTCAGTGTCCTCATAGTCCGAGGAAGAATCCTGTTGATGTCTCTCCTCATCATACCAGGCCTATTGGGTGCGTAGTTGTGCAGAGCAGCAAAGAAAGGAGCTGGCCTTTTTGGCCCATAGTACAGGGCATCACTCTATCCATACAGGCATTGGAGGTGCTCTTTCAGCATGCCGATCTTCTGCTCAATGGTGGCTCATGTAGCTCAGTGCCTGGCGTTGTATCTCTCCTCTGCAGCAGTGGTGGGGTCTCTCACCGGTGTCGGGAGCCATGTCTGCAAAGGATAGCCCTTATCTCCAAGAAGCCACCTCTCCATCTGAGCCAGTTCAGTGAACAGCGGTGGCAGCCGGGACTGGTGCAAGACCCAGGTGTCATGGCAGCTGCCTGAGAAGCAGTCACACATTCACTGCAAGCATCTGCGGTGTTCACATACCAGCTTCACCTGGATTGAGAGGGCTCCTTTAATGGTGATGTCTGCAGGTGGTAGCCTGGCAGTAGGCCTGATGACCACATGAGTGCTGTCTATGAACATTACAACCTATGGTTCTCCGGCAATGGTGCCAGAACCAATGGCCCTCTGGGCCTGGCTGTGAGAGTCCGTCCATCCTCACTGGCCCTCCGGTGCAGGGCATCGGTGACCTCCCTGATGCAGCGGTGCACTGCTGACTGTGTGACCCCACAAAGGTCTCTGGCGGGCCCCTAAAAGGCTGCAGAGGCATCAGACTTGAGAACCACAGCCACTATGAGGAACAAAGGCATGGGATGTCCACCAGAGCCCATGGGCTGCAGGTTATCTTTGAGCAGGGCACAGAGACGTGTCACCACCCTCTCTATATGCGCGATCTCCTCTGACACTGGTGCTCTGACATCCAATGGCATGTCATGTGGCGCCTTAATGCACGGCAACTGTAATGGCGGGCTCCCCTTGGGGGCTGCTGCTCACGACCGGGGGTCTCTATGTGGATCACACCTGCCTGTTGGTATTGCCTCTGGCGCATATGGATCCTCATGTGCGGAGGATCACACAATATAGGATGAGCCATAGCTGTTTCCATGTGATAAATAAAGTTGAACCCTGCATGCATTCAAAGGTTCCTAACAGGGCATGGGTTGGTGTTGACGGGTACATCAGCTGCTTTCCTGGATCAACTATGTGCTGTGCCATGGCATTACCCATCTTGGCCAGCACTCAGAGTGGCACAGCATGACCACATCAAGATCCTACCAGCTGAATCGATTGCCCCACCATCCATAACACCTTAATGCTCCTGCCCTTTCTGGCACCCTCCCCACACACAGGGTGCCTAGTATGCCATTGCCCTCTCACAAACACAGAGTGTACACAGTTAACAGAGGGATGGTACACGGTACCTCCCCTCATGCCAGCACAGCTTTCCCTCCAGTAATCCCAGACCCCCTCCCTTTCAGAATGCAGAGTGCGACCCCTGTGTATCCCCCCCTCCCTCCTCCCTTCCATAATGCAGAGTGAGGACCCGCCGGCTTTTCAGATCGTGAACGGGACTGCACATGACGGCTGCCCGTTCAATGAAAAATCTGTCAGTGTCTGTGGAGAGGCAGCGGTCTGCATAATCAGCATAGATAAGTAAGCTTACCCCATATGCTAATTGTAGTGCTGCCGCCATGCGGTGGGAGGGCCGCACCGAGGTCCCGCTACCGCCAGTAAAATACGCGACTAGCGGCATCGAGGGACCGGTAAAATTCATCCCATTGTTACAGTGAAGTAGCATATAGCATAAATGTAACAGAACTAAAAAGAATGATATATGAAATTATAAAGATGCACATCAATAGGAAACAGTGGACAAAAATGTCTGGCTAAATGATAAGTCTAGTGAACTGCAAGATGTTGGCATGGCTACACAGTTAAAGTCACTCGTACAGGCTAATCGAAAATCAGCCAAAAATAAAATTTAATTGAGCAAGCATTTAACTTTAAAATGTTGGAGACTGTGATGTTTATTCAATATTTATGGAGAAAAATTATATAGAGACTTGGAAACAGACTGCACATATCAGAACACAACCAAGAATCTGCTTCTATCAGGAGTGCATATTCAGCATACATGTGCATTTACAGTCAGTCAAGGGAGGGAGTCATGAGTGATAATGGATTGGATCAGGCTTGTGTTCAAGGCTTGGTCAAGGCATTGCCCCGAGGAATGAACCAGCGAATGGCTGTCACTTATTTGGTTTAGCTGAAACAGACGCAATGCATGTACATGTTCTCTCTGTCTGCAAAGAACAGGGCCCTGTGTATTAATATATGTAGCTTCCAGTACACGCAAATGCACCACACTGCAAGCCCAACAGACAATCTTAAATTGGTTGTCAGTGTAATTCTTAGCACACTGAGCATTATTTAGCAAATGTTGTCCAATCGCGGAACCACATCTTATGTTGGACACTGTGTTTTGAGTTTTGCAAGCACAGGCTGGTTAGGTACGGTCTGTACCTTGCCCGTTGTGAACAGCCATTCCCTGGTTCATACCTCAGGGCAATGCCTTGACCAATCAGAGTCAGGCTGCCTGGTTTAAATTTCAAACAAAGCTTGGCAGTTAACTGTCAGTCACCATAAAATAGTGCATTCTCCATGGCAACACCTCTACCAATCAGAGTCCACATGCCAACCAATCAGCACTCTCTTCTCATACAGTATAAATTTGTTGCTTCCCTTACATTGATATTCTTGCAAATTGTCCCGATGAGTGCAAGATGAAAAGCTTCAACAAAATGTCTCTGTTTTCAGCAATTCTCTATACTACCAAACGACTATTAACTATCACATTAATAAAAAGGTATTTCTGCTCTTAATTACCAGACTTAACTTTCTGCGGTGAGTTTAATGAGCAATTCATGTGCAAATCCAGCAATCTCTTAAAAATAATGGGGAGGCTAAGGGCACGGTGTCATTTATGAAAAGCCAATTGCGAAGCAGCGTAAGTTGACCTGCACATTGTGGAGACTCACAACTCACGCACAGGGAGAGTACCCATAGGGGGTTAAATGGCCATCGCCAGAAGTGTTTTTTCCAGTGATCTCAATAGAAAATAAAATTGGGTGCACAATAAACCAGGTTGCTGATTGGCTGCAAGTCCTATTTGCGCTTACTGGCAAAGACAAATTTCACCCCAAAGAGTGGTCACCCAAGGTTTGTGAATCTACACACCAGTATACATGATCATCTTCAGTAGAAGATAGAGGGATTAGAAAAAAACTATTTAAGACTATTCTTGTCACATGAACTACATTGACCCTTCTCTCATTAGTTTTATTGCCATTAAGAGCACTAGTCCTTCTCTCATTAACTATATTAGCCTTAATCTCATTAATACATTATCCTTTCTCTCATTATTTAAAAAAAATGTTTTCATGGGATGTGGGTGTCACTGACAAGGCCAGCATTTATTGCCCATCCCTAGTTGCTCTTGAGAAGGTGGTGATGAGCTGCCTTCTTGAACCCACAGTGCTGTTAGGAAGGGAGTTCCAGGATTCTTCACCCAGTGACAGTGAAGGAACAGTGATATATTTCAAGACAGGATGTTGTGTGACTTGGAGAGGAACTTGCAGGTGGTGGTGTTCCCATATGCCTGCTGCCCGTGTTCTTCTAGGTGGTAAAGGTCGTGGCTTTGGAAGATGCTGTTGAAGAAGCTTTGATGAGTTGTTGCAATGCATATTGTAGGTGGTACACACTGATGCCATAGTGTGCTACTCTACATGACACTGCACTAACCCTTCCCTGATTAACTCTACCAGCCTTTCTTATTACTCTAGCCCTCTTCCCATTAACTGCTGTAAAACATCATTAGGTATTGGTTATTATTTTGATTTTCTGGATCTAATCCATCATGTGAGTTGTTGTATATAACAGTGAAAATATTAGGTATAAGAGATTGAAATGAAGACATAGCCACTAAACCAGTCCCTGATGCATCATTGCAGCAGGTTTAAAGAGTCCTTTTTTGTGGTCAGGATCCTTGATCCCTGCTCCTTCCTGGCAGCAATACCCTGATTCGATGTCCTGAACCATTTGGTTTCCATCCACAGCTGACTTTGATCTCTCTGATAAAAGAGAGGAAATGTCTTCAGCCTCTGCCGAGGAATATTGGATTCCATGACTACAGCCACTTAGTAACATTATAAAGTGAAGCAATGATGAATTGAGTTGCTTTTGAGGAGCTTCCTTTGAAGTTGGGGATGGAACAAATAGTCCTTCCCTTGGAAAAGAGCCAAGTCAGAACCAGAGCAGATCCAAAGAGGGCTACATATCTCCTCCTCTGACTTTTAGCAATGCCGTAGCTTGGCTTAGTGACATCTTTCCATTGAGCTGCTGAAAACCAAGCAAGATGCTTCAGCTGGCCTGCCTAAGTTCCAACAAATCAAGCACTGATTTGTGCTGCATTTGGCAAATCAAAGCTCGGTTTGAATAACATACATTAGTATAAGTGCTTTTTTTACATAAAAGGAACAAATGACTAGATTTTCAGCTAGTCTCTCAGGCCTAAAACTGGAAGTGTAGATTAGTCGTTCATTATAGAAACTGTCTGATTTTCATGGCCACAGTGAAAATACTGGTTTTCTAATTGGTAGAAAATCTAAGAGTGTTTAATAAATCAGAAAAATATGAGCACTGAGCAAAAAAGGGGAAGGAAAATATAGAGGAACTGGAGGGTCTTAGAAAAGAAAGACTTGCATTTAAAAAGTGCTTTTCATGACCACCGGATGCCTCAAAGTGTTATAGAACCAGTGAAGTACTTTTGAAGTGTAGTCACTGTTGTAATTTTTTTAATATATTATTTGTTTGTGGGATGTAGGTGTCGCTGACCAGGCCAACATTTATTGCCCATCCATAATTGCCCTTGAACTGAGGGGCTTGCTAGGCCATTTCAGAGGGCATTTTTAAGAGTCAACCACATTGCTGTAGGTCTGGAATCACATGTAGGCCAGATCAGGTAAGGATGGAAGATTTCCTTCCCTTAAGGATTTTAGTGAACCAGATGTGTTTTTACAACAATCGATAATGGTTTCATGGTCACCATTAGACTAGCTTTTTTTAATTCCAGATTTATTAATTTAATTCAAATTTCACCATCTGCCATTGTGGGATTCGAACCCTTATCCCCAGAGCATTAGCCTGGGCTCTGGATTACTAGGCTAGTGAAATTACCACTACGCCGCCACCTCCCCGTATCAGAAATGCGACAGGCAATTTGTGCACAGCAAACTCCCATAAACAGCAATGTGATAATGACCAGATAATCTGTTTTTAGTGATGTTGACTGAGGGATAAATATTGGCCAGGACACCGGGGAGAACTCCCCTGCTCTCCTTCAAAATAGTGCCATGGAATCATTTACATCAAGCAGGCAGATGGAGCCTCAGTTTAACATCTCACCTGAAAGACAGCACCTCTGACAATGCAGCACTCCCTCAGGACTGCATTGGAGTGTCAGCCTTGATTTTTGCACTCAAGTGCTGGAGTCGGTCTTGGACCTGGAACCTTGTGACTCAGGCACGAGTGTTACCAACTGAGCCATGTCTGACACTGCAAAGATGATTTTTAGGAGATGATTGAAGGCAATAAAATGTGGTATTAAGACTAAGTGGTTTAGGGAGAGAACTTTAGGATGTAGAGATTGAAAGAAGGGACTCCGATGATGCATTAGAAGGGGGCATGGCAGGAGCAGTAATCTAGGCAGAAAAACAGAGTGGACTGGCAGGGACAAATGGCTGAAAAAGATCATTGAGATGAGATGGAGGGAGGCCGTGGAAGGGTATGAAAACAAGGTCAAGGATCTTGAAAAAAATGTTTAAAAAACTACTGGGGACATAATGTTATTTATTATTTAGCAAAATTAAAAGATCAGTTAACTGAGCACAAATCAAGAATTAAGCTTGTTTCTCTAGCTTAGACCTGCACTATGTGAAGCTTTTACACACTGAATCACTGAAGTTGCCCTGACCTTCTGTTTCATCGACACTCGTGAATCATACAGACTAGTATCAGGATTGCCCAATCAAATTTTGAATCTCATCTCTCTCGTCCATCTATTTATTTGTATTAAATGTACTTGCTTTCTTTTTTTTTTGCATCTTGGATATTGCAAACTCATAAGTTAGTTTCAGATGGAAGAAGGTGTTTGTCTCATTTGATCTTGTCCCTGCAGAATATCAACTCTACTATCATCAGAACACAATCTCCAGTTGATTTTTAAAGAAGTCTGATCCCTGGCCTTAACTACCCTTTTCTGCAACCCTGTTCAAACTCTTAAGCTTGCTCCTTGTAAAATGAGTACTGTATCCTGCATGTCTGACAATCTGGAGCATGTGTCCTCTTGTGCTGCTACTCTGGCATAGGTATTGTTTCATGTTTATTTTCATTATCCTATTGAGTAGTTCTATGAGGCTCTCTCCATATATGGCTGAAGTGTCCTATATTATCAGGTCATTCCAGTTGGTCTCTACTGTACTCCCTTTAGGTTTTGGATGCTCTTCTGAACACTTGTGGTGGCCAGCACTGTGTGCTCTACTCCAAGTACAGTCTGATCAGGGCAGTGTACAGCTTCAACTTCAATTAGCTTGGCCTCTGGGTATTTGAACTGCACTTAATCCAGCATCTTATTTATTGTGTTTATTGTCCTCTCACCCACCCATGCTTCACTCTCTGGTCCTGATGACCAGTTGTTCTTTCCTTTTGTTGTCCACTTTCTCCCAACGCCAGCAGCCCCACCACCAATTATGTGACCTAAGTAACTTATACTTGGAGAGAAAAACAGAAATGCTTTCATTTATATAGCACCGTACCCCGTCATTGAAACATCTGGAGCAGTCTTGATGGACCAGTTGGTCTTTTCCTCCCCCTCATTTTGTTCTGTATCTCAAAAGACTGCACTCAATTAATTGCTTTTTAGTGCAGTTACTGTTGCATAGGCAAACACAGTATGTACCAGCAATCTCACAAGCAACAATAAGATGAATGGCCAATGCATCTGTGATTGATGATATTAGGAGAGGGTCAGATCATGGCGTGGACAATTCCTTACTCTTCAAATGATGTTGTAGGATCTTTAACATCTATCAAAGCAGGTAGACATGACCTCAGTTTAATGTCTCACCTGAAAGATGCCTAGCAAAGGAAAAGTAATCTAACAGTTTTATATATATAAAATAAAGGATGTTCAGGGGATGAATTATTAAGCTCCATACAGTGCCTGAATCTTGAGGGCTTCTTTAGGGTCATGTGAGTCCCAAAACAGCCCAGAACTGCATGTGCCAGCAGCTGTCCATTATTCAGTATATAATCAATTTGCTGTCTCTGCATTGTGACTATATTCAAGTAGTTTCAAGTTTCATTCGAAATAAAATCTTGTTCAATTCCAATTTAATAATCTCACATTCTCCAGGTGTGTTTGGTTAAGCAGTGCCTTGGAGAAATTCACTGAATGTTTGGTAGGACTGTCTGGGAACGATTCATTTTTAGAGAAATGAGAACTTGCTTTAAAGTTTATTCACTGGAGAGGTCTCCTGTTGGACTCAATGGTATGATGTAAGCCAATCACTGAAGAGATGGGACTGTGCAATGGGAACTAACTGATACATCTAGAGTTTTATGTGGATTGGACCGCTAACAGGAAATTAATTTATAATAATTTGCTTGCTTTAGCCCAGGAGTGTACAAGCATATGGGACTCTTACATGCGTACAATGGAGCCTTGTTGGCCACATATTAAGTTTAAATTAGCATTTCCATTAATTTGAGGATCTTGGTGTTCTAATTCAGGATTGATTCACCAATAAGGCAACAGCACTGAGAACATCCATTTCTAAGTCTTCAGGCTCATAACGTTTAAACAGGGCAAGGCCATTGAGCAATACCAGTACAAGTAGAATTGAACTTAGGAACTGAGAGGACAATATCAAAATTTGCTGCTGGCACTAAAATGTGGAAGACTGCAGGAGGATGTAGGATGAGCAGATCGTTGGCAGATGCAATTCATAAAATAAGGAGTAGGAGCAGAAGTAGGGCATTTGCCCCTTTAAGCCTGCTCCACCATTCAATAAGATCATGGCTGATCATCTACCTCACCTCCACTTTCCTGCTTCCCTTAGAGCTCAAAAATTTATTGATCTCTATCTTGAATATATTCAACGACTGAGCATCTGCAGCTCTCTGAGGTAGAAAATTCCAAAGATTTCACAACCCTCTGAGTGAACAAATTTCCCTTCATTTCAGTTTGAAATGGTCGACCCTTTATTCTGAGACTATGCCCCCTAGTTCTGCACTCTCCAGCCTCCCACCATCTATGTAGAATATCAATGTAATAATTTTGGAAGTACTAATGGGGAAAATAAATATTCCTTAAGTGGTTCAGTAGAGTAAGGAAAGCGAGGGATCTTGTGCAGAAATACAGGCCACTAAAGTTGACACAGCAAGCAGACAAGGTCAAAAAGGATTTTAACAAAAGGCAAAATAATCATTGCTTTTCTATCTGGACACATGGAATAGAAAATCAAAGAGGTATTTTTGAATTTGTACAAGATCTGAGTTAGGTCATAGGCTATTCTCTTCATTTTTCTGCACCCTATATAAAAGCAGTTGAAAAGTTGCAACTTAGATTCACTAAGATGTTGTCAAGGTTGAGAAGTGACAATTGTACAAGAGAGATTTGAGTAGTTAAGGCTTTTCCCTTAGAGCTCTGGTTTGGAGTAACCTTAGAGAAGTCACGAAGTTTGGGAAGGGTTATGATGAGGTAAATCGTTATAGATTATTCCCAGTTGAGAAAAAAATTGACAATTTGAGATTAATTAAAAGAGCGGTTAGAAAAAAATTACACAGAAGATGGTTAGAATATGAAATTCTCTCCACAAGCAATTCATAAAATTTATAAGGAAATTAGAAATTAGCTTGAAAGGATGAATATTAATAGGGAATTATCAGGAGAGTGGGATCAGATTAGGTGATTCATGTAGAAAAGTATTGGCACAGACTTGATGGGCCAAATTGCCTATTTCTGTGCTGTTGCATTATATGTTTTGATGATCTCAGTTGCCCAGGTGTGAAGGCTAAGGCCACAGTTTAGACACCCTTCCCCTGCTCCAAGCTATCATATTTAAGGTTCAGGCTACTACATTTCATAAATTAAAAGCCCATCGAGGGAGTGTTTTTTAAAAGATCACATGGCAATTTTTTTTTAATTACCTACAGTAGGGTAGGCAGTGACCAACTCCAACAATAAAGAATCTAACCATCTCCCCTTGACATTCAATGGCATTACCATCGCTGAATCTTGGGTTACCATTGACCGGAAACTTAGCTGGACCAGCCATATAAATATTGTGGCTACAAGAGCAGGTTAGAGGCTGGGAATTCTGCACTCCTGTCTCCTCAAAGCCTGTCCACCATCTACAAGGCACAGTCAGGAGTGTGATGAAATACTCTCCACTAGCCTGTATGACTGCAGCTCAAACAGCATTCAAGAAGCTTGATGCCATCCAGGACAAAGCAGCCCGCTTGATCAGCATCCCATCCATCACCTTAAACATTGGGATTAGAATAGTTTGGTGCTTGATGGCTGGCACGGACACGATGGGCTGAAGGGCCTGTTTCTGTGCTGTATAACTCTATGAACCTATGACTCACTCTACCACTGCCGCACAGTTGCAGCAGTGTGTACCATCTAGAAGAAGCACTGCAGCAACTCGCCAAGCCTCCTTTGACAGCACTTTCCAAACCTGTGACCTCTTAGGACAAGGGCAGCATGGGAACACCACCACCTGCAAGTTCCCCTCCAAGCCACACACCATCCTGACTTGGAACTATATCGCCGTTCCTTCACTGTCACTAGGTCAAAAACCAGGAACTCACTTCCTAACAGCACTGTGGGTGTATCTACACCACATGGACTGCAGCAGTTCAAGAAGGCAGCTCACCAACACCTTCTCAAAGGCAACTAGGGATGGGTAACAAATGCTGGCTTTGCCAGTGACACTCATATCTTGTGAACAAATTTTTTAAAAAGGACCAAAATGGGGGCAAAGTATAACTATTATGTTTGGTTTATTGAAAACAAGGTGACTTCCTGAATCCATTACCCTCTGTGGTCATCCCAACAACTTCCATTCATTCCTCGTGAGAGTTTCTTTTCACCCAATTACTAAAGGTGCGATATCCAGTAATCTCACTTTGGAAATACAGTGACAGAAAACAGATTTTGAAATTTGAAACTATAGGATGCCATTTTATTTTGCTTTGGAAAGTTGTACATTCATGAATCTGTCACCCACCTCTGCTTCTGTCATTCATTCAGCAGATGAAAGCTATATATAACCTGTACACTCACAGAATCTGACGTTTATCACTTACATATATAACCTGTAATGCTTTACCCTTTTATATTGCTGTGCTAATGATGCATGTGGCCAGAAACTCGTTAATTAATACTTTACATTTAAGACCATTTAGGTTATTAACCAACCATTTAAAACTATTGCTGAGTCTCACTAAATCATGTGAGAACACAATTAATAAATGATCGCATTGTGACTATGAGGCCACTCAAATCATTAATGTGTCATCTAAACAATTTGTCTAAACTTTCTGGGTTGAATAGTGGAGATGTGAAGAAGGAGGAATATTCTATATCCCGAGGTTTTGCTTGATCATCTAAGGTAATCAGGGATTATTTCTACATAACATTCCATCTGGAAATGTTTAATACCTGGAAGAAAACCTCTGATTTCCAGAGGTGATCAAATGAATTGGCTGAATAATCACGACTCTACGATGGAATAGACTATTGGTCTACCCTGTCACTACCATGATAGTATAGAATGTACATGATCTGCCCTGCCATTCTGTGATAGAATAGATAGTACATGGTCTACTCTGACACTAGACTAAACTTGAACATCGCTCACACATAAAGAACAAAGAACAAAGAACAGTACAGCACAGGAACAGGCCATTCGGCCCTCCAAGCCTGCGCTGATCTTGATGCCTGCCTAAACTAACACCTTCTGCACTTCCGGGGCCCATATCCCTCTATTCCCTTCCTATTCATATATTTGTCAAGATGTCTCTTAAACGTCGCTATCGTATCTGCTTCCACCACCTCCCCTGGCAGCAAGTTCCAGGCACTCACCACCCTCTGTGTAAAAAACTTGCCTCGCACATCCCCTCTAAACTTTGCCCCTCGCACCTTAAACCTATGTCCCCTAGTAACTGACTCTTCCACCCTGGGAAAAAGCTTCTGACTATCCACTCTGCCCATGCCGCTCATAACTTTGTAAACCTCTATCATGTCGCCCCTCCACCTCCGTCGTTCCAGTGAAAACAATCCGAGTTTTTCCAACCTCTCCTCATAGCTAATGCCCTCCAGACCAGGCAACATCCTGGTAAACCTCTTCTGTACCCTCTCCAAAGCCTCCACGTCCTTCTGGTAGTGTGGCGACCAGAATTGCACGCAATATTCTAAGTGTGGCCTAACTAAGGTTCTGTACAGCTGCAACATGACTTGCCAATTTTTATACTCAATGCCCCGACCGATGAAGGCAAGCATGCCGTATGCCTTCATGACTACCTTCTCCACCTGCGCTGCCACTTTCAGTGACCTGTGGACCTGTATGCCCAGATCCCTCTGCCTGTCAATACGCCGAAGGGTTCTGCCATTTACTGTATACCTCCCACCTGCATTAGACCTTCCAAAATGCATTACCTCACATTTGTCCGGATTAAACTCCATCTGCCATTTCTCCGCCCAGGTCTCCAACCGATCTATATCCTGCTGTATCCTCTGACAATCCTCATCACTATCCACAACTCCACCAACCTTTGTGTCGTCCGCAAACTTACTAATCAGACCAGCTACATTTTCCTCCAAATCATTTATATATACTACAAGCAGCAAAGATGATCCCTGCGGAACACCACTGGTCACATCCCTCCATTCAGAAAAACACACATCCACTGTTACCCTCTGTCTTCTGTGACTGAGCCAGTTCTGTATCCATCTTGCCAGCTCACCTCTGATCCCGTGTGACTTCACCTTTTGCACCAGTCTGCCATGCGGGACCTTGTCAAAGGCTTTACTAAAGTCCATATAGACAACATCCACCACCCTTCCCTCATCAATCATCTTCGTCACTTCCTCAAAAAACTCAATCAAATTAGTAAGACATGACCTCCTCTTCACAAAACCATGCTGTCTCTCGCTAATAAGTTTGTTTGTTTCCAAATGGGAGTAAATCCTGTCCCGAAGGATCCTCTCTAATAGTTTCCCTACCACTGACATAAGCCTTACCGGCCTATAATTTCCTGGATTATCCTTCCCACCCTTCTTAAACAAAGGAACAACATTGGCTATTCTCCAGTCCTCTAGGACCTCACCTGTAGCCAATGAGGATGTAAAGATTTCTGTCAAGGCCCCAGCAATTTCTTCCCTTGCCTCCCTCAGTATTCTAGGGTAGATCCCATCAGGCCCTGGGGACTTATCTACCTTAATGCTTTGTAAGACACCCAACACCTCCTCCTTTTTGATAATGAGATGACTGAGACTATCTGCACTCCCTTCCCTAGGCTCATCATCTACCAATTCCTTCTCCTTGGTGAATACTGATGCAAAGTACTCATTTAGCACCTCACCCATTTCTTCTGGCTCCACACATAGATTCCCATCTCTGTCCTTGAGTGGGCCAACCCTTTCCCTGGTTATCCTCTTGCTCCTTATATATGTATAAAAAGCCTTGGGACTTTCCTTAATCCTGTTTGCACACCGGGCTGAATTTTACAGACTCCCCCGACGTCGGGGGCCGGGGCTGGAAAATGCCTCCGGGAAGGCCCAGCCCAATATTGCTGGCAGTGGCGAGGCCTCGTGGCAGCTTCCCCGCAGTTTGGCAACAGGAGCTGCATAAACATATTTAAATAAATGTAAGTTCATGAATTAATTACCGTTATGTTCCCGCCGTCTGTCCTGGTTTGACTTTCGTGCCGGCGGCCGGCACTCCTGCGCCTTCGGATCCCCGTACGGGGAACTGAGGCAGAACACTGGTGGGGAGGGGGGAGCAGATAGGTTTCTCAGTGCGGCGGGTGGGGGGCGGGGTCAAAGTCATCTCGTTGGTGTAGAGGATGGTGGGAAGGGTTACAGTGTAAAGTTTATGCACTTTTGGGGGGGTGGGGGAAGGTCAGGTGGACACGGTGAGTTTTTTGGTGGGAGAGGGCAAGTAATTAATTCTATGGTTATTGGGGGGGTGGGAGAGGGACAAGATTATTTTATTTCATTTTTATTAAATCGATGCTTCTTTAAATATTTAAATTGAATGGTGGGCTCGAAGTCCTTTAAAAATGGCGTCAGCGCCTGTGTATAGCCCATGAATAGCCCACCCCGTCCATGTCATTGGGGAAGGGGTAGTCCACCCTGGATATTTAAATGAGCTGCTGCACTTAATATCACGGTGGCTCTGTGATGCCATTTTTTTCGTCTGCCGCCAATTTTGGTAGGCGGGAGTATAAATTTCAGCCCACCATGATACAGTAGGCTGTCTACGGCTTGTGGAAGGAGCAGATTTTAAACAGCATAATCTGTTGTTTTTCACAGTAAATGCCATCACTTAGCCATAATTATACAAGTCACTGAAATGTCTCTGTTGCAGGATGTGCTTGGATGGAAATTAAACCAGGCCATTTCTTTCTTAATGAACTCTGCCCTAGATGCACTGACATAGCAAGCACTTAGCACTGGGAATAGCAAACTAAATCTAGATGAAATACCCTCACAGGAATTGATGAAGGCATCTTATTTTATAATTTATTGTCCAGTTCCTGATGATTTCCCCTCCCAGTGGATCTTTCACTCATGATGTCATCCACAAAGAGGTCCATAAAGAGTTATCTATTCAACACGTGGCATCATTAAGTGGAGCATTTCATTTCACAGATGGTGGGGTGGGGAAAGATTTGGAGTGGCTGACAGTGCAACATAGTATAGAACTTATTGAAGACTCGGTTTAAAAGGGTGAGGCACAGATTTCCCAAAGGTTTCCCGACTGTTAACAGATAGGTGGGTGTGGAAAACATGTCGGGAAGCCGACTCCTGGCTGCCTGGCCTCTGCTGCCATTTCCTCAATTTCTCCCTGGAAGTGTCGGCCGACATTTAGTACACAGAATTACCTAGAAACTACAGCACGGAAGCAAGTCCACTTGGCCCAACCAGCCCATGTTGGTGTTTATCCTCTACACGAGCATTCCATGTGCTCAAACTGTTCCCAAATCTCTTTAATTCCTCTTTACTTCAGCTACTATCTAACCTATTCTTAAATGTTGGCATGCTAACTCCAGTAACTCATTCTACAGCCATACAATCTTTTGTGTAAAAAAAAAAAAGGGGTTCTCTTGCTCTCTGTCCTAAATCTTTTACATTCAATCTTGTATTTATGGACCTTCATTCTACACCCTCAAACACTGAAAACAGTCTATTTCTATTACATCCCTTCATAATTTTAAACACCTCTATCAAATCACCTCCTAACCTCCTCTGTTCTAACAAATACAGTTCAATTTTTCAAGTCTTTTTTTTTGGTATTTGTATTTCCTCATACCAGGCAGCATCCCAGTGAATCTTTCTACTGCCTCAGCAACCTTCCTATAGTGTGCAGACAGTACTCTGACTGTGGTCTTCTATAGATTAACCATTACATTGCAACTTTTAAATTCCCTACATCTTGCTATAAAACCCAGTTTACCATTGGTTTGTTATGAGCTTATCCACCTGAGATGCTGCTTTGAATGCCTTATGGATCTGAACTCCACCCCCCCCCCCCCCCCCACCCTCCCCAAATATATCAGCTCATCTGACATATTTCCTGTGATTAACAGAGATAGGGAGGTCGTGAAGGCATTTGAACACAAGAATAACAATTTTAAAATTGAGGTGTTGATGGGCTGGGAGCCAATGTAGAGTGATGAGTACAGGGATATCCCTTACTTTCGTACTGTCCTTTTCACTACATTTTAGAGTATTTCAGTTTTTTAAAATTTATACACTCATGGGACATGGTGGTGGTTAACTGGCAAATCCAGTATTTATTGCTCATCCCAAATTAGCCTTGAGAAGCTTGTAGTGAATTGCTATTTTGAACTGCTGCAGTCCTTATGGGCCACTGCCACAGATTATATCATGAGAGGAAAAGGGAGGTACAGACTTGGGAGCATCGCTGGGCCTGGCAAAGTGAAGAAGTTGATTCGAAGGCATCCTTAAAATTGACCAGGTTATGGTTCCTGTTTGGGGAGAGCAACTTCCATGCAGCGATCACCCTCCCTTTTACGGAAAACATTGGAAGCTGGTCCCTATTGGTGTGTTAGACACCCACCCCTCACCTTGTACATTACGAAAGCCCAGTGCTCACACGCACATGAATCCACGTATTTACTCCCCTCAAACCAATGACCTTAATGCAGCAGCAGAGTCATAGGCTGGGAATTCTGTCGGAGCTGCTCCTGCTCTGGCACTAGCACCTCATGGGATGAGTGGCGAAAACCCTCGTTTGGCACAGTTTCTGCCACACTTTTGGCAATGTTGCAGTGATGGAACAGGAACAGCACTAAAAGAATTCCCAGCCGTAGAATAACATCTGCAACATCCTTGACCATTAGATGTCTTAATTGACGGAATATCACCAGCAGAAAGAGGCAGCAACATTCCTGCCATTTGCTACAGTTTTATGTATTTATATCTATATATAGTGTAGAATAGCACCTGAATTATCTTTCTGTTTACGACTATTTCGCAACTGCTATTTCTGCCTCGGTTTCTTTTTCAAGCTGACTTCCCCAATGATATTGACACATTGAGATCCTATGTTTTTGTTCCTATGTCCGTGAACAGGAAAGAAATGGGAGTCTATTAAATCGCAGCAATATTGCTGCACCATAGGAGGCCATTCAGCACACTGTGTCTGTACTAACTGTCTGGAAGTGTTATGCACTTAGTGGAGAAATTTCTGATGTGACTGCTCCAGGCATGTGTGGAGAGTGCGCATCCCAAAATTGCACATTGGCAGCCCGTGACCTTCTGTTGATGGACAGGAAATTGCAGAGCAGGAGAGCACATCCAAAAGAAAGAAAGACCAAACTAGCATTTATATAGCAGTGTACATAGCCTCAGGACGTCCCAAAGTGCAATACAGCCAATGAAGTACTTTTGAAGTGGAATCACTCTTGTAATGTAGGAAATGCAGCAGCCAGTTTGCGTACCGCAAGTTCCCGCAAACAACGCAGTGATATATCAAGGAAGAACAGAGGACTCTTCCTGGTGTCCTGGCCAATAGATACCCTCAACCATCATCACTGAGAAATAGATTATCTGGGCATTTATTTAAGTACTGTTTGTGGGATCTTGCTGTGCACAAATTGACTGCTGTATTTCCTGCATTACAACAGTTCAAGAGCACTTTATTAGCTGTAAAGTACTTGGGATGCCCTGAGGTGTTGAAAGGCACGATATAGATGCAAGTTCTTTCTTTCATTGTAATTTATTCAAATGTTATATGTTGTATAAAAAGGCAGGAGGAAATCAAAGAGAAGTCTTAACATACTTTTTTTTTCTATGTCTGGAAGTAATGAGCCTGGTCATGGCCAAGGCAGGCAGGACTGATTATTATTTTACTATTTTTTTTCCATTGCGGTTTTAAAACACAAGTCCACCAGTAAATGAGTTGGGATAAACTTTAATTGTGCATTGCTGACTCTAAAATCCTGTGAAGACTTTTAGCAGGATGCAGGTCTCTCTGGCATGTTATTAAAAGTCACAACGGGAACACTTAATTTCAATTCGTTTGCAGATATTCATTTTGATCGTGGATAAGGAAAAACACCTTCTGCTAATTGGAGTAGGTCCTGAATAATTTTTAAATTACTGCACACGCACACTGTACCTCAGCCATTTGGCAAGGCCACCTCGTGTCTTAAAGCCATCAACTGAACTACCGACCAGCTGCCGAAAATTATGGGCTGTACAGCAGGGCCAGGCTCAACTCAGTAATGTCCCTTCTACACAATGCCTCCCCTACACACACTCACACCTCACCCAAAGCTTTGCTTTTGTCTTTAAAATGCCCTTTTTGACTTTGTAGCTAATGGTGTCAAAGTCGTAAGAATCCCAGGCTTTCTCTGGCTTGAAAGTTGTTGTGCTGTCAAGGGTGGAATTTTTGTGGGTTGAGGGGCTGGGGGCAAGCGGTTCCATAACTCCTGGCATGACTTTGGCAAAAACCTAGAAAGCGTGAGGTAGGAAAGAACAAACATGCATTTCCATAGTGCCTTTAATGATGTTTCAAAGTGCTTTACAGTCAGTTATATACTTTTGTCATGTAGGAAACACAACAGCAAATTTGCACCCAGCCTGATCACACAAACAGCAATGTGATGATGGCCATATAATTTGATTTAGATTGAGAGATACAGCACTGAAACAGGCCCTTCGGCCCACCGAGTCTGTGCCGACCATTAACCACCCATTTATACTAATCCTACACTAATCCCATATTTCTACCAGTGGCAATTTATAATGGCCAATTTACCTATCAACCTGCAAGTCTTTTGGCTGTGGGAGGAAACCGGAGCACCCGGAGGAAACCCACGCAGACACAGGGAGAACTTGCAAACTCCACACAGGCAGGACCCAGAACTGAACCCGGGTCGCTGGAGCTGTGAGGCTGCGGTGCTAACCACTGCGCCACTGTGCCGCCCATTTGCTTTGGTGTTGTTGGTTGAGGGATATATATTGGCCAGGAGACCAGGGAGAACTCCCCTGTGCTTCTTAAAATAGTGCCATGGGATCTTCTCTGTCCACCTGAGTGGTGGCTTAATGTCTCTTCTGAAATTTAGCATCTCCAACAGTATAGAACTCCCTCAGTTGTACACTGCAATTTCAGCCTGGATTTGATGCTCAAGGCTCTGTAGTAGGAATTGAACCTACACCCTACTGACTCAAAAGGTGAAAGTGCTACCACTGAGTCACAATTGTCACACTTACCATGGGATATCTGCCAGTCCTCCACCAAGTAACAATGGAAGATTGGTAAAACTTCAGAAATTCCAGGCGCCGATCCCTTCATTTCCACTGTATCTTGTTTCTCTTTCAGTGCTTTTTCAATGAGCTATGCAATGGACACCATGGGCTGGATTTTATGGGCCCTCTTGAGGCGGGGAGCCCATAGAATTGCGACGGGAGGTGGGGGTGGAGAGTCCATCACCTCCCTGTCGCCAAGCGATTTTGTCGGTGGGGGGGGGGGGGTGGCAGCATAGGCTGATGATGGCCTTCCCGCCCAGAGGCCAATTGAGGCCCTTAAGGGCCTTCCCCCTCCACCCCCCCCCTCCCCCCGACCCCACACTGCTGGGATTCAACCAGCAGCAGGGTGCCTCCGCCACGCAGAGGTTGCCCAATAATACAAGGCACCCTCTCTGCGGGCTTGGGGGGGTCCCTCCTCCGTGGGCAACCTGTGGCCCACAGAGGACGCCTGCTAGGAAAACCTGCACCTCCCTGGACTCCTCTCCCTCTGCAATACACACCCTCCTCCCACCCCTCTCACTGGGGTCTTCTGGACTGACCCTGGCAATCCCACTACACTTACCTGAGGTCCATGGTTCTAGCACTGGGCCTAAGTCCAAGGCTTCTTAATACCGGCAGTGGCCATCGCTGCCGATACTGCTGAGCTGCCGGTCCTGTGATTGGCCAGCAGCTCTTGAAGGCGGGATCCCATCTTTAAAGGGACGGGCATCCCGGCACAGGGCACGTTAAGTGCCAGAACAAGGCAAGAACACGCCAGGACGTGCTTGGAAAGGCTGAGGCGGGGTTCCCCCCCCCCACCTTTTTGGCCCGGCATCGGGAGCCCCACTGACACCACAAAATTCAGCCCCATGTGTAAAAATGATAATGGTAGAACCAAGGAGTCTGGGGATTGGAGATCAGCAAAGTATGGGGACTTGATCTGAACAGCACTTAGTTAGGGCTTTACGAACATGGGAACAGGAAGAGGCCATTCAGTCCTTCGAGGCTGTTCTGCCATTTAATCAGATCATGGCTCACCTGCTCCTGAATTCCATTGACTTACCTCGGATTGTCTGTTGACATCACTGTGTCAGCCAATGAGTGGGAGACAGGACATGATTTATGACTGGCAAAATGTACAGCCAAATAGTGCATTTTATAGCAAATAAAATAAACAGCAATGCAAACAAAGTCTATTTGTAAAGTTTATTTAAAAGGGTTTCAATGAACTGTAACAAACACAACTCGTGCGTAAAATCAATCCTCGTCACTTACAGCGGTACTGTCTCCCCGCATGATTGATGGGGAATTACCCAAACATCTCCATTATGGTCAGGTATAGTGGTGTCATTATATGCAGCCCCTTATCCTTTGATACCCTTACCTAGTAAAAGTTTATCTATCTCAGCTTTGAAGATTTCAAATGTCTCAGCATCTTTTGGGGAAGAGAGTCCCCGATTTCCATCATTCTTTGTGTGAAGCAGTGTTTTCTCATTTCATTCCTGAATGGCTTGGCTTTAATATTAGATTATGCCTTCCTGATCAAGCCCCCTCTTTTTCATTCATTCATGGGATGTGGGCATTGGTGGCAAGGCAAACATTTATTGCCCATCCCTTTTCAACTGAGTGGCTTGCTATGCCATTTCAGAGGGCAGTTAAGAGTCAATCACATTGCTGTGGGTCTGGAGTCACATGTAGGCCAGATCAGGTAAGGACGGCAGATTTCCTTCCTTAAAGGACATTGGTGAACCAGATGGATTTTTACGACAATCCAGTCATTTCATGCACCATCCTCACAATGACCTGCGGAGCCCGTTGGTTGGGGGACAAGCAAGTGTCACATATGTCTGCATGCAACAAATGATTGTGAACCAAGGTGTGTGGAACACAGTGTATATCTGCTAAGGGAAGGAAACACAACTGCACATTTGAGCAAATTTTGAAATCAGTGGAAGGGCCTCAGAGTAATGTCACAAGAATCTGTGCAGGTTGGATTGAGTCTTTTCTTTTTAAGTTTTGCCAAATAATCACAGAAAATTGGAACACAGCTGGTCCAACACTTCAATATCTATTGGCCTTTGTCATAAGCAGCCCTTCAGTGAATCAGACTACAGTGTGATGGTTTCAGCTGAGTGCTGTACATGCAAACCACACACTCCTTTGCTGGTTTTGGAATGGGTTTTGGTTCCAATCATCTATTTACTCGGACGGGATCCAAATTACTCTGAGGCTCTCGAGAATTTGGGAACCAAATAAATGTACCATCCTTCATCCATTTCACACTAATCAGATGCCACGGTAAATGCTGAGCAAATGGTTTTGTGCCAAGACGATGGTGTTGTCCCTGCAGTGAATCTCGGGTTTGTGCCGTTAATTAAAGGTCCATTGACAGAACAGTTTGGGGCTGAAGGTTTGCCCGAATTTCGAAGACTTGGAACTGCTTGCCCTGATTTGATATTGGCAGTCTTTTCACCCTTCCACCACAGTGGGTTGGCATTATTTGTATGTAGCAGAAGCTGCAAGTGTACATGCCAAGTTGCCAGCACTATCTGACGGGAGATATAAATCATTCCCACCTTAGAATGGGTCATGATGCAGGCAAGGCCGGAAAGTTTGGAAGGTTGGAAGGAATTCTTGGATTGCTGACTGGAAATGTGTGTTTTCTGTCAACTTCCTTTTTTTAAAGGCACAGTTGATCTCGCCTGTGCAAAATAAAAAAAAGTCAAATTCGTCAACCTGGACCCTTCCAAATCCCCGGCTGCCCCAATGAATTAAGGCATGCATCATGAAGTGGGCACATTGCCCTACAGCTGGGAAGTGCAGCTTCCCTACAATGCCTTCAAATTTAAAAAGCCTCGGTGAGGCCACAGTTAGAGCTGTGGCTCCTTTAAGAGTCATTCATCATTTCATGAAAAACGACTGTTTTTTTTTGAATTGGACAAAATTGTTGGTTCCTTTCACACTCTCAAATAACTTGTTATTTGAAATTTAACAAGAGGAAGCAAATCAAAGGAATAAAGCACACATTTAGCGCAGATAAAGAGCTAGTCATGCAGGGTAAAGAATAGCCACAGCAGGTCACAAAAAGAATCAGCTGCAAGGAAAAAAAAGCAAATAAAGGCTGAAGCTGGAAGGATAAACAGACTCAGTGTTGCTCAAAATTTGGCACGCTGTTTTTGGTTTTCATCTGACCAAAGCTGGAAGGTTACTTGGGTCAGTGTAGCTGATGAGTGGGATTCTCCAGCCCTGGGAGGGAGGAGCAGAGGAGGATGGACCTTATAAAGGCATCAGTTGATGACAATGCCAAGACATTGCTTTCCACTCCTTGTAAAGGGAAATTGGAAATTCCTCTTTGCGGAGAGTTTAAACGGGAATGCAGTAAACGCGTTGGTGACTTATATTGGCACTTGCTAGTTTAATTTAATACATGGTGGCTTGGCTTTCACTTTCTCCTGGTACGAACAGGAAGTGTAACTTCTACATTGCAAGTACCGGTGGGTTGATGACGTCAGCAGTACAACTCTGCAGCTGTGTGGCTGAGAAAGAAAGGGCTGTGAAACAGACTTCTCTTTAGTTTCAGAAGGCTACGAACATCCCTCCCCCGCCCCGCACCCCCAAACCCCCTCCGCCAAGGCCTAGCACAAACTCGAGCGTATTTCTAACCCTTTGTGGCCAGGGAATTTGCTGTAGTTGCTAGTTTCTGACGAAGAGCAGACCAGCAGTCTAAAGTCACACGTGAATTATAGGTAAGTGTCTCTTATGCTTTATCTGCTGCTGTGTCAGCAAGGGACTGCTAAAGGGCTGCTTGTCTCTAAGTGCAGGCACGATTCGTTACTGTTTTTAAAGATCGGCGTGGGTTTTTTTCTGGACCCGTGTCGTTTTGGGATTAGTCACCCACCTTCCTCTTTTGAAATGTATTTCCCGTGTTCTTAGTTACAGTTAGCTTCTGCACCATCTGCCCATCTAGGGCTACAAGGTCAGGCAGGCAGTAGGCCAATTTCTAGGCCTCACCATCCTGTCCGTACCACAACTCTGACTTGTGCAGAATTGATATGAGTTCACTTCCCTTGAGTTTCGTGCTGCCAGATGCAACGATTTCTTGACTGTTATACCCTGATTGCAAAAAAAAAAATGCTCTTTCTGTTACTGTTCAGTAGGTAAATCACCATGTGCTGTAGTGGTGGGCTCTGCAGGCCCAGAAGTTTTCAGATTTAGATTTCTGGCCTGTGCGAAGTTAACCTATCTCAGTTGCTGTGGTGCTACAATTGACCTTGAGTTCTCACGACTTAACATAAAAGGGACCAACCAGGGCAATCACTCTAGACCACAGCGCAGTGACCCCCCTATGGGGAAGTGCACATTTGTGAATGTCACATAAGGGGAGAATTAGCCTACGGGCGAGTTACATCACCTTCTTTCAGCTTGTGCATGTGAAGGGTGAGATTCTGAAGGGCTGCTGGCTTTGTGGAAACTTGCACAGCAATAAGGCTCCCTACATTCAGGAAAGGAGGTGGTCAAAAAAGCGTTGATGAGTCAACCTCTTCCAGAAATCGAGGTGATGGAGATTAGTGTATGTGAAAAGGGGAAAAATGCGTCAATATCTATCGTCATTGTTCAGCAAAAAATAGGAAATTCTGTTGAGAAAATTCTGTGCAAGCCCTGTGAGATATTTAAGAGTTGGTTAAACAAATCATGTAGAATCGTAGAGGGCAAACCGTCAGGTTTATCTTGTTCCATCAGGAGTAATTCGAGCCACCCGATGAATCAAACCATTGTTAAGAGTCAAATGTTGGAGAGTTCAGTTGGAGTGCTTGTTGTTCCAAGAAGTTATAGTAGGACAGGTGTTGGACCATTAATTCCCCTAAGCACTGTTTATCAGAGGTTGCAGGACCACCTTGTAGCTATCCATGTTTCAATTCATTATAAAAGCGAAATACTGCGGATGCTGGAAATATGAAATAAAAACATAAAGTACTAGAGATACACAGCAGATCTGGCAGCATCTGTGGAGAGAGAAACAGAGTTAACACTTCAGGTCTGTGAACTTTCGTCAGAACTGACAAAGGTTAGAAATGTAATAGGCTTTGAGCAAGTGAAAGGGGGGAGGGGGGGAAAGAACAAAAGGAAGGTGTGTGATAGGGCAGAGGGCAGAAAAGATTAAATGACAAAGATGTCAAGGAACAAAAAGCAAAAGGAGTGATAATAGCCATAGTGAATAGCAAGGTGAAGCAGCGATTTACTTGTACTTCTTTCAATTTAGTATATTGTATTCGATGCTCACAATACAGACTCCTCTACATTGGGGAGACCAAACACAGATTGCGTGACCACTTTGCGGAATACCTCCGCTCAGTCCGCAAGCATGACCCCAGGCCTCTGGTTGCTTGCTATTTTAAATCACCACCCTGCTCTCACGCCCACATTTCTGTCCTCTGCCCACTGCAGTGTTCCTGGGAAGCTCAATGCAAGCTCGAGGAACAGCACCTCATCTTCCAATTAGGCACTCTACAGCCCTCCGGACTCAACATTGAGTTCAACAACTTCAGATCATGACCGCCATTTTGATAGGTTTTTTTTTACCATGTGCCAGTCTCAAACTTGTTTTTTATGTTTTTGTTTTCTCACAGACTGTTCATTATCCTACCATTAACACTCTTTTTGGACAAATGCTTTGTCTTTGAATACAACTATTAGCACTCCCTTTGCCTTTTGTTCCATGACATCTTTGTTATTTAATCTCTCCTGCCCTCTGCCCTATCACACACCTTTCTTTTTGTTCTTCTTCCCACCCGCCTACCCCCCCCCCACTTTCACTTGCTCAAAGCCTGTTACATTTCTAACCTTTGCCAGTTCTGTTGAAAGGTCACAAATCTGAAATGTTAACTCTGTTTTTCTCTCTCCATGGATGCTGCCAGATCTGCTGAGTATTTCCAGCACTTTCTGTTTTTATTTCAATTCATGGTTTCCTTGTCTTTTGATTGTTGGGTTGCTTGATTATTGCTGCATGTAAGTGAGGCCCGTTGGGGATGGAGGGGGCAGCAGTTGACTTTGTCTTTCCCAGTACAGTTGAACCTTCTGCCAGGCTGGACTGGGAGGGCAGTGGGAGGGGTTATAGTTGTGGTTGTGGAGAAACCGGCAGCCTACACCATTCAAATCTCCTGATTGGAGGAGGACAGAAAATGGCAAATAAAACCCTCCAACTGGGCAAATCTCATCATGGGTGCAACATGATGCCATGGAGTGTTACATAGAATTTATAGCACTGAAACAGGCCATTCGGCCCAACTGGTCCGTGCTGGTGTTTATGCTGTGCACGTGCTTCCTTCCAGCCTTTATCTCACCTTATCAGGATACCTTTCTATTCCTTTCTCCCTCATGTGTTTATCCAGCTGCCTCTTGAATGCATCGTGTTTGTGAGCTGGGACTAGAATTCAGTGTGTGAAAGTCACGGGCATGAACCTACACTCTGCACAGTTCCTGATCTGAACTAGATAGGTGCCAGGTAGAGACTGTATCATCTGCATTCAAGAGGGAAAGCCAGAGAGTACCCTGTACTTTGCAGTACTGAATAGCTCCTGCCTGCCTTCCTGAGGGGGATATTGGCAGGGGCCCAGAAATCAGGCTACCATGTCCTGTTCTGTCACCAATAAGTCCAGCAAGATCTAAAGTTAAAAAAGACACAGGGATAGCAGGAAAACCAAACAAGAAAATAGATGTTTCAACGAATCCAGGAGGCTGGGCTGGGGAATGACCATCAGTAATACAAACAGAAGGCTTTGTTTCAATTGTACGCCTGTGCTAAGTTAGCTAATCTCAGCCAGGGTGGCAGCAGGGACTCTGCAGTCAGTTTTGGTGCCCCTTGGTTCAGGGAGGGTGGTGATAACAGCTAACGTTCTTGGTCTGGATCGCTATCCAGTGGTCCTGCCATGAAAGGGGAATAATTAAAAGGGCTGTAGGGAATGGGACTGATTGGATAGTGTTTTCAAAGAGCCAGCACGGGCATGATGGGCCGAATGGCCTCCTTCTGTGCTGTTTCATTTTATGATCCTCTGGTTATCGTATCAGCTGTGGCTCAGTTGGTAGCACTCTTGCCTCTGAGTCACAAAGCCCCACTCCAGGACTTGAATCCAAAAATCAAGGCTAATACTCCAGTGTAATACTGAGGGGGTGCTGCACTGTTGGAGGTGCTGTCTTTTGAAAGAGGTGTTAAATTGAGGCCTCATCTCCCCTCTCAGCTGGATTTAAAAGGTTCCATTGGTACTATTGTGAAGAAGAGCAAGGGAGTTCTCCCCAGTGTCCCGCTCAATATTTATCCCTCAATCAACAAAAACAGATTATCTGCTCATTATCACCTTGCTGTTTGTGGGAGCTAGCTGTTGGCAAATTGGCTGCTGTGTTTCCTACAGTGCAACAGCGCCTACACGTCAAAAGCATTTTATTGGCTGTAAAGCACTTTGAGACGTCCGGTGGTTCTGATAATTGCTATATAAATGCAAGTCTTTCTTCCTTTTCATAAGCAGAGTATATATGTAAGTTTTGTGAATATATTCACTATCACTGTTTTAATTACATATCGGTAGATCAGCAAAGAAGTAAGTCAGTAATGGCGCAGTGCAGCATACATATTTGTCAGGATCAGTTCAGGCCTTCTCTTAATTGAAATTTCCAGTGATTTCTTGCTGTTTATTTAACCGGCCTCTTGCTCCTGACTTTAAATGATGGTGAAGGGGAAAGTATTTGAATTTGTGGTGTGGTGCAGATGTTAACTATAACAGTATCCTGTGCAGCTTAGAGTGTAGTCTGTGACCTACTTACATACTGCTTTCCCCCCGACACCGTGATTAAAAGCTGCTTTGAAACCAGTTTACCCTCCAGGGATTTTGGTCTGTAAGAGTTTTACAAAGTACACAGAAGGCTTTGGTAAATGGTGAGAGACACACACATGCGCGCATATACACATATATATAGACACACACATGCATGAACGAACACACACACACAAATGCTCGCGCACATATACATACATACATGCACAAATGGGCAGACACGTACACACAGATATGCACATAAGCATGTGCACACAGGCAAATGGACACACATAGGCACACAGACATACACACAAGCACATGTACACACACGGACTGCCACATTTCAAATATCTCATAGGAAATGTGTTAATGGAATCAGCCCCTTAATGTGGAAATAATTACAATTATAAACTGAATTAGAAAAACAGATTAGATTTCCAGTGGTTTCTCCATATTCCGCATTAACATAGTATGGAATTTACATAAATTTAATAAGGTTTTCTTTTAAAATAATCTCTGTGTCTTTTCCACTCATCTCAGAGTGAACTTCTCAATCTCAGCTTCGATAGCTTTCAATAATGTTTTAATGATTGGCTCCAAAGAATGTTCTGGCAAAGTTATTTGAGGCTCCTTAATGAAACAGAAATAGGGAAGCAGAGTTTTAATTCCAGCGCTTTCAGATTAATGCTCATTTCTCTTTGTGGGGGCTTGCTGTGCACAAAATGTCTGCCTCATGTCTCTACACAGCAATGTGTCATTTTATGTGAAGCGCACTGAGATGCTTCTGAGAGATGTAAGTATATGTAAATCTATCTGCCTTTTTACCTGTCAGAGACAGTAGTCTTCCACCTAACATGGTGAGGGTTTGTGTCTTTCGAGCAGCCTTTATGTTGTGCCACGCACTCAGCTATGATTTGCAATATTTAATGTGACTAAGATTGCTGGATGAAGACTCAAGACGATGAAAGCTCTGAACTCCAGAAACCACTCTCGGGAGTTTCCTTGCACGAGCTGGTGTTGTGTCTGCTGTGATATTTCCATGCAACCTCTCTGGGTATCTTCAGTGGAGCTCTGCCTGTAGTACTGCAGAGGGAGCTCAGTGCATTAATGAGATTCTGTGAATATCCAGCCCCACTTAGTACAAAATACAATTATGAATGGTACTCCAGAACATTCCGTCATTTGCAGTATTCTTCATAGATGTGGCTAATGTTATGGCACAGACACAGACCTTTCGGCCCATCAAGCCTGAGCCAGCATTCGTCTCTTGTCTAATCCGACTCTCTGGATCATTCCTCACACCCCTTTAATACTCCACTTGTTCAAGCAACTATGTAATTCCCTTTTAAAAGTATTCATGGACTCTGCTTCAACAGTGGGTTGTGGCACAGAATTCCACATTCTCCCCACCCTATGTTGAAGGAATGTTTTCTAACCTCCCTTTAATTCTTTTTGTGATTATCTTGCATTTGTGCCCCCTTGGTACCATATTCCTGGACAGGGAGATAATCTGTCACCTTTTTCAACTTGAAGACCTAATTCGGACCACCCCTGAACCTTCTCATCTCTGGTGAAAAAAAGCCATATCATGTCATCTCTCTGTACAACTACAATGCCTCACCTCTTGGAATATTTTGGTGAATTTTGTTGGATTAAATAATGAATATTCAATCTTGTTGGAATAAGGTATGCACCACCAAAAAGGAACATGGATTAGGAGAGGTGAAGTTCATCTTGTGTAGTGCTTTAAAATGGACACTAGTAAATGCTGGATTCTACACCACACCCAATTTATCTCTATTGATTTCAATGGAAATGAAATTCAGGCGGGTGTAAATCTGGCAACTGATTTGCTCTTGCCCATTATGTGCCACTACCCAAGAGGAATATCTCCCTCCAGTGTTTGTATATTGCAAGGTAGTGTGAGCTAGGCCGCCGAAACTTGGGTTTGATGCATTCAGCTGCAAAACAAACTCAAAATTGCTAGAACTTGCAAGTGGGCCAGAAGATCCAGGAGAAGAAGAAAAAAACCCTGGTTCCTCTCGGCAACTGGTCTTACCTTGCGTGACCCAGCGGTCTTAACCTTTGGCATTCAGCCAGCCGTGCTTCAAAAGCCTGCTGGCAGTAATGATAACAACAACTTGGATTTATAGTAGTGCCTTTTAAGGTAGTGAAATGTCCCAAGGCGCTTTGAGAGGGTTTTAACTGGTTGTTTGTTGGACTTGGCTATGTCCACAAAATAATGGTTGCTGCTTTTTCTGACATAAATCGTTGGTGGAGCGCTGTGGGGCATTTTGGAGGGATGTGATAAGACGCTACGTAAATGCAAGTGTCCTTGTATGTGACATTTCCATTATTTGGCCCAGTGATGCCACCCCAGTGCTCTATATGTTAATAAGTGTTCTGCACTGGCTACCTAGGAAAACATGTCAAATGGATTCATTCAGTTAAAGGTTTATCCAGCCGCTGCATTTTAGCTCCTTAATCTTGGCTCCAGTTTTGATCACAGTTGCACCTCCCACTTTCAGCACCTGGTGCTGTGTAGACAGTTGCCTCTGTAGCAGCTCTTTTTTTTTTCAAATTTTGCTGCTTATGTGGAGATTGGAGGAAAAGAAAAGGAGAGAGAGAGAGAGAAATGTGACAACTGCAGCGCAGACTGCCCCAGGGAGCTCCGACACCTGCCCCTGTCTGTCTGTCTGTGGGCAACAGTTGTTGAATCAGACACGCGTAGAGCGATTTATTCGCCACAGCCAGCGGCGTGCAGTGAGTGGGGAGGGGGAGAAACATGACTTCTCTCCAACTGGACTTTCTGCCGAACATAATGGTTGACAGTTGCGGGCTGGTGCCGGACAGAATGTAAGTGGACACTTCAATGCAGCGTTCTTGTAAAGATCGATAAAAGGTGGAGGAATTGCAAAGGTGCAAGGGCTGAGTTTTATCACAGACTGAAATTCTCAAACAGCATCTGGAAAAACTGAGTGAGCAGGCAAGGCAGAAGGAGTGGGCTGGGGTTTCGGGTTTCAGCTCCTGAAAACTGAGCTGTTTTTGCAACATTTATCACGTGTTGAAGGGCATCTCATTATCAGACTTCGGACGCTAAAGTCTCTGTGCATATTTTGTGTGTGTGTGTGTTATTTGTTGTTAAAAAGGACAGTGCAGCGTTTTTTTGTTTTGGAAAGGGAGAAGTGTTAGACTTTCATTGTCTAAAGTGCTGGAGGATTGCAGCTGCCTGGTGAAAAGATGCCATTGCCTGTCTCAGCGGCATGTTGCAACATGGAGTGAAATTACTTTGCTTTTGTCTGGTCACTGAATGTTCAAGCTCACCAGTACACAGGGGAATGGAAGTGTGGGGGATGTAGGAGTTTCTTTTTACTCAAAGGAGAGATTGGGGGAAATTAAACCTCTGTCTCCCCCCCCCCCCCCCCCCTGTAGAGTAGAGGGGCGATCACTGGATTCCTCACTCACCCAGTTCACTACCACAGGCAGCATTAACACGAGCTGTGTCTGCTGCAATGACGGCCACTTGTTTAACCTATTGGGTTAAGCGATTATGTCAGCTGCTGAAGGCGAGAGGCTTGTTCATTTAATACTTTCCAGCTGTTCTGCAATGTCCCTAAAGTTATCTGGAAAAACAATTCCTCTTTCCCTGCTCTACACCGTCTTGATTCTGGAGTGGGTGGGGTGGTGGATGTAGGTAGGAGTGGGGGAGGGGTGTGTGGGGGGGGGGGGGTCAGATGGCGAGGGTGTTGGGGGGTCAAGTTGGGAGGCTGAGGGTGTGAGGTTGGGGGTGTCGGGGGGGAGGTTGGGGTAGTGGGGGGTGTCGGGTGGGGAGATTGGGAGTGGGGGGGGTCAGGTGGGGGATGTTGGGGGCGTGGGGGGGTCAGGTGGGGAGTGGGGGGTTGTTGGCGGGAGGTCGACTGTTGTATTTTTTTGTTTGCGAACGGTGGGTTTTTCCTTTTTAACAAATTGGTACTTAACCCTTTCCGACACTGTAGGAGATATCAGTTGGTAATTAAAATGGAAAGCCCAAGGTACTGGTTGAGAGAAAGTTTAATTTTGGTTGTTTGTAACAAGGAGAGGAAGAACTAATAGTTTTCCAGTTAATTTACAAAGTTGTCTGATTTTAACTGGTGTGGTTCGGCTGCTCTTACCTCAACTTTCCTGGACATGGGGTTGCCAACCCTTCAGGATTGTTCAGGCGTCTCCAGGAATTGGAGATTAATTTCCAGGACACAACTGGGAGCAACACCTAGGATAAAACTTCCAGGGCTTTAAAAATGTTTTCTTTACTGTCCTTTGAACATTCTTATTTTTTTTAAAAAAGGGAATGGGTAAAAATCATCTGTTTGGCGTTAAGAATCGAATAATGTTTGTTCATTTTCTCAGCAGGTCTGGCAGCATCTGTGGAGAGAGAAGCAGAGTTAATGTTTCAGGTCCGTTCTGCTGAAGGGTCACTGACCTGAAATGTTAACTCTGCTTCTCCTTCCACAAGTGCTGCCTGATCTGCTGAGTATTTCCAGCACTTTGTTTTTATTTCAGATTTCCAGCATCTGCAGTATTTTGCTTCTGTTATTCTTTGTTCATTTTCTAGTTGGCGCAGGAATATGGTGCCCTGTTTAGGATGGATGTGTGGAGTGATCAATGGCGGAGCATGGGTCAAGGCGATTGGAGGCGGGAGGTTATGCAATGAATGCTGCAGGAATATGTCCAATCAGAGTTGGCAACCCTACCTGGACAAAGTTGGGAGAAATTGGTTGGGAGTTCTAACCCCTCTTTGTGATCCAGTGATCTCCCTTAGCGAATGCATGTTGTGTGGGTGACAGATGAGAACAGATTGGGGCCTCGGCTGCGATGAAGCTCAGTCACAAGCCAACATTCACTGTCAAGGCATGTGCCAAGAATAGTCACATAGGCAACATTCCAGTGGGGAATCTGGCCATTAATCTGCACTCCAGGATGATTTAGCACCTTCAGAAGAGGAGGAGGGAGAACATAATGGGGTTAGCGGGTGGTAATCCAGTGCTGCTTAACTGACTACAAAATAGAATTTGAAAATTATAAGTAACCACAAAATGGCTCTTTGTTTACTGGTTTCGACAGGTGTTTACGGAGGTCATTCCAGACAAAAAATCTAACCCAAGTAAGACAATTAGGAAAAATAGCAGTGCACCAGAAAGGGAGAAGTGGATCATTTGGGGTTTGATATGTTGGAGGCCAAATATAAGAGACAGGGATTGTGGAATGTTCTCTTTAGTTTTGCATATAGGATGCCATGTTCCAAACCACACCAACTAACATTGTCCCAGTGGGGCCTGTTGGAAACTAAAGGAATGTCATTGGATATTGTCCACTTACATTTCCAATCTTCTGATTTTTTTTTTATTCAGTTATTGTAGCAGTGACTTCCCCCACAGATAACTAATTACCCAAACTACCTTCTTTCAATCAGTTATAGAGGAGGAGAGGAGAGACAACAAACAAATAAATTGGTGTCTCAGCCTGTGTGTTCCTGATGCACCCTTCCTGTGAATGAATATGGATGCGCTTTGTCTTTTCTAGTTGTTGTGGCGAGTTGCAGGGAGACAATCAACCCAGGAGAGGGTGCTTGGCATTAGGGATGGGGATGAAAATAGATTTTTTTTTCTTAAATAAAAAAGGAGACTTCATTTCTTTAAAAGGAAAGATTTATTGGGTGATGTGCTTTTGTAAATTTGTATAAGATGGAGTGGTAAAATTCAACAGCGATAGGGCGCGTAATGGATCAACTTCCCTTTATCCACCCCAACTGATTTTCTTCTCCATTCAATTCAGTGTATAACTGGGAATGTCCTGCTACCAACCCCCGCCGTTCTGCCTTTCTCTCACTCATTGGAAGAATTTTTTAATCAGCCTTTTGTCGATTTAGCTTAGGAAGCGGTTAATTTACAGCACGTGGGTGGGGTGGGGGTATCCTCTATAGCTCCTGCTTTATTCACTCCTTGATGTCACCATGTGACATACTTGTTTATTTTTTATGGCTACTAATTGGATGTGAAAAATTCAGCAGATAAAGGGTCAAGGGTTTATTGAAGTAAAATGCATCCCTTGCTCCTCAATTTATTTTTCTGTTTGAGAACAAATCCCAGGTTAGACACTGGCCTTCCTTCACCTCTACAAGCTGGGTACAAATCCTACCCAGATTGACAGGGTGAAAGTGCCCTCTGTCTACTGGCCAGTGAGGATACCAAGTCAAATCAGTCACAAGCTAGTTCCAGCACAAAACTGTCTCTTTTTTTTCCCCAAAATATACTTTATTCATAAAAATCTGTAAAATATATATTACAAAACAGTTCAAAACAGCACCAAGTCGGCAATACAAAGAGTACAAAGGAGATCAGTTCCCTTCAATGCAGGAGTGAGTTGCCTCACAACCCTTCCATTTCATTTTACATGCTATGTACATTTTGTAGCAAACCCATATTTTCTGGATACAGTCCGAGGGATTTCCCATGGATCCAGCCCCTCAGTTCAGCTTGGTGGGAGGACCTTACACAGTGGTCTTTCCCCATTGAGCCTTTGCCGCGGCTGCCCCAAGCTTTAGTGCGTCCCTCAGCACGTAGTCCTGGACCTTGGAATGTGCCAGTCTGCAACACTCGGTCATGGACAACTCTTTGCGCTGGAAGACCAGCAAGTTTTGGGCAGACCAAAGGGCGTCTTTCACCGAATTGATGGTCTTCCAGCAACAGTTGATGTTTATCTCTGTGTGCGTCCCTGGGAACAGTCCGTAGAGTACAGACTCCTGTGTTACAGAGCTGCTTGGGATGAACCTCAACAAAAAACACTGCATCTCTTTCCATACCTGCTTTGCAAAGACACAAAACTGCCTATAATTTGCCACTAAGTGGCACTAAATTGGCAGTCTTATTCAGAGAGGCCACAGACAGTTAAAGGAAATGGAAAATGTCACACTGATACAGTAAGGGGAGGTCTTCTGAGGTCAGGGCTGAACAGTATTGCAGAAGAATAGGGGAAGCTCAATTCTGCATCTGATCGCTCTGCAAATGACCTGGGAGCGCTTGATGTCTGCAATGGACAATGTTCCTTTCCCCATTGTAAACATTAACAACCTTAATGAGCAAGAACATTCACCGAAAGAGGTTTAAAAACTTCACTATTTACAGGACACTGTTCTTTGTTTAACAGTAAGTATGTTTCTGTTGTCCTTTATTGAATGCATATTGGATTATGGCTTTTAGCAAACTGGATAGACGAATGCAAAATGTTATAGGAGAGAACACTGAGAGGAATGGACACTTCCCTTCCCCCACTGCTACTTTTGAACCCATTATTGGTCTATTTTTCGGTCTACTCTCAAATTCGTTATTGAGGTGAAGTCTCGCAGGAGCTGTCACCAATCCATTTGCAAGTGTAGCTTACCCCATCGGCACTCAGTGCAGAGAAAGGTAATAATGGATAACTTTAAGTGGAATTCATGCATGGATTGGCATAGCTCAGCAGTGCTTTTTAGAATGAATATTAGCTCGCTGAAATGACTTCTTGCCTGGCAAGATGCGGGCTCAGTACCTCAAGCAAATGTGATTGTTGGGGAATATTTTATGCCCTGTGCACACATCATCTGCTGGTCACTGGTGCAGATATTAACTCTAATTATACCTTCGAGTGGCTGTGGATTTCATTAACTGTTGTTGCAAACAAAAGTCTTTCTTGAAGAGGATATTTGAACAAACAGACTAAAGATTTAAAAAGTGTGATTGAGCTCTCAGCTCACTAGAGATGATCCTTTGACCCTCCGGATTAGTTAGTGAAGTCTGAATGTTTTGCTTATGAATTTATCTTCATTCCCTACTGCATATCCTGTCTAACCCTTGGCAATGATAATGGCAATTAATGCCGTTATTACATAGTCTCGATAAAAGATTGCAAACAGCCTTTTAAAAAAAATCAGGCTGTCGTTTGCCTTGTCCCATGACCCCAGACAGAGCTAGAAACTGATGACCTCTTCATAACACAGGGGCTGCCTATGTTCAGAAGCATCAAAATAGCCAACTCCTACTCCATCCTGGACAGTAGCCACTTGGCAAGGCTACCAATGGGGGCCAAGTCCCGATGGGGCTCTCCCCCCAGCAGGCAAATAAGAGGCAAGAAAATTGGTGTGTGGTGGTATTGGGATAGAAGGGAGGAGAGAGAAATGAAGGAACAATGAAAGAGCTGCTTTTGAGTGAATGTTACAGGTTAATGTTGCTGCACTGTCTTGCTAAGTACTGGGTGCTTGTAATTATATAAAGCAGTCTTCATGTAGGAGGAAATGTGCTCATGTTTTGACTTCAGAGAGAGGTTGCTCTAACACAGTAGAGTTGAGGTGGTTGTAATGAATTACGCTGAAGGGAAAGTGGTTGTTTGAAATTAAACTCCATTAAACGCAAGCACCAGCCATTACATGCTAACAATTCGCAAAGTGGTCATGCCCATCGCCTTTTTTGCAAACATTATGTTTTGCTTAATTAGTTGATGAGAAATTTTATAGTCAGCAAGTGCCAGGCTTGCTATTTTAGCATACATGAATTTGATACTGTTTCCTTTAACCTTCTCGCTGACGTGCCTTGCAAGTGGTTTAAGCCTGGCTAAGGGAGTGGGCTTAATTACAATAATTTTTCAAGAGTACAAAGTGCAATTTTTACTCCCTCCTTAATAAAAGCTTACAGTATGAGAATTGGACCTCTGCAATTCTAATTTTAATATACCGTGTATGTTTATATATATATATATATATATATATATATATATATATATATATATATATATATATGTACAAAAATTACATGCAAACCATTAATCTATCTTCCACACCCCCCCGCCCCATTGCTCTTTCTGCATACTTGGAAAGATGCTGATAATTATGAATCAGCCCTAAGGAACCATTGACTTTATATTTATACTGGCGCTGCAGATAAATGAGCCGTATGTTAATGAGATTGGGAACTCATTCACCCCCCCATGCAATCTGCAGTGTTTACCAAATGGAGGTTTTAATGGGAACAATTGGATAAGACGAATTATGTTTCTGTCTGGAGGACGGTTCCCATTAAGTGACTTCTGTGGAATGATTTGATTGTGGCATTTATTTCTGCAGGCAGCTCCTTTTAGTATCTGCCGATACGTTTAATTTGGTAACGTTGTCTCAGCTATTGTGAAACACGGGTTTGTGGTCAGCTTGCCGTCCGGGCGTAAAACTGGCGTTGTGGACTATCCAGCCATTCTGGAGGGCGCTCGATTAAAATTGGGATGGTTTTTGAAGCTGGTGGTCGATAGGCTGGGGAGGCAAATTGAAAATCGACTCTACTGCCTCCATGACCAGGTGGAAACTGTACAGTAGGTTTTCTTTTCTTTTCAGTTGTTCCATTGATCTATTTGTTCTAAACAAGGAATCCATAATCAATGGCAAAATTATCATTGGTTACTGTTACAATTACAAGCATAACACAAACACCAGTGCCAATGACATCGACCCCCCTTGACTGTGATCTCAGGCCGCCACAGGTTTTTTGTTGCAGTCTGTCCTCATCTTCAATATTCCTTTTCTATCCTTCAAGGTACTGACTCCACTGCCTTGCCCAAGATTCATCCTTCCTGTGTGAGGCTTGACGATGAATCTTGGTATGTTATTTGAACATAGGAGGTGTGCAGCAGCCAGGAGCGATACTGTCCTCACCCTACATCGACATCCATAAGCGCACACTCTTTGCAACAATGTTCACTGGGTCATAATCAGGAGCTGGAACGCATCCTGACTTCTCACATCCACCTCCTCCCAATTCAAGGACACTGAGGCTAATTGACTGCCTTTGCTTTCACCAACGGCTGCCCTTTGTTTTTGCAAATTCTTTGCTCCTGTCCTATTTTTGGTACTGTGTGGTGCTCTCTGAATGAGAATTCTGGGCACTCAGCATGTTCTCAGATCTTTGGTGCCACTGTTGAATCAGCCCACCAAAAAGTGAAGAAGAGGACTTGTTTCCCCTTTGAGTGATCCTTCCTTGTAAAATAAACGAGCTGCCTCACAATGTGGGATTAGCCAAATGTCTGAGAAAAGCCTATCACCATTCTTTAGAGTTTGCCGATAAAGCTACTGAGAAACAAACCTGTAGGGTTTCTATAATAAAAGCAAAATACTGCAGATGCTGGAAATCTGAAATAAAAACAAGAAATGCTTGAACCACTCAGCAGGTCTGGCAGCATCTGTGGTAGAGAAGCAGAGTTGAGCAGCATCTTTCCACAGATGCTGCCAGACCTGCTGAGTGGTTCCAGCATTTCCTGTAGGGTTTCTATATCTTCAATATGGAAGTTTCTCCACTGGGAACATATTCCACTCACCCCAGTGCAGAATACGAAGGCACAAGTTGGCAGAGCTTCTGGGTTTAACCAGCTAAAACCACACAGCCTTATTAGAACACTGGTAACCTACCCCTGCTTCCCCAGCTAGGATCACCCTACCCTTTGGAGCTTCCAGTCCCGAGTGATTGATCTACCCTTCCGAGTTCCATTAGCTGGTCAATCATTATCAACACTCTGGAAGTCTGCAGACATGTTTGCTTCAGGTATTGGATAACCAAGGTCACCATGGAAAGTTGACTAGGTTTCTAACCTACTCAGGCTGGTCATCTTGAAACTGCAGCTACCCCAAAGGGAATTGAATGGATTCCCCATATCCCACCTACTCCATGATGCATAAAGTCAACATGCCCGTGTGCAGTATCACTGGGTCAGGTTTGCCTTATTCGACAAGCTTTCCAAAAAGATTTCTCAAGAGAAGACTATTTCTACACTGATGGTTATCACAAACCTTGTTTGAATCTTTTATGTTAACGTGGGTCTCGGGGGTGGGGGAGGGGTGGTGGTTGGGGCATGGGGAGTTGCTAGTGATGAACGTTGCGAAAGGCCTTGTTTGGCTATTCAGTTATTTATGGCCAGTTTTAGTGAGGATCAGATGGACAGGTCAGCCAGTTTCATGTGTCTGAGTTGAACAGTTCAACAAGTAGCAGCTGTAAATGTAACCTGGGATCTCTGCCTTCATTCATTTTTACAGTGGCATGAGCCAGTCTGTAAGTTGTTCATCAATGGCCATAATCTCAATGTTTTTATACCATGTCAGAGACGCATGGGTGGTTCCCGATAATTGCCTCTGAAAGTAAAGCTGCCGGGATTGACTCTGGCTGACTATCAGGAAGGGGAGAAATTTTTTTTTTTAGCAAATCCTAGCAGGTTTACCTATGCGTTGTGGCAGGCTGCAGGAGATCATGTATTGGGAATCAGCAATGCTAACACACTGTTGTATGGTGTAAAACCAATTTATAAATAACCAAATGGGATTGGGATGCTACATGCCTGTTTGATTTAATAGCGGGCGATCACACCCTCATAATATATTTGTGCTCATGGAGAAAACAAGTAGGAAACAGGCCTGCAACATTTTAGCTGCAATTTTCCAGCAGTAGCATGAATTACGCATTGGGTATTGTAGTGATGTTTTTGAAAGTAATGCAAAGGCCAGGGCCAATAATCCGGCGAATGAGAGTTCAAATCTCATATTGGCTTTTTGAGAGTTTTAATTTTGTTTAATAAAAGCCTGGAAACAAAAAACTTAGCCACAGAGTAATTACAGCACAGAAGGAGGCCATTCAGCCCATCAAGTCCATGCTGGCTCTCTGTAGAGCAATCCAGTCAGTCCCATTCCCCTACATAAATGATTTGGAGGAAAGTATAGGTGGTTTGATTAGCAAGTTTGCAGACGACACTAAGATTGGTGGAGTAGCAGATAGTGAAGGGGACTGTCAGAGAATACAGCAGAATATAAATAGATTGGAGAGTTGGGCAGAGAAATGGCAGATGGAGTTCAATCAGGGCAAATGCGTGGTGATGCATTTTGGAAGATCCAATTCAAGAGTGAATTATACAGTAAATGGAAAAGTCGTGGGGAAAATTGATGTACAGAGAGATTTGGGTGTTCAGGTCCATTGTTCCCTAAAGGTGGCAACGCAGGTCAATAGAGTGGTCAAGAAGGCATACGGCATGCTTTCCTTCATCGGACGGGGTATTGAGTACAAGGGTTGGCAGGTCATGTTACAGTTGTATAAGACTTTGGTTCGGCCACATTTGGAATACTGCGTGCAGTTCTGGTCGCCACATTACCAAAAGGATGTAGATGCTTTGGAGAGGGTGCAGAGGAGGTTCACCAGGATGTTGCCTGGTATGGAGGGCGCTAGCTATGAAGAGAGGTTGAGCAGATTAGGATTACTTTCATTAGAAAGACAGAGGTTGAGGGGGGACCTGATTGAGGTGTACAAAATCATGAGAGGTATAGACAGGGTGGATAGCAAGAAGCTTTTTCCCAGAGTGGGGGATTCAATTACTAGGGGTCACGAGTTCAAAGTGAGAGGGGAAAAGTTTAGGGGGGATATGCGTGGAAAGTTCTTTACGCAGAGGGTGGTGGGTGCCTGGAACGCGTTGCCAGCGGAGGTGGTAGACGCGGGCACGATAGCGTCTTTTAAGATGTATCTAGACAGATACGTGAATGGGCAGGAAGCAGAGAGATACAGACCCTTAGAAAATAGGCGACATGTTTAGTTAGAGGATCTGGATCGGCGCAGGCTTGGAGGGCCGAAGGGCCTGTTCCTGTGCTGTAATTTTTCTTTGTTCTTTGTTCTTCTTTTCTTTCATCCCCATAGGTCTGCAAGTTTATATCCCTCAAATGCCTATCCAATTTTCTTTTGATGTCATTGATCGTCTCTGCTTCCACCATCCTCATAGGCAGCGAGTTCCAGGTCATTGCCACTTTCTGCAATTTAAAAAAAAAAAAGTTCCTCTTCATATTCCACCCACCATCCCTGCCCCGCATCCCTTGCCCACAATCTTTCATTTGTGTCTCTTAGTCCTTGTATCATCAGCTAATGGGACGAGCTTTTTTGTCTACCTTATCTAAACCTGTCATAATCTTGTACACCTCAATCACCTTTGCTCCAGGGAGAACAACCCCAGTTTTTCCAACCTAATCTTGTAACTAAAATCCCTCATCCCTGGAACTATTCTGGTAAATCTCATCCTTCCTAAAGTGTGTTGACCAGATTGGACGCTTGTATCAATAAAAAGTGGGATTGTTACTAAAACCCAATTGATTCACTCATGTCCTTTTAAGGGAAGGAAACCTGCTGTCCTCGCCAAATCTGGCCTACATGTGACTCCTGTGCCAGGCAATGACCATCTCAAACAAGAGAGAATCTAACCATCTTCCCTTGACATTCGATGGCATTACCATTGCTGAATCCCCCGCAATCAACATCCTGGGGGTCACCATTGACCAGAAACTGATCTAGACCAGCCACATAAATGCTGTGGCTGCAAGAGCAGGTCAGAGGCTGGGAATTCTGTCGTGAGTAACTCACCTCCTGCCTTCTCCAATGCCTGTCTACCAACTACAAGGCACAAATCAGGAGTGTGATGAAATACTCTCCACTTGCCTGGATGGGTGCAGCTCAAACAACATTTAAGAAGCTCGACACCATCCAGGACAAAGTATCTTGATTGGCACCCCACCTATGACCTTCAATGTTCACTCCCTTCACCACTGGCGCACAGTGGCAGCAGTGTGTGCCATCTGCAAGATGCACTGCAGCAACTCACCAAGGCTCCTTCAACAGCACCTTCCAAACCTGTGACCTCTACCACCTAGAAGGACAAGGGCAGCAGATGCGTGGGAACACCACCACCTGCAAGTTACCCTCCAAACCACACACCATCCTGACTTGGAACTATGTCGCCGTTCCTTCGCTGTCGCTGGGTCAACATCCTGGAACTCCCTTCCTAACTGTACTGTGGGTGAACCTACCCCACTTGGACTGCAGCAGTTCAAGAAGACAGCTCACCATCACCGTCTCGGGGATGGGGTTGAGCAATGAATGCTGACCTAGCCAGCGACGCTCACATCCCCTGAACGAATTTTTAAAAGTCCCATACCAACATGGTTGACTTTTGACTTCCCTTCTTAAGTAGCCAAGTAAGCCACTCAGGTCAGGATAACTAGAGATGGACAATAAATGCCAGCCTTCCCAGCAACAGCCATATCCCAAGAACTTTTTTTAAGTTATGGAATGACCCTTCTGTTTGACATTTAAACACAAAACTTTAGTTTCATGCTCCACTCAGTGAAGGCATGCAGCTTCCCTTGTACAGTTGATGGTGTCACCTTTTGATGTATCACTGGCACATCCACAGAATGTGGTTTTCAAATAGTGGCTTGCTGTCTTTTTTTTAGAAAGGCATACAGTCTTCAAAGTCTTTTTGGGGGCGAGAGGGTGGATGAGAAAAAGCAGCTGGGAAATGTCACTACTATCTGACGCAATGATGTGTTTCAACCTGATTTTATTCTACCTTCGTCTGTAAACAATGCTGCCTTTTACCACCATTTTCTCCCTCTTTCCCTGAATTAGAATTAGAACATTACAGCGCAGTACAGGCCCTTCGGCCCTCGATGTTGCGCCGACCTGTGAAACCATCTGACCGACACTATTCCATTTTCATCCATATGTCTATCCAATGACCGCTTAAATGCCCTTAAAGTTGGCGAGTCTACTACTGTTGCAGGCAGGGCGTTCCACGCCCCTACTACTCTCTGAGTAAAGAAACTACCTCTGATATCTGTCCTATATCTATCACCCCTCAACTTAAAGCTATGTCCCCTCGTGTTTGCCATCACCATCCGAGGAAAAAGACTCTCACTATCCACCCTATCTAACCCTCTGATTATCTTATATGTCTCGATGAAGTCACCTCTCCTGCTCCTTCTCTCCAACGAAAACAACCTCAAGTCCCTCAGCCTTTCCTCGTAAGACCTTCCCTCCATACCAGGCAACATCCTAGTAAATCTCCTCTGCACCCTTTCCATAGCTTCCACATCCTTCCTATAATGCGATGACCAAACCTGCACGCAATACTCCAGGTGCGGTCTCACCAGAGTTTTGTACAACTGCAGCATGACCTCGTGGCTCCGAAACCCGATCCCCCTACTAATAAAAGCTAACACACCATATGCCTTCTTAACAGCCCTATTAACCTGGGTAGCAACCTTCAGGGATTTATGCACCTGGACACCAAGATCTCTCTGTTCACCTACACTACCAAGAATCTTCCCATTAGCCCAGTACTCTGCATTCCTGTTACTCCTTCCAAAGTGAATCACCTCGCACTTTTCCGCATTAAACTCCATTTGCCATCTCTCAGCCCAGCTCTGCAGCCTATCTATGTCCCTCTGAACCCTACAACATCCTTCGGCACTATCCACAACTCCACCGACCTTAGTGTCATCCGCAAATTTACTAACCCATCCTTCTACACCCTCTTCCAGGTCATTTATAAAAATGACAAACAGCAGTGGCCCCAAAACAGATCCTTGCGGTACACCACTAGTAACTAAACTCCAGGATGAACATTTGCCATCAACCACCACCCTCTGTCTTCTTTCAGCTAGCCAATTTCTGATCCAAAGCTCTAAATCACCTTCAACCCCATACTTCCGTATTTTCTGCAATAGCCTACCGTGGGGAACCTTATCAAACGCCTTACTGAAATCCATATACACCACATCCACTGCTTTACCCTCATCCACCTGTTTGGTCACCTTCTCGAAAAACTCAATAAGGTTTGTGAGGCACGACCTACCCGTCACAAAACCGTGCTGACTATCGCTAATGAATTTATTCTTTTCAAGATGATTATAAATCCTGTCTCTTAAAACCTTTTCCAACATTTTACCCACAACCGAAGTAAGGCTCACAGGTCTATAATTACCAGGGCTGTCTCTACTCCCCTTCTTGAACAAGGGGACAACATTTGCTATCCTCCAGTCTTCCGGCACTATTCCTGTCGACAATGACGACATAAAGATCAAGGACAAAGGCTCTGCAATCTCCTCCCTAGCTTCCCAGAGAATCCTCGGATAAATCCCATCTGGCCCAGGGGACTTATCCATTTTCACACTTTCCAAAATTGATAACACCTCCTCCTTGTGAACCTCAATCCCATCTAGCCTAGTAGCCTGAATCTCAGTATTCTCCTCGACAACATATTCTTTCTCTACTGTAAATACTGACGCAAAATATTCATTTAACACTTCCCCTATCTCCTCTGATTCCACACACAACTTCCCACTACTATCCTTGATTGGCCCTAATCTAACTCTAGTCATTCTTTTATTCCTGATATACCTATAGAAAGCCTTAGGGTTTTCCCTGATCCTATCCGCCAATGACTTCTCGTGTCCTCTCCTTGCTCTTCTTAGCTCTCCCTTTAGATCCTTCCTGGCTAGCTTGTAACTCTCAAGCGCCCTAACTGAGCCTTCACATCTCATCCTAACATAAGCCTTCTTCTTCCTCTTGACAAGCGCTTCAACTTCTTTCGTAAACCACGGCTCCCTCGCTCGACAACTTCCTCCCTGCCTCACAGGTACATACTTATCAAGGACATGCAGTAGCTGCTCCTTGAATAAGCTCCACATTTCGATTGTTCCCATCCCCTGCAGTTTCCTTCCCCATCCTACGCATCCTAAATTTTGCCTAATCGCATCATAATTTCCTTTCCCCCAGCTATAATTTTTGCCCTGCGGTATATACCTGTCCCTGCCCATCGCTAAGGTAAACCTAACCGAATTGTGATCACTATCACCAAAGTGCTCACCTACATCTAAATCTGACACCTGGCCGGGTTCTTTACCCAGTACCAAATCCAATGTGGCATCGCCCCTGGTTGGCCTGTCTACATACTGTGTCAGAAAACCCTCCTGCACACACTGGACAAAAACTGACCCATCTAAAGTACTCGAACTATAGTATTTCCAGTCGATATTTGGAAAGTTAAAGTCCCCCATAACAACTACCCTGTTACTCTCGCCCCTGTCGAGAATCATCTTTACTATCCTTTCCTCTACATCTCTGGAACTATTTGGAGGTCTATAAAAGACTCCCAACAGGGTGACCTCACCTCTCCTGTTTCTAATCTGAAGACACCGACCTTTACTAGAGTGTAGTTTCATGAGTGCAAGCAACCATTCAGTGCCTTGCTCGTGTAGCACTTGCTCATATTTGTCGGTTCGACCATAATAAGGCCTCACCGTCAATCCGGTTCTGTTCTCATCATCGTGTGTATACACTTGCTCAGCCCATCCCTGGGGAACAGTTAAGAGCAGAAACCTAGCTATAATAAAAGCAAAATACTGCGGATGCTGGAAATCTGAAACAAAAACAAGAAATGCTGGATTCACTCAGCAGGTCTGGCAGCATCTGTGGAAAGAGAAGCAGAGTTAACGTTTCGGGTCAGTGACCCTTCTTCGGAACTGACAAATATTAGAAAAGTCACAGATTATAAACAAGTGAGGTGGGGGTTGGGCAAGAGATAACAAAGGAGAAGGTGCAGATTGGACCAGGCCACATAGCTGACCAAAAGGTCACGGAGCAAAGGCAAACAATATGTTAATGGTGTGTTGAAAGACAAAGCATTAGTACAGATTAGGTGTGAATATACTGAATATTGAACATCAGCTGAAACACACCATTAACATATTGTTTGCCTTTGCTCCGTGACCTTTTGGTCAGCTATGTGGCCTGGTCCAATCTGCACCTTCTCCTTTGTTATCTCATGCCCAACCCCCACCTCACTTGTTTATAATCTGTGACTTTTCTAATATTTGTCAGTTCCGAAGAAGGGTCACTGACCCGAAACGTTAACTCTGCTTCTCTTTCCACAGATGCTGCCAGACCTGCAGAAACCTAGCTGTTTGTCTCCTCTCCCTCCACCCAATTCATTAGCATTCTCCCATCCCAACTGAGAACAGCAAGCTCAGCACCGATGTGATCTGTGCGACTCAGTGACGATGCTTTCACTGGGACAAACGTCTTGGCACTGGTACATACAAATATCAGATTGATCTCTTCCTGACTAGAGGAAAAGCAGCCAATCAAAATTGTGTCTGTGCTGGTACCGTTGGGAGTATCACCAGTAAACCGAGTGCACTATCGTGTCTGAGGAGGCCTGGGAACAGAATGATCCTCGAGGTATGGTTATCAGAGTGTGATAAAGACAGTGCACCCGATAGTTGCAACAATTTGACACAGTCTGCTTAGGCCCAAAGAAATGAGATGAATCTGAAACAATTGTTTAAAACTGTGTTGCAGTGTGTAGAATTCTGTTTCACAAATTGCTGAGTACTGCCAATCGCTGTGTTCCCTGAAATTCTTTTATCTTTTTTTCCCCTTTTTTATTTAAAAATGGGGTGGGGTGGGATGGTGGGTGGTGGGAGGGATTATCACACTGAGTGAACCCAATAGGTTTACATCAGTGATACTGCTGGCGGTGTGACTGCACTGGTGGAAACACCCAGCTATCACTAGTGTGACAGCAGCTGAGGAGGAACTGCCTTCATCCTAAAGTCTTGTCCACTTCATAGACATCCTTGGGCGCACTTTCTGGATTGGTTCCTGTCAAACAAGAATAGTCTCTGTGCGGAGGTTCTTTTCTGTATCATGCAACAGTGTGGATGATACAGGGGCTGAAAGGGTTAAATTATGAAGACAGGCATAGGCTCCCTCATTTACAGAAGATTAGGGGTGATCCAATCGAGGTGTTTTTTCAGATGATTGAGAGAGTTGATAGGGTAGGTAGCAACTATTTCCGCTGGTGGGGGAGTCCAGAAAAAGAGGGCATCATCTTCATATTAGAGAGTATTTCCTTCTTTAAAATTAGAGCTTGAACATTCAGGGGTGATACCAGGGAGCACTTCTTCACCCAAGAGGTAATGGAAACACGATAGTGGAGGTGTCTCCCCAAAAAGCTGTTGAGGTTGGGGTCACTTGAAAATTTCAAAACTGAGATTGATAGAATTTTAATAAGAGCAAAATACTGTGGATGCTGGAACACTGAAATGAGAACAAAAAGTGCTGGAAATACTCAATAGGTCTGGCAGCATCTGTGTAGAGAGAAAAAGAGTCAGCGTTTCATAATGTTTCAAGTCTGACAGACCTGAAACGTTGACTCCATTGATAGAACTTAGTTAGGCTGGGGTATTGATGGTTACAGAACCACAGCAGGTAGATGAAGTTAAGTTACAGATCAACCATGGTCTCATTGAATAGCGCAACAGGCTCAAGGGGGCTGAATGGCCTACTCCTGTTCCTGTATTCCTAAATAAGAGAATACGTTCAATGATCCTCACAAAGTCTTACCACCTGGAATGATCACCAAGTAATGAGTCAAACTGGAAGTTGGCAAGGTCAAGACACAGTGAAAAAGAAAAACTAATCTGTAGTATCAAAGGTGATTGGATGATAACTTGAAGTCTTTGAGCCTACTCTGTATACAAACACGGTAAGGCACTTGATGCCATGTTGATGATTGCTGTTTGACTCTTGGCATGAATTGTAGCATTGTGTAGTCTCACAAATCAGGACGGGTCTGTGCTGAATTAGCTGATAGTATGGAACTGGGGTTGCTGGCCTCGGTGTCCCAGTGCAAGGAAGGGTTACTTGGCCAAGATATCCATTGTTGCTTATTTATCTCTCAACGTTCCCTTGTCGCATCAGGTAGAGTTGTGCTTTCAGTGTTCCCTAATGGATAAATTTCTCATGTCAGTAATCGGCTGAGAGCAGGTAGTGGTCTTTATGCGAGTCTTCCCGTGGTTAAATAGCTTGGGTGGGCATCAGGCAAGGACAGGATCCTTCAATAGTCCACTGGTTTTCGGGTACGCTCGTGAAGAGTGGCCAATTGATTTGGCTTCACAGCAGGCTACTGCCATCGCCTGGGCAACTGTTCTCTTGATACAAGTTCCCACCTTTTGGCGAAGAGGGGAGAAAATTGGAGGAGGAAAATAAAATCAGGCATTAGATTAGATTAGATTAGAGATACAGCACTGAAACAGGCCCTTCGGCCCACCGAGTCTGTGCCGAACATCAACCACCCATTTATACTAATCCTACACTAATCCCATATTCCTACCAAACTTCCCCACCTGTCCCTATATTTCCCTACCACCTACCTATACTAGTGACAATTTATAATGGCCAATTTACCTATCAACCTGCAAGTCTTTTGGCTTGTGGGAGGAAACCGGAGCACCCGGAGAAAACCCACGCAGACACAGGGAGAACTTGCAAACTCCACACAGGCAGTACCCGGAATCGAACCCGGGTCCCTGGAGCTGTGAGGCTGCGGTGCTAACCACTGCGCCACTGTGCCGCCCTTGGCTTTTCACAAGAGTGTTTTGGAATTTATCGTTTGGGCTCCATTTGGGTCTGTTTATACCGGGTGGCAGTGATGTAAGCTTTAAACCTGGGCCAAGTACGTGGAGTGGGTTAGTAATTACTGCGGTGTACTGAAAAATCCTTTATTCCTTTTTCTTTTTCTCCTTATTATGTCACCAAGAGCCGTCTCTGAGAAGAAACTTATGTGAAGTCTGTTAGACTCCTCATAGACTGCTGTCTTTTAGCTGCCATCGACATTGTAAAGCAGATCAGGGCTGGTTTTGGTTTACAGTGCCTCAGACTGCAAAGAAAATACATGTAGATATATTTTAAATAAACTTTAGTCTCGTTCTATTTTATTGGCAGACCGTTTTTCTTTCAGACAGGATTTTGGCATTGTTGAAGGATTTTGTGACCAGCGTGCACAGTACAGCTGTTACTGGACTATCATGAGTCGTATGCAACACCGGACAAAAAATGTACCTTTTTTTTGAAGTGGAAGGTGGTTTTACTGGTGTGGTGTAGGCTTGGACTAAAGGGACATTGGGATGAAATATGTTTTTCAACTTCTCCAGTTCCAAAATGGCACCACAGAGTGGAATTTTGCAGCATAACGCCTCTCATCAGCAGTATGCCTGATGCCATATTGATTTCAACATGCAATAGATGTCCTTGGTGGCCGCCTGAAATAAATGCGGGCATCATTTAAATATGTTAATAAGGATCCTGTCCTTGTGTGTTGTAACTGGCGTCCATGCACACCTGAAACAGCACAAATCTCCCTTGTACAAATATCTAGTGTCTTTCACTTATTCTAGTGCTTCCATGAGGAGTTCTCCAGTGGTTACAGCTCATAAGGTGGAAGGCTGCTGAACATCCACTGAGGGTTTTTGCAATGGCAGTAGTGGGCGACTTCAAGGAGCTCTGTTTCATCTCCTGTGGCTGCCTGCTCTTTGTTGAAGGGAGTGTGTCAGTGTTAGAGTTTGAGGACATGTATGTCAGGGGTAGAGTAGTGTTACAAGATTGGTGAAAGGTGTGAGGGGGTGAAGAAGTAATAGTGAGTGTAGCAGGTGCCGTAGGAGGAGAAGGAGATGTAGTAAAGTGCGGTGCAGTGATTTTAAGAGAATGCTCGTGATCAGGGAGGAAGGGTTATGAATACTGGGGTTAAAGGTAGTGCATGACTGAGATGAGTTAGGAGGTTTGCCTTCATTAGCCATGTGATGTCATTGAACTTATTCCTGCTAGGCAGCCATGTCCTGGAGAGAACAATTCTTCTGGCACTCAATTACTCTGCTACCTCTGCCCACTAGTGCAGAATAGCTTGCCTTAGTAGCCTCCTAATGAATATAAGATGTGTTGTCTCATGCCAACCTCCTCGACAAAACCTCCAATGCAGCAAAAGAATAATGGGGAGGCCCATGCAGCCTCTGGAGCTCTTGCCCACTGGTGACAATCTTCAGTAACAGTTGCCTGCAGGCAAAGTGCACCTCAACTTTAAGAGGTGCCAGCTGAGATTGGGTCAGCAACGCGCCATATTGAGTTGCCAGTGTACAGGTAGCACTGGCAGCTCGCCTACTTAACTTAAGCACATCAGTTTGAGGCCTTGGTTGCGTCCATACAATCTGGAGCACACAATGTGCTTGACTCCCATTCTGTGCCTAAACGCGGGCTTAAACTAATTTCTACCTCACTGGGAGGTGAAAATTGGACCGAGTGTAAAATGAGCTGCGTTTGTACCACCGGCCGAGACAAATTATACTGCCACTGTCTTCTTAAAATAATGCAGTAATGATCAGCTTAATTTCCAGTCGCCTCTGGGACACAGTTGTATAACTGTATGTGAAATAACAATTCCAGTCATCAAACAGGTTGTCTAATGTGGAAGTGGAGGCACTAGATGATAGGATTCAAACATTTGGAACAATCTGGGATGCTGTCTGTGTTTTTTAATGATGTCTGTAAAGACTCTCAGTGCAGTGGATCTGTCTGCCTGTAACTGCTGGATTACCACTGCTGTGTCAGTACATTTATGGCAGAGTGTCACAGTGGGAATCATGTGGTCATCGACTGGCTCTTCAGCACTGTGAATCGGTCTGCTCCAAAGTTGCTTAAAAACACAGCAAATGCTCACCAGCGACTTCTGCATGTGCTGCATAACTTCAAGTGTCCTTTTTAGTTGGTCTTTTTTTTGACTAGATTTGGGAGAGACTGAGTTCTCTGGCCATCAAAGTTTTCATTGGACTGAAAATGAAGATTGTCCAATTTGTCAGCTTTGAGCTTTCTTCATTGCTCCCCAGTTGTCTTCCCTGCCTTGCGGAAGAGCGTGCCACTGCCTGGGATACCAGTCCTTAGATCCCAGCAGTTCTCACTCACCGCGCTGCAGGCTATTTGGCCATTCAAGAGGAAGGAGTGGCATTCACAGCTGAACTCACTCACTCTCTCGTGCATTTTCCAGCAATGTTCAGATGTTCAGGAGCAGGATCATTGGCTGATTTCCCTACCTTCACATTCTGTAACCCAGGGAACCGATCCAGTTGTAACACCCATACCGCTTTCATAGCCAGGGATTGGAACCGAACCCTTCCTGGGTTTGTGCGACTCAGTTCGATTCTGTGATTTCACACTGGACGGCACCTCACCAGCCAAGCCATCTAGGAGTTCTCGTGCTGTGTTTTCTAATGAGCTCTCTGTCTTCCCATGTCAGCATTAAACCTTCTGGTGGACTATTCACTTCCAACATTATTACCCTTGTGTGTAATACAATCAGCACAACAATTGTTATCATAAAAGTAATAATCTGTACAGTACTCCTATCAGGATTGTAAAAGCCAATCTCTGTCATGTCTGCTAGGATTCTCTGCCTTTTTCATTTCGGCACAGAACTCAAGAGGGGAAAATAACAGTAAGTTGAACCAATGGAGAGATTCTTGATTGTTTCACTCAACAGCTTCTGGTAATTTCTGTGAAATGATATTAGCCACATTTATACAATCACTTTATGAAGTTCAAGCATCACCAAGTCCTTCACTCACAGTGAATACATTTTTAAATAATGAATTGACTAATGCTGGTAAGCACAGTAACCATTTTGTGCACAGCGACATTCCACAAACCGCAGTGAGATAAACTGTTTTCTGGTGTTAGTTGAGAAAGGAGTGGCCCAGACATTGGAAAGCTCCTTTGGCTTCTTCAAGTAGCACCGTAGGATCTTCCTGTATCCATCTGAAACATTGGGACTGGCAAACTGTGCTGCAGTTTAAAAGCTTACCTGAAGCGAGAATGAATTGGGTGGGCAGGGACAAATAGTCGAACTCATGAAAGATACATTATTATCTGGAGATAAAAAGACAAATTGCAAATATTGGGCTCCCGAAGGAACAGAAAATGCTGAAAACACACTGCGGGTCAGTCAGTATCTGAGAGAAGTTTATTATCCACTCATTTGTTTCATTGCTGCTTGTGTGCAAATTGGCTGCCACGTTTCCTACAATACAACAGTGATTACACAAAGTACTTCATTGACTTTAAGGTGCGTTTTATGCCCTGAAATTGTGAAAGGTGCTATAAAAATGCAAGTTCTCCTTTATTCAGCAGTTTAGGTAATTCCTGAGCAATGATATTTACCAGAAATTAATATCAATCACTCCAGGTACTGTGTCCGCTCTGAGTAGGCCGGCGAGCTGTGTGTGCCAGTTATATGCCCCTCACTGCAGTCACATTATGTCTACTAATTCTGTCTCTTCCTTCCAACGCACTCAATCCACTCAGGACTAATGATTGTCTGCCACCTGAGGGTCTGTTTTTATTGACTGAACCAATCTTCTACCATTCTTGTCGTAACTGCAAACCTGTGCAAGTCTGGATGACAAACGGACACAGAGGTGTTGAATTAGTCTTAAATGCACCACCACTAAGACCACCTATTTCCATCTCTATAACATCGCCTGACTTTGCCCTTGTCTCAGCGCATCCGCTGCTGAAACCCTCATTCGTGCCTTTGTTACCTCTAGACTTGACTATTCCAATGCACTCTTGGCTGCTCTCCCATATTCTACCCTCCATAAATTTGAGGTCATCCAAAACTCTGCTGTCTGTGTCTTAACTTATGCCAAGTCCCATTCACCTATTGCCCCTGTACTCGTTGACCGACATTGGCTCCTGGTCAAGCAACGTCTTGATTTTAAAATTCTCATCCTTGTTTTCAAATCCCCTGCCCCGTGTTCTTACCCCTCCCATCTCTGCAATCACCACCAACCCCACAACCCCCCCACTCCCCGAGATATCTGCTCTCCTCAAATGCTGGCCTCTTGTGCATTCCTGACTTTAATTGCTCCACCATTGGCAGCCGTGCCTTCATTGCCTGAGCCCTAAGCTCTGGAATTCCCTCCCTACTCCCCTCCACCTCTCTACCTTACATTCCTCCTTTAAGACACTCCTTCAAACCTACCTCTTTAACCAAGCTTTTGGTTATCTGACCGAATATCTCCTTATGTGGCTTGATGTCATATTTTGTTTTATAATGCTCCTGTGAAGTGCCTTGGGACATTTTATTATGTTAAAGGTGCTATATAAATATAAGTTGTTGTAAAAGTAGAGATGGTAGCTCTTCTAATCAGTCATCCTTTTGCTGTATAATTGTGGTGTATTTATTTTAGCCACAAAGGTGGTCAGTTTTCTTGAGATCAGCACTTGTTTTAATGAGCCACTTCCTTCAAGTAACTATTTTGGCTTTATTTCAGAGTGCAGTATAAATAAGATGCTATCTTAGGTTGGTTTTATTCTGTTAACAGGCAGATTCTTCCATCTCCACCACGCCGCACCCCTCACCCCGTCCAATTTAATGTGGTTGGATGGGGGGTGTCTACAGGGTGAAGCATCACAAGCCAGGCAGGAGGGGAATTGTGCAACAGGGGTTCCACAGAGAGAGACAGCAGAGAAAAGGGAATGGAGGAGGATAAAATAGCTTTTGTCAAATACACTGAGAGGGCATGGAGCTGGAAGGCGATAGCAAGTTTGAGAACTTGTGGGAGGAAAGCAAGTTTAGAGAGAGTTGGAGAGGACAAAGGGGTCAAGAGTGGGCTTTTTTGAAGGCGATGGTAGTAATGTCAGTTTTGAAGCCTAGGGGGATGGAGTCTGAAGAAAAGGGAGCCATTGACAATGCCATCAGGTGCGGGGCCAAGAACAGGTAGTTATGCAGCAAGCAGTTGTGTCAGGAGGAATTTGAGGGTACAGGAAGTGAATCTCATGGTAACCATACGCTTGATGAACGGGAGATGGAGGACATTGTGGAGGGGCTAATGTGTTGCCAATGTAGAAGTAGAGAGATTGTCCATTGCTGCTCTCCTTTTTGAAGATATAAAGTAGTGATGAGAATGCTGCCCCAGCCATTCCTTGTAAATCCAGTGCCAGAATCTGGTGCGAGCAGAGACATCTGTACCAAATACAAATATTTCAGACCACAAGAATTACTGGGTGTGCAATGGGATTTGGAGCAATTATATTGGGGTAGAAGTGGTCATGTTATAGATTTCCCACAGCCTAGTACTACTTGCTCTGGAAACCCTTGCTAAGTAGTCATAGTTGCAGACAGGACAGAGCGCCAGGTGACAACACTGATGAGTTCCATAGTAAAGTGATGTGGTGAAGCTGACTTTTGTCATTGTCGAGGCACAGCTGCAGAAGTTCTTGTGGTTCTTAGTGCTTAAGTCAGATTTCTCTGATAGTGCCAAGAACTCCTGTGGAGCTGATCTGGTCATGGCCTTGTCGCAACCCTCTAATGCTGTGGAGAGTGGATCTTGGCATTGAGTGGATCATTCTCATTCATTCTGAATGGTTTTGGAGTCCAGAAGGAGGAAGAGTGCTGCCTGCCAAAACAAGACCACAAAATTTCACCACAAGCTTCGTAAAACGTTGAAGTGCCTAACATTGACAAGCATGGTGAACTTTCTTACTACATCTTGGCTTTTGTCTGCATGCCCACAATGATGATGGAAGATTGTTTTAACTACATTAGAGGAACTGTTAATTGTCAAATGGGAACCTTTTGCCAATTGAAGCTTCCAGGTTAGGCTCTTTCCCAACTGGAATTGGCAGGTTTCAGCCCTAGCCTTAACTGGCATTTCACGTTATCATCCTCAGTTGAATGTTTAAGCAGAGGATTGGAATTTATGTAGCAGCTTATTATATATCTCTGCATGTCCCAGAGCATACTAATCTAATGCATTATGTTCTGAAGTGTAGCTGCTTTTATGTGGGTAAATGTAGCAGCCAAATGTTGAGTAACACATTCTCCAAACAGCAAATCAGATGGATAACTAATTAAACAAAGGCAAAATACTGCAGATGCTGGAAATCGGAACTAAAAACAGGAAATGCTGGAAATACTCAGTAGGTCTGGCAGCATCTGTGGAGAGAGAAACAGAGGTAATGTTTCAGGTCAATGCCTTTAACCAGAACTGGAAGAATGTTTTAGAGATTAACCACTTTTAAACAAGTACAAAGCCAGGAAAAAAGGGGGCAGGAAAACAACAACAAAAAGCATTGATTTTATATAGCTTTTTTTAATGTAGCAAAATGCCCCAAGGTGTTTCACAGGAGCATTGGCAAAGAACGATTTGACATTGAGCTACATAAGGAGATATTGGGGTGGGTGACCAAAAGCTTGGGCAACGAGCTAGTTTTTCAGGAGTGTCTAAAGGTAGAGGTTTAAGGGGGCAATACCAGAGCTCAGGGCCTAGGCAGTTAAAGGCTTGGCTGCCAAAGGTGGAGCAATTAAAATCAGGGATGCACAAGAGGCTGGAATTGGAGGAACACTGAGATCTCAGACAGTTGTAGGGCTGGAGGAGGTTACAAAGGTAAGGGAGGGTGAGGCCATAAAGGGATTTGAAAACGAGGATGAGAATTTTCAGATTGAGGCATTGCCGGATCTGGAGCCAATGTGGGTCAGCTAGCACAGGGGTGATGGGTAAACAGGATCTGGTGTGAGTTAGGATATGGGCAGCAGAGTTTTGGATGAGCTCGGGTTTATGGAGGGTGATGAAGGGAAGCCAACCGAGCTGATATAGGAACAATTAAGTCCAGGATGAACAAATAGGTCTGTGTCGGGGTAAAGGGCAGGAATGATTGAATGACAAAAGTGATGATGGCGCAGGGCATGATGAGACAAGCATATTAACAAAATATGAGTTCGAAGGAGGTGTAAATGATTGCAGCTGTATTTAGTGCTTAGTGATTTTGCAGCCTTCCGAACTCGATGTTGAATTCAACAGTTTAATAACTGCTGTTCCCAGTTTTTTCAGACAGCAGTTGCTGGTAATGTTTCTGCTTTTGTCATTTTCAGTTCTTTTTACATTCATATTTTGTTTATTTTATTGTCTCGTTACCATCCCCTTTTGCCTTGCACCATCTCGTCATTTAATTTCTTCTGTCTTCCACTGTGTCACAGACCTTCCCTTTTTTTTTTCTCCCCTCACCACATTCCCTGTCTCTGCACTTGCTTAAAGCTTGTTGCATCTCTAACTTCTTCCAGTTCATATGAAAGGTCATCGACCTGAAATGTTAACTCTGTTTTTCTCTCCACAGAGGCTGCCAGACCTGCTGAGTATTTCTAGCATTTTCTGTTTTTATTTCAAGATTTCCAGCATCTGCAGTATTTTGCTTTTGTAATCTGTTCGGTGTTCATTGAAGGAGAATTGTAGCTTAGAAGGGCAACAGGAAATCTTCCTGCTTTTGGCTAAGCAAGTTTTTTATATCTACCTGAAACACATGAGTAGGCGGACAGGGCCTCTGTAATGTTTAAACCGACATAACTCCGGTGACAAAGCAGTACTACATTGAAGTGTTAGTCTGGATCATGGGGAATTATCTTTGCACACAGTCCTGACAGGGTACCTTGCCCAGGGTGAAATCTTGCCTGGAAAATCTGAATGGACCATTGCAGAGGCAGAAAAGTTGTTTGCTCCCAGGCTTTGTCACGTCATTGGATACAGGAGTGATCTTGGGTGTTCGACTTCCATTCTTGGTCAAGAATAGTCACTTAGTGTGTGGACCATATTGATTGTCCTAATGTGCTGGGCTGGAAGGGCCTGTGTGCCACAATAGTTATGATAGGTTAGTGTTATGTATTTACAGTGTTATTGTTATTGGCAGTACTGTATCAACAGTTGGAGTAAGTAGGGTTGCGAACCACTAATGCACCAGTAACTTATCAGCAATGGCGGGTGAGATTTTGTTATTTGTTCAAGACATTCGGTCCTGATTAATTTGTCAATTCATGGTAAACACAGCAGTTAACTCTTTTCTTCTCCAGTATTCTGACCCTCAATTTCTCTTCTGAAGGTGTCACTCACTGGAATAGAGTTCTATAGGTAGCGGTTGGCTTCTAGTGCCTAGCCAAACTTGCCACTATTCACTTACTAGTGAATGTTGTCGAGATATTGCACCGTGATGAACGTCGCAACCTAACTCGATCCTCCCCTCGCCGAACGTGTATACACACACACACACTCTCTCTCTCCCTCCCTCTATCCCTCCCTCCCTCCCCCGTCCCCCTGTCCCGCTGTCTGGCTCTCTTGCTCTCTCTCTCTTCTCCCCCTCTCTCTCTCTCTTCCCTCCCCCTCTCTCTCTCTCTTCCCTCCCCCTCTCTCTCTCTC